>NC_090443.1:768532556-769884723 GCF_031143425.1 Pleurodeles waltl | reverse complement strand
GCAACGCAGATCAGTCACTTTTATTCAATTATCTTGGGTGACAGGCATGGGGCACTCAGTCCAGTGCGCTGCAGGGTGCCACCCAAAAGCGTGACAACTTCCTCTAAAGTGTGGCATCTTCTTGTCCCATAAAGCACTGCACTATATAACATTCCAAGATGGACAATTTTTCTCCAGAGGAGCAAGACCTGGTTAAACCAACTCTATGGCGTGGCTCATTTCCATTACCGATCCCCCTCTAGACATCTGCAAATTTGTTTCCTGGGCCTACTATTTATCTGTGGGGTATAGAGTGAGAGGGCAGCCTGGCTGCCATTCCTTTCTGTCCTGCTTCCTTTTGAAGCCCATTTTGATTTACCCAGCCCCTTTCCTGGCCTGGCCTCAGCATCTGCCAACCTCCCCCAACATATAACCTCTTCTCAGTGCAGGCCACTTGCCACCTCGTCAAAGCAGCCTGGCTAATCCTGTTAGGGCTGACCAATCGGGAGAGACTCCTAGGAGGCTGGAATTCGGCTTACAGAAAAGAAAGTCCTATAACCTATTTCCTGTACCAGTTATGTTAAATTCAACAATGGCAAGTTGTGGGATGTATTATTACTCTTCATTTGAGTCCTTTCATGACACATTTAAATCCCTCCTAGCCATATTTAGGCTTATGGAATATATTCACATGTTTGCCTATCTACAATGAGAAAAAATGAAAGGTGCAGGTTTCCCTCTCCAGGGCATATAAAACATATTTTATATTGTCCCTGCTTATAGTTACATGGCACCCCACCCCTGGGGCATCTAGGGGAGACCTTGGGATGACTTGTATGTAAAAATAAGTTAGATAATCGCTTTGGAAGTATCTTAAATTCCACAGTCTGCAAGGAAGGGCTGCCTTCTAAAATGAGAGCAGGCAACACAGCAGTGCACACTCCAGCACAGGAAATCTACTGGGACTCTAAACTTCCCTGCTCTGTTAAAAACTAGGGACTTATAGGTAGTTTAAACCCCCCGTACCCAATTCTCTACTAGGGACTTACAGAAGTCACATTGCCAATTTTAAGTGTGACACTTTACCTTATATCTTTTATTCAGAGCACTGGCCATGGGCCTATTTAGCAGAGCCCAGGGCACAGTTAGTGTCGGTGACCACCAGTATCAGAAAACATTGAGGTGAACATGCTAAAAGAATGACTTTCACACATTTATGGTCTGGCTTGACGGTGCAGCTGTCACCAGACATTTGTGTGACCATCACTATGAGGGACTTTGGTTCCACCCATACTTTAAGAGCCAGGAGTGCATGTTTCGATTAGGTGGATAGTGTGTGCTTCCACAAAACATGTGCATGCTTTCCACGCAGCTGTGATAATTTTGTTTATTTATGCACCTGCCTAAAGGTGAACTTCCAGGGACACATGCATTACACTGGATTGCTATTAAAGTGTCTTACATACCGAGATAATTTGTTTTTCTGTGGCAGCAGCATAGATGGAAGGAGGACAGTCATTAACATACAAGTATTTTAAGGTGTGTGTTTTCAATGCAATTTACTTGACCTCTTAAGCCCCTTCAATATTCTACAGTTCTTTGCTTGTACAGAAATACATATCTATTCCCATGTTTTTTTCTCGTAATGTTTCACATTAGCATACAATACTGCTTTGAAGCCAGCCCTATTGGCATTGCTAATGCTTGTGTATATTGTTTTTTTCATGTGAGCGCGGTCTGGAACACTCATGGGAGGTACCGGCTCTTTGATGCCATTACATATTACAACCACAAACAAGATGTACACCCTTATTAGTGACATGAGGTGGCGCTGCTACACAAATAATGTATTACAAAATATGCCGTCCTACATAGTATCAGGTTATATTGTGCTCTGGAAAGAAAGTGTGTCAGAGTCCTGAAACTAATGATCCTTGTGCACCAAGTATGGTAATTGCTGCAAGATCACACAAGATGGACAATCAATCAATGACAGATTATAATTTCACTTCTTTTTTTATTTGTTTTTTTGGATTATGCATGTTTGCAGATTTAACAGATACTCACTTGCTTATTCACTAGTGGCTTGATGTGGAAATCTGTTGGAGGAAAATGTGGAGTAAGAGAAAGTGATCAGTGATGAGGTTTTCCCAATGTGGTAGCTCATGTTTTGCGCTAGTAAAAGCGGTAGCATGGAATGGAATCGTGTGGATTTTTTTTCTTCTAAATTCCCCTAACGGCTACAGGCTCTTCTTCAAGTAACTAAACGATATTCTGAATATTTAGCACCATTAATGTGTTACTAACGTTAACAAAGAGTAAGCTATTTCCGAACTAAACTAGAGGACTCGATGATGTGTGATCATTCTTTTCAGCCAGATTCCACTTTGTGTTGAATTTGGAAGAGAGGACGGGCCCTTCTTTGTGTGCAGCCTCATTCTTTCTGGGATCGAGTCCATGTTGTACTTGACCTCCACTCCCATAATTGTATTCCCAGCCTGAGATTGGTGGATCTTCTAGAAAAGGGTGAACGCAACAAATGTGTGTTCATTGCAGTAGCCAATCCAGCCATCAGGAACCTTGGACTACTTGAAAGTTCAGGAAAACTGAAGTAGTTCAACTGAGAGTTTGCCACCTCGACCTATCCCATTAGTTTTATACCTCGACTGCGGTATCCTTAGTGTAGGAGGTTCAGTATAGAATTAGGTTACAAACCAGTCCCTGAGCTGGCTGATCTTTACCGAACTGGCTTCTACGGTCAGTAACACTTCCCAATCAAAACAGGGCCGGGTCAAGTCCTTCTGCATGCCCTGAAGGTTCTGGGCAGAGCATAATGGACTATGTGGTGTAGAGGTGCCGAATGCCCTTAGTAATCCTATCAGTTAATAAATATATATCTATATTTATTCCATCGGTGTTATTTGATGTTTTCTGTGACATTACCAGCATTGGGAGGAGTTACGATTGCAGGGAGATAGTCAAAGGTGAATATCTAGGTCCATTGAAACCATAAGAACGTGAGTAGCTTTCCCAGTGATCTTGGTAGATAGTCTGGTGAATTGAAAACTGGCTTCCAATTTCAGGAACAAAGGTTTTGCCGAACAAAAAGCATGCATGTTTCAGTGTTGTGAAAAGAACATGTAGACTCTGGTCAATAGCCTATGGAAAGGTATTGTTGAAAAGATCTAGCAGGCCACCAAAACACGGACTTTGGCCTTCACCATCATGAATGACTGTCCGTCTGATAAAAACATACGAAAGACAATCATTGGGTCTGTGGAGAATCTGAGATCCATAACTGCAACAAACCAACAGTGTAAACTTTAAACATGTCCACGGGTTGCATCTAGTGCAGGGAGATCCTTACCCATCTTGATCCACAGATAGTGCATACCTAAAGCATACAGCTGGTAAAGCTAACCCTTAAAGTGGCACAGAAAGCATTTTTACAAAGAGCAAGGATCTTTTCTTTCATCGCCATCCAGCACTGATCTGAAGAAAGCTACCCCTCAGTCACTTTGTGACAGTTTCTTTTGACTTTGCCAAAGCTTTTTGACTGTTTCTACTCCTGGTGCTTCGAGGGATATCTTTGCATCTAAAACTAGGTTCGAGCCCAGCGGATCCTGCCCTTGTGCGATGTCCATGACGAATCCGCACCTCTTGTGTCTTTGGTGTCTGGAGCAGAACCACAACCCGAAGTCGTGCTCCAAGTGCCAGGCCATGAATCTGAAAGCTTTGAGGGAGCGGTCCCTAAAGCAGATAGCAGCCCGGCGCAAGTCACAATCTCTGTTGAGAGGAAGGTTTTGGGATCTGTCGAGGAGCCCTCCATCTTCTTCATCCCACTCCAAGTCCTCAGGATGTTCAGGTGTAAGTCAAGGCATAAGAAGTCAAAGAAGCCAAACTTTCTTCAACTTCAGCTCATCCGTCGGCTGACGAGACAAGGGAATGTCATCAATCGAGGCCTCTATCTGCTGAGCATGCGTCTGGGCTTCCCTGAGTTTGCTGGAGCTGGAGCAACCCCTTCCCAGCTTAATGAGCTTTATGAGGCCATGCACCTAATTTTTGGGCAGTCCGACTCTGCTGGCGGGCATTCAAACCCAGGGTAGTCAGAAGGGGTCCCTTCACGTTCCACGTCAGCAGCTTTGGCCTCTGCTCCGAGGGGCAACCAGGGATCCATTCAGATACAAATTGCTGATCGTACCACTTCGACCTTCCCTGGTGCCGATTCTGACATCAGTGCTTCCGGCACCACCCGTGCCCCAGTTGGCATAGCCCCATCCTAATTGCCAACTCTGACACAGCTGGATGGGTGTCATACGGCGCTGGCTGAGGCTTTGCCCCCTAGGTCGGATCCTGAGCCCTAGTACTATGGGCTAGGTTACAGTGATGAAGGGGAGGGATCACTGGACTCTTTAGAATACCATCTTACAAGATGCTGTGGACTGGTGTATGGACCTGGGTGAAGCCATTGGAATGGATACCTCCCCAGATACTGGCACTCTCTCCCCCTGCTGTGTCTATTGAGGATGGTGGTTCTTATTCACTGGTGATGCAGAGAGAGCCACAGGTCTCGGCCTTAGGTGGCAGTTGGGACTAACTTCCAGACAGAGCTTGCTTCATCCAGGAGCTTCATCCTCAGAACCCCTGCTTTCCTTTAATGAAGCCCTTACGGTGTCCTGAGTACCTGGTCCAAACTTAGCAGAGGGGCTCCTGTGAAGAGGGCTATTGGCTGCCATCATTGCCCTGCACCAGGTGACCCAGGTTTCCTGATGCAACACCCCACCCCTGAGAACTTGTTTATCCAAGCCTCCACTTCCAAGTGCTTGTTCCCTTCTGCACCCCTGGATAGGGAATCTTAAAAGGCTGGACACACTTGGGAAGCAGCGGTGTTCTTCCACCAGCCAGGCATTGTTGTCTGGAAGGAGGCCCGGGCTGCACTTTCTCAATCAGTTGCTGATGGAAGAGACCCTGCAGAGTTCACGATTCATGTGGACTGGACACAACCAACTCACTGGGCAGAGCGGTTGCTTCAACAATGACCTTGAGGCACCACACCTGGTTGAGAATGCAAAGAAAAGAGCAAAACCAGGGCACTCCTCAAAACAAAAGTAATCAGTCCATGAAAGAAAAGTTTCAGAAGATGTTTTAATCCTCTATAGGGTCAGAGACGAAATAATAATCAATAGGTATTTTTGTCCATGTAACAAAAAAACAAAAAAAATGGGTACAAGAGAAAACAGAAACCAGCCAACACGTGTTTCGTCCTCTCGGACTTTTTCAAGGCTCAAAGGCTGAAGTTTAAGAGAAGTAACTGTATGGAAGATGCTTCTGTTGGATCTCAAAACGTGGTCCTATAGCCGAAATGAGGGGAAATCCAACATATTCGTCCGTAATGTTAGTGGAAATAGAAAAGTTTCCAAAATAGAAGAAATCTTATAAGAAATATATCCATAGTACAGGCACCAATTCACATGGAGGTCTAAAATAGACCAACGTCTGTGTAAATACATGTCCCGCAGTCAGGGACAGTAAGCTCCGAACGATCCGGACACGCGCAGCGCATGATAACGCTGCCGTGGTAATTGTAACAGGTTGAGAATGTCTGACTTTTCAGGGGATGTCCAAGCTAACCTTATGGACATGCCCTTAGATGGTAGCCGTCTCCTCGGAGTGGTGCTCAAACGATTCAAGGATTCTCATGCTACGGACAGGTCCTTGGACCTCGCGGTGACCCCTCGTCCCATCAGTCTCCTTTCGCCCCTTTCATTGCTGCAGAAGGGGCACCCAGCCAAGTCTTTTTCCCTACAGCCACCGTGCTACGCATGCTGCCCAGCCTCTGCATGGCTGGGGACATGGGATCCACCATCGTGGATCAGGGAGCTAGCAGTCTGGCCAGTCCGCCACCCCCTCTGCAGCTGCCAACAAACCTTCCTAGTTCATTTTTCCACCAAGGACCAGTCGGAGGCAAGATCCTCCAGCACCTGCTCCACTGGAAGTCCATCGTGTCGGACAGGTGGGTTTTGCATATAGACCAAATGGGCTACTCCTTCCCCTGTGAGATTACCCCTCCATCCATGCCACCGTCCTACGATTGAATGATGGAGGATCACTTGGCACCTCTCTGCGAGGAAGTTACAGATCTCTTGCCCAAGGGAGCCATAGAGAGGGTCCCTGTGCCCAGAAGTAGGCTGTGGTTGCTATTCCTGCTACTTTCTGGTACCCAAAAAGGACAAGGGCCTCCACCCTATCCTAGACCTTCAGTCCCTTAATCTCTTCCTCAGGAAGAAATTCAAAATGCTCACTCTGGCTCAGGTTCCATCTGCCTGGTATCCAGGAGACTGATTGATAGCATTGGACTTGCAGGATGCTTATTTAAATATACCCGTACTGCCTGCCCACAGATGTTAATTGTGGTTTACACTGTGCTCCCCTTTGGCCTTACCAAAACTCATAAGGCATTATCCAAGGTGGTGGCAGTGGTAGCAGCTCATCTGCGCATATCAGGGGTTTCACTCCAAGCTTATCTCAACGCCTACCTGTTCAAGGCGGGCTCGACCCAGGCTGTCGCCTCCTACCCCCAGACTACAGTACACTGCCTGCTTTTGCTGGGGTTCACTCTAAGTGTGCCACAGTCCCACCTGATTACCTCTCAGACGCTCCCTTTCATCAGAGCTGTTCTGGACACAGTGCAGTTTTGGGTGTATCCTCCCAAACAGCAAGTCCAAGATATTCAGGCAATGATACTGATATTTCAGCCTCTATCCTGGATTTCAGTGAGAATGACTCTGAGGCTGTTGTGCCTCATAGCCTCCTGTTGGTGACACATGCCACATGGCATATGCAAGCTCTGCAGTGGGACCTAAAGTTCCAGTGCGCACAGAATCAGGGAAATCTCTGACATGATACAGATCTTGCTGGAAACTGCAAAAGTCTTGCCGTGGTGGATTACGATCCACAGTTGTTTCAAAGGCAGACTCCTCTCCCTTCCCCAACCAGACCTCACAGTAGTGCCAGTCACTCGTTGGATGGGGCGGCCACTTGGGAGAGGCAGAGATCAGAGGTGTCTGGACTCTACATCAACCTGTTGGAGCTCCAGGCGATCAAACTAGCAATGAAAGCATTTCTTCCTTCTCTCAAGAGGACTACCCCTCTGCCATGTGGTAGTGCAACAAGCAGGGCGGAGTGGGGTCGTGGACACTTTCTCAAGAGGCTCCGTACCTCTGGACATGGCTGGAACATCAGGGCATTTCCCTGATGGTTAAGCAACTGGCGAGCTCCCTGAAAATCAAAGCGGACAAACCCAAATCAACAATGCTTAGTCGATCATGAATGGCATCCCCATTCAGAGGTGGCATAAGGTCTTTTTCAGCAGTGGGGAGAGCGTTGGTAAGATCTGTTCACTTCCGCAGAGAACGTGCAAAGTCCACAATAATGCGAGTTGGAGTTTCCAAGGCGGCACTCGTTTTGCAACGCTTTTCATCTCATGTGGAACTCTGGCCTCCTGTACGCCTTTCTGCCTACACCACCTCTGCCCAGAGTTCTCAAGAACTACTGGGCCCAAGTGATCCTTGTGGCTCCGGACTGGGCACAAAGAGTCTGGTATCCTGAGCTATTGATCATGGCCGTTGATCCTCTGATCAGACTGCCCCTTCAGGAGAATCTTCTGTCTCATCAGCAGGGGAGGGTTCTCCACCCAAGCCTGTCCAGGCTTCACCTTCTTACATGGTGGTTGAGCGGCAGTAGTTGTTAGCTTTTGACCTTCTGCCCAAAGTCTGTAATGTTATCTTTGCAACCAGACATCCCTCCACCAAAACGGTATATACTAGTCATTGGAAGACATTTTTGGCATGGTGCACAGACCAGTGTCTGCCCCTTTTTCTGAGTTCCTGTCTCTGACCAAGCAGTCCTCTGCTCTAGGCACTCTCAAAGGTTACCTATCTGCTATATCTGCATTTTTCAGGTTATCTGATCAACCTTCTGTTTTTTAGGTCTCCTATTGTTAATAGGTTCTATGGGCCTAACCCATATGTTTCCTTCATTCCCAGTCATTATGCCCCAATGGAATTTGAGTTTGGTTCTGACATTCCTAATGTGTGCTCCTTTTAAGCCTCTTCACAATTGTCCCCTCAGGCTTCTAGCTTTAAAAACAGCCTTCCTTGTGGCCATTACATCTGCCCGCAGGGTGAGTGAGCTGCGGCCTGGTCATCTAAGCCGTCCTACCTTTCCATCCTTCCTGACCAAGTAGTGCTTGGCACTAGGGCTTTCTTGTTGCCAAAAATGGTAACACCCTTTCATGTAGGCCAATCCATCACCTTGCCTACTTCTTACACACACCCACATCCTTCTAAGGAAGAGGAGACTCCACTGTCTGGAGCCTTAAAGAGCATTGACGTTCTACCTTGATCGTACCAAAGAGTTCTGGGTGAATGATCAACTCTGTTGGTTATGTGAGTGAGTGCAAAGAAGAATCAGGCAGTGCAGAAGAGAACCATCTCCAGATGGTCATTCTTTGCATTAAAATATGCTGTGCACTGGCTAAGAAGCAACCCCCTGAAGGTTTGCATGTTTAGTCTACCAGAGAGACAGAACTCCAGTCCTTGACATCTATCAGGCAGCAACATGGGCATCTTTGCACACATTCAGCAAACATTACTGCTTGGACAGTCTGGTCCGGAGGGATGGGTAGTTTACCTGCTCAGTCCTGTGGGACTTCGTACTATGAGCTTGGTTCTCAAATCCCCTGGGATGGTATTGCTTGGGTATCTATTCTAAGATAAGGGATCTGTACGTAGATGTCTCTATCAGATTGACAAGTTACTTACCTTTTGGTTGCGCCTTATCTAGTAGAGACAATACCTAGCTGCAGATCCCTTACCAACCAAACAATCCTCCCTGCTCTGCAAACTGATTTCTAGGGACGGGGACTCAGCTTTCAGGGCCTTAGTTTGACGCACCACTGGTCGGTGTTCTTCATGGCTCTGTGCTTCTGCTGTGGAAAGTTGTGAAAAGAAACTGACGTCCGCGTGCTGTGATGTGACACCTATACAGGACCCACAACAGCCTTTCCGGTGGGGACGCCACTAGTGACTTACACGGAGATGATCAACGCCACCAAACTGCGTACAGGGGCACTGCTTGAGAAACCTCTCTGGATCCAAACTAACGGCTGGGGGAAATTCTAAGGTCAGGAATCTGCCACTAGATATTGTCTCTACCAGTTAAGACGTTAGCAAAAATATCCAACTTTTCCTACACCACACTTGTACAATTTCAAAATGCTCTAAGTAACTAGTTGCAATTTATTGGCACACTATTTACCCTCCCATCAAGGATGTAATGTTGAGTTGACTTATCTGGGATTCTGGCATCTGGCTTGTAGATGTCAGAGGTGAGCGTTAACCTACAGATCCATCTTGACTTATGCATCGGTTTGTGCTTTGAAGTTGGCCACAAAGAACTGAATCTAGAACTGCTGCCATGAATATAACAAGGGCTATGAACGACACCTCACTCCCCCCTCCATCCTGACTGGTGGAATATTCTAAATTATGCATCCGACATTGTTGATATGCCGTCTGTTTATGAGCCACTTGATTAGCGCATGTTATTGCAGTTCTTTAAGCCAAAATTCATTATGTTAACAGATGTTTGTGAAGAAACGATTTTGAATTGTACAATAATACAAAATCTATGTTGATTTGTATTACAGCATCAAGTAGTGTCCTTTATGCTGGCAGAAATGGCGATGAAAGTAGAAATTGCTAGAATGGCTTATCAGCGGTCAGCTTGGGAGATTGATGTTGGACGACGGAATACATATTATGCATCTATTGCTAAGGCATACGCTGGAGACATTGCAAATCAGAATGCGGCTGACGCTGTTCAGATTTTTGGTGGCAATGGATTTAACAGTGAATATCCAGTAGAGAAGCTGATGAGGGATGCCAAAATTTACCAGGTAAACAAAATGTGCAATTATTCTGTTAACTAGTTGCCGAATAGGGTACAGTCTGTTAATTGTTGATATTGTCCTTTGGATTGGTTTGTCGGAGTCCTCCACTTGGAGGTCATTTACTGTAGGTGAAAGCATAATTTGTGGTGTTTGGTGGTCTAGTTCAGGGTTTGATATGATTTCCCATTGCCAGGTCACTTGCATGTGACCTGGCCTTCTTGTGTGCAATGTATGGTGTGTGTTTGAGAGCGGGACCCATTACAATGTGTATGACCTTTATCTCTGTGGTAATTGTGTGCATGAGTGCTGTAGTTACTAAAAGAACAGTTGTATTTGCTCTTATTGAGTGATTTGTTGAGATTTGTGTTGAGGGGTTCGTTATTTTTGGTGAAAAATGTTTACATTTCCCACTTGCTCTTAAGGACAATGAATCTTTAGTATTTGCTACAAAACACTGCAATGACACTAGCCCAACAGTTAAAATGATATGAGCAGACATTATGCAACGTCTTGAAGACATGGATGAAGCCTACTTCTGTACCCCTTCTCCAAATGGATGGGATAAATTGGTACAGCATTCAAAGTTGGTGGCACAGGATCATCTGCAAACTATTAAAAGTGTGGGTTTTGAGTCCTGTGCTTTGGATGAGATAAGGCAGTTTTGAGCAGGGGTTCAAAGAGTCCGTGTCAATCATGCCTCAAACCATAGCCCCCGTGGCACCCTGCAAATACCAAGGTGAGAGGTGAAATAGAACGGTATGCTTCCCGTCAGACTGCTCAGTCCGTCTGACAAGTCTTTCTTCATATCCCATCGCTGTACGTAAAGGAATATGTATCCCCCCTATCCTACTGACATTCTTTCTCAGTCAGTTTTAGTTTTGTGGTAGGGAATGAGAATTCGAGTAAGAGCTCAAAAGCATTTTAACAATGAGCAATATTTGGGTGAACAAGACTTTAAATGATTCTGTTTTCTTACCAGAAGGCCATCTTATCATGGAATTGATAGAAGGTAAGTTCCTTCTTGTTTTTATTTTAGCCCGCCTGTTTCCTCAAATACTTAAATTGGGCCCTTAGAACCAAATGTTTGTAGTTGTTAAGGAGATGGCAGGTTTGGCAACTACTTCCAAAACTCACTTAACACACCAACACACTCTCCAACTTGTAAATGCCTTCTACTGTAATCCCTACAATTTAATTTATTTCAATTCAGATGGTAGTAGTCAAAACCTTCATGCCAAAGGTCAATTTTCCCTGAAACTTACAAACTGACTCTCCATGCCCCACACTGAAGTTTATTGGCAGAGCTCTCCCCTTCGCCCACCCATCTAATCAAATCAAAAGAAAGAAACTTGGGAGTCATTTAGAGTAATGCGGTCTGCCTTCATTCACAAATATGAACAGTAGTAAGAGTCTCATATTTCAAATTAAACTCCGCAAAAAACCCTTACTTTACATCACAACAGGAAACCATGACATGCTGGGAGACATACTGGCTATCTCCTATGTAGAATATGGAAACTCCTGTCTCCTCGTATATTAAATCAAGACACTGTGTACAGCTCAAAATGCAGCTGGATGCTTTATGCAAAGACGGAAAAATGGCAGAAGCCAAACTAAAAACCTTCATGGGCTTCTAATAGAAAAATGTGGAATTGAAGACATTACCTACATGTATTCAGACGCTCTTGTTAAGAGGGTTGATGCTCAGGAACTGGACTGTCTGAGTCTTCGTAAGACTTTGTAGATCTTCATAAGATTTAGTCCAAGGCTAATGAACAAACCTACACAAAAAATATTTCCAGTTAAAACCTCATTGGTTTATTCAAAAATAGGGTCTTTACAGAAAGCAAAACCAAAATAATTAGTTAATTCAGAATTAGTATTAAACAAAGTAATCAACTTATAATTCTGCAAGAGGGCTAACAATGCTTGTTTCTGAAGTAAGGAAAGACTAAGTACAAATTGGTTAAAAGACTGAAACCGAGTCTGCTCAGTTAGAAAGGCAAGGATAAAATGTAAAAAGTCAGACTAGCTTGGAGTCTGCCTTCTTAAGAAATTCGAGAAAAAACTGACTTTTCCAAAATAAAGCAGGTTTTATAGTGTTTCAGGGTACAAAAGTCACACACATTTCATAGTATGATATGGCACAACAAGGTTAAATTAGCCATGTTGCAAACAAACCAGTCAATACTGTGGTAAACAAGATACCTCTAGAAACACCTACTTGCTAGTGCAAATATGCATAACTAAGGGAAACAAATAGATATTTTAATACAGCAATACAATGGTTTGTTCAATTAATGTATAACATGCACAGAGCACCAGCAGGAAACCTTGGGAAGTTACAAAATAAACACCCTGTGCGTCGCTTCTTTGAGAGAGCACAAATAGTACATTGAAGACACCACAGTTGGGACTTCTTTTTCAATGATTTTCCTAAAACAGATAAACACACAAGCACAGAGAGAGAGAAAGGCTCACCCTCATAAAGTAACCGCACTGTTCTGCAAGTATGAAGCCTTGAATGAGGTGTCAAATTCCTTCTAGGACAACACAGTAGGCAGACCTGAATGGGCAGAAACAATTTCTATGAGCCCAGTAGAATATGCAGGGCCGGGCTTTGCCCCTCTTGTTGACACCCTTGTTAAATCCTGCAGGTCAAGTCATGTCTGTCTGAAGCATATGCAAATGTTTTGCACTCTTTAAAGAGAGCAGTCAGAATGATAGGTCTGTCTGATTGCTGAAGAAACCTGCTTTTGTCTTACCAGATCTCTGTCTGGATTTTAGTGTTAGATGTAGGAGAACACGACGATTATCATAGTACCCATCTCCAGCCCTCCAAGCACGATTCTAGTCTTATCATCTTGAAAATGCCCCGACACATGGCATTTTGAGCTTGTTTGCAGTAAATCAAAAAGGATTCACTGCAAAAGTAGAGCCTGGGAACCTTTACTCCATTGTTCATGGAGAAACCAGGAGTGTCTTAGGCTGGTGAACCCTACAAAACTGGACCCCTCACTCAACCTTCCTCAGAGCATGGTTGGATTGGCAAAAAGATACCTGGCAGACTAAACTGGCTGCACTTGGCATCTCTGACCTCTGAGAAGGACCTGAGTAGGTTGGATCCCCTTCCACTTAAAATCAAAGAACCATAAGGCTAATCCCCGGTGTGGGTTTGTGAACATTAGAATGCTGAAGAGGAAATTCTTGTGAAGAATTCCAGCTGGCCAGTGGCAGCTGGACCTGTACTGGGCTTTGCTGTTGCCTTGCTGCCTGACACCCTGTGAATCCCTAGGTGTTCGCTCTGATGTCCTGGGGCCTTAGACATTTGCTCCTGTGCTTGTTTGAGCACCATAAGAAGTTTAGAAACTTTTTCAAAACCTTTTTGCTTCAGGGATCAACCGTGAAATGTATCTGGCCAGCAGTTCCATGACGTTGGACTGAATTTTAGGTTTGTACCATGCAGAGAATAAATTTCTTGAAAAAAAAGAGTCCCATTTCAAATTAAAACTTTTTCGATTTTCCCACTTCCAGACCCTAACTGCGACAATCTACTGGGTGTATCTAACCCAAGCTACATCACTGTTGGCCTGAAATCGCACCTAGGTCCTGGTCTACTGCAGTCTTTGGCTACCTTTGGCGCTTTGTGCTTTTTGATGTTTTTTTTTTTTTTTTTTTTAATATTTAAAAACTAATATCTATTGTTCCCCTTATTGTATTTGTCATTTTGGTGTCATTTATTTCATTACATTTTGTTCTGTTGCCCATCTCGGATTTCCCCCCTCTTACTGATTGCATCAGAGGCTACTGCATCAAATGGTTGTGTAGACCCTGAACAAAAATACATAGGTGGTAACACCATTCTTGGGTGCGACTGATGATTTCCAATGTGTATGCGATAATTACCAAGTGGCGTTGCAATTATCTATTTTGGTTAGAATGTCTCTGTGAGATAAAATGTCAGCACACAGGGCAGTTCTTCAGAGAGCTGCCTACCATCATTAGCGATCCTTGCAGGTAGAAGAAAATGGATGTGATTTATTAAAAAAGTGATTAGCAGAAAGCCTAACTCAGTTACTACCCAAGATAAGGGTAGTTCCCAAATAAGGATAGAACATTTAAAACCCAGGGAAGAACATTATACAACTCTGCCTATATAGTGCAACTATATAAAGCCATGTTTACAAGATTCTCTATACATTCTAGTTCATGTAGATGGAGACTCAAAAGTAAGCTATTTAACTAATAAAATCTCTCCAAACCTTTGTACCTGATAGAGACTTCTAGCTGCAGATTCCTTACCTTTGAATTTCCCTAGGCGTCAGACTGGGTCCGGAAACTTTTGCTCACTCAATACTCCTGCGAATGCCGTCGGGTGGCTCCGTTTGGTTCCGCATGGCGTTGTTGGCGCCAGATGTGACGTTGCGGTCACCTGTATGGGCGCTACCCAAGCTAGCCGACGTAATTTTCTTTCCATGTCAGTTAGTGCAGATACGTAAGAGCACTACCCAGCGGTCTCTTTTTGGCAGGCTTTTTTTGTCATTTTGTCTAGTGTTTTTGAAAGCGTGTCAAGGATGACATCCAGAAAGGTAGGATTGAAGCCATGTGGCACCTGTCACAGCGCCATGTTGATTATGGATCGTTACTTTGTCTGCCTATGGCATCTCGAGCTCAACCACAACTTGGTCGTGCTCGGACTGCCTGGCCATGGTACCGAAGGTTTTGAGGGAGCGGTCCCTAAAGCTGCTTGCGGCCTGGCAGTCTACACCATCCGGCACGACTCCTTGGAGGTCACGGTCCCAGTCAGGGAGAAGGTCGAGGGACTGCTCCAGGAGCCCCAAGTCCTCTTCTTCCCACTCAAATTCCTCTGGACACTCTTGAAAAAGGCACAAAAAAGTCTAAGTGAACTTCGACTTCACCTCGTCTGTCAGCTGATGCGACGAGTTTGGAACATCAGCGTTCCAGGCATGGTTCCGCGGAATCAATGCCAGGTCCGACTCTGCACCTCCCTCCATTTCCGGGAGCTGGAGCGACCACCGATTAGGTAAGACTTTTACGAGGCCATGCACCGCATATTAGAGTAGGCCAACCCCTCAGTAGCACCTTCAGTGCCTGTGTGGTTGGAGGAGGCCCAAACAGGTTTCACACTGGCGGCTTGAGCCTCTGCTCCGACAGGTGCCGGTCGTACCCACATGACCTATTATGGCACCAGTCAACATGCTGATGGTCGCGGCAGCAGCCACTGGTGGTGCCAGCCCCATTCTGCTTCTGGATGATCTGGAATGGCGTCTCTCAACAACGATTCCGCGCCGACGGCACCCGTAGGTGGCACATTGTTGCCTGAGCATTATTTTCAACAGCCAGGCATGGGAGAAGATTGGGAGGGGTCACTGAAGCCTTTAGAACACCAGTTAGAGAGATCTATGGACTGGTATGAGGAACCAGGAGAGGTGAGTGGACTGGATATCTCTCCGGATACTGGCTTGCTCTCTCCCTCCACTGTCTATGGAGGACGGAGTTTCCGATGTAAAGGTGGTGCGCAGGGCAGTGGAGGACCTTGACCTCGAACTGCCCTCAGTGGCTGTCAAGACTAACCTCTTGACTGAAGTGCTTCAGCCTGGAGCTTCCACTTTCGAACTTCTTTTGCCCTTTAATGAGGCACTTACTGATGCCCTGCCGGGAAATTGGTCCAAACCCAGTACAGGGGCTTCTGTAAAAAGGACAATTGCCCGCTGCTGTCGCCCTGCACTGGGTGACCCTAGTTTCCTCAGCCAACACTCCACCCCTGATAGCTTGGTAGTCAAGCCTTAACTTCCCAGGGCACATTCCCTTTTGCTCCCCCAGACAGGGAATCCAGGAGGCTGGACCAACTTTGGAAGAAGTTTTCTTCCACCACCCTGGCATTGAGGTCGGTGAACACCTCATGCTTACTGGGCCATTTCTCTCATACCTTATGGGATACGGTTGCCCAAGTACTGCCACACGTCCCGAAGGATGCCAGAGCCGTCCTCTCCCAGGCAGTGAAAGACAGGAGAGATGCAGCAAAGTTAATCATTGGGGGTGTGGCCTGTGCATGACTGACTCGCTGGGCAGAGCGGTTTCGTTGAAAATGGCCTTACGGCATCATGCCTGGGTGAGAACATCCAGCTTTTTGGGGGATGTTGGGACAAACCTTATGGACATATCCTTCGACGGGACTCACTTGAGAAGGCAGACTTGGCGCTGGATCGCTTTAAGGACTTTAGGGCTACAGGCAAGTCATTGGGCCACAGGGCAGCCCCTCTTGGCCACCGTCTGCCTTTTGCCTCTTTCGTGGCCACAAAATGGGTGTACTACCACGCCAGCCCTATGCCAGCCACCATCCTATGCAAACTCCCCAAGCTATGCAAGGACGTGGTTGTGGTGTCTTCAGCCCAAGAGGATCTGGAAGCCAGAATTCATCCGCCACCCAGGCCCTGGCAGCTGCAGCCTCCATGCCTTCCTAGTTTGATTCTGCAGGACCATGCTTGCTCAGTTGGTGGGAGACTTCAACAGCATCTCCTCGACTGGCAGTCCATTACATCAGACGCTTTGGTTCTGCAGATCATTCAGAAAGGCTATGCCCTGCCTTTTCAATCCTTTTCTTCCTCAATACCGCCAACTACGAATGGCTGGCAGATGATTATTTAACTCTGCTCCAAGAGGAAGTTAAAGCTCTCTTGGTCAAGGGAGCTATAGAAAGGGTCCTAATATCAAAAGTAGGCAATGGTTGTTATTCCCGCTACTTTCTGGTACCCAAAAAGAACAAAGGCCTTTGCCTTATTCTAGACCTACGGACCGTCAAGCTCTTCCTCAAGAAGAAGTTAAAGATGCTCACGTTGGCTCAGGTCTTGTCTGTCCTAGTCCAAGAAGACTGGTTGGTAGCGTTGGACTTACAGGATGTGTATTTTCACATCCCAATCCTGCCTTCCCTCAGGCATTACCTGCAGTTCAAGGTAGGCCACAAGCACTTTCAGTTCACCGTGCTCCAATTTGGCCTTACCAGCCCCCCCTCAAGTGTTCCACAAGGTGATGGCGGTGGTCGCAGCTCATCTGCGCAGGTTAGGGGGTTTCAGTCTTCCCCTACCTCAGCGATTGGCTTCTGAAGGGTGGCCTCGCCCCAGACTCTTGACTCCCACCTTCAGATAACGGTGGACCTTCTGAATTGCATTCGCTGGGGTTCACTATAAATGTGCCAAAGTGAGACACAACTCCCTCTCAAACTCTTCCGTTGGAACTGTTCTGGACACAGTGCAGTTTCTGGCTTATCCTCCTGAGCAGCAAGTCCAGGATAATTTAGGTAATGATGCCGATGTTTCTGCTTCCATCCTGGGTTTCAGTGAGAATGCCGCTGGGCCTCATGGCCTCCTGCATCCTGCTGATAAACATGCCAGATGGCATATGCCAGCTCTGCAGTGGGATCAGACGTTCCAGTGTGCGCAGTATCAGGAAAATCTCTCTGACCTGGTCCAGATCTCAGAGGGAAAGGCAAAAGTCTTGCAGTGGTGGATTACGAACCACAGTTGTTTCAACGGCAGACTCCTCTCCCTTCCCCAACCAGACCTCACAGTAGTGACAGATGCATCACTCCTGGGATGGGGCGGCCACCTGGGAGAGGAGGAGATCAGAGGACTCTGGTCTCCGGTGGAGTCCGGACTCCACATCAGCCTGCTGGAGCTCTGGGCGATCCGATTAGCATTGGAAGCATTTCTTCCTTCTGTCAAGGGGAAGTTGGTGCGGCTGTTCACGGACCACACCACCGCCATGTGGTATTGCAGCAAGCTGGGTGGGGTCGTGGACCCCTTGTCAGGAGGTCCTGCAGCTCTGGACATGGCTGGAACAGCAAGGCATAACCCCGGTGGTTCAATACCTGGCAGGTTCTCTGAACGCCAGGACAGACTGATGAAGCCATCGATGCCTAGTGGATCATGAATGACATCTTTAATTTGGAGGTGGTGCAAGGAATCTTTTAACAATGGGGAGAGTCTTGGTTAGATATGTTCACTTCCGAAGAGAACGCACAGCGTCAGCATGTTGTGTATTGGAGGTTCCAAGGCAGCAATCGCTCTGCAACACTTTTCCTAACAATTGGAGTTCAGGCATCCTGTACACCTTTCTACCCATACCAGTTCTGCCCAGAGTTCTCAAGCAGATCAAGAACGACCAGGCCCAAGTTATCCTTGTGACTCCAGACTGGGCATGAAGAGTGTGTTATCCCAAGCTTCTGAAAATGAGCATCGATCCTCCGATAAGGCTGCCCCTTCAGGAGGACCTTCTGTCATAGAAGCAGGGGAGGGTTCTCCACCCAAACCTGTCAACTCTGTGCCTTTATGCATGGATATTGAGCGGCAACAGTTGACAGCCTTCAACCTTCCTTACGAAGTCTAATGTTATTTTGGCAGCCAGGCATTCCTCAACAAAAATAACTTACACCTGCTAAGAGCAAAGATTTGTAAAGTACTGAGCAGAGAAGTCTTTAGATCCTCTTTCTGCTTTTCTCTCTGATGTTCTCATTTTCATTCTGTCCCTTGCACAATAGGGTTCTTCTCTGGGCACTCTGAAGGGCTATCTGTCTGCTTTTCTGCGGCTGGCTGACCAACCCTCTTTGTTTGAGTCCCCTATTGTAAATAGGTTTCTTTAAGGGTTTGAACATATGTTTCCCCCTTCATTATGCCTCTGTGGGACCTGCATTTGGATCTTACATTTCTGATGTGTTCTCCGTTTGATCCACTTCATATCTTTCTACTCCGGCTGCTCACCATCAAAACAGCCTTTCTCATGGCAAAATCATCTGCCCGGAGGGGCAGTGAGCTGCAGGCCTTGTCATCCAAGCCTCCATATCTGTGTTTCCTGGTAAAATGTTGCTTCACACCTGTGCCTTTCTTCTCCCAAAATTGGTGATCCCATTTCATTTGGGAATGACTCACCCTGCCCACCTTCTTTGCTCCCCCACATTCTTCTAAGGAAGAGGAGCGACTCCTCCAGCTGGACCCAAAAAGAGCATTGTCATTCTACTTTGACTGCACAAAAGAGTTCCGGGTGGGCGACCAACTCTTTGTGTTATATGTGGGAGCAAATAAAGGTCGGACAGTACAGAAATGGACCATTTCACGCTGGGTCATTCTCTGTATAAAAATCTGCTCTGCACTGGCCAAGAAGCAGCCTCCCGAAGGTTCGAGGGCCTATTCCACCAGGGGTAAAGCTTCAACCACGGCATTAGCACACGGTGTTACAGTCCTGGATATTTGTCAGACATTAAGGTGGGCATCACTGCATGTTTGCTAAACACTACTGCCTAGACAGTTGGGTCCGCAGAGACGGGCATTTTGGCAGCTCGGTCCAGCAGGACATCCTACTGTAGGAAATTTGTCCGCAGCCCACCATCAGGAGGATATGCCTTGGGTGTCTATTCAAAGGTAAGGAATATGCAGCTAGACGTCTATCAGATGAATAAGTTACTTACCTGCAGAATTGCATCATTTCGTGGAGACTATATCTAGCTGCATATTCCTTAGACCCACCCATGCCTTCCCGCTCTGCGGGCTCATTTGCTTAGGTCAGGGTGATCCCTTTCAGGGCCCTAGATTGGACACACAATCATCAGTTCATTCCATGGCTCTGCGCTCCTGGCGTGGAAAGTAATGAAAAAAGTAACTGACGTCCATGCCCATGTTTGGTGCCCATGTAGGTGACCGCGATGTCCCATCCGGCACCAAGGATGACACAACGCGAAACCAGAGAGCCATCCGACGGCGCGAGTAGGGGTATTGCTCAAGCAAATGTTTTTCGGATCCAGTTGGACGCCTGGGGAAAATCAAAGGTAAGTAATCTGTAGCTAGACATAGAGGGTCATTCTGACCCTGGCGGCCGGTGGCCGCCAGGGCCACCGACCACGGGAGCACCGCCAACAGGCTGGCGGTGCTCCAATGAGCATTCTGACCGCGGCGGTTCAGCCGCGGTCAGAAGCGGAAAGTCAGCGGTCTCCCGCTGACTTTCCGCTGCTCTTTGGAATCCTCCATGGCTGCGGAGCGCGCTCCGCAGCCATGAGGATTCTGACCCCCCCTACCGCCATCCAGTTCATGGCGGGAAAGCCGCCATGAACAGGATGGCGGTAGGGGGGGTCGCGGGGCCCCTGCCGTGCCCATGCCAAGGGCATGGGCACGGCAGGGGCCCCCGTAAGAGGGCCCCGAAAAGTATTTCAGTGTCTGCCTTGCAGACACTGAAATACGCGACGGGTGCCACTGCACCCGTCGCACCTTCCCACTCCGCCGGCTCGATTACGAGCCGGCATCCTCGTGGGAAGGTCGTTTTCCCCTGGGCTGGCGGGCGGTTTTACTGGAACCGCCCGCCAGCCCAGGGGAAAACTCGTAATACCCGCCGCGGTCTTTTGACCGCGGCGCGGTAATTTGGAGGGCGGGATCCTGGCGGGCGGCTTCCGCCGCCCGCCAGGGTCATAATGAGGCCCATAGTCTCTACTAGATAATGCGTTACCAAAGGTAACCTTTTTCATTACGGATAAATCACCCTTAGAAAAGCATAACATAGCAAAAATTAGAGGCCACTGGAATGAAGGTGGAAATTGAGCCTGCAACTTCAGTCTCTTTTAAGCAGATATGTCGAACTCCAGTGGGAGAAGATGGAAGACAGATACAATCTGCTTCACTTAATTACAAATTTAAGAAAACTTGTGCATAAGGTCACCTTTTCACAGGGTACATGTAACATGCCCAGTGGAAAATCAAAGAATAACGCTTTTTGGAGCATCAGAACTACATGCAGTAGATTTGATGGCAGCATTGTGGAGCCTAAAAAGAGGGTGGCAGTGTTCTTTTCTATAATAGGCGTCCCGGAAAGAGGAAGAGCCACCAGCAAACCATGATGTGGCATGCATTCTCCTCACCTATCAGGCAAAAAATTGAGTTTTTTTCTATATTTCATGGATGAGTCATTAGGACAGTGGCATATACAGCAAGTGCGTAGAGTTTGATACAACCAAAATATCACTTGCCAAGAAAAACCAACACTCAAACAGCACATGGTTTCTTTAGGAGGTAACAGCCTTTCTGTAAAAGAGCTTCTATACAAGGATCTTAAAACCGTTCTTTTTACAACCTGCAGTTTGAGATATCAACCTTCAATCAATCAAAAAATTTGTATAGCGCGCTACTCACCCGTGAGGGTCTCAAGGCACTCTGGGGGGGGGGAATTAGGGGTGAGGGGGCAGGGAGGGTTACAGATCGAACAACCATGTCCTGAGGTTCTTTCTGAAAACCAGGAGGTCTTTGGTTTTGTGAAGGTCGGTGGGGAGGGAGTTCCAGGTTTTGGGGGCGAAGTAGGAGAAAGACCTGCCTCCTGTGGTGGTGCGTTGGATGCGGGGGACTGTGGCTAGGGCAAGGTCGGCTGATCAGAGGTTGCGTGTGGGAGTGTGGAAGTTAACTCTTTCGTTGAGGTAGGATGGGCCGGTGTTGTGGAGGGATTTGTGTGCGTGGATGAGGATCTTGAAAGTGATTCTCTTGTCTATGGGGAGCCAGTGAAGGGATTTGAGGTGTGGGGAGATTCGTTTGTGGCGGGGGAGGCCCAGGACGAGGCGTGTGGCTGTGTTCTGGATTCTCTGGAGTTTGAATGTGGTGCCGGCGTAGAGGGCGTTACTGTAGTCCAGTCTGCTGCTGATGAGTGCGTGGGTGACTGTCTTTCTGGTTTCCGGGGGAATCCATTTGAAGGATTTTTTTTTTAGAGTGCGGAGTGTGTGGAAGCAGGAGGAGGTTAGAGCATTGATTTGCTGTGTCATGGAGAGGGAGGTGTCAAGGATGATGCCGAGGTTGCGTACGTGGTTTGCGGGGGTGGGTGTGGGGCCTAGGGCGGTGGGCCACCAGGAGTCATCCCATGTGGTTTTGTTGTGGCCAAAGATGATGATCTCTGTTTTGTTTGAGTTGAGCTTGAGATGGTTAGTGGTCATCCAGTTGGCGGTGTCGAGGAGAGCGGCGTGTAGGTTGGTTTTGGCGGTGGTGGGGTTGCGGGTGAGGGAGAGGATGAGTTGGGTGTCATCTGCATAGGAGAGGATAGGGATTCTGTGTGCTCAGAGGATGTTGGCTAGAGGGATCATGTAGATGTTGAAGAGTGTGGGGCTGAGGGAGGACCCTTGGGGGACTCCACAGGTGATCTTGGAAGTGTTGGAGTGGAAGGGTGGAAGGCGGACTCTCTGGGTCCGGTCGGTGAGGAAGGAGGTGAGCCAGTCTAAGGCTTTGTGGCGAATTCCTATGTTGTGGAGGCGTGTGCGGAGCCTGTGGTGGTAGACGGTGTCAAAGGCTGCGGAAAGGTTTAGGAGGATGAGTGCGATGGTCTTGCCTTTGTCGACTTTGGTCCTGATGTCGTCAGTGCATGCGATGAGGGCGGTTTTCGTGCTGTCGTTTTTGCGGAACCCGGATTGTGAGGGGTCAAGAGTGTTGTTTGCTTCGAGGAAGTGGGATAGGCGGGCATTGACTAATTTCTCTGCAACCTTGGCGGGGAAAGGGAGAGCTGTAATTTCCGCGTGTTTCCAGGGGTCTGGGTAGGTGGCGGAGTCGAAAGAGGAGTTGATTGTGTTGCAGACTATGGGGGCGATGGTTGTGCATCATACCTTTGCTGCCAGACCATGCAAGAACTAACTGTATGCAACGTAGTCTCACTGAAGCCCAAAAAAGGCTCTGTCGAGCCCAGGATGCAAGATCATATGCCAGTGCTTGATTTGTGCTCGTCACCGGCACTCATTTTTAAACGCCCGCACTTGTTTGAGAGTACACCACATGGTGGCGATCTCAACCTATTTTTTTAAGCACAGAACGAGTATTTAGCAATGCAATGTATTAAAAAATGTAAAACTATTCCAGGCCATTCCTACAGCTTAGGGTGTCATGCAATACTTCATGATGTCACATTTGTTTAAGTGTGATCCTGCAGTGGTAGGATCTCTGGGTGGTGAAATACCTTGGACAGTGCTTGAAATGGAAAACAAGCATTTACAATGCAACGGGTCTCGCGTTTGCTCGTGTTAGAGCTAATAGCATTGTAAGCTCCTAACCGGACTTTTCTTGCGACATAAACCATGTACGGAACCGGAAAAAGTGTGATTAACTGTAACAGGGTCGATATTACGCAAAGCGCTTGACTTCTGCCAAGCGAGATCGCTTTGCGAAAATAGAGAAAAAGTAGTCCACAAACCAAATGGAAAACAGCGAGCCTCTTATGTTTTCTGTACTTGGTCAGTGCGCTCGAGGAGGGCTAACGACCGGAAAAGACATGACGTATGCATGCCTTCCATTAATGAAATCAAGCCGATTTTAACAGGCAAGCCCACGAACCAATGAAAGACACTGACGTCACTTGGACGGGGCTCCGAGCCCTTATTAATCCCTAAAGTGTCTCGCTAGTGAAACTCAAGCGCATGCAACGCTGGTTTGACCCTATATAGAAGTGCAAGTACTTTGTACCAGAGTACCTGCTTGTTTCTGAGAAGTGCTGGTACTCTCCATTAAAAGTATTACATTTTTCTTGAACTGCTGGTACTCTCCCTCTCAAGATGAAAAAGTGCCGGTACTCAGTACGGGACAGTACCGGCCCATTTAAAGCACTGGGATTTTCACAGATTAAGCGGTGCCGTATGTCCTCTGAATGGCAACACAAATAGGGAGTCAGACTGTGTTTTATGTATAGTATACAAAAGCAATAAATAAAGTTAAAACAAAAAAAAAGTATTTGTTTCCAAATAGTTGGTTTTCTTGAGTGCAGACCTTATGCATGATCCCCTAAAGACTCAAAACAACTGTGACAGACACGTGTCCAGCGAGCATTTAATGTTACTAATTGTGAAAATACACAAACCGCTCCAAGGGCAGAATTCGCACACTGAGGCCCATAGGTGGCCGTCAAAGATGTTATATCCTAGCCTGCAGGGACAGTGATCTGTAAATGTCCTGGGAACGGGGCAGTGGGATCAGCACTGCGAGGCCTAACTGTGTGCACGAAGCGAGGTGGTTAGGATACTGAAGGGCTGACGTGCCACTGAAACAAGGTGGAGGGAAGTCTCAATTTTCCAGGAAATGTGGTATTTGGATTTAACAAAACACCTTCACATATGAGCAGAGCACGTGCCAGAAGTAGAACAATGATCTCACCCGGTGCTACATAAAGATCTGAAAAATGCACAAACGTCAAGTTTTGTAAAGGGTTGCATTAAGCATGGCGGATCCCTGGCTAAGGTCTACGGTCATAAGAGAAAATAAACAGGCAGAGATTATGTGTCTGTGTATAATGTACCTTTAAACGGGGCGAGTGAGCGGATTGCCCTTGGATAGTTGGGTTATGCCTTTTACCAGCCAATACTGTGTTGCGGGTTGAGGAAAATGTGCCAGTCGCTAGCGTCAATGACTTGTCGCTGCTGCAGTCTGGGCAAGGCATCCTTGTGGAAATGTCTGTGGCACCACACAGGAAACTGCCCCTCTCATGCAAACTCCTGAGCCGCCGTTGAAAGTTGTCATATGTGGATCATTGAATTTAGCAATTTCGGACTTTAAGTTGTTAAATCCTGTTAGCAGCATGTCCTACAACACCGTTAACATATCCTGAAAGACACTCGTGTTTTGGTTTTCTTGCACATCTGGATTTCAGAGGACAATTCGTTGTACTGTGCCTGCCAGGAGGGTCAGCTCCTCTCAGCCGCCTTTTCAAGAGGAAATGTCTGTTAAAAGCAAACGGTGTTCGCTTGCACATAAGTGCGCCCACATTTAGCAGCCATCGCAGCTTATTCACAAAACTGGAAAATGGCACCTAGTTAAAAGGTTCATGGAAAGACTGAGGAGACTTCCTCTACAGTGTTCTGTACTACAGTGTTCTGTAGCGGCCCCGTTATTGGATTTAATGTTGGATTACATTGAGTAGATCTCCGCTAAACCTGTAACTTCTCACAGAATGCTATCCTCGGTTACATTACTTCGTTATTCAGGGCTATTGTGTTGCTAGCACCATTTCCACTGGACCTTTAATTGCAAATACACAAAGATCTGGTTGTGCGACATACGCAAACTAAGCAAGCATTTTCGGATGTTTATCTATTTCTCATGTTTAATCAGACCGTTCATGTTCTGCTTACTTTAAAAATCCAGTCTTGCGTTGAACGGTGTGTGTACACGGATGCATGAAGAGCTATTGGATACAAGATTGGGCAAGGTAAGGCGTTCTGAAAATCATCCCCCAGATCTTTGTCACCTTTGTATAACCTCACAAAGGGAATGCTAGATCGTGTCTAAACAAGCCCCTCGGATTGTCTGGTGTATACAATTATGTTAGAAGCATGCTCAATCAACTTCCAACTACTCTTTTGGGCCACTGTGTCTCCTGTGAACTAACCAGGACTAGATTATGTGTCTTCTTTGACTTATCTCTGCACCAATGATTTTCTCAGGACAGGGTTCCTTGTGTTTGGGCAGTGAGGTTTTGGGCCTCAGTTTGTTTAAGACTTGATTTTAGAGCGCTGAAAACATGTCAGCTGAGGGTTCGTCCAACCTGGAGCTATGGCTTGGGCTATTACAGGGTTTTGCTCTAGAGCAACCAGCGGTATCCACAGAACAAATCTGAATCTCTTGCAGGGAAAGATCAAAACAAAAAAGATTAATAGGATTAATTGCGAAGATCTTCTAGTCCACCCAAGTGCTGCTGGTAATGTAACAGACTTGTATCGTAAAAACGTATTGCATAGTGAGCTGAAGGTTTAAAGCACTTAGTTCATATCTGCGCTCCACGAGGTGCAAGCTATTTCTGTTTTTTTTTTTTTATAATCGTATTTTAAGTCCTCTGAGGGAATGGCCTGTGAATAAGTTGCATTATTTGATGTTATGCATTAGACATTAAATAAAGCAAGGTGGATATCAACGTTATTGAATGTTCCTTACAGTGTTATTCAGCATCAGATATGCTAACCCCTACGGCCTCCAAGAGTAAGGTTTTGCTTGCCTTACTCAAGTGTTCAAAGTGAGTAATTTGGTTAGCATAGTGAAGTGCAGTAGTACGGTGACCCTGGAACACTAATGGTTGGCAACAACCTCCCCCTGGGATACTGATCAGAACTTCTTGCCAGTACTTGACTCTACCCTTAACTTGAGCCAGTGTCCAATAGAAATTTTAAGGCAGAAACGTACAGCATCCTTAGCGGAACAAGAAATGACGACATAACGTACAACATGTAAGTCTGCAGCAGACAACGTTCTTTATATGGCCTTTTTCTGAAAATCATCAAACATATATTGTTTGGCCAATATTCATACAATAATGACTATGTATAAATAGCTGAAGGATTCTGATGTGCCTGCCATGCAGGCATCGTGTGGTTTAGGAATTAAGAAGAAATGACCAAGTAAGAAGGCAGTAGCGGCAGCACCTGAGTAAATCGGCCCCATCCATGCTCTGAAGCACCGTGAACTGGACACAAGACATCTTGGTGTAGGAGCTTGACATTATATTTACATAAAGACGTGGCAAAACTTAACTACTTTCTTTAAAAAAAATCAGTATGATCAGTTTTGCTAGGAACCCAAAATAAGGGATAAAGTGATAAAAACCATTGGATTCTATAAGCTAAATAGTCGCATTTTTGTACTGGTTGGGAGATGTTCAGAAACCTATCAGAGGGTGATTAAAGTGCTATGTTTTACCTGCACCTCTAATTGTTCAAGGCACAGTAGGCACTTGTTAAGCCTCAGTAAATAGGCCCAAAAGTCCATTGTAACATAACTCTGCTGGTTAAGTATATTGGTTAAAGTTCCCAAACTGCTCACTTTGTGTTGTCACCAAACCGGGCAAAAGGTTTTTTATTAGGAAAATCGAGGCCGTGTTAGAGATAGTATACTACAAATACAGTAAAATAAGTTTGAGTAAAGAAAAAGTAATAATTATTGAAGAACAATAACTAATCTTTTAAGTTCATTTTAGGACACAGTACTTCAAACAGAAGTTACTTGAATGAATGATGCCAGCATAAATAACAAAAACAGGTTAAAGACGAAATGTATATGTTGAAAACTGTTACTTACAGTCCAAATGTTAAATAAAAGCACCTGCTCTAGCACTTCTGATAAAGGTGTGTCCTGCATAAGCTGCATCGTTCTTTTGAGCACAATGCCACCCCAGCCATATGCAAATCAGTCTTGAACCTGTTCCCCATGAGAACCGTCAAGCCCGAACGGCCAGGTCAGGTCCTTCCTGGGTTGGAAACGAGCATTCTGGGACCGGTTTCGGGGTATCATCCCCTCATCAGCCAGACCAGCTTGAATCAAGTGTCAGAGTAAGCAAGGGACCCACGTCTGCACATACCATGGCCAACTTACGGCCTCTAACACAGTAGTGGTTGTCATGGCATACGCTCCCTGGCAGGATGCCTAATTAAAGCACAAAGGTCTTTCTGCATAGGTGTGATATGAAGATTTTTCCTAGCTGCAGATCTTATTTGCATGAAAAAAGAAGGTAGCTTTTAGGAGTGAAGTGATTGTCCCCAAGATGGTCAGATAGCAAAGTATTAGCAGCGTGATGTGTGTCCAGTTCAGGAATGGTGAGGTGATTTAGGGGGCCAGGGATGGGTGTGGTTAATGGTCTAAAAATGTTTTAGGGTTCAGGATTGAGTTAAGATTAGGGTGGTGACAGATTTTAAGAGGTCTGTATGGATGGTATTTAGGGGTGTTGAGGTTTTAGGGATCTGAAAAGGGTGATTGGAGGTTTGAGGGTTTTTAGAGGTCAGGGATGGATGGTGCTTAGGTGTGGTAAGGTTTTTTTTTTAAAGGTTCAGAGATGGAGAAGTTTAGAGGTGATGAGAGGATTTAATGGTTCAGAGATGGGTGGAGTTTATGAGATTAAGGGATTTTAGGGTTCAGGGATAGGTGGAATTTTAAGGGTCAGGGATGGGTGTAATTCAGGTATGGTGACGGATTTTGAGGGTTCAGGGATGAGTTGAGTCTAGAGAAAGGCATTTAAGGGTTGGAATGGAGTTTAGGGATCCGCTAAGGGTGTGATTTAGGCATGGTGACAAGTTTTTTTAGAAGGCTTGGATTGATGATGTTCAGGGGGGTATGGGGTGGTCCGGATGGGATGGTTTTTAGGAGTGGGAATGGTTCAGCTAATTTAAAGCATCTAAAGTAATTGCTTGACAGTGTAAAAGATATAATTCTGAAATAACATACCCTTATGTAAAGCACTGAAATAATTACCTCTGATAAAAATGTTTGACAGAAAGACCTGCAACTGTGAAATCCCATTCACCCTGCAAATTTCCATTAAACACTTTAGGTGAAATGGTTCTCAGTAACAGTAATCCATACAATACTTTTTCTATGAAATCTTACATAACCTTAGGGGAGATCTACTTGAAAAAGCACTGCCCATACCACTAATTCAAAGGAAGTGAAGCTGATGAGTTGGGACAGTGTTCTTTATATGATGGATTATAGGCAGGGTGTACAGTCTGGGTTGGGCCCCGGAGACTTCACCAAAAAGACATATGAGCTGGACCATGCTGGATAGCTTTATTAAACCAGAGCTGGTCTGACAAAAAGCACAACCTCTCATATAGATGAAGGAGCTGGATTCAGTAAAACAAAAAGCGAGATAGGAATGGTTGCTTTTAATTGTCCACTGTATTCCCAGGTGGGGAAGTCGTATAATTGAGTGAGAGCCACATAAGATGCCTCAAATCAGGAACTTTTATCTTCAAATAGAACCATTATGATCTGGGCTGGGCTGATTTCCCTTTACTTTCACTCAAGAATTTTTGTGCCCTGATCAAGTGGTGTGTGATTCATGCTTCTGTTATGGCATCTGTTGCCATGCCTAGATTCTTTGTGTGACAGTTGGTGGAGACTGCGCTGTCAACACCTACTTCCTAATGGGGTTCTCTATATTTGTACTTGCAACATGCTACTAAATGTTCATGATTTGACCTGCTTGCCTACCCAACTACAAAGTGGTCGTAAAGAAAACTGGCATGCACCTTGATCCTTGAAGGCCATTTAGTCCTAAGTTTGGTCATTTGTATCAAAAGCCCCTGACAAATCCCATGAAATAAAAATCAAAGACCTCCACTATTCATTATGCGGCGAACAGATTGAGCCCTAATTGAACTTCTATCTCTACAGCGTTGATAGAAATCTGAGATTATGTATAGTCACAAAATTGATTATCCTCTTTGCCACACATTTTCCAGTGGCCTTTCACGAATGGGGAGCAAGGTATTTGGATGATAATTTGATAAAGCATTCAATAGAGGAATTGCCCAAACTAGTTAAAGACCATCAGAACCAATTTTAATGAAACCAACCTTTTAGCTGTTCCACCAGACTTTTGTCCTTCTGCATAAAACAGGGCAAATCTATCCTGCAGTTCTACATAACTCATCTTTGAAAGTTTAAAAGAGAAATTTCAAAAGAACTTTAGCTTTACAATCCAAGGTACATGAAACCTTGGTGCCCATTTACATCTCAATTTCCTGTTGGAAACAGCTGCATTGATTTCTAACATAAGGACTTGTCAGAATGTGCTTTTCTTTAAGATCATACAGTGCAGTTTCTGCCTCTCCTACAGACTACTTTAGCTGTCTGGCAGGAGCCTAATGCCATCACTCAACACATACCACAACACAAAACTTGTATATAAATGTTATTTAATATATAATATACAGAAAAGGAGCTTTTGGACAGCCTATTTCAGCCATTGGCTACTCCGGTTCACCTGACTTTAAGCATTGGGTAAAGAGTGCTGTCCATCACTGTTGGTATGAGCCAACAGAATTTTGAGGATGGGAACACCTTAGAATGTGCATGTGTCCCATAAGGAAGCACTATTTTTATCTTCACTTCTGTTTTTTGATTTTTAGGTCTGTTGTTAGCCAAGACCTTTTGATTTTTACAAAAAATCTGTTCATAATATACTTATAGACTCTTTCAGCCATCTCTCCACATCCATCATTGACATTCAAATTTTTCTTTCACCCAAAGTAGCATGCAGCATGGGATAATGATTCCGTACACTTCAGCCATTGGCTAGCTCAATGTGACAGCATTCTGCCCTTTCCCAAAAAGTATATCTGAACGCAAAATTGTTCACTTAAGTGCTAAGGAGTCCAATGGCAGTGTGTCCTTTTGATTGATGAGGGTTCAGCAGCTTCCCCAACAATAAAGGTTTGTAAAAGCCATGACAAAAGAAGCATTCACAAAGCCAAATGGCTGGCGGCCGATGGCCGACCTTTTGGCTTTGCCAGTGTTTGTTTTACTTGTTTCATTTTGTTGACTTTGTTCACCTGGCCTGCAGCTGTCTTTTATACCACCTGTCCGGTTGTATGCAGTTTTGAGCAGACTGCCATCTTGCCTGGACATGGGAGTAATCTCCCCAACATACCTATTGGAAGTGTAGTGGTGAGGGACTTCTAACCATTGAGGTGCTGAGTGACTGCATGAATGAAAGCATTTTTTTCCATTTGTCACATGGCCAAACATAAAAATCGCCCAGTCTTCATGCAGTCAAAAATACATAAGTACTTGCCTCTGTGGAATCTCAGGTGTTGTTCTGGATTTATTCTTGAAGTGCCTTCTATTCGCGAAATGCCATGGGAGGCAGAGCATTTTCATATTGTTTTCAGTTGGTCAGAATAAACTTGTACTTCATCGTAGGATCGAGCCCAATTTTTTGTTGTTGCTTTTTTTGTCATTTTTGCCACAAAAAGTACTTTAATTATCATCCTATCAGCTTCTTGAACAGATAGGCAAGTTTAAAAATACGTATATGTACACATACTGAGTAAAGCGTGTCCAACAACTGCTTGTGTGTGGTACATATTACTACTGAGCTTGTGTTGTATTTTTATTTTTTTAGGTCGAGCGTTCGGCTTGTTATATACTTCAAGTATACTTATAATGTGGCTTCAAGCGAATTCCAGCAATTTCATTTGTTGGTTCCAGTGTCCTTCAAAAATCCTTGCTCGCTAGTGGTCAGTTCTGCCTCTTTGTCCTGCCTTTTTCTCTTTGGGAGCAGCACAAAGTACTGTCTTATTATGCTATGTCCTGTTTATTTAGGGTCGAGCCTGCGTTGCATGTGCTCGTGCATGCGTATCGCAGCGAGACGCATTCGTGTTTAGAAAAGGGCTCGGAGCCCTGTCGACATCACGTCAGTGTTTTTCATTGGTTCTTGGGCTTGCCTAATAAAATCTGCTTGCTTTTATTAGTCGAAGGCATGCATACATCATGCCTTTTCCGGTGGCTAGCCCTCCTCGAGCGCATCGACCAAGTACAGAAAACATGCGAGGCTCGCTGTTTTCTGTCCGGCTTGTGGACTACTTTTTCACTATTTTACTAGCGCAATTTCGCTTGGCAGAAGTCGAGCGCTTTACATAGTTAATTGCACTTTTTCGGGTTACTTACATAAATGCACTTTTGCCGATAGGTGAAAAGTCGGGTTAGGAGTTTACAACGCTATCGGCTCTAACATGAGCAAACGCGAGACCCGTTGCATTGCAAATGCTTGTTATCTCGTCTGTAGGGGACTTTTTTTTCTTAAGAATTTGCCTGTTGGTGTTACATAGTGGGTGTGTGTTTAGTCCCTCCTCCCAGCACAGAGGGGGTTTTCCAGTCCCCCACATTTATCTCAGCTCGCATGTTTGGCTTGGAATGGAGAACTTTAATTTCCCCGTTGCCTCTGACCTAACCATAAAAGACCACCTGCTGTGCTCTGATCGGAGCTGCTTCAAGGGAGCCATGCTGATTAGTGACTGAAAGCGCGATGTTTGTATGAGTATGATCCCACAAGTCTGCATTTAAATACAGCGAAAATGCAACTTGCAATTTATTTACAAAAACTAAATACACTGTAAAAAATGTGAAACAGGCACAAAAACGAACATAAAACACTGAGAGAGCAGTTCTGGCCCCCTCAAGGCTATAACTGGCATTGCCTCTTTAAGGGGTCCCTTGAAGCAGCTCCGACCCCTCCAAAGCCTTGCCCCTGCCTCACACGGTGAGTATTTGGTTTGAGGTGACAGGTCTGCCACCCTCCTACACACATCCTGTAATTTTGTTTCAGCTGGACTAAATGTTCGTATACTGGTGCAGGGCCTCAAAAGATTTTGCTGCAATATTCTGTCCATGCCTCGGTTTTTTGGTTTTCAATCTCAGTGTCATGGCGCTGGGTTTTGCATAGCGCGATCACGCTAGTTTTTTTTCCTTTCTGTATATGTGGCAAGAAAAGTCCGGTTAGGAGTTTACAACGTTCTTTTGAATCTAAACATGATCTGACCTTCTGCTCCGCTGAAGTGCCTTTCTAAAACTAGGAAAGTTTTCCTTTCTTATACTCAAATGGGTTTCATGGATAACATTCCATCTTGTACTGAAAATGCACGGAAAGCATGTAATTTGACATCGCAGAAGTATTTTCGTCTCAGCCACAAGAGGGCACCAGTGGAATCCATACAGTTTAAGCACCAGTTGATTGAAATCTCCGGCTCCATTGTTTTGCAGTAGGCCATTTTCAGGCTAACATACTCTTCCTACTTTGCATAACAACAAACACGGGTTATTTTTATTGATGTTAATTACTAAAGGGACGAACTAATGGCCCTGCAAGACCTTATTTTCCTCCCTCACTATGTATGTGTAAAGCTGACTTTGCTTTACCTCCACGAGCGTGTTTAGCATGGTATGGGAGGTGCATGTACTTAGAAACTAATGAAAATAATGAAAATGTGATCGCCGTTTGAGCAAACCTGCAGCAGAAAGAACACAAAGAGTGTCAGTAAGCCAGCCTGTATGATCACAGCTCTTTGACGTCAGGGACGGGAGTTTCTTTGAAAGAGGCGTGGCCTCGGTTGGTTCCTGCCCCGAATTTTCCCTGCCAGTGTGGACGGGCTGAAAGCACACCTTCCAAACACTGGTCGGAAATCCGACTTCTCTGACACGCTTTAAGTAATGGACAGTGACAAATTTATCCACGTGACTTACAAAGGAACAAGCCAATATCTTGGCAAACAAACTTATGTCACATCACGGGAAGTCCAACTTGAAAGTAATGATCTGGAAATCACAGAATGAGGAGTCGTAAAACGGTGCTACTTTCTTGTGCCATCAGTGTGGCGCATTCAAGGTGTAACCAGGCCCACAGGAATTATGCGGCAGGGGAGGACCAAATTAAGTGGCAATAAAAGCGAATCATGGAGCATATTTAATGAAGGTATTACTTGTCATTTTTAGGTCGAGCGTAGCGTTCGACGTGTTGTATACTTACAATAATATGGGTTCAAGCAAATTAAAGCGATTTCATTTTCAACTGTACAACAGACTGTTTGGAGTCTGTTATATATTCTTAACAATGATTTTAGCTGTTTTTGTAAACTTTATATTACTGGATGCCCGTGAATGTCAAAGCGCATCGAAGGACAGTGCTCCTTCTCGATTGGGCTCGGGAAAATAGCTCTATGTAAAGTAGATTTCTCGCAGCCCTGCCTCCTCTGAAGTTAGCCCCCCTAAACGCGTAATTTAAACAATCTGGTGAGAAAGGGAAGAGATGTATTAGTTTAAATGTGGGAGTTTACATTAAAACAAATTATTTCACATGGTTAGTGCTTAGTTAATGTTTAAGAGAGAAAAAAAGTACGGGGTTCATGCAATTACAAAACAAGCGTTTGCAAATCCAATAGGTCTCAGTTTTGAAAGACCAACCTATTTGTTTTGCCAGAGCTAGTTGCCAGTGACATATGAGCAAATGCACATGCATAGCTGCCAGTCCTGGAACGGATTTACTATTAAAGGAAACCCATTAAAAAACTGTCTACACTGCCTTTTGACGTATGCGTGTGAATTAGTGAAAGGCATGCATGTATCTTGCCTTTTCCGGTGTTTAGCCCGCCTCAAGTTCCCTGGCCAACTACTGAAAACATACGAGGCTCCATGTTTTCCGTATGGTTTCTACAATTTTTTTTCTTTTTATTTCATACGCAGCGCGATCTCGCTGGGCAGTAGTAGAGCACTTTGCAGGACATCGACCCTTTTACATAGATAATTGCACTTTTGCCGAGATATTTCACTGCAAGGGAACTTCTGTTTCCTTTTGTTTGCTTTGCACTATTGGTGGCCGTCGGCTCACTTATGTGAAACTGTTTTACTTTTCAGTTTGTGGCAAGAAAAGTCCGGTTAGGAGTTTACAACGCTAATAAATATAACTTGAGTAAACTTAAGACCCATTGCATTGCAAATGCTCGTTTAATGGAGGATTGCACTGCTGTTAATAAACCAATTCACAATACAAAAGCCAAAACAGTTGGCTTTGTCAGTGCATGTCTCCTAGTGTTACTGTTTTTCTCGGCAACTGTAAAGGTTCTCTAGAAATGCTGCGTGAGGTTAAAGACATTCCATTGGGGTCTTTGTGAAATTAGAGACGTAAATTTGATAAATTTGATTCCACAGTGGCAGATCATTCTTCCTATCATGATTTCAAATAATCCAATGTTTAGATGTTAATCTTACTCTCATTAAAACAAGGTGGGGGTGGGATGGTGTCACATTTGCTTATAGTATATGTACTCTGTTGCTGATTCCAATGACAATGTAAATATTGGCAGGTTAAATAATTTAAGCTAAACCATCTATTCATTGATGTGGCCCCATTCACCTTCATTAAATCAAGATCGAAAGGGACGTGACCACTGATAAAGCCACTCCACCTCAATTTTCAGCATTCCCAAGTTGGTTGTGAATAACCATTCATTCCTGTGCACTAGCAGATTATTCCAATCACAGCTCTGTGGAAACCAAGAAAGGGGTACAGACTGTCAGTTTTTTTTTTTTTTTTTAAACCCTTGTTTCTGATGAATACTCCTAATCGAAGACTCTTCACTCTTGTGAATTTCCCCAGGCTCCAGACTGAATCGAAAATCCTTTAAACAGCTCCTGCATGCCTGCAGATGGTGCCCTCTCTTCCGTTGAGACTCCACCCTGCCTGGTCCAGGCTTCTCATGTAAGGTCCTTCCGGAGGGAAATGAAAAGACAAGTGAAAGGATAATTCAAGGAGAAAGCTCAAGTGGCATGATAGCTTCCGCTATGTACAGGTGCTCTCAAACAGGAGGGAATATCATCCTCTAGATCCCCTACCTTGGCAGCAAACATCCAGATGAGAAATGTTTGTGTTGGATTAAGATGCTGTTCAAGACCCGCCAATTATGTTTCACGCAACGAGAAGGGCACAGATAATTTGCTTTCACCTCATTACACAAAGGCTAGTCTACATATAGATTTGTAAAATGCCAGTGTCTTGGGTACCTCTCCGGAGTCTATTTGTATTCTCTGTTGAGCTCTCTTGTGGAGTAAAGTGCCTCCTTTGCAGTTGTTGTACTGAGAGCGCTGGAAGTCCCAAATTCCCACCTCCCAGTGTGAAGACGAAGGTTAACCTCCCCATAGAAATATGCAACCTGGATCATCTACCTCCGAGTCCTTCTTGTCTGTCAACAGGGTTCTGACTTACATTGTCCTGGCTGACTGGTAAAAGCCATTTTTACCTCCAGCGAAGATCCTTGCCAATGCAAGGCATCACAGGCCAGTTCAAGGTGGTCAAAATATTTGACACAACATTCACCCTGGAGAGCTTTATGGTGCCGGCCTCAATGAGCAAAGCAAACCTGAATTCCTTTCCTATTTCCTGACCGTTAAATCAAAAATTGATGCTGTGGGCAATCAAGTCTTTTCTTCAGATAGTTTGGCATTATGCAGTTTGTCTCGTGAGTCATTACACTCGTGCCTTTTGAGACAGAATTCAAGAGGTGTTGCCAGACTTACCAGAGGACCTATGCAGCACTCTCGTTCGGACAGTAAATGATGGTTAAGATTCTCCAAATTGTATTTTACTGGATTGGATGCTACAAATTCCTTTGTCTGTGATATAGGTGTAGGTGTATTTTAAAAGACATGCCTGGTTGTATTGTGTGTGATACATACTGGCTTCCAAAACCAACAAACTGTTTGATAGGTCTACGTGTTTTAGTGAGAAGGCTGGTACAGCCTTGGAATAATTTAACACCACATAGCTACAGCCTGCTTACTGAGGTTACTTTTGCCTGTTCGCCGGGAGGCAAAGTTTGGGAAAGTTCCAAGGATCTAGCCCAACAGCAGAAACACTCCTCGTGCTACTATACTCTTAGTATCACTATCAAACCTCTTCAGTTTACCTTCCTATGTAATGTGGTGACCAGTGGGTGGGAGAACCCAACATAGTCTACATACTCGTGCTCCATCACATAACACAAATCAGTCTTTCAAATTAATCCAGTAGGTTGCAGCATTACACTTTTGGATTCATCTTACTTCAGTTTACTCTGACATTGATTGATAGTGCCTCAATTCTGTTACAAAAAGTGATGATTTTGCTCACCAAAGGGACAGTGGCACTGGTACCAGAGGTGAAATGAGGCCTGGGCTTTCTAGTACTTTCTGATCCCCATAAAGAACTGGGGGCTATGAACCTATCAAAGGTTAAACTCTTAAACATTTTTTCAAGAAAGAGTTCAAAATTCTGACCCTTGCTCAGGTTTGTGAGCCGTGAATACTGATGTCTGTGTGGTGTATTTAAACCTGCATGATGTGAACTTTCATGCACCAGTATCACAGGAAGCACCTCCACTTCAAGCTCTGATCCTGATGTATGAGGTGAGTGCATTTGTTCCAGCCTTGATGTTTTCGAGGCTGCTGGAGGTTTTGGCATCAAGCATCTTGCTGCTGGTACCTCATGTTCTTTTGTATATGTGGGATCTTCAATATAATCTGCAGCTGTAGCCAGCCCAGTAATTGGCCTGTCTTTTGGACAGAATCTGCATCTCTGACGAAGTGCCATGTGACCTTAGGTGGTTGCTGATGGATGTCGGTTTTATATGCAGCAAACTGTTTTCTTTGCCCCTCCAGACCTGACTTTGGTGAAAGATGTCACATCTCTGGGCTGAGAAGGTGACCTAGAATTTGTGGAGATCAGCAGTCTCTTGCCTCAGATGCACAACATCACCATGTAAATCGTTTGGAGCTGTTGGTCATCTGGCTGGCTCTAAAAGCCTTTATGCCTTCCATGAGGGACAGGTTGACTGCCATGTGGTATTGCAACAAGCAAAGTGAAGTGAGGTCTTCTACTTCAAGGATCTGAGGCTTTGGTGATGGCTGCACTTCAAGGGGTTTTCTCTGATAGTTATCAACTTAGTGGGATGTATCGACATGAGGGCATATTAGCTCAGCAGACATTACCTTACCAATCATGTGTGGTGTCTGTATCAGGAGGTGGCACTCTGTATCTTTTCCCAATAGATCGTACCCTTGTTTGACCTAGTTGCTATTTCCAAAAATATTAATTGCCCAGCCTTTTGCGCTCTGGAACTTCCTACTTGAGGGTCTCTACCAGACATTTTCTGCTGTAGGTGGGACTCTGCATCCCTGTATGTCTTACCCTCTAATCTTGTGGGTCCTGCAGAAAGGCAGGCCGGAGCACAGCTGATTCTGGTGGCCCTCATACTCTGACCAGTTGGCCCTGAGCATCTGTCCACCACTTTGACTTCCTCTTTGGTAAGACCTGTTGTCTCGGCAGCAAGGTAGGGTGATGCAATTGAACCTTCAAAATCTACACCTTCATGCATAGAGATTGAGCACAGCCAACTGAGAAACCTAATCAATTGTCAGAGGGGGTTACTGGTTTGCCTCCTAGCTGCTCTTCCCCCAAATCCGTTTATTCAGGCCGCTGGCCTGATGTGAGAAGCAAATTCACCACCTACAGGCTAGATTGTCTGATGTGCTTTTGTTTGTATTACCTTAGGCCTAGCCTGGCTTTGCTGTGAGAATTAGTAATTACTCATTAACCCTCTTTAGATTGCTTGATCAGTCTTCATTCAAATCACCCATTTTGATGCATTTTCTGAAAGGGATTTCACATATGTTTTACCTTGCCCCTTTCATTATGATATTAGCGGAACCCCAATTTGGTGTCTAACGTTCTTGGAATATGCTCCTTTCATGCCTCTTCATATTTGTACTCTAAGACTCTTGACTATGAAGACAGTTTTTTTCATTGCCTTCAACGTGTGTTACATCAGCTTAATAACCTTTTCCCCTGACTTAAGATGTGTGCATCCTTTCTCCTAAAATTGAGGACACCTTTTCATGTTGAGGAGTCCACCACGCTTCAAAAAATTTTTTGTGTCTTTTGTGTGTCTCTGCGTCTTCTGCCTAAAAAGGTGGAGAGGCAACACTGGTTGGATTCACGGTGTGGCTTTAATTTCTATGTTGATGGGACTGAGTAATACCCAGTGGATGATCAACAACTTGTTTGGTTTGCTGGTGCGAAGAAATTAAAGTAGGTCCAAAAATGTCATTTCAATGAATGGATAGTCTTCTACATCAATCTATTATGCCCTGGCCAAAAAAAATCCTTCAGATGACTTTTGGGCTCATTCCAAAAAAGCAAAGGTTGCTTGTAGTGGACTTAAACTTGGTATCAATTCAAAGGGTCTAAATCTGTAGTTGGAAGCATCCCTCTATAATGCTCTTTCAGGTTCTTCACTGCGTCCCTCTCAGTTCTGCGGAATGGACTTTAGGGTATTAATAAAGTCCCAAATTAGCTGTTGCACACCTCCTGAATGATCAATTCTGTTAGCTAAGCTAGCCGTCCTTCGCCACGAAGGTCTAATGATAAAGTGACGTCAGCATGCAGGATTGGCATCTTCACATTACTCAGTGTGATCATGTCTGAAGGCAGGACAGTCTCTCTCAGTGGAGGTCAATAATACAACCTGTTATCAAGCAGGATCTATTGCAAGATTTTCCACCTTCAGCCTCACACCTGGAGGGATTCGCAAACTGATGAATCTACATTTATATAGAGCATTCATCAAAAATAAATTTACGATGGCAAGTAAGTTATTATTTACCATCCTCTACTCATACATGTCTAAGCAGAAGAATAATGTGAGATTTGCAGATCCCATGCTTAGCTTGCTTAACTTGGTATACAAGGTATTTTTTTTTTGGCTTTTGAAATATGTCTGAATGATAGTATCTAGAAGTACTAATCGATGTATTTTGTGTAGGGATTCTCAACTATGTAAAGTGTTCTCAAGAAACAAAGCAAAATTTTGGTTTTGTATGATTTTTAAATTCTCAGTATTAGTTTTATATAGATGTTTGTTCCATTAACATTGTTATTTATAATTTCTTTTAGATCTATGAAGGCACCGCTCAAATCCAAAGATTAGTCATTGCCCGTGAGCACTTTGCCAAGTTTAAGGTTTAATTGAAGTCTTTATCGGATTACCATAATTATAAATGAGGCGTGCACTCAGAAATGTCAATTGAATGTATTAACAACACTTTGATAGCAAAAAAGCCATATATGTACTTTATGCAAATATTCAATTTATACCAATGTTAATTTAATTTTATTAAAATGATTTCAGTGTGCCTGGATTAGTTGTTAATGTACTGTAGCATACATAAATGTACAATAAATTCTTAAGACTTTACCACCATTGACTTTTGGTTTTGTGAGTGTGTGGGCAAAATAACATTAAAAACTCGCCATATCAAGTAGGTGCTCAGGTGCAGGGCTTCCAATGGACAGCAATGTTGTTGGTTAGAATATCTTTATATGCCGACTATGTCCTTTTCTTCCTCACAGACCCCACGGCCTCATGACTGTATCCTGCAGATTATGCAGATACTTGGTGAAATTTCTGGGCTGTATTTAAATACAGCAAAATCATGAGTGTTCCCAGTGGGAGGTGGTGCCGGCGACTTGAGGTGGGCCTCGGGATTGACTCTGGCCACAGGAGGCTTCACATATATTGGGGGGGGGGGGGGGGGGGGGGGGAGTTGTCAATGTCTCTCCTGACCCTGGCCTGTCGTGGTCCCATAACCTTGCCCCGCACTGTCAAGAATTAGAGGAGATGCAGGCTTTCACTGTTGGGCAGATCAGCGATTTTTAAAATGATATCCCTACCTCGACTACTCTGTCAACTTCAAAACTACACCTAAGCCATTCACACATCCTGGTTCAGTCAGATTGAGGATCTGAGGGGATTTCTGTTGGTAGGGGTGCAACGTGTATGGCCCTTCAGACAAGCTTTCAGTCCACATATTGCAGAGGAATTGTTGCAGCGTATCTGAGATCTATCTACGCTGCCTCCCATCTGCTGATCAAAAATGACTTGCGGTATAGCCCCCAGACTGAACCAGCTTACGCTTTGGAACAGTGGGCAGTGGGAGGTACCTCCATAATTAAGTACCTTTATAGTGAGAGGAGGATTGGGTCGATTCCCTCGGGCAACACATGCAGACATAGGTGCCTGGGGACTATCACTTAGACAGATGGGGTTCTGGAGGAGACTGACACAATGGACACCCCTGTGGTGCGGCAGACTTCTTCGCCAAGTGGCTCTCCTGGAGGGATTTCGAGGATGGGATAATATAATATCGGCAAATCCACTTTAGGTGATGTCATGCATGGGAGGATATTAAAGTAGTTTCAAGAATTGCAAGATGAATACCAAATGCAGCCTAGCCAATGTTATCAATACCTTATCCCCGTACATCTGGGACCTTCAGGCACTACCATAGCTCTGCCCACTAGAGGGACAACTGCTATTAGGAGACGTGGGCATCCATAAGATTACAAAAGTATACCAATCTTTGATCACTAACAGCCTCACCACGCTAAAGACACTGCGAGAGGCATGAGAGGCTTACATAAGTAACTTAGATAATGATGATTGGACATAAGCTTGGGGGCTCCCTGTGTGGCGGCAATACTGGCCTGCCTCTGCTTGATACAATTTAAATGTTTACGTAGTGCCTACTTCACTTCACGGGCACGTGGGCATGATTAGTTCCCCGCTTGCTGTCACTGCAGAACCAAAGAGGGTACATTTTACCATACAGTATGGAGATGTGCGGTACTGGCACGTTTCTGACGGGGTGGTGTCTTGCCTTGGGGAAGTCCTCTCATGGGTCATTATACTAGCCCCCAAGCTCATCCTTCTCCACTGCTCATAAGGTTTAGGAGGAAACCAATATAAAAGGCACTTATTGTTCCTAGGTCTAACATTAGCTAAGAGGGACATAGCCAAATCATGGAAGGCGGAATCATCCCCATCACTTCATCTTTGGAAGTCTGGAATGGATCATTGCATGGGACTAGAAGTAGCGGTGTTTCGGGCCAGCAGCTGCCCCCAAAAACATACCAAAATTTGTCAACGATGGGCCGACTACAGGAGCATAATCCTGGCTCCCGTCTGTTCTCCTGATACCCTGATTGGGCTAAAGTGCAAGGGTGCCAAGGTAAGACACGAGACTAGACGGTGTGAGCCATGTCTCAGATAATCATAAGATACTCTGGTGCCATATGTTGTGTGGGTGGGCAGTATGGACTAAATTTGCAAGTTAAGGTTTTGTAGTTTCTTATGGAGGGGGTCTGGGTTACAATCTCCTCTGTGAAATTTGGAGGCCAAAATGGCCAAGTTCTATTGTGGAAATTGGTTCTGGGAAAAAAAAAACTAGCCACGTCCATTGCCCCCTCTTTAAGAATTTCAATAATTTTACTATCTACTTACTGCACATTCAAACAAGCTAAGATTTTAGTTTAGCCCCTGTTAATTTTTTTAAGTGTCTACAGTAAAGAATAGGGTTTTATAACACGTCATTTGCTTTAGCAGAGGCAACAGTTTCCCTAAAATATGTATGAGCAGCAATGTTATGTGCAAAATTGGTTTCTCGTGCATAAAACAAATCTGAAATTCACTATTTAGTGTGGTTATAACCCATAAGAACACCAGTTTTATTCATTTATTTATTTAACTTTTTGGATCTCTGATTTATGACCTATTGTGGCATGTGACACTCAAATGGAGTTTCACCCCCTGTAATGCTCCATTTAAAATTGGTTACTGCGCTGCAGCCTACAGTCCCACTATTTAGAAGATCAGCAGCCTGCGAACATCTAGTCTAAGGGGCTCTAGTTGGGTTGGAGCCTACATATGTGACATGCATACAGGATACAGGACTGATCCCTTCCATCCCGTCTTGCTCTGCCCTTACATTCTGTGTCTTCTCTCGAGCCCTCATCGCTCATATTCACACCACACCTGGCCCCCTTTCCAGTCACAGTCCCATCATGAGTGACTGAACACCATTCCTGTCACTCTTATATCAATGCCTGTATACTACCCCTCTTGATTCGTTTTCTGGGCTTTTTTTCAGTTCACAAAGGTCAATGTACAAACATTGAGTCACAGAATCCATTGAACTACAACCAGCCTTCAACCTGCTGTGCATCACTTGAGCGATGTTCGTTTTAGTTAGGGGACAGTTAGTGGACCCGAACCCTCTTTCATCGTGTATAGGTTCAATCTAGGAAGCTAGGAATATATTTTCAAGAAATATTAAAATTGAAATCCTTTCCTAGTGCACAATATGAATATTAACTATTATAAAAAATAAACTGGATATAGTGGGCATGATACTTGTTAGAGGGAAGAATCATAAAATATTGTAACATTAAAATTATAGGATTTTTTTTTTAACATCCATCTCTCCAAATCCTCCTCTCGCTAGGCTAACTAAGCTCATCTTAGCACCAAAAATGACCTACTAGAGTTTCATAGAAGGATCACACCCAATTAAATTTTCTTAACAGTGGAAGCAGGGGGCGTGCCGGGCTGGCAATGGCATAGGATGCCTGGGTTGTGGCTCCTGAGCTGGCCAGAGGACCCGGAGCAATTTCTCCTGATTAATGGCAGCTGCGACATAGCAGTTTGCGGCATCAGACACCGGAGAGGCACAGGTGATAATGCAGAGCCAAAATTAGCCCGACCCTAGGATTTGAGGGCTGAAAAAAACACAGACGAATACAGGACGAGCACAAGTGAAATCGTGACCGTCAGATGATTGCTGAAGCCTTGATCGGAGTGCAGCTGCTGCAGTGCATGGCTACCTCCTATTGCAAGTTCAGAGAGCATGGGCTGTCGGCGTGCAGTGGCCAGGAGCACAGGCAGGAGTGCTGGGAGTGGAACAAGCCACACCTAGTACAGGAGACTAGGAGCAGGAAGCTTGCAAACAGGGCGAGGTGGCTCAGAGCTCCATTCTGAAATAGACACCCGAACCTCCTGTGAACACAGGTGCAGGTCTGGGCTTGAACTGACTGGGGCCCCTACAATTACAGACCCAGAAAACCAGGCACCACGCTCAAAAAGGAGGAAGGTAATTTGCCTAACCCCAACACAGCAGTAAGTAATGAAATGGACGATGAAAGGCAATGAGGCGACTTGCGAGGGTAGCCACATATATGGAGACTTTGGCTTTCTCGTCACCCCCTCCTTCTCAACAAAGCCCCCCCGTGCGTGCATTGGTGATTGCCCAAGTACCAGAGAGCAACCTTCTGAGCTCTTCCTCCCCCCCCCCCAATACAAGGCTTAGGAATTGTGGAGCAAGTATAAGCTACAGATGGCTGCACATTGCCTACAGGTATTGCTCATTCTACCCCTCTTTTCCCTCACTCCCCTCCATCGTCTATGGGAACATGAAAGGCTTCGACATAAGGGGCTGCAAGGACCACTAGGGACAGTAAGACCTTTGAAGGAGGTACAACTAGCCTGTTGGCGGGGGGGTGTAAGATCTGGTGGAGACGCTCTAGAAGCAACACTGCTGCAGGAAACGCAAGGTGAAGCGGTTGCGAATGGGGAATCCCTGGTGACAACAGTATATAGCGGTGGTGGATATGGCCTAGTGGAAATTGAAGGTGGTATTGTAGACCCTGGTGGCTTGGGAACAGTCAGTGCGCTCCTGCAACTGAGGCGCTACAGCAGTTGAAGCACATCAAAGAATGGTCCAGACCCTGGTGGGGGCTGCCTAACACCTTTGTCAATAAAAGGGCTGCCATTGAGGGTTGATGAGCCATAGCTCATTCAGATGTGAGGCCTGCCGAAAGCCTCTAAGAATGTTAGGGGTCTGTGTGAACGGTTTCTGAAAGCAACTCCAGCGAACACAGTTAAGGGGAGGCCCCACAGGCAGCAGCTGGGGATAGTCACCAGGACAAAGAAGGTACCGCCAACTAGGCAGCACACACATCTGTGATCTGAGAAGCCATAAAGGACACAAAAACTAAACTAGAAACACAAATTGCAACAGTAACGGGTGAGGTGGGGCTTCTACGAGACTCGCAGAAACTTGGCAGACTGAGTCAAGGAGACTGAGGACAACCTAGGGATGACACTGCCACAGGTAAAAGACCTCACTCAGATACTTTTGGCAATGGAAAAAGAGAGGTATGTCAACTGCTTACCAGACTTGAGGATGTGGAGTGCAGATCCCAATGCAATAACTTGCGACTGATGGGAATGCCGGAGAAGGTGGAGGGTCCGTCTCTGGAGCTCTATGTGGAAGACTGGTTGGCATGGACAGTTCTTTATAGGCAAGTCTTCCCGTTTTTTTTCTTGGTGGAACGGGCTCATAGAATCCTGGCGCTTCCACCACCACAGGGGGTTAACCCACACCCAATAATTGCTTGTTCAATGGACTTTAGGTTCAGAGATGTTATCCTTCAACCAGCAAGGTTGCAGTGCCCCATGGACAATAGATAAACATGAAGAAAACCTATACCTGCACTGGACCCATCTGGTACAAAAACAGGGGCATACGTCCCAGTCAAAAAGGTGCTGCACCAGTTGGACCTGAAATACACTCTCCTCTAACCAGCAAAACTATGGGGAGTACATGAGGGGAAAACGCACTTTATGATGACGCCACAAGAGGTCTGGACTTCGCTAGGGAATCGAGGCTTGTGGTCTAGCTAGCTGGTAGGAGTGGAGGCGGTGGAGGGATGGAGAAGGGCGAAGAGCCACCATAGGAACAAAAAGAAAACCAACATGGCCTCCCTAATTGAGGAACAGATGAAAACAGCAGAGGGAAAAGGTGGTCCTAGAACTCAAACATAATAGAGACATTCTAGGAAACAGCAGATGGAAATCTTGTCCTGGAGAAAGGGGGCATCAGCTTTGAACACATTGAGGTGGACCACGGTTCAGAGAACAACACGTTACCTATAGTTACACCTATGACAGTGGGTTAGTGGGGCTACCAAGGATTATAAGTCCTCGCACCTGGAGACTCAGCTCCAGGGGCATAACCCCAGTAGAAGAGGAAACACACCACATAACCAGGAATACCTGCAACGATGAGTGAACCCTTGGATAATGGTTGAAAGGCAGCCATTGGACCCACCGCCCAGCGACAGTGTCACAAACATGTTTTTTGGTGGTTTGGGAAATACACATACGGTGAGTTGGGTGGGAGGTAGTTTTGATATCACAACACGGTACAGTAGGGTGGGGGGCTAGTTTTCAAGGGGTTATTTACCACGCTACACCACAGTTTGTCAGTAGTCATTACGCAGTCACCTACTTGGTAAACGCAACAGGCGGAAGGAAGGCACACAATTGACATGACACAGGCCAGACAGCTGTCATTACTGACATGGACATCAGCAGAATAGGCAATAAGATCAAATGAGGTTTGGTCTTCAAAGCCATCAATAGATACCAACTGGACATCGTATACCTGCAAGGAGCACACCTCACGGACGCACATGGCAGGATGGGAAGGGGTAAATATAAGCAGCTGGGACAAGCTTAATACACATCTGGATCTAGGGTTATTTTGATCCTTATTTGTAGGTCGCTGATGTTCCACATCCTGTGCACTGGAGAGACACACATGGGTGCTACCTGACTACTAGGCAAACACAAAGGTGAAGCCCTGCTGTTGATCGATGTCTATGCACCTTCTGGGCTACAGAGGGTGACGCTTAAAGTTGGTGACTCAATCAATCACTGCATTTGTAAAGCGCGCTACATACCCGCGAGGGTCTCAAGGCGTTGGGGAGTGGGGGTGTGCTACTGGTCGAAGAGCCAGGTCTTGAGGAGTCTTCTGAAGGCCAGCAGGTCCTGGGTCTGTCGTAGGATGGTGGGGAGAGTGTTCCAGGTCTTGGCGGCGAGGTAGGAGAAGGATCTGCTCCTGGCGGTGGTTTTTCGGATGCGGGGGACTGTGGCGAGGGCGAAGTTGGCTGAGCGGATGCTTCGGGTGGGGGTGTGGAAGCTGAGTCGGTTGTTGAGGTAGGTGGGTCCGGTGTTGTGCAGTGCTTTGTGTGCGTGGATCAGGAGCTTGAAGGTGATCCTTTTGTTGACTGGGAGCCAGTGCAGGCCTCTCAGGTGGAGTGTGATGTGGCTGTGGCGGGGGACATCGAGGATGAGTCTGGCTGAGGCGTTCTGGATGCGTTGGAGCCGTCTCAGGAGCTTGTTTGTAATTCCTGAGTAGAGGGCGTTCCCGTAGTCGAGTGTTGGTGATGAGGGCCTGGGTAACGGTTTTTCTCGTGTCGAGGGGGATCCATTTGAAGATCCGGCGGAGCATACGGAGGGTGTTGAAGCAGGACGCGGAGACGGCGTTGACTTGCCTGGTCATGGAGAGAGTGGAGTCGAGGATGACCCCCAGGTTGCGTGCGTGGTCTGTGGGTTCCGGGGCTGTGCCTAGTGACGTGGGCCACCAAGTCGTCCCAGGCTGATGGGGTGGGTCCGAGAATGAGGACCTCCGCCTTGTCTGAGTTCAGCTTCAGTCTGCTGTCCTTCATCCAGTCGGCTACGGCCTTCATTCCTCGGTGGAGGTTAGCTTTGGTGGTGTGGGGATCTTCAGTGAGGGATATGATCAGCTGGGTGTCGTCGGCGTAGGAGATGATGTTGAGGTTGTGTTGTCGTGCGACGTGGGCGAGGGGGGCCATGTAGATATTGAACAGTGTCGGGCTGAGGGAGGATCCCTGTGGGACGCCGCAGATGATCTCAGTGGTTTTAGAGCGGAAGGGTGGGAGGCGGACGCTCTGGGTTCTGCCGGAGAGGAAGGATAGGGTCCAGGCCAGGGCCTTCTCTTGGATACTGGCGTCATGGAGGCGTGCTGATAGGGTGCGGTGGCAGACCGTGTCAAAGGCTGCTGATAGGTCCAGGAGGATGAGGGCGGCTGTTTCTCCTTTGTCCATCAGGGTCCGGATGTCGTCAGTGGCGGCGATGAGGGCGGTCTCGGTGCTGTGGTTACTGCGAAAACCGGATTGGGAAGGTTCCAGGATGTTGTTGACTTCGAGGTAGCAGGTCAGCTGTTTGTTGACAATCTTCTCGGTCACTTTTGCCGTGAAAGGGAGCAGGGAGATGGGCCGGAAGTTCTTGAGGTCCTTGGGGTCCGCCTTGGGCTTCTTCAGAAGGGCGTTGATCTCGGCGTGCTTCCAGCTTTCTGGGAAGGTTGCTGTCTCGAAGGAACAGTTGATGGTTTTCCGGAGGTGGGGCGCGATGGCTGCGCTGGCTTTGTTGAAGACGTGGTGAGGGCAGGGGTCCAATGGGGATCCGGAGTGGATGGAGTTCATGGTTTTGATTGTGTCTTCGTCGCTGACGCTGGACCAGATGGTCAGGCGACTGGTGCGAGTGGTAGTCGCAGGGGTGGTGGACTCAGTGGTGGGTGCGGGGGGGGGGGTCGGGGTTGAAGCTGTCGTGGATGTCGGTGATCTTGCGGTGGAAGAAGGTGGCCAGGGAGTCGCACAGGTCTTGAGATGGCGGGATGTCGTTGGTGATGGAGCTGGGGTTGGAGAGTTCTTTCACGATGCTGAAGAGCTCTTTGGTGTTGTGTGCGTTGTTGACTAGGCGGTCCTTGAAGGCGGTCTTCTTGGCAGTCCTGATGAGTTGGTGATGTCTGCGGGTGGCGCTCTTGAGGGCTGTGTGGTTGTCTGGTGTTCGGTCGTGGAGCCATTTCTTCTCCAGCTTCCGACAGGTGTGCTTGGAGATCCGGAGGTCCTCGGTGAACCAGGCGGCTTTCTTGTTGGTGCGGTTGGTTGTAAAGGTCTTGAGAGGGGCGAGGGTGTTGGCGCAGTCGTTGATCCACTGTGTGAGGTTGGTCGTGGCGGTGTCTGGGTCGGTGGGTGGTCTCGGGCGAGGGCGGTAGTCAGTTGGTCCTCAGTGACCTTGCCCCAGCAGCGGCGTGGTAGCTGTTGGGTGCGGTGGTGTGTGGTGGGTTTTCTGAAGGTGAAGTGGACGCATCTGTGGTCGGTCCAGTGTGTTTCGGTGGTGTGGTTGAAGGAGACATGGGGGCTTGCGGAGAAGATGGGGTCGAGCGTGTGTCCAGCGGCATGAGTGGGTGTCGTTACGAGCTGTTTGAGTCCGAGGTTGGTGAGGTTGACGATCAGGGCGGTGGAGTTGGCGTCGTCGTCCTTACTGGCAAGGACCCTAAAGGCGCACACAATTGTGGGAGGGGACTTCAACCTAGTCCTAGATACGCACTTGGATGGAACAAACTTGAGAATGGAGGAGGAATCAACAAAAGGGAGACTGGAGAGCTTTGCGCAGGTGATGGGGGTATGTGACGTATATGGAGGTACATCCATGGAGAAGTGAGGGGGATACTCATTTTATTCGGGGGCTCATGATGTACACTTCAGGTTGGATTATTATTTCACTACCTAGAGTTGAGGTGTCTGAATATCTCACTTGCGGAATTAGTGACCACACCCCTTTAAAAGTGACATTTAACACAAATGTGAAGCCATCCCGTGATGCGTGGAAGATAGAGACTTGGCATCTGATGAGCAAGATGAAGGTAAAACATCTAAGCAAAGGCCTCCAAGCTTTATTTTGAGGAGAACTTGTAGTCAGTAAAAAGTCGCATTACACTGTGAGACGGCATACAAGGCCATGATTAGAGGGGTTATCGTAGCTGGGGAACTTGGGGTTTGGAGAGAAAGACTCCAGACTGGCCTCACTGGAGGGGGATCTGGTATGATTAGAGAGGTCATATGCAGAGAAACTGCAGTGGACCGAAGCGTGTACAATATCAATCAGTAGCTAAACTTGAGGTTAGGACAGAACAAAAGAGGATATATGAGCCAAGTAACAAGGCGGGTAAACTACTGGCATGGGTCGGCAACAAGGAAAGTATGTTCATTTGGGAATTGAAGACAACCTCTGGAAAGGTTGAGAGGCAGTCATGACATAGTAAGGGAACTAGCGAGCCATCTCAAAGACTTCTACAACTCAAGATTGAGAGTTGCAGTTGAGGCTGTCCTAATTTATAAATGACTGCACCATGAGACTTCTAGCTCCTCAAAAAATGAGACCTTGAGGCAGACCTATCAGTGGAAGAGAAGCAGTCAGGAAAGGCCCCAGGCCTTAACTGCTTCCCGGTGAAGGTCTTCCGTAAACTAAATAAGTGGACTGTGGCCCCCCTGCACGTGGCTTATAAGGAGGCATTTCAGTTGAGAGAACGCCCAGCAGATACGAGATCAGCAACCATAATTCTTATCCCTAAAGCAGGCAAGTCCAAGAAAGGTGTGATTCTTATCGGCCGATATACCTACTTAACATTGACATCAAAATACTGGCCAAACCATTGGCTAACAGGCTGTAGACGGTTGTGACGGAACTAGTCCACCTGCACCAAAACAGGTTCATGCTGAGTCGTTCAACCACTCTGAATCTGTGAAGGCTCCACTAAAATCTGGCAACGGCGAGAGCTTAACCTGCAGGGCAGGTGATAGCCTCACTGGGTATCAATAAAGCTTTTTATTCAATTAAATGAACGTATGCTGACCAAAAAGGGCTTGGGCCCCAAATTCAGACGATGGGTCACACTACTCTATGAAAAGCCTCTGCCAGGGTACGGGCTGACGAATATTCGGCTAGGGAAACTTTGCATATTCAGGGGGTACACAGCAGGGATGCCCTGTCTTACCAATGTTATTTCCGTTGGCAATACAGGGACTGGATGAATTGGTGATGGTGGACGTGCAGATCTGGGGCTGGCCAGGAGGGTCTGGATGGGTGGAATGCATATCGCTATATGCAGACCGTATTTTGCTATATCTGACGAGTGTCTGACAATCCACAAACTGAAAGATATGTTCCATATTTTTGGTGAGGTCTCCAAGTTTGCCATAAATTGGGATGAATCCCTACTATTTCTGGTGGGAGACTGGGACCCATGGGAGGCAATTGCCCTGTCACTATGGGTGGAACTGTATAGATTTAAATACTTGGGGGTGTGGATTACTAGAGACTTTGTTGCATTATGAGCCAAACCTACCCCCACCTTCTAACCCGACTACACCAAGATGTTAGGCACTGGCAGCCATTGCCACTCTTCCTACTGGGTAAGGTGGCAATGTTTAAAATGTTATCACTTCCTAGATTTCTGTTCGTGCTCCAAAATTCAGCACAAGCTCTTGGATTCTTTCTTTGTATTGATTCTGTTTTTTGCAAGGGTGAATGCACTAGTGCGGTAACTATTGTTGAACCTCGGGTGGCACTGCGTATGCCCCTAAGATCCAAATATGAGGGCAGTATAGCTCTAACGAATATCTAGAAATTTTATGAGGTGGCACAGGTGTGCGTGGTTAATTAGTGAGTATACGCGGACTAGGAATACCTGGCGTTTCACCACAATAGCTGGGAATGCGTGAGAAGAGCTACATACATGCACTTTATAGGGAAAGGCTAAGACCAGATGCATGCCCGGCCACGTTGACGAATGCTTGGGGGAAGTTGACGAAAGAGATGGGGTGGGGGAAGAGGCTGACCCAGAGGATAACTCAGTGGGAGATAACCACACTGTCAAGTGTCAACCTTAACGGGATATCAGCATTGGGATAATATTGGCATCTCAACCCTTGCGATTGTATGAGACGCAAATAAGGTGGTCCCACTTAACCACCTACAGACCCAATGAATATCAGATGTCACAGACACGATGGCTGAAATACGGCCAGTTGAGGAATGCCCTCAAAGAATGTGTGTCACCTAACGAGGAGACACAGAAGGACTCCCACTAGAAATAAGACTGTTGAAGGAGACGGTCAAAAGGGGACTGATTTCCATAACATATGGCACCTTAATGAGAAACGCACAGATCCTCTAACTAGACTGTAGGATACATGAGACTGCTGACACCAGGGCGAGGAGGACTGGCGAAAGGCACTGATATTTCTGCGAAGTTGGCAGTTTTGCCAAACCACTGCCTGATTCAACTCAGAATTATACACTGAGTATACTATACTATAAAGGCACTACTTCACAGATTAGGTAGAGCTACAGATATACACTGTCTCAGAGCATTAAGGGTTTCTGGGAAGCTGTGCGGGGAACGACTGAGGAAGTGACAGGCACACTCCTAGACCTCCAACCCAGGGTTGCAGTATCGGTAATTAGGGGACAGTCAGACCACACCCGCTATCAGAAATGGATTGCATGATAGCAAAATGCGACATAGCTCAAAAATGGGGCTCGGGGAGCTCCCCCCGCCCCTTCCCAGTACCAGCAGGGAAAAAGGCTGACCCGGGGAATTGTGGAAAAATGGATATTGGTAAGTGGTGACAAGAAATGGATTCTGTATTTAGTTTCTTTTTTAGACAAGGACACTGTGAACCATGGTAGGGGGTGGGGAGGGTACTTGCTACATTATGCTGTTTCTTGTGTTTGTTATGCATAAACCCCAAAAAATACTTTAGAAAAAAACGATATAACCAGTGTTCAGTAAAAAACATGACAGCTGCTTTTCGTATCTGCATCTTAGGGGCTGTGTTATCAAGTGAGTAGATAAAGCGAGCTGAGGACTAGATGTACTTCCCTCTCAGCTATTTAGGGCTACTGGGTGACCCTCAGTCTCCGAACCCTGAAGTAAAGTTCCTCTCTATTTAATAACGCCTTGTTCCAGTTTATATATTCTCTCTGAACATCAGTGAACATTTTCAAAATAAACAATAATAAAGTCCCTCTGGTATTTCATCTACTTATATATTGAGGAATATTGGTTATTATTTAAAAACAATAACTGAGAAATCAAGATGTGAATTTCTATGAATCTTTGTTCATTATTTAAAACAGTAACAGAAAAAGCAATTTAAAATCGTGCCCAGAAATTTAAAAATATTTGAGCAAGCTGTTATCACATTGTACTGAATAACATTAACCCTATAAGTTCAGCTGTTGGGCAAGGGACCGCCAGCCCCGCTCCCTCCCTAGTGTGTCTATCAGCCATTGGCCAAGGTCAATGAGAGTGCTCTCAGTGAACTTGGTTTGATCTGTTCCTGTCACTGGCACTAGGCCCAGCTACACAAGTGGTGCACAGTATTTATCAGCATAGGTAGGGTAGCAGTGGGTGGTAAGAATTTTGTGGATTTCTTCAGATTCTGGAAGTCTCCATCTCAGAAATGTAAGGGAAATGTGTGATTTCAAGCACAGTTTGAGGTTTGCAGAGTTTGTGGGTAAGAAAACATCACGCAGTCCATAAAAAGCACATCATCCTGGACTTCCTTAGTGGTCTAGTTTTCAAACAATTTGCAGGTTTGCTAGGTTTTCCTAGGTATTGGCTGAGCTAGGGCCCAAAATCCACAGCTACCCACATTGCAAAAAATGGGTCAGTTTTGATTGGGGAAAATGTGATTTATTCGTGTTGCATTTTGGTCCGATTCCTGTTGCGGCACTAGGCCTACCCACAAAACTGAGATACTATTTTATCAGAAGACTTAGCGGAATGCTGAGTGGAAGGAAGTTTGTGGCTCCCCCCAGATTCCAGAACTTTTCATGACAGAAATGTGAGAAAAATGTTTTCTATTTTTTTAGTCAGTTTGATGTTTGCAAGGGAATCAGGGTATACAAAAACCTAGTGAGGACCACCCAAGTCACCCCACCATGGATTCCCCTCAGTGTTTAGTTTTTAAATACATATACAGGTTTGCTAGGTTTCACCAGGTGACGGCTGCGGTAGGGTCCAAAGTCCACCACTACCCACATTGAGGAAAAAATGGGTCCATTTATAGAGAGAAAATGTGATATATCAATGTTGTATTTTAGCCCATTTTCTGTCAAGGGCACTAGGCTGACCCACAAAAGCGAGGTACAATTTTTACTAGAAAACGTGGGAGCATAGAACAGTAGAATATTTGTCATTACCATTTTGATTTTGCTACATTTGTGCCTTCCAAATTTAAGCCAGTTTGTAAGAAAGAAGACATTTAGAAAAATACCTTCTAAATCATATGCTAGTATGGGTACCTACTAATTCAGAGACAAATAACCACTGCTCTTAAACTCCATATCTTGTGCCCATTTCAGAGACACCTAGGTTGACTGGATATCCATTTTTCACTCTCCACATTTCACCATGTGAATTGGTCTATTTTCGGTACACAATAAACCATTCTACGGTGCAGCTCAGTTGTTGGCTCGGCGTACCTCGGGTTCTTGGAGAACCTACAAACCGCATACAACCCTGCAACCAGAAGGGCCCAGCGGATGTATTGGTGCCCTCCTTTTGTAAATCGCCCATTGTGACAAAAGTTACAGATGAAAACATCACAAATGGCTGTTTTTTCCTACTCATTTATTTCAACAGTTAGTTTCTTTGAGAAAACCTTACGGGATCTACATGTATGACCCTTTGTCGAATTAGGAATTTTGTCTACTTTTCAGAAAACTATAGTTTTCCTGGATCACTCATGGGTTTTACGCTGGCTTCCACCACAAACCAGAAGTAGGTTGAGAGCACAAAAAAATAGGAATAAGAGGCTACCCTTTTGAAAAATGCCAAAATTGTGGTAAGAAGTTAGGTTTTTTTATTCAGCTTTGTATGTTCCTGAAAGCTGGGAAGATGGTGACTTTAGTACAGCAAACCTTTCGTATATGCCATTTTTAGGGGAAAAATGCAGTTATCTGGAGCACTTTTTCTAATGTTTCCACAAAAAAAAACTCAAAACTAAGCTATATTTTGTCTATTTTTTCATTCTCCTCCAGGTGAATTGACATACCCTGGGTACCTTTTAGAATCCACAGGATGCTGAAAAAGGACGCAAATATGGTGTGAATACCTTGTGTGGAAAAAAAGCCCTAAAGCGAAGTACCCCAAAGAGCCAAAAAGGTGTTCAGCACGCGAGTGGAGGGCAGCAATTAAGGAGTTAATAATTATACATTCATGTTTAAAACACGCATAAACATGCATCATTCAAAAGGGGATTACTTAAACAAAATATCTGAAGATTAGAAAACTTTTCCCATCACTGTCTACCTCTCCCAAAACGTCATCAATGATGTTCCACGATGCATGTTAGTGTCCACCTTTTCCATCACAACACACCTCACCCATTATTTTCCAGATTGATCACTGTCCCTATTCCCATCACTGACCTGTTCGTGTCCTCTTCTATTGTCTCTACTTCTGGCCAGTGTTTTCTCCTATGACTGTCATGTCTATCTGCTCAACACCTCCCCTCTCTCCTGCCAATGTGACAGGACCTGTGTGGGCCAAAAGCAGTACCCTCAAAATGCCCATTTTCTGCCATCACTGACTGTTCTAGATCTTACCAGTTTTGGAGTGGCCAGACAAAGGGTGGAAGGGAATTAGAGATGGTACTGCAGGATGGGAGTCTTGGAGCGAGATGATGGAAAGAGTCGGACTGTAATCCTTCAACACGCTGGTCAATACTAAACAAGGAGAGATACTATGGCTTAGTCCAAACTATTTCCTTCTAGAAACTATCCAGAAGTTCAAGCCTTTTCACCCTTTACCAAAATTACCGCTTGCAAATTAACTGCACTCTGTCATCCTATTAACTGTAGATCAAAAGGATTCGTCCAATAATCTGTTCGTAACCTTACTGACAGTTCTCAAAACATGATTGCTCCTTTTCTGACAGTGTCTGGATTCAAAGGATCAGTTACTAAACAAATAAAGGCAATGCTCACCTCTAATTCGGAGCCTCTTTGAACACACTGTGATGGGTTCCTCCTGTGATTCTGGAATGTGGCTTTGCTAGAGACTTTTATCCTGTATGCTTCGAAATGTGCTGGAAGGCACCTGCCAATTGCAAATTGATTTGGTCCATGAGACCCAAACTGAGAACATCCTGAAATGCTAAGGCGTCTTGACCTAGACAGTTACAGCAGGGAGAAAAACACAAGCCATAAACCTTGTCTCAAGGTATAAATGTCATTCACCTTATTAAAAAAAAAATACGAAAACATCAGTTCAATAATCAAGGGAGGGAACAACTTGGGCAATACATAATACCATGACGTACATTCTTTGATTTAAAATTATAGTAGATCAATGAAAAGTTACAACAATTGGTTGGGATAATCCTCACCTCCTTGCCCTCAATAGAATTGAAAATTCTTACTGCCAAAGCTAGAAAATGTTATATTCTATGTCAGGCCCGAAGGCTCTTGTTTGAAACAGACTCATCACCACAGAAGAAACATCAAGAATAAGCTTGTAATAAAATGTTTTAAAATAGATTCAGGTGACCAATCAGCGGCTTTTAGTATGTCCTCCAAATTATTTTGATGCCATTGCTCCTCTAGCCGAATGAGCACTGACTGTAGAAACATCTATACCTGCTTCTGATAGAAGCCATCTCATCCATCGAGCTAAGGTAGCGGATGAAACTGGACAAAAGGGCCTCTGCAAAGCAATCAATAATTGACCCTACATGTCCATCCGGAACAGACCTCATAATCCTTCAAACATTGTACCACACACAGAGTTTAGAATTATTTGGGAAAGCTGGATATGATACCAACCTGGTAATACATTTTGTCCTTTTTGATAAGAGGAAGGATATTCCCTCCAGAGTACTGACATCCCACCAGATCCAAAACCCGCACGTCTGACACTCTTTTACAGGAAATCAGACATAGTAACATGGTCAACTTGACTGATCATGGTTTTCTGGTCAAATAATTATTGCTCAGCCATGAATCTAGAAACCTAAGGGCCACCCTTACGTCCCATAAGTCTGAATATCTGGGAAGAGGCAGCTTTAACATCCTCACGCCTCTTAATAACTTACACACCATGGGAAGCTGACCAACCGGTCTCCTGTTCATTAAAGAGTAACCAGCAGAAACGGCTGGATGAAACTTGTTAATAGAACAATAGGCCATCCCAGCAACCGCTAAAGAAGCCAGAAAATTGAGTATCATGGTGCAATCCATGTTAGAGGGATCAGCACCCTGTGAACTGCACCAATTACACCACTGTTTCCACACTGAAGCGTAACGTTTGAGTTCCTGCTGCCCATGCCTGGTTAATGTACTCCTGAGCTTCTCAAAAGACCTTGGAGACTCCATCTTTTCCCGAAAGTCTCCAAGCTACCAGAGATAACTGGCCTGACTGAATTAAGGGATGTGGAACCACCACTGGGTCCAGCAGAAGGTTCTAACCCCTGGGAGGTAGAGTTGGGGGGCGGGGGTACATGCCAACTCTAGAATAGTCAGAAACCATGCTTTTGCCCTCCAAAGTGGAGTCACTAAGATCATCTCCACTCTCTGCCATTTCAGTTGGTCCAATACCCTGGGAATCATCATAAAAAGAGGGAAGGCATAGGAGTGAGGTTGCCTCCAGTCCTGTAGAAATGCATCCGTCACTCACGCTCCTGGATCCAGGTGCCAGCTGAAGTAGGCCGGAAGTTGTTTGTTCAAACGAGATGTGAAGAGATCAATCTTGCAAGGGCCCTATTGTTGCATCAGCAAGCGAAAGACCTTGGGATGGAAACGCCAGTCGCTGAAATCCCGTAAATGGTGCGACTGCAATCCGCTATCATATTGCGTTGGCCTGGGAAATATTCTGCCATCACCTAAATGTGATTCTGCAGGCCGAAGTGCCAAAGGTCTTCGGCTATCTCTGTCAAAATTCAGGATCTGGTCCCGCCGAGCTTGTTCACATAGCGGACTGCCGAAATGTTGTCCATGCGTAGAAGAATGCAGCATTTTCCTTTCCTTGCTGAAAAACTCCACAGTGCAAAGGAACCCGCCAGGAGTTCCAGGCAGCTGATATGCAGGTTCAGCTCCATCAAGGACCACTGACCACCTGTGTACAATTGGCCACATCGGGCTCCCCAGCCCCAACGGCTGGAATCCTATTCAATTGTCAGCTCTGGCGTTGAACCAAAGATGGCTCTGCCATTCCGAGCCTCCATGTGGCTCAGCCACCAATGGATTTCCATCCTGGCCTCCTCCGACAGAGATATCTGTTGAGAATAGGAAAGACCCTTGCTTAGATGTTGGATTTTCAAGCATTGAAGGGCCCGATAATGGAGCGGTGTAGGAAGTTGGCTCTGTATGTGCTATTTCAAAGTAAGGAATAGCATGCACAGAGTCCAAGGGTTCCCCTTAGAGGTAAAATAGTGGTAAAAAGAGATAATACTAATGCTCTATTTTGTGGTAGTGTGGTCGAGCAGTAGGCTTATCCAAGGAGTAGTGTTAAGCATTTGTTGTACATACACATAGACAATAAATGAGGTACACACACTCAGAGACAAATCCAGCCAATAGGTTTTGTTATAGAAAAATATCTTTTCTTAGTTTATTTTAAGAACCACAGGTTCAAATTCTACATGTAATATCTCATTCGAAAGGTATTGCAGGTAAGTACTTTAGGAACTTCAAATCATCAAAATTGCATGTATACTTTTCAAGTTATTCACAAATAGCTGTTTTAAAAGTGGACACTTAGTGCAATTTTCACAGTTCCTAGGGGAGATAAGTATTTGTTAGGTTAACCAGGTAAGTAAGACACTTACAGGGCTTAGTTCTTGGTCCAAGGTAGCCCACCGTTGGGGGTTCAGAGCAACCCCAAAGTCACCACACCAGCAGCTCAGGGCCGGTCAGGTGCAGAGTTCAAAGTGGTGCCCAAAACACATAGGCTAGAATGGAGAGAAGGGGGTGCCCCGGTTCCGGTCTGCTTGCAGGTAAGTACCCGCGTCTTCGGAGGGCAGACCAGGGGGGTTTGGTAGGGCACCGGGGGGGACACAAGCCCACACAGAAATTTCACCCTCAGCAGCGCGGGGGCGGCCGGGTGCAGTGTAGAAACAAGCGTCGGGTTCGCAATGTTAGTCTATGAGAGATCTCGGGATCTCTTCAGCGCTGCAGGCAGGCAAGGGGGGGGTTCCTCGGGGAAACCTCCACTTGGGCAAGGGAGAGGGACTCCTGGGGGTCACTTCTCCAGTGAAAGTCCGGTCCTTCAGGTCCTGGGGGCTGCGGGTGCAGGGTCTCTCCCAGGCGTCGGGACTTAGGATTCAAAGAGTCGCGGTCAGGGGAAGCCTCGGGATTCCCTCTGCAGGCGGCGCTGTGGGGGCTCAGGGGGGACAGGTTTTGGTACTCACAGTATCAGAGTAGTCCTGGGGTCCCTCCTGAGGTGTTGGATCGCCACCAGCCGAGTCGGGGTCGCCGGGTGCAGTGTTGCAAGTCTCACGCTTCTTGCGGGGAGCTTGCAGGGTTCTTTAAAGCTGCTGGAAACAAAGTTGCAGCTTTTCTTGGAGCAGGTCCGCTGTCCTCGGGAGTTTCTTGTCTTTTCGAAGCAGGGGCAGTCCTCAGAGGATGTCGAGGTCGCTGGTCCCTTTGGAAGGCGTCGCTGGAGCAGGATCTTTGGAAGGCAGGTGACAGGCCGGTGAGTTTCTGGAGCCAAGGCAGTTGTCGTCTTCTGGTCTTCCTCTGCAGGGGTTTTCAGCTAGGCAGTCCTTCTTCTTGTAGTTGCAGGAATCTAATTTTCTAGGGTTCAGGGTAGCCCTTAAATACTAAATTTAAGGGCGTGTTTAGGTCTGGGGGGTTAGTAGCCAATGGCTACTAGCCCTGAGAGTGGGTACACCCTCTTTGTGCCTCCTCCCAAGGGGAGGGGGTCACAATCCTAACCCTATTGGGGGAATTCTCCATCTGCAAGATGGAGGATTTCTAAAAGTTAGAGTCACTTCAGCTCAGGACACCTTAGGGGCTGTCCTGACTGGCCAGTGACTCCTCCTTGTTGCTTTCTTTGTTCCCTCCAGCCTTGCCGCCAAAAGTGGGGGCCGTGGCCGGAGGGGGCGGGCAACTCCACTAAGCTGGAGTGCCCTGCTGGGCTGTGACAAAGGGGTGAGCCTTTGAGGCTCACCGCCAGGTGTCACAGCTCCTGCCTGGGGGAGGTGTTAGCATCTCCACCCAGTGCAGGCTTTGTTACTGGCCTCAGAGTGACAAAGGCACTCTCCCCATGGGGCCAGCAACATGTCTCTGGTGTGGCAGGCTGCTGGAACTAGTCAGCCTACACAGACAGTCGGTTAAGTTTCAGGGGGCACCTCTAAGGTGCCCTCTGTGGTGTATTTTACAATAAAATGTACACTGGCATCAGTGTGCATTTATTGTGCTGAGAAGTTTGATACCAAACTTCCCAGTTTTCAGTGTAGCCATTATGGTGCTGTGGAGTTCGTGTTTGACAGACTCCCAGACCATATACTCTTATGGCTACCCTGCACTTACAATGTCTAAGGTTTTGTTTAGACACTGTAGGGGTACCATGCTCATGCACTGGTACCCTCACCTATGGTATAGTGCACCCTGCCTTAGGGCTGTAAGGCCTGCTAGAGGGGTGTCTTACCTATACTGCATAGGCAGTGAGAGGCTGGCATGGCACCCTGAGGGGAGTGCCATGTCGACTTACTCGTTTGGTCCTCACTAGCACACACAAGCTGGCAAGCAGTGTGTCTGTGCTGAGTGAGAGGTCTCCAGGGTGGCATAAGACATGCTGCAGCCCTTAGAGACCTTCCTTGGCATCAGGGCCCTTGGTACTAGAAGTACCAGTTACAAGGGACTTAACTGGATGCCAGGGTCTGCCAATTGTGGATACAAAAGTACAGGTTAGGGAAAGAACACTGGTGCTGGGGCCTGGTTAGCAGGCCTCAGCACACTTTCAATGGTAAACATAGCATCAGCAAAGGCAAAAAGTCAGGGGGCAACCATGCCAAGGAGGCATTTCCTTACACAACCCCCCCCCCAAACGAAAGAGGATGAGACTAACCTTTCCCAAGAGAGTCTTCATTTTCTAAGTGGAAGAACCTGGAAAGGCCATCTGCATTGGCATGGGCAGTCCCAGGTCTGTGTTCCACTATAAAGTCCATTCCCTGTAGGGAGATGGACCACCTCAACAGTTTAGGATTTTCACCTTTCATTTGCATCAGCCATTTGAGAGGTCTGTGGTCAGTTTGAACTAGGAAGTGAGTCCCAAAGAGGTATGGTCTCAGCTTCTTCAGGGACCAAACCACAGCAAAGGCCTCCCTCTCAATGGCACTCCAACGCTGCTCCCTGGGGAGTAACCTCCTGCTAATGAAAGCAACAGGCTGGTCAAGGCCATCATCATTTGTTTGGGACAAAACTGCCCCTATCCCATGTTCAGAGGCATCAGTCTGCACAATGAACTGCTTAGAATAATCTGGAGCTTTTAGAACTGGTGCTGAGCACATTGCTTGTTTCAGGGTGTCAAAGGCCTGTTGGCATTCCACAGTCCAGTTCACTTTCTTGGGCATTTTCTTGGAGGTGAGTTCAGTGAGGGCTGTCACAATGGATCCATATCCCTTCACAAACCTCCTGTAATACCCAGTCAAGCCAAGGAATGCCCTGACTTGAGTCTGGGTTTTTGGAGCTACCCAGTCCAGAATAGTCTGGATCTTGGGTTGGAGTGGCTGAACTTGGCCTCCACCTACAAGGTGGCCCAAGTAAACCACAGTTCCCTGCCCTATCTGGCATTTGGATGCCTTGATAGAGAGGCCTGCAGATTGCAGAGCCTTCAAAACCTTCTTCAGGTGGACCAGGTGATCCTGCCAGGTGGAGCTAAAGACAGCAATATCATCAAGATAAGCTGTGCTAAAGGACTCCAAGCCAGCAAGGACTTGATTCACCAACCTTTGGAAGGTGGCAGGGGCATTCTTTAAACCAAAGGGCATAACAGTAAACTGATAATGCCCATCAGGTGTGGAGAATGCTGTTTTCTCTTTTGCTCCAGGTGCCATTTTTATTTGCCAGTACCCTGCTGTCAAGTCAAAGGTACTTAAGAATTTGGCAGCACCTAATTTATCTATGAGCTCATCAGCTCTTGGAATTGGATGAGCATCTGTCTTGGTGACAGAATTGAGCCCTCTGTAGTCCACACAAAACCTCATCTCTTTCTTTCCATCTTTGGTGTGAGGTTTGGGGACTAAGACCACTGGGCTAGCCCAGGGGCTGTCAGAGCGCTCAATTACTCCCAATTCCAGCATCTTGTGGACTTCCACCTTGATGCTTTCCTTAACATGGTCAGACTGTCTAAAGATTTTGTTTTTGACAGGCATGCTGTCTCCTGTGTCCACATCATGGGTACACAGGTGTGTCTGACCAGGGGTTAAGGAGAAGAGTTCAGGAAACTGTTGTAGGAGTCTCCTACAATCAGCTTGCTGTTGGCCAGAGAGGGTGTCTGAGTAGATCACTCCATCTACTGTGCCATCTTTTGGGTCTGATGACAGAAGATCAGGGAGAGGTTCACTCTCTGCCTCCTGATCCTCATCTGTTACCATCAACAGATTCACATCAGCCCTGTCATGGAAGAGCTTAAGGCGGTTCACATGGATCACCCTCTTGGGGCTCCTGCTTGTGCCCAGGTCCACCAGGTAGGTGACCTGACTCTTCCTTTCTAGCACTGGGTAAGGGCCACTCCATTTGTCCTGGAGTGCCCTGGGAGCCACAGGCTCCAGAACCCAGACTTTCTGCCCTGGTTGGAACTCAACCAGTGCAGCCTTTTGGTCATACCAAAACTTCTGGAGCTGTTGGCTGGCCTCAAGGTTTTTGGTTGCCTTTTCCATGTACTCTGCCATTCTAGAGCGAAGGCCAAGTACATAGTCCACTATGTCCTGTTTAGGCTCATGGAGAGGTCTCTCCCAGCCTTCTTTAACAAGGGCAAGTGGTCCCCTTACAGGATGTCCAAACAGAAGTTCAAAGGGTGAGAATCCTACTCCCTTCTGTGGCACCTCTCTGTAAGCGAAAAGCAGACATGGCAAGAGGACATCCCATCTCCTTTTGAGTTTTTCTGGGAGCCCCATGATCATGCCTTTTAATGTCTTGTTGAATCTCTCAACCAAGCCATTAGTTTGTGGATGGTATGGTGGAGTGAATTTATAAGTCACTCCACACTCATTCCACATGTGCTTTAGGTATGCTGACATGAAGTTGGTACCTCTGTCAGACACCACCTCCTTAGGGAAACCCACTCTGGTAAAGATACCAATGAGGGCCTTGGCTACTGCAGGGGCAGTAGTCGACCTAAGGGGAATAGCTTCAGGATACCTGGTAGCATGATCCACTACTACCAGGATATACATATTTCCTGAGGCTGTGGGAGGTTCTAGTGGACCAACTATGTCCACACCCACTCTTTCAAAGGGAACCCCCACCACTGGAAGTGGAATGAGGGGGGCCTTTGGATGCCCACCTGTCTTACCACTGGCTTGACAGGTGGGGCAGGAGAGGCAAAACTCCTTAACCATGTTGGACATATTGGGCCAGTAGAAGTGGTTGACTAACCTCTCCCACGTCTTGGTTTGTCCCAAATGTCCAGCAAGGGGAATGTCATGGGCCAATGTTAGGATGAACTTCCTGAACAGCTGAGGCACTACCACTCTCCTAGTGGCACCAGGTTTGGGGTCTCTGGCCTCAGTGTACAGGAGCCCATCTTCCCAATAGACCCTATGTGTTCCATTTTTCTTGCCTTTGGACTCTTCAGCAGCTTGCTGCCTAAGGCCTTCAAGAGAGGGACAGGTTTCTTGTCCCTTACACAGCTCCTCCCTTGAGGGTCCCCCTGGGCCCAAGAGCTCAACCTGGTAAGGTTCAAGCTCCAAAGGCTCAGTTCCCTCAGAGGGCAGAACTTCTTCCTGAGAAGAGAGGTTCCCTTTCTTTTGCTGTGTTGCAGTTGGTTTCCCAACTGACTTTCCTGTTCTCTTGGTAGGCTGGGCCATTCTTCCAGACTCCAGCTCTACTTGTTCACCCTGTGCCTTGCACTGTGCTCTTGTTTTCACACACACCAGTTCGGGGATACCCAGCATTGCTGCATGGGTTTTTAGTTCTACCTCAGCCCATGCTGAGGACTCCAGGTCATTTCCAAGCAGACAGTCCACTGGGATATTTGAGGAGACCACCACCTGTTTCAGGCCATTGACCCCTCCCCATTCTAAAGTAACCATTGCCATGGGATGTACTTTTCTCTGATTGTCAGCGTTGGTGACTGTGTAAGTTTTTCCAGTCAGGTATTGGCCAGGGGAAACCAGTTTCTCTGTCACCATGGTGACACTGGCACCTGTATCCCTCAGGCCCTCTATTCTAGTCCCATTAATTAAGAGTTGCTGTCTGTATTTTTGCATGTTAGGCGGCCAGACAGCTAGTGTGGCTAAATCCACCCCACCCTCAGAAACTAGAGTAGCTTCAGTGTGGACCCTGATTTGCTCTGGGCACACTGTTGATCCCACTTGGAGACTAGCCATACCAGTGTTACCTGGATGGGAGTTTGGAGTGGAACCTTTCTTGGGACAGGCCTTGTCTCCAGTTTGGTGTCCATGCTGTTTACAGCTATGACACCAGGCCTTTTTGGGATCAAAGTTTTTACCCTTGTACCCATTGTTTTGTGAAGAGGCTCTGGGCCCACCCTCCTGAGCAGGTTTTTGGGGGCCTGTAGAAGACTCTTTACTATTTGTAGTTTTGGTTGTCTCATCACCCTTCCCCTGGGGAGTCTTTGTGACCCCTTTCTTTTGGTCACCCCCTGTTGAAGTCTTGGACACCCTTGTCTTGACCCAATGGTCCGCCTTCTTTCCCAATTCTTGGGGAGAAATTGGTCCTAGGTCTACCAGATGCTGATGCAGTTTATCATTGAAACAATTACTCAATAGGTGTTCTTTCACAAATAAATTGTACAGCCCATCATAATTACTTACACCACTGCCTTGAATCCAACCATCTAGTGTTTTCACTGAGTAGTCAACAAAGTCAACCCAGGTCTGGCTCGAGGATTTTTGAGCCCCCCTGAACCTAATCCTGTACTCCTCAGTGGAGAATCCAAAGCCCTCAATCAGGGTACCCTTCATGAGGTCATAAGATTCTGCATCTTTTCCAGAGAGTGTGAGGAGTCTATCCCTACACTTTCCAGTGAACATTTCCCAAAGGAGAGCACCCCAGTGAGATCTGTTCACTTTTCTGGTTACACAAGCCCTCTCAAAAGCTGTGAACCATTTGGTGATGTCATCACCATCTTCATATTTTGTCACAATCCCTTTGGGGATTTTTAACATGTCAGGAGAATCTCTGACCCTATTTATATTGCTGCCACCATTGATGGGTCCTAGGCCCATCTCTTGTCTTTCCCTTTCTATGGCTAGGAGCTGTCTCTCTAAAGCCAATCTTTTGGCCATCCTGGCTAACAGGAGGTCATCTTCACTGAGAGCATCCTCAGTGATTTCAGAAATGTGGGACCCTCCTGTGAGGGACTCACTATTTCTGACTAACACAGTTGGAGACAGGACTTGAGGGGTCCTGTTCTCCCTATTTAGGACTGGAGGAGGGACATTGGCCTCCAAGTCACTAATTTCTTCCTCTGTGATGTCATCATCAGAGGGGTTGGCTTTTTCAAACTCTGCCAACAGCTCCTGGAGCTGAATTTTGGTAGGTCTGGAGCCAATGGTTATTTTTTTGATATTACAGAGAGACCTTAGCTCCCTCATCTTAAGATGGAGGTAAGGTGTGGTGTCGAGTTCCACCACATTCATCTCTGTATCAGACATTATTTTGCTAAAAGTTGGAAGACTTTTTAAAGAATCTAAAACTGTTTCTAGAATCTAATTTCAAACTTTTAACAAACTTTTTAAACTCTAAAAGACAATGCTAAACAGGGACTTAACACACAAGGCCCTAGCAGGACTTTTAAGAATTTAGAAAAATTTCAAATTGCAAAAATCAATTTCTAATGACAATTTTGGAATTTGTCGTGTGATCAGGTATTGGCTGAGTAGTCCAGCAAATGCAAAGTCTTGTACCCCACCGCTGATCCACCAATGTAGGAAGTTGGCTCTGTATGTGCTATTTCAAAGTAAGGAATAGCATGCACAGAGTCCAAGGGTTCCCCTTAGAGGTAAAATAGTGGTAAAAAGAGATAATACTAATGCTCTATTTTGTGGTAGTGTGGTCGAGCAGTAGGCTTATCCAAGGAGTAGTGTTAAGCATTTGTTGTACATACACATAGACAATAAATGAGGTACACACACTCAGAGACAAATCCAGCCAATAGGTTTTGTTATAGAAAAATATCTTTTCTTAGTTTATTTTAAGAACCACAGGTTCAAATTCTACATGTAATATCTCATTCGAAAGGTATTGCAGGTAAGTACTTTAGGAACTTCAAATCATCAAAATTGCATGTATACTTTTCAAGTTATTCACAAATAGCTGTTTTAAAAGTGGACACTTAGTGCAATTTTCACAGTTCCTAGGGGAGGTAAGTATTTGTTAGGTTAACCAGGTAAGTAAGACACTTACAGGGCTTAGTTCTTGGTCCAAGGTAGCCCACCGTTGGGGGTTCAGAGCAACCCCAAAGTCACCACACCAGCAGCTCAGGGCCGGTCAGGTGCAGAGTTCAAAGTGGTGCCCAAAACACATAGGCTAGAATGGAGAGAAGGGGGTGCCCCGGTTCCGGTCTGCTTGCAGGTAAGTACCCGCGTCTTCGGAGGGCAGACCAGGGGGGTTTGGTAGGGCACCGGGGGGGACACAAGCCCACACAGAAATTTCACCCTCAGCAGCGCGGGGGCGGCCGGGTGCAGTGTAGAAACAAGCGTCGGGTTCGCAATGTTAGTCTATGAGAGATCTCGGGATCTCTTCAGCGCTGCAGGCAGGCAAGGGGGGGGTTCCTCGGGGAAACCTCCACTTGGGCAAGGGAGAGGGACTCCTGGGGGTCACTTCTCCAGTGAAAGTCCGGTCCTTCAGGTCCTGGGGGCTGCGGGTGCAGGGTCTCTCCCAGGCGTCGGGACTTAGGATTCAAAGAGTCGCGGTCAGGGGAAGCCTCGGGATTCCCTCTGCAGGCGGCGCTGTGGGGGCTCAGGGGGGACAGGTTTTGGTACTCACAGTATCAGAGTAGTCCTGGGGTCCCTCCTGAGGTGTTGGATCGCCACCAGCCGAGTCGGGGTCGCCGGGTGCAGTGTTGCAAGTCTCACGCTTCTTGCGGGGAGCTTGCAGGGTTCTTTAAAGCTGCTGGAAACAAAGTTGCAGCTTTTCTTGGAGCAGGTCCGCTGTCCTCGGGAGTTTCTTGTCTTTTCGAAGCAGGGGCAGTCCTCAGAGGATGTCGAGGTCGCTGGTCCCTTTGGAAGGCGTCGCTGGAGCAGGATCTTTGGAAGGCAGGTGACAGGCCGGTGAGTTTCTGGAGCCAAGGCAGTTGTCGTCTTCTGGTCTTCCTCTGCAGGGGTTTTCAGCTAGGCAGTCCTTCTTCTTGTAGTTGCAGGAATCTAATTTTCTAGGGTTCAGGGTAGCCCTTAAATACTAAATTTAAGGGCGTGTTTAGGTCTGGGGGGTTAGTAGCCAATGGCTACTAGCCCTGAGAGTGGGTACACCCTCTTTGTGCCTCCTCCCAAGGGGAGGGGGTCACAATCCTAACCCTATTGGGGGAATTCTCCATCTGCAAGATGGAGGATTTCTAAAAGTTAGAGTCACTTCAGCTCAGGACACCTTAGGGGCTGTCCTGACTGGCCAGTGACTCCTCCTTGTTGCTTTCTTTGTTCCCTCCAGCCTTGCCGCCAAAAGTGGGGGCCGTGGCCGGAGGGGGCGGGCAACTCCACTAAGCTGGAGTGCCCTGCTGGGCTGTGACAAAGGGGTGAGCCTTTGAGGCTCACCGCCAGGTGTCACAGCTCCTGCCTGGGGGAGGTGTTAGCATCTCCACCCAGTGCAGGCTTTGTTACTGGCCTCAGAGTGACAAAGGCACTCTCCCGATGGGGCCAGCAACATGTCTCTGGTGTGGCAGGCTGCTGGAACTAGTCAGCCTACACAGACAGTCGGTTAAGTTTCAGGGGGCACCTCTAAGGTGCCCTCTGTGGTGTATTTTACAATAAAATGTACACTGGCATCAGTGTGCATTTATTGTGCTGAGAAGTTTGATACCAAACTTCCCAGTTTTCAGTGTAGCCATTATGGTGCTGTGGAGTTCGTGTTTGACAGACTCCCAGACCATATACTCTTATGGCTACCCTGCACTTACAATGTCTAAGGTTTTGTTTAGACACTGTAGGGGTACCATGCTCATGCACTGGTACCCTCACCTATGGTATAGTGCACCCTGCCTTAGGGCTGTAAGGCCTGCTAGAGGGGTGTCTTACCTATACTGCATAGGCAGTGAGAGGCTGGCATGGCACCCTGAGGGGAGTGCCATGTCGACTTACTCGTTTGGTCCTCACTAGCACACACAAGCTGGCAAGCAGTGTGTCTGTGCTGAGTGAGAGGTCTCCAGGGTGGCATAAGACATGCTGCAGCCCTTAGAGACCTTCCTTGGCATCAGGGCCCTTGGTACTAGAAGTACCAGTTACAAGGGACTTAACTGGATGCCAGGGTCTGCCAATTGTGGATACAAAAGTACAGGTTAGGGAAAGAACACTGGTGCTGGGGCCTGGTTAGCAGGCCTCAGCACACTTTCAATGGTAAACATAGCATCAGCAAAGGCAAAAAGTCAGGGGGCAACCATGCCAAGGAGGCATTTCCTTACACAACCCCCCCCCCAAACGAAAGAGGATGAGACTAACCTTTCCCAAGAGAGTCTTCATTTTCTAAGTGGAAGAACCTGGAAAGGCCATCTGCATTGGCATGGGCAGTCCCAGGTCTGTGTTCCACTATAAAGTCCATTCCCTGTAGGGAGATGGACCACCTCAACAGTTTAGGATTTTCACCTTTCATTTGCATCAGCCATTTGAGAGGTCTGTGGTCAGTTTGAACTAGGAAGTGAGTCCCAAAGAGGTATGGTCTCAGCTTCTTCAGGGACCAAACCACAGCAAAGGCCTCCCTCTCAATGGCACTCCAACGCTGCTCCCTGGGGAGTAACCTCCTGCTAATGAAAGCAACAGGCTGGTCAAGGCCATCATCATTTGTTTGGGACAAAACTGCCCCTATCCCATGTTCAGAGGCATCAGTCTGCACAATGAACTGCTTAGAATAATCTGGAGCTTTTAGAACTGGTGCTGAGCACATTGCTTGTTTCAGGGTGTCAAAGGCCTGTTGGCATTCCACAGTCCAGTTCACTTTCTTGGGCATTTTCTTGGAGGTGAGTTCAGTGAGGGCTGTCACAATGGATCCATATCCCTTCACAAACCTCCTGTAATACCTAGTCAAGCCAAGGAATGCCCTGACTTGAGTCTGGGTTTTTGGAGCTACCCAGTCCAGAATAGTCTGGATCTTGGGTTGGAGTGGCTGAACTTGGCCTCCACCTACAAGGTGGCCCAAGTAAACCACAGTTCCCTGCCCTATCTGGCATTTGGATGCCTTGATAGAGAGGCCTGCAGATTGCAGAGCCTTCAAAACCTTCTTCAGGTGGACCAGGTGATCCTGCCAGGTGGAGCTAAAGACAGCAATATCATCAAGATAAGCTGTGCTAAAGGACTCCAAGCCAGCAAGGACTTGATTCACCAACCTTTGGAAGGTGGCAGGGGCATTCTTTAAACCAAAGGGCATAACAGTAAACTGATAATGCCCATCAGGTGTGGAGAATGCTGTTTTCTCTTTTGCTCCAGGTGCCATTTTTATTTGCCAGTACCCTGCTGTCAAGTCAAAGGTACTTAAGAATTTGGCAGCACCTAATTTATCTATGAGCTCATCAGCTCTTGGAATTGGATGAGCATCTGTCTTGGTGACAGAATTGAGCCCTCTGTAGTCCACACAAAACCTCATCTCTTTCTTTCCATCTTTGGTGTGAGGTTTGGGGACTAAGACCACTGGGCTAGCCCAGGGGCTGTCAGAGAGCTCAATTACTCCCAATTCCAGCATCTTGTGGACTTCCACCTTGATGCTTTCCTTAACATGGTCAGACTGTCTAAAGATTTTGTTTTTGACAGGCATGCTGTCTCCTGTGTCCACATCATGGGTACACAGGTGTGTCTGACCAGGGGTTAAGGAGAAGAGTTCAGGAAACTGTTGTAGGACTCTCCTACAATCAGCTTGAGAGGGTGTCTGAGTAGATCACTCCATCTACTGTGCCATCTTTTGGGTCTGATGACAGAAGATCAGGGAGAGGTTCACTCTCTGCCTCCTGATCCTCATCTGTTACCATCAACAGATTCACATCAGCCCTGTCATGGAAGAGCTTAAGGCGGTTCACATGGATCACCCTCTTGGGGCTCCTGCTTGTGCCCAGGTCCACCAGGTAGGTGACCTGACTCTTCCTTTCTAGCACTGGGTAAGGGCCACTCCATTTGTCCTGGAGTGCCCTGGGAGCCACAGGCTCCAGAACCCAGACTTTCTGCCCTGGTTGGAACTCAACCAGTGCAGCCTTTTGGTCATACCAAAACTTCTGGAGCTGTTGGCTGGCCTCAAGGTTTTTGGTTGCCTTTTCCATGTACTCTGCCATTCTAGAGCGAAGGCCAAGTACATAGTCCACTATGTCCTGTTTAGGCTCATGGAGAGGTCTCTCCCAGCCTTCTTTAACAAGGGCAAGTGGTCCCCTTACAGGATGTCCAAACAGAAGTTCAAAGGGTGAGAATCCTACTCCCTTCTGTGGCACCTCTCTGTAAGCGAAAAGCAGACATGGCAAGAGGACATCCCATCTCCTTTTGAGTTTTTCTGGGAGCCCCATGATCATGCCTTTTAATGTCTTGTTGAATCTCTCAACCAAGCCATTAGTTTGTGGATGGTATGGTGGAGTGAATTTATAAGTCACTCCACACTCATTCCACATGTGCTTTAGGTATGCTGACATGAAGTTGGTACCTCTGTCAGACACCACCTCCTTAGGGAAACCCACTCTGGTAAAGATACCAATGAGGGCCTTGGCTACTGCAGGGGCAGTAGTCGACCTAAGGGGAATAGCTTCAGGATACCTGGTAGCATGATCCACTACTACCAGGATATACATATTTCCTGAGGCTGTGGGAGGTTCTAGTGGACCAACTATGTCCACACCCACTCTTTCAAAGGGAACCCCCACCACTGGAAGTGGAATGAGGGGGGCCTTTGGATGCCCACCTGTCTTACCACTGGCTTGACAGGTGGGGCAGGAGAGGCAAAACTCCTTAACCATGTTGGACATATTGGGCCAGTAGAAGTGGTTGACTAACCTCTCCCACGTCTTGGTTTGTCCCAAATGTCCAGCAAGGGGAATGTCATGGGCCAATGTTAGGATGAACTTCCTGAACAGCTGAGGCACTACCACTCTCCTAGTGGCACCAGGTTTGGGGTCTCTGGCCTCAGTGTACAGGAGCCCATCTTCCCAATAGACCCTATGTGTTCCATTTTTCTTGCCTTTGGACTCTTCAGCAGCTTGCTGCCTAAGGCCTTCAAGAGAGGGACAGGTTTCTTGTCCCTTACACAGCTCCTCCCTTGAGGGTCCCCCTGGGCCCAAGAGCTCAACCTGGTAAGGTTCAAGCTCCAAAGGCTCAGTTCCCTCAGAGGGCAGAACTTCTTCCTGAGAAGAGAGGTTCCCTTTCTTTTGCTGTGTTGCAGTTGGTTTCCCAACTGACTTTCCTGTTCTCTTGGTAGGCTGGGCCATTCTTCCAGACTCCAGCTCTACTTGTTCACCCTGTGCCTTGCACTGTGCTCTTGTTTTCACACACACCAGTTCGGGGATACCCAGCATTGCTGCATGGGTTTTTAGTTCTACCTCAGCCCATGCTGAGGACTCCAGGTCATTTCCAAGCAGACAGTCCACTGGGATATTTGAGGAGACCACCACCTGTTTCAGGCCATTGACCCCTCCCCATTCTAAAGTAACCATTGCCATGGGATGTACTTTTCTCTGATTGTCAGCGTTGGTGACTGTGTAAGTTTTTCCAGTCAGGTATTGGCCAGGGGAAACCAGTTTCTCTGTCACCATGGTGACACTGGCACCTGTATCCCTCAGGCCCTCTATTCTAGTCCCATTAATTAAGAGTTGCTGTCTGTATTTTTGCATGTTAGGCGGCCAGACAGCTAGTGTGGCTAAATCCACCCCACCCTCAGAAACTAGAGTAGCTTCAGTGTGGACCCTGATTTGCTCTGGGCACACTGTTGATCCCACTTGGAGACTAGCCATACCAGTGTTACCTGGATGGGAGTTTGGAGTGGAACCTTTCTTGGGACAGGCCTTGTCTCCAGTTTGGTGTCCATGCTGTTTACAGCTATGACACCAGGCCTTTTTGGGATCAAAGTTTTTACCCTTGTACCCATTGTTTTGTGAAGAGGCTCTGGGCCCACCCTCCTGAGCAGGTTTTTGGGGGCCTGTAGAAGACTCTTTACTATTTGTAGTTTTGGTTGTCTCATCACCCTTCCCCTGGGGAGTCTTTGTGACCCCTTTCTTTTGGTCACCCCCTGTTGAAGTCTTGGACACCCTTGTCTTGACCCAATGGTCCGCCTTCTTTCCCAATTCTTGGGGAGAAATTGGTCCTAGGTCTACCAGATGCTGATGCAGTTTATCATTGAAACAATTACTCAATAGGTGTTCTTTCACAAATAAATTGTACAGCCCATCATAATTACTTACACCACTGCCTTGAATCCAACCATCTAGTGTTTTCACTGAGTAGTCAACAAAGTCAACCCAGGTCTGGCTCGAGGATTTTTGAGCCCCCCTGAACCTAATCCTGTACTCCTCAGTGGAGAATCCAAAGCCCTCAATCAGGGTACCCTTCATGAGGTCATAAGATTCTGCATCTTTTCCAGAGAGTGTGAGGAGTCTATCCCTACACTTTCCAGTGAACATTTCCCAAAGGAGAGCACCCCAGTGAGATCTGTTCACTTTTCTGGTTACACAAGCCCTCTCAAAAGCTGTGAACCATTTGGTGATGTCATCACCATCTTCATATTTTGTCACAATCCCTTTGGGGATTTTTAACATGTCAGGAGAATCTCTGACCCTATTTATATTGCTGCCACCATTGATGGGTCCTAGGCCCATCTCTTGTCTTTCCCTTTCTATGGCTAGGAGCTGTCTCTCTAAAGCCAATCTTTTGGCCATCCTGGCTAACAGGAGGTCATCTTCACTGAGAGCATCCTCAGTGATTTCAGAAATGTGGGACCCTCCTGTGAGGGACTCACTATTTCTGACTAACACAGTTGGAGACAGGACTTGAGGGGTCCTGTTCTCCCTATTTAGGACTGGAGGAGGGACATTGGCCTCCAAGTCACTAATTTCTTCCTCTGTGATGTCATCATCAGAGGGGTTGGCTTTTTCAAACTCTGCCAACAGCTCCTGGAGCTGAATTTTGGTAGGTCTGGAGCCAATGGTTATTTTTTTGATATTACAGAGAGACCTTAGCTCCCTCATCTTAAGATGGAGGTAAGGTGTGGTGTCGAGTTCCACCACATTCATCTCTGTATCAGACATTATTTTGCTAAAAGTTGGAAGACTTTTTAAAGAATCTAAAACTGTTTCTAGAATCTAATTTCAAACTTTTAACAAACTTTTTAAACTCTAAAAGACAATGCTAAACAGGGACTTAACACACAAGGCCCTAGCAGGACTTTTAAGAATTTAGAAAAATTTCAAATTGCAAAAATCAATTTCTAATGACAATTTTGGAATTTGTCGTGTGATCAGGTATTGGCTGAGTAGTCCAGCAAATGCAAAGTCTTGTACCCCACCGCTGATCCACCAATGTAGGAAGTTGGCTCTGTATGTGCTATTTCAAAGTAAGGAATAGCATGCACAGAGTCCAAGGGTTCCCCTTAGAGGTAAAATAGTGGTAAAAAGAGATAATACTAATGCTCTATTTTGTGGTAGTGTGGTCGAGCAGTAGGCTTATCCAAGGAGTAGTGTTAAGCATTTGTTGTACATACACATAGACAATAAATGAGGTACACACACTCAGAGACAAATCCAGCCAATAGGTTTTGTTATAGAAAAATATCTTTTCTTAGTTTATTTTAAGAACCACAGGTTCAAATTCTACATGTAATATCTCATTCGAAAGGTATTGCAGGTAAGTACTTTAGGAACTTCAAATCATCAAAATTGCATGTATACTTTTCAAGTTATTCACAAATAGCTGTTTTAAAAGTGGACACTTAGTGCAATTTTCACAGTTCCTAGGGGAGGTAAGTATTTGTTAGGTTAACCAGGTAAGTAAGACACTTACAGGGCTTAGTTCTTGGTCCAAGGTAGCCCACCGTTGGGGGTTCAGAGCAACCCCAAAGTCACCACACCAGCAGCTCAGGGCCGGTCAGGTGCAGAGTTCAAAGTGGTGCCCAAAACACATAGGCTAGAATGGAGAGAAGGGGGTGCCCCGGTTCCGGTCTGCTTGCAGGTAAGTACCCGCGTCTTCGGAGGGCAGACCAGGGGGGTTTGGTAGGGCACCGGGGGGGACACAAGCCCACACAGAAATTTCACCCTCAGCAGCGCGGGGGCGGCCGGGTGCAGTGTAGAAACAAGCGTCGGGTTCGCAATGTTAGTCTATGAGAGATCTCGGGATCTCTTCAGCGCTGCAGGCAGGCAAGGGGGGGGTTCCTCGGGGAAACCTCCACTTGGGCAAGGGAGAGGGACTCCTGGGGGTCACTTCTCCAGTGAAAGTCCGGTCCTTCAGGTCCTGGGGGCTGCGGGTGCAGGGTCTCTCCCAGGCGTCGGGACTTAGGATTCAAAGAGTCGCGGTCAGGGGAAGCCTCGGGATTCCCTCTGCAGGCGGCGCTGTGGGGGCTCAGGGGGGACAGGTTTTGGTACTCACAGTATCAGAGTAGTCCTGGGGTCCCTCCTGAGGTGTTGGATCGCCACCAGCCGAGTCGGGGTCGCCGGGTGCAGTGTTGCAAGTCTCACGCTTCTTGCGGGGAGCTTGCAGGGTTCTTTAAAGCTGCTGGAAACAAAGTTGCAGCTTTTCTTGGAGCAGGTCCGCTGTCCTCGGGAGTTTCTTGTCTTTTCGAAGCAGGGGCAGTCCTCAGAGGATGTCGAGGTCGCTGGTCCCTTTGGAAGGCGTCGCTGGAGCAGGATCTTTGGAAGGCAGGAGACAGGCCGGTGAGTTTCTGGAGCCAAGGCAGTTGTCGTCTTCTGGTCTTCCTCTGCAGGGGTTTTCAGCTAGGCAGTCCTTCTTCTTGTAGTTGCAGGAATCTAATTTTCTAGGGTTCAGGGTAGCCCTTAAATACTAAATTTAAGGGCGTGTTTAGGTCTGGGGGGTTAGTAGCCAATGGCTACTAGCCCTGAGAGTGGGTACACCCTCTTTGTGCCTCCTCCCAAGGGGAGGGGGTCACAATCCTAACCCTATTGGGGGAATTCTCCATCTGCAAGATGGAGGATTTCTAAAAGTTAGAGTCACTTCAGCTCAGGACACCTTAGGGGCTGTCCTGACTGGCCAGTGACTCCTCCTTGTTGCTTTCTTTGTTCCCTCCAGCCTTGCCGCCAAAAGTGGGGGCCGTGGCCGGAGGGGGCGGGCAACTCCACTAAGCTGGAGTGCCCTGCTGGGCTGTGACAAAGGGGTGAGCCTTTGAGGCTCACCGCCAGGTGTCACAGCTCCTGCCTGGGGGAGGTGTTAGCATCTCCACCCAGTGCAGGCTTTGTTACTGGCCTCAGAGTGACAAAGGCACTCTCCCCATGGGGCCAGCAACATGTCTCTGGTGTGGCAGGCTGCTGGAACTAGTCAGCCTACACAGACAGTCGGTTAAGTTTCAGGGGCACCTCTAAGGTGCCCTCTGTGGTGTATTTTACAATAAAATGTACACTGGCATCAGTGTGCATTTATTGTGCTGAGAAGTTTGATACCAAACTTCCCAGTTTTCAGTGTAGCCATTATGGTGCTGTGGAGTTCGTGTTTGACAGACTCCCAGACCATATACTCTTATGGCTACCCTGCACTTACAATGTCTAAGGTTTTGTTTAGACACTGTAGGGGTACCATGCTCATGCACTGGTACCCTCACCTATGGTATAGTGCACCCTGCCTTAGGGCTGTAAGGCCTGCTAGAGGGGTGTCTTACCTATACTGCATAGGCAGTGAGAGGCTGGCATGGCACCCTGAGGGGAGTGCCATGTCGACTTACTCGTTTGGTCCTCACTAGCACACACAAGCTGGCAAGCAGTGTGTCTGTGCTGAGTGAGAGGTCTCCAGGGTGGCATAAGACATGCTGCAGCCCTTAGAGACCTTCCTTGGCATCAGGGCCCTTGGTACTAGAATTACCAGTTACAAGGGACTTATCTGGATGCCAGGGTCTGCCAATTGTGGATACAAAAGTACAGGTTAGGGAAAGAACACTGGTGCTGGGGCCTGGTTAGCAGGCCTCAGCACACTTTCAATGGTAAACATAGCATCAGCAAAGGCAAAAAGTCAGGGGGCAACCATGCCAAGGAGGCATTTCCTTACAAGCGGCCCTAGAAATATCACTTGAATGGAGGAAGCCAGAAGGCCCACTAGGCGAGCTTGGGACTTCAAGGATATAGTCATCTTGGACCAAATTGATCTCAGCTCCCTCTTGATGTTCTTCACCTTCAGAGGTGGGAGAACAAGCCAAGCTAACTGGGAATCCACAAGAAACCCTAGGAATTCTATAGATTGGGATAGAGTCAGAATTGATTTCTGAATATTGATGATAAAGCCTAGATCTTGGAGAAGGGAGATAGTCCACTCCAGATACTTCCAGGTTGTCTGCGAGGATTGAGACATAATGATTGTCGTCCAGATAAATGAAAAGAGAAACCCCTTGGGACCTCAGAACCTCCACCACTGGTTTCATGAACTTTGTGAAGCACCAGGAGCTGACGAGAGGCCAAATGGAATGACTTTGAATTCATAATTCTTGGCATTCCAACAAAACTGAAGGAAATGACTGTGTGGAGGAAAGATAGAAATTTTCAGATAGGCATCCTTGAGGTCCAATCGAACCATCCAATCCCGTTTTTGCAGAATATCCCTTCGAAGGTGGATCCCTTCCATCTTGAAATGACAATAGAGAATCCACGGATTGAATTCTCTAAGATTGAGAACTAACCTGGAACCTTCCGCTTTCTTGTCCACTAAGAAAATGGAACGCATGAGCCTGCCGGGTGCTGTTCAGATTCCTCTATCGCGCCCTTTTGAAGAAACGTCTGGATTTCTGAGGTGATAAAACTCTGATCTAGATGGGAAAAATACATCATGTGAGGTGGCTCTGATTATAATGAAGTTTCGTAGAACTCCAACTTGAAGCCCATGATAGTCTCCAGAGCCCATGGGTCCTGCAATTAGGTACAAATATACTTGTTCTCCCCACCCCCCAACCATCCAAGGCACTACGGACAGAGGAATAATTCTCAACTGGAGGGTTGGAAGCCTGGAAGGCACATTGAGCACCTCTCGATCTTCCTTTGCGGAAACGTCCTCTAAAGGAGTGTGATCTGGAAGGGTAGAAGGTGGGGACTTGCTCCAGGTAACCGCCTCTACCTTTTTGGATGAAGTCTCTCTGTAGTAGTAGTTTTGGCCAAACGCTCACCCCCTAAATCACCCATCCCATCCAAAAAGTGGTCTTGGTACCTTTTTAATTGATCCCTGGGCTTTGTCCAGATTGGAGTAGGTATTAACAAATTTGGACAGTTCTTTCAAGAATGGAGTGCTGAATAATAGTCCTTGCGCAGCTGGACCAGCCTCCGAAGAGGCTAGGGTCTTCCAACTTGGGATCTAGCTTCATCAAGATGGATCTGCGTCTTTCACTCGAGATAGCGCAGTTGGTATTACCCAGCTGGCATTTAGCCCGTTAGGCCCAACCGACTACAATCTCCATCAATAAGAACGTTTGATTATTTGGAGTGATAGGCTTATTCCAAAATCTTGGTTAGTGGTCCTGTCATGTCCAAGAGTTTGTCCTGACAAGACTTCAATGCCCCATCCAGACCTTTCTTAGGGTCCTCAGTGTATTTTTTCAGGTAAGTTACCATGGTGGGGGTCTACCGCTGGGGTCTCCGCCACCTTGTCTGGTAATACCGGCCTGGGGCACTTAGATTGCTAGCAAGCACGTACCTCCTTATCAAAATCCTGGCAGACGAGGGACACCGGAGGAAGATCTGGGGTGAATAATGTACCCTGGTTTAAAAGTAGGAACTTGGGCTGTTTGGAAGATACAGTGTGATGGGTCTTAGCTGTACGCTTGCGGGGCCCTTGTTTTCTTTGTGTATCAAGTTCTGAAAGGAATCAGAGACCGAGTCATCTGTATCAGTGTCTGCACGGGAGCTTTACTGTCAAAGCATAAGCGTGATCATCAGTAAGGGAAGCAGCCAATTTCTCAAAGGCCTCCATGTGAGGGATTATCCACTTTGGCATGTGATCTACCTTCGCTTTCTCCCAGCGTGCCTGCAGGAGGTGGTAACCAACCTTGTTGTTGCGCAAAACCATAAAGTTGTTGGTTTAATGGTGCAATAACCTTTACCAGGGCGTCATTGACAGCCTGGCATACGCCTGTGTCCAGCGCGTGGACTAAATCTTGTTCAAAAGAAGGTGCTGGGCCTCCATCATAAAAATACCCCTCATCGCCATCCTCATACTCTTCATACATTTTTAGGTGTTTTACAGGCAGGCTATGCAATTGGGACAATTATAAGGCCAAGAAGAGCCTCTTCGTGTTGCTGAATCTACCCACAAATATGGCCAAAGTATGTTCAAAATATAGAAAGTGGAGGGAGGGCCTGGAGAAATATTCGCTCTGGGCAAAGTCTCTGCTATCTTTTACAACCCTGCGTAACTCTGTCACTCTAGGGAGTCGGTGGGAGCAACTGCCGCAGGAATTCAGCGAGTTGAACGGACCTCTGAGGAAGTGAGTCAGGCACGCATGCGTTAAGCGCTCACTATGCTGGCAATAGAAAGAGGACTGCACGACTAGCGGTTGAGTAATCTTTGCTCACATTTTCCCACTCCACTAATAAAGACAAAAGTGGCATGCTGCTTCCTCAGAGGGTGAGAACTGCTCTGTAAATAATAAACTCCTACAACCATAAAATACAAACACAGTAGGGACGAGTTCTAAAAATCATACACCTGACACGTAATGCCTGCTAGGACCGCATATGTGCCGGAAAGACGCCACAAAGTGCACCGAATGTCAATAATAATTGCAATTTTCACCCCACAGATAATCATAAATATTGAGGAAGAGCATTTACTTAACTGGCTGCGGAGCAGCAAAAAAAAAAAAGAGGAAGTGTTTTACTGTGATCTGGTTATATAGGGTTGTACTCTATGGTTGATTATGTGACTGATGTGGTTACTGGGTAATGTAGGTTTGTTGAACTTTTCTTATTATTAGCTGCTGTCAAAAATAAAGCATAGAAAGAGAAGCATAATTGGAGCCTCCGGGCCCTGACATACAATCTCAGTAAGACTTTAGATAGGTAGCAATGTGCTTTCCTCTAAAGTGATTTGCATGCATATGAACAGTCAAACCATACCCAATTAGTTAATATCCCTGCATGCAAGTAGAGACCAAGCTTTTCAAACATGCAGTGTCTCATGCAAGCAACCTCCACATGCGAGGCAAAACCAAGTTTTGCATGCATGGGGCACCCAATACATAACTCATGCCATCAACCATCCAAAAAAGGTAAACTGTAAAAGAAAAAGAAAACGTAATAAAATGAAATCTGCAATGAAATCAAGGAAAGATGGACTTTTACACCACTAGTGATAGGTTAACATGCAATTATGACACAATGGCTCATTCTAATTGCTGCACACCATTCCGGTCACTCCATCATCCTAACCAGTACCACCCAATTAGTGGCTCTGAAAGTTTGGTAGTGCTAGGGACAGAAGTGGTACAGCCTAACACTGACTCTTCCTTAAGGCTATCAGTCTTTGAGAGGACACAGATTACCGCCATATTTGTTTATTTTAGTCACAGTAATCTAATTTTATTTTGCATTTCACTTCCTGCAAATCTTTTTTGTCCCCTCCACCCTTCTCCTCAAATGTTACATGGACTCTCCTCTTCAGAGAAAGAGACCTATTTCATTCAATCCTGCACAACTGCCCTTAAGAAGAAGCCTAAAAAATACTTAACCCACGCCACACCATGACAGTGATAAACCTATCACCATCATTATGAGGAATTAGCTGCTTATGGCAATGGATACCAAGATTATTTTATATGGTACTTGTAAAGACGGAGACCGGCAGTAACAGGTAATATTTTATTCTAAAATATGCGGGGACTTTACAGGAGCAATGTCGGAACCGCTCCGTTCATTCTGATCCTTTCCTTCCTAACCGCCACCTTCCGAACCCCCGTCTCGTAGATCGAATGTGAATGTCAACCTTTCACATTCGATCTACGCACCACACATCTTCCCCTCTTATCAACAACAACAAAACAAATAACATACTTAAAATTTGGAAAATACATATAAGAGAAAATACATAATACATGTACCTCTAAAGGAAATTAATTTTTTACATTGAATTGGAAGCATTCCCATTTAGTTAACTTCCCATCACAAATTCATTGAAATGCCTTGGTAATTTCCTTTCTCTCAAACTTTTACGAATAGGTATCACGTCATCCTCCCGATTCCTAGATTCAAGACCACGGAATTCACCGCCTCCTTCACCTCTGTCTGGCCGCGCATCCTCGTATCCCCACAAATATCCACTCTCTTCATCAAAATCTTCACACCCAAATTCCTGGGGAATGTTACTTGCTTTAAACAAACTCACATGCCGCAAATTACGTACTCTTCCATCCTCAAGCTGAACTGCACCATTCAATACCTTCACCACTTTCATAGGGCGTGACCATCTCGCATTCCCTTTATTTATTAGCCCAAAATTCTTCACACGTACGTACTGTCCAACTGCCAAGTTTGGCATATTTTTTCCACTATTGATTTTGCTTAAAACTTTGTTTTGATACTCTTGCACCCGATTTCTCACAGAGCTAAAGTCTACCCCACCAAAACTTCCTTGCCTTCTGTTCATCAACCACCAAGGGATTAGTTTAGAAGATGGTTTCCGACCCCTCAGTAACTCAAAAGGTGTTTTTCCAGTGACTGAATGTGGCGTAATTCTGTATGATAACAACATATTTTGGATGGCCTCCTTCCAAGACAAATTAGATTCTAAAGCTAATTGTATAGTGTCCTTAATAACCTTGTTGAACCTTTCAACCTGACCATTGCCTTCAGGATGGTATAATGACACCCTCACATGATTTACCCCACAGCTCTTCAAAAAGGAACTCATCTTAACAGAAGTAAGTTGTACACCATTGTCCGAAACAATAGTTTCAGGAATTCCTTCCCTCGCAAATACATCTTTTAAGAATTGGATCACAGTATCAGTAGTTATATTGCCAACCATACGAACCTCTGGCCATTTGGAAAAATAATCAACTAGGACAATCGCATACCCTTCCTTAGCAGGTAAGTTAACAAACGGACCCATAAAATCAATTGCAACTTTGCGCCACGGGCCATCAGGCAACTCAACCAACTGTAATGGTACCACTAATGGTTTCACAGACTTATCACTCAGTACACACTTACCACACTCTCTTACCCAACGATCTACCATACCATCTAATCCCGGCCACCAAAAAACTTCTTTGATCTTCCTCCTGGTACTTGCCATGCCACCATGACCTTCATGTCCCAACTTAACAATGGTATCACGCATACCATAGGGAGGCACAATTTTATCACCTCTTAATATAATATCATTCGACACAGACAATTCCTCTTTAATCTTCCAAAATGTACTGCTCTCACCTCGTAAACTACGTTTTGATGGCCATCCTTTCAAAATAAACTCCTTCACTTTCAACAAAACCTCATCCTTCTGCATTTCTCTCATCCACACGCATTCAGATAAATTGTCATGCACATTCCCATTTTGCAGAAACATAGCATCCCTATAAGTGAACGCAACATCACACTCTCCATCATCAATTTCCTCGGCACTACTATGCGATAGTGGTAACCGAGACAACCCATCTGCTACACAATTACTTTTCCCTGGAAGATGCAAAATCTCAAAGTGATACATTTGTAATTTGGAAGCCAACCTTGCCAACCTAGGAGTGAGGTTCCTTCCCCCTCCCGCGCTCAAAATATTAATCAGAGGTTTGTGATCCGTACAAATTTTAAATTTGCGCCCCCATATGTACATCCTAAATCGTTGCACAGCCCACGTAGCGGCCAATAACTCCTTCTCAATTACAGAATAGTTCCTCTCTGCTTGAGACAGAGTACGAGAAGCATATGCAACCACCCATGTGTCTCCTTTCTTCTTCTGAGACAAAACCGCACCAATACCATATGCGGAAGCATCTACTGCTATAATACATTCAGCAGTTTCATCAAACGATTTGAGACAAGAGGCATTGACAATTTCTTTCTTTATAGTCGAAAACTCCTTGGAATGTATCTCTGTCCAGCAGAACGTCGCATTTTTCCTCAGCAAGGCACGGAGGTTCTCCACCTTGGATGCAAAGTTTTCCACAAAGCGAGAATAAAACTCTGCTAGGCCTAAAAATGATAACAATTGTTCCTTGCACCTTGGTTCTGGAGCCTCACTAATAGCTTTGATGTGACTAACCTTAGGTCGAATACCATCCTTAGAAATAATATGACCTAAATATTCCACGTGGCTCTCTCCAAATTTGCACTTTTGATCCTTAGCAGTTAATCCATAGTCACTCAGTGCTTGCAATACTATTTTTAAGTTCCGGTCATGCTCACTTCTGTCGCGACCATATACTAAAATGTCATCCTGGAATACCTTTGCCCCCTTAACATTCGAAAGTATTTTGGACAATTCCCTCTGAAAAACTGCAGACGCACTAGCCAATCCAAACGGAATCCTTTTGTACTGGAACATCCCCTCCGGTGTAATAAAAGCTGTACAATGTTTAGACTCAGGACTTAAATGTATCTGGTGATACGCACTTGCCAAGTCGATGGTTGAAAATACAGTAGCATCTCCAATAGACGACATCAATTCCTGCAAATTTGGTAAAGGAAATGTATCTATCCAAATTGCATCATTGAGTGCCCGCAGGTCAACACACAACCTGAGGTCCCCACTGGATTTTACCGAAATTACAATCGGAGAAACCCCAATCGGAGCACTCAATGGGTTCAATAATATCATTATCACACAAATCCTTTAACATCTCCTTCAATTTTTCTCTATAATTCAAGGGAACATTCCTCAACTTCTGCCTTATGGGAACAGCATTCTCCTTTAATACAATTGTATGTCTAAAATTTTTCATACTTCCCAAACAACCACTAAACACGGTGGGAAATAGTCCCTTTATATCATGATACAAATCATCCTGTGACGTATCCATACTCACAATGTACACTGGCGGAGTAGCATTAGGGTCCACCCTCAACCCCAATTGACATATATGTGGCCAACCCAGAATAGTTGCCCCTCCTTCTGCCACAAGAACTTCACCTAAACACTTCTTTCCAGCATATTCGATTTCTGCCTGTATTTTTCCTACAATAGCAATTTTATGACCAGAATAACTGCAAGGACTGTTTTTTGTTTTTTGTAAACTCCTTCCAGGCCACAACTGATTAAATAGAGACTTGCCTATTATAGTGTACCACGCACACGAGTCCACCATAACTTCCAGTCGTGCACCGTCAATATTTATATAACACTTCGGAAATTGAAGCTCTTTTCCCTTAATGTTACGCTCTTGAATACTTAGTACCAAATTCTGAATTCCTCCCTCAACCTCATCATCATCCACATTCTCCACAACACAACTCACTTTTTTCTCGAAACTTCTGCAGACGCGTGCAAAATGTCCCTTTTTTTTACATGCACTGCAATTTTTCCCAATCGCCGGACAACCATTAAAATTTGCAAAATGCGAACTGGCGCCGCATCTAAAGCACACTCTAGTATTGTTATTCATGCCAGACTTGTTATCCCCACTACCAGACCAGGAAACCATTTTTTTCTTTTTATCCTTGCAATCCCTGTCTTTGCTTACGGTACAAACGTTGTCACAATCTTTAACTTCCCTCCTCATAGTTTGTATGCAATCTTCGGTAATCTCAATGCTCCTCGCCACTTCAACAGCCGTTTTTAAAGATATTTCCCCAGAAGACCAAAGTTTCTCCTGTATTTTTTTAGATTTAGTCTTCATTAATAATTGGTCCCTTAAAACTTGGTCATATGTCATATTGTCAAAAGCACACGTAACCGCTAAGCCTCTTAACACTGCCATATACTGGTCAATAGACTCATCAACCTTCTGTTCCCTGGAATAAAATGTATATCTTTCCATAACTACATTTATTTTCCGGCCATACCTATCCTGTAACTGTTGTAAAGCACATTTATACACATCTACCCCATGCACATTATCTACAGGTGGTAAATTTTTAAATTCCCTTAACCCTACAGCGCCCAAACGATGTTTAAGCAATGACAGGTGCCTATCAGGTGAACATTCGCCCTCTTCCAACACATCAACATATGCCTCAAATAAATCCAACCACAATTCCCACTGAATGGGCGGATCTCCTGGTTCATTCAAAAAAAATGGTGGAGGTTGAATACTAGACATTCTGTAATTAATAATGTCCTATATCAATAATTACTGAATGCAGTTGTATTTTTTTTTTTTTTTTTTTTAAAACAGAGTCCAGTCACAATAAATTCCGGCACATCCAACAAGTCAAATGTATAGATAAAGGTTCTTTTTGTAATTATAAGCACAAGGTGTGCCTATCACCGTATTCCAAATTAAACGTACCAAATTCCTTGTAATTGTATTTATAGCACACTAAACGTGCCTAGTTCCTTGTAATTGTAGACAATATTTGCAGGTACGAAGTCTACTCCTTAAAGATGACTGCCAATTTTCTATTTGTAGGCACACAGGTGTGCCTATCACCGTGTTCCTTAATAAAGATTGAAAAGATCTCCAAACCACTTCAAAATGGCTGCTTCAACTGTGTTGTTCACTCTCTAGAGTAATTTGGGCACACTCCAACCCATAATTCCTGGCGTAGTTGCAGATATTTTTCCGAAACAGAAATCTTGCCAATACAGGACATCAAGAAGTACTTAATGCGCCGCCCCTCAAGTTATGGAAACACCAGCAGCCAGAAATTCGCCGAAAATAAAAGCACGATCCTCACCTCCGACATCGCTCCTGCCCGCCTCGTCGCCACTGTAAAGACGGAGACCGGCAGTAACAGGTAATATTTTATTCTAAAATATGCGGGGACTTTACAGGAGCAATGTCGGAACCGCTCCGTTCATTCTGATCCTTTCCTTCCTAACCGCCACCTTCCGAACCCCCGTCTCGTAGATCGAATGTGAATGTCAACCTTTCACATTCGATCTACGCACCACAGTACTGTATTATGTTCACCCACCAATGGTTAAATGAAACGACAATAAAATATGTTAAAAAAAAAATGAGGAATTAGCTGCCTTTGGGTCTTCTTTTCCTGGTATATGCGCTTGCTCCCAGTCTGTTAGAAAATAAAGAAAAGTTAGCAAGCAGCTGTGTACCTTTGTTGTGGGCCTTGCATACTTCCTGAGCCTGACCCCTATCTTTAAAACAACGGCCCCCTGGAAGAGTGCACTTCACAGTCGAGGGCCAGTATAATAGGCTCACATTCCAGAGGAGAGAAACTTATCTCTGCTAGAATAATGAGCAGGGCTGTGAATTCCACAGGCTGTGGATAATTAGGCCATCAGTCTGGCAAAGGGCATAGGACAGAATTCTCTAGCCTCCATTCTCCAAAGGGGCTCTGAAGAAAATAAGAGGGAAGAGGGTGGCTGTCAGCGGAGAGGAGAAGTTATTATGTAACTCACATCCTCAAAAGCCAGAGTGCACTTGGAAAATGATCACCTTAGATTATGTTTTTCTGCCATTTGGTTCTGACGTCCATTGAGGTGCTCCATTGACAAGACTCATATTGGGAACTTGACAATGGAAATGGAGGCAATTGGAATCAAATCAAGCTATCTGGAACAGGCAGTTACACAGAGTATTTTTAAGCTCCTTCCAACCTCTTTTCACATTCGTACCGCTTCCTTCAGTTTCCCTGTGCTGCTCCATCTCTCAACTGCTCCCCCTACGCATCCCGTACCCCCACAGTCCTCAACTCAGACATGCACCACACACCCCTCTGATCCACCCTGCTAAATGCCCACTCCTTCACCAAATGCACCCCAAAATAAGGGACTTGTTACACAGCCTTACTGCGGGCTACTCTTCCTCACAGGGAACAGCTTCAAACCACAACAAACCCAGACATTATCACAGCCAATTCTCCCACCCACCAGACTTTTGAAATTCCATTGCTGAAATCCTAGTCTCCAATGTCTCCAGCTCATTCATCCTGCATGGAGACTTACATTTCCAGCTGGGTGTCCTCTCTGACCTCAACAATGCCTACCTCATGGTTAGTCTAAAGATACTCAGACTCTCCTTACAGGTGAAGATACTCGCACACATTGCTAGCCACCATCTGCGACCTATCGTCACCAACTTCAACAGCATCTCCATGGACAAGTCTCCCCCGCCTCCATTTCCCCCCCCCAAAAACAATCATTTCTTCACCTGCTTCAACCTACACTTTAACCACCAACAAAGAACTACTGCGCTCATGACCACCTGTTACAATTGCAACATTATCAACAAAGAAACCTGATCCACAGAACTACAGCACCACCACCTGCCACTTCTAGGTGATCTCATGCATGATGCCAAATTCAGTCAGTGGATCACCATCTGGGCAGACATCCTTTCACCCATCAAACCAACAGCCACCTCAAGAACCAGACTGCAAGCTATGAGGTACAACTTAGACCTTTGTCGCTTCAAGCATCACTGCAAGCAGCTCGAGCAGTTGGAGGCGCGCCCCAGAATAACTTCAAATAATTAAATCCTCTGTCTAACACTACCACCAACAACTGAAAGCCTCCAAAAGGGAACGGATAGGAAACCCCACCAACAACTCCAAGGAAATATTTTCCATCAATTTACCATGTCTGCCCCTGGATGCATTACCACCTCCTCCTCCCAGGACCTCTGCTCCCATCTCGATCTTTTCTTCCACAACACGATCAGCACAGTCTCCAATAATTTCGGCAACTGAACCCACAATGCTTGCAGCCATACTTGAAGAGAACAGCAACACTCCTGGAAACCCTTGCCTTCACAAAAATATGAACTCAACTACACAACCCTCAACCATATCCTCAACTACTCCTGCCACAACCGCCTTCCTATGCGTCTGGCAATACACCACCATCCTGTCACTTCCAAAGAAACCCACAGCAGACCTTACCTCACCAGCTAACTACAGACCCACTACAGACTGTTACTATGCTTTGTGAAAGTCATGGAAAAACGAATTAACAAGAAAATAAGTAAATACCTGCACAAAATCAACTCCCTGGATCCATCTCAGTTGAGCTTTAGACCCAATCATAGCACTGAAACTGCTCTCATCGTAGCCACTGACGAAATCCAGATCATCATGATCGCAGGAAACACCGCAGCCCTCATCCTCCTTGACCTCTCCATGCACTTCAACATTGTCTCCCACCTGATCCTCATCCAGCGCCTCCACCCTCTGGAATTCGTGGAACCGCCCTTAAGTAGATCAGCTCATTCCTGACAAGATGCAGTTAGCCTAATCTCTTCACCTCTGAATCCACTGAATTGATCGGTCAAGTCTCCCAGGGATCTTCTCTCAGCCCTACACTCTTCAATATTTACATGACTCCTCTCACCAACATTGTGTGTACTTTTGTATGTGATAGAGACTTCTAGTCGCAGATTCCTTGCCATAGAATTATCCACAGGCAGCAGACTGGATCCAGAAATTCTTGAGCAGCACCCCTGTGAGCAAATAGGTGGTGTCATATGGCTCCTTATTGTGTGCCAGAAGTGTTGCCTATATAGGTGCCACCCAGCACACTGACATATGTTCTTTCTGTGTGAGTCAGCGCTGATCCGGAGAGAACCACCTCCACTTGATCACCCTCCCAAATCAGAGTTTTATGAGCCTATGCACCTCATATTTTGGCAGGGCCTTCAGACAGCATATGTTCGGAATGGGCTCTACTGAATTCCCACCAGTAGGTTCACCCTTCTCACATTTGGGGCCCACAGATCGGTTCTGGATCTGAAATGGCTGTGGCCGCAATCTTCTAAGGAGCCCACTCCAGTGCTGTTTGTTGCACCACCAACCCCAATGTATCCCAACTCCGATATGGAGCTGGATCAGCATCGTCTGATGCAGCCTCCAGCCGGTACCATGCCTTCCTAGTCAGAGCCAGTGCCCTTTTCCTTTGATAAGCCTAGAGAAGGGGACAGTGAGAGGGATCTGAGGACCCTTATGGCTACCACAAAATCCTAGATGAACCAGAGGACAGCTGCTATGAAAAAACTGGCAGAGGCTAGTGGTTTGGACACCTCACCATACACTGGCTTGGACTCACCTCCCACCATGGCTTTGGAGGAGGGAGCCTCTTTTGCAATGGTGTTGAGGAGGGCGGCTGAGGTCCTGGACCTTCAGATGCCCTCAGTGGCAGTCAAGACTAATGTCTTGATGGAGGTGCTTCAGCCAGGAGTTGCCCCCCTCCAAACCTTTGCTCCCATTTAATGAAACCGTTTCAGAGGTCCTGCTTAGGATCTGGTCCACACCCTGCACAGGGGCTCCTATGCAGAGGAAAATCGCCCCTCCCATTATGTTGTTTCCTCACAAAGCACCCCACCCTGGAGAGCTTGGTGGTCCAAGCCTCAACCTCCTGCGTTAACCCTGGTGCATTCACTGACGATCCACTGGATCCCTTGGCAAGAGGGTGTTCTCTTCTGCCAGCCTAGTACTGCTGTTAGTGAGCACAACATGCCTTTTTGGGTTGGTATACCCACAGTGTGTGGGATTCGGTTGCGCAAGTGCTGCCAATGTTCTCTGAGGAGGCCCGAGTCATACTCGCCCAAGCTAATGCTTATGGCTGAGATGATGCAAAGTCCAAAATTCGATGTGGACTGGACACGACTGACTTTTTAAGCAGAGTGATTGTGCCATCGGTGGCACTTAGATGCCATGCTTGGTTGAGAACCACTGGCTTTTCAGGGGATGTCTAGGCTTCACTCATGGACATGACCTTAGATGGCTCTTGCCTTTTTGGCAAAAATGTAGACTCTGCACTGGAGCACTTAAAGACAGCTTGGTTCCAGTTGGCGGGGGCACTCCTTCCGTGGCACTCTTTCCTTTGCTACTGTAGGGCCTACCAACCGTGTCCTTTTACACCCAGCCAGCAAGGCCAACAGGCTTCCCAGCCTTTTTGTGGCCACAGATGCAGATCACATGGGACAACAAGCCAAAGGTCAGGCCAGTACACCATCCATCCCCCAGCAGCTGCAGCCTCCAAACCCCTTTAGTGTGTCCTCAGATCAGCATGGGCACCCAGTGGGAGGCAGAATATACCATCACATGCCCCTCTGGTAGTCCTTACCATCAGACAAGTGGGTACTCCAAATCGCCACCGGGGTTACTCCATTCCCTTTCTGAAAACCCCGCCGCCCTTGACACCTCACAACCAACTGACAGAGGAGGACCTCTTCTTTCTCTGTCAGGAAGTGCTGGTTCATTTGGTCAAAGAGCCGTCACGAGGGGGCTGGCATCAGAAGTAGGTCATGATTGCTATTCCTGCTACTTTATAGTACCCAAAAAGGACAGAGGCTTCTGCCCTATCCTAGACATGTGCTCTCTCAACATCTTCCTGAAGAAATTCAAGATGCTTACATTGGCTCGGGTTATTGTTTGCCCTTGACACTGGAGACTGGATGGTAGTGCTGGACATGCAGGACACCTACTTCCACATTTGCGTCCTGCCTGCCCACAGGTGTTACCTGTGGTTTACAGTGGGCCACCAGCATTAATAGTTGGCGGTGCTTCCGTTTGGCCTCACTAGCGCCCCTCGGGTGTTCACCAAGGTGATGTTGGGGGGTCACAGCACACCTGTGGGGGTCAGGGGTTCCAGTCTTCCCCCTACCTCAACGACTGGCTGTTGAAGGTGATCTCAACCCAAGCGGTCCTCTCCCACCTCCAGACTACGGTGAATCTCCAGCACTCGCTGTGGTTCACAATCGACGTGCTGAAATCACACCTGGCTCCCTCTCAAATGCTCCTATTGATTGGAGCTGTTCTGGGGACAGTGCAGTTTTGAGCCTATCCGTCAAGACAATTAGTCCAGGATATTCAGACTATGATACCGATGTTTCAGCCTCTATCCTGGATTTCGGTGAGACTGATTTAGGCTGCTGGGCCTCATGGTCTCCTGCATCCTGCTAGTGGTGAATGCTCTTTGGCATATGTGAGTTCTGCAGTGGGACCTGAAGTTCCAGTGGGCGCAGCATCAGAGGAATTTCTCTGACCTAGTCCATCTCTCAGAGGGAACTACAAAAGACTTGCAGTGGGGGTAACACACCACAATTTGGTCAATAGCAGATTTCTCTTCTTTCCCTAGCCAGAGCTCACTGTAATGACGGATGCATCACTCCTGGGTTGGGGTGGCCATCTGGGAGAGGTGAAGATCATAAGACTTTGGTCTCCAGAGGAGTCTGGGCTCCACATCAACTTGCTGGAGCCAGCATTAAAAGCTTTTCTTCCTTCGATTGGGGAAAGGCTAGTTCAGGTGTTCACGGGCACCACCACCATGTGGTATTGCAACAAACATGGTGGGGTTGGGTCATTGACACTATGTCAAGAGGCCCTGTGTCTGGACATGACTGGCATGTCGGGCATTTCCCTGGTCGTTCAATACCTGGCAGGCTCTCTGCACGCCAGAGCGAACAAACTTAGACATTGATGGCTAGCATTTCACAAAGGACGCCTCCACCCAGAAGTGGTGCAAAGACTTTTGAGTTTGGGGAGAACCTTAGTTAGATCTGGGTGTCACTGCTGAGAACACGGTATGTGAGCAGTTATGCGTGCTAGTGTTTCTGAGGCAACTCTTGCTCTTTCATTCACGCTTTTCATCTTGAGTGGAGCTCATGTCTCTTATATCCCTTGCCACCGATATCACCCCTTCCCAGACTTCTCAAGAAGATCAGGAATGACCAAGTCATTCATGTGGCTCTGGACTGGGCACAGAGAGTTTGGTATCCTGAACTCCTGAGCATGAGCAGCGGTCCTCCAATCAGGCTGCCCCTTCAGGAGGATCTTCTGTTGCAGCAGAAGGACAGGGTGCTGCACCCAAATCTGTGCATGCTTTGCTGTCATGCTTGGAGATTTATTAGCATCAGTTAACTGCTTTTGACCTTCCCCCCCTGAAGTCTGCAGTGTTATTCTGGCAGCCAGGCATCTATCCACCAAGACAGTACATGCCTGCTGTTGGGACAAATTTGTGACATGGTGTGCCTCGAAGAATGTTCACCCTCTTTCTGCACCCTTATCCCAAGTTTTGTTGTTTATTCTTTCGAGCCCAGCAGGGCTCTGCTCTGGGCACTGTAAAAGGTCATCTTTTGACCTTTTCAGCTTTTTTGCAGTTGCTGGACCAACCTCCTTTGTAAAGGTCACCCATTGTGGCTAGTTTCCTAAAAGGACTCCAACACCTATTCTTTCCAACAACTTTCAATGGGACCTCAATCTGGTCTTGACCTTTAATGTGTGCGCCTCATACACAAGTGTTCACTCCATTTGCTCACCATCAAAATTGATTTTCTGGTGGGCATTACATCAGCCCGGAGGGTCAGCAAACCACAAGCACTCTATGTGCATTCTCCCTACACTACATTTTATAGAGGCAAACTGGTTCTGATAACTCGTGCCTCTTTTATCCTAAAAGTGGTGAAAACTTTTCATGTAGGTAAAAATACTTATAAAATACCTGTATTCTCTGCTCCTCCTCACCCTTCTAAAGAAGAGTAGAGACTCCATCCCCTGGACCTAAAAAGAGTGTTGTTGTTATACACTGATAGAACTAAAGAGTACTGGGTGGATAATCAATGCTTTGTTGGCTATATCAGGGTGAAGAAAGGAAAAGATGTGCAAAGAAAGACTATGGGGGTCATTCCGACCCCGGCGACCGCCAACAGGCTGGCGGTGCCCCACAGGGCATTCTGACCGCGGCGGTTTGGCCGCGGTCAGAACAGGAAAACCGGCGGTGTCCCGCTGGTTTTCCGCTGGTTTTCCGCTGCCCTGGGAATCTCCGACCCCCTCACCGCCATCCTGTTCCTGGCGGTTCCGCCCGCCAGGAACAGGATGGCGGTGAGGGGTGTCGTGTGGCCCCTGCAGTGCCCATGCCAATGGCATGGGCACTGCAGGGGCCCCCGTAAGAGGGCCCCACTTTGTATTTCAGTGTCTGCTTTGCAGACACTGAAATACGCGACGGGTGCCACTGCACCCGTCGCACATCCTCCACTCCGCCGGCTCCATTCGGAGCCAGCATCCTCATGGAGGGGTGTTTCCCACTGGGCTGGTGGGCGGCCTTTTGGCGGTCGCCCGCCAGCCCAGTGGGAAACCCAGAATACCCGCGGCGGTCTTTTGACCGCGCAGCGGTATTCTGGCGGTTCCCTCCAGGCGGGCGGCTCCCGCCGCCCGCCGGGGTCAGAATGACCCCCTATGTAAAGATAGATAGTTCTCTGCATAAAAATATATTATGCAGTGGCAAAAACGCAACCCACTCTGGGTTTTCACACTCACTCCACTAGAGGCAAGGCTGTGACCACTGTGTTAGTTCATGTAGTCCCTGTCCTGGACATTCGTCAGACAGCTACGTAGGCCTCCTACTGTACATGTTCACTAAGCATTACTGCCTGGACAAATAGGTCTGTCATGACTCGCACTTTGCCTATTTGATCCTACAGGACTTTTTGGTCTAATCGGTTTGCAGACCACCTTCTGGGGGGAGTTATTGCTTGGGTATCTATTCTGCATTAAGTAATCCACTGCTAGAGGTCTCTATCAGATGAACAAGTTACTTACATTCAGTAATGCCTTATCTGGTAGAGACTGTCTAGCCCCAGATTCCTTACCAACCCTCCCATCCCTGCTGCTCTGCAAACACAGTTCTGCATAGTGTCACCCTTCTGTAGCCCTTAGTACAGCACACCAGTACATTAGCATCCTTCATGGCTCCGTGCCTCTGACGTGGAAAGGTCGCAAAGAGAAACTGATGTCAGCGTGCTGGGGGTGGTGCCGATATAGGCATTGCGCAAGTCACTTCCAGCTCAGTTGACACAGAGCAGAATGATGCCACCCACAGACATGCAGGCGTACGGCTCAAGAAATTCTAAATCTAGTCGAACCCCTGGAAATAAGTGTAAGAGTAAGGAATCTGTGGCTAGACAGAGTCTCTACCAGATAAGGCGTTACCAAAGGTAAGTAACTTGTTCTTCAACATAGTCTTGTACGCCAACGGTATCTGACTTATCTTCTCGCTCCCCATGGACACCGCTAGCACCCAAGCTAGGTTCGGGTGTATGTCAGAAGTAGCCCTTTGGATATGCAGGAACAGGGTTTTCTATACCTCAATCTCCTGGTGTAATCGATAAATAAACCCAGCCACTACTCGTATGGACTTTTGATTGTTGGCAGAGAAAAGTATTGAGCAATTTTCAATATAAGAACATAACACTTATTATGACTTCAGTTCAGTCAATAAAGAGAATTAGTGTGAGTTAGAGTTTTAGTGTCACAGTCACAGCGGTGCAGGTTCTAGGGCCCACCCCAACACCATGTGCACTATCCCGGTCTCCTAATTGCCACCAATATGCAGGAAAGGTTTCCCTCTGTGTGCTAGAACACTTGAGAATTACATATGTTTGACATATTGCCTCATAAAATATCACAAGAAAATTTGATGAAGCAGGGGGCTGCTGTTTAAAAGCACAGATATGCTATAGCTACTCCTTGAAATCTCATCAAGAAGGGAGGAATATTGTGCAACTTTTTTTTATTTAATGACAAAGATTATACGTTCAGGGAATGCCCGGAATATCAATTTTATGATTAATTGTTTGGCATTATAACAATTTATTCCTCACAGGTCTCCATCCCAACAGTTCTCTTCCCACACCATTTTCCCCTCTTCTGGTTATTCTAAAACTCAGCGCTATTATAGCTTGTAGAGTTGGAGCTGCCTGGAGATGGGCTTATTAATAACTACGTGCAGATCCTGAGCACTGGCTACTTTGACATTAGTCTTCCATCTATGTTATTCAACAGGCATTTCTCTATAGAGTTCAGCATTAAAAGTTAATATAATCCATCAATTGATTTCTAATTAAACAATAAAATAAGATATTCTGTACTTTCATAATCAATATAGTAATAAAACACACATGTTCCATAAAGGGAATTCCCTCATCTATATTAGAATCATGAGAAACAGCGTCAGTACAGATACCCATAAAAAGTTCTGATGAGAGAAATCAAAAGCCTAAAGCTTTTGCATAATGTTAGACCTGACATCCTTAGGGTGGTCACCCCTAACTTTTTGCCTGCCTCCCTCCACTTTTGAGATACTGTTTTTGCTGGTTTTTAGACTGCGCACTTTAGCACTGCTAACCAGTGCTAAAGTGCATATGCTCTCTCCCTTTAAACATGGTAACATTGGATCACACTCATTGGATCACACCTAATTTGCTTATAAGTCCCTAGTAGAGTGCACTATATGTGCCCAGGGCCTGTAGATTAAACGCTACTAGTGGTCCTGCAGTGCTGATTGTGCCACCCACTTCAGTAGCACCTTAACCTTGTCTCAGGCCTGTCATTGCAAGGCCTGTGTGTGCAGTTTCACTGCCAATTCGACTTGGCACTTAAAAGTACTTGCCAAACTCTAAAACTCCCCTTTTTCTACATATAAGTCACCCCTAAGGTGTGCCCTAGGTAACCCCTAGGGCAGGGTGCTGTGTAGGAAAAAGGCAGGACCCTACACTATGTGTAGTTTACATGTCTTGGTAGTGTAAAACTCCTAAATTCATTTTTTTACACTACTGTGAGGCCTGCTCCCTTCATAGGCTAACATTGGGGGCTGCCCTCATACATTGTTTGAGTGGTAGCTGCTGATCTGAAAGGAGTAAGAAGGTCATATTTAGTATGGCCGGAATGGTAATACAAAATCCTGCTGACTGGTGAAGTTGGATTTAATATTACTATTTTAGAAATGCCACTTTTAGAAAGTGAGCATTTCTCTGCACTTAAATCTTTCTGTGCCTTACAATCCACATCTGGCTGGGTTTAGTTGACAGCTCCTTGTGCATTCACCCAGACACCCCAAACACAGGATACTCAGCCTCACTTGCATACATCTGCATTTTGAATGGGTCTTCCTGGGCTGGGAGGGTGGAGGGCCTGCTCTCACACAAAGGACTGCCACACCCCCTACTGGGACCCTGGCAGACAGGATTGAACTGAAAGGGGACCTGGTACACTTCTGAGCCACTCTTCCCCACTTCAAAGGCACACTTGGGTATAAAAACAGGACCTCTGCCCTACCACCTCAGGCACTTCCTGGAGAAGAAACCTGAACCAGAACCTGCACCCTGACAAGAAGAACTGCCTGGCTGCCTAAAGGACTCACCTGACTGCTTTCTGAAGAGGACTGCTGCCTTGCTGTTGCCCTGCTGTCTTGCTGCTCTCTTGCTTTGCTGCAGAAGTGCTCTCTAAGGGCTTGGATAGAGTTTGCCTCCTGTTCCCTGAAGTCTCAGGACCAAAAAGACTTCTCTCCTGCAGCTGAAATCCCCGGGGAGCGAAAATTCGACGCACCGCCTGCCAAGAACGACACACAGCCTGCTCGCAGTGAAAAATTCACTGCACGCCGAGTCTGGAACAACGCAGCCCGACTTTGCGGCAGAAGATCGACGCAGCCCCAGCAACGCGACCGGTACTTTGACGCACGGCCCTAATGGATCGACGCAAGCCGACTCAGAATGACGATGCCCGACTTCCTGAGAGGAATCGACGCAGCACCTGCCGTGCTGAAGAAAATTCCACGCATCGCTTACCGGAATCACCGCAGCCCCTGTGACTTTGCTCCGCAAGCCCAGGATTCCACGCATCGTCCCCGGGGCGTCTGAAAACATCGCAACCCAAAGAGGATTCAAGTCTGCATTCTAGAAATCAACGCAACGTCTTCCCTGCATGAAAAATAACGACGCAAGTCCGTGGGCGAAGGGGCGAAACCGACGCACACTCACCGTTTTCCACACACCTCCTCCTCTGCGGTCCCTTGCGAGGATTTTTCAACGCAAACCAGGAACTTTGCCCTGCAAGAGACACTTGTTGTTTCTAGGAGAACTTAAGACACTTGTTATTGCTTTTACAGTAATATTTCAACTCTAAGACACTTGATATCACTTTCAGTGATATCCCTACATTTGCTTATTTCATCTTTAATCGTTTGACCTGCATTTATCCAGATAAATATTCTATATTTTTCTAAACACTGTGTGGTGTATTTTTGTGGTGTTATATTGTGGTATTGTATGATTTATCGCACAAATACTTTACACATTGCCCTCTAAGTTAAGCCTGACTGCTCAGTGCCAAGCTACCAGAGGGTGGGCACAGGATAATTTGGATTGTGTGTGACTTACCCTGACTAGAGTGAGGGTCCTTGCTTGGACAGGGGGTAACCTGACTGCCAACCAAAGACACCATTTCTAACACATAATAAGCTTGAAAGTATTCTCAGCGTGAAAATAACAGAATTCAGAGAATTAATACAAATGGCCTCTCATAAAGAGAAGTATAAGAAACTAAGTGTAGATCCTCTAGTCAGAGTGTTGGGATGGAAGTTTTACCTACTCAAGGAACAATTACTATTATAAACACACAACATCTATGTTGCAACATTATTTTCATTTTTCTTCATGATGATCAATAGGATTTCAGTTCACTCGTGGGAATAGGTTCACTCCTCGGCTTCTCACTAGAGCATAATAGACTTGCAGACATTAGCCCTCGAAATGTTACACAGTTGCTTTCTATCAGCCCAATCTACTTTGGCGGTCATTATGAACATGGCGGGAAAGACCGCCGACTGCCGTGTCGGCGGTGAACAGAATCCCGTCATTGGCAGCGAATGGAAACCCGCCATATAATGATTTAAAAACCCAACCCTGCCAAAAATTCCCAGACCACCACTCCCCGCCAGGACCCTGTCGGCGGGAATCCCTGTACACCCCACCCTGCCGCAGCCAAGCACACCCATGTCCCGCCCTCCAAATAATGATGCACAAATCACCCCGGCGGACAGTGGAGGCCGGACGACCATTGGTGGCTGCAACTGCCAGGGGCGCCAAGTGGACTCAACAGCAACAAGTGCACACATTGGCTAGGCCTATCACCCACACACCTGACACACATCCAGAACCCCATAAAACACCCCCAGACACACCCCACAATCCCTTGCAACGAAACCAGGACCAGAAGACAGAGAGCACCAGAGCCAGACAGCGAACACCAGCATACAGGACACGCATGTCGACCCCCACAGGAGCACCCATACCCCGTCCCCAGTCCCGATGCCATCCACCACACTCACCATGCCCCCCCACCCCCCAAAAAAATCCACGCTTCACCAAAAGGGAGCTAAGGACCATGGTGGACGAGATCCTGAAGGTGGAGCCACAAATCTTCGGGTCCGAGGTGCAGCACACACCCATCGCGCGGAAATTGGAGCTGTGGCAGACCATTGTCAACAGGGTGAATGCAGTGGGATACCATCCACGCACCAGGGACGACATCCGGAAGAGATGGAACGGCCTGCGGGCGAAGGTCAGGGCCATGGCATCTAGGCACCACATCGCAGTGCAGAAGACTGGGGGAGGACGCCACCAACACCACCCAACTACACCGACTGGGAGGAGAAGGTACTCGCCATCCTGCACCCAGAGGGACTCACTGGAGGAATGGACTAGGGTAAGTCATCTACAATTACCCCCTATACAACACATCTGCAACGCATGCACCACCCCACCCCACCCCACCCCACCCACACCCACCTCGACCTACACCCCACCCAGCCATTACCCACCACATCCACCACCCTGCATTACCCACAACTCACTAACAGGCCCACGTCAGTCCCGCTGTGCACAGCCACCCACCCCTGCACATACCCACAATGGAATTATACCCCCACCACAATGTAACCCCACCACTGCCGCTAAATGCAATGTCCACCTCACAAAGGCACCCTGGAAGGCCACTGAAAGTCACACCAGCACAAAATCGCACAGTTCAGTACACCTCAAACCTTCAGGCATATGTAACAGACATGTCTATGTCCCCCAACAGGCACCACCACCCATGCAACCCTAATGGAGGGGACAAGGAGTGCCACAGCACTCCAGGGAGACAGAGGCACATCACAAGACCTTGGCGAAGGACCCCTGGACACTGATGAGCAGGCAGGCCCTTCACACAGCCCTGGATGCTCACCATGCAGCAGCCCCACCCAGGAAACCACAGTCACCCCTAACACCCAGTCAAGACCAGCAGGGGAGGCGTACCCACACCAGTGTACCCAGGGCACAGACTGGTGGAACACAGCTACAGAGGCCACAGTCTCCCACTCCCAACATGCAGGAAGGCGAGGGCCCCAGTACAAGTGGCACGTCAAGACCTGCGCAGGGGACACAGGCACAGGGGGCCAGGGCAAGTTCAAGTGCCCCAGTGGGTCAGGGGGTAGGGCACCAGATGGATGCAGCAGCCCAGGACATAATTGCAGAGGTATTGGGGGCCTACCAACATACCCAAGACAGGTTGGCACAGATTGTGTCCACCCTGGAGCAAAGTCAGAGGATTCAGCTGGAACAACACCAACAGGCCATGGAGCAGTGGAAAGAGCACAATGGCCACCATTGCTGGAGCAATGCTGCAGTTGGTCAACAAACAGTCTGAAACCCACACCGGACAGGAGGCCCCCACAACAGCCCTGGACAACCAGCAACAGATGACCCAAGCAGCAGAAACAGCACAGGAAATAACCTCCCAGGAATCACAAGGGCCAACAATGCCAGCCCAAGAAGCTCCACAGCATGCGCCCAAACGTAGTCTCAGGCCAAGATATGGCACTGGAAACCCAGCTAAGAACAAGCCCCCCTCCAACAATTGACACTGCTACTACTGCAAAGCAACCATCCCACCCATTCACCAACAACACTTAGCTGAGGGCAAATTGAAGTACTATGCTACAAATATGACCCACCTGTGACATCCAACAGGGCTGCCACCAAGTAGGTATTGAGGACACCCAACCCTTATGACTCCCATCACTGTATATACTGTAGCACAATTCACTGTATTCTACCAATAAAACACATTTCACACCTGTAACACTGTCCTCTGTCTTCAATGTTGAACAAAGTGGAGTATGGATGCAACTGGCAGAGAACAACTTTATTGTCAAGTTGTGCTTGATGGTGGTAATGTGTGTTTCAAATTAGGCAAGGAGGGAATGCATAAAGGCCCATATTTATACTTTTTGACGCTAAACTGCGCTAACGCAGTTTAGCGTCAAAAAATTTTGCGCCGTCTAACGCCATTCTGAAGCGCCATGCGGGCGCCGTATTTATGGAATGGCGTTAGCCGGCGCAAGCAGACCGGCGCTGCCTGGTGTGCGTGGAAAAAAACCACGTAGACCAGGCAGCGCCGGCGTTGGGCAAAAATGACGTTAGGGCGTCTTAAAATGGGGCAAGTCAGGTTGAGGCAAAAAAATCGTCTTAACCCGACTTGCGCCATTTTTTAACGACGCCCATCCCCCATCAACATGACTCCTATCATTGTAAAGATAGGAGTCATGCCCCCTTGCCCAATGGCCATGCCCAGGGGACTTCTGTCCCCTGGGCATGGTCATTGGGCATAGTGGCATGTAGGGGGGCACAAATCAGGCCCCCCTATGCCAAAAAAAATTATTAAAAAAAAAAAAAAAAATACTTACCTGAACTTACCTGAATGTCCCTGGGGTGGGTCCCTCCAGCCTTGGGTGTCCTCCTGGGGTGGGCAAGGGTGGCAGGGGGGGTCCCTGGGGGCAGGGGAGGGCACTCTGGGCTCATTTTGAGCCCACTTGTCCCTTAACGCCATGCCTGACCCAGGCGTTAAAAAGCGGCGCAAATGCGCCGTTTTTGGCCACGCCCACTCCCGGGCGTCATTTTTGCCCGGGAGTATAAATACCACGTAAAGGCCTGGGAGTCATTTTTTAAGACGGGAGCGCCTCCCTTGCATATCATTAACGCAAGGAAGGGGTTCACGCTAAAAAATGACGCACATTCCGGGAACTTTGGCGCTAGACGCCTCTAACGCCATAGTATAAATATGGCGTTAGTTGGCGTTAGTTTAGCGTCGAATTTGCGTCGAAAAAAACGACGCAAATTCGGCGCAAACGGAGTATAAATACGGGCCAAATTGTCTGTCAGTACCATGCCGAAGAGGTCCATGTCTCGCTATCATTACCAATCCCCCCTATATGACATGGCACACTGACAGTATCAGTCACTAACCCCAATTACAGGCTTAAGTCCCACACAGTTATTGGAAGTAGAGTTGTATCAGTTGGTTCCTGGAATTGACATATTCCCCTTCCTCATCCTCACCATCACTCTCCTTACCTCTCTGAGGTAGCTGATCAGGACCTATAGCACCCTCCACCTCCAAAAGGGGGATAGAATGTCTCACTGCCACATTGTGCAGCATGCAGCAGGCCACCACTATTCTACACACCTTATCAGGCCCATAGGCCATGGAACCCCCAGAGATATGTAGAAACCGGAATCTAGCCTTCAGGAGACCTATAGTACGCTCTATTACCCTCCTAGTACGTCCATGGGCCTCATTGTATTTCCTCTCTGCATCCGTCCTGGGATTCCTCAATGGTGTCAGGAGCCAACGCAAGTTTGGATAGCCAGAATCACCTAGAAAAAGGGTCAATACAGAGTCGTCATGGTAAAGTCCCTTAGTCAGACAGGCAGTTTTTCTGCAATGTGTCAGTTAGTGACAGGCAAACTTACCTATGATCCAGCCTCTGTCCTCTTGTAGTTGTTCCATCTTCTGTGGCACACTACTGTTCCTCAACACAAAGGAATCATGGACTGAACCCGGAAACATGGCATTCACATGGGAAATGTACTGGTCTGCTGTACATACCAATTGGATGTTCATGGAGTGAAAGTTCTTCCTGTTTCTGTACACCTGTTCACTCACTCTTGGGGGGATGATGGGTATGTGGGTGCCATCGATGGCACCTATGACATGGGGAATGTTTGTAAAGGCATAAAAGTCAGACTTGATGGCAGTGAGGTCAGCACTTTGGGGGAAATCGCACATAGGATTGCAGATGTTGTACAAATGCATTCAGAAATCTTGTCAGTACCTGGCTGAACATTGGCTGTGAGAAACCAGCACCCATGCCCACTGTCACTTGAAATGAGCCTGTGGCCAGGAAATGGAGTGCGGAGAGCACCTGCACCTCAGTTGGAATGGCATGCTGATTACGATTTTAGGGAGTCAGTGCAGGATCCAGTAATGCACATAGGTCCTGAAGAGTTGCACGTGTGAGTCTGTAAGAGATAATGATATGACGCTCCACCATGGCCCCCATATCCACAAGTGGTCTGTACACCAATGATGCCCTTCCTCGCCACAAGGGTCGGTACCTACGAGGGGTTACAAAAAGGAGTGATGTGCACACATACATTGGCATATTTGCTAAATACATGCAGTGCATTGTTCATAGTGGTGTCTGTACGATAACTGCAACCTGACAGATGTACAAGTACATCACTAGTAGGGAACAGAGTAATTCATGTGTGCTACTATACGGGATGGATCAAGGCCTAGGTGCTTCATGTGGCTAGTAGGCCCTGCATTGTGAGTAGTATGAATTTCAAGATGCGTAGGTGATGCCAAAATGTCTGCCCACTGTAGTTCTGCCCCTTCATTGTGGAAGTGACCTAATACCGCTAGCGGTTGACGTCACAGCGTACGGCGGTGTTGACCGCTGTACGCACCCTCATTGGCTAACATGGATGCCAATGGGGAATTCTGGCGTATCATGATCGCCGCTGGCGGTGACGGTGCATACCGCCACTGAACGTACGCACGTTCGTCATCGTTTGATCACTTGACTCCCTGATCTCGTGCGGACAGGTACTCCACTCTCTGTACTGCTGTCGCCTGCCTCTGGCTATGGATGTTCCACGTGGTGCAGGGGAAAGGGCCCCGGCCTTCAACCAGGAAGAACTGGAGAAGCTAGTGGAAGGGGTCCTGCCCCTGTACGGCAGACTCTACGGATGGCCAGAGGTACAGGTGAGTCTGGGTTTGGGGGGCACTGTGTGAGTAATGGATGGAGTGGATTGCACATATGTGTGCTCCCGTGAGCCTGGATAGGCCATGGTGCATGGAATGCTGCGTGCCACTGTCCTGCATGTCTGAGAGTACTGTCAGTCCTATGTTTGACAATCTGCCAGCTGCTCCCATTGTGCAAGTGCCTGACCTCTGTGTTCCATTTCTGTGTCACCCTACTAGGTCAGCGCCCACCAGAAGAGGGCACATTGGCATGCCATCGCCAAGGAGGTACGGACCCTGGGGGTCTACAACCGGCGGAGCACCCACTGTCGAAAGAGGTGGGAGGACCTGCGGCGCTGGGCGCGAAAAATCACTGAGACTCAGCTGGGGAAGTCCTCCCAACGTGGAAGGGGTGCCCGTCGGGCACTGACCCCCCTCATGCGTCGGATCCTGGCGGTGGCGTACCCAGATCTGGATGGACGCTTGAAGGCTGCACAGCAGTCACAAGGGGGTGAGTACTCACTGACCATACTTCAGTTTGGAAGGATGACAGTGTGTGCGATAGGGCTCATGCTGCTTAGAGCAGGGAATTTGACTGGTGTCCATCTACTGTATGTTCCCCAAAGGGTGTAGGGGTGTCCCTGTCAGGTTTCACCTACCTCAGCTCCAAAACTATTTCAGGGAATGGGTGTAGGTCAGTATTCTGGTCAGTAGTCAGGGGCATGGCCATGGGCATAGTGCACGGTGAAGCCTGTTGGGTGTGTTTGCTGGGTGTGTGTGTGTCTGGCCATCGTGTATCAGCATTCAGCTATTTACAAGTGTCTCTCCTGTTTTGTCTCCCCATCCCTGTTCTCTTGTGTTGGTTTGGTACAGCATCAACATCAGGCAAGGGAGCTGAGGCACCGGCAAGTGGGGAGGCAGCGGCCCACGGATCATCCGAGGCAGAGACAACGGACGCCCAGGGGACCAGTGGGTGGGAGGGCGAGGGGACTTCCATGGGGGAGGCTACTTCCACAGGAGGTAGTGGCTCTGAGACCTCCTCTGATGGGGGTCCTCCGGCGGTGGTGGACCCAGTGCACACACCACTACCGTGAGATCTTCCACCACCCCCCATACCATCACCGCCCTCCCTTCTGCTCCCCACCAAGTTGCCCGTGCCCTCCCACCCAGAAAGGTGGGCGTCTCCTTCACCCCAGGCACCTCCTCCCCTACCCCAGTCAGACCTGCTGTCCTCACAGAGGAGGCTATTGACCTCCTAAAAACCATCTCTGTAGGGCTTACAACCATCGTCAATGCCATCCAGGGTCTGGCATCAGAGGTGCAGCAGACCAATGCCTATCTGGATGGCATTCACTGTGCCGTGTCTGCCCTACAGAGATCTTTTCAGGCTCTGGCCTCCTCTCGGACGGCAGCCAGTTTCCCTGGCCATTCCGTCCCCCCTCCAACCTCCTCTACCCCTTCCAGCACCTCACTCCCTTCACCCGTCCAAAGCACACAATCAGACCCGCTTACAGGCACATCAACACACAAGAAGCACACTTCCAAACATAAGCAAAACACCTCCCACCGCAAGCATTCACACAGCCAACAGACACCTGCACACACAACAACGTTCACTTCCCCCAGTGTGCCCAACTCTTCTGCCTCCCTGTCTGTTCCCTCTACATCCACACCCTCATGCACTGCACCTTCACTCACTGTTACTGCTCCTCTTCCTGCACTCACCACAATAGCAGACAGCCATACATGCACCCCATACACCACATCTGCACTCACCACCTCTACTGTAGTTGACACATGCAGCACACTCAGCAGACTTGCAGACACCCACCCAACATACATCCACACTAGCTGTCTGTCTTCTCCCACTGTGTCCACCCCCCCACCTCCTGACACACAAACGCACCAAGACACCAACCCATCAGACATCCACCACACCACAGCATACTGAGCAGTCACCTGCACCCACTACACGCACACCTACACCCCATACATCAACTCCCTCTGCCTCCACTCCCACGCCCTCATCCATTCCCACCCCAATTGCTCCCAAGAAACTTTTCCTCTCCTGTGCTGACCTGTTCCAACCCACTGGCCCACCCCGTCTTGTCCCCAAACGTGCCCACCTCCTTGCCCTTTCCGCTCCTTCCACATCACAGCCCATCCCGATCCAGCCTTCCCATTCCCGTGCCCCTTCCCCGGTGAAGAAGAAGGCCCGGTCAGAGCCTAGGCCATCCAGCTCCACCCGAGCCAAACAGCCCCCACCCCCTTTAATGGAGAAGCCCACCCCCCTCCAACCTCCTCACGCAAGTCAAAGACCCACCCCTGTCGAAAATCCCCACCCCCACCTCCCCCTCCCCCCTTCCGTGAGGTGCCTGGATCCCCATATGGTGCCCCGTTCTGTGGAGTACCCAGCACTTGTGGAAGTCAGGTGTGGCCAGTTGTGGCCCAGGACAATGTGAATTTTATGGACTGGCCATTGGCCCTGTTGGCACTGTTTAGCTCAGTGAGCTACTAATTAAAGTTTCTGTGTGGCCTGTGTTTGGGCTGCACGCAGTTCCACCCTGGTGTTTGTTTTAATTTTTTAGGGGTGTGGGGCTATTGTATGTACTATGGTCAAGTTGCAGTGGCCTTCGTCGGGTACGTACCTCTTGGTGTGGGGTGTCTGACTTGTGCTGCTGGGAAGGGTTGGGGGGGCGTTGCAGAGTGGGTGGGGCGGGTGGGTATGTAACTGGTCCCTTTCCTCCCTTGTGTCGTAGGTTGCGGTACTTATCGTTGTCATCTTCGTCGGCGGTCTCGGTCGTGCAGGTATATGGCAAGGAGCAGGGCTGGCATGATCAGCAGCTCTCTGTCCATGGCTGCCGCTGCACGTTTGTGGAACTCCGGTGAGTGTTTCCTTATATTTGGTTCATTTCCACCTGGCTTTGTGTGGCAGTGGTTCCCGCCCCGGAACTGGCGGCGGAGTGGTGGTTCATAATTTGATGGGCCAGTTGGGCCTTTCCGACGGCCTGTGGGTGGACTCTGCCGTCGTCAGCGGGACTCCTTTCCTGGGGGTGGGTGGGGTGCGGGATGCGTGTATTTAGTTTGGATCATTATTTTGCGGTCCGGACTGCTCCTCTGTTGGCGGTTTCTACCACCAACGCTGGCGGAGCGGAACGGACTGCCATGTTCATAATGAGGGCCTTTATCTTGACTCATTCTTCCTTTTGCATCTCCTCCTCCCAGTGAAAACCTTACTATCAGTTGTCTAATACAACACAAGTGAATATTCACTAGCTATCAGACTTTCGAAATGTAAACATCTGCAGTAAAAAAAAAATGTTTAAAAAAAAAACATCTTGCACAAACAACTATTCAATGTGAAATACAAGCCTTTCAGTGTTGATGCATTATTTTTCAATTAACATGGCATCAACAGTTAGGCTAACTTGAGTCAATATTTATATTCATTTTGCAAGCCTACAACATTTAAGTATGGTTACCTACTACAAAATGTGCATTTAACATTGTTTATTTTAACATAAAGTTTGCACATCACTTTATTAAACCATTTTGTAAGCGAATAAGATTTGTTGCAGCAGATAAACTGTCCCGCAAATTCAACTCTGACAGAACAGATGTAGGTCTGTTTCAGAAGGACGTGTCTCTCGTTTTCAGCCTGTTGGCCTTAAGAACTTGGGCCCTCACCAACCCCTCCCAGCAAAGCCAAAAACCTGTGAGTCAAGGTTAAAAGCAACCTACTGAAGGCCAGCCATGCCAATACAGTCATGTCTGCCTGCTTCCACACCCTCAAGACCTCAGGAAAATCTACAGAGGGCTTCCCCTCAACACCCGCTGCCCAATCACACATACAATCACCAGCAAGCTAGACTACGCTCTCTACACCGGAATCTCAACCCAACTCCCCAAGAGACTCCAGACCATCCAGAACACTGCAGCCAGACTCACTCAACCTTCCCCTGTGCTCCCACATCGCCTCCCACTTCAGAGACCTCCATTGGCTCCCTATACATAGGCATGCTCTGTTCAAACTACTCACACATTCAAGTCACTACACATAATAGGGGCCCCCCATCTCAACAGTGGCATCAACTTCCACACACCGACGAGACACCTCCGCTTAGCCAGCCTTATGCTTGTGAGAGTCCCACTCATCCGTAGAGCCAGAGCTTATAGCATGCCTTCTGATATATGGCTCCTACAGCCTGGAATAAATTCCCTCTCTGCATTAGAACCGTCAACTCACTTCTAGATTTCATGAAGAAAACAAAAACGTGGCTTTTCAGATAATGACTCAGTCTGGACTCCAACTCCTCCACTTATTCAGCATAAGGATATTCTCTGAGGTGAGATGTGCACTTTACAAATACATAAAACATTAAATGGCAAAAGGACAACTCCTATGGATGCCCCAGGCAGTTCGTATGAGAATAACCCGCAATAAGTGAACATCGTAGTTTAAGTTCAGCCCCATTTGTAATTCCAAATAACCGTTGATCTGACCAGCATAAGAGTTCACAACATCTGCTTGCCAAGCTGTTGTGGTAAGACTAGCTGCTCAACTTTTAAGATGTCTCATTGCAAAAAAAAAAAAAAAGAAGAATTCTGCACAGAAGGGATCGACTGTGGGTGCCCTATTCACCATCAAGACAAGAATGTAAAGTGGGACATTAAGCCTTGTGGCAGGATCTATGTTTTTTTCAGTAGCAGGGCCTGCTTTCACATTCAATAGAGGGATCTAACTCCAGGCACCAGTATTCTTCAGAGGTTCATCAAAAACCACAATGCACAGTATAGGGATGAAGGTCTTTCAGAATAAGCCATTAGAATTAGAAGGGCCTTAAGAGGACGACGCCCTGTTAGAGGCTGGGCCCCAAAAAGGAGGATCAAAGAGTTCTAACAAAGGCATCAAGGAACCGCGATCCCCGAAAGGACTACAGAGGTGTAGACGAGACCCTTTTTTAGCCATCTTCTTGATATTATATATCATATAAACAGTGCACGTATACATGCCAATAACGATCTGTACACACAGCAGGGCTGATGCAAATAACATTATAGTAGCTGCCTATGCTCCTCATAAACAGCTTGAGCCTTTTCCAAAAGGAAAAATCCACCGTTCTGTGCAAGTGGCACATAATTGTAAGAGGTCCAGGCCCTGAGATCTGTGACTGCAATTGGTGACCTAAAACTATCTAATTTTACTAGGATCGGATTAAAAGTATGAAAATAAAAAACAAATTAGTCACTAAGGCAACAGGAATCACTTGTCTGTGATGTGCTTGATATACTCTTCAGTCTAATGGAAACTTATCTTGCTTCTGGGACAGGGGCGAGTAATAAGAGGCAGTGAAATTTGGAACCAGAACCAAATCATCAGCGAAGCCAATGAGCACGACGCATCTATTTTATTTAAATGTCATCCCAAAGGCTGAGGTTCCGCAGGAGTGCAGGGAAAGGTCTCTTTAAAGGTCTGTGGTCGTAATGTGTTGTCTTTGGGTTCGTTATCAGGCGCGTAAACAGTCGCTGGCAATGGGGAGTTTCCTAGGCCTCTAGTCTTCTCCCTGTGCAAGGACTTGCTTTCGGCCCGTTTTATACTAACCTGCCGCTAGGCCGCATATGCCGGGGGAACGGAGGAGGTGACCATGCTTCCATTGCATAGAAATCGCTTCATTGACTATCAATAAGCAAAGTCTGTAAGGCGAGGTGCCACGCCATGCTTCCTTGGGACTCTTGTTTAACTGTACCGCGCAGGCATCCCACGATTTTAAATTTATTATGCCAGTAATATTTGTCAGATGGCCCAAACAGTTGGACCATTAGGGCTGCCAGACACGGGGTGTCCCATAACATATGATGGAAACTAACTGAGGCAGCAGCACGGCGTGGGCAAGAGGTATTGGCGCTGGGAACAATGCTGTTAAATTTAGCAGGGAATAAGTAGACTCTGTGTAAGATGTTAACATTTATAAACTTAAACTTGGCGTTGACCCATTACTCATGAGGGACTTCTCTATTTCAGTTTCCTAAATGTCTCGCAGGGGCTGTAGCGAAAATTGTGTGTGAAGCTGCATAAATAATCGACCATTTGGTCCAGAGGACATGGATCAGTACTTGATGGGCAAGGAACTGACCCCCTTGTATGTCACAATGTTCTTGAGCTAATTAAAGGACAAGAGTTGGCCACCCTGAAACAGATCCCTAGTGGTAATTCCTGTGTCTTCCCAATGCCTCTGCTCACCAGCAGTAAGGCACTGTCGGCACTTAAATGGGCCAAGTAAGGGGTTAGCAGGGGCAAAAGGAGTGACCTGCTTAGTGATCTGTAAACGTCTTGTGAAACAGCTCACCACTGTGTGCAATACACGAGGGTATTGTCGACCACATGTGGTTTCTGGAATCCATAGATCATGTAGTTCCTCAAGTCCAAGAGTTGACTATCCGCATATATGTCCTCTAATGAGAAACCTGAGAGCCAAAGCCATTGGCGCTGGGTCTCCAAATAATAATGTTCAAAGTGTGGGGACCCAATACCCCCGCTGCTCCACCAGAAGGCTCAATTTAGCTGGTATAACTCTGTCAGCTGCTGCACCATATAAGCTCTGCAAGTAGTGCGTCTACTTCATGAAAAAAACTTCCTTTTGAAAAAGGTTGGGACATTTGCAGAATATTAGTTTTAGAAAAGGTGATGCGCCCCACGCCCATGAGCTGAAATGTTCTATAAAAAGCTACTTGTGGCCTACTCTCGTCCAGGAGACCTCCGGCAATATGAAATTCTCACTGGACTACCTCTCAAGTCCAGAGAGGTCAGAGTGGCGTTTGGCCATAATGGGTATAAGCAACACTTGACCAGTTGACATGTTGCCCAGAAGCACTGCCAAACTCCTGAAGGGTGGGGGCTACACTAGTATGAGCTCTCTCAAAGTCCCTATTATAATTCAGAATGTTCTTGCCATACAACAACAGTGTTAGTCATGTCAGCTAGGGGCTGCCCCCCACCCTTCCCTCACTTTGTAGTCTAATGGCTCTATGGCAAGAGTAAGGATAGGGGGCGTCCTTGTCTAGTGCTCCTGCCGAGTTCAGGTAGGGCTGAAATTAATTTGACCAGAAGAACCGTAGCACTAGTGCCAATACAGAGCAACATGATCAGTCGTATGGAGCACTTTCCTGAGCTGAATTTGGTCAGCACTTTGGAAAGTTATTCCCACGCCAAAGTATCAAAATCAAGAACCAGACAGGAAGAATGAGGCAATAAACGTGGGGCTGTTTCTATGATTCCACATAGTCACCTTAGAGACTTGCTCCTCCCTTGAATTCAACCATTCTGATCCTGGTGGATCAGTGGGGAAGTACCATGTATATAGAGGGAACCAAGATTTTGCCTAGAATTTAGCAGAATTCAAAATAGCTATTGACCTGTGTCAGTAACGATGACTACCGGCTTGTGAATTGAGACTATTAAGGCATCCATGAGTGATAATGGCAGTGATCCTTCCACCACCTCATACATGAGGGCTAGTTTAAGCACCAAAACATCAGTGTAGGTTTTGTGTAGCTCCATCGGGAACATGTTCATACTCATGGTCTTAGCAGAAGCTACATCCTCTACACCCTCCCTGAGGTTTTGAGCTGTAATGAGGCCGGCTATGCCCTCCCCAGCTCTGGCAGTATCATGGGCTCAACAGACTGTCAAGTAAGTTGTTTACTGCCACTTTGGAACTCTGTGGCCTGGCCTCATAAAGCCTTTGGGAGAAGTCATAAAAGGCCATATGGATGGCTTATTTGAAATACACAGAGGCCCCTTGTGAAGGTATAAATGCATGCAGGTTTTCCAGATTGTCAAGCAATGCCAGCATCTGACAGTTTTATCTCTTTCAGCATGAACTTGTGAGGCTTAACAAGTATAGTCTAGGCATTACAACATTTCTATAAAAACAACTTCCGTCTAGCACACTGTCAGGAGGGAGTCTCACAGGGTGGACACCCAGCAGTGAAAATGTTCAAGGGCTTACGTACGCCTACTGCAGAATGTATGCCGTTGACCTTGAAGGCCTAACAGTTGGCCACTGGGGAGGCAGCAGAACCATCACTGATTTTGAAATACTCCTGTGTCTTCTCCACCATGGTATAGCTGAAAGCTGCATCTTCCAACTTGGAGCTCTGGTAGCACCATGCAAGGATGGGAAGAGGGGTTTGGTCCATGTCAAATTGTTCTGCAAACAATTGTAATCAGATGTCTCCCTCCTGAGGTAGAGAGGAAGAGACCAATGGACTCAGTCGGGGCAGAGGAGATGATTCTGTCCAGCTGCACAAATAGGCCATGTGGAGGAGATAAAAATGAGTAGAGCCTAATGTCTACAAAGAGCCACTGCTTAAGCAAAAGTGATAACCCCTTTGCATTATGAACATTCTAGGCTTTTGAGATGGGTGGATGTGACCTGTCCAGCAATGCATTCAGGACACTATTGAAGACATCTCTTAGGATCCACAGGATGTGTAACTAGGGGTGGCCCCTCTGCAGTGGTGGAGGGGCTTGGTCCCCTGGCTAGCCAGCAGATGAAAAATAAAATTATACCTTGCTATCATTTTATTTTTCAGCATTTTCCATCTGCCGGCTCAGCCAGCAGAGTGTACAGGGAGGGGAGGGGCTGGGCCATTGGAGGTGGGAGTGAGGAAGAGGGGAGAGTGCACTAAGTGCAAATGTGTGTTTGGCCAGCGGACTGAGGCCGGCCAAACACGCATGTGCACTTAAGTTTTTTCAACCTGGCTGTATACACAGCCAGGCTTGAGAAACAGCACGGACCCCAGGCTTGTGTCTGAGTGGCACTCCGAGCCACTCAGATCAATCCTGACCCTGCTTACATGCTATGTTTACCATGTAAGCAGCACCAGGATTGCTGGGGAGCCTGTGTTGGTCTCTCAGCAAATGCTGGGACACCATAAGAGGAGCAAGACGGCAAGAGATAGCTGCCGGGGACGGACAGCGCGAGGGAATTTTTTTTTTTTTTTTTTTTTAATGTTGTTTTCCCCCGTCATCCCGCCCACACTCCCCCTTGACATATGCTGCGGCAGCAGCTGTGTGTAATCACCTTGCTAACTGTTGAAGCAGTTCAGAAAGGACCTCAAGACCTGGCTCTTCGAGTGAGCAGCATGCTTGCAACAGCGCCTTGAGACCCCACGGGTGATTAGCTGCACTTTATAAATATTGATTGAACTATTATGACAGCTGACTGAGTAATGTCTGCTGTTCTGTATTTGGAGCATAAAAACTCCCTCCGACAACTGGTTCATTCTATAGCCTCTTCTCAGCTTTGTGATCTGCCATGACTGCCTAACTGAAATGGGACCCCTGCTGTTACCAAAATCAGGGCCCCCGCGTAACCAGAGAAATTAATAGGAAAGATCTGACATCGCCAGCACTTCTGAAGCCTTGGCCCCTCCACCAGCATTATGTAAGACTCTTGGAACAATGTCCCACATATAGTGTGCTTCCTCAGATGTTCCATGTTATTAAGAAGTCGTCACTGGACCTACCGTAAGAGTGATAGTAGTGTTGTGCCTACCTGTACTCTAAGGAGCCATCCATTCCTCTCTGCATTTCCTACAGAGGTGACATAGCTCAACTTCCAAGACATATGTAAAAAAAAAAGAAAAGTATACAAATCCAAACCACCCCAAACAAAAGAAACAGACAAAAGTAATAGCAACACAATACTGAGGACAGAGGTCAAACAGCCAACTGTCCAGTATGAATGAGAAATCTGGCAAACAGCATGTAGGGTGTGATGAGGGGCTTGATGTAACCTCAAGCTCTGCCCTGGTGTACCCATATCTAATCAGCAATGGGGCTGAAGGCAATCCTGGGGGGAAGCAACACCAGTTTCTGGCAACCCACTGGGATGCCCATCATATGCCACATCTGGTTAGCAGAAAATGTGATAAGGCCCACCAAGGGCGAGCAGAGGACAACCTGATCAGGAATTTGGATCAATGAGGTGCTCTTTTGACAAGCCTATTCCAAGGAATAGTTCAGTATTGTTCAAGGTAAAGAGACCCAAAGCAAAAGGAAAGGGATGGGTGGCCAGGCCCCATCATCTATTGTGCACACCATGCCACCTCAGTTTGGATGTAGCCATATGCAAATCAGTCCTGGCTCTGCTCCCATGGGAACAGGTCAGCCTGAACTGCCAAGCCCTCCCTGAACTAGAACACAAAAACCTCAAAACCTGTTTTGCCCTGATTGGGGCTCTTCAGTAGGCTGTAGCTTGGTTCCAGCGGCACAGCATGCACTTGACCCCTGCCTGGGCAGGTTCATCCCACTTAGGCATCGCTCTGAACTATTCAAAAAATAATGTGTGGGATGCTTTAATTAACTTCAGCCACTGCTAATTATTTGGGCCACATACCAGTCCATCATTATTTTGCACACCGTGCCACTGCAGTTTGGACCCAGCCATATACAAATAAGTCTTGACCCTGCTCCAGTAGGAACAGTCCAGCTTGAACTGCCAGGCCAAGTTCCTCCCTGAACTGGAACTCAGACAACCCGATGGGTATGCCCAGAAGTGGGCCCCGTGCTCAATGTGCCATAGAACTCAAGCTATACCCCACTAATGAGACCTGAATAGATGGAAACCAGTATGGGGTTGCTTGTAGTTCATTCAGGAAATGGCAAGCCTAGACATGGTTCCTGTGCTGATTGTGCCAAAGTGATCGAGCTATACCTCACTAATGAGGCCTGAGTAGTTTGAAACCAGTCTGGAGTTTCTTGTGTTCCTTTCTGGAGGGTTGCCGCTGGCAGTTTGGGACACATTGTTCCCAGGAGGAACAAGGTCAAAACTGATTTGAATAAGGTAGGCTTTTGTCTAGAGTGACATGGTGGGTGAAAAACAATGGACTGGGATGCAGCCTGAGTGATTGCCAGTGGCTGAGATTAATTCAAGCACTCCATCCATAGCCTTGTTGTTGCAATTTATGTCCTAAGTGCAACTGGTATGCCCAGACGTAGGTCCTGTGCTCACAGGACTCAAGCTATACCTCACTGATGAGACACATAGAGGTCAGAACTGGTTTGGGGTTGATTGTGGTCCCCTCCGGAGGCCCTCTCATCTGCAGTTAGGGGGCAGACTGTTCCAATGAGAAGCAGGATCGGTACTGGTGTGCATAAGTTGGGCCTTTGTCTGGAGTGGTATGGTGGGTGAAAATGATGGATTGGATCGGAGCCCTGAGTGATTGCCAGTAGCTGAGATTAATTCAAGCATTCCATCTATCATCAATGAACACACACTCGGGAATAAGTTATGCCACTGACTTCGCCAACCTCATCGCACAACAACACCTAGACATTCTACATCACAGAAACCTTCTTCATACCCTCCTCCACTCACATTCTCAGCATCTTCCAAGCCTCTGGATACAACACGCAACACATATATTGCTCATGCAAAACTGGAGGTGGATTAGCAGCCAGACTTTGCCTACCTAAGGTTTTTTGAGCTCCTGACATGCCAGTTTCCACTTAGTCTGTAAGACAGCCTCATTTCATAACCTCAGCCCACACAGAACCCACAAGGGCTTCATAGAACAAAGATGAGATTTAATTACTTTTGCTTTCATCAAACAGTCCCACTCCACCATCCTGGGAGTTAAATATGTCCGGTGACACTAGGTACACAACCAAGAAGGTAGCTCTCTATTCAAGACTCTAGAAATTAAATGCCACGTCACATCACCAACTCAACTCACCCCAAAGGCAACAACTCATTCAGTTACAAACTACCAGATCACAACTCTCCCTATCACTTGCGGGTCCCGCAGGGCTCTATCATGTCACCTTTAAATGGAACTCTCGTCTACGCTTTTCTTCTATCAGAAAAGGTTGTTCAGCAGGATCCGTGAGAGGTAAAGTGTATTCAAAACTGTGTCATAAATAATTTACCAAGAGATTATCACTTAGGGGGTCATTCCGATCCTGGCGGCCGGCGGTATGTTGGCGGTAACACCGCCAACAGGCTGGCGGTGTTCCGCCAGCAATTCTGACCGTGGCGGAAAAGCCACGGTCATGCCGCCGGCCCCTCCACTTTCCCGCCAGGCTTCTGCCTGGCGGGCATAATCCCCAGGGCAGCGGTGATTATGAGTCTTCGACCGCCAGCCTGTCCGTGGCGGTAAACACTGCCATTGAAAGGCTGGCGGAAAGGGGACTGGGGGTGCCCCTGGGGGCCCCTGCACTGCCCATGCACTTGGCATGGGCAGTGCAGGGGCCCCCAGGCATAGCCCCCTCGCGCATTTCACTGCCCGAATTTCGGGCAGTGAAATGCGCGACGGGTGCTACTGCACCCGCTGCACATCAACATTGCCGCCGGCCCTATTACGAGCCGGCGGCAATGTTGATGTGCCATTTCCGCTGGCCCAGCGGAAATGTCGTAATAGGGTGGCATGAATACCGCCGGCAATGGCGGTATTCTGTCTCCCCCGGCGGTCTGGAGAAAAGACCGCCGAGGTCGGAATGACCACCTTAGTCTTTTTATCTTTAGATTTATTCACAAAATGTAGTCAAAGAAATTGTACAACAAGAAAACAAAAGTTTGCACCCGGCACATGACATGTCTAAGGAAAGAATAGGCAAGACCGATTAGAAGGACATAATAAAGCCTTTAAAACACATTGCATAAGTTCATCTTTTTGCACTACATTCTTCCTACCCTATGCTGAAAGAAACTTCACCTAACAAACAGTTAAAACATACACTTCTACCAAGAGGTTGCAGCCTGTGAACTTGGAAAGTTACATCTTATTAGTTAAGGAAAGATATAGAGACTACTGGCAGCTGAAAATGAACTCTCAAATGTTTCTGTTTCACAGGGAAAGAAACTGGTGCACATTTATTGTGCACGTTTCAAAGACCTACATCTAGCATCTCAAAAATGTCAAGTACATCTTTAATTGAATTAGCTTTCTCTCATTTGGGAGCCATTACTACAAAAAAACCTCGGTGGTTGTAAAGGATTTTAATAATGTTAATCCTCTCTCAGACCTTCCGTTCCTCGCAAAAGGTATGGATAGCTGTACTGCAATACAATGAACCTAACATATAGCCTAGAATGACCTCTTCCATGAGTTCCAGTCAGGGTCCAGACAAGGATGTAGAATGGAGACTGTCTTGCTCAGAGCAGTTGATGACGCATACTTTATCTACAATTCTGGCAATTGCTATCTTACAGTCCTCGATTTTCTCGCTGCACTTGGGAAAATGGATCATTCTACACTCAGTAAGACAATCAATAAGCATGTGCATCGATGGCACTGTTAAGTGGTTTGCCTCCCACCTTTCAAATCAGTTACAGCGCATCAAACTTGACACTTGCCTTTCAAGTTTTGTTGCCTTAACTCCAAGGGGTACTGCAAGGATCTCTTCTGTCCCCTACTCTCTTCAGTTTGTACACCAAAGCACTTGGACTCAAACTTATGCCTCTGGGATCTTAAATGGTTATGTGGATAATACACAGATTTATCTTAGGATTTCCTTTCTCAATGATGTCTCATGTCTAGCTAATACTAGAGTTTCTTAAAGACTGGATGTTTTCCCACCATTTAAAACTCAACCCTAAAATATCTGAGCCTCCCTTGATTTCACCACTGTAGTGTTGTTGTCCATCTGGTGCATACTCTTACCTGCCCATTGCTTTACCTGCATTGTGGAATTTCCGTGGCTGTTGATTCCATGCTCCATTTGCCTAATCCATGAGTGAATGGAAAGTGGGTATGAAATTGTTGTAGGGAAGAGCTGCTGCCTACATGCTCAGGTTAGCTACAATAAAGCTACGTGAAGGTGTATATATTTGTGGAACGTTGCTAAGAATTGGTGAAAAGCTCATTTGCAAAAACCTGAGCCCACAACTTAGGTCAACACCACACATGTTTTGGCCATCAGATATAAGAAATGTCATCAACTCCGCACAGAGGTTGTGCCTGTAATTGTTTACACTGTCTTGCTTCAGATTTACAAATTTCCAATGTGTGCTGTAGAAACTGGACAGTTGAAAATGTTTGAACATATGATTATCCTCAGAGACGATGCATGCCCCAAACGTTCACAAAGTAAGCAATGCTCCCATCATCTTAAGAGGTGTCAAAAGAATTGGATAAATTGACCAAAGGATATATTATTGAACCTGTTGAGGCATTAGATTAGTTAGTACCTTTGGTCATGGCTAGGAATGCCAATGGAAAAGTAATATTGTGATTTGACCTTTGTGATCTAAAAAAACACTTTGATTCATATGTTTCCTATTCCTAAAATTAACAAAATGATTGCGTTAATCAAAGGGCAAACTGTTTTTTGACTTTATACCTTTATGCAGCTTACAACCAGATTTCTTTGCACAAGGATTGTAGGAGGGACCCTGCTATCATAACTCAAGAGGAATGTTACCATTTTAAATTAATGCTTTTAAGGCTTGTTTCCACAGCAGCCGTTTTTAAGAGATTACTGTTTAATCTGTTTGGAAAGGACATGGGCATTCATTTATGCAAGACAACGTTCTACTTATTTGGAAAGTTAAAAAAGAGCATGATGCAAAGCTTGAGACAGTTTTGAGGATTTTGGAATCCACGGGGTTAACTGTTGAGTATTCAAAAAGTGTGATCCATCTGGGCCTTGAATTGAGTGGTGAAGAAGAGGGACTTAATGATTTTGGTGGATGCAATCAGAAATGCCATGGCATCTCAGAGCAAAGATGAAATCGCTTTCTTCTCACGTCCTGCAGGTTTTTTGCCAATTGGCAGCATGTGTACACAACTTTCCTACTATGACAATTGAAACAATTGCATTAAAAACAGAACAAAATTATCCAGAAATTCCAGATATTGATAACAAACACAAAGGGGGAGATACGGTGGGGAGCTACTGATTATTTGAGTCATATATTCAGAAGAAGAAGTATGTGTGTCAATTGCTTAGTGTTCATTCCTATCACATGTATGTCAAAATCAATAAAAACTGTTTATAAAAAAAAAAACATTGTGTGGGATTGTGCCATTAACCCCTTTTGTGTGCATTACAGAACCGTTTTGTCATGCGCACCAGTGGACATGTGCAGACGACTGAACCATTCTGTCCTTGCACCGGCCCTCATGGGAAGTGCTAGTAGTCCCCCATGGGCTGCCCACTTTCACCCCCGAACAGGTGATGGCAGCAGAAGCACTTCCGGTGCTACCTTGACCCCTCCAGCCCTTGGTGATCCAATGGCACACAGGGCACACACCAACGTCATGGAAAGGCGCATGGATGCCCTGGAAGCAATTTGCCATCCAGGATGTCAGAGGGAGAAGGTAGGTTTTACCTTGAGGGAGGTTTAGGGAATGCAAAGAGCCATCAGGGAAAGGGAGAGGTTTCCTTTCCTCCCGACGTCTCCTTGTAATGCATTCCAGTTTTATGACCGCATTGAGACCGCAATCGTGCAGCTGGAATACGCCCAATAGCACCAGGGATTTTTTGGTGAGGAAGGAAGCTACCCTTTGGGCAAGGGTCGCTTCCTATAACGGGGGCATATTTTCAGCCGTTTTCTGCCCCCCCCCGGGGGCAGATGGGCCGTATTTGAAGGCCCATCCGCCCCTGGGAAGGAAGAAAAGCTACTAGCACCAGGGAAAATATAGGTTTATGTTTGAGGGGGACCCTTGGGCAGGGGCACCCCAATTGGGGGCATTATTTTATATGTATTTTTGACTGTTTTCTGTCCCCCTGAGTGCAGATCAGCCCTAGTTGGTGGTCACTAGCACCAGGGAAAATATAGGTTTATGTTTGGAGACGGCCCCTTGGGCAAGGGCCACCCCAAGCAGGGGCATTTTTAAATATGTATTTTTTGCCATTTTCTGCCCCTTCCGCCCCACAGCTCGAGGCAGATCAGCCATAGTTGGAGGCCCATCTGCCCTGCCCCCAGGGAGGCAGAAAACTACTAGACACCGGTGGGTATATGTGTGCGTGTGTATGTGTGTGAGAGAGAACTGGAGTTCAGCTGGCAGTGTGCATGGAATGGCATTTGGGTGGTGGCGTAGCGTTTTATAATTTTAACTGTTTTATTTCTTGTCATTATTTGCTTTTTTGATTGTAATGTTTTACTTCTCCTTTTTATTCTAGTGCAAAGCTTTTGATTTTCGTTGCTGTGATTCCTGTTTGCGTTTTCAGCGCTGGTAGTTCTGCAGTGTGTGTAGTTGCATGTGTTCGGTAAGAAAATAATTTTTGAACTGTTTACTCTAAAGAGTATCATTTCCCTGCATGAATGTGTTTGTTTTGTAAATAATGTAATAGCAGCATATTTAGCTTCTTATTTTATCTTGTGTGAAATTCTCCTTGACTTTGTGCACAATGAGTATTGTGTTGTCTTGTGAGTAATTATCTTTTGTTCTTCCTTTCTAGTGGGCTATTGTTGGTGCTTGCAGTGTCTGTGCAGAGTAGGAGCTGGTGAGTCTAGCAGTCTTTGGCAAGTGAGTGGTATTGCTTTTGAGTGTATAAGTCTTTGTGATAAAGCCACACTTTGTTTATTACATATTTTACACAGTGTTGGTTGTTCTTGATTTATTTATCAAGTTACTTTTTTTAATAAGTTATGGCTAGCCACAAGATGACTGCTCAGCAGGTTGTTGGTATGCTTTTTGAATCTTCATCTTAGCATGATTATGAGACTGACTCTGCATCTGAGGCAGATGAGGAAGTGCAAGATTTTTGGTAGTGAATTTTGTGTCAGAGAGGAATCATCTGATGACGAAGCCACTCTAAGTGAAGATGAGATGCATGTTTTAGATGAGGTCACGGATGTGTTAATAGTGCAGCAAGAGGCATCTGGTTTGCCTGGATTGCAGCCTGGGGCTGAAAGGCCTCCTGTTAGAAGAACTGAAATCTGTATTGCCCCAAACATGGTGCAGCCAACGTTGCCTGCCTTTACTGGTGTCACAGGGTGTAGAGTCAGTACCGAAAACTTTTTGCCTATAAATGTTTTCAGTTGTTTCTGGACGATGTATTTTTGGATAAGATTGTTAAACAGACTAATTTGTATGCTGAACAGTATTTGAGGGACAACAGTGCAGACTTAGGACCTGTTCTTGAGCTACCTGCTGGACTCCCACAAATCTAGATGAAGAGAAGAATGTTTGGGGTTTAAGTTTTTTGATGGCTTTGATGAGGAAGCCATTGCTGTCTTCATGTTGGTCTACTAATCCAGTGATGGCAATAGCTATATTTCCCGCAACCATGAGTCGTGATCGTATTTGCTTCTGCTTCAGATGGTGCAGTTGTTGATAATGCTTTAGCGTTGTCACAAGATCACCCGGATTGTGACCATCTTTTTAAGATTCAGCCTATCCTTGATCATTTTGTAGATTGTTTTTCAGGGATATATGTTCCAGGGAAAGAAATATCTGGCGATGAGTCTTTGATCCTGTTCAAGGGCTGTTTCTTTTTAAGGAAGTAAATTCCTATGTATATGCTGTTTGAGAGTAGGACTGGATATGTCTATAATTTCAGGGTGTAGGCATTCCAGTATTGACCCTCCCTGGTTGTCCATCCACTTTTGGACTTAGTGAGAAGATTGTGTGGGTACTTGGTAGAAGGATTTTTAACAAAGGTCAACATTTATTTATATGTAGATAACTTCTACACTAGTGTACAGTTGTTCATGGAATTGGTTAAAGTGGACATTGTTGCTTGTGGCACAATCCGCTCTAACCCTAAAGGTTACCCAAAAGAGCTTGTTAGAAAAAAAACTTGGGAGGGGACAGTGCAGTGCTTTGCGTAATTATGAAATTCTAGTTGTTAAAGTTGCCGACAGGACAGATGTCTATGTGCTGACTACTGTCCACAATGTAAGTACTTCACCTGTGAGTTCTTGGGGTCAGGTTGCTGAAGTGTGCAAACCTGTGTGCATTTAAGACTACAATAGGCACATTGGTGGTGTTGATAGAGTAGTTCAGAGGTTTGAACCTTACACTGTTATTCGTAAGGCTTACGTTTGGGATAAGAAGTTGACTGTCCATGTATTCCACTTAGCAACCTTCCATGCTTTTGTTGTATTTAATGATTGTTCTCCAGAGTCCAAGATGACATTTGTTCAGTTTCAGCAGTCTGTGAGAGGCAACCTTGTTGTAGAAGAACAGGCAAGTGTTCCTAGAGTTGGAGTGGCGGAGGATGTGGTTAGATTGAAAGATTGACACTTTGCTGATCACATTCCTCCCACACCCAAAAAATACTTTCCCAGTAGAAGTTGTAGAGTCTGTATGTGAAGAGGGGTCCGGAAGGAGAGTCCTACTGTCCTACTGTCCTTCTAAACCTGGGCTGTGTATGCCTGCTTATTTCAGAATGTACCACAACCAAAATAATTTTTGGGAGCTGCCGTGAGCATAAAAGTGAACTGTCTGTTCTATATTCTTTTATATTTTTCGCTCAGTTTCACAGATGGCATTAGTGTCATTATTTAGTTACAGCTTTTGTGTTTGTAGTTTTGTATTCACTTACAATTATTTTGTATTTTCTTTTTTTTGTTAAAAGAAACTATGATGGCTGTGTGCAGGGAATGGTGTGGCTGACGGTGTGCATTGAGTTGCACTTGACTGGCGGTGTGGGTGGAGTGGCACTTGGATGCCAGTGTGTGATGTAGTGGCGCTTGGCTGTGTGTGTGGAGTGGCACTTGGCTGATGGTGTGCGTGGAGTGGCACTTCATTGGTGGTGTGCATGAGCTGGTGCTTGGCTGGCAGTGTGCATGGACTGGTGCATGGCTGGCAGTGAGTGTGAGCTGGTGCTTCATTAGCAGTGTATGTGGAGTGACGCTTGACTGTGGTGTGCGTGGAGCGGCGCTTGGCTGGCTGTGTGCATGAGCTGGCGCTTGGCTGGCAGTGTGCATGGACTGGCGATTGGCTGGCGGCATGTGTTAGCTGGCGCTTGGCTGGCAGTATGTGAGTAGTGACTTTCTGCTGGTCACTACACACACTGCTAGTCAAACTCCAGTCTACACACTCTGTCAGCCGGTATGATTGCTGTGTCAGGCATGTGGGTATATGAAAGTAATGGGCCATGAATGGTGCTGTCTGTTGATGTGAGTGTTGTAATGTGCCAGGCCCGCAGCTGACAGCATGAATGGTCTTCTGTGTGTCAGTATGAAAGGTGTGTGATTGAACCATCACTCAACCTTGTGCCAAATCCAACCAGTATGTGTGTGCACTAGATGAATTTATGGTTATGCAGTAATAATTGTCTTTTCTGTCTTTCTCTGCCAGGGTGTACATTGTCTCTTGTTGTGAATGTTGTAATGTGCTGGGCAAGCGGCTGGTGGAGTGAATGGTCTTGTGTGTGTCAGTATGAAAGGTGCGTGATTGAACCATCACTCACCCCTGTGCCAAATCCAACCAAAATGTGTGTTTAAAAATAATGGTTGCACTTCTGCTCTCAGTTGGTAAGTCAAATCACACAAAAAACTGCTCCGCTGGAGTTAGGCATCAAAGCACACCCCTGACATGCTAGGAGTCCAGGGTGGCATGCCACCAACTAGGGAAGTGGATGAGGGGTCTTTTTAACAAAATGTAAGGGCGTTTTGTACAATTTGAGTGCTTGGGGCATCACAGAAGTAAGAGACTTGGTAGCTTGTTTGCTTCTTGTCTTGGGAAAATCTACCAACTCTAGATATGTTAAAAAACTAGACACCCACAGGTGTTACAGGGTGGTGTCCCTCTCGTGGATTCCAACAAGTTTTCGTAACCACAATGCCATGCAAACCTCAAAAAAAGACTAAAATCACACATGCTCCTTGCATTTCTGTGGCATATTCTTCCAGAAACAGAAATAAACCAGAAATGTCCTATCACCCAGCGTTCCCCTCGGTCACCAGATAAAAATGCTATCTCCCCTGTGTGGGTGGACCAAGCACCCACAACAGGGAAGGGTCCAAAACGTATTGTGGAGATATCAAAATTATCTATCACAAAACAACCTGTTTTTGCAAGGGGAGCACCTACATTTTTGTTCCCGGGCACGGTGGCCATCTGGAAAAACCTACCAAACCCAGACATTTCTGAAAACTAGACACCTGTGGAAGTTCGGGGAGCTGTGGCTTGCATTGATCCCCCAACATTTCCTTACCCAGAATCCCCTGCATACCTCAAGTTTAGCTAAAAAAACACATTTTCCTCACATTTCTATGTGGGATCACCGCGCGGGCACGAATTTCCTACCACCCAGCATAGCCCTCAGTCTCCCAATAAAAATTATACCTCACTTGTGGGCCAAGTGCCTGCGACAGGGAAGGGCCAAAACCATGTAGAGATTTAGGGGGCATCAAAGCATGTTTATAAGCGCAGTTTTCTAAATACATTTTAGGCTGGCTCAGCTTTGGGCACCCACACAAGTGAGGTATCATTTTTATCCCATTTTTTATCCCAGTCGGAAACCTATTGTTGCCTCATAAAATAGGGGTTGTGAGTCATTATTAGGAAGAGGCGTGCCAAGGGTGTTCCTTCCTAATAGCGAGTTGCAGGGGGATGTACAGTTGATTTGCGATCTGAATGCGGTCGCAAAACAATCGCAGTTTACCACCTACTTCAAGAAGGTGGTAAGCCAGTTGCAAACAGAAACGGGTCCCCAGGGGACCCTTTTCCCTTTGTGAACGTTAGTGAAAATGTTTTTTTAAGAGCAGGTAATTGTCCCACGGACCACTGCCTACCCTAAACAATGCAACAGAAACGTTTCATTTTTCTTTTTGAAACACATCCCCTTTTCCTTTAAGGAAAACGGGCTGCATTTAAAAAAGTTCTTTATCTAAAAGCAAACACAGACATGGTGGTCTGCTGTTCCCAGCAGGCCACCATCCCTGTGTTATTGCCCATTCCCAGAGGGTCGCAAATTGCAACCTGCCTCATGGATATTGATGAGGCAGGTCAATTGCGACCCCATTGGGAATCGCTAAGTGTGTCTGTGACACATTAGTGCATTTCCTTTTGCGACTTGCAAATTGCAAGTCACAAAAATACACAATTTGCGGGTCGCAAAAGGAAATGGTCATACATCTGGCCTGTGGTTACTTCTGCCACTATAAGTGTTTAAGTCTTCAATAGTTAAGGTCCCTTCAATGGAGTGGAAGAGAAGTGTGTTGAGGTTACTGATGGGTTTGTTAATGCTGAAAATGTTGATTCTTAACAGTGAATTTGTAAGTATGGTGAGGACAAGTTTGGGAGTTTCCCAGAAAGTAGACTGGATGAGCAATGTAAGGAAATGCCTCCTTGGCATGGTTACCCCCTGACTTTTTGCCTTTGCTGATGCTAAGTTTTAATTTGAAAGTGTGCTGAGGCCTGCTAACCAGGCCCCAGCACCAGTGTTCTTTCCCTAACCTGTACTTTTGTTTCCACAATTGGCACACCCTGGCATCCGGGTAAGTCCCTTGTAACTAGTACCCCTGGTACCAAGGGCCCTGATGCCAGGGAAGGTCTCTAAGGGATGCAGCATGTCTTATGCCACCCTGGGGACCCCTCACTCAGCACAGACACACTGCTTGCCAGCTTGTGTGTGCTAGTGAGGACAAAACAAGTAAGTCGACATGGCACTCCCCTCAGGGTGCCATGCCAACCTCACACTGCCTATGCAATATAGATAAGTCACCCCTCTAGGAGGCCTTACAGCCCTAAGGCAGGGTGCACTATACCATAGGTGAGGGCACAAGTGCATAAGCACTGTGCCCCTACAGTGTCTAAGCAAAACCTTAGACATTGTAAGTGCAGGGTAGCCATAAGAGTATATGGTCTGGGAGTCTGTCATGCACGAACTCCACAGCACCATAATGGCTACACTGAAAACTGTGTTGGTATCAAACTTCTCAGCACAATAAATGCACACTAATGCCAGTGTACATTTTATTGTAACATACACCCCAGAGGGCCCCTTAGAGGTGCCCCCTGAAACCTTAACCGACTATCCGTGTAGGCTGACTAGTTCTAGCAGCCTGCCACACACCAGACATGTTGCTGGCCACATGGGGAGAGTGCCTTTGTCACTCTATGGCTAGTAACAAAGCCTGTACTGGGTGGAGGTGCTTCACACCTCCCCCTGCAGGAACTGTAACACCTGGCAGTGAGCCTCAAAGGCTCACCCCCTTTGTTACAGCACCACAGGGCACTCCAGCTAGTGGAGTTGCCCGCCCCCTCCGGCCACGGCCCCACTTTTGGCGGCAAGGCCGGAGGAGATAATGAGAAAAACAAGGAGGAGTCACTGGCCAGTCAGGACAGCCCCTAAGGCATCCTGAGCTGAGGTGACTCTGACTTTTAAAAATCCTCCATCTTGCAGATGGAGGACTCCCCCAATAGGATTAGGGATGTGCCCCCCCTTCCCTCAGGGAGGAGGCACAAAGAGGGTGTACCCACCCTCAGGGCTAGTAGCCATTGGCTACTAACCCCCTAGACCTAAACACGCCCTTAAATTTAGTATTTAAGGGCTCCCCAGAACCTATGAACTCAGATTCCTGCAACCTAAGAAGAAGAGGACTGCTAAGCTGAAAAATCCCTGCAGAGAAGACGGAGACACCAACTGCTTTGGCCCCAGCTCTACCGGCCTGTCTCCCCACTTCTAAAGACACTGCTCCAGCAACGCACTCCCCAGGGATCAGCGACCTCTGAAGCCTCAGAGGACTGCCCTGCATCTAGAAGGACCAAGAACCCCCGAGGACAGCGGCTCTGTTCACCCAAGACTGCGACTTTGCTACAAAGAAGCAACTTTGAAACAACTTGCGTTTCCCGCCGGTAGCGTGAGACTTGACACTCTGCACCCGACGCCCCCGGCTCGACTTGTGGAGAACAATCACTTCAGGGAGGACTCCCCGGCGACTGCAAGACCGTGAGTAGCCAGGGTTGCCCCCCCTGAACCCCCACAGCGACGCCTGCAGAGGGAATCCCGAGGCTCCCCCTGACCGCGACTGCCTGCTTCTAAGATCCGACGCCTGGTAAAGACTCTGCACCCGCAGCCCCCAGGGCCTGAAGGATCCGACCTCCAGTGCAGGAGCGACCCCCAGGTGGCCCTCTCCCTTGCCCAGGTGGTGGCTACCCCGAGGAGCCCCCGCCTTGCCTGCCGGCATCGCTGAAGAGACCCCTTGGTCTCCCATTGCTTTCTATTGAAAACCTAACGCTTGTTTGCACACTGCACCCGGCCGCCCGTGCTGCTGAGGGTGTACTTTCTGTGTGGACTTGTGTCCCCCCCGGTGCCCTACAAACCCCCCCTGGTCTGCCCTCCGAAGACGTGGGTACTTACCTGCTGGCAGACTGGAACCGGGGCACCCCCTTCTCCATTGAAGCCTATGCGTTTTGGGCACCACTTTGACCTCTGCACCTGACCGGCCCTGAGCTGCTGGTGTGGTAACTTTGGGGTTGCTCTGAACCCCCAACGGTGGGCTACCTTGGACCCAAACTTGAACCCCGTAGGTGGTTTACTTACCTGCAAAGATTAACAAACTCTTACTCCCCCCAGGAACTGTTGAAAATTGCACTGTGTCTAGTTTTAAAATAGCTATATGTGATTTATGTGAAAACTGTATATGCTATTTTGCTAATTCAAAGTTCCTAAAGTACCTACCTGCAATACCTTTCATTTGAAGTATTACATGTAAATCTTGAACCTGTGTTTCTTAAAATAAACTAAGAAAATATATTTTTCTATACAAAAACCTATTGGCCTGGAATTGTCTTTGAGTGTGTGTTCCTCATTTATTGCTTGTGTATGTACAACAAATGCTTAACACTACTCCTTTGATAAGCCTACTGCTCGACCACACTACCACAAAATAGAGCATTAGAATTATCTCTTTTTGCCACTATCTTACCTCTAAGGGGAACCCTTGGACTCTGTGCATGCTATTCCTTACTTTGAAATAGTGCATACAGAGCCAACTTCCTGCAAGCAACATTGCCCCTGTGAGCGAGGAACTAAACCAAAGAAAAAGATTATTCCGCCAAAGAAAGCCTGAGGATTGTGTATGTGGCTAATATATACATTTTGTTTTTTATTGTAGGATAATCTTTGCAGTTTTATTTTTGTTTTCCTTTTTGTTTACTACATTTCTCTCTTTCTTAAGACATTAAGGGCCTGATTACAACTTTGGAGCAGGGTGTTAATACGTCCCAAATGTGACGGATATACCACCCGCCGTATTACGAGTCCATTATAGCCTATGGAACTCGTAATACGGTGGGCAGGATATCCGTCACATTTGAGACGGATTAACACCCTCCTCCAAAGTTGTAATCAGGCCCTAAGGCCCTCATTATGACATTGGCGGTAAGTCCTGCCTACCGCCATGCTGACTGCTGCCAACATACCGCAGCGGTATACCGCTACCCATATGAAGACCCACACATAGCAATCCATCACTATATAGACACACACACACAAGTCCAAAGGTCAGTGATAAACTGGTGGTTAGCAGAACCCACACCGTTACGCCAACAGAACTACGCCCACAATATTATGACCCCCGAATCACCGCAGCGGACATTCATCCGCAGTAAACCATTGGCAGTACATACCTCTGCGCTCAAAATTCACACACACATACAAAACAACACCCCATTGAACAATTCAAACTACACACACCTGACACACATACACACCACACCCACACCAGTATAAAACACCCACCCACATTACCCACATCCCTTTACAACTAACAAAAATGTCCACTAGAGAGAGATACAGCAAGAGCACCCAGAGAACCAGAGCCACAGAACACCATCACCCATACACCATCCAAGCATCTCATAGCACACACCCCAACATATCACCCCACACAACCTCACACAACACCACTCACACCCATGGCACCACAAATACATCCCAGGTTCTCAGAGGAGGAGATAAGGGTCATGTTGGAGAAAATCATCTAGGTAGAGCCACAGCTATTCAGATCACAGGTGCAGCAGTTATCCATCGCTAGGAAGATGGAGCTATGGCGGAGAATCGTGGACAGGGTCAACACTGTGGGACAGCACCCCAGAACAAGGAATGACATCAGGAAGAGGTGGAACGACCTACGGGGGAAGGTGCATTCCACGGTTGCAAGACACCAGATAACAGTACAGAGGATTAGCGGTAGATCCCCACCTCCTCCCCCACAACTAGCAACATGGGAGGAGCAAGTCTTGGCAATACTGCATCCTGAGGGCCTGGCAGGAGTAGCAGGAGGACTGGACTCTGGTAAGTCAAATCTCTATTACTTACCCCCATCACCCCACCGCCTCACATATACCCAACCATCACAACCCACCCATCCCAGTACCCAGCACTACATGCACCACCAATGCATGGACACCACTCACAGCCCTGTATGGAAACCCATCACCACAGCATGCACACTAGAGAGAATCACCTAGCCCACAAACTAACTACTCACACAAGGCAAAGCTGACAGGGCAATCACAACCAGAGAGGCCAACACACCCATGCACAAGATGTCACATGCAGAAACAAAAACACTGCATTTACATCCCCACAGGCCCCCCACACAACGTCACTGGAGAGGAGGTGCCAGCAACCTCCAGTCCCCCCCCCCTCCGGAAGAGGCCCACAGTGATGACAGCAGCTCTGCTCGCCTGGATCAGGATGACCAACCTGGCCCATCATGGACCTCTGGACAGTCGGTTACCCAGGCACAGTCCCATACCACCAGAGAGCCTCCCCCCTCAGGAAACACCACCACAGCACCCACCCAGCGGGCCCATACCTCTGTCCCCAGGACACGTCAATCAGCAGTGTGTCCACCACTACAGGGACCCCAGGGCACACCACAACACAGAACGATCAGGGACCTGGGGTCAGTGGCAGTGGGCACACGGCTTAGGGGACAGAGGCACAGGACAACAGGGAAGTTGGGAGGACTGCTGTGCGACAGGGGGAGGACAGACTCTCCATGAGGCACTCACCAACAACCTGGGAGCATACCACTATTCCCAGGAGACGATGGCCCAGATACTGGCCAAGTTGCAGGAGACCCAGCGGCTGCAGGAGGGACCATACCTGGGGATCAGGGAGGACCTGAGAGACATCCACACGACCCTGGTCACCATTGCAGGGGTACTGGCAGACATGGCCAGCACCATGAGGGAGGCAGTGGCACACCAACGGGTCCCTGACACCAGCCAAACCGATGAACAGCCCTCCACCTCCGCTGACACTAGTGGACAGGAGGCCCCGCCACAGGAACAACAGGCCACCAGCACCCTACCCCCTGCAGAAGGAGAACCACCCCGCAAAGGATCCCTGCGATCCAGGCAGAAGCCAGAGAACATTGCCAAGACCCCCGCCAGGAAATAAGATTCTCCTGATTGTCACCCTTGTGTCCCACTCTGTCACCCTGTTCACCTTGAACTGCCATTGCTCCACTTCCTATGCCCCTTTGGACAATGCACCTGTGATACAAATAGACTGGAACTCTTACCTGGACTCTCCTGCGCCACCCCCCTAGCCTATAGCAATACCCCATCCACTTGTTAGCACATGAATAAACATCCTTGTAAAAAATTCAAGTATTGAGTCTGTCAAGTGATTGAACTATGTATTCATTTAACAATCTGTAGACATTGCAATTCAACTGTACAGTAAAGTATACATAGGTATGACTTGTAGTTTGCTGCAGTCAATACACCAGGAGCCAGAGTGGGGCACAGATATCTGTAAATAGACATGTCAAAGGGTACAGTAAGTGGCCATAGTAGTGGGAATATCAGCCTGCCAGTGAAAATTTACAATACAAAACTGCAATGGAAGGTGAAGTTACAGTGTCTTACCTGGGTGTCACTGGAAGTACTATCGAATGATTGCTGTTCTATTGTCCACATCCTCATCCTCTGCCTCATCTTTGTCACTGTCCACAGGCTCCACCGCTGCCAGACGCCCATCTCCAGCCTCATCCTCCTGCAGAAAAGGCACCTGGAGACCAAAGGCAAGGTTGAGCAACATGCAACATGCCACGAGGATCTGGCACACCTTCTTGGGTGAGTAGCACAGGGAACCACCTGTTAGATGGAGGCATCGAAACCTGACCTTCAGGAGGCCAAAGGTTCACTCAATAATTTTTCTTGTTCGTCCATGTGCCTCATTGTAACTTTCCTCTGCCCTTGTCCTGGGATTCCTCACTGGGGTCAGTAGCCATGAGAGGTTTGGGTAACCAGAGTCACCTGCAAATACCAAGGGATACCTGTTAGCCAGATACTAACCCTTAGGGCCAACCCCATACCCATACCCCAACATATACTGGGTGGGGACCATGGGCTCACCTATTAGCCACACCCTGTGCCTCTGGAGTTAAACAATCACATATGGGATGCTGCTATTCCTCAGGATAAAGGCATCATGCACAGACCCATGATATTTTGCATTCACATGGGAGATGTACTGGTCCGCCAGGCACACTATCTGCACATTCATAGAGTGAAAGCTATTTCAATTTCTGAACACCAGTTCATTTCTCCGGGGGGTACAAAGGCAATATGTGTACCATCTATTGCCCCAAAAACGTTGAGGATATGTCCCATTGCATAGAAGTCAGCTTTCACTGTGGCCAAATCCTCCACCTGGGGGAAAACAATGTAGCTGCGCATGTGTTTCATCAGGGCAGACAACACTCTGGTCAGCACTATTGAGAACATTGGCTGAGACATTCCTGCTGCCAAGCCCATTGTCACTTGGAAGGAGCCAGTTGCCAAAAAAAGGAGCACAGGTAGGATTTGCACAAGAGGGGGGAACCCAGTGGGGTGACGGATAGCAGAGATCAGGTCTGGCTCCAATTGGGCACACAGCTCTTGGATTGTGGCCCTGTCAAGTCTGTAGGTGAGGATAATGTGCCTGTCCTCCATTGTTCCCAAGTCCACCAGGGGCCTGTACACGGGGGGATGTCTCCACCTCCTATTCATCCTCAGAGGTTGTAATCTACGGGGCAAAACGATGAGCATCTGGTCAGTTTTCAACATTTCCTAAATGTACAGTGCATTGCATGTTGTGACAGAAACAGTATGTTGATGTATAGGCCCAAATGGTGCCTATGTGTGCGAATGGCGGGAGCCTGTCCTGTGTGGATGGACAGGTGGAAATGCCACTGATGTTGTGCGCTGTTGCAGGAGGCGGTTGAGTACCGCTGTGCAACTCCTCATTGGTTGTCATTGGGCCCTATGGGTTACAGTAGCCTATGGTGATGTACGCACACCGCCGCAGACGTGACTGCCATTTTCTATCTGTTCACTCACTTGCTACCTGAACTTTAACAGGAGAGGACAGTCACTGCAAGTGCTGCTGTGACCTGTGTCTGGAACCGACCATGGCTCGTGTCACTGGGGAAAGGGCCCCTGCCTCCACCGCTGCGGAGTTGGAGAGACTTGTGGATGGGGTCCTACCCCAGTACTGAATGCTGTATGGGCCTCCAGACCAACAGGCGAGTACACTGTGAGCACGATGTATGGGGCATGAATGCATGGAGTGCTGTATGTGAGGGCCTCGTGTAAAGGGAGGGTGGTTGAGGGGTCCTGGGCAGCGTGCCTCATGTATGGTGGGCAATGTATGTGCGTAAGGGGATGGGAGGGATATGGTGGGCCATTAGTGTAACAGGCCGGATGGTATGACTGATATGTGTATTTCCTCTGCAGGTCAGCGCCCATCAGAAAAAGGGTATATGGCATGCCGTCGCCAAGGATGGGCGGACCCTGGAGGTCTACGGCAGGCGCAGCACCCACTGTCGGAAACTGTGGGAGGACTTGAGACGCTGGGCATGGAAGACGGTGGAGGCCCAGCTGGGGATGGCCTCCCAATGAGGAAGGGGTGCCAGTTGAACCCTAACCCCCCTGATGTTCTGCATACTGGCAGTGGCCTATCCGGAGCTGGATGGGTGCTTGAGGGTATCACAGCAGCCACAAGGGGGTGAGTACAGTTTCCCAATATACTACTTGTGCGTAGTGGGGTGGTCTCCGGGTGGGGGATGTGCACCTGTTGGTGCCCCTAGGCCAGGCCGGACATTGCAGGGTAGGTTCCATGTTGGGCAGGGACTGATGAACTCCACCTCCAACCAAGCTAGTGATCATCCACTACTGGGCAGGGCTCTGTGGGTCTCAGGTATGCTGCAACTGGCGTTAGGTATTACTGTCCATGGCATGGTAACTAGCATTGTGACTGGTAGTGCATTGCCTAGTGCGTAGGGCTGTTCCCTGTGTGTTGTGTGCGCAAACAGTGGTATTGTTGCTGCCATTGACCAAGTGTATCCTCTGCACTTCCCCCCCATTTTGTTTTGCCATCCTGTCCTTATGTGCATTAGCATCATCTGGTGGAGGAGCCGAGGCACCGGCGACGGAGGGATCTGCAGCCCACAGGGCCTATGAGGCCGAATCCAGTGGGACGGAGGGCGAGGGGAGCACCACGGCGGAGACAGGATGGGACAGTTCTGAAAGTGATGCCTCCTCTGATGGAAGCTCCCTAGTGGTGGCGGACAGCTCTGTGGCCACCCCAACTACAGGTACAGCTGCCAACCCCTGTAAGAGCACCGCCCTCCCAGCAGCCCCTCAGCGAGATTCCCGTGCCCGCTCACCCCAGGCACCTCAGGCCCTGCTCCAGTTAGCCATGCTGCCCTGAATGAGGCTGCTATTGACCTCCTGCGAACCATCTCTGTTGGGCAGTCATCCATAGTGAATGCCATCCAGGGGCTGGCAGGGTATTTGCAACATACAAATGCATTCCTGGAGGGCATTTACTCTGACATGGCGGCCCAACAGAGATCATTCCAGGCTCTGGCCTCCTCCCTAATGGCAGTCATTGTTGCTGTCTCTAGCCTCCCCCTCCAACTTCCTCTGCCCAGTCCCATTCCCCTGAACCCAAACCTATCCCACGTACACATTAAGAACAGCATGCACCCAAGACAACACACAGGAGTGGCTCAGGCAAACACAAGCACCACACATCATCCCACAGGTACTCACACAAACACCATCCAGATGCAGACACACCAACATCCACTGCCTCCATTGTGTCTCCCTCCACCTCATCGTCCACCTCCCTCCCAGTAGCGTCTCCACACACACCTCCCTACCCACTCCCCCGTCCTTCACGTCGGGCCAGGGTGGGCAGAAACCAGGCTAGCACCTCAGCCACCCAGTTCACAGCCACTGTAGTTTCGGCAGCTACTGCAGGTGTGAGAGGCTCCAAGGAAACACCCATCAGCACTGGCGGTGTGCCTGCATCAGCTGCCAAGGGGAAGGAGGCACCACCAGCTGGCAAGGGGTCACCACCAGACGGCAAGGGCAAGGAGGCACCACCAGCTGGCAAGGAGGCACCACCAGCCGGCAAGGAGGTACCACCAGCCGGCAAGGGCAAGGAGGTACCACCAGATGGAAAGGGCTAGGGCAAGGAGGCACCACCAGATGGCAAGGGCAAGGGCAAAGGGCCTGCCCCTGCAGGCAGGAGGGACAGGAGGCCGGGTGCTGGGACTGAATCTGAGCCCCCAACACCAACCCTGGCGCTTCAGCTGTCCGAGGCTGCAGGGAAGGGCTGGAGCCTCCCACCACCACTGCCAGCCCTGCCACCAGCACCACTGCCAGCAGCAGCAGCCCCAGTGGGCAGTCGTCCGAGGCTGCAGAGGAAGGGCTGGAGCCTCCCCACACTACTGCCTGCACCACCACCAGCACCGCCACCTGCACTGCCACCAGCACCACTGCCAGCAGCAGCAGCCCCAGTGGGCAGCCGTCCGAGGCTGCAGGGCAAGGGCTGGAGCCTCCCCACACCACTGCCTGCACCGTCACCAGCACTGCCACCTGCAACGCCACCAGCACCGCAACCAGCATCACTGCCAGCAGCAGAGCAGCAGCCCCAGTGGGCAGCCGTCTGAGGCTGCAGGGGAAGGGATGGAGCCTCCCCCCACCACTGGCAGCACCGGCACTGCTACCAGTGAGCAGCCGTCGCCACCGGCGGGCAGTGTGTAGCCCTGCCTCCATGGACTGTAATGCATCCTGCCCCCTGCAAATCGTGTGGGAGCTGACACCCAGGTGAGCGACTGTGACCTTGCACTCCCCAGGATCTACATTACACAGCATCAAGCTCCCTCAAGAATCAGTGGAAGAAGGCATCCACTCACCCCCTCCTTGCCAGGATGAAGCACACTGGGCACAAAGCCCCCTCCAGAACCAGTGGAGAAGCCATCCACTAGAGAGACGGTGGCCTTGAACTCCCCAGGACAAGCAGTGGGAAGACCACCCACTAGAGAGACTGTGGCCTTGCACTCCCCAGGACCAAGGAATGGGCAGACCACCCACTTGAGAGACTGTGGCTTTGCACTCCCCAGGACCAAGCAGTGGGCAGACCACCCACTAGAGAGACTGTGGCCTTGCACTCTCCAGGACCAAGCAGTGGGCAGACCATCCACTAGAGACTGTGGCCTTGCACTCCCCAGGACAAGTGGTCTTGTACCATCTTCTGGTTTAGGTGCCCCCCCATTCCCCGTCCCCCTGAGGTGCCTGTGTATTTTCAACCTGATGCCCCAGCAGTGTTTTCTCCGTGTTGATGCAGGAGTAAGGTGGGGCCTTGGCCTATGTGATTCCGCTCTCTGGCCCACGGACATTATGGACTGGACAGTGTCCCTCCATTTGTATATATGTAAATACTGTTTTGATTTTTGAGGACGTATTTCTAGTATTTTATATTATTAGACTCACTTCAATTACTTCCTTTTATCCTTGCATTATTCCTGAGGGGTATGGGTTGGATGTGTTGGGGTGAGGGTGTTGCGTGTGTGTGTCACTCTCTTTTTGCTCCCCCCTCCCCTGTGTGCTAGGTGTCAGTACTCACCACGGTTATCTTCGCCGGCGTTGGTAGACCTGGTAGACCAGCATGGGGGACACCTGCAGTTCGGGCTCCATGGCGGCGAGGTTGTTCTCTGAGTCTCCAGAGGTAAGTCCTTTGCCTTCTGTGTACTGTTTCCGCCGTGCTTTTGATTTTGTTGGTACCGCCCCGGAAAAGGTGGCGGATAGGCCTATTGTAATATAGTTGGCGGTAAATTGTCTTCCGCCTCGCTGTTGGCGGTTACCGCCGTGGTGCTTGTTGCTACCGCCGTGGCAGTCGGTGTGTTTAAGTGGCTGTCTGTGTTGACTGTTTCCGCCGTGGTCATAATTCAATTTTTTTTTACCACCGGATTGTTGGCGGTATTACCGTCGCTTTATCACCGACCGTCAGGGTTGTAATGTGGGCCTAAGTAGTTTATGTGATTGGTTAATACATAATTTTCTATAATACTGTACTAATTCTTGTTTTCATTTTATATTTTGAGAAAGGTAAAGTGTATCTTTGAAGTACATACTTAGTGCCTTCCATTACATGTTCTATTTGCCTTATTCAACATTCTTACGCAAGTTGCTATGGCAAGGAGCCACTGACTTGATGTGCAGGTCATTTGCTTGAAGTATATATGTGTACAGACTTGTTGCTGCAGCCATGTAATATACTTCTACCAATGCAATCCTTGATTGACTCCTGTGGCATCCTTGACTGCAAACCTGCCATAAGAAACCACCCTAAATACTTGAGTGTCATTGTCAATAAAAGTCACAAACTTCACACAAAAATTAACTCAAAAGCTAAAAGTGCTTGATCTAACCAAAACATTCCTCACCGTAGAATATTCCCCAGGTGTCAGACTGGATCTGGAAAATCTTGAGCAGTACCTCTACGTGCTGGTAGGTGGTGTCAATCAGCTCCGCATATGCATTGCCCGGATTGGAAATTACATTACTGTGCCATATTATCACCACCCCTGTGTGCTGACATCAGTTCTTTTCTTTCTGTGAAAACAGCATGGACCCGGAAAGCTACCTGTCTCAGTTATTTTTTTACCAACTTTTTAAAAAATTGTTTGCTCCCAGTGTGCTAGAGACATGTCCCCTGCCAAACCCTCACGGTTTAAGCCATGTGGCGATTGTCATAGGTAAATCTCAGTGTCTGATCCTCACTTGGTCTGTCTCTGGTGCCTGGAGTGCAGACATGACCCCAAGGCCTCCACTGAGTGCAAGTCCATGCACCTGAAGGCTATACACGAGCAGACAATGAAGCTCCTGGTGGCATGGCAGAAGAAGGCTCTTTGTCGTTCCTGATCTCGTTCCAGTGGACGTTCTTGAGGCAGCTCCAGGAGTCGTTCCCACAGGCAGTAATCTTCACAGTCCAACACCTCCTCCTCGAAGTTGGTTAAGTCCAAGAAGCACAATAAGAAGATTAAGCATTTTTTGCCTTCACCCATTCAACCTCGTGCTTCTAAGCCCCATTCTCGTACTCCACCTCCGAAGCCTGAATCAAGGTCTGCCCCAAACTATACAGAATTTCGCTGCACCAGGACGACACCTGCACAGTTAAAGATTTCTATAATGCTATGCATGCCATCTTTGGGCCCCTTATTCCCTCTGTCACACCTACTGACCCAAGAGGTGCTCCCACTGGGTTACCACCAGCAGGTTTGCTTTGACGCCAGCTGGACCCCCAGTATCCATCCCTGGATCCGGAACAATGATGACAGAGGTACCTCCAGCTACTCCGGCTTAATTTCATTTGGCACCTGCCACAGCGCTGTCGACATCCGCTTGTAGATTAGCTTATCTTCAACCCTGATGTCAATCCGGCTCCACCACAGGGCCGCCTGGCACCAGGAGCAGGCCCCATCTAGCTCATGTCAAGCCCTGGACCTTCTTCCATTACAGATGACCTATAACCCTGATGCTGAGGAGATGTATGGTCCTGTGGCACAGAACCCTGCTGATTAGGCAAACTGGTATGCGGAGCTGGGTCATGCTAGTGGTTTGGATACCTCCCAAGATTCTGACATGATTTCGCCTCTGGGCCAGGCTTCGGAGGAAGGCATATCCTTTGCAACAGTGATGCCCAGGGCAGGGGACGTCCTTGACCTTCAGCTGCCTACTGTTGAGGTCAAGACTAATGTCTTGACAGTGCTGCATCAATCAGAGTCAAGCTCCCTGGAGCCATTGCTGCCCTTCAATGAAGGCCCTGCCAACATTCTCCTGGGGGCCAGGGCTAAACCATGCACAATGGCTCCCCCGCACAGTGTGGTAGCCCAAAGCCTATGTCCCTCCCAAGGAGACACAGCCTTCTTCTCCCAGCACCCATCTCCAGAGAGACTGGTAGTCCAGGCCTCCATGGCCAAGGCCAACCCAAGTGCATTCCCTATCACACCATTATTTAGGGAATATGAGAGGCTGGATACCTTTCAGAAAAGCATATTTTTATCCACCAGCCTTGCATTGCGGTCGGTGAACACTGCATGCCCCTTGGGCCACTACTCCCATGCTTCATGGGATTCGGTGCTCCAGCTGCTTCCCGTGCTCCCTGAGGAGGGCTGTGCCACCCTCGACCAGGCTATATTGGACAGCGGGGATGAGGCTAAGTTCGCCATCAGGTGTGGGCTGGATAGCACTGACTCACTGGGTTGGCCCTTGGCTTCTACAGTGGCACTCCATCACTTCACCGGGTTACAGTCCACTGGATTCTAGGGGGTTATTCAGTTTTCACTGATTGATATGCCCTTCAATGGCACCTGCCTGTTCAGTGATAAGTCCAAAGCAGTGCTCAAGCGTTTCCACGAGAACATGGTCACTGGTAAACCTTTGGGCCTATCCCTGTCGACCTTGCTGCAACAGCAGTCCTTTCATCCCTATCACACCCTTTCATCCCTCCCACGTCCTCAGAAGGCACAATTTTGGGCATACACAGCACCAGTTTATTCCGGTATAACAGTTGGCCCGAATGGGGGCAGGATGAGATGCCACAAACATTACATCGGACCCGTGGGTGCTCCAGATAGTGCACACGCTATATGCCTTAACATTTGTGGACACCCCTCGAACCTTGCCACCATATCATGAGTGGCTCTCAGAAGACCATTCAAATTTGCCCCCTCAGGAAATGCAGGCTCCTTTGACCAAAGGAGACATCAAGAGGGTACCCATGCCAGAGAAAGGGCATGGTTGCTATTATTGCTGCTTGCTTGCACTGAAGGAGGACTCAGTCCTTTCCTAGACTTGTGCCCTCTCAACACCTTTCTGTGGAAAGTGAAGTTCAAAATGCTCAGCTCAGGTTCTGTCTGCCCTGAACCCAGGAGACTGGGTGATAGTGCTGGACCTGCAGGACACGTACTTCCATATCCCTGTCCTGCTGCCTCACAGGCGATACCTGCGATTCACGGTCGGCAAAGAGCACTTTCAGGTTGCTGTGTTCCCCTACGGCGTCACCAAGATTTTCAGCAAGGTGGTGGTGGTTGCACCCCATTTCAGACGTCAGGGAACCCAGTCTTCTCCTACCTCAATGCCTGTCTCCTGAAGGCCGGATCGCCACAGGCAGTTGTTACCCACCTCCAGACTACTGCAAACATCTGCACTTGCTGAGGTTCACTATCAATGTGCTGAAGTCACACCTGAATCCCTCTCAGATGCTCCCTTTCATCTGAGCTATCCTGGACACAGTGCAGTTCCGCCCCTATCCTATAGGATATTTAGGCTATGATTCCAATGTTTCAGCCTATATCCTGCATTTCAGGGAGACTGACTCTGAGGCTGCTGGGCCTCATAGCTTCCTGCATCCTGTTGGTAAAGGATGCCCACTGGCATATGGAGCCTCTGCAGTGGAACCTGACGTCCCAGTGGGTGCAGCATCCGGGTAATCTCTGTGCCATGGTCTGGATATCAGAGGAGGCTGCAAAAGACCTGCACTGGTGGATGGCCGATCGCAATTGGGTCAGCTGCAGATTCCTCTCCCTTCCCCACCCAGATCTCACAGTTGTGAGAGGTGCATCATTGCTGGGTTGGGGTGGCTATGTGGGAAAGTTGGAGATCAGAGGACTCTAGTTTCTGGTATAGTCTCAGCTCCACATAAACTTGTTGGAATTTAGAACGATCCTTTTGGCACTGAAAGCCTTTCTACCATCTATCAAGGGGAAACAGGTTCAGGTGTTCACAGACAACACCACTGTCATGTGGTATTGCAGCAAACAGAGTGGGGTGGGCTTGTGGACCCTATGCCAAGAAGCTCTGCGCTTCTGGACCTGGTTAGAGTGCCAGGACATCTTCCTGGTCTTTCAGCACCAGACAGGGTCTCTGAACACCAGGGTAGATGAGCTCAGCAGGCGGTGCCTAGTGGACAACGAATTACATCTGAAACCAGATGTAGAACACTCTCTCTTCACAAGTGGGGAGAGCCTTGGCTGGATCTGTTCAACTCTGCTGAGAACACACAATGTAATTCCTTCTCCAGATTGGCGTTTCTAAGGCGGCTCTCGCTCAGAGATGTATTTTGTCTCAAGTGGATGTTCAGGGCTCCTGTATACCTTTCCGCCGTTATCACTAGTACCTTGAGTTCTCAGGATAGACCATGACCTAGTCATCTTAGTGGCAACATAACAGGGCTCAGAGGGTGTGGTACCCAGATCTTCTAAGCATACTTCCTCTGATCAAGTTGCATCTTTGGGATGACCTTCTGTTGCAGCAACATGGCAGGTTGCTGCACCCAAACCTGCACACTCTTTTACTTCATGTGTGAAGATTGAATGGCGACAGGTGAGAGCGTCAGTGATGTCAGTCTGGCAGTCAGGCATCCATCTATCAAATCCATTTACCCCTGCTGTTGGGAGAGGTTTGTGGCATGGTGTTCCACACACCAAGTGGATACTCTTTCTGCACCTCCGTCCAAGGGTTTGTTGTTTTCTTTTTTCCCTAGCCTGATAGAGCGGTGCCATGGGCACTGTCAATAGTTACTTGCAGCCATCTCATCTTTTCTGCAGCTGCTGGTACAACCCTCCTTTTTTAAGTCACTGGCTGCAACTCATTTCTTAACAGGTTTACAGCATCTTTTTCTTTCTGCCCCATTTGTCATGCTCCAATGGGATCTGAATCTCATTCTCCCAGTTCTAATATGTACTCCTGAGCCGCTGCATTCTTGTCCCTTGCCGCTCATCATGATCAAAACTGCTTTTCTGGTGGCCGTTACATTAGGGACAGCAGGCTTCAAGCCGTGTCTGTGCACCCTCCATCCAATACCTTGTTTCTGGACAAGCTGGTCCTAGGAATGCGTGAATCTTTCCTTCCTAAAGTGGTCACTCCCTTCCATGTACACTCTGCCTGCTTCCTACATTCCATCTCACCCTTCCAAAGAAGAGGATAGAGTCCATCGCCTAGACCCTAAAAGAGCTCTCTCCTTCTACATTGATCACACCAAAGACCACCGCTCTTTATTGGATGTACAAGAACAATGGCTGGCAAGGCTGTTCTTAAGCACACCATCTCCTGATTAATCCTCCTTTGTTTAAAAATCTGCTATTCGCTGCTGGAGAAACAACTGCCAGATAGATTGCGCCCCTATTCCACCAGGGCAAAGGCCGCCACAACTACGTTTGCATGCGGGGCCCCCGTCCTGGACATCTATCATGCTGCTATGTGGGCAACTCTGCACATGTTTACTGTTAGACTTTTTCATCCTTGCCGTGGTCTCCCTTAACATTTTGCCTCTGTTCCTCAGGTTGTTGATGTGAGCTGGACTCTGATTTTGCTGTTTTTGTTACTCTGGGCACTTTACCACTGCTAACCAGTGCTAAAGTGCAAGTGCTCCTTTGCAACATGTGTATGTAATTGGCTTATCCATGATTGGCATATTTGATTTATTAGTAAGTCCCTGGTACAGTGCACTAGAGGTGCCCAGAGCCTGTAAATCAAATGCTACTAGTTGGCCTGCAGCACTGGTTGTGCCACCCACATGAGTAGCTCTGTAATCATGTCTCAGACCTGCCACTGCAGTGTCTGTATGTGCAATTTGTTACTGTAAATTCGACTTGGCAAGTGTACCCACTTGCCAGGCCTAAACCTTCCCTTTTCTTACATGTCAGACACCCCTAAGGTAGGCCCTAGGTAGCCCCAAGGGCAGGGTGCAGTGTATGGTTAAGGTAGAACATATAGTAATGTGTTTTATATGTCCTGACAGTGAAATATTGCTTAATTAGTTTTTAACGTTTGCAAGGCCTGTCCCTCTCATGGGTTAACATGAGGGCTACCTTTAAATCTGATTATGTGTAGATTCCCTTTGGGAGAGGATGGACATGTGGAGTTTGGGGTCTCTGAGCTCACAATTTAAAAATACATCTTTTAGTAAAGTTGATTTCAAGATTGTGTGTTTGAAAATGCCACTTTTAGAAAGTGAGCATTTTCTTGCTTAGACCATTTCTGTGACTCTGCCTGTCTGTGGATTTCCTGTCTGGATTAGTTTGACATTTGGGCTGGTTGAACCTCACACTAGACAGTGGCACAAAGGGAGCTTGGTAGGCCTACTTCAAAGGAGAAATTGGGTATAAGAAGGGCACCCAAAACCACAGACTTTAGAACACTTCTGGAAACCAAGAGGAACCTTTGCCTGGAGAAGAGCTGAAGAGCTGAGGAAGAAGAGCTGCCCTGCCTGTGACTGTGCTTTGTGGAGCTAACCTGCAGTTGCTGCTTCTGCCACAGTAAGAGGGCAAAGACTGGACTTTGTGTGCCTTCCATCTTGAGAAGAACTCTCCAAGGGCTTGATTTAGAGCTTGTTGTTTGAAGTCTCAGGGACAGCAAAGACTTCTCTCTGCCAGCACCTGGAGTCTCTGAGGAGACTCCTACTCTGCCCTGTGGTGCCCATCCAGTTCCTGGGACCCTGAAAGGAGAATCTGGCAGCCTAAGAGGAGGAAATCCACGCACAGAACGCCATGCGGTGAAAAGATCGACGCAACTCCGATCTGCAGCTAAAGAAACGACGCACTTCTGGCTCCGCAGCTGAAAATCGACGCACGCCGGACAGAGCTGGAGAAGCAATGCGCAGCATCGCTGACGGAGGCTGGGAGATCACAACCCGCGCTGCATGGTTTTCAGATCATCGTGCGGCTGGATTTCGGACGCAAGCACCGCAGGGTGTGTAAAAACAACGCAAGGCCTGCACGGACCCAAGAGTGCTGACTGGATCGATGCAACGCTCTCCTGCGGAGAGAAGAAACGACGCGCCCGACCCGACGAATGGTACATTTTCACGCTAACAGTGTTAGTGTGTGTTTTAAACTACATAAAGACTCTTTTTGCTTTTTAATTGATGACTTGTGTGTTGTGGATTTTTGTCGTTTTGGTCTTGTTTTGTTTAGATAAATATGTTCTATTTATCTAAACTGGTGTTGTGTCATTTTGTAGTGTTTTCATTAAGTTACTGTGTGTGTTGGTACAATACTTTATCCTAGAACTCTGAAGTTAAGCCTACTGCTCCGCCAAGCTACCAAGGGTGCAAGCAGGGGTTAGCTGAGGGTGATTCTCTTTTACCCTGACTAGAGTGAGGGTCCTTGCTTGAACAGGGGTAACCTGAGTGTCGACCAAAGACCCCATTTCTAACATTTACCAAACACTAGTGCCTTGACAGGCAGGTCTGTCGTAACAGGTGTTTTGCCCTTTTGGTCCTCCAGGACTTTTTGTTCTAGCCAGTTCACAATATCTGTTCTAAGGTGACGAATGCACAGTTAGAAATCTCTTATCAGATGGACAACTTACGTACCTATGGTATGGCCTTCTTTGGTAGGGACTCTAACCACAAATGCCTCGTCAATCCTCCTCTCTCTGTGACCTGGGCTCTTTCCCAAAAAGATCCTGCTAGATTCTGCACTCTGGTCAACAATACACATTGGTTTTAAGGTTGCTCCACATTTTTGGCCTGGAAACAGTCATGAAAGAAACTGATGTCAGCACGCCGGGTGGCACTTATATGGGCACTGCAACATCACTTCTCCCGCGGCAGACGCAGTGCTGATCGATGGCATGTAGTTGATGGCAAAGGAACTGCTCATGATTTTCTGGACTCAGTCTGAAGCGTGGTGAATATTCTAAGTTGAGGAATCTGTGCTTAGACAGAGTTTCTACCAGATAAGGCTTTACTGAAGGTAAGTAACCTATCATTTCCAACTACTATTTCTCTGGGGAATTCACCAATTCATCTTAGAAGAAGACCTTATGTCTCTTGTCCAGACCATTGTAATACCAAGGATTGACTTTGGCAACTCTCTCTTGCCTGGATTGCATAAAGTGGCCCTATCCTCAGTGAAAGTAGTGCTACATGATGCTGCCTTTTTTGTGTCTAGATCCAAACAAGACAATATTGAAAGAACAAGTTACTTACTTTCGGTAACACCTTATCTTATAGAAACTTTATCTAGAAGCAAATTCCTTACCTTAGAATATTCGCCAGGCATTAGACTGAATCCAGAAATTTTCAAGCAGTACCCCCGCGTACCGGTAGGTGGCATCATTTGGCTCTGCGTAATCGCTGTCCGTGCCAGAAGTGATGGGTGCTTTTCCTAAGTAGGTTCCACCCCAGTGCTCTGACATCAGTTCTGTTTTTTTCCATGTCAGTCAGATCAGATCCAGAGAGAGCTAGCCCCAGTCATTTTTGACTGACTTTTTCCCTTGACTTTTCACAGACCTTGTTTGAGGTTTACAGTTTCTGTTGTGTTATGGGTGTCCCCTAAAAAGCCAGTAGGCTTTAAATTGTGCACTGCCTGCCACAGGCAGATGTCTGTCACAGACCCTAATTTGTTTTTCCTATGATGCTTGGAGCCAGACCAGGTCTCCAAGACCTATGAGGACTGCAAAGCCACGAAACCTAAGGCACTGAAGGAACCACCCCTGAAGCTCCTCACCACCTGACATTAGACAACCCCACAATGTTCTCGATCACGTTGCCCTGAAGGGCTGCTTGTGGAGCCGCTCCCGACAATTGTCATCTCAACCCAAGTTATTGGGTAAGTCCATCAAGCAGAAGATGTCTAAGAAGTCTTCAACTTCCCCACATCAGTCCAAATCATGGGACCAGTCGCAGAAGCATCTGCACTGTAGGCCTCGCTCTGCAGCAGAGTCTGTGCCAGGGTCCACTCTATGCCTTCCCAACTTTCCTGGATACTGAGTGACCCTCGCCAAGCTCAAGGAGTTGTATGAGCCCATGCACCTCATATTTGGGTGGCCTGATTCCTCTGGCACACTTTTGGGTCCCCACAGATACAGAGGGGCCCCTATTGGTTCTCTATCAGTAGTTTCACCCTTGGCACTAGTCGGGCCCCTTGGAAATGGTGTTGGATCCAGAGCAGTGCCACCTGTGATACCACAACCTTCCTTTACACCCTCTACAGTGCAGTCGCTGCCGATGCCTCATGTTGACGCAGGCCACATCATCCTAACCAACTCTAACACAGAGCTGGATGGGTGTTGTTCAATGCCAACTCTACTGCCAACTCGTACGATGCCTTCCGAATTGGAGTCAGTGCCTTTTTTCCTTTGACGGGCCTAGAGAAGGTGACAATTGGGAGGGGTCTGATGACCTTATGGTTACCACCATCCCCTTAATGAACCAGAGGACAACTGGAACGAGGAACTGGCAGATGCCAGTGATTTGGAAACCTTACCATACACTTGCCTGGTCTTTCTTCCTACCATGGCTACAGAGAAGGGTGTCTCATTTGCAATGGTGGTTCGGAGGGCAACTGAGGTCGTGGATCTTCAGTTGCCCACAGTGGTAGTCAAGACTAATGTCTTCATAGAGATGCTTCAGCCGGGAGTTGCACCCTCTGAACTATTACTCCTATTCAATGAAGCCCTGACAGATGTCCTTCTTTGGGCATGGTCCAAGCCCTGCAAGGGAGCTTCTGTTCACAGGACGAATTGCTCGCTGCCATTGCCCTGCTCGTGGGGACCCCCGTTTCATCACCCAGCACCCCACCCTGAAGACCTTGGTGGTCCAAGCCTCCACTTCCATGATAAATCCAGGGGGTATTCCCTACCAATCCACAGGATAGGGAATCCGATAGGCTGAATACTTTTGGAAAGCACTGTGGTCGGTGAACACCACATGAATTGTGGACTAATACATCCACACTATATGGGATTTGGTTGAGCAAGTTGCGCAAGTGCTACCTATTGTCTCGGAGGAGGTCCAAGCCATAATCTCCCAAAGTACTACTGTTGGGCGAGATGCAACAAAGTTCATCATCTAATGTGGAGTTGATCTGCCTCACTGGGCAGAGTGATTTCATTGTTGGTGGCACTTAGACACCACACTGGCTGAGAAACAATGGCTTTTCAGGGGATGTCTTAGCTTTGCTCATGGACATGCCATTTGACACCACTCATCTCTTTGGTAAGAAGGCAGACTCAGGTCTAGGGCGCTTTAGGACAGCAGAGCTATGGCCAGGTCCTTGGGCCTATGAGAAGGAAGGGAGTGTTGTTCTGGGAGGAGAGGGGTTACATAAACCTCCTGGATACTCACCTGTTAGGGAGAAGAAAGAGTTCCTAGAGCCTCCACTCCTCCACATAATTTAAGATTATTGGACCACAGTGATCGGGAAAGTACCATGAGCCATTTCTTCATGAACAGAGAATGGGCACTATGAGACAATCCCTTCTGTTGATGAATTTATGTCTGTGAGTGGGAACAGGCCTTAAATGACTCAAATTCAGAATGTAGTCGATAATGTTTGAAGACTTATATGCTCTGTTTATCTTTTGGTTCCATTTTTCTTTTTTAGACACAGTCATGTATATGGATAGTCTTATGATGTAATTAAAAATCTGCTGTTCACTAACTGTCTTTCACCTCCCACCTCATCACCGTAAACACTGAAGGTATATAATGCTATCTGTATTTAACCACTGGTTTCATCTTGACCACTGACTCCATTTTGTGCTTAGCTTAGCTGCAAACGCCATCACATAGTGGTGCAGGTATTTTTCTGTGCACAGCTTGTGCAACGTGTTTTTGCTCTTTCTCAGCAAGGACAGGAACATAACATGGAGGAGTGAGGAAAATAAGGATGTACCATGCTGAGAATGTTTATGGTGAAGCAGGGAACAGCTCGGTCTTGGAAGTGCACCTTGGGATTTAGCCATTCCCTTTACGTGCTCTTTCAGCACTGACCTGGTACGGTTAGCATTTGAACAACAACTTACCCGATGGGAGGGGGGTTTCTAGAATCTTCCTCCTAAGGTTGTTTAAAGTATATAAGGTGGAGGGAGCTTGACGGCTGTGAAGACAGAGCTCATCAGAGGAGAGACACCTTGTTCAGAAACTAATCCCATTGTGGGTAGTTCTCTCTTTCCGGGCATCTGGGTTCCACGATGTGAAGCTGGAAAACAAAGGGATGATGTTGATGTCAAGCCCCATGGTGATGCATTTTCAATTCTTATTTTTAGCTTTGCTTTGTGTATGCCTGAAGTAGAGCAGAACTAGGTGAGAGCTGTTGAAGTGGGAAAATTCAATGAACATGGTGTGTTCAAAACTCTGGAGGAGCTTGGGATCTGAACCATAATTTCACTTGAGCTGACCCCTAGAAACTACCATGATATAACTTGGGGAGCAGTTTGGCTTGGACTTTGTACTCTTGCTGAAATAGACCATACCAGCAATTGTTGTGTACATGAATGTGTGCTATTAGTGACTGTGCACCTCTCTAAACCAAACTTAAGGTGTGCATTGACAGCTTTTAGCACTTGTGCTGGTGTTCCATCTCCCCAACAGTTACTCTGAGATTATTGGAGATTCATAACATTTTTGCTGCAATGTGTTTTAACAGCATCAGGTGACCTATGTGTACTTCCGGTTGCCATCTTGTGTTGGCACATAAATGAAAGCGTGAAAATGTGCTTCACCAAACAACATCTGCCATCGGATGAAAACGAGAAATGGAGGGGAAGATATCGCACATCTAATTAATAGAACAACAGGGAAAATTCTATCAATTTTCTTTATTTTGTTTATAAGGAAATAAGCGCCGAACAGAGATGTAAAATTTAATTGGCATTATAAAAGGAGATTTCACTGGAGTAAACTGTACCTGTGGGATTGTGGCATCATTGCACTTTTAGAACTGTAAGGACCTGTCTGGCTTTTGGAACAAGACACAATACATTGTTACTTTGGTTCATTTTGTTAGATGATTATTGTAAGCTATTATTTTAGTTTGTGTTGTTTTCAGTTTCCAATAGCAGCAAGCATGGCAGCCTCAATTTTTCAAAAAAAAATCTGGAGAACACACAGTTCTGTAGAAACAAGTGAAAAGATGTTTGATTAATAACTAATCGCAATGGTGGGAGAAAATGTATTCCTCGAAGAAAACAAAATGTTCTCTTAAGCACTTTAGGAATAAAGGAATGAAACATTTGTTATGTATGTTCTCATGGAGAGCCTCTATTTTTTATTTCAGTTTCTAAATGTCATAACTCACTGCTATGACATAGTAACGGTCTGTAACAAAACTGGTTACCCACTGTTATGATGTCATTAAGGCCTTCCAAGCCAGGCTGACTGGGCTCTCTGAGAGCCTATTAGTGCAGCTTGTCTGCTTTGAATGAAAGCAGAAAGCAGAGCTGCAGGAGGGGGAAGGAAGGCAGAGAAGGTGGTCTGGTTTGGTTAGAGATCGCAAGTAAAGTTTTTTTTATTTGAGACAGGGAGAAGAGGTTGTGTTATGTATGGGTCCCCCATTGCTCCTCTGCCCCTCCATAGCAGTTAAAAGCACGGAAAGATGATTTTGGGGCCATCCATAACATAAATTAATATAGGGGTAAACAGTAAATTACGGGATGTTTTTCACCTTGAGGTTATGAATGACATCATAGAAAACTGGAGCTTCGCTCTTGTCTATTTGATGCCACTCAGAACCCGTTGGTGAAAAACACTCCTGTAATTCACTGTTACCCACCTCTAATTCCTTTTTTATTTTTTTTATTTTTATTGAATGCAAACAAAGCAGTTCATTACAAACACTGGGAAGAAGAGAGAGCAAGAGAAATAAACAAAAGCCCTTCCATAAAGTATAACAATAATACAATATATTCAGAATAAAGTGCTTTATGCCTTATTTTCCTTTCCCTCTTTTTTTTCCTTTCCAAATGCACCAGTGAACGAGAGTAGTCAATACACATATTGAATGCGGCTGGGCGAGGAGCCACTACCCAGACATGACCCAGTCCCCAAAAAGCCCCCATATTATCTGCCCCTTGCTTCTAGCCTTCCTCCCCTTACGTTGATAAAGTGCAGTCTCCAAATGATTTATAGATAAAGTCATCCCAGACACTGCTGAAAAGATGGGGGGTTGTGGGTCTAACCATGCAGATGCAGCACACAATCGACAAACAGCCATTCCTACTTCCTCTGATACACCTAAAACCATAATATCTAGTGTGAGCTCCACATCATATCTTACCACCTCTCTTAAAACCTGTTTGATCTCCCCTTTCAGCGGTTCCAATCTAGTTTAGTTAGCAAACATATGTATGATATCTGCCCCAAATACCTGACATCTCGGGCAGTGAGTCCCCTCCAGCCTTCCCCATTTAGCTATTTTAGATGGGGTCAAATATAGGTCATATATTGTCTTATAATGTTGTGCTTGCATTGCTGATTAAATCAGAATAGTATAACCAAGTTCAAGGGATTCATAAAATTTAGTGCCTCCACTATTAAAACTACCTTCCCACTTCTTTCTATATTTCTCGAGATCATTAGGTTGCTCCGACATGAGTATTGAATATAAAGAGCTTATTGACAATCGGGCCCCACCTGTTATCATCTCCAAGAGTGGGCTTTTTGCAAACCCCTCTGGCCCACCGGTTTTCTTACATAAAAACATCTCTTATTTGCAAATATTAAAAAAATTCCCTTTGCTCCAATCCATACCTTTCTTGGAGATCCTCAAATGTTCTGATCCCAGTTCTCTAGTAAAAATCTCCTAGCCTCTGAACCCCTTGCAAACTCCAGTTGGCAATGCAGCGATCTTTAAATATCTCTGGAAGAGAGGGATTATTAGCTATTGGCGTATACCAGTTTAATCTACCAAGTCCTGCTTTTTTCCGCCAAGGGCTCCAACATTTAAAAGCAGTCTCTAATACCTTGAACCGCACTTTCTTATAATAACTGGGTTCCAACAACACCAACAATCCACCATTAGATATCGGTCCAATTAGTAGCTCATAAATATTTGGCCGATATCCTACCCCTGTCACACCACTTTTGCCTACCATCAGCCGACGCATATATTGGAAAGCAGCTGCCAATTGATATAATTCTCTCTAGGTAACAACATAAATTTACTAGCTCTTGTACTTTTGCCATTCGCCCAAATAAATCTTGTTACTAGCTGATCTATTGCTATAAACCATGATTTTTCAAAGACCAATGGAATTGTCCTCAAAAGATATAGCACCTTAGGTATAAATATCTTTTTGATCATATTGCATCGCCCCATTATAGACATATGCAAGTTGTTCCATCTACTAAAATCTTGTTTAGCTTTCTCTAAATTTGCTGTCAGGTTTAGACTAACTATCTTCTCGGGGATAATGTCTATACCTAAATATACAGCGTGGTCCACTTTACGAGTGTCATGAGTAGTCATATATTTATTAACCAACAGCTGAGTTTTTTCTCTATTCAATAAATACCTGGAAAACTCTTCAAACGTACTTGCCTCCTTCTCTATTTTCCTTAGGGCTTCATCCGGGTTAGCTGTTACAACAGCTATATCATCCGCATATGCTAATATCTTGGTATTCCATCCATACCTATGAACTGGTAAAATGGCTAGGTTATTTTCTAACTACCTAAGCAAGGGATCAATATACAATGCAAACAACAATAGGGGGCATGGACACCCCTGTCTGGTGCCCGGCCCGATTTGTATACTATAGGATTGTCCTCCCATAAGTTGGATCCGAGCATTTGGATGCATATACATAGCTTTTATTCCCAACAAGAATTTATTTCCCAGGCCATACACCTCCAGAATTCTCCACCACAAATAATCCCAATTAACCCTATCAAAGGCCTTTTCAACATCTAGTAATGCCACTGCCATAGATTCTTCTGCCTCACCAGTTGGATCAAACAATGTGATGACTCTTCTAATATGATCAGTAGTATCCCTCCCGGGAACAAACCCATGTCGGTTTGGTGTGACTAATTTCTTAAAAACAGTAGATAACCGTGAAGCAAAATATTTAGAGTAGATCTTAATATCACTATTTATTAATGTGACTGGCCTATACAAGCTAGGATTTTGCAGCGTTTTCCCCTTTTTCAAAAATACTACTATGGTGGAATAAGACCAGGAAGGGGGATCTTTGCTACCTTTTTACACCTGAATAAACAATTCTAGCATTACAGGCAGCAATAGAGTCTTAAAATATTTATAAAATTCTAGGGGGATTGCATCCGTTCCTACAGCCTTTCCAATGGGAAGTCCCTGAATTGCCTCTTCCAGTTCATCCATGCTGATTCCGTCCCCCAATGCCTCCTGTTCCCCCTTCGTGAGCTTTCCTACCTCTATAGTGCTTAAAAACCTATACACTGTTTGCACATCTACGGGAGGGGAAGGCTTATAAAGTTCGGCATAATACATACTAAAAACCTCCCTAATACCTTCAGGATCAGAAACAATCCATCCCTGTAGGTCTTTAATTCCTCTAATAATACCGGCGGCTGCCTTATAGCGTGCTCGTGCCGCCAATAGGTGGCCTGCCTTCTCAATATATTCATAGCATTGAGAGAGCCTTGAGAGGTATTTTTCTGCCACTTTTTTTTGATGAGATCTCATTAATTGCTGCCTTAGCAATAGCAATCTTCTGTAAGGCAGCATCCACCTCCAATTCCCCCTCAATAACTAAGGTTAGTTGACTTTCTGCCTCTTTGGGCTTTATATATGCTTCCTTGATCAGACTTTGGGTATGCTTCTGAGGCAAAAACTAAAAGTTTCTCCTCGTATCCCTGCCTTTAAAGTGTCCCATACAATCTCCACTGGATCAGTTCCCCTATTAATTTCAAGAAATTCTTCAGCCATATATTCATCTGGTGGAAGTATTCTGGATCATTATGCAGCCCTCTCTCGAAGGTCCACCACCTCTTATTATATTTAAAGCCCTCCATGTTTATTTCTAATATTAGCGGATTATGATCTGACATGAACGTGGATATATTTCCATATGTGACCCTGTTAACAGTTCAGGGGAAATAAAAAAGTAGTCTAATCGGGTCAGTTTCACATGAGGGGCTAAATAGTACGTATACCCAGGGTCTGGTGCACAGAGTCTTGGCCAAACATCCACCAATCCTATTTCTTTTTGCAAGCTACAGAGAGCTTTATATACTCTAGGGTTACGTCCATTATATCTATTGGGGGTGGTACTCATTAGATCTTTTAAACCATCCCAAGAGCCATTAAAATTCAAATCTCCACATAATATATAGGGGGGCGGCCACTCCGCTTACTCTACTGATATAAAATCTAACACCAATGGATCATCCATCATTGCGCCATAAAGGGAACATAAGGTAAAACATCCTTTACCATGATGACACTCTTCCAAAACCCATCTTCCGGGTTTATATGCAATCCGTTTTGTAAACTTATAATTACTGCTGCCAGCTAGTATAGCAACCCATTTGGTCTTAACATTCTGTTCAGTACATATCACTACCTTCATACCTAAGGAATCTAAGATAGATCTATTCCAATACTCTACATGCGTCTCCTGCAGGCAGTATATATCCGCCCTCAGTGTTTTCAAATCTTCAGCAATTTTTTCCCTTTTCTGGGGATTATCTAGCCCACATATATTTATAGATGCAAGTCGCATCCTAGCCATTTGTCCATCGCCTCTCACATATTACCCTTGGGCACATATAGTTATAAATAGTCATACACATTTTGCCATTCCTGGCTGCCATCTTCTTCAAAAATCGCACTTCGACATTCTTTGTCTCTTGTTCCTCCCATTTACACCTTCACAATCTCCTCCTCTCTCTTCATCCCCTGCAATAATCCATTCCCAGTCCTTTTCTATTTTAGTGCCTACCCTCTGCCCCCACCCGCTGTCCTCCCTCCTACTCTTCCCCCTACCCACCATCCTTCCCCCTCCTCTTCCTCCTACCCATCCTCCTTCCCCCTCTTCTTCCGCCCCACCCACCCTTCTTCCCCCTCCTCCTCCCCTTATCCCAACCCTCTCCCCTTCCCTCTTCCCCACCCACCACCACCCTCACCTTCCCCCCACCGGTCTGAATGATGGTATCCCTAAGTGTTGTCCACAGGCCCCCCCGATCAAGCCGTACTCCCACCAAATGTGTTAACACCCATCCTTGTTACAAATTAGAGTTCTTTCTGTCTCTGCTTAGGTTTCTACGGATTCTATAATTTCGGTTCATTCAGATACTCCTTTGCTTGAATCTCTGAGGTAAATATTCTAGTTTTCCCATTGATTACTGTCTTTAACCATGCCGGGGCCAACAAAAAGGCCTCTTCCCCTGTGTCCTGATAAGGCTTAATCAATTGTCACAGCCTCCATCTGCGCTCTACAGTGACATGGCAGTAATATGGTCGGGTAAAAAAGGTTAAGTTGTCAATAAAACGTGGGGCATCCGGGCAGCCCTTTTCAAAGATAGCTTTCCTTTACAAATAGTTACCAAAGAAAACCAACATGACTCTTGGATGTTTTAATTCAGAATTGTGTTCTCTCACTCTTCTGACCAATGGAAATCCGTGGACCCTTTGGATTTCCACCTCCCAATCCCATTTTGTAAGCTCTGGAAAAGCGTTGCGCAGGAGATTGATCATAAATGTCCTGGTATCATTACCTTCCACCCCTTCTTCTATACCTAAAAAACGCAAATTATTTCTTCTCTGCCGGTATTCATAATCTTCCATTTTCCACATGATATTAGTTAATTGCCCTCCTTGTGTTTCAACCTGCTCTTTCAGTACCTCGACTTCTGTCTTCACTACAGAAGTTCTGTTCTCCATTGTATTTAGTTTTTCTTCAATTTCCCCGTAGGTATTAGCTACCTTTCGCACCGTGACCTGCAGTTATTTGGTAGCCACCCAGGCGCTCCCACTCTCCGTTTGCGTTTCGGTTTACAGTTCCCTTATTGTGCCATATATAAATTGCAGCATTTTTGTGTCTGTGCTACCTGTATTATTTATCGGGTCACTCATACTATTTTCTCCTACGTCAGCATTAGGAGGGGGGGTAGCCTCAGAGTCCTTCTCCAGACTCGAAAGTCTGATTCCTGAGTAGTCCCACTTAAGAGTCGCAGCACTCTGTCCTGGGAGTTCTGTTCCACCTGTTGAGCCAGATCTTGACTTTATGCACCTGCGGTGCCGCTGCTGCTGTTTTACTGTGGGGCTTAGAGCCAATGATAAACTCTCAGACCCTGATGGAATACTCTCTTCATCTTCGCTTTGATTACAACCACTACTAATGGCCTCCGAATCTTCGGTTAATTAGTAGAATTTATCTCCTCCATCCTTAGACCAGTCCATATTTTTTACTCCCCATTCAGACTTTCAAATCTCCACATCCAGACCTTTTGTGATTTCACCGCCTTCTAAACTTAGTTCTTTCCCCTTTCTATTGTGGGATTTTGGGGGCTGGTCAGCAATGCCATGGATGTCTTGAGTACCTTTTTAATAGATTTCCATTTGCATCTACGTGCTTACATTGGTGGCCGCCCCGGTGGTCGCCCCGGTGGCTGCTTCAATCTGCCCCTTCAGGCTCCTAGACTCTCTAGTTGACTCTCCCCCGAGTTTGTGGCATGTCAAAGTCCAGGCTGCCCCCCAAGGGCCTAATATAAGCTTGTGGCAACTCCGCTATAAGGTTTGTTACTCCCAAATTTTCCTTCACGCACTTTAGCGCATCTTTAGATGGGGATATAAGGTTTGCGATACCATTCTCTTGCCCTCCATTAGTGAAAACGTTGGTAATAGCGGGCTGCAGTCTGCCCTTTGCCTTGTGATCAGTCTGAGCCACCCTGCCCATACTAGACACATCTTTAGTTGGCCATGTTACAGACTGCCTACCTGCCAAGCATCCTTCACTGCCATCCTTTGCTGCGTGTGTTTGACGAGCCCTCTCTGCTTTGTCTCCAATATTTTGTGTACTCCTAGGCGCCATATCCACTTTCCACTAGCCAGATGAGACCCCTGGCCAGACTCCTATTAATACGCGGATCCTCCTTATTATCGTATGCCAGCGCTCTACCTCTCTTGCTATGCAAAAGAGTGTACTCCTCACTGGTGCCACCAGAGTCCATAAAATACTGCCTAGGAGGCCAATCCTTTGCCTCCTCCAGCACGTCCTTCTTGCCGCATGGTCCAAACCGCGTTTGTATCCTGAAATGCAGGCTCCAGTTAGCATCTAGCCTCCTGGAGCCTCCCAGAGCTTATCTTGCTGTCCAACAATCTCAGTGCGGCGTCAGGGGGGGGGGGAGGAGGGCAGCGCCTGCACACAGTGCGATCACCGTCCTGCTCACTCCACACGTTTCTTCCAAGGAGTGCAGGAAAGGTAGAATTGCCCCTGCTCACGATCTGGTGTCCCATGTGCTCAGATTCTCCCAGCACGTCCTTTTTGCCGCGCGGTCAAACCGTGTTTATGATACAGGCTCCAGGTAGCAATGTGCCTCCTGGAGCCTATCTCACCGCCACTTCACCTCTGCACCGCAGCTCCGCGTCCTCTGCAATGAGGCATTCGTCCGCACAGCGTCAGGGGGCTGGGCCTGCAGTCTGCGGCTACGCAATCACCATCTTGCTCCTCATCCACCTCTAATTCCATATATGACTGTATACCATAAATATGGTTCTGGATGGTGATAGGGAGGTACAGGAAGTCTATGAAATGTCCACTAAAATGTTGGAAACACATTTTGGATCAATAATCAATATAGTATTAGTATAGCACATATTATTTGCAAGAATACAAGGAAAGCATGAGAGGATGGGATTTTATATAGCTACTCTTAAAAACCTTGCCCACACTTGTGAATTTGGGGAACTTATATAATCTTTGAAACATGATCACATAATTAGAAGCATGAATAACCAGAAGATTCATGAACATCTTTTAGCAAAAATCCTCGATCTTAAAGAAGCTAGATCAGTTGTATTGGGATGGAACATACTTCAGTGTATTAGAGAAATGAGAATGGAGGTGAATGGGTGACAAGAGTAGAAGGCTTTGTGAATGTGAAGGTGCTCAAGGAGGTAAAAAGAAGTAAGGGTAACAACCTTATTAATTTTTACCATCAAGAAAGAGGAACCAAGGATACTAAAATCGGAGAAACTTACCACCACCTTGAGCTGAAACTCCTTTATCAATGTGGTAAGGTGCCTTAGAGCAGAAACATTTAAGAGATGCTATTTCCCCGAACCCACAATAAATAACCCTATCAGGTTATAAAGGGTTCCTCACCCGTGACATGTCATGAGATGCTTCATCATAGGACACCTCACCTCTTATAATGATAGATAAGGGTGGGCTTTACCAGACGTCTGGGAGGAATATATATCGGAACCACGAATGCTGGAACCACGCATGCTTAAACAACGTGGTAGGAATAACAACCGCGTTGTTACCCCGAATGCCTTAACAATTATTTTTTGTTGTAAAGGCATTTTTGGTAAAGACATGCATGGTTCCAGCATGTGACCCCCCCTAACCCGACCCCCACCCCTAAAACAACTGTACCCCAACCCCCACCCCACCCCACCCCTAAAATCAATTCTAACCCTACCCCACTACCCCCGCCCATAAAACTTAAACTACCCCACACCTAAAACTACTGTGACCTTCACCCCCCTAAAAACTAAAAATACCCGACCCCCACCCTGCCCCTAAAACTACTGTGACCCCCACCCCTCCAAAACCTACACTAGCCTAACCCCCACCCCTAAAACCTAAAAATACTCCAACCCCCACCCCTAAAACTACCACGTCCCCCCACTCCCCAAAACATAAACTACCCGACCCCCCCACCCTCACCCCTAAAACTACCTGTAAAAACTCAAAATAATCGACCCCCTAACCCCACCCCCAAAACTACGGTGACTTCCCACCCCCCTAAAACCTAAACTACCTCAACCCCCACCCCGCCCCTAAAAACTAAAAATACCCTACCCCTGTCGCTAAAACTACCGTGACCCCCACCCCCTAAAAAACGAAACTACCCTGATCCCCACCCCTAAAACTACCCAATAAAACTAAAAAAATACCCTGACCCCGCCCCTAAAACTACTGCAACCCCCAACCTCCTAAAACCTAAACTACCCGACCCACCACGCCCACCCCTAAAAACTAAAAATAACCCGCCCCTAAAACGGCCCCAGCCCCACTTGTGGAATCACGTTCTCCTGGATCCATTTGGACCTAGTAGACCCTGTGATACACAATGAAAATACAGGCCTGTTTCTGTTGAACACATTACAATGTTGAATTAACTAGGCCTTGAAGAAATGTCTATTGTGCTTGAAACGCATTATGTTGCAAGGCTTGCTAAACTGACGGCCATCACAAGACACCACAGCATGCTAGCTTGCGAAATCCTCACTGCTAAAAGTACTAACGTATGCACTTATGGTTCCTCTTTCTCCACATATAGATGTATCACAAGACATTTGACTCAGAGGACATTGTGCAAGCTTCCTGTCCATGATTCTAACCCTTATATGGAGCATCACGTGTGCTATATAGAAACATTTAATCATACAACATTATCAAGAACCATTGAAAATGTATTAATATGTCTGCGGTTTAATGCTATAAAAGATCATGCATTACTTCTTTGGGTAGACTGTTCGAGCTGGATTTTGCCCGCTCAAGTCTCCGTGTACACGTATTTCTTATTGTGTCTTATTAGTTCTTATTAAAAGTAATCTAAAGAAGAGTGGCTGGTCTCGGTTTGTTTCCTGAATTGTCTGGATCTGAAATACTCTGACTTGGCTTCGACATCTGGTGGAGGATTGCGATTGGATTTACGATATCACAGGCTCAGCTCCTGCCTCTCTGCGGATGGGGGGCAACGGCGTTTTGGGCTGGTCGGGCCCCCTCCGGGGCAGGGTGTTGGTGCTGTCGTGAGTATCTGTCATTTCCTCGGTCCCGTCTGTTTATGTTTTGAATTTTTTGTTTCCCTCTTCTTCTCTCTCTCTCTCCCTCTGTTCGCAGAGGGTGTTGTATAGGGGGGAGGTGGCGGGGTGATTTACGTTTGCACTTCTAAATGGAGTTGTGGATAATTGTACTATATGCTATTCCTATTAGCCTGCTGTTCTTTCTTGTTATGTTTGTTCTTTGTTTACGGTGGCATGCGGGTGTTCCTGTCCCCATTATTCCAGATTCTTCTAGAGTACCTCGTTCAGACATTCAGATGATGGCCTTCAGATGTCCGCGTGCTGAAGTTTTGTGTTGATATTATCGTTTCTGCCTTATTGCGCCATTTCCTTCCCTCTTTTGTTCTCAGTGCTAAGGAATTCATGGTTCAGTAGTTGCTGTAAATATTAGCCAAGGGTTTCTGATTATCCAGCGACGCTACATGTGTGAGGCTGTTAGTGGTATGGTCTCGGTACACAGTGGACGGCGCTGTGTGGCCACAGCTCCCAACCGGAAAGGGTTGGGGCAGCATTTCCCAGCCGGAGGGGCTGGGGAGGGATACTTTGGCCAGAGGGGGTGGTGATTGTCCACCCCAGCAGGAAGGGCAGGTTGTGCCCGGTGATTGATCGAGTGGTAGGTGTCCACTCCAGTGGAGCAGGCAAGGCAGACAGTGCTGTGTTCTCGCATATTTATTTATTTGTTTTCTGTCTCTCTCTGTGCTGATAGCGTTGCGGTGTTGTGCTCTGTGGGGGCGTCGTATTGAATTTTTCCTTCCTTCTTTCTTCTCTTTCTCTCTCTCTCTCCTGCTGGTTAGATGGAGAGATGGACGGGGTGGTTGAATTATGTGTTAGGATAGTAGTGAGAATGTAGTGAGGAAGGGGATGTGTATTAACTGACTGACTCAAGCTGCGATTGTACCAGAACTCAGGAGCATTACTACGCCCGCCAGTACCGTTACAGTGACTGATTACTACGACTGACAGGGTCTGCCTGCGCACCACACTCTACTGTCACCACGCACCAGCACAAAGGGTGGGAGGCATGACCATCACGTAGGGCAAGTACCTGTTTTTGTTATATTGTTATCGTATTGTCCTATATGTGATTGAGTGCACTGTTCAACATTATCGCATTACCTGTGTGTCACCCGCCACGGATCTGTTACGGGTTCTAATCCCATACAGCCGCACCCTGTCTCAGGGCAGGAAAGCAAGGGTGTGGGATCTTTGCCTTTCTCTCTTGACTTTCCTGTCATCTTTTATTCGCTAAAAGGACGCCAGTGTACGCCGTCACCAGCACCTTGGCGCTGTTTTTTTTTTCCTTCATTCCAAACTTGTGCATGCTTGAGGTGAACAGGGCTGCGTTTACTGTTGTGTGATTGCAGACAAACTCTCCGCTTCACTAATAACAAATGCAGTTGGCAGTGCTGATTTGAGTGCAGGTTTTCCTCATGTGTCATTTGATATGAGCGGCAGAAATAAGCCGACTCCCTGGTGTTTCCTGGTGTGACTGTACTGTTTACGTGAAGTGGTAAGGGAAAGCAGTGACCTTTTATTTAGCTATGGGGAACCCCTTTAGCAAGGAACATTTGGACACACACCAAATCACACCCCCTAGGGATAGTCCTGCCTATCAAGTAGCCGTTAAGCAAGGACTACATGCATTAATGTTTCTTGACAAATGGCACAGGCTGACGGCAAGGCGACCCGACTTACAGTTTCCAAGTAATGGCACATATGACATGAACAAGTTGTCATACTTGAGACAAATGCTGATTCTAAGGGGACGTAAGACTCGTAACCTGGAATGGGACTCTTTCTATTCCTGGGACTATTGCCTACGAGACCTCCGTCAGACAAACGACATAAAAGCTAAAGTGTGCAAGGAATTGGTGGTGTTGAAAGACGGATTTTATTGTGAAAGACAGAGAAATGAGAAGAGGGAGGAGCGGAAGGATAAAATGCTCGATATGGTAGGAACATTCCCATGTCTTCCTGTGGTAGGTGCACCATCACAGGAACACAGTATGCAGGGAACAACAAAGGAAGAGACCGAGGACGCACTCATAGAAGACATACTGATGGGGAGGTTAGGTAATGAGAACAAAACAGTGAGTTCGGAGGAAAAAGTGCACGTTGAGCACTTAGCGACAGGTACAGAGCCTCCTGAGCTATTTCTGGCTCAGAAAACTGCAGCCCGGGAGCTCGCACATGGTTTAATAAAAGAGGAACTAACAAAAATGAACCTTGACCGAGTGAAAGACTTTCAAATGCTACAGGAAGTCAGAGAGGAAGTGGCCCACATTGCTCTGAAAAGGGACAAGGAAAGTGACAGTTTGTTAGCGCAGGCTACAAAGAAAGGAAATGGACCAAAATTGTTGAACACACATTGGAAACAGCAGTTCCAAGACGCGTCCAGGGACAGTAGTGAAGGGATAAAGGAATTGCATGAGCTGATATGGGAGATATGTATTTTCACACACCACACGAAGCATAACATTGATATTTTGACGAGGTTTTTAGACGGAAGTCTATTTGAAAGGAGGAACAGCCTCACAGCAACACAAATGAAAGGAAATTCACCATACGGTACACCGAGTGCTTCTCCCAGCACACTAAGAAAGACTAAGGCCCTCATTCTGACCCTGGCGGTCGGTGATAAAGCGGCGGCCAACCCGCCAACAGGCCGGCGGTCCAAAATATGCAATTCTGACCCTGGCGGGAACCGCCAACACAGCCCGCCGCATTAACACTCCGCCCGCCACGGCGGAACAAACAAACAGCGCGGCGGTCACCGCCAACAGCCAGGCGGCAGACAATGTACCGCCCACCCTATCACGACCCACCAATCCGCCACCTTTTCCGGGGCGGGAGCACCGCCGATAAAAACACGGCGGAAACAGACTACGAACGGGAAAACGCTCACCTCCACATACTCCACGCGAGATTCCGGCAGTATGGAGCCCGAGTTACAGGTCATCCCCGCACTCCTATACCTGCTCCTGTACCAGGAGCACGCCCGGCGGCGCGGAAGACATCGGTGAGTACTGCACCTACGACACAGGGGAGGGAAAAGATTACCGGCACACACCCACCCACCCACACCCACTACAACACACACATCAATGCATTCCCACAGATCACTGTCACAACCCACAAACCCCCCCCTCCGAAATAATGCAAAGACCAAAAGAAGAGATCTTAAACGGGCAGATATATTGAAAAATGGACAGCAGTAATCCAAATAAATAAATAAACTATGTACAAAATATATACATCTACTATATGTAGTCCACCCACTGTCCGTGGACCACAGGGGTCCTGAGCAAAGGGGCAAGGCCCAGTCCCACGACAAGAACTCCACGGAGAGAACACTGCAGGGGCATCAGAAAGAAAAAAGGACAGGCACCTCAGGGGGAAGGGAAGGGGGGGCACCTCAGCCACTTGAGTACACGACGCCAGATCCATGAGGGGACTCCATGACCACTGGCCCATCCTGGGGAGGTCAAAGCCACAGTCCATACAGTCCATACAGTGGGTGGCCTGCCCACTGGCCCATCCTGGGGAGTGCAAAGCCACAGTCCATACAGTCCATACCGTGGGTGGCCTGCCCACTGGGCCATCCTGGGGAGTGCAAAGCCACAGTCCATACAGTCCATACCGTGGGTGGCCTGCCCACTGGCCCATCCTGGGGAGTGCAAAGCCACAGTCCATACAGTCCATACCGTGGGTGGCCTGCCCACTGGCCCATCCTGGGGAGTGCAAAGCCACAGTCCATACAGTCCATACCGTGGGTGGCCTGCCCACTGGCCCATCCTGGGGAGTGCAAAGCCACAGTCCATACAGTCCATACCGTGGGTGGCCTGCCCACTGGGCCATCCTGGGGAGTGCAAAGCCACAGTCCATACAGTCCATACCGTGGGTGGCCTGCCCACTGGGCCATCCTGGGGAGTGCAAAGCCACAGTCCATACAGTCCATACCGTGGGTGGCCTGCCCACTGGGCCATCCTGGGGAGTGCAAAGCCACAGTCCAAACAGTCCATAACAGACCCCACTGCCACTGGAGGAGGCATGTTGGCCAGAGGACATCCTGCAGCCCTGCCCGAGACAGATCCTGCCCTGCCACGTCTGCCAAAGGGCCAGCGGTTCTTGCCTTGAAGGGCCCAGTTCAGCGGTTCTTGCCTTGAAGGGCCCAGTTCAGCGGTTCTTGAGACGGCGGTCCCCAGCGGAGCGGTGCTGGAGACGGCGGGGCCCAGTTCAGCGGTTCTTTCCTTGAAGGGCCCATTTCAGCGGTTCTTGCCTTGAAGGGCCCAGTTCAGCGGTTCTTGCCTTGAAGGGCCCAGTTCAGCGGTTCTTGAGACGGCGGTCCCCAGCGGAGTGGTGCTGGAGACGGCGGGGCCCAGTTCAGCGGTTCTTGCCTGGAAGGGCCCAGTTCAGCGGTTCTTGCCTTGAAGGGCCCAGTTCAGCGGTTCTTGCCTTGAAGGGCCCAGTTCAGCGGTTCTTGAGACGGCGGTCCCCAGCGGAGCGGTGCTGGAGACGGCGGGGCCCAGTTCAGCGGTTCTTGCCTGGAAGGGCCCAGTTCAGCGGTTCTTGCCTTGAAGGGCCCAGTTCAGCGGTTCTTGCCTTGAAGGGCCCAGTTCAGCGGTTCTTGAGACGGCGGTCCCCAGCGGAGCGGTGCTGGAGACGGCGGGGCCCAGTTCAGCGGTTCTTGCCTGGAAGGGCCCAGTTCAGCGGTTCTTGAGACGGCGGTCCCCAGCGGAGCGGTGCTGGAGACGGCGGCCATTCTATGGCCAACTGCTCATTGCCTGGTGGTGCCCTCCTGGGCAGCGGGGATGGTGCTCCTTCAATGCCCACCTGGGCTGTGGGTGGTGGGGCCCTCCTGGCCAGCTGGGCTGGGTCCTCCCTGGGCAGCGGCTATGGGGGTGGTGGGCTCTCCCTTGGCAGCTGTGACGGTTCCTCCCTGGGCAGCGGCTATGGGGGTTGCGGGCTCCTCCTGGGCAGCTGTGACGGGTCCTCCATGGGCAGCAGGCCTGCTGCCTGACTTCTCCGCCTTGCTGCCCTTGCCCTCCTTAGTCGGGAGTCTGTGGCCCTTTCCTCCCTTTGGAGCTGTGGCTGTTGACGGTGGCTGGCTAGTGTCCTGGGGGGATATAGAACCCGGGCTCCTGCGGCGGCCCTTCCGCCTTCTGCTCCTCTTCCCAGGGGGTGGGCTGGCTGTCCCCTTGCTGCTGGGCGAAGATCCAGACCTGCGGGCTGGTGGGCTCCAATACCCCTGCACCCTTGTCAAGGGGGCTGCAGGGCTGGTGGTGGCTGAGGTGCTCTTCTTACCCCGACGAGAAGGAGGGGGGGGCTCAGGGTCAGGAAAGAAGGTAGCAGTAGAGAGATAGATTTTCCTGGGACAATGGATAGTGGTAGGTACAGTGGGTATGGGAGTGGAGGGAGAGGATGTGGTTGTAGGCGAGACAAGTTTGCTGTCTTTGGGTGCAGGTGCAGGAGCGGGAGGCTGTCGTGAGGTGGATGGCTGTTGGGTGGGTGGGTGGCTGCGTTTGTGTGGTTGGAAGAGGGGGTGACAGACACAGTGGGAGAGGACACAGGGGACGTGTAAATGGCAGTAGGGGTGGTGACTGCACGTGTGCGGACTGTACTGGAGGGTGTGCTGGTGATGTAAACACTGGCTGATGGTGAGGTGAATGAAGGTGTGAGTGTAGAAGTCACAGGGAGGGAGGAGGGAGACGAGGAGGTGGGGGTCACAGAGGTGGTAGTGACTGTTGGCATGTCTCCATCGGAATGTTGCTTGTGTGAATGTCTGCGTGATCTGTGGTGCTTATGTTTGGATGAGCTGCTCTTGGGTGTTGAGGTGTGTGCAGGCTGGTCTGATGGTGTGGGTGGGACAGGCAGAGGAACAGGAGACTGGGAGGAGGGAGTTAGTAGAGGGAGGCAGGAGACAGGGACAATGGCTGCCGTCAGTGCTGAGGCCAGAGCCTGGAACGATCGCTGATGGGCAGCCTGACCCGAATGAATGCCCTCAGGTACGCATTGCTGCGATGAACCTCCCTCTCCACCCCCTGGATGGCATTCAAAAGGGTAGTCTGCCCAACAATGAGCGTTCGGAGGAGGTCAATGACCTCCTCACTGAGGGCAGCGGGGGTAACAGGGGCAGGGCCTGAGGTGCCTGGGGCGAAGGAGATGCCCGGCTTCCTGGCAGAGCGGGCACGGGGCGAACGCTGAGGGGCTGCTGGGAGGGCGGAGATGGTGCGCTGGGTGGCGGCTATACCTGTAATGGCGGGGGCACGGATGGTGCCACCCCCGCAAGGGAGCTCCCTTCCGAGGACGTGTCCGTGTCGCTGCAGGGTCCAGTCGTCCCCGTTGTGGAGCTCCCCTCGCCCTCCGTCTCACTGGTCCAGTCAGACTCTGTGGCATGGCCCTCCTGGGCCATGTGAGATGCAGCTCCCTCCTGCCCCGATGCCACTTCTCCTCCGCCTGATGATGCTGATGCACACAAGCACAGAAAGACAAACAAAAAGGGGGGGGGAGAGAAATAAAGAGATTTTGAGTACATGGATCACCGGTACAGTTAGCGGACATGACAGACACAGATGCCCCCTGCACTAAGTTGCGCACTTGGGGTCCCCTACGCATTCCGTGGAACATGCCCTACACGCCTAGAGTTGACAACTGCACCCATGGATGACACGGCCCAGGGATGGCTGTACTGGCACACTACTGAGGGTGGTGGCTGGGGACACAGGGGCTTACGGGGGTGCCCAGCCTACAGATATCGCCCTGGCCTAGGGGGACCCACAGCCCTCCTCCCCCACCCAGACACCTCCACTGCGCGACAACAGAGTAGATTATGCTTGTACTCACCCCCTTGTGTCTGCTGTGCTGCCCTCACGCGCCCATCCAAATCAGGGTAGGCCACCGCCAGGATCCGGAACATCAGGGGGGTCAGTTGACGGCAGGCACCCCGCCTACGTTGGGAGGCCATCCCCAGCAGAGACTCAGCGGTCTTCTTGGTCCCGCGGCGGATGTCCTCCCACCTCTTGCGGCAGTGGGTGCCCCGTCGATGGTGGACCCCCAGGGTCCGGACTTCCTTGGCGATGGCACGCCAAATCCCGATCTTCTCATGGGCGCGGACCTATGTGACACGCACAGGGAGGGAGAAATACCACGTTCAAGTTTGTCTGCATTTTCGTTGCCAGTGGCCCAACGCCCCCCATCCCCGCCAGGCCCCCCGCCATGCCCCCCGCCAGGCCCAACATGCCCCCCATCCCCGCCAGGCCCCCCGCCAGGCCCCCCTGCCAGGCCCAACATGCCCCCCATCCCCGCCAGGCCCCCCGCCAGGCCCCCCCGCCAGGCCCCCCCGCCAGGCCCAACATGCCCCCCATCCCCGCCAGGCCCAACATGCCCCCCATCCCCGATAGGCTCCCCGCCAGGCCCAACATGCCCCCCATCCCCGCCAGGCCCCCCCGCCAGGCCCAACATGCCCCCCATCCCCGCCAGGCCCAACATGCCCCCCATCCCTGCCAGGCCCCCCGCCAGGCCCCCAAGCCAGCCAGTGGCCCCAAATCCATATTGAATTAAACTCACTTGTTGGTCTGGAGGACCGTAGAGTAGCGCATACTGGGGGAGGACCCCATCCACAAGTTTCTCCAACTCTTCTCCAGTGAAGGCAGGGGCCCTTTCCCCAGGCGCAGCAGCCATTGTCCCTTCCAGACCGAGGTCACAGCAACACTTGCAGTATAGGTCCTCTCCTGTGAAAGTTCAAGTCGCGAGTGAATAAGTAGATAGAAAATGGCGGTCACGCCCGCGGCGGTGCGTACCGCGGCGGTGCGTACCGCCACCGCCGGCGCCCTTCGCCATTGGCTCCTGAAACCCATAGGCTTCAATGTTAACCAATGCGGCTTCGCGCCGCGGTCTTCGACCGCCGACCGCCGCGGTGTGCCACGCCAGCGCATTGACCTCACATCCCATTGTCACACTTCACAGGTCAGGCAGCCGCCATTTCGAGGGTCCACATGGCTCAATTTCAACTGCGTCACACAGGCCTAGGCCTTGCATAGCCACTCAGACACGCCATTCACTGCATAGAGAATCGTTTACTGTGCAAGCTGTGAGTACGTACCTGTGGGTTGCTTGACTGTGTGCTCCATGTTGTCCTTCCTAGGCACCGTCCGCTGGGTTTGGCGAGGAGACGGATGAATCCTCCCGTGTACAGGCCGCTGGTGGACCTGTCGACAATGGAAGCACGCCACATTATCCTGACCTACCGGCTTGACCGTGCCACTATACATGAACTGTGTGCCCAGCTGGAGCCCGACCTGATGTCCCCCATCCGCCAACCCACAGGGATTCCCCCTCTGGTGCAGGTCCTGTCAGTACTCCATTTCTTTGCAAGTGGGTCATTTCAGACAACAGTGGGAATTGCTTCTGGGATGTCTCAGCCCATGTTTTCGAAGGTGTTATCCAGAGTGTTGTCTGCCCTGATGAAATACATGAGGAGCTACATCCTTTTCCCTGAGGTGGGCGAATTGGCTACAGTGAAGGGTGATTTCTATGCCCTTGGACATATTCCCAACGTCATTGGTGCCATTGATGGGACCCATGTGGCTTTGGTTCCCCCAAGAGACAGGGAGCAGGTGTACAGGAACAGAAAAAGTTACCATTCCATGAACATCCAGGTGGTGTGTTTGGCTGACCAGTACATCTCGCATGTAAATGCCAAATTCCCTGGGTCAGTGCATGACGCCTACATCCTAAGGAATAGCAGCATCCCTTACGTGATGGAACAGCTAGAGAGACACCGTGTATGGCTATTGGGGGACTCTGGGTACCCCAACCTGTCGTGGCTACTGACCCCAGTAAGGAATCCCCGGACCAGGGCAGAGGAACGGTACAATGAGGCCCATGGGCGTACTAGGAGGGTGATCGAACGCACCTTCGGCCTCCTAAAGGCCAGGTTTCGGTGCCTGCATATGACAGGTGGATCCCTAATGTACTCACCTAAGAAGGTGTGTCACATCATCGTGGCCTGCTGCATGCTTCACAACCTGGCTTTGCGCCGCCAGGTGCCTTTCCTGCAGGAGGATGGTCCAGATGGTGGTGTTGTGGCAGCTGTGGAACCTGTGGAGAGTGAAGAGGAGGAAGACGACGGGGATGAAACAGACAACAGGGACAGAATCATTGCACAGTACTTCCAATAGGACACAGGTAACAATTCAAACATAATTTAGTAAATGTAAAATACTCTCCTGCATCTCTGCTGCCTGTCTATTTGCCCCAGTGTATGATGACTGAGTTGTGGCTTTTCCCTCCCTATTTCAGATCTGGGGTCCCCACTACGAGTCCTGTGCTTCGTTTCCCCATGGACTACAGCTTTGTGGCAGCTGTTTGTTGACTTCACTATGTACAAGGACATATTTGCACTGTCATGTCAATTACAATATTTTGAACTCACAGCCAGACTCCAGATAGTTTTGTGCAAAATAGGTGTTTATTTCAGTGCTCAAAATGGGATGGGTGGTTTCAAGGGGGTGGGGGCTATGGTGAAGGAATGTCCATGGCAGAGTCCAGAGTAACAGTCACACAGGTGCATTGTCCATAGGCCTGTGGAGAGATGGAGCATGGGCAGTTCAAGGATGGACAGGGTGACAATGTGGGACAGTGGGATGACATCAGGTGGTATCCTTTGCTGGCGGGGGTCTTGACATCCTACTCTGTCTTCTTGCGAGATCTCAGGGCCCTCTTGCGGGGTGGTTCTTCTCCTGCAGGAGGTGGGGGTCTGGTGGGCTGCTGTTGTGCGGGGGCCTCCTGTCCACTAGCGCCGGCGGAGGTGGTTGGCTGTTCTTGGTCCAGGCTAGTGGCAGGGGCCCTTTGTTGTTGTTGAGTGTCCGTCCTGGTGTTGATGAGTTCCTGCAGCAGCCCTACCATGGTAACCAGGGTGGAGGTGAGGGCTCTGATGTCCTCCCTGTACCCCCGATAGTGTTCCTCCTGCAGTGCCTGGATCTCCTGGAACCTGGCCAGTACCGTCGTCATCGTCTCCTGGGAGCGGTTGTATGCTCCCATGATGGTGGTGAGGGCCTCGTGGAGAGTGGGTTCCCTGGGCCCGTCCCCCCCCTGTCGCACAGCTGCCCCCCGATTGCCCTGTTTCCCTGGGCCTCTGCCCCCTGGCCGGTGTGCCCACTACCACTGCCCCCAGGTCCCTGTTGTTGTTGGGGTGGTGGGTTATCCTGGGTGCCCTGTAGTGGTAGACACACCGCAGATTGACGCGCCCTGGAGACAGAGGCATGGGCCCGCTGGGTGGGAGCTGTGCTGGTGTTCCCAGAGGGGTTTGGGTCTGTAGTGGCCTGTGCCTGTGTGAGGGGAACCGACTGTCCAGAGGTCCCCGATGGTCCGGGCTGGTCATCAGTGTCCAGGTCGACAGAGCTGCTGTCATCGCTGACGGCCTCTTGGGTGGGGGGTGTGGAGAATTCTGGGCCCTCCGTGGCGGTGTGTTGGCGGTCGGGTCCTGCAGGGGTATAGAGGTATGGTTATAGTTTCAATATGTGCCATATGGGTGTATCTGTGGGTTCCCGTGTCCCCAAGTGCTGGCATTCGTGTGTGGGGGCTTTGGTGAGGGTGGCTTGTGGGGGGGATGTGTATATGCATTGGGCATGCTTTGGTGATGGGTGTCCATGCTTAGTGGACGCATGCAGGCCTAGGTTTTGGGATGTGTGGGTTGTGATGGTGAGACATTGGCAGGGAATAGGTGTGCTGGGGGTGGGGGTGAGGATGGTGGTGGGGGTGAGGGTGGGGGTGAGGATGGGGGTGAGGGTGGGGTTCGAGGATGGGGGTGAGGGTTGGGGTATGATTTGGCATGCAGGTGGGGGGGAAGCAGTAGTGAAGCTTCAACTTACCAGAATCCATTCCTCCGCCGACTCCTGCGAGGCCGTCAGGATGCAGGATGTTCAAGACTTCCTCCTCCCATGTTGTAAATTGTGGGGGTTGAGGTGGGGGTCCTCTGCCAGTCTTCTGCACGGCGATGTTGTGCCTGGATACCATGGAACGCACCTTCCCCCGTAGGTCGTTCCATCGCTTCCTGATGTCTTCCCGATTTCAGGGGTGCTGTCCCACAGCGTTGACCCTGTCGACAATCCTCTGCCATAGCTCCGTCCTCCGGGCAATGCTGGTGTATTGGATCTGTGTGCCGAAGAGCTGGGGCTCTACCCGAACGATTTCCTCCACCATGACCCTGAGTTCTTCGTCTGAGAAGCGGGGGTGTCTTTGGGGTGCCATGGAGTGGTGTGTATGATGTGTGGGGTGGGGTATGTGTAGTTAAGTGTGTTGAGTGTGGTGGTGTGTGTTGTTTTGTGTGTGGATATTGTGTGGGTGATGGTGTAGTGTGCCTCTGTGTGATGGTGTTCTGTGATCGCTGCTGTGTCTCTCAGTGCTTCTTTTTGGATTTTGGTCGAAGGGGTTTGTGGGTGATGTGGGTGTGTGTTTTATATTGTATTGTGTGTGTGGGAGTGGTGTGTGTATGTGTATCAGGTGTGTGGAATTCAAATCGGCCAATGTGGCTGAGTTTTGTTCGTTTGTGTGTATTCTGACCGCAGCGGTGTGTACCGCCAATGGAAAACCGCGTTTGAAAGACCGCCGCGTGGATTCGTGGGTCAGAATGGCATGGGCGTATTTCTGTTGGCGTGACGGTGGAGGTTTGGTCACCTCCACTTTTCCGCCGACCACTGGTCTGGCGGTCTGTTGTGACTGTCGGATTTTCGGAGGTTTGGCTGCTGTGGGTCAGAATGACCGTGGCGGGTTACCGCGACCGCGGCGGAATTATGGAGGATTTCTGACCGGCGGTAGGCGCCTTTTACCGCCGAGGTCAGAATGACCACCTAAGTTCCTGAAATCAGACAGAAAAAACTGTCGTGCCATACTCACAGATCTCATTGATAAAAGACAGACATTTGCGGAAGTAGAAAGAGATAACAATAGGGAATACAGAGAGGAACTTCTAGCCATGGCGCGATCAGAACTGATGGCCCTAGGCCCTGAGATACACCAGATATATGCTCACTACACTAACAGCACAAATCCCCTGCCAACAGAATACAGTTGGGACACTTCTCAAATGAGTTTCACAGATGCAGACGTGCCATCCTGGAGTAACGACAAATTGTCTAAAAAACTGGAATACGCTATATTAAAATTACAGAAATGGAAAGAATTGAAAGAAGGGTTAAAAGCAGCTCAGGTTCTGCAGAGCCTAGAGAAAAATAAGGAAGGGACAGAACAGGTACAGACAAAGATGATGCTTCTGAGAGAGGTACCTTCGTCCTCCTTAGGGGAGGATGGCCATACCCCAATATATGTCTATGTACCTTGGCATAGAGCTGACCTGTTTTCCTTCACCAAAGACTTCCCAAAATTACGCGATGAGCCACACAAATGGTACACAGAATTGAATAGAATAGTGGCAATGGGAGAAATGTTGTGGAAGGATTTGAACATGTTATTCAGTATAATAATACCACGAGATTTATGGGAGGATTGTAAGAAGATGGTAGGATGGCCGGCAGAGGAACCAGTGAGGGGAAAAGGGGGGGCACCGGGACAAGAGGTAGAGACAGCAAGAGACAAGGTGATGAAATACATACGAGAAAAAGTACCAGAGGAAAAGGTTTATTGGTCTAAAATAATACATACAAAACAGGAGAAGAATGAAAGTGTGACAAGTTACTATGACCGCCTTCTACAGGTCTACCAGCAGAATAGTGCAATGAGGAACCCACTGCGTGAGGCGATGCCTGCGTTTGTGACCAACTTTGTATATGGATTACAGCAGCCTATACAAACTCATTTACAAACGTCTTTTGTGTGTTGGCAACAAGAACCCATTGACAAAGTGTTAGCAGCAGCCAGGTATTGAGCAGACTATCAAACAAATATCCAAAGGGCAGATGATGAGAAATTGAAAAAGGATAAGGTAAAATTAATGGTGGCACAAGAACGATTTTACAATAATAATCAAAGCAGGGGTAGGGGAAGGGGCAGAGGACAGGGTGAACGGGTACCTTTCACGCCCCCGCCAGGTACCACCTGTTTCCACTGTAACCAACAGGGACACTGGAAGGCAGATTGCCCTTTTTTAGCCAGGGGACAAAGAAGTAGAGGTCAGCAGAGACAACAACAGGGCAGTATACAATACGGGACACAACAGTTACTACCCCCACCTTATACTAACAATGCATATGATGCTGCCACAGTAAATGACCCGGCTTGTGCGGGGTGGAGTACATATCAAGACATACCACAGGCACCTCAGGGGGGACATGGGTTTCCATACCCACCTCCTGTGGAGACACATTTCACAGGCCCAGTACTGTCGGTTGATCAAGAAGGTCCATATGTAGATGGAACAGTGCTAAGCAGAACTGTGCCTTTTTTAGTTGACACTGGGGCCACTATGTCAATGCTAAAGGCCTCTGATGTACCCAACGCACCATTATCAGCAACTCAAATAACAGCCGTAGGTTTGACAGGACAACCTATGAGTGAATATTTAACACAACCATTGAAATTCAAAGTAGGCCCTATTACTGTAAATCATCAATTTATTTTTGGGAGACACTGTCCAGTAAATTTGCTAGGAAGGGATCTCCTATGTAAGTTACAGTGCACCATCAGCTGCTCACCTGAAGGGATCTTCCTGGAAAGCAAGGAGAATGGGATAGCATTACAGGCTTTCATGGAATGTGACTCCAGAGGTAAGGGACAAGAACAAAGTCTCCCACAAGAATTACAAGACTCGGTCCCTAGTGAAGTGTGGGCAAAGGGGCCAAATGATGTGGGAAGAATATTAGATTGCCCCCCAGTGCGAGTGACAATGCGCCCTGGAGCCCGTCTACCACAGGTGCCACAATACAAAATAGCCAAAGAGGGAGAGGAGGGGATAGCTCCAATAATAGAAGAGCTTTTAAAGAAGGGAATACTGCGGGAGGTACGACACAGCCCATGCAACACTCCTATTCTCCCCGTGAAAAAGGCAGCGAAAGGACCAGATGGGTCCCCGGTATACCGATTTACTCAAGATCTTAGGGAACTGAACAAGGCAGTTATATCATCATTCCCTGTGGTTCCCAACCCAGCCACCATCATATCAAACATTCCCAGTACAGCTTCGCACTTCACAGTCCTAGATCTCAGTAACGCTTTTTTCTCAGTGCCTCTTCATAGGGAGTCTCAGGGTCTATTCTGTTTTACGTACAAAAATAGAAAGCTAACATATACTTGTCTCCCTCAGGGGTTTGTGGACAGTCCAACATTATTCTCAGACGCTTTAAGAGCAGACTTGGCATCATTGCACTTTGCAGGAGGATCAACTGTGATACAATACATTGATGATTTGTTGCTAGCCTCACCATCACGGGAAGCGTGTGTCCAGGACACCGTGGCCCTACTCTGTCACCTTGCCATAAAAGAACATAAGGTCTCCCCAAAGAAGTTGCAGTTCTGCCAATCAAAGGTGAAGTACCTAGGGCACGAACTGTCACCAGGGTCCAGGAGATTGCTGCCAGATAGGATAGCAACAATAACTCAGCACCCCAGGCCACAAACACAGAAGGAGGTGAGGGCTTTCCTTGGGGTGGCAGGTTACTGCAGGCATTGGATACCGAATTTCTCCCTGATTGCACAACCACTTTTGAATTTAACACACAAGGATGTGCCAGACAAAGTACCATGGTCAGAAAACTGTGAAGAGGCTTTTCAGAAATTAAAGTTCGCATTGTGTGCGGCACCAGCATTAGGCCTCCCAGATTACACCAAAGATTTCCATTTATTTTGCCATGAAAAAGGTGGTTGCTCCTTAGGGGTTTTGGCACAAAAACACGGCACCTTCTACCGCCCAGTGGCTTACTATTCGGCTACCCTGGACCCAGTAGCAGCAGGTCTTCCCCCATGTCTGAAGGCAGTAGCAGCAGCCGCTTTAGTAGTGGAACAATCAGAAAACATTGTCCTGGCTCATACTTTGGTGTTACATGTCCCACACGCAATTGACACATTACTAACTACCACCAAGACCCAGCACCTGACAAATGCTCGCCTCTCACGCTATGAGTTAACACTATTGGCACCACATATAAGGATAAAGAGATGCACAACATTGAATCCCTCCTGCCTGTTGCCTACCGAAATGGATCACGATGATCCCACCATAAATAATTCTTTCCACGATTGTATTATGGCAGTCGACACACACACCAAGGTGAGGCCAGATCTCAGAGACACCCCATTCCCTGAGGCCGAGGGTGATTTGTTTGTGGATGGTTCATGCATTAGGGACCACACAGGGATGCTACAAGCAGCCTATGCTGTGGGGACGGCCAAATGATTACTTAAAGGAGGAAGGCTACCAAAGATTAAAAGTGCCCAGGCAGCAGAATTAGTAGCACTAATCAGAGCATGCAAATTGGCAGCGGGAAAGACAACGAATATTTACACAGACAGCCAATATGCTTTTGGAGTCACTCATGATTTCGGTCAACTGTGGGCAATGAGGGGATTTCTCACTTCAGCAGGCCAACACATATAACATGCTTCATTGATTGTTGCCTTGTAAGCTCTACTATTGCCCAGAAAAATTGCAATTGTAAAATGTGCAGCCCACACTTCTGCTAAGGACTATGGGCCTTATTTATACTTTTTGGTGCAAAACTGCACTAAGGCAGTTTTGCCCCAAAAAGTTTTGCACCGGCTTGCACCATTTTTTAGCACCAGCTGGGCACCATATTTATGGAATGGTGCAAGCCGGTGCAAAGGGTAGGCTAGCTTAAAAAAAAATGATGTTAGGCAGTTTTGAGTCCAAATAAATGATTCTGATCAGATTAGCATAATTTTTTGACGCTAAGGGGCATATTTATACTCTGTTTGCACTGAATCAGCGTAATTTGTTTTTTACTCTAATTCAGTGCAAAACTAACTCCATATTTATACTTTGGTGCTAGACCCGTCTAGCACCAAATTTATGGAGTTAAAGTCATTTTTTGGAAGTGGAAACCTACCTTGCCTTAATGAGATGCAAGGTAGGCGTTCCCATGCAAAAAAATGACTCTATGGCCTTAACACCATATTTATACTCCCATGTAAAAATGGTGCAAAGGAGGGAGGAGGGGTCAAAAAATGGGGCAAAGCTTGCTTTGCCCCATTTTTTAAGACCAGGGTCAGGGCAGGCGTTAGGGGACCTGTGGCCCTATTTCGATGGTGGAACACCATGGAATAAGCCCAGAGGTGCCCTCCCTAGGCCCTAGGGGCACCCCAACCCACACTAGAGGGACTGCGAGGATGGGGGACCCCATCCCAGGTAAGTACAGGTAAGTGCATTTTATTTGTTAAAGTGCCATAGGGGGCCCTGAAATGGGCCCCCATACATGGCACAGGGTGCAATGGCCATGCCCAGGGGACCCCTGTCCTCTGTGCTGGCCACTGGGGTGGGGGGCATGACTCCTGCCTTTTCTAAGGCAGGAGTCATGTGGCATGGTAGGTTTAGCACCATAAAATGATGCTAATCTGGTTACAGTCATTTTTTTTTACTCTAACCTGCCTAAAGCCATTTTTTGGTGCTAAACCTTCTTCTTCTATACTGCCAGCCCCACCCGACTAAAGTCATTTTTTTTAACTCTAGCCTACCCTTTGCACCGGCTTGCACCATTCCATAAATATGGTGCCCGGCTGGTTCACAGAAATGGTGCAAGCCGGTGCTAAACTTTTTGGTGCAAAACTGAGTTAGTGCAGTTTTGCAGCAAAAAGTATAAATAAGGGCCAATATTTTGTAAGTTTGCGCCACTTTTGCGTCATAAAATGACGTTAATGCGGTGCAAAAAAAGTTTAAATCCAGCCTTGGTGCTAGATGGGTCTAGCACCAAAGTATAAATATGGAGTTAGTGTTGCGCCGAATTAGAGTGAAAAAAAATGACACTAATTCGGTGCAAACAGAGTATAAATATGCCGCAGAGTATAAATATGCCCCTAAATATGGCGTTAAGGCCATAGAGTCATTTTTTGCACGGGAACGCCTACCTTGCATCTCATTAAGGCAAAGTAGGTCTCCACTTTCAAAAAATGACTTTAACTCCATAAATTTGGTGCTAGCGGGGTCTAGCACCAAAGTATAAATATGGAGTTAGTTTTGCACCGAATTAGAGTAAAAAAAAATGACACTAATTCGGTGCAAACAGAGTATAAATATGCCCCTATGTTTCTGTGGGAAATGCTTTTGAATACAAAGAGGCACGAAGAATAGCCCTCAGTGGGTGTGAGTATGTAATGGTCCAGGTTAAACCCACCACAATAGCTAAAGAGGAAAGTACATATTTTGATCCAAAATGTGTTCAACAGCAGGCTGACGGGTCAGAACTAACAGATTGGGAAAAGGGTGGTTGCAAGACAGACGGGGTGGGTGTGTGGGTGGGACCCAACGGTAAAATATGTCTACCATCCACATTACTGTCCTCTATGGCACGCCTTTTCCATGGCCCCTCACATGTGGGTAGGGATGGAATGATACGACTGTTTTCACAATGTTGGTTTAATACCAAATTTCGGCAATATGCAGAACATTTATGTAAGAGATGCACGGTTTGTGCACAGTACAACACGGGAAAAGGTACACCAACCGCTTCAGGCCATTTCCCACCGCCACATGGACCCTTTGAGAGCCTCCAAATGGACTTCATTGAGATGCCCCGGGTATACAAGCTAAAATATGTTTTGGTAATAGTTTGTATGTTCAGCAAATGGACTGAGGCATACCCCACCAGGAACTGTGATGCACAAACTGTGGCTAAGTGCCTTTTAAAAGAGTTAATACCACGTTTTGGGGTGCCGATTCTTTTAAGTTCAGACAATAGACCAGGATTCATTTCACATGTTATTCAGGGCCTTTGCAAAGGGCTGGTAATAACACAAAAGTTGCATTGCGCATACCATCCACCTGCAGCAGGGGCAGTAGAGAGAAAAAATGGGGTGTTGAAAAACAGAATAGGGAAGATATGCGCAGTGACTGAACTATCTTGGATTGATGCATTAACATTAGCGCTTCTCGCTATGAGAAGTACCCCTGATAGAGTCACAAAATTAAGTCCCCATGAGGTGCTATTTGGGCGCCCCATGAATATTCCAGGCCACATGTCAGTTGCCCCATTGGCAATAACAGATGATCTTTTGTTACAATATTGCAGGAAGATAACAGAGACGTTACGCTGTCTTCACTGCCAGGTACTGCAGGCCCTGCCAGAAGGAGGAACGCCACCTGAACACGGACTACTGAACCCTGGCAACTGGGTTTGGGTCAAGGCCCACACTAGGCACCATTGCCTTCAACCACGGTAGAAAGGGCCTTACCAAGTCCTACTGACAACAGCCACAGCGGTCAAGTGTGAGGGTCTCAAATACTGGATCCACAGCTCACACACCAAGAGAGCAATTGAACCTGAGGTCATCCAGCCACCACCTGCGGTACCCATAAAGGTCACACCTGCACCGCAGGGGTACAACCTTCGATCAACAAGAAACACCAAACAACACTGACAGGGCTGCTCGTGCTGCACTCCTACAGGAGTCAGGAGGTGCAAGCGGGTCCTGCGGTGAGACTACAGGGCTGCTCGTGCTGCACTCCTACAGGAGTCAGGAGGTGCAAGCGGGTCCTGCAGTGAGACTACAGGGCTGCTCGTGCTGCGCTCCTACAGGAGTCAGGAGACGCAAGCGGGTCCATCAAAGAGTTCTTCATAGACTGCTCGTGCTGTACACCTCAGGAGAGGGATGGGTGCAAGCGGGTCTTACCTGAATATCTACGTATATCATGCAAGTGGGTTCAAGTGCTAGTAACCTCTGACACCACTCTGTGACGTGCCAACAAGAAGATACAGAGAATAAGAGATTAACAGACAAGAACTAAACAAGTGCAAGTTGTGACACTTGGAATAGAATAATGCCTAGAAGAAGAAGAAAAGAGAAAAAGTGGCCTATGGTAATAACTGCCATATGTACCCCTGTTCCAGCAATAATTATCACTATAATACTTATTATATATCATGAAGAAATACAAATCCCATATCTGGACCAAGAACATTATATAAATAACAGTGTAAATAAAATAGGGATTACCATTGCAGTGAAACAAGAACAAGGGGAGAACTCTAGTGTGGAAGAAAGGGTGGGGAACAGGACACAGTGGATAACATATTCCAAATGGGAGGAAGATGGTAACAATTACAGGGATAATGCATTTGTGCAAATGGTGAAATTTTATAAGGAATTGGCAAATGTGTCTGATTGCTATATTTGTACACATATACCCACCTCTGCCCAGGGAAGGACAGATTATGCCCAGATTCCTCTTCCTCAGTATGCTTCATGTCACATACTAAACAGCATGTTTGCAAAGGAAGTAAATGGGACTATAAAGAGAAGGCCACCTAAAAGGAAGAGGAAGGTTGGAAAAGGGAGATTAAAGGAGGGAAACAGTGGGGCGGGAAGAGAAAGTAAAGGAGGAGGTAGGATGGGTGTGTGTGGACAACTTGTACCGGATAAAGGTGAAACAGAGCTACTGGAAGCATTCAACATAGGAAGAGATGAGGGTTATGTACAGGGGGAGAAGAACATAGATATATCACAAATATCCCTTTCTATACATAAGGAGAAAAAGGGGTCATGGTGTTTTCGATACTGATGACGCAGAAAAAGAAGGTCCGACATATATTCATGTATACCGTGTAATCAATACATATAATGAAGTGTGATTTTAATTAAATAAATAATGTACGAGGGAAATTGTGCCCTCGGGGTAGTTCGCCATCATTATAAACGAGCTTTATTAATCACGAAGTATTAAAATGTAATAATCCGTCATAATCGCAAATGTATGCCATGATTTCTTGTTTGAAGACTGTTTTGCTTAGCTTAAATTTAGTACAGGCTTTGGCCTAGTTGCTTGGTTTCAAATTCTAACTGCGTGATTTTTTCTTGAACTAATGAAACATATATTCTTGCTTGAAGTTGTATTTTTCCAGTAGAAACTGGCTGGTACACTTATCTCCAAGGTTTCGTGCTAGGCCGGTTACATCCCCTTTGATACAAGGTCAGTCTCTGCAGGTGCGGACAATGAAGGTACAGATAGTAAAATAATTGGCAAACCATGATACAATTTGTGTTCCAAGGCTCCAAGGACAGTGTATGCATAAATGAGCGCTAGTAAAAGACAATTTTTGATTGGACAATTTGAAGCCAACCTATGAACCCTCCAATGGAAGACCCTGCAGAATTTGGAATGTTTCTTACTTAAACCCACCGGACAAAGAGAAGTCAGCCATTTTCCTCGATGCCAGTTTGAAGCCTGATGCCAGACACCCTGATGCCCTTTTCTCTATCTGAGAGAAAGAGACTTTAAGAATTCTCACCCTAGAGACTTTAACTTTGATTTGCCCCCGATTTGCCCATGCAGTAACTTTGTCCTATTCTCCTTGCCGCTGCAAGGAAACTTGCCCTTAACTTTGCCCCCTTTGAAACTTGTCCCATGCTGATCAACCGGTACCTGAAGGACGAAGACTTTTCTTGAATGCTGATTGTATTTGGTAAATATGAAGGATAAATGTATTATGCATTGTGTTTTTCCTTTTAGGTACCAACTGCTATTTTGATAGGGTCCTAGCTAGAAGTTTTCCAAATTTGTGTTGACTAAATTTGTTTTGCATGAAGTCCCACATGCCAATGCTAATTAGAGGTTAGTCGAGGTATTCATTCAATGTATCATGAAGAGTTGAAATCTTGTTATGCTGACCGAATGTATGCAATTAGTCAAATACAGTTAGTCACATTGGTGATTTGCATTGCTATAACAGAGTGTATCATCATTCAGATTTTGCGTAGATTGCGTTTCTTCCGCCGTTATGGACAGCTAGTAATGTTCATATACATATATCAATTGGTTTTGAGACATATATACATTGTGCTAGCTTTGTTAATATAGGGAAATAAATTCACTAACTTTTAATAAACTGGTGTGGTTATTCATGGCTGAAAGGTCATGGTGCGCCGAAATACCAACTGTTATTGATTTCTGATGTGCTATATTGATCTATTAATTGAACATTGATTACCGATTACAATAGTTATTGATTATTGATCTGAGTGACTCGACTATTGAGGCTGAGGAGAGCCCGACTCGGTTAAAAGATTCACCGACCTCCAACGTGTCCAGGTACAGGTAATTTATAAGGGCTGGACGCGTTATCAGTAGATGGTAGCAGAGATTGATGGTTTAGCCCTTTGGGACCCCATCCGAACAATAGACAGAGTCAGGTTAGAATTTTCTTTGATAAAACAAGTTGGAGAGATGATGATGCCCTAAGTCCCCAATGACTTTCCCGGGATCTCGGAGCTTGCGAATGAGGAACATGGAGGTATGAGAATGGTCTCAGCATTTCTAGTGACGGTATGAGTGAAGTTAGGGTTTCGCGCTTGCACAGCTTATCGCCGCAGATTAATTGAGAAGTTTGTGAGGATTTAAGGGGTTAAAAGATATTAGAGGACTGTTCCTCCAAAGGTGTGAGAGTAGGGAAGTCGTCGAACTTCACGTGTGTGTAGCACTTTGAGCAGAAAAAAATTGTCCACGTGGTTGTTGATGTTGAGACGGGCCCTGCGAGGTCAAGAGACTCCGGAGTATGTTGAAAAGTGTATGTGACACTTGTTTGATGTTGTGATCTGGTCGGTTTAATAGGTTGATCGGGCGTGGTCAACAAGTCGGTATGAATGTTACAGAGTGAAAGAAAACTTCGACTTTGAAATTTGACGAATTCTAAAGTGCACTAGAATAGTTCATTGATCAGTTGAGAGTAAAGTTTGCGGGTCAAATTTTGCTTGCGAAAGTGGGAAACCGAGAAAGATGGAATAACTGCAGAGGCTAGTGAAAAATCCCTAAGGTTTCTGAAGCGATTGTAGTACCTTTCCTGTAGTAAACCGACAGATCTGTTTTATTCTTTTGGTAAAGTGCTTGCGTTATATTGCAGAAATTAGTTTATGAGTGAAGCCGAATGAAAAGAGGACAAGCCGCGGGACTTTATCAGCGGCAGTGTGTGAGTGTGACGTCACTAGGAGCCGCGCTGGGATAGGTCGGTTGGTGAGAAGGGTCGCGCACGGATTGGACGCCGTCCGTGAAGCGCAATTGGAAGGGGAAAGGCAAGCGAAGAGTATTCCGGGAATTAAAGTCACTTATTGATTACATATTTTAGAAAAACAAAAGACGGAAAGATGAAATTTTTCAAAGCATTTAAGAGTGCCATGAGGGGAGATGTTTATATTAAAGCAAATGTAGGAGAAGAAACACCGCCTGAGGGTACACCAGCTTACATCGTCATTGAAGAAAAGGGTGTAGCGCCATGTCTTTGGCTAAAACAATGGTGCAAATTAACAGAAAAACATGGAAGTGTAGCGTTCCCTATCCATGGGTCGTTTAACCTAAGGGTTTTAGAAAATCTGAGATTTGCGCTATACGACATGAAAGTACCTCCAAGGCCAGCACAGTTTGAGGCATTAGCAATTTGGGAGCTAATAGCTAGAAACCAACAACAAAAGAAATTTGAGACAAGAATAAGAAAAGTAGAAAAGACACTAGCGGATGCTAGATGGGACAGCACACAAAAGGTTTGGAGATCAGACGTATTACAGGGAATTAAATTGTTTCCAGCGATTACTGATGAAGCGGAGACGGAAGGAAGGAAAGCCACCTGTAAGACAAACAGGAGTCAGTCCAGAGAGGGAGAGAGCAATAGAAACTCGAAAAGGGGAGACGAGTCAGATGATGAGGAGTTCATTATACAATTGCTGAATGATCGCCCACCACCATACGTGGAAAGCGAAAAAGGCTCAAGCATTAGTACTGCCCCTCCAGAACCAATACAGGGTAACGTAACACCAAATTTGAGAATATCTCAGAGGCCGAGCAGCTCTGACATGCCTTTCTCACCACGAATACCACGGATTCAGAGAATGTACCCAGACGTGCCAACATTGAAACCTGCTGATAATTATCAGCCACAAGTTCAAAGGCACTATTGCGATGAGCATAATGTGGGAATGACTTCCGATTCAATGGCGCAGGGAGGACAAAACTATCAGAGACCGGCATTGATTCAAGCTGAATCAACACAGTTCTCGATGCCCCAAAAGCAGACACAAGAAGTGCGAGTGGTAGAAAGCCAGTTAGGTATGCCAGCAATGATGAACCACAATGTGGGGATTAACATGCCACAGAATTCGGGGAACAGGCAGAATCCAGACGCGATATCTCTACCTATCACTGTAGGCCCACCAGTACCACTGTACATACAGGCAAATTCAAGCACAAGCGACCAAGGGTTAATGATACAGAATGGGACAGGGAGGAGATGCATAGAAACCAATCCAGAGACAACTCCGATAGCGGCACTGCCAAATGGATCTGGGTCCTTGTCGGAATTTAGTCCAATTCCAATTTGTGCTCCGTCAACCGTGGTAAGGTCACACACACCACTATTAGTACCGTTAACCTCACAGACTGAAACATTACAGAAACCGTCGATGGCAGTTGATGTAACTGCTACATTGATGGGACTGAACGCGCAACAGTTAACACAATGGTTCAACAGCCTGAACTCCCCACAGAGTACATCAAGCGGGAAGGGAGAAGAATACCTGAATAAAATAAGGTTGGGTATGGAGGCAGATGAACTGGTAGAAGGAACAATGGGTTTGAACAGATTAGAATCATACACAGAGGAAGAACTAAGATACATGTGCCCTAGGATTACAAGAGAAGTGAGCAACATACATAAGAAGTTACAAGAAATTGCAGACAGAAACGAGATCGATATAGGTAAGACCAAACACCTGAGCAGAAGTTACAGGTTAGACTTTGAGACAAAAGATTTTGAACACATGAGATCCGCAGGGATGAAAACACACCTTAAAGAGATACTGCAAAGTGCACAGGTCTGGAGATGTTTAGACAAGTGGGAAAGCAGGTGGGTTAAGAAAAAGGACAAAAAGAAAGAAAATACTTCAGAACGAAGTGAGAAAAAACAACAGAATGACGATCTGATAACCATGTTACCAATGAGAGAGACAGCAGGGGGAAAACTTGTGCACGTACCATGGCACAGGTGCGATATTCAATCCTTTACGGATGACTTTCCCAAACTGAGAGAGAAGCCGATTGAGTGGTATCAACAAACGGATAGATTTGTGAAACTCGCGAAGTGTCTCTGGGAAGACCTGAATACCTTATTTGAAATTGTGGTTCCGGCTGATTTGTGGGAAGATTGTAAAAGGGCTGTAGGTTGGCCAACGAGTGAACCAGAGAGAGATAGGGACACAGGTGCGCCATCACCTACGGTAATGAGTTTGTACCACAAGGTGATTGAGCACTTGAAAACCAAGGTTGCGTCGAAAAATGTGGATTGGCAGAGGAGTGACAGAACAGCCCAAGAGGTTAAAGAGTCTATACATGCGTACTACGAGAGATTGTTGAAGGCGTTTAAAAATTACAGTGGCACGGAAACGATTGAGCCAAAGGACATGCTCCATTTTGTGTTCAGGTTTGTGGAAGGGCTGAGACCCGAAATTAGCCAGATGATTAAATCGGATTTGATTTGTTGGCAGTCAAAGTCGATCGATGAAGTGTTGAATTATGCAAAATACTGCAGTGATGAGATTGAGACAAAGCAGAAAAGATTGAAAGAAAAGGTGATGGTGATGCAGCTCAGAGCAGCTCAGACAGGTTTACAAGGTTTGCAAGGTTTTCAACAACAGATGCCGCAGCAGCAGCAACAGGGAAATGCTATGTTTCAGCCGCAGATGAGAGGCAGAGGCCGAGGAGGTTTTGTGAATAATGGTCCTGATTTGAATACCGTTATGATTCCAAATGGTATACAGGCAATGAAGAAGGTGATGCCATGTCACACGTGCGGAATTGTCGGGCATTGGAAACGGGAGTGCCCAATGATGGTGCAGGAAGGTGTAGGTCAGCAAAACAATGATGTCAATGCATTTCAGACTATGAGAGGACTGAAACTGAGAGGTCCGAACCCAAATTTTCAAAACAATATAAACCAGATGCAGGGTTTACAATCCATGCAACCGCAACAGGTGCAAATGCCTCGTGTGCAAATGACACAGTTGCAGCCAATGCAACAGCAGTTTCCTATGGTACCTAATCAGCAAATGCAAATACCCTTAGCACCAATGAATCAGCAGCAAGCAATGCTTCCTCAACAGGTCACGGGTCAGGGAATGAGTCAAAATGACACAGTACACCAATTCCCACTACACAGCGAGAGTGGAATAAACGATGCATGGGAGAGTGAAAGTTCATATGAGGAGGGAAATTGTGTGCTTGCAGCATCTTTGGAAGTTGATCAAAAGGGTCCGTATGTGGAGGGAAGAGTTATGGGTCATCGCGTTTCATTCTTGGTTGACACAGGAGCTACACGTTCCACTGTTAGAAGCATTGAAGTGCCAAATCTCCCACTTTCAGGGAGAACAGTTCAAGTAGTGGGAGTAGCAAACAGGTACCTGACGAACCCAATCACAGATCCAGTACAAGTCAGAATTGGTAACTATCAAGGGACACATAATTTTGTGGTATGTGACTCAAGCCCGATATCACTGTTAGGGAGAGACCTATTATGCAAATTGGGATGTTCGATTATGTGTTCAAACGATGGAATTAAAATTCAGACGAGCAGTGACGGGGAAGAAGAGGACAGTGTAGAAGGGGACGAAGTAGAAACTGTCGATGAAGAATATCCCCTGATTACCCTTTACCCAATGATTACTGAAGCAGATATTCCTGCTGAGTTACAAGAAACAGTCGGAAAAGAAGTGTGGGACATGACAGGAAAGGAGGTGGGATTGGTGAAAGGAGTGGAACCAGTGAAAGTGACTGTAAAACCTAATGTAACCTTTCCCCAGACCCCACAGTACCATATGGCACAAGACACCCTCATGAAAGTCGCCCAACTCATTGATGAGTTTGTAAAACAGGGAGTACTGAAAGAAGTGTTAAGCAGTCCATGTAATTCACCAATTATGGGACTAATAAAACCAAGTGGAAAGGTCCGAATTGTGCAGGACTTGAGGAAAATAAATGACATAATAATTAAATGCTGCCCTGTAGTGCCAAATCCAGCTGTGATAATGTTTCAAGTCCCTTGCGATGCCGAGTGGTTCTCAGTCATCGACTTGTCACAAGCATTCTTTTCGGTGCCTCTTCATGAGGACAGCCAATTTCTCTTTTGTTTCAAATTTTTAGACAGAGTCTACAGTTGGTGTCGAATTCCTCAAGGGTTTTCGGAGTCACCGTCAATTTTCAATCAGATTCTAAAGAAAGACTTGGAAGCGTTAGAATTGCCATTCGAGTCAACCCTAGTACAGTACATTGATGACTTACTGATTGCATCCAAGACAGAAAGTGACTGCACAGCCGACACCATTGCCCTATTGAACCATTTGGGACACAAGGTGTCTCCTTCAAAATTACAGTTCTGTCAGAAGAAAGTGAAATATTTGGGCCACCAAATAGAGAAAGGGTCACGAAAAATTATGAAGGAAAGAATAACAAGTGTACTTCAAATGAGTCCCCCAAAGACGAGGAGGGAGGTGAGGAAGTTTTTGGGAATGGTGAGCTACTGTCGCCAATGGATTCCCAACTTCTCAACCCTAGCAAAACCTTTACTGAAACTGACCCAGAAGGATGCATTGGATGAAATTGAACTGAAAGGAGAAGAGATGGATGCTTTTATTGAATTGAAAGAATGCATGTGCAGGGCTCCAGCTTTAGGTATGCCTGACTACACAAAGCCTTTCACATTGTTTTGTCATGAACGTGATGCATGTTCCTTGTCTGTCTTGACCCAAGCCCATGGTGGCGTAAACAGACCAGTAGCATATTTTTCAGCTACTTTGGATCCGGTCGCAGCAGCACTGCCAGGGTGCTTGCGTGCCGTAGCCGCAGTTGGTATCAGCCTCACTCAGAGTGAAGGAATAGTGATGGGACACCCTTTAACAGTTATGGACCCTCACTCAGTTGAGATACTTTTGACACGTTCCCGAACACAGCACATGACTGGTGCTAGACTCACAAGGTACGAAACAATAATTCTGGGATCACCTAATGTGCAGCTGAAAAGGTGCACTACGTTGAATCCAGCAACCTTGTTTCCCAGTGAAAATGCCGAAATTGAGAACGCTGAAGACATCGAGCACGACTGTCTTCAGGTGACTGAATTTTGCACCAAACCAAGACCTGATATCAAAGATACCCGATTGGAAGAAAATGATCAAATTATTTTTGTCGATGGTTCATGTTTAAGAGATGCACTGGGTGTATTGAAAGCAGGATACGCTGTATGCACGGTAACAGGTGTTTTGGAAGCATCTTGGATTCAAGGAGTTTACTCTGCACAGGTAGCAGAATTGGTAGCCCTTACTACAGCTTGCCAACTTTCTGCATTGATGAAAGTTACTATTTACACTGACAGCCAGTACGGGTTTGGAATAGTGCATGATTTCGGACAATTGTGGTCACAGAGAGGCTTCATGACCTCTTCAGGATCGCCAGTGAAAAATGGCGAAAGAATAAAAGAATTGTTACATGCCATCCAACTACCAGGAGAAGTAGCAGTGGTAAAATGCAGTGCACATTCGAAGGGACAAGATTATGTTTCTCTGGGAAATGGATATGCGGATCAAGTCGCAAGGTTTTGCGCATTGAACTGTATATTGCTCAGGGATGAATGGAATTTGATAAGTGAACCAGAACTCGAACCAAGCGAAATATTTGCTCTAAAGGTGATAGATACGATGGACGAATTGAAATCCCTACAGAATGATGTCAGTGAGGATGAGAAACTCTTGTGGACCAAATCACAATGTGTAAAGAGACTAGATGAATTATGGGTTTCAAGTGAAGGGAAATTCGTTCTTCCAAATAGCCTTTTGACACAGATAGCCAGATTTTACCATGGACAAGCTCATCTTGGGAGGGACGCCATGATTAGGTTGTTTAAAACTGATTGGTTTAACCCCAAATTCCGTCAAGTTGCTGAAGCAGTTTGCCACCGTTGCGTCATTTGCCAACAGATGAACGCAGGGAAGGGAACCGTAGTAAATTTAAGCCACATTGGTAGAGCAGGGGGTCCATTCAGCAGGATGCAAATGGATTTCATTGAGATGCCTGTGCATGGAGGCTTGAAATATGTGTTGGTGGTTGTGTGCATTTTTAGTCACTGGATTGAAGCATACCCTACACGCAGAAATGATAGTCTCACGGTTGCAAAATTACTCTTGAGAGAGTTAATACCACGTTTCAGATTCCCGATCTCTTTAGAATCAGATAGGGGAAGTCACTTCAATAATGAAGTAATAAAATTGCTTTGTGCAGCACTGAACGTTGAGCAAAAGCTGCATTGTAGCTACCTCCCTGAAGCATCAGGTCTAGTGGAGCAAATGAATGGCACATTGAAATCGAGAATGGCGAAAATATGTGCATCAACAAATTTGAAATGGCCTGACGCATTGCCCTTGGTACTAATGTCAATGAGGAACACCCCTGACAGAAAGACTGGACTGTCCCCACACGAGATTCTCATGGGCAGAGCTATGAGACTTCCAGCAGTTCCTGCAAATGCGCTTTTGAATATTACAGATGATATGGTGTTAGACTACTGCAAAGGTCTAGCTGATGTGGTTCGATCTTTCTCTCACCAGGTGGAGGCAACCACCTTGCCACCGATCCAAGGTCCAGGACACGCCCTGAAAGCAGGTGACTGGGTCGTGATAAAGAAGCACGTGAGGAAGTCGTGTTTGGAACACCGTTGGAAAGGACCTTTTCAAGTGATTTTGACGACTACCACCGCTGTGAAGTGTGCGGGAGTTCCCAACTGGATTCACGCCAGTCACACAAAGAGGGTGTTGTGTCCCACAGATGAGGAAGTTGAAGCGCTTAAGTTACCAGTACCTGATAACAAAGTACCAAGCGCTGAGGCAGAGCGAACCAGGACTAGAAGCGAACAGGCAGAAATAGAGGAGGGAGAAATATTCTCTGAGGACGAAGCAACTGATTCACTTGGGGAAGGCCAAGGAGGAGCCTCAGACAGCGACGAAGCGGCTGAAGGTAACAAAGAGCCTGAAGCAGCTGAAAGTGACAAAGAGCCTGAAGAAAGTAACAGTGACAAAGGGCTCGAAACAGGTGAAGAAGCAGGAGAGCCTGATCAGAGGAGGGCTTTCCCAGAAGCAGACGATACAGAAAAAGAAAAGGAAAACCTGATTGACTCCCCAGAAGGAGGGGACAAGGCAGAACAGAACGAAACTGCTCAAACTCCTTCAGAAGAGATTGCGGGTCCATCAAGTGGACACAGTGCAAAAAGAAGACCAAGCATATCGCCAGTAAAATTAAGAACTAGAGAAACGTTGAATGACAGTGAAGGGCCAAGAGTGAAAGAGAAAAGAAAGGAAGTGTCTGTCGTAGTACCAACACCAAGTGAAGAAAAGGACTTGGCCAAAGAGGAAAGTACCAGTGAGAAAGAATCAAAGAGAGATGCAAAATTAAAAAGAAAAAGGATACCGAGCAGGAGGTATTCCGGTCCGGAGTGGGCGTACGTAGCCAATAACGATTGGTCAGACGAATTTGTATCCCTCAGTCTTGAGAACGAAGAGGCAGAACTTCATTTTGGAAATTAAAACTTTATGGACTCTGTTGATTGAAACCATTGATCACCTGATTGACTTTTCAACCGGCTAAGACATTGCTAACTTGATTGACTTTGAAACCGATTTTGAGACAACGCTGCTAACCGATAAGAGACTAAGGCCCTGATTCTGACTATGGCGGGCGGCGGAGGCCGCCCGCCAAAGTCCCGCCGACAAATGACCGCACCGCGGTCAAAAGACCGCGGCGGCCATTCTTACATTTCCGCTGGGCCGGCGGGCGCTCTCCAAAAGAGCGCCCGCCGGCCCAGCGGAAATGCCCCTGCAACGAGGATGCCGGCTCCGATTGGAGCCGGCAGAGTTGCAGGGGTGCGACGGGTGCAGTGGCACCCGTCGCGTATTTCAGTGTCTGCATGGCAGACACTGAAATACTTTGTGGAGCCCTCTTACGGGGGCCCCTGCAACTGCAGAGGCCCCCAGGGGCCCGCAGCACCCCCTACCGCCATCCTGTTCCTGGCGGGTCTCACAGGATGGCGGTAGGGGGTGTCAGAATCCCCATGGCGGCGGAGCGCGCTCTGCCACCATGGGGGATTCTGCAGGGCAGCGGGAAACCGGCGGGAGACCGCCGGTTTCCCGCATCTGACCGCGGCCGAACCGCCGCGATCAGAATGCCCTGCGGGGCACCGCCGGTCTGTCGGCGGTGCTCCCGCCGACCCTGGCCCCGGCGGTCTCAGACCGCCGGGGTCAGAATGACCCCCTAAGCTGCTAAAGAAAACTGTGTGAACATTGAACTCGTTCAGCTTTGTAAATACCTGGAAATATGCTTTGATAAGGTGTCTTCGACTTTCTGATTCTATACAGATCATGACTAGCTTCACTACACAGGGGCGTAAAATGAAGTGTTGTAAATACATGTGTATAGGCTTAATAACCGCATGCGTACTAATAATTGTAGCAATAGTTCTTGGAATGCATGGTAAAAGTGAGAGTGAGACGAATGATGCTTCTACTTCTAAACCTATTATCGTTACTGAACTAACAGCTCTGAAGAGACTCGAGCAAGACGAGAGACACTTGCATTATAAGAAGGAACTTTCATCTAACGTTTTCTATCGCTTACTGAGTGAGTATGTTGAGACCATGGATGCGAAAGATTGTTATGTGTGTACACAAATACCTACCTCAGTAGTGGAAGGGGTAACGTATCACAGCATGCCTCTTACGTATGGAATTACATGTAGTATAGTAGCTTCCAGATTTTATGCTCAAAAAGACATTCATTATTTCTATACTAATTACGATGTTACTTTTGCATATGTCCCCATAATAGAGCACCTAAGTAAGATAGCTCGAGATTATTATGCCAAATTAATGAGGGAATTCTTCGAACCGATGTCACCTTTTCACACAGCTCACGCACATAGAGAGAACCTTACATGCTTGCTTTCACCAGTAGAAATAGAATTTTTAGACCGCACTGATGATAGGAAGAATGAAATGAAGGAGAAATTAGAGAGGGAATTACACGAAAGGACGTCTGTAGATAATTATGCTTTTGCTGCAATAAAGACACAAGGAAAAATAGCTTTAGATACATTGCATGTAGGAAGATTTTGTATACATAGATTTCCATCATATTATGACACAGTTTTTGTGGGAATGAGTGAATGTAAACACACGTATGCATTTCAATCTAAGTGGACGTTCATGCTGAATGGACAAGACCCAGTTATTCCTGGAGTATATTATATTTGTGGACTCAACGCCTATTATCGTCTTCCTAAAGGATGGTATGGGAGGTGTTATTTGGGAATAGTGTTCCCAAAGGTTTACCAACTAGACGACTTAAAGAAATTTCCAAGGCTGTCTGAATCACATCGTGTTCAGAAAAGGGAGACAGCTTCTGGTGTGGTAGGAGATATATTTGGAGCATTGATTCCTTCAGTAGGAGTCATATTGAATTCAATCAAAATACGAAAGTTGTCTACTATTGTGGATAACATGCTGACAAAGTTTTCAGGAGCTATAATCCTGATGGATGCTGAACTCACTGCAGAAAGAGCTATGACTCTTCAAATTCGGTTTGCCTTAGACATTCTTTTAGCAAAGGATGGCGGCGTTTGCAAAATGCTTGGCACACGTCACTGTTGTACATATATACCAGACAACAGTGGAAAAATTAGAACGATGCTTATAAACTTAACTAAAGAAAGTGTAGATTTAAAGGAATTGAAAGAACCCGGAGTTTGGGAGAAAGTTGGAAAAGGATTTGCTTCTGTGGGAAATTGGCTCAGCAACGTTTGGAACGGATTGTTACTAAAAATAGTAAAGGGAATATTGATAATATTAATTTGTTTATTAGGCTCTTGGGGAATATGGAAAGCTTTCAAAATGTTAAAAGCAAGGAACAAAAGAAAAAGAGAAGAGAAAATAGAGAACAAAATGGTGGAAATATATAGGGAAAAGTCAAAAGGGACTAAAAGAAAAAGGGAATTGACTGAAGTGCCAAATTACTATACAGAATTTTAATGGAATAAAATTTGTGGGTAGATTTGATGTGATGACATAATTAGTCATCAGAGGAGGGATTGATGACGCAGAAAAAGAAGGTCCGACATATATTCATGTATACCGTGTAATCGATACATATAATGAAGTGTGATTTTAATTAAATAAATAATGTACGAGGGAAATTGTGCCCTCGGGGTAGTTCGTCATCATTATAAACGAGCTTTATTAATCACAAAGTATTAAAATGTAATAATCCGTCATAATCGCAAATGTATGCCATGATTTCTTGTTTGAAGACTGTTTTGCTTAGCTTAAATTTAGTACAGGCTTTGGCCTAGTTGCTTGGTTTCAAATTCTAACTGCGTGATTTTTTCTTGAACTAATGAAACATATATTCTTGCTTGAAGTTGTATTTTTCCAGTAGAAACTGGCTGGTACACTTATCTCCAAGGTTTCGTGCTAGGCCGGTTACATCCCCTTTGATACAAGGTCAGAGTCTGCAGGTGCGGACAATGAAGGTACAGATAGTAAAATAATTGGCAAACCATGATACAATTTGTGTTCCAAGGCTCCAAGGACAGTGTATGCATAAATGAGCGCTAGTAAAAGACAATTTTTGATTGGACAATTTGAAGCCAACCTATGAACCCTCCAATGGAAGACCCTGCAGAATTTGGAATGTTTCTTACTTAAACCCACCGGACAAAGAGAAGTCAGCCATTTTCCTCGATGCCAGTTTGAAGCCTGATGCCAGACTCCATTTTGGACGACACCCTGATGCCCTTTTCTCTATCTGAGAGAAAGAGACTTTAAGAATTCTCACCCTAGAGACTTTAACTTTGATTTGCCCCCGATTTGCCCATGCAGTAACTTTGTCCTATTCTCCTTGCCGCTGCAAGGAAACTTGCCCTTAACTTTGCCCCCTTTGAAACTTGTCCCATGCTGATCAACCGGTACCTGAAGGACGAAGACTTTTCTTGAATGCTGATTGTATTTGGTAAATATGAAGGATAAATGTATTATGCATTGTGTTTTTCCTTTTAGGTACCAACTGCTATTTTGATAGGGTCCTAGCTAGAAGTTTTCCAAATTTGTGTTGACTAAATTTGTTTTGCATGAAGTCCCACATGCCAATGCTAATTAGAGGTTAGTCGAGGTATTCATTCAATGTATCATGAAGAATTGAAATCTTGTTATGCTGACCGAATGTATGCAATTAGTCAAATACAGTTAGTCACATTGGTGATTTGCATTGCTATAACAGAGTGTATCATCATTCAGATTTTGCGTAGATTGCGTTTCTTCCGCCGTTATGGACAGCTAGTAATGTTCATATACATATATCAATTGGTTTTGAGACATATATACATTGTGCTAGCTTTGTTAATATAGGGAAATAAATTCACTAACTTTTAATAAACTGGTGTGGTTATTCATGACTGAAAGGTCATGGTGCGCCGAAATACCAACTGTTATTGATTTCTGATGTGCTATATTGATCTATTAATTGAACATTGATTACCGATTACAATAGTTATTGATTATTGATCTGAGTGACTCGACTATTGAGGATGAGGAGAGCCCGACTCGGTTAAAAGATTCACCGACCTCCAACGTGTCCAGGTACAAGTAATTTATAAGGGCTGGACGCGTTATCAATACCTCAAAGGCAGTATCCCAAGACCAAATACATTTTATGATAAGGTGTGTCGAATGGTTACACCAGTAATGAAATGCCCTAACATACACCTCCCCAACCATAATAAGAGCAGCATAAAGGTAGGAGAAAGCACCTGCTCCAAATACTCTGATTTGGATAACATACGGAAGGGCCCAGAAGGTTTGTCTATAGGTCTCTCAGCTCCAAGGGGAATATACATAGTATGCGGGACATCTGCATATTTTAGACTGCATGCAGGGTGGCAGGGCTCCTGCTACCTGGCGTTCGTACTACCCCGAATGTTGCATATAACAAATTTAACCAATGCAACACAAAAGGCACCCAGTAGGGTATGAAGAAGAAGGGCACCTACTTGGTTGGATAGGTTCATAGCAGTGGAAGGAATATTTGTGATGCCATTAGGAATAGCGCATTCAGAATATCAAATACACAGATTGGCAGTATTGGTAGAAACATTAGCAAGTTCTACTGCAGCAGCCTTAGGTAACATTACTGAAGAACTTACAGACTTAAGAGCTGTTGTAATACAGAACAGACTTGCCCCTAAAACTACCTCTAAAAACTCAAAATAATCGACCCCCTAACCCCACCCCCAAAACTACAGTGACTTCCCACCCCCCTAAAACCTAAACTACCTCAAACCCCACCCCACCCCTAAAAACTAAAAATACCCTACCCCTGTCGCTAAAACTATCGTGACCCCCACCCCCTAAAAACCGAAACTACCCTGATCCCCACCCCTAAAACTACCCAATAAAACTAAAAAAATACCCTGAACCCGCCCCTAAAACTACTGCAACCCCCAACCTCCTAAAACCTAAACTACCCCGACCCACCACACCCACCCCTAAAACTAAAAATACCCCGACCCCCCACACCCACCCCTAAAACTACTGCAACCCCCCAACCCCCCTAAAACCTAAACTACCCAGACCCCCCACCCCTAAAAACTAAAAATAACCCGCCCCTAAAACGGCCCCAGCCCCACTTACCTGACTGGGTCCTCCTCAGAAGCCAACTCTCTTCTTCTGTGTTGGTAAGCACATGTGTGGTTAAGGCACAGAAGAACGAAGTCGTGGTTAACGAAAGCGTTGTTCCACTTTCGTTGTTCACGATTTTGTTCTTCCGGATTCGTGGTTTGGGATGCTTCCCGTCTGGTCATTGTAAGGATGAAAAGGACATAAAAGTTTCTTACGCTAAATCTACTACACTAGTACTGAGGATGGATGCCTAAGAATAATAATGATCTCTGGCTGCTTTGCAGACAGTGAACATTGCAAGGGTGTGGCGCACCATGCAGACTATAGCATTGCCGCCGTCTCGATTACCAGCCAGAGACAAAGCTGTAGCCTGTTTCCCAATAGGCCAGTAGGCAGAAACTCAGGGTGCCCGCTGACCTAGTGGGAAACACTGAATAATTCCGGTGGGGAGGTCGCCACGTAGGCAGCAGCCACCCTGTCTGGAGTTTGGCGGACGGAGTTTTCCATCCGCCAAACTCAAAATCGGGCCCCAAGTGTTCAAGAGGAGCATGACTAAAGAGCAGGACTTGGTCAGAACAGTATAGCCAACATCTAGCAGCAGTTTGTGCTCTAGATGTGTACGGGGGAAATAAAAGAACACTCACTGTATGGACGCCTGAATCAGGAAATAATTGCTTTGTAGTTGAATTGGTGACAGAGAGCGGAGTGAAATCTTTTTACTACACTGTTGAAACCTTTTAATTTCACTATTTGAAACCTTGTTTTAGGTGTTGGTTGATATGTTAAATTGACCATTGTTGATTTAACTACACAGCTGCACTTTAAATTTGTGCCTTGTATTTCCTGAACGGCGCTATCAGTAGGTTAATTACACCAACTAAAGCAGGAAGTGGTGTTGCATCTAGCAGCAGTTAGATGTACAAAGCTTTAAAGAAAATGTGTGTGTACAAAGGCCCTATTTGCATTTCGGTAACCTTTTACAAAATCGCACATAGGGTTTGCAATTCTGTAATAATAAGGAGCCTATTTAGGGAGTTCCTTCCTAATACCAGATCCCACTGGTATGTATGAATGTTTTGCGGCCGAAATGCAGTCTCAAAACATTTGTATTTTACCACCCACTCCAAGTAGGTGGTAACCCATTCGCAAATGGGAAGGGGTCCACAAGGGACCCCTTCCTCTTTGACAATGGCTGTAAAAATATTTTTTAGGAGCAGTGGTCCCACAGACTACTGCCTACTCTTATAAAATGAAAAGAAAAGTTTTCATTTTTCTTTTTGAAACACATCCCGGTTTCATTTAAGGAAAATGGGCTACATTTGAAAAAAAAGATTGCTTTATTGAAAACAGCAATCACAGATATGGTAGACTACTGACACCAGCAGGCCATCATCCATGTGATTTTTGCCATTCCCAATGGGTCTCAAACCAAGACCTACCTCGTGAATATTAATGAGGTAGGTCTATTTGCGACCCACTAGGAATTGCAAAAAGTGTGAAATACACTTGTGTACATATGTATTTAAGATGACCAAATAGCGAACTGTAAAAATGTGCTTTTATGTAATCGTAAACACTAACTTTTGTACAGTTGGATCAGATGTGTAAAGGAAAGGATAAAAGAACACTCACTGTGCAGATGTGCTGCGGACTCGCAGCTCGGGTGCCAAAGGTAAGCCTGTCTGTGCCCGTCCCTGTCTGAATGAGACCAAGGGCCAGGCATTACGACAGTGCACACTCGTTACTTATTCGGCTGCCCAATTACACAGTTGGAATGTGGTAAGCTTAAATCCTCACCCAGATGTTTTAGAACGCCTTTCCACATTGGGAATACGGAAACTCTTGGGCACTGAGCCTAGCATCTCAAGCAAAGGACCTCGAGAAGAAAAGATTCCTGAGTAAACGCTGAGAATTTATTACGTGAATAGTGGATCACTAGTGAAGCATACTTCACAAACCTTAGATCTGTTTGCCTCAGAGCCACCTGATGTTTTACTATTATCAGAAACCTGGCTCGTCATATCCATTCTGGAGGCCTTGCCAGAAAGCTAATCCTTTTTTAATGTTAACCGCCCCAGCAGGCAAAACTAGTGGCTGTGTGGTTGCGGTTATAAAGCAACCTTTGTCAGCTAAAAGGCTACATGTTGAACCAATTGCAGGTTGCAGCTGTTATTTATCTTGATGTGTGACGAGTTAACATTCACATTTTAAGTGGTGTACCGCCCCACTTACAATTTGGGTAATTTCCCAACCCTTTTTTGAGTTCAGATGTTCATTATTGATTAACTATAACAAGCTGCTTATTGTGGATGATTTTAATTATTCCGCATATGACAGTGGTTCCACCACAAAAAGTCAACAGTTTATGGAGTTTATGACTTACCTCAGTCTGAGGCAACATATAAATAAACCCCCACAAAAATAGGGCCATGTTCTTGATCTAGTGTGAACCTTTGACTTTACTGTAGGAAACTGCATCATTGAACCACGTGTCTGGTCAGACCACTATCCCATACAACTGGAGCGCTGAGCCTTTTTAAGTATAAAGAGGGGTCGGACGCAGGATTCAAGGATTGTTGGAGAATGGGATGGAAATGGATAAGGAGAAAGTGACGGAGATGCTAGAAGAGACCAAACAATCATTTCGGAATGATGAAAATGAAGCCAGCCATTCTTTATATAACTGGTTGTATAAAAGTGGGAAGAGGTTTACTCCTCCCATGCAAACGTTCTGTACTAAGAAAAGGCCATCTGCACGTTGGTTCTAAAAAAACTTAATTGAGGCCAATCCCTAAGACAGCTAGAGCAGAAAAGCCAAAAGAGGCAGACCTTAAGGACTTACATAAGAAAGCCTTAGTGAGCTATAAAAAATGGTTGATCGAGCAAAGCGGTCTTTGTCAAACATGACCCGTGAAGCTCTTAACTCACTTTGAGAGAACTTTAAAATGATGTAGGATCTCTCGTCGACAAATAGGGTTAGCCAATTTTTGTCAGCCTCGCCATCTCACCGCAATGAACTGAATAGGTTCCTTATGTATAAGGCCTGCTCTATTAGGGAATCTATCATAGGTAGTCTAAAGGCCGATTTTCTAGAACCTAAAGAAAATATGAATTCTGAAACTGCACTTGATAATTTTAGATCTTTGAGGGAAAATACGGCTAATGGCCACAATAAAATCGAGATCTCTTAATGATCGTTGCCTGCCCAGAGTTTTGCAGGCCTTAGCTCCTGTCATATCCGAACCACTCAGTTGTCTGCTTAATATGTATTTGCAGACAGGGGTAGCACTGGGTGTGTTAGAAAAGGCAATAGTTATTCCCCTGCTAAAGAAACCGAGTATGATCCTGGAATTTTGAAAAATTATAGGCCCATATCCCTGTTACCTTATTGTGTAAAAAGTCTGAAATCTCACCTAGCTCAGGAACTGTACATTCATTTGCAACCCTCAAATTATTTGGATCCCCAACAAGCTGGCTTTCGGACAACACTGAAACGGTGTTATTATCTGTCACTGATGAGTTAAAGAAGGAATTGGATGAAGGACACGTCATGACTCTAATTCTGCTTGATTTATCCGTGGCCTTTGATATTGTTGTCCATGCGATATTACTTCACCATATTAGGGCCGCAGGCATTTCTGAAACGACCCACAAAGACTTTTTTTTCTTTGCAATAGATCTCAAGCGGCACGTCTTCTGAGCACCTGAAGTGAAAGTTGCCCAAGAGTCAGCACTCATACCCCATTTGTTCAATAATGAAATGGAGCCTTTGATAAAGGAGCTGGCCAAATAGGACCCTGCATCTTTAATTATGTGGATGATTCCCAGATATTCTTATGCTTGGAAGGTCAGTAGATTACCCAATTTATTTTTCAAGAATCAATGTACGTTATCTATGAGTGGAGGAAGACACATTTCTTGAAATTAAATGATGAGAAGAGAGAAGTTGTAGTCTTCAATTGTAACACTGGAGCCTGGACCAACAATTACTGGTCAAGGGAAATGGGTCCTATTTCAACATCTAAAGTATTTGCGAAAATCCTGGGAATAATAATGGACCACCAGCTACCTTTGAGACTGCAAATTAATAATGAGGTATCATAAGGGGATTTCACTCTGCGGACAGTAAGGGAAGTTACTCCTTATCTTTCATCACAAGCCATTAAAACAGTTATGGCAGAAACGATTAGAGGTAGAATGGACTACATCAACAGCATTTATCTGGGCCTGCCAGATTGTCATTTAAAGCCACTTCACCTACTTTGAAATACAGAAGCCAAGTTGGTGTTTGAGGTCCCTCGTTGATCGCATAACCTTTAACTGTTAAAACAATTACATTGGCTGACAATAAAACAGGGTATTCATTTACAGTCTATTGTATAGTTTTTATGGCTAGTCATGTCAGCCCCGGATTTTCCTGCTAGGATAATTGCGAGATATGTCATTGGAAGGGCTCTGGATTAGTCTATCTAATTTCTTCTATAGAGGTACCTAAGTACTGCAAAACAAGAGTTGGAGGTTGAAGGTTTTTGGTTTTAGCTCCCATGACAAACAATTCCCTTCTGTTATCTATTTGAATATTTACATTCTTGGACATTTTTAGACATGCATGAAAAACTGGGCTGTTTGAGAAAGCCTTTGGTTCTGAAATACAGTAGCTCGCTAAGCAAGTCTGTTTACTTTCCTTGCTCTACAAGTATAATTTAGCATATTCAACCATACCATGGGACCCAAGAACAAGTGGAATAGTGACCTGGTGGTCAGTCTATCTGATCACTGTGTTACCGATAGTCAAAGCGACATCTCGCTAAGCACATCAGTTCGCTTTCCTTGCTCTACAAGTATAATTTAGCCTATTCAACCATAACATGGGACCCAGAACAAGCGGGATAGCGGCCTGGTGGTCAGTCTATCTGATCACTGTGTTACCGAGAGTCAAAGAGGCATCTTTAAATTGAGATGTAATCTGGCCAACTTCTTTTGGAAAATGAAACTAGACATCTCTGGATTGGGATGTAAGCTGGCCGAATTCTTTGAGAAAATAAAACTGATCTTTTTTGTTGCAAACTCTCCTCTCCCCATGGCACCCCAAAGGTGAGTACCACATTAAAAAATACATTTAATTTTCCACCTGCATCATCCACTATGCCTTCTAAGATTACCACCTTTGAGCAAGTGGTAATAAAAGAAATTGAAATTGATTGACACAAGATAAATCACTTGGGAGCTCCTCATGGTAAGACTGAAGCTCATTAGGTTCCTCACCCACAATTGCTGATGCAGGTACTGTCCACAAATACCCACATATAAGAATAACAAGCAAGGGCAAAGTCTGAGGAGCTTATACCTTTGGTGATGTTATAAAAGTAACTCAAAGACAATAGTCACAGTGGACAAGAAACACCACCCAGGTTGTCAGCTATGCCCACAAATCCTGGCGATCAAACAGGAACACGCAAGACGATAACAGCAAGGGTGTAGAACAAAGTACACAGCCATGATAGACGAGGTAGGAAGGAAGAGTGCAACAGGAAAGAAGGAGAAACAAAGATTTCACTTGGCAGAAAGTGAGTAGCAAACTAGAAAGCAAGTAAGCAAGTAACAAACCTTGGAAGGTAAGGCAGCAGCAATAGGAAGGTAGCAAACTAGAAGTACCAGCCTTGGTCATCTAGTTGCACTTGACCAGGAGAAGGGTGAAGTGTGAGCCCAACTTTAAAGGAGTGCAGGTCACATATAAGGAACAGATTCATCCAGCTGAACATTTTTACCTTCAAACTTAGGGCCTGATTGAGATATTGGCAGATGAGTCAATCCATCACAATAGTGACAGATATCCCGTCTGCCGAAATATAAATCCAATTATATCCTATGGGATTTACATTGCGCCAAGCATGATATCCATTACGGTTGTGATGGAGTAACTCGTCCGCCAAGATCTAAATCAGGCCCTTGGTCTCTGTAACAGCAATCAGATATCCTCAGTGGGACAAGGCAGCAGGCTGTGGTCAAAGACGTCTCTGCATTGTCAGATAGCTGCTTGAAGAGGTCTCAGTGAAGCAGTTGATATTTGGTGGGAATACTTTGGCAGGAGAAATTTAAATTTTGCGCCCAAAGCAAGTGCCTCGCGGCCCGGATAAATTTAATGCTTTTGCAAGATGAAGATTTCTATTTAGTCACTTTTTTGGACTTCACATTTGGACTCCCTTTAATATAAAGGGGTCAAAATAACCGTAGGATCCTGGAGAAAAATCTAGTGAACAGGAAACCATCACCAGGATGTGATCTAGGAAGGTTCTGATGACAGTGAGAACTACAAGTACCATAATGCATCTGGGAAGTAGAATGCAAAGGTGGACTAAAGGGGAAGCAAAACTATGTATGGTAAGTGTTGCTGTGTTTATAGACCTATACTGATATAAAGGCAGGTTTGCAGAGGGCCTCATGAGTGACATCTAGTGGACAGATGGCAGAATCCTGACACCTAAATCTTTGGCCCAGCAGTGATGCACCTTCGTTGGATTGGCCTTGGGCTCTCAGAGCAGAAAGTTGCAAAAAGTTTCTAAGTTCCAGGTATCAGGATGTGTTAGAAGTGTACAATTTCACACAAGTCAAAGGTCCAGGACCTAGGGAACAGCACTTGGAGGTCAAGACTCACTCTAGCAGAGGTAATCAGCAGAGTCCAGGGCAAATCCAGTTGGAACTGACCAGCTGGAGGTACAGAAAAGGCCTCTTGAGGCTTGTTCTGTCCCTGTAGCCCAAACATAGGGTCAGCCTTATGACCCTTGGAGTCCAGTTCTTTGTCCTGGGTACAAGAGGAGTAGGTCCAGTATTTAACCCTCTTCTCAGGTCACAGCAGTGCGTCCAGTCCTCTTCTGTTCTTCTACAGGCCCAGAAGTGATCTGAGGACGGTACTACAGGTGGGACATCGGTTTGCCACCCCCTAACCAATGAAATATATGTTCCAAGGGGTGATCCCACCCACTTTTGCAGCACACCCTGTGTGTTGTATTGTAATCAATCTCACAGTGCCCCTCCCTGCCTAAAACCAACATGGCAGAACCTTTTTTCCTCTGTGAAGCTCTCCTGTGCCCAGCCTTGAGGTGTTACCACAAAAATGAGCAACCCCTCCTATGTGGTCACTCAAAACTGGTTCTGGGGTCAGCTCCCCTCCCACTGTCCTGGTGCCTGACTGGCTAAGTGGAAGGGGACAAGCCCAGGTGTTAGGTGCACCTGTCTTTGACAGGGTAGGCCCCTTTGAAGTTAATTAAGTTCTTGGGCACAGCCCGGATGATCATCCTGCCAGAGAAACAGAGCACCTCCCCACACCCAAGGCCTTTGTCTCAGCTCTGGGAGCAAGTTCACACAGCATCAAGGAGCTAGTCATCTCCTGGGTGACTGTCAGAGTCACCAGATCCTAGGGGTCTGTGCACGTTCCCAACACGTCCACCACTGAACAGCTCCAAGACTCTGATAGATAAATCACAGAGACTGAGAGAGTTCAAGAGGGGAAGAGGGGATTAGGAAGGGAACAGCTGAGAAGGAGACCTGTAGTAAGAAAAAGGTTAGAACACACAATATGAAAATTATATCTCCTGAAATCAATACTAGACTATGATTCTAAGCCTAGTCACTCTGAAAACATGAACAATCTAAGAGTTAAGTTTAAAATTACTAAGTTTTAAGATGGCCGGATACCTGTAGGGGAATCAAGATTAATTAAATGAAAACTTTCTTATTCAAGTACTTTCCTTTACATTAGAATCAGAAAAACATTCTGACTAAATTTTAAACCAGTCATATAAATCCTGTTTTGAGAATGTATACTAGGACCATACAATATTGCATCTAGAAACTCTGGCCTTCTGTGTACTCTTAAAATGTTTCAACACAAATTGCGCATATTGTAGATATATATATATATATATATATATATAGTAAACACCATAAAAGGATTGTGCACCATGAATAACACAATATGGATTCAGGAAACAAATCACATAACTTGTCAACTCGAATATTACATAATAAATATCTTAGAATAGTGGCATACAATAAACAACATGAAATAAACTCGAAGAGAGAATCGTGCGTCTTGCCGATTCGAGTGTTACCATGTAAAATACCAAGAAATGGTAGAACGCAATGAATATCAAAGTCAAATCATCATTAATCGAATCGCGCGTCTTCAATACTAGACTATGATTCTAAGCCTAGTCACTCTGAAAACATGAACAATCTAAGAGTTAAGTTTAAAATTACTAAGTTTGTACTCTTAAAATGTTTCAACACAAATTGCGCATATTGCAGATATACAATAAATAACAAGATCAAAGTATAATGAAATGAATCGCGCTTCTTTTGCCGATTCTTAAGCCACCATGTAAATGTCAAGAAATGGTAGCACGCAATGAACAACAAAGTTAAATCCTCATGAAACGAGTTGCGCGTCTTACCAATTCGTACAACATCATGTAAATGTCAAGAAATAGTAGCGCGCAATGGACAACAATGTTTAAACACCATAAAACGAATCGCGCGTCTTGCCGATTCTTAAGCCACTATGCCAATGTCAAGAAATGGTAGCACGCAATGAATAACAAAGTCAAACATTTATGAAACAAATTGCGCGTCTTGCCTATTTGTAAACTACCATATAAATGTCAAGAAATGGTAGCGCGCAAGTAATCTGTTACTCATTTAAGAATTAAATCAAGAATATGAAAATTCTCAATAACGGTGTCAGGACTTTCCAACCACCGTCTTACCGCCTGGAACAATGATCACCAATGAAGGATGAAGGGCAGAAAACTGGAAGATCCAAATAGGCTGCCGGGACAGGAGCTCAGGAAGAAGCTGCTGTTCTGCACCGGGACCTCTGAATAGTGAGCACTGGCTCTCTTTTATAGAGTCTTGGCCCAGCCCAGAACCACGCCCAGGCATGTTGCAGGGAAAGTCTCTGGAAGGCCCTGGAAAGGGGCCACACCCTAACACACTCTGAAAACCTGCAGCAATACATTGCAAAGGAACAGTATTTGTAAGCATATTAAAAATAAGTTTTCAGGATTAAACTCTGCAATGCAAAAGGTTAAACCACAACATATCAGCACAATGCATAAATTACTTTGTTTTGAGAGTGCTGGGTTTTTGCATTTTTGTCGCCAATAGAGCGCGTACTGCTCTGGTGTTGACAGTGACAGTGGCTAGCTCACGCAAATGGGCTTATAGAGACTTTCGGCAGGCAAAAGGTATGTTTTCTAAAATTAGTTGTTCAAAAATATCTATTGCAAATCTGACTTTACCAGTTAAGTGGGCTTGTAATAAGTATTTTAAAAAGGCCAAATAGGAACACTGTAGCTGTTTCCTAAGTGGAGATAGCCAATGTTAAATATAGCATTGTATCCCAGTACTTTCCTATGGAACAGCTATTTCTGCTACAGTGGAGGGTTTTTTCACTGTAAGAACATTAAACCTTTTCATGGCCTACTTTTAAATACCATGCACCCTGCTTTATGGACATGTAAATCCAACTTAGGGATGGCTTCTTAGTATTTGAAAGGAGGATTGAGGCCTGTCAAAAGGAGTTAATTGATCGGTCGAATTTGCAGTTTAAACCTGCATATTCAGGCTACTGGCGGCAGTCATGTTTACATTACCACTATAGTGGATAACACAATGCCTGCTGCAATACACTTGTGACTTTTAACCTGCAGGCTCTGGGTGAACTGTGTACCATAAAGTAGGGACTTACATATAAGTTGAGTATGCCAATAAGGGGTATGTCAATTTCATCAGTGTTAAAAGGGGGAGCACAAGCACTTTCCCTTTGGTTAGTAGGGGTAAATTGCAGAGTTCCACTGCCAGCATCAACAGGCAAGGCAAAAACTTGGTGTACACCATGCAAAAGATGATCCTTTCCAACAGTTTCCCTTTACAGGGAAGGGGACAGACATTCTTTGTTACATCATATGTTTTTTATATAATGACAGGTCAAGTGACACACTCTTCTCAAAATGTTTCAAAATAGCTGTGAACATGCAAGCACCTCAATATGCAGGGGTAGTGGATGACATTTTAGTTCAACAAGCCGACCAAGACTCTTGATGCAGTGAGAAGCGTAACACGAGCACTATGGCATAGATCATTTTTAGAACTATTCTATTATGACTCCTGGCCACTCTAAGGCTTTTTAATTAATTTAGGTCAATGTTGTAAAAGTTACCTTTCTGTTTCAAACATTCTTAACAGAGTGTGACTACAGAGCCGGTCCCACCCTGCACCCGTCGGGGCTAATAGATTCTCCTGTTTGGAGTAAGCTTGTTGACTGAACTATTACCACAGAACTATAGCATGCTTTGAATGATGTTACATCTTTGACTTTACTTATATGATGTGTTCCACCTAGATCACATTTGCAATGTGTTCATTTGGCTCGTTTTAGAGTAAATTACAAGTGTGTGCCTCACCTACATGAAACAAATGCACGTTTTTTAATTATTTTCCTCATTAATTTGTTTTATGTTCCTATCCTGAAGCTCTAGGTGACCATTGAATTCTCCCATGTATTTAAGTCCACATAAGTGTGTGCATGTATTCTCTTGTATTAAGAATTCCAGAATCTGGGAATCATTTACAGATTCCTCACATATTATTGAGGGATATTTATGGTCCTGACAAAGGCCAGCCACGTGACTCACATGAGCAGTGTAATGGTGAATATACATGTAGACTGACTGCACTCGGTGCTACGCCAATGAAAAGGCTGGCAGAGAATGAGGTCGTAATCCCCAGGGCAGCGCTGCTTGCAGTGCTGCCCTGGAGGAATAGGACCACCACCTACCTCCAGACCACTGGGATCTCTGATCCTGGCAGAGCTGGCAGTTCCCTGGCTGCCGACTGCCAGGGTTGTAATGTGGTGCTCGGACCACTGCATTGGCGGCGGTCTGACCGCCATCCGCAAGTCTGGCAATCTAGTGATGCATGACTCATAATTAGGCCCATGATGTGGATTCTCATCCAACTGAACCAACATTTGTCTTTATCTTCTACCACAGCAGGTGCCATTAAATTGTCCTAAAAAATAACCCCTATTCACGTCTGGTTGTCAGTTGTGGTTACAAAGATTGTCAGCGTTGCTCAACTGGTTTGGTCCAGAGCATGGTCTACATGAGGTTCTAAATCTACCACTTCATCTTTGTTGATTTTCTTCCCAAGTACTCCAACATTCTCAGTTGCAGGACTAATCATCCTTCTGCTGTTTGCCTTATTTACCTATATTGGTCTGATTCTTGGTACAGTAATTGTTTGTTATATAAGGATATACTGTAGTATGGAAGAGTATGTTAATATCGTTTTGGAGTTTCAAAATTTTGGTTTAGTAAAATATTCCTTAAACTCGGTTAAATCCTTTGAAATCTCCTCAAGTTTTCTTAAACATAACAATGTTGATAGATGATTTGAGATGGTTGTCACTAATGTGTATCTGTTAGACCAGACAGCCTTGGAGTGGTCTTCACATCCAACTTTTTTCATTCCTCCTCTGCTGTTTCTGACCTTTTTTTTGCTGGTATTAGGCCCGTGTGCACTTTATCACTGCTAACCAGTGCTAAAGTACTTGTGTCTCTCCTCTAAACATGGTAATATTGTCTTATCCTCAAATGGCATATTTATTTTACTTATAAGTCCCTAGTAAAGCACCCTACATGTAGTCAGGGCTTATAAATTAAATGGTACTAATGGTCCGGAAGCACTGAGTGTGCAACCCACTTAGATATCTCTTTAAACATGTCCCAGACCTGCCATTGCAGAGACTGTGTGCACAGTTAACCTGCAAGATAAACCTTTTGCCAGGCCCAAACCTTCCTTTTTAGTACATGTAAGTCACCACTAGGGTAGACCCTGGACAGCTCAGAGGACAGGGTCAAATGCATTCAAGAAGTAGGACATGTACTTTTAGGTTTTACATGTCCTTGTGGTGAAAAACTCTTAAATTCATTTTTCACTACTGCAAGGACTGTCACTCCCTTGGAATAACATTGGAGTTGCCTTATTACATCTTATAAGGGTAATTTCCAAACCAGATGAGATAATTCCTTTAGGTTTGGTGTCTTTGGACTCAAACAATTTAAAATCCTAACTTATGGTGAAGTTAGATTTTAGATTACAATTCTGAAAATGCAACTGTTAGAAGTTGGCATTCTCTTACTTTAGCCAGTTGCTGCCTGAATCCTGTCTCTGGTCACATGAATGGGTGTAGTTGGCAGTTGGCCTTTGTTTATTCCTCCTAGACAGCCACACACAATGGGAGCTGAGGGGTGTCTCAATGGGCTATCACTGGCAGGATGGGAGGGAGGAGCTGTGCACAACCTCACTTACACCTCAATAGGCTGTGTCCTGTCCCCACACAAAGGGCAGCATACCCCCTGTAGTTAGTCTGGAGCCACGGCAGGGAGGGCAGGACATCTGTGTACTTCAAAGGCATGTCTTTAGAAGTCTCCCCCACTTCAAATGTACCACTGGGTATAAATACTGGACCTCAGGCGCCACCACTTGAGTACATCTCTGGACCTGTGGATAGTCTGCTAGGAAGAAAGAGTGCTGTGGAGATGAAGAAATGCCATTCTGCTGGCCTGCACTCTGCTGAACTCGTGCTTTGTTTTGCTGACCTGCTGACCTCTTGCTTGGGTGAGAAGGACCGACCTAAATTACTCTTGTGCATAGAACCCAGAGTGACTCCAAGAGATAGTTGGCTGGCCTCCTGATCTGAAGTCACAGGGACATAGGCCCTCATTCCAAGTTTGGCGGGCGGCGGTTGCCGCCCGCCAAGCGGGAACCGCCAATTGGCCGCTCCGCAGTTAAAAAAGACCGCGGGGGCCATTTTGACTTTCCCACTGGGCCGGCGGGCGCCCGCCAAGGGAGCGCCCTCCGGCCCAGCGGGAAAGGGCCTGCAACACAGAAGCCGGCTCCGAATGGAGCCGGCGGTGTTGCAGGTGTGCGACGGGTGCAGTTGCACCCGTCGCGCTTTTCACTGTCTGCCAAGCAGACAGTGAAAAGCATACTGGGGCCCTGTTAGGGGGCCCCTGCACTGCCCATGGGCCCCAGGACACCCGTTCCCGCCATCCTGTTTCTGGCGGTGAAAACCGCCAGAAACAGGATGGCGGGAAGGGGGTCTGAATCCCCATGGTCATTTTAGCCCTGGCGGTCGCGGACCGCCAGGGTTAGAATGACCCCCATAGTCTTCCAACAGGCCAACTTCTGCACCTTGACTCTGCCATTTTTTAGTCTGCCCAGCTTTAACCCTCATCATAACTGAAGCATCGCTTCGACTGCACAATGCATCCCCAACACTAGCCTTCGCATCGCAAGCCCCATCGATGAGATCCTCATCAATGACATAACAGGACCTTGCACCGCAGCCTTGCACACTGCAAACCCTGTGCGTCGCCTCGGCTGCAAGACGCATATTCGATGTGGATCCATGCAATGCTCTGCAAACCAGGATTAAAGGTACTTTTGTTCAGCAAACCTAACTGGGTCCCTGTAGCCAGCTAGTACTCTATTATGGTTGGCCTCAACTTGTGACTTCGTCCAGGTCTGGCGCAACCAGATATCCCCAATAGCGTTTTGTGCTTTTTTTAAACCTAAAACATTGAAATTCAATATCTCCAGTTCTACTAATGGGATTTGTGTTGTTTTGGTCATGTAAGATCTATCTTTTAACCTAACCTGGGTCTTTATTTGTGGTGTTTTTACCTTTTTACTGTTTGAAGGGTCGCAAAAATACTTTACACATTGCCTCTAGGTTAAGCCTGGCTGCTCTGTGCCAAGCTACCAGAGGGTTAATACAGGTTAATTTGGGGCTTGCTTGTGCCTTACCCTTGCAAGGAATGTGGTTGCTGCTTGACCAGGGCTCACATCCTAGTCAACCAACAACCCAATTTATTTCCTCTGAAAGGCCCTTTGCTATCTTTATCATCACAACGAACAAGTTCCTAGTGCAGGACCAGACTTTTAATGACCATGCTTTTTGAAAGGTGTTATTATCTAAGAAGATTTGAAACTCATTTGTTACCCCCTTGGAGCTAGATTAGGCCTCAAATATTTAGTCATTATGACCCTATAAATGCCTGTCTTGGTGTGGGTGTGTTTACCTTATTTTAAAGAATTCCAGTCTTTGGCCAGTGTTTGGGTTATACTGAGGTTACTGAGCAGGGGTGGTTTCTGGGCGTCCCGTAGTATAGAATTAACCTTCTTGTTTGTGTATGACAGCCCTCGATTCTAGGCCTTAAAGTCTGCCATAATGTTATGCCTGTAACATGTTCATGAAAGAAATGACAAAAGACAAGGATGAAATCTTTCTATCCCTTGAACTATTGTCTGTGGAAAGAATATTCCCGGTTTTCAAAAGGGGCTTATAGCTATGTGCCACTACCACAATTAATCGCAAGAAAGAGTTGGACCAAGGAGACTGAAATTGGATAACCTTACCATCTTTCTGTTTTGAAACTCCATTATCAAATGATGATGGGCAGGGTTTAATAGAAAATAATGGTGCACAGCTCTGCAACTAATTTGGCAGTGTCACGCACCGTCATTTTCGAAACACAGGGATGCGCCATATTTACTAGAATACGGCACACCCTTGTGTTTCTCCCTGCGCTGGTGCTAAATTTGATGATGTGGGCCAAGGCAGCAACCCTTGCACCATAGTGCAAGGATGGCTGCGTTGAGAGGGAGATTTTTTTTTGTGCAGGAAAAACAATTTAAAATGGCAATTTGGTCTTTCTATGTGTATAGAAAGAGAAAAAAACGAGCAGAAACAAAAGCAATTCTCCTTATTGCGCCATGATAACGCCACCGTTTGGGTGGCGTTAGATTTTGGCACTTCCTCAGATTTACGAAAACTCATAAATCAAAAGCAGTGTTAAAATGCAATGGGTGTTGCTGTGGCACCCATTGCACACCCCTTCCAGGGAAAGTGCTGTGTGTGAAGGGGCCGTATTTACAAGGTGACGTTTAGCCACAAAAAGTGCCTTAACGCTACCTTGTAAATACGGCAAGGACATTGCGCCAGGGGCTCCTGAATATGCTCTTATATTTCTCTCACCCTAGAAAGGTAAACCTATTGGGTTACTAAAGGGTCTTCACCCGTGTTCCTTGTAAGGTGCGTTTGCGCGTGTGCATCATGACTACCCCGAGCACGCAATCTTGATTGTGAAGTGAGCACTCTTCACTCATCACGCAACAGACTGTTTGCAGCTGCTGCTTTTGAAACACAGTGCAAGTCACTTTATTGTAAAATGTTAGGTAACAGAGAGGCAGCGAACTCGTGTGGAGCAGTAGATCACATGGAAGTGGAGAGCACCAATTTAACATTCCCGTTCGAAGGCGCTGGTGGCTGCAGAAGATAGCAGGTTGCTGCATTACGTTTGTAGGTAGCGGGTGGCAGCAGTGATGTTTCCATAAATGTCTACACTCCGGACATTTTTTTCATGTTTAGGAGCGGACAGGGAGGGGCTTCTGCTGTTCTTGGCCCACCTATTTCATTCTTGAGGATGATAATTAAAAAGATAAATATCATCCAGCTAGTGGCTTATATCAGTGCGCAGACAATTTTAGCTTTTGTGCAAGCTGAGCCCTGAAATGTTAGCCATCTAAATCATTCCACAAACAACACATACAATTTGATTGTCTCTTCAAAATTAAAAAAGCACCTTTCTTGAACACGCGGAAACGTATATATATATATATACATATATATATATATATATTGTTAAGGGAAGTGGGGGCTTTGCCATTGGTTTAAGTGTCAAACTAGCAGTTTAGAACTGCTCTTCCATATTGCAGTGGCAGTCTGGGAGCCATTTTGTAGTTTGTCACATGCAGGGTGGCACAACCTGTTCTGCAGACATGGGTGAACACTGTAACTTACATGCCCTGGGTCCCCATGGTACTATATACTAGGGACTTATAAGTAAGTCAGCTTGTGCCAATTGGGAGTAGCCAATTCAACACACATTTTGAAAGGCGTTAGAACACTGGGACTGAGGTCTGGTTAGCAGGCCTCAGTGCGCTCTTAGAGTCGAGAAACCATCAGCTAGTAGTCCTAATGGGGGTAAAAAGTGTGGGGGAGGGAACCTGCAAATAGCTTGTATCCTCACCCCAATAATAGGTCTAGGAGAACGTAACTAGTCTGTTGGTAAGTCTCTTTGACTAGTCAGCAAGAAAGGATGCAGGGAAACTGGCTAACTATTGCAGGGCCTACTCTGCCTTACACCCTTCTGCCAGTGTCATTCCCTCTGGGGAGCTGACCTACCTCAATTGTCACAGGCCTCAACCTAAATTGGGCCTTGGATGAGACTGTGTCCCTACCATCCTAGTGTTTCCCCTGTAATTGGAACTGTGGGGTATCTACCTCACCTAGCCTTACCTTAGCTAGGGCAACACCTAGCTGACTCAAAGAGGTCATCCAACACTTGAGTAACCCCACCATGACCAATAGGGTCAGGAGCCTATTTTACTCCCCTTTACGGGCACTGACCCCTCCACGCCAACAATAGTGCTGCCAAAAAGGTAAGCACCCAACAGAGGCTACTGACAGCTGTCAGTACCCAGAACCACACCCTTAGTTCTCCACTAACAGGTGGATGGGTTACTCCAGCGTCTTGGAGTCTCTCTAACTTTCAGGGTGGGGTGCTACCACCTCAGGTGGCAGAGGGACCCTCCTTCCACTCCTTCTTTTATCAGTCAGGTGGGACACCCTGAATCTGATCAGTTGCCTGACACTCCACAACTTCCTTTGGGTCAGGAGTGACATTACTAGGGTCAATTGTGGGATCCTCCCTTTCTTGGGTAAGCTGTCACTGGTTCCTGGGTCTCAATTCAGGAGTGGTGTTCCTTTCCCATCCTTACCTCTTTCCTGAGGCCTACATCTAATAACCTTAGGGTCAGGACCCTTGGGACTGGCAATGTCCTGGATGCCTCTTCCGCTGGGCTCAAAGCAACCTCTGGGAGGTCATTGCTTAGGTGGCAATCTAGGTGGATGCCAGGTCTGACTACTACCTTAAACCAGCAAAGGGTACCCTCTACCTCTAGGGGTACCAACATGACAGGGAGGTATGTGACCTCCCCTGCGGCTGCCCTTACTCTCCTTACCTCCAATGACAAATACTGGTCTGGGGACACTAACCTGCCCACCACTATGACACAACTGACACCTGTATCTCTCAGGGCAGTGGTGGGGACCCCACTGACCTTCAGTTGGTGGAAGTGCTTGCTACTACACTCAGGCTACACTAGCCATCCCAGTGGTAACCTTTCTCATGGGGCATACTGCATCCCCTCTGTGGGGTCACAGCCATTTTTCCAAGAGTTTATTCAACCCTGGAACCCCACTACTCTGCTTACTTGAGGTGGGCGGCTTGGTCTTGAGGTTCTGGGGTTCTGCATGAATTTAATTTTTTAGGTTTACTACCTCCCTCCTTTCTTTTCTGTATGCCTATCCTCCACCTCTTCTTAGGATCACCCACCTGGTTCTTCTTGGGTACTTTTGCCGTAATCCACTCATCTGCTATCTTGCACAGCTCTCTGGGGCTAGATAACTTAGAATCTACCAGATGCTGGTATACCTTCTCTGAGGTACAATTTGTAAGTATATGTTCTTTTACCACTAACTTGTAGAGCCCCTCATAGGTATCTATGGGCTTACCTGTGAGCTAGTTTCCCAGTGAACTCACAGAAACATCTACAAAGTCTACCCATGTCTGAGTTGACCCATTGTGTGTATTTCTGAACTGTTGCCTGTATTCTTCCGGTGTTAGACCAAACAGCTTAATGGGTACCTTCTTCATGTGTGAATATGACTCTGCCACATCATCTTCCAGTGCCAGTAGCCTATCACTCCCCACTGTTAAAAAACAGTTCCCATATTAAGGATCTCGAATGGTGGGCACCCACCTGCCTCATCCTGAGAGCACTATCATTAGATGCTAGCAATTTGTCTATGTCAGGGATACTCAGAAACATTTTCTCGTGGGCCAAAAGTACAGACTGGTTTGTGGCCGAGGGCTGTATTGATGGCCCTATAGGTGGGGACTAGATGGTGGGGGAAGGGCAGAGTTCAGGGAGTAAAAAAAAAAAAAAAAAACACTGCCTTTTCAAAACATTACCAGACAATGTTATATTTTGAAGGCAGGTTTATAATGAAGCCCACTACAAAGCTACAAAGGGGGGCTTTTTAAACTGAGGTAGAAGTGTATACCCATGGTTGGCCATTTCGAGATATTCATGCTGTATAAAAAACACATTCTTTTGAGATTTTTATCATACAGTTTTATTATCAACATGGGCCTAATGCAGCAAACATTTATCTGGTTCCAAAAAAATAAAAAAAGTTAGCCATGGACATACAGAGATCTTATTTGGTATTTCATATCTCCATATGTGTTCTGTCATTTGGAACTTTTCCTGAGATGGCAAGCCTCAAGAGCTAAACCAGATGTGAGTCTAAAAGTTTATTTCTGAGTTTACTTTTTAAAACCCCCATTGTGGCAAACAAACTTTCAGAAACATATGTTGCCCAAACACACAAATTACTTCCAGGGCCTCTGTAAAAAGTAGAGGAAATTTATTAGAGAGCACGATTTTCCAGAATGCTTCTGGTACCGGCCCCAAAAAAGATGCTTTCATAGCTGAATTGTGCTGCATATCAAGCGGCTCCATTTCTGCTTGTGACCTTTTCATGCCATGAATTAAACAGCTTCAAAATTTCGTGCACTCACTTTCCAAGGTTTTTCGACTAGTCTGAACAGAAGGGTGAAGTCTCTGAATTGAGTAATTGCCTTTTGATCTCCCTAGACATTTCCTCAAGGCATGCACCAAGGTTTAGGATTGACTGTATTTCCTATGCCTTTGAATCACAGCCAACAGTTTTGGAAAGTGGGTGAAGTCAGCATCTTCCAGTTGTTCTTTGAATAGCACTAGCTTACTTTCAAATCAGTAAAGACAATTCATCATGGAGAACACAGGCTGTTGTTTGCCTTGCAACATCAAATAGAGTGCATTAAAGTGTGCAAATTGATCTGAAGGAAAATGGAGCATAGAGAGACATTTCATATCCTTTAGTTCTGGGAATGATTGACCTCTACTGTTTACAAAGTGTTCAATTTCAGAAAGCAAAGCTATGAACCTCTCCAGCACTTTCTCTTTGCTTAGCCATCATACTTCAGTGTCCATCTAGTGGTCTGTATATTCATTTTCAGAATCCTGAAAAAGTGCTTTTTAAAGTCTATGGGTAAAGGCTTGGCAGAAATAAAATTAACAATTGTTACTGCAAGTTGTAGGACATTATTCAGTCCTCCCAGCTTTATTTTTTTTTATACAGAACTTTGTGAACAATAATGCAGTGGTAGTCTATGACAGTATGCCAAAGAGATTCTTGTTAAACTGAGATACAAATACTTTCCTGGTCCACTATGGCAGGAGCTCCATCTGTTGTGATGCTGACATGATTGTTTAATGGTAAGTGATGTGTTTCAAAGAAATTCCAGATGCTGTCCAGTATATTTTATCCTCTTGTGTGCCATTGCAGTGGTAGACAGGGCCGTACTGGCCGTAATGGGCTTCGGGCGTTTCCGTGAGAGGTTAGAAGGGTGGGGGGCCGGTTTTGTAACAGGGCAGCAGTTTTAAAAGCACTGTGGAGTTCCTTGTATACCTAACAGTTTTCAGGCAACAATAAAGGTGCCAAGATAACTGGTGATTAATTTACCTGATGGAGAGAGATTGGGTTTTGTCTAGTGGCAGTTAAGCTCATCTAAGGTAGCACAGTAGGTTAATATTCCTGCTGCAAAGAACATGTACTATAAAATGAAAGAACAGTATTTCATGTGCATAGCTCTCAGGCCTGGAAGCGCTGGCACACACAGATCATGTCAGCCCTCAGCTTCCTGCACTCCTGCGACCATCCCATCATCCACGGTAACCTGACCAGTGACACCATCTTCATCCAGCACAACGGGCTGAAAAAGATTGGATCAGGTACTCGCGCGCTGCCATATCATGCCTTGAGTGTCTGCTGAACTCTGGGAAAGGGACACCTAAAGATCGGTCTTCAGAAATGAAGACATTCCAGTTTAGAGCGAAACTGGTTAACTCATGCATGAAACTCCATGAGGGAGTACCGGATAATATTGTTAGCCAATGACTGTACCATCTGTATTGAGCAGGGGTCCCAACGTTGATCTTCAAGGTCAGGATCCATGCTAGGTTTCTATAATATCCACATTGGCTATATTTAAATAGGACTCATTACCATGGTCATGGTTATCCTGAAAATGAGGTTTGACTCTGTCCATGTCGATCAAGATTGGATAACCAAGATGTAGGAGTAAATATTGTAAAAATGTGCCCCAATTTTTTAACATTCTAAACCAGTGTGTGAAATCTACTACTCTTGCAAGAGATACTCTCATGGCCTGTGCTGTCAGATCCTGTAGGATCTCCAGTTGCATACTGTGATATTATTGTATCATTGTTCATCGTCCCAATGACCATGATGCCAGAGCTGAAGAATATTGTAACTGTCTGCAACTTCTGTGAGTGTACATAACTGAAAATTATCCAGTAAATTGTCTTTTTAGCATTGACTGATATATCCTGGTCAATCGTACTCTGGGATGATCAGTTGGTGACTCACCCGTGGTTAGAATTTGAACATTGACACCTCTCTTGTGCTCCTCACACACTAACAACATCTAAATAGTCTGTCTCTTTGACTCTCACATGTTAGTGAACGGTGTAAAAACCTTCTGAGAACCAGCTGTTCATGTTCATACCTTGCCCGCTGGACCTATCTTCTATTGTTGGGTCTAGCAACATGCCAATTTCGTATGTTTTCCAGACAGAGGTGACTAGGAGGAACCCAGGAGTCTTGGAAGGATAGAAGGAAGAACTTGTGTCAGATAAATTTGTTGCCCATAAACACTATAAACAATCTATAGGATATCAGGTGCAAGTTGTATAACTCCTCTTTTCATTTAGTTTTAAATTTTGCCTTCATCGCATGGACATTGTCTGTAATATTCCTTCCCCAGCCCCCTTCTTCCCTTTGGATGCCCAGTGAACATGTGGCAGGAAGCCTAGGACTTGGCATGTTGAGACCATGTATTACAATCTTGAGCTGCACCCTCAGGGCAGAAGTGGGTAAGGGGGGCACTGGGAGGTCACATTTACCATTTTAACTCTAGTCGTAGACTATTTGGATAGCCCATGAGCCTTATATACTTTTCTAGCTGCAGTCCTGGAATATTTTGGGGATGGAGTGTGTTGCTCAATGCAAAAATCTACAAATACCTCACAAGAACGCTTCACACATGTGTCGCGCATCTTTCTTTACTGCCTCAACTGATAACTAGACCCCACACAAAATTAGTTAGGAGGAAGTCACCTCAATTCATAAGACACTCTGGGGGTCATTCTGACCCTGGCGGTAATTACCGCCATGGCGGAGGTCGGCGGTAGCACCGCCAACAGGCTGGCGGTGCACCGCTGGGCATTCTGACCGCGGCGGTTCAGCCGCGGCCAGAAACGGAAAGTCGGCGGTACGCTGCCCTTGAGAATCCTCCATGGCGGCGGAGCGCGCTCCGCCGCCATGGGGATTCTGACACCCCCTACCGCCATCCGGTTCCTGGCGGTTCTCCCGCCAGGAACAGGATGGCGGTAGGGGGTGCCGCGGGGCCCCTGGGGGCCCCTGCAGTGCCCATGCCTATGGCATGGGCACTGCAGGGGCCCCCGTAAGAGGGCCCGACGAAGAATTTCAGTGTCTGCTTTGCAGGCACTGAAATTCGCGACGGGTGCAACTGCACCCGTCGCACCTTCCCACTCCGAATGGAGCCGGCGTCCTCGTGGGAAGGGTGTTTCCCGCTGGGCTGGCGGGCGGACTTTCGGCGGTCGCCCGCCGGCCCAGTGGGAAAGCCAGAATGACCGCCGCAGTCTTTTGACCGCGGAGCGGTCTTTCGGCGGGAACCGCTTGTCGGGCGGCGACCGCCGTCCGCCGCGGTCAGAATGACCCCCTCTGGATGCAATCTAGTTGTGTTACACTAGTTTGCTTGAAGTGACTGCAGGGAAAATCACCACACGAACTACCTCTACAAATTTGCTCTAGCCTAATTGCCATCTTTAGGGCCGGGTGCGCTCCACTACAAGGCAAAGTGTCTCCTAGGAGAAGGTGACCACAGACACATCCATTCAGTTGGACATGGTGTCTGTTCTGTTGGGGTGCTCTTCAGATTCAGGCGCCTTCCAAACCAGGCATGGCATAAGTGACAAACCTGTCACTGAATATACTAATGGTTACTGCAATGTGTCTATATTAATTGCCTTTCAGGTTGATAGATGTTTGCAAACATTTTTTTATAATATATTGTTTATGGTGCATATAATTTACAAGAATTCCAATACTTTATAGTATTTAATATGTGTGGTGGGTATATAAAAATATGCTTTTATTCGTCACACTGTGCTTCCTTTTTTACAGTGAGAAGTATCTGTAAATGAAACTGTTTCTTTCAACAGGTTTACATCCACAAATTGCATGCAAAAATTCCCAACCTGTTGTAACCCTTAAACTCCTGCATGAAAAACTGACCTTCCAATCACTTATGTTTTTTAAATCAACCTCTGCTTCTTTCTACCTTCTGTCTCCCTCATCTATGTACCACTCACTCTAAAAATCTCATAACTATCTGCCTTAAAGCTCTTTTGAAACCATAACAATATTATTTCCAGCTAGTAATTGTGCCTCATGTAGCCCCTCTAATAATCACATCAAACAAAACAAGCCCCCTGACAGCATGCAAACTAACCCCAATAACCAATTCACTGAACACTAACTAGGCTCTGACGCCTCATCAGGGGTAGTAAGCACTATACAAATACAATATATATATATATATATATATATATATATATATATATATATATATATATATAGCTCAGTGGGATACTGCTTTTGTCACAGTGCTTCTTTTGTTACTGTGCAGTTCATAAGTTACAATCATGATCTAGCACAGTGAGCTATGAACTGCCATCAAAAAGCTGCATGGTATAAGTTAGAAAGTTATGTTTTTTCACAGTCATTGAGAATCCTAATTTTGCCAAAAAGGGGTTTTTCTGAGTCCAGAGTTTATGTTCTGGACCAAGAACCCCAATACCCTATGCTGGTAATCGAGTGCTATAAAAAAATGAAATATATGTGAGAGAGGGGCTCTGGAGAGATGAGAGGCACTGTTAGAGGACAATGGTGAGGGAATAATTGAAAAACTCCAACTAAAGCTTTCCGTATCCTGGTACACTGTAAATTCATCATTTACTATGCTTTAAAAACGAATGCAATTGAATATAGAATTAAAAATATGTCACAGAATGCACTGTTTTTGCCATTTCTTCCCAGATTTTTATTGGGTAGATTGTAATTGTCATGCTCGCTCGCTATGCACCCTATAGGGGCTGGTCTGACAAAATTTGCCAGGGCTGCTTTGGGTTCCCTGTCCAACCCTGGTGGTAGAAGTTACAGGAGCTATTCTCTTAAATGACTCAACTGCTCCAAATACCTGTACCAAACTAATAACTGGATCACATCACCTATATCTGTTGACTCATCCATGGCAATGCTGAAGAATAGTGACTCTTTGAGCGCATTGATCACCTGCTTCTGGACGTTTTCACCTATTGCCTCCATTCTGCATACACAAGTGGAATCCGATAGCTATAATCCAACGATTTCTCTGAAAATGTTGGCTTTATTACTATAGATTTCAAATAAAATTTTGTCTGACGAAAGAAAATATTTCTTCACAAACTCAGCCTCTATAAATGGTTTCTTATGTTTTGCCAGAAAGTAGCATATTATGAATAATGCTTCTGTAACAGTCTCATATATTTAATCTAACAAAGGAAGAGCTTCTGCAGCGAAAGAAGAGATTGCTTTAACAATGCCGCTTTCGTAGAACACAATTTTGAATTCAATGGGAAATTCTCTCTATACTCTTTGTGTGACGGGTTTTATAGTGCCGCTCCAGGTTACTTTTCTTTTTCTCAAACTTTCTTTATTGGGTTTTTTAAAACATACATCAGAACAAGGACAGTGATATACTTGGTGGAGCCCATAATAAAACTTCTAAATAGCTAGTAGAACACACATTTTCAATTATATAACTGTATCAGAGATGTTTAAGTAGATAAAGTATACTATTACCATTAATATTGCAATAAAAATCATAGAAAGTGTTATTGACCCTCTCAAACATCCCTCACCTCTAACAACCCAAACCCAACTGGCATGAGTGTGTAATGCAGAAAAAGTAAATGACGCAGGTGGGACCAAGGCTAGGAACAATGGGAGGGTAGCTAGTGCCAGGACCTATGGCACAGGTGGACCTAAATATCCCCTCCCCACTTTCACAACTGGAAAAGGTGGAGTGCTCTGGTAGGCATGGGGCACGTGAAGAGTGGAAGGCCAGTTGAGAGGAACTGCACCAAGGGGACCCAAATATACTCAAAATTCTTGTTGTTCTCTAGAGCTATATTGGCCATCCGCTCCATGGTTATAGCTTGCCAGAGTTGTGCATGCCCCTGGGACATTGAGGGGTCATCAGCTCAAAATTCTTGTAGTTCTCTAGAGCTATATTGGCCATCCGCTCCATGGTTATAGCTTGCCAGAGTCGTGCATGCCACTGGGACATTGAGGGGGCATCAGACTTCTTCCAAGCTGCAGCCAAAGCTGTCTTGGCTGTTCCTAGACACAACCATAGGATGAAATGGTCTCCGAAGGTTTGGTGACCCAAACAGTGTGAATTCAGGAGTATTGGGAATTAATTATCCCAGAATATCTTTTATCTGGGCTAATATTTTAACCCAGAAAAGTTGAATAACAGTGCAGTCCCACCATATGTATCTAAAGCCTCCAAGGAGTCCACTTCGTAGTGTGCTTCCCTCATTCCCACTGAATAATTTAATCTTGGGATGTCTCTCTATATTTTACACCACTGCTTGCTCCTCTGTGAACATCTCTCCAAGAGTCTGGTCCCAGAAAGTGATATGACGAGGTCCAGTCATGCGGGTGGTGGAAATCAGAAGTGAATATAGGAAGGAGACACAACCCTGCTGGCCTCCTGACCGCCTAGCAAACCTTTCCAAGGAGGAAGGGTCCATAGTGGCTGAAAATCGCATCTCCGGCTGAAGTACCCAATGTTTTAACTGGGTAAAGCGATATTGCTCGGCATCTGATAGTGAGACATCTTGCTGACAATTTTCCAAAGTAAGGATGTCCCAGCCATGGAAGAATTCAGATATAGTAAGGAAGCCCCCTCCTGCCAGAGGTCAAAAGGCCCAGGCTGAGGCACTGGTGTAAAGTGAAATGTGTATAGGGTGAAGGGAATATCGCCCATCCCGGTGATCGTATTATTTCATCCCATACTGTAAGGGTGGTCTTGGCGGTGTACTAAAGTAAGCATTAAGTGGTCTGTCTGATTTTGGTTTCCATAAAACATCCCAGATGTATCTACTCACCACAGCTCTGTCCACATGTAGACAGCGTGTATCTGATTCTCTTAGCGACCACTCCAATATTACCCTCAGTTGGGACGCTTTGTAGTTTTAGTGAAATGTGTGTTTTGACCACTGACTTTGTGTTGCACCACTATGTACCTGGATTAGCCGTCCAGTGTTCACCAGGTGTAGACTACATTTTGTATTCAGTTTAGCTGCCTATTGACTATATCGTAGCATTAGACACTGCCATGTTAAAGGCTGACCATACATTTCCACATTGTAAACTGTGCTTGTTTTCATGCTTTTTTCTCAACAAGGGCTTTGGTTGATAAGGATGTACTCAGATGGCAGGGAACAGCCTTGTTTTTATTTGACACCTTGGGATTGTGGCCAAACCCCCAACGTGTTATTTTCAAAGCATAGATAAACTAGCCAGCATGTTTGAATTGCGAAATTAGAGGTTTTTCCAGAAAGCTCCTTTTGGTTATTTAAGATATAAAAAGACCCAGTGCGACAGTGAGAGAGTGAGAATGGCCTCAATCAGGATCCTAGACATCGGATGTCTGATATCTGTCCCGTGAGGGCAGAGATCTCTTTCTCACAGTCGAACGGGGTCATCGTCTTGTTGGCATGAGAAAGATGAAGAGCTTGGCATGCCCTACGGTGATGAAATTTTACTTCATTATTTGTTTTGCAGTATAATATAAATACATATATTTGCTGTGTACATTGCAGTGGAGAATCATTTTGGTATATTTTCCTTTCATTGCTGTGACTAATTTTAAATGTGTGCTTTCATCATGCTAATCTCCTTTTAGGAGCCTCGTGGTGAAATAATAATAAATATCTTCTTTGAACTGAGAAGTGCATTCCAGATATTTTTGTGAGCTCAGTCATTAGTGAAAGCAAAACAGTAATATAGTGTGAAGTCAGGTTGAGCCAAACCACCTGCATCTCTGGGTAGTATCAATAGTTTATAGAAGAGCCAAGCCTTGTGACCTTGGAAGCGAGTGACCAAGGTTCGAAGGGTAGAGAAGAAGTCACGTTCAGCTGCAATGTGAAGTCCTTGAAAGAGATATAATAACTGCGGCAAGGCAATCATCTTAATTGCACTGATGCTCCTGAGCCAGGATAAATATAAGGGCGCCCAACGTTTAAGATCTACTTTAAGCTGTTGCAAGAGAGAAGGGTCATTCGCCCAGTAGAGGTCGGTCACCTTAGGGGTGATTTTAATCCCTGAGTAAGTTCCTTTTTGGCCTGTTGAAAATGGGTGGAATCCACCAGTGCTTCCATCTCTTGTTAGAGAGAGTCAAGCTTAAACAAAAGGATTCATGGAGATTAATGCAGAAGCCTGCCACTGCCTCATACGTCATGATTTCAGCTTGTACAGCAGTCAGGGGCATCTGGGGGGATGTAAGAGAGAGCAGAAAATCATCTGCAAGTATGGCTATTTTATGTTGCGCTGAACCGAAAGAAAGCCCCCAAATTAGGTCCGTTGCCCTGACCTTGGCTGCCAATGGCTCAGTACTGAGAATGGGGGATAAGAGACACCCCTGCCTCATGCCATGTTCCAGGTCAAAGAGATCTGACTCAGACCCATTTACTAATACACAGGATTGTGGATGCAGGTAGTTGGCCTGAATCATAGCAATTAACTTTTGGAAAGTATGGAAAAGGAAGGACTAGTCCATACGGTTGAAAGCTTTTTCAGCATCAAGTGCAAGGAGGACTGCCGGAATGAGCATTCTGGTTGGTAATTTTTGACTAGATGAGCCACCCTCTGCAAGTTATCATGAGTTTGGTGCCCCTTAACGAAAACAGACTGATCCAGATAGATCAGATCGGGCATTATTTCCTCTAGCTTAGTGACCAATATTTTTGTATGGAGTTTGGCGTCCAAATTCAGTAGTGCAATAGGGCGATAGGTGGCACAAGACTGTGGATCTATCCCCGGCTTTGGAATGTCTGATGCCGTGGGCGTCACTAGTCGAGAGTCAGCTATGTACTTAAAGAGGTCAGTCAAATGAGGTACCAAGTCCAAGCTAAAAGTCTTGTAAAATTGGTCGGAGAGCCCATCAGGCCCAGGTGATTTATGGAGTTTAATAGCATCAATGGCTTCTTGCACTTCATCTGTCCTAGCAGGACCCTCCAGGTCTTCATTTTGGTCAGTTGTCTCCCGAGGGAGCTCCACCCCTTCTAGGTAATGTCGTTGTGCTGACTCATCAGTGGGTTCAGAAGTGTAGAGTTGCTTATTAATGTCCTGGAAAGGCCAGGCAGTGTCCTCCTCTGTGGTAAAAGCCCCCAGAGAACCTAGGAAAAGGTGGCTAATTTCTCATGTTTAGCACAAAGATGTCATGCTAGATGTAAATCAACCTTATTTCCCTGGTCATACACTGTTGTTTTGAAGTGTAATAAAGTCAAATCAGCTCTATTCAGATAAATGGCTTTAAGCTTTTCCCATAAAGCTGTGACTTTTCTTTGCAATGGCATAGTGGGGGAGTCTATATAAGCCTATTCAGCTACCAGTAGTTCAGCTTTGAGCGCTAACCACTCTCTAGCTGTCTTGTGGGACAGGTGTATATCAAGGAGATGCACCTCCTTTAGAATGACCACCTTGAAGACATCCCAGGTGGTGGAGACGATAGTGTTGCAAGGGTTGTCCAATGTAAAAAATTATTTGAAGGCCTTACGTAACTCGTCTCTGAAGAGACGGTCCCATGTGAGAGACACCAGAAAGAACCACCTTCTTTTCTTGGGGCTCCGAGAAGTCCACTCTAGTGTTATCTCTACTGGAGCATAGTTGGAAATCATAATAGGGTGGAATCTGGCCTCCTGGATAGAATGTTGCAAAGTTTGACTCATGAAAACATAGTCTAGCCAAGGGTATGAGGGATGGGGGATGGGGGTGGGAAAAGAATCTATAATCTCAGGCTTTAGGGTGAAAAATTCTCTAGGCATTGATCCAACCTATATTGTGAATGGCGTGTTTCAGGGACTTAGAAAAGTTCCCAATGTGGATTCTGTGTGAGCGGAAGTTGTCTATGGCTAGGTCCCACATAAGATTAAAGTCTCCCATCAGAATGATCTCCCCTTCCTCAAAGCCTCCCAGAAGTGATATGAGTGAGTGGGCAAAGTTAATCTGACCCTTGTTGGGAGTGTAGATTGAGGCCACTGTACACATCCAGCCCTAATTGTGCCTTTAATCATCACAATTCTCCCATCTTTATCAATCTTGGATCCTACTGGCTAAAGCTTTAAAGTGGAGTAAAAAAAGGAGGGAGACCCCATCGTGGTTGCGGATGACCTGTATATCAAGGGGTATGCTTTGTGTCATAGTCTGCGTTCTTTACTGCACTTAAAATGTGTTTCTTGTAATGCTACAATATCATATCTCCAGTCAAGTTGATATTTCAAACGTTTATGCTGCCTAACCATAGAGTTTAAACTGTTAACATTCCAAGATAAGGTAGTTCACACCATATAGGCAGTGTTTTAACATTATCCACTATAATCACAGTCCATAACAATTTTTTAGTATAATCTCACCCCAAGCCTTTCATTCAGGTGTAGAGAAGCTATCCTAGATCCAAGCCCCCACCCCATCCATCGCCCCGCATCACATGGCATTGTGTCCACTCATGTAACATAAATAAAAACAAGAGCACTTTGGAACCTGGTTCCCTGATAACAACTGTTTGTCACATCTCACATATTAAATCAGGCGTTTAGGTAATGAACTGCTAGAATATCCTAGAAGACGCAGATTAAGCCCCATATTTATAGGTTTTGTGGTGCATGGCAGTGTAGCAAGTCACCTTGCTGCGCTGCCCTGCATCACAGGAAAAGGGCAGGAATGTGCTGTATTTATCCAAACCTGTCTTTTCCTCCTGCGCTGGTGCCCTTTTGGTGCAAGAGTGCCTGCACTGCACGCAGGATTGTTTTTGTGCAGGAAGGGGCAACTTCCTGCACAAAAACCATCCTGAGAGACTTTTTCCTCTTTCTATGTGTGCTGCATTCTGAGACAGTGTCTCTGCCATACACCTCTGTGAGCAACACCAAAGCAATGTGTTGTATCAATGCAAATACTCTCACAGACGCGTCTTGATACAAAATAGTTTTATTGTCTGAGAAAAGCTCCTTGTCGTCCTTCCACAGCAGCCAGCTGAACTCAACCAACTCCGTGTACAATTTTCACTTGGAACTTTACATGACATTCTCTGCCATGACAACCTTAAAAGAAATATCACCAATCAAGATATAACATATCTCCTTTTCTTATAAATAAAACAAATCAAAACAAAACAATAAAACATTAGAAAAAGGAAAACAAAGTAAATGAGTTAAGAAATGTGATAATGAATTAATTATATACATATTTCAATAAATACACCAACTTGTATAATATCACACAGTCATTGCATCTCCTAAAGACTCCAAATCATAGATACATACAAATTTCAACTACATCACAAAATCCTTAAAGTATCCAGGGACTTTGCGATTTCTCTGTGTTTTCCTCAGTTTCATAGTTTTATTTCCAGTGCCAATTTCTTCTATTCATCTGTTTTCGCTCACTACTTATTCCCCAATTGAACTTCCTCGTCTGATATCACTATGTAAAAGTGCTTTGTAAACCATTAAGATATAACTACTGCACCTATCTTCTTCTTTCACATTTACAGAGTTTGCATTACCATACCACGCCACCTTTCTCACACTAAGAAATAACGATGTAGCTCTTTCACTTTGAATGGCCCTCAAAATGTCTCCCAATTCCCTGACATTCTGCCTGATTTTATTTTAACCAAATCTCCAACCTGTATTTTGTTTTTGGTACCACTACTATTATCCTGAACATCTTTGTTAGCTTCTAACCCTGTATCCAATAAATGTCTCATCCATGTTGGGAAAATTTTAGTCCCTGCTGACCTTCCTTTCATTATCTCAAAAGGCACTTTCCTAATTACTCCATTCTTGGTTGTAAGGTATGCCCCTACTAGGTCCAACACTGTGGATTTAATATTCATACCATTTGACACTGCCATCTAAATAGCACCTTTTACCATATGGTTAGCCCTTTTAACAATACTATTGGCTTGTGGGTTGCAAAGACTAGTAAGTGAGTGTTTGACACCACTTTTTTCCAAATAACACTTCATTTCTTCAGACACCAATTGTGTCCCATTATCAGTTATAATTCTGCTTGGATAACCCTCTTCTTTGAAAATTTCTTCCATGGTTCTTATAGTGGATTTGGTTGTGATTTCTTTAAGAAATTTCCCAATAAGCCATTTTGAATGGACATCCACCATGACTAAAGCAAACTTGATTTCTCCACTCAAACCACCAAGCGGACCAATGAAATCCATACAAACAATATGCCAAACTTTACCAGAATCTTCCACAACTCCACTAAAAGTTTGGTTTCCTACCTTCAGTCTTTTCTCACTCTCCTTACATTCTTTACATTTTTCTACCCAATCCTCCACATCGCCATCCATTCCTGGCCACCAAAAGTTCTCTCTCAATCCTCTTTTCGTCAAAGTTTGCCCCGAGTGGCCCTCATGAGTTAACTTAAACAATTTCAAATGCAAACTACTCGAGTGTATAAATTTATCACCTCTCATAAGTATCTCATTCCCTACCACTGACAACTCATCCAACACCTTTAAATACGGACGTGTTGGTACACCCACTGAACTTTCTCTCTTGCTACCACATTTTACCAAAGATTCTACTTCCTCCAAAGTAACATCCTCCTTCATTGCTAGGTGCCACTCTTCCCTTGATACTGCACCCTGACCATACGCCAATACATCCTCTATGCTTGCAACCGCACCTTCCCTCTCCCATTTTTCAAGGTTCGGCTTGTCCATTTTCTGCCACTCTACAGGCAAGCGTGATAAACAATCTGCTTGAACATTATGCCATCCAGAAATATACTCTATCGTATACATGTAGTCCTGGAGACTAGAAGCTAATCTTGCCAATCTTGCAGAACCCTTTCCTGCCCCCCGGTGTTAATATCATGACCAAGGGTTTATGATCTGTGCGCAGAGTTATAGATATACCCCAGATAAATGTGCAAAAGTATTCCAATGCCCATGCTGCAGCCAAAGCTTCTGTCTCGATAACAGAACAGTTTCTTTCACTAACAGTGAGAGCTCTTGATGCAAAGGCTACTGTTCTCTCTCCTCCTTTATGCGACTGAGACAACACTGCCCCCACCCCTACAGCACTTGCATCCACAGTGATAATAGTTCTGAGACCTATGTCGAATGCGGATAGAAATTCAGCATTACACAACTCATCGTTAATGGTATTGAATGTCAACATTTGTCTCTTACCCCACACAAAACCATTTTTCTTTTTTAACAACTCTCTCAGGTTTTCTGTTTTATCTGCAAAGTTTTTGATACATTTCGAGTAATACTCTATGAGACTCATAAACGATCTCAACGGATCCTTATTGACAGGTACAGGGGCATCTTTAATAGCCTTTAGCAAATCTTTTTTTGGTTTCACACCTTCCTTAGAAAGAGAATAACCTAAATATTCAATCTCTTCACCCAAAAATTTGCACTTTTGTTTTTTAAGTGTCAACCCTGCAGTCATGAGTCTGTCTAATACTTGTTTTCAAGTAAAATTGTGAGCTTCTATGGTTTCTCCAAAACACCAAAATGTCATCCTGAAAAGAATATGACATTACTCAAGCCTTTAAAAATATCTGCCATCATTCTTTGGAAAACACCTGCAGCTGATGATAAAACAAAAGTCATCCTATTAAACTGAAAAATGCCTTCCATGGTTATAAAAGCGGTGAGTTTTTTTTATTCTTGGTGTCGCTTGATCGGGTGATATGCACTTTTCAGATCCAATTTGCTAAAAAAAAACTCCTTTAAGTAATAGCACCATCTCATTAAAATTAGGTCACGGGAAATTATCAGTTATTATGTTGGGTGAGATTTACACTACGTAAATCTACATAGCATCTCAAACTGCCATCTGATTTCTTTGTAATAACCACCTGAGAGACCCATTCCGAACTCTCGACAGCTCAATGATTCCCTCACATACCATTCCTTCAATAATATTTCTTACTTCCTCCCTAACTACCACTGGTATTTTCAGTAGAGTATGCTGTACAGGTACTTCATCTTTCTTTACTATTATTTTGTGTACATATCCCTTCAATTCACCAAGGTTTTCAGAAAACACCGTTATTGCACTGTCAATGATCTCCTCTATGCCCAACAACCTCAACAACCATAATCTGGATAGGTGCCCTCGGAGTCCTTCCACAACAGCCAGCTGAACTCAACTGATTCCATGTGGAATTTCCACTTGGAACTTTACATGATATTCTCTGCCATGACAACCTTAAAGGAAACATCACAAATCAAGATATAACACAAGGTTATTTGTTTAATGTCATTTAAGATGCGGGTTTGGACATCGCGGTTAAACATTTAATTGCTACTTGCTTCAGAGGTGATTATACCAAAGAAAACAAAGAGCTTTCCCTGCCCCAGGTAAACTCTAGCCCTTATTTATAACCACACACTCACTAGCAGCTTCTACATGGATCCTAAATAGCCTTGCAGAAAGTAATCAGCAGAAGCAGAGGTTCAAAAACAATTGCCCAAAAACACACAATTTGGCCACATAGGAGGCGAGGATTAAACCCATGACCCCTAATTCAAAGGTTTACAATTAGTATACGAGACCACAAGTGTGGTGCCAGCAACTCTGCTGACAAGGCTAAGGGAGTTACCAAGGTAATTGATGTGAGGGCACTGGCCAGCTTTAGAATGCAGTGTTTATTTTCAACATATTTAGGTGAAAAGTTCAAGCTGAGATAACACGCCAGCTATCCTAGTTTTATGGCTAAAAGGTACCCCTCCCCCCCTTGACCACATCTAGTTTTGTCTGTCCACCCCAGAGGCTTGCCTACCTCATTTGAGATTGTGGGCAACATTTTTAAAACACTTACTACCTTTTCTATGGATCTATTGATCCTTTGGCAGTAGGTGGTTACTGGGCAGTATTCATTGATAGCAAAATGTACCATTGTTGTTCCAAACCATATTCTTCATTCCATTTGAATATCAGAGTTCTACATTTTTTAAATGGGTCTTTCACAAGTTGCAATAGCGAGCAGTGAGGGCTCACTCCATTATGCCCCCAGATTGCTAACACAGGAAGTACACAGGATCCACAAGTGGGGATACTGACAAAGCATAGACTAAACACGTCCTGTTTGGCTGCATTTTGGCACATAGGAATTCCACCTAGAGAAGCACAGCTTCAGAATTACAAAAGCGAAATGCGAAAGTCGGTCTCCCACCTAGGCAAATGTAGTGTGTAGAAGGTAGCTGGGAGTACTAGAAAACCCCGAAGGTAAGTATACTAGAACCCACCCAAGTGAACAGGAAAAGAGGAGTAAAACACAGTAACTTTCCTAGAACACACACAGAAACGAGAAAAAGAAGAATTATGCAAAACCCAGAATAGACTGCAAGACACCAACAGTGGATTCCTGGGCCAGAGGATCTATGGAAGAAGGGGACCAAGTCCAAGAAGCACAGAAAGGTCCAGGAAGAACAGGATCCCCTGCTAACCCGGATGAAGGTGCAAAAGAAGAACCACCAGAGAAAAAGAACAGTCAGTACTGCACCCAAGAAGACAAAGTCGGGTTCCTGGAGGGTGCAAGTGATGTCCCACGCCAGATGGAGGAATGCAGTCAGGTTTGCATCGTCGAGGTCTACCAACAAGCTTTGGCACACTCAAAGCTCATGGTTGGCAGAAAATGGAGCTGCCCGGGACCAGGAAGGACCAGGTGGACTCTGCCCAGGAAGGGGAGTCGAAGGGGGCTCTCAGCAACACAGAGTGACCACAGAAGACCAGGCAGCACGCACAGGAGTCCTACAGCACGGGGATATGCAAGTTCCAAAAGCGGCCCACACAGCACTACGACAAAGGTTCCCACGCCGCTGGAGATCCACTCAGGAAGCTGTGCATCACAGGATAGAGTGCTAGGGGCTGGAGCTACAAGATGCACAAAGGACTTGGAGGAAGGATGCCAAATAGTCTTCCATGCTAAAACCGAATGGGAGGAGAACCAGTGGGAGGAGCTTACCACTTCCCTCGCAACAAGAGACCACCGAATGTTTTGGAGAATAGTAAACGGGGGGTCGGGGAACCTCCATTCGGCAATAGAACCAAATATTGCAGCAGGGGTGTGGCAGGCACACTTCCAGTCTCTCTACAGTTCCGAGCAGGGAGAAACTAAGATTGATTTCGGTACTGGACTGGTAGAGTATGGCGGGGATTTGATAACAGTGGGGGAGGTGAAGGTAGCACTAATGGGACTTAAAGCTGGAAAGGCGCCAGGATTGGACGGCCTGCCCGGGGACCTGTTCAAGCAGGAGCCCGGTGTTTGGGCCCCCTATCTGGCTGCAGTGTTTAATGGAGTTTTGTGTGGCATGGAAATTCCGAGTACTTGGCTGGGGGCAGAGATGGTTCCTATATTTAAAAGGGGCTCGCCCCTGCTCCCAGCCAACTACAGACCAATCAGTCTAATTGACGTGTCACAGAAGCTGTTTGGCAGGATACTGCTGAATCGGCTTCAGGACTGGGTGGAAGAAACGGGTGCCCTTAGTCCGTATCAGGCGGGATTTAGAAAGGGAGTTTCTACAGTGGACCAGGTTTTTCGTTTGAACGTTATCTATTGGAGGGCAGCAATATTGGAAGGGGGTAGTTTATACACTATATTTGTGGACCTGAGGGCTGCGTTCGACCTCGTGCCCAGAGGGAAACTCTGGAGTGTTCTGGCTGAGATGGGGGTCCCCCCAGACATCCTGATAATTTTAAAGAGATTGCACCATAATAACTATGCCCGGGTTAGGTGCGGGAGACACGGGGAATTAACGGACAGATTCCACGTTGACAGGGGGGTTAGACAGGGCTGTGTATTGGCACCGACCCTGTTCTGCCTCTTCGTCAACGGGGTAATCGCCCATCTCAATGAAACTGAATACACTGATGCCCCAAAATTGAATGGCACCAGGGTACCTGCAATCATGTTTGCAGATGACACCCTGCTGCTGTCCAAAACCCCCATGGGGATACAGAGGATCCTTGATTCTTTTGTGGCTTTTTGCACAGATAGGGGGTTAGAAATCAATGTTAACAAAACCAAGTTTATGGTTATGAACCCAACCCCAAGATCACGCCCGAACCCCTTACTGGGAGCTTCACGTCTAGAGAGAGTCTCCACCTTTGAATATCTAGGTGTAACGTTGAATGAAACCATGTCCTGGGGAACTCACCAGACTAGGGTTAATCTTAAATTAGTGCAGACCACTGGTGGCATTGCTCGGTTGATGAGAAGCTCCACATATCGACCGCTGGGGCCGCTTATCCAGATATACAAGGCACAGGCTAGAGGAGCTTTGATGTACGGGGCGGAACTGTGGGGTCATACAGCTTCCTGCAGTTTGTCTATAACTGAGAACAACTTCATTAGACAGATAGTAGCACTCCCGTCCAGTACTCCGCTCCTCCCCTTGAGGATGGATCTGGGTCTGAGACCAATAGCAGATGAATTAGGTCTCAGACCCATAGTCTTCTGGCGAAGGCTATGGAGCACCGAGGAACTCTCTTCTTATAGGGCGGAACTGAGGGAGTTTTTAACACACCCTAAAGCTCTACAGATCCCGTGGATAAAATATATAAAAAAGTCCTGTATGGGATTGGGCCTCCCTGACCTGTGGTCGGATCCAGCTAACGCCTCACTAAGGATCCCACGAAGAGCTTTGGTCAGTGCTTACCACGAGCAGAAATTAGCTATGGCCCTAGTCTGCAAGAATGAGGGGTCATTAACATCTGTATTCGCGCAAAGCAAGGACTCATACCGCCTGGAGAGGGTTCTGGATGCTATGTCTCCTGTGCTGGCCAGGAAGCTATTTCTCCAATGGAGATATGGTACATTGCCTCTGCGATCTTACACCTGCTCCTGGTCCACACTGCCATCTACCAAGCTATGTCCGACATGTGTGGGAGCAGAGGAAAGCGATCTGCATGTGGTCTTGTTTTGTCCAACTTACAAGGCCGCCAGGAAATATTAGCTCCTACCACTTATTAGAAACCTTGGTTTTAGGGAGTATCTCCCGGTGTACAGAATTTTAAAAACTGATGTTTCAGGTCCAATTGTGTTTGCACTAGCCAAATTCCTTACCAATGTCTGGCATATTCGTACCCGTATTTTAAAGTTGCAGGCTCCTATCTAATTTTAAGTTACTATTTTAATTGTATGGTTTTTTATCTGATGTGTTTCCTGTTTACTTTTCCTTGATGGTTTTACATGTTCATATGTGTGTTTTTTGTGTACATCTTTTATGGCCAAAATGGCCGAAATAAAGATTAATTAATAATTAAATAGCCTTAGCAGCTGCAAAACATGCGGTGCACTGGGGTACTGTCTTGCATGGAAAAGCAAGCTCTTACCTCCGCCAAAGTTGGACAGTTGGAAGCGAGGACCATCTGGATCACTTCAGTCCACCACCCTTGATGCAAGATCCACACAGCTCAGCAGGAGAGGGGATCCACGCAGCTGGTCGTCATTGCAGTTGGTGCTCACAGAAGCAAGGCAGTGACTCCTTCACCCCAAGGGAGATTCCTTTGGTCTTCTGGGGTAGGCTGAAGACGGGCTGTCCTCAGAGGATGCACGACCATGAAACACTTGCAGTTGCTGGCAGGAGCAAGAGATACAATATTGCAGAAGATGTCTTGCTTTGTTCCAGGTTTTAGAGTTCCTGGAGGGTCCGATGCAGTTTCTACAGTGAGATGTCGAAATGGAGGATGCAGAGGATTCCTGCTGGAATCTTGCAATCCAAATCTGAGAAACCACCCAAAGGAGAGACCCTAAATAGCCCTGAAAGGGCGATTGGTCACCTAACCAGGTAAGTACTTATCAGGGGAGGGCTCTGATGTCACCTGCTGGCACTGGCCACTCATATGCTCCCAGCGTTCCCTGCCAACCTTGAATCCAAGGTGGTGATGGACAGGGGAGTGGTCACTCCCCTCTCCTTTGTCCAGTTTCGACTGGGGGTCCCTGAACCAGTGTAGGCACCAAATGTGCCCTTCAAAGCCTTTCCAGTGGCTTGGGAAGGCTACCCCTCCCAAGCCTGTAACACCTATTTCCAAAGGGAGAGGCTGTAACCCCCCTCTCCCAAAGGAAATCCTTTGTTCTGCCTTCCTGAGCTCGAGCTTTTCAAGCAATAGAAGGGCTGAAACCTGCCTGTGAGGTGGAAGCAACTGGGGTTGCCTGGAAAACTTCAGAAGGCTGGAATGGCAATACTGGGGGTCCTCTAAAGAGCCCCTAGAGTGCATGGAATCATACAACCAATGCATGCAAAAGCCTTGGGGTATGATTCCAACATGTTTGATACCAAACATGCCTATGTTTGGAGTTACCATTATGTAGCTGGACATGGGTAGTGACATATGTCCAGTGCACCCATAGAATGGCATTCCTGCACTCACAAAGTCCAGGAAATTGGTAGTGGAGGTCACGGGGGCACCTCTGCTAGTGCAGGGGTACCCTCACACACAGATATTTTGCACCCTGCTGTCAGGGCTGGAGGGCCTGCTTTAGGGGTGACTTGTAAGTTTAGCAACACAAAAGGATGATGATGACTTATAACTGGTGCAGTCTAAATGGCAGTGGAAGGGTGTTTGCACCTTTTCACGCAGGCTGCAATGGCATTACTGCAGAAGCCTTTGCATGGGCTCCCTATGGGTCGCAAAATATATGCTGCAGCCCATCAACTGAGTATTTTCTTTCATGTGTGTGAGTACTGTGTGACTACATTGGTGTTGCATGAGCTTTGCATGTCTCCTAGCTAGGCTTTGGCTGCTCATCCACACTACCCCTAGAGAGCCTGGCTTCTAGACACTGACTACATTTCACTAATAAGGGATAAATGGACCTAGTATGACCTGGTATAAGTACCTTTGGTACCCACTACAAACCAGGCCAGCCTCCTACACCTGGGTACCTAGGTACCCTATGTTAGGGACTTAGAAGGGGTCACCAGTATGCCAATTGAGAGAGAAATACAGAGTTTTGGGAGAGACAGCATAATCACTGAGGTCCTGGTTAGCAGGATCCCAGTGAACAAAGTGAAGCACACTGACGTCAGGCAGAAAATGGGGGTAACCATGGCAAGAGTGAGGGTACTTTCCTACATTGTTGTTGCATGCACTTATTCCCTTTTTACCTTTATCTTTCATCTCATGAGCTATTGACAATTTTTCCTTGTTCCACCATTTTCCATCATCCAGTTTAACTGCACGTTTGCAAACCCTTCCAACCATGATGGAAATTTTGACTCTCTTTTCTGAAAATTTTGGACACCTTTAACCTTTACATAATCCCCCTACTTCACACAAATGGTCTTTCTTGGCTCCTCTATATACCTGTCATGAGCTTGTACTCTCCTTTCACATACCTTATCAATCATGCCTTTATCAATGACAAATTCACCCATCCATTGCCTTGATAATTTGGTTGCTGGAATCATGCCTCTCAATAGTACAAATGGTGAGGCTCTTGTATCCGCGTTGGGTGTGGTACACACAGCCCACAACAATTTTTAAGCTCCAATTTGGAATTTAAACCATTTGCCTTTACTAACTGCACGTTATCTTTAATGACCCTTTTGAATCATCCCACAAGACCACTGCTTCTAGGATGATACAATAACATTTTTGTATGTTTGATGCCCATATGTGCCAAATAATTAGAGAATTGAGTTGAAGTAAACTGATAGCCATTATCCATCAGGATTTCATCTGGGACTCCTTCCTTATCAAAAACCGATTCAAGAAATTCAATGACCTTTGTAGTACTAGGCACCTTTACAAATTTGAGTTCAGGCCAACGACTGTAAAAATCTATTAATACTATACCATATTCAGCTGCCCGCTAGATAGCACCATGGGGCCAATAATATCAATTGCAATCTTGCTTTATGGTTTGTTAGGTACACTTATTGCCTCAACAGGACTAGGTAATGTGACCTGAGATGTTTCACTCACAGGACACATTAAATGGTCTCTCACAAAGTGTTCCACACTTTTATCTAACCCTGGCACCAAAAAGTTTCACGGATTCTCCTCTTCATAGCTCTCATACCTATGTGCCCTTCATGAGAGAGAGTTAGTACTTTGTTCCTTATGCTCTCAGGTACAACCAATACATTTTATCACATTAAAATATGATTGACCACTGATAATTCTTCAAATTTTGTTTATATGCCTCTCTTATTTTTCCATTGGGTTTCCATTCTGTCCATCCTTGTGATATGCCATGTTTTATCTCACTAATCTATTCATCAGCATCATATGCTTTCCTCTACTCATCTTCCATCACAACACCTTCCAGATGGCAGTCTCCATTGCATACTAATTCCTCATCATCCTCAATCTTTTCTTCGCCCTCATTACTTATGCTTAAACTAGGAGGACGAGAAAGACAATCCGCAAGTAAATTTCTTGCTCCTGGTACATATTCAATATGATAATCAAATGTTTGTAATCCTTACTGACATTTTGCTATTCTGGGAGTAGCACGTTGTCCTCTTTTTGTAGAGAACAACTGCATTAAGGGTTTGTGATCCACTCTGACTGTAAAATGAACGCCCCACAAATAAGCTTTAAATGCATACCTCCCCACCAGCATGCAAGAGCTTTTCTTTCTATTGTCGAGTAAGCCGATTCTGCACCCCTCAAACTACAAGAAGCAAATGCTATCACTTCATCCTTACCTAGTTTGTGTTGCAATAAAACAGCAATAATCCCTTTTGACTGGCATATGTCATAATTATTGTTTGATCCTTAGTGTCAAATGGTTTTAATGGAATGGCATGTACTATTTCTTTTTTTATTAACTGGAACTCTTCTTCACGATTTAAACTCCATTCCAATTTGTCATTCTTCTTAAACAGACTCCTTATATTATACTTCTTCTCAGCACATTTAGTGACAACTCTGCCATAAAATTCTATCAATCCTATTAAGGACCTTACTTGATCTCTGTTTCCAGGAGATTGGAAATCCTCTATTGCCTTCACTAATCTTGCCTTAGGTCCAACTTCCTGCTCTGATATTTTATAACCTTAGTAATCAATACATGTTGCATTGAATTTGCATTTGTTCACCCTGAGTGCGGCCCCCCTTTACTTTTAAAATGGACAAGGCTTGTCTTAACCTTTCATCGTGTTGTCTTTTATCCTATCCAAAAATTAGGACATCATCTTGGAATGCAACAATTCCATCAAGATCTTTAAACAAATTATCCATACCCTCTGGAATACAGCAGAGGCTGAAGCCAGACCAAATGTCATGCGTTTAAATTGGAACAAACCTTGAGGTGTGATAAACTAAGTTAAATGTCTAGACTCAGGGTTTAGACTAATCTGATGGCACGCAGAAGCCATATCCAATAAACTAAATCTCCTGGCTTTCTTTAAAGTGGATAGCATCTCAGTGATGTTAGGTAAGGGATGACGATCTATCCAAATTTGCCCACTGAGATCTCGCAAGTCAACACACATACGAATAGACCCATTAGCTTTACAAGCGACGTCAATTGAAGCAACCCAATCAGAAGATTCTATTCTTTCTGTTACATCTTGTTCGCATAACTTGTCAAGTTCTTTACTTAATTCCGCTCATACAGCTAAAGGTACTCTCTGAACCTTATGTTGTAAATTGAAGCACCGGGATCCCTGCCGATTGCAGCCACTGTTGTAAAACAGATCCAGGAGAACGCACCAGAAACAAAACCCTGTTTGAACTGCACAGACTGCATGAATGGAGAATCGTCCTGCCTGGGAAGTCCCCAATACAAAGACTACATGTATCCTTAAGGTAAGATTTATTCAAATAGGCAGGACGATAATTCACATTAAAAACAGCCTTTTATCACTGGACTTTTCCTTCCTCCCTCTTGTGCCCGCTGCGCTTCAACTGCCCACATTCCAATCACACTCAGTACTTGTTCATACGTCAACAAGTACTGAGACCCAACACTGGCATACTGATATCACACACTGCAATAACCAGTCTGATGCTTATCATGATCTTGTGCCAATCTGCAGCCACCTGAAGGATATATGGGGACTTTACCAAGCATTCCTTGCACGCTCCGGGATGATGAAGTTATAGATGTGGAAGAGGACAAGGCAACATCATAACTATTATGTTGAGTAGATGGGTGAATGCCCTTATGGTGTGTGACACTATGGATGTCGTAATATGTGGTGTTGCTCCAGGTCGGGGAGTTGGCAGCTGATCGCACTTCCATGCGGAGATGTGGGCGGAACAGTTGCCTACTAGGGCTCCACTGAGTCCACAGGTACAGAAGTTATTGTAACTGTACTGGAAAATTTATGATCTCCCACTATGTGATATCGTTTGTAATATCTGACCTATCCTGACTCATGCTAAATATAAACCTGTACTATTTGTTCTTCTGCCTTTTGTATCTCGCAAGTGACCATTTGAACATTATATGCTGTCTGGTTGATATGCAAAATGAAAATAAAGTTTTTTTAAAAAGCTTGTTCTTTTTCTTGTTTTTCCTTTCAAGGTTCTGCCTGCGTTTTCAGCATGCTGCAGCTAAAGACCTTTAAAAGCTTGGGCAGGAGACGCAAGGACTGCAAGTAAGTTCTTTCTTAGGGTGCAATCATGTTTCAGCTGCTACACAGGAAACCTTTCCTGACTCTCTCAATGACTTGAGACAAAGTGCTGAGTCAAGCCTTGTCATGGTTTAAATACTAAGGCCACGTCCATGATGGCTGCTGAGATTTATTGAACTATCATGAGAGTTTGGTACATCTTGCTGTACCAACATCATGCATGGTTTAATTGTTTACAGAAGCAAGTACTGCTATAATGTGCTGCAGCACAATAGCGCAAAACAATAACAAGCATACAAAACCATATGGCGAACAAATGATGGGGGGTTTAGTTGCCAGGAAGCTGAGATACCTCACTTAACAGTAGCTTATCAAGAGAGGGGAATAAAGTGCCGGGGGCTGAGATATTACTAATATCATGCAGAGCTGCAGGGTGAAAGGGACGTATGAAGGCATATGTGCAGAATGTTGTGTGTTATAAATGATGACCAGATTCTCATGTAGGGAATTCACATAGGGGATTCCTGAGAGTACCACCTCCTAACAGATCCCCCAAAATGGGGTGGACAGGACGTGGTTTATTTGGGAAGCGATTGCAAAAGGCACAAACTGAACGAGGGGTGTCGCCTACATGCAAAATTGGTTTCCAGGAATGATTTTCTGGGCCATACCGCTTACAATCTACCAGCTATTGGAGCCTTCCTCAAATACGTTTCGAATCTAGGATTGCATGAACTTATTATTCCTATTGACCATTGACTTCCTATGGGGTGGAGCAACAGGAGCCCTAGTGTTTGGATTTCATGGTTCGAGCAGGGAGATGTGAAATACCAGGTGTATCTTGAATGATGGTAGTAAATGAAGTTTCATTACAACTGAGTTCAAGGCCTTAATAATTTCAAAGGGGCCTGTGAAATGAGCTAACAATTTATTTTTGTCATGTAGGTGTATGTTCTAAGTTGATAAGCAAACTTTATCTCCCACAGAATACAATGGTTTCTGAATTCAATTTTTGTCAGCAGAGACTTTATAAGACTCCTTAGCTTTGGCCAGATAGAATCTGGCTTGCTGCACTAGGTTTCGTACTGACAATGATAGACTTTTTACTGTAGGTACTTTAACTTGGGCTGACTCTTCCTACAAGGTTGATAACCCAGGACACAGTAAAAGGGCGACATACCAAGGGAAGCATGATCTCTGTTATTATTTGCAAATTCTGTAGCCTATAAGAGGGAGGACCAATTTCCCTCAAAGTTGAGCAATAGGCAGCATAAGTATTGCTCCATGGTCTGATTGGTTCTCCCTGCCTATCGGTTTGGGGATGGTAGCTTGAAGAGAGCTGCACATCCATGTCTAGCAATTAACATACTGTGATCCAAAAGTGGGCCATGAACTGCCAACCATGATCAGTGATAAGGACCGAGGGTAACTTGTGTAATCTTACAATGTTGATCATTAAGGTGAAGGCTAACTCCACTGTATTGGGGAGTTCTTTAAATGGGAATTACATGGACCATTTTGGCTGAAGGATCCACTACTGTGACCACTGTGGAATTCCAGAATTGGTTTTTGGTAATTCTATCACAAAATCTAATAATATGGTATGCCATGGTTTGGGTAGATTGGGAATGGGGCACAAGATTCCTGTGGGAGTGTCATGTCAAGATTTACCTTGAACTCAACTTGCACAGGTTTCCACATAGTCTTGTACATCTCTAGACATGCATAGCCACCAAAACTGTCTCATGACTAGTTGAACATTTTTCTGCATGCTCGGATGACCTATAAGGATATTATCAGCACATAACTGCAAAAGCCCTCTGTTGTAAGTTCTTACAGGGAACATATAGGGCCTGATTACAACTTTGGAGGAGGGTGTTAATCTGTCGACGAATGTGACGGATATCCTGCCCACCGTATTACGAGTCCATTATATCCTATGGAACTCGTAATACGGTGGGCAGGATATCCGTCACATTTGGGACGAATTAACACCCTCTTCCAAAGTTGTATTCAGGCCCATAGACTGTTGTTAAAATAAAGGAGTCATTCTCTAGAAACCAGATGTTCCCGATTCTTACACCACTCATCCAATGGCTTGTTTTTTAAGAACACTTTTAGATATTCCAGAAAGGTTGACATGATAATACTGCCCTGAAACTTTTCCATGGGAATGATATTTTGTGGTATCTTTGGCAGTGGTGCGTTGTCTGATTCTACTATTCAGGAAAGGGCGTCTGCCTTGGCATTGTCTTTTCCCAGACAATACGTAATAACAAAACTGTAGTCATCAAAGAACAAGGTCCATCTGAGTTGAGTGTTGTTACAGCATCCACCCATCTCTAAAACTGCAAATTCCTATGATCTGTGTAAATTGTGATCAGATGTCTTGCCTCTAAGAGGTACTTCTGCAATTCCTCAAAAACTGCCTTGATTGCTAACGACTCATGGTCTGAAATGGCACAATTTTGTTCCACAGGTAGCAATTTGTGTGAATAGTATGTAGTAGGACGCATCTGACCGGTGTTCTTGTCTTGTTGGGATAAAACTTTCCCTATTGCCGTTTGAGAAGCGTTTGAGAAGCGTCTGCTTCTATAATAAAGGGAGCAGAGGTGTCTGGCTGAACTTGAATGAGGGCTTTTGTGAATTGTCCTTTCAGTTCTTAAAAGGCTTCCTTGGCATCCAAACTCCACACAAATGCTACTCCTTTGTGAAGGAGTCTGGTAATGGAAGTAATCTTGGAGACCTCATTCACGAATCACCAGTAGAAGTTGTCAAACCCCAAGAAGCATTGGATTTGTTCTACATTGGTGGGCGAAGGCCTTTGTAACACTGCTTATACCTTTTTTGGGTCTATCTTAACCCTTTCTGGATTAAGGACAAGGATTGTACTTTTGGAGTTGTTGAAGAGTGGTACATACCTGCTTTCCATGGTCTGACATGCATCGAGAATAAATTAGTATACCATCAATATACACTATGCAACAAATATCAATGAATTCAGAGAGGGCTTAATTTATGAAGAACTGTGAGGTGGACAAGGTATTGCAGAGTTCAAAGGCAATGACTTAGTATTCAAACAACCTGAATTTAGTTTGGAATGCTTACTTCGACTCACCATTTTCGGACTGGCACCAAATTATTGCCCCCCACAGATCAAGATTGGGATACACCACTGCCTCTTTCACTTGGCCTTATAAGGTTGGGATAAGGAGCAAAAGGTGTTTATTTTTAATTGTGATGTATTTAGTGCCCAATAGTCGATACTGGCCCTTAACTTAGCCCCCTTTTTCAAGAACAAAGAACAAGGGGGAGGATACAGGTGCTTTTGAGAGTCTTATAAAGCCATTTTCTAATATATTTATCTAAATATTGCTGATGATATTCTGTTTCCTTTTCAGTAAGGGCATACACTCAACTACATGGCAACTTGGTCCCTAGTATGAGTGCTATCTGACAATCGTAGTCACAGTGGGGTGGTAAAGTGTTTGCCTTTTTCTTGCTAAATACATTGGCTAATTCCAAATAGACTTCCAGAAGGTGTTCTATAGTTGGTAATTCTGGGCAGAACTTGAGCACAGAAGTCTCATCCTTGTAACAGTGGTTTTCATAAAATTTGGATGCCAAGGTGATTACCCTGGTTCCAGTTATCCTGAGGGCTGTGCCCGATTAACCATTTAAGGCATAGGATCATTCAAAACTGAAGGGTATAAATAATATCAAAATACACCTCTTCTTGATGTCTTACCACAAGTCATTATTAAGGTTTCTGTAAGAAGTTGGATGAGTCCAGAGTTTAATTCCTTGCCATGTAATGCCCCAACTGTCTCAGGTTTGTCATTGTGCTGGGTCTGTACTCCTAACGTAGCTACAAAGGCGGTTTTGATAACATTTCCTATAACCCCTGAATTTATTAAGGCCTGCATCATCATCTACGAGTGCCCTGGTGGAGATTGTAAGCTAACTGGCATAGTCAAATGATGACAAACTGCACATTGGTGTACCTTGAAAGTCAAATTTAAATACCAACCCCCATTAGCCAACGTCCTCACCTATTGAGCAAAATTGTTTTCCACCAGCTCACTTTTATTTTGGCTGTCACTGGATTTATTCTTTCATTCGTAGGCAGGGTTGGACATTCTTCCATGAGATAGCTGGCTTTGCTGAAATAAAGGCACTAATTTAACTTGTTTCTCTTCTCTTATTTAGATGATGGCCCTCTAACTATGCCTATTTGCATCCATTCCAAAGTTTCTATGGGTTTAATTGGAGTTTCCCCTTAGATTTGTTTTGGAACAGGGAAACGTTTTGACCCACATGTCTACCTCATTCGGATTTCCATTCCTGTAATCCATGGTTCAATTTAATCATTACATCTGTAAAGTCAGCACAATCGCCAGGAGGTTCCAGAATTTGAGATAAAAAGTCTGTAGGTTCATTCTTAAAGCCTCTGTAGAAGAGAGACACATGCTTGTAATCTGGCCAATTAATTTCAACAAGTAGCCAACTGAAAGAAGACATATTGTGTAGAAGGTTTGAAGACCTTTGCTTAAAGTTCAGTTACTCATTATCAGTGGCCTAAACAAATGTATGGCAAGCAAATAGTCTTTTCATTGGCTGCGTCTCCTCCAAGGTATGAAAGAACAAAAGCCACCTTAGTGGGGTCATTAGGAAAAGCTATTGGTCAGCCTATGAAATGTAGGTTCATTAACCACTAAAGGTGTGGGATAGTTGAGGTTGAGGGTGGAATTGGACGAGTGTTCCCTCAGTTGCCAGTACCGGTTGGGTCAGGGGTTTGTGATGGAAAGAGAGCGTGTGTGGAGAGAGGGTCTCTAGAATGGATGGCTGCGTTGAATAAGGGGGGGAGTTCCTTTACGGACTAGGTGGTCTCACACACATAATAGTGTCTTGCTTCATCATTTGACCACCTACCACCAGATGATACCGCTCTGAAGCGGTCTGGTTCATGAAGATGCTACATTTACTGCTATGCCCGTTAAAGCATTCAGGCAGGGCCAAAGGCACTGAGACAGGGATCACAGCTTAAATCTGTGGAGTGGGTGGAATTGCATTTGTGAATGCTGTTGCCCCTCCAGAAGGTTGAAAACTAGCAGGTTTTAGAAAGGGTTTTGGTTTCTGATGAACCTGGGGGCGGAGCCGAGGGATCAACTTGTCGTCCCTGTAGTATAGCTATATCCTGTCTCTGGGCAGCATTTGTTGCCTGAATAGTTGCCAGCAAAGTGGTGATATCTTGAAGTGTCACATTCTGTGGGTCCATATTGACTGGGCAAGATGTATAATGTGGGCTTTGTCTTCTGTTAGGTGAGAGATATAAGCCTTACTCTAAGGTTTCATAAGTGGCATCTGAGAAACGACGTGGACCCACTTCTGCTATGTCCTACCTTTCCTCTACTAGAGATATGATAACACCACCAGAAAATCAGTCGAGCTCAGGGAGGAGAGCCTGGTTGGTTGAGCATCTGGTCTATATGGAGTCGTCCTTGTTTTTTTGTGAGGAGTCATCGTACTCTGGTGCTCTGTTGTCAAAGCTTGTGTGGAGAAGAAGGGACAATAATTATGTGTTTGTGTTAGGTATTTAAATGCTTCAATACCTGCAATGCTACTGGAACCACAGTGCTGCTAGTGCGGAATCAGATGACTTGTCTGGCTTGCACTCAGTAGCCCCACTAAACTGTGTTGAGGCCCTTCAGGCCACAATCAATAAAAGAACAATGTATCAGCATTGCCCTTACCTTTTGATCGTACCATCACCATAACACATCAGATCATAACAGATCGATTTGACAGTACCACAGTTCGTTATCTTTACTTACAATTATTTATTTTGTGGCATGCACTTCACTGGTACAAACAGCGTTGTTTCACTCTAACAGTTTCTCCTTTTTTCATAGGTATATTTTCTAGAAGCTATGGTGCTCCAAACTCAAATATGTCCAATAACATTCATACAAGTTCTGTCTGTTACACACTCAATGTTCAATAAAAAAACAATCTTCATTGTACCTTTTTTCTGGGCATTGGTAAGCGTTCACTTAACTTGTTCCTTTTCTTTCTTTTCTTTTGTGCTGAAGACCCTCAGAAACTTGGGCAGGAGATGCAAGGACTGCAGTTAAGTTCTTTCTTAGGGTGTGGTCGCGCTTCTGCTGCTGCACTGGCCAGCGTTTCTGACTCTCCTGATGACTCGTGACAAAGCGCTGAGACAAGTTTGGGTATCGCTTTAATACTAAGGCCACGAGAGTTCGGTACATCCCGCAGTACCAACATCATGCAAGGATCCATTATTTTCTGGAACAAGTACTAATACAGCGCTATAGTGAAAAACAATAAAATGCATACAAAACTATGTGGTGAACAAATGCTGGGGGCTCAGATGCCAGAGCTGGGGGGCTGGGCTGTGAATCAAATGCAAGTAGTGGGCAAGCAGCACTGATTGTGCCATCCACATGAGTAGTCCTGTAAACATGTCTATGACCTGCTGCTGCAGGCTGCAGTGTCTGTATATGCAGTTTTACCCTGCCAATTCAACCTGGTAAGTGTACCCACTTGCCAGACCCAAATCATCCCTTTTTGGACATGTAAGGCACCCCTAAGGTATGCCCTAGGAAGTCCTAGGAAGGGCAAATACTGCCAAATTTGTTTTTCACTGTTGCAAGGCCTATTTCTCTCATAGGTTAACATGGGGACTGCCTTTAAATATCTTTTAACTGTTGTTTCCCATTAAGAGCAGATAGAGATATGGAATTTGGGGTCCTTTACCTTTTGGTAAAGTTGGTTTTTAGATTGTCAGTTTGAAACTGCCACTTTCAGAAAGTTGGCATTTTCTTGCTTCACCATTCTGTGCCTCTGCCTGCCTGGGGAATCCACGTCTGGGTCAGACTAACAGTTGGGCTGTTTGTGAATTCCCTCTAGACAGTGTCACAAAGGGAGCTGGGGTGTAGTCTGCATACCATGAAGAGTCTCCTGGGCTAGAGTGGGGAGGAAGGAGCTGACATTTACACCTCAAAGGGCTGTGCCTGTCCCCACACATTGCAGTCATACATATCTTCTTTTTTTGAGCCATCAAACCATGTTAGAGCTCTCCTTGATGTAGCTAAAAGCCATCCTAAACAACTATTTAAATTGGTGAAAACCGCCAACAGACCATCCATCACCACATCTATCAATTTGGATGACTCATCCAGTGAAATTTAGGACACTGAAATTCTTTGACTCGAAAGAAAAATCGATACTATGCCAAGACAGTTACCATAATCTTCTTCAGTGTGTAAATCCAAGAACATTTGGCAACTATCTGACACAATTAGCGAGGAAGACTTACTCAAAATGATCATGAAGACCAAAACGTCAAATCACTTTGTGAACCCTATCCTGGGTAACATAGCCAAAGGCCTTTACATTTTCATGCTCCCCTACTGGGGAAAGTTGGTGAATCTCTCTTACATCCAAGGAACCTTTCCTGATTGCTACAAACCTAGACAAGTCACCCAGTCCTCAAATACCTTCAGCAGATGTAAACAATGTCAACATTTTTGCCCTAGCTCCAACCTGCCTTTCCTTGTAAAAATGGAACTTACCCAACACATCAAAAACAATTATTTCCTTGAATACCAATCTGGTTTGTAACTGGTCTGTAGTACCACACCAACATGGCTATAGTTGTTCAATGATGCTCTTGGAAATCTAGATGCAGGCAACTCTTCCCTCTTGATTCTTCTCCAGTTACCAGCGCCATCAACACAGTAAACCACCTTATGCTCCTTGACGCACTCAGAAATTGAATATGCATCGATGTGTAGTCCTTAAATGGTTCCAATCATATCTTATGGTTAGGGCACAGAGGATCAAAAGTGATGTCTGTCTCATCTCAAATGGCAGTAAATCAAGGGGTCCCACAGGGTTCTATCCTCGCTCCGACCTCATTCAACCTCATTCGACCTTTATGTGAAGCCTCTTGGAGTCCTACTAAGAAAGGCAAGGATCTCCTATTATCATTATGCAAGTCATATTAGACTGTATATAAAGTTTCCCTTTCCATAGGACATCTCATGTCTTGCCATCACTCTGAAAACTCCGTTCAAGACTGAATCACTTCTCAAAATCTAAAACTGAAGCCTGCCAAAATGTAATTCTCCTTCATCTCTTCTTCAAAATCAACACTTCTGGTACAATTCTGGATGGACTCCCATCCTTAACAGTAAACCCACCACTGTTGACAGAGCCACATACTTAGGGGTCATCCTAAATAAAAGACTCAACTTACCTTCACAAATCAGCACAATGGGCAGAAACGCACAATACCAACTGTGTCTTCCCTGAGGAATCCAACAATACGTTCCAGACCTGAAATTTCTTGTGCAGTCACTGGTGCTCTCCAAAGAGGACCATTGTAGCTCTCTTGACTGGTCTCCCCAAGACACACCCCACCCTTCTGAAATGAGTTATTCATTTGTAGCATGCATCATCTAAGAGGCTAAAAAGAACAATCAGATCCCACCTATGCTCTCTGTGCAGGTTCATGTACAAGATGGCTTGTATCGCTCACAAGGCTCTATACTTTTCAACCTTGTTACTTAGAAGCAGCTGCTTGAACCGCTGACCTTTATAAAAGAACAGCTCATGGCACAATCTTTTTCAACAAACGCAACCAGAATATGGAACTCGTTACCACCTAACTACGCACCACCTCACTGGCAATCATGAAAACGGGGCTCCTAGCCTTTCTCCTTCAGACGTTTTAGCTAACAACATTCTAGCTTCCCCTCTAGGGGAACATGCTTTTCCACCTATACGACTCAACCTATGAAATTTACTGAGCTACATTCTTTGCATGAGACTCTGCCTGGAACTTGGCTTACCTACTTCATTGGACAGTAGCAACTCTGTGCCTTGTCTCGATTAGGGGTGGGTGAAAAATTCTGCTCCGCAAGAAGAGTTTGCAAGGTTCTGCCCACTCTGCGCTCTGCTTGGAGCATAAAGTTACTGTAAAACTCCACCGACCGCCACACGGTAGAGTTTTTTCTCTCATGCAGCTTGACAACATTAATTTGGAGAGTGAGAAACTGCAACCCTTAGCCTGATTTCCAGCCACTAGAATGCCTCACTGTGAGATTTCTCAACACAGGCGGTCATGGCAGGTCGCAACCGTTTGCGTTGAGAAAGCTGCCTCTCGAGTAGAAAATCTACTCACACGGCAGAAAGAAGTCACACACTCTGACCCGCCAGGTGGTGCCGTTTGCACGGACTTTACAGCGTGGAAGAAGTTCCTGGAACTATAAATCAGCATGAGCAGCATAACTTGATCGATTCCAGTAGTTTGCAAAACTCTGCGGAGTATTGGACTGTTTTCTCTAACCCTGCAGAATTTTTCTCATGCTCAGTTATGAGTTGCCATTTTAATTTTTGACTCCGTAGAACGATCTTTAATTTATTGTTAACCCCCTCGGTGCCTTGGACGAGGTGATCTCATCCCAGTACATGGTTCCCGTGTGCCTGGGACGAGATCACCTCGTCATGCACCCGGCTAGCGCTCCCCCCGTGTTCTCCCAACCCACGCCCCCGGTCGGGGATGGAAGGGGAATCCCTTCCACCCCTGACACCCTCCTCGGCAATGAAGTCGACGTCATCAATTGTTGCCGAGGATGCCCTGGAAGCCATTTGCTTCCAGCGCGTCAAGGGAAAGGACCACAACGAGGTGAGTCCTTCCCTTTTTGGGGGTTTGGGGGAAAAACAGACACGGGGGAAAGGAAAGGGTTTTTCCTTTCCCCCTGTGCCTGTTTTCAGTGGATTCCTGCTCCCCGCGATCGTGGAGCAGGAATCCCCACTAGGCACCAGGGATTTATTTGTAGCTTTATTATTGGGAGCGACCCCTTGGGCAACGGTCGCTCCCATTGGGGGCTATTTTTTATCCTATTTAGCCCCCCCCCGGGGGCAGATGGGCCGATTTTTCGGCCGATCTGCCCCCAGGGGTGGCCCGAAAACCACTAGACACCAGGGAATTTATTTTCGCTATGTTTTTGGGGAGCGACCCCTTGGGCAAGGGTTGCTCCCCTGGGGGGGCATAAATAATCCTATTTCGGCCCCCCGGCGGGCAGATTGTCCTTTTTTTCGGCCCATCTGCCCCCAGGGTGAGGGGTCGAAAACCACTAGACCAACAGGGATTTCATTTTCCGTATGTTTTTTGGGAGCGACCCTTTGGGCAAGGGTTGCTCCCATTGTGGGCTATTTTTTATCCTATTTCAGCCCCCCCTGGGGCAGATCGGCCGATTTTTCTGCCGATCTGCCCCCGGGGGGGAGAGGGGGGATCCGAAAACCACTAGAAACCAGGGAATTTATTTTCGTTATGTTTTTGGGGAGTGCCCCCTTGGGTAAGGGTTGCTCCCCTAGGGGGCCATAAAATAATCCTATTTCGCCCCCCCTGGGAGCAGATCGCCCGTTTTTTTGGCCGATCTGCCCCCAGGGGGGGTCAAAAACCACTAGACCACAAGGGATTTTATTTTCCTTGTTTTTGGGCAGCGACCCCTTAGGCAAGGATCGCTGCCCCGGGGGCAATAATTTTTTATATGTTTCGGCCCCCCTTGGGGCTAGATCGGCCATGTTTTTGTCCACTCTGGTCCCCGGGGGGGGGGGTCGAAACCCACTAGGCGCCAGGGATTGTGTGGTGTGTGTGTGTGTTTTGTGTGTTTGGGGGCAACCCATGGGCAAGGGTCGCCCTCACAAAGGGGGGAAATTTCGTACTGGCCATTTCCCAAAGGGGGCACATTACTGATGGCCATTTCTGCCCACCTTGGAGGCAGATAGACCTATTTTTTTTTAGGCCCATCTGCCCCCAAGGGGGGCAGAAGGCACCAAGATTTTTTTTTTGGTCCCTTTGTTTTTTCTGTGCTGGGGGCACCTCCATTCGCCCCCTTTGGCAAGGGTCGCCCCTCCCCCCCCCCAATAGGGTACAGAGCTGTTGTCCATTTCTGCCCCCCTTAGGGGCAGATCGGCCTATTATTTTTTTTAGGCCCATCTGCCCCCAGGGGGGCAGAAGCCACTTAGGACCAGGGGCAATTTCTAAGTTCTTGGTGACGGAGTGTTTGTCAACTGGCGAAGTATTTGTATTTGTGATTATAACAGTTTATTTCTTCTTTTTGTTCTAGTTCAAAGCTTTTGCTTCCTTTGCTGTGGATCCTTGCGGTTTTGGCAGTAGTTGTCCTGCGGTTTGCATAGTTGCATGTTTTAGGTAAATGAAAGCAATTTACTCCAAAGGAGTATTGTTGACATGCATGAATGACATGTTTATAGGTGGTGTACTAAATGCAGTACTGTGTGTGAAATTGTCCTTAAATTTGAGCACAATGATATTTGTGTTGTCATATGTCTATTTTTCTTGTTTTTTCTTTTTAGTGGGATATCATTGGTGATTGCTGTGTCTGTGCAGAGTAGTTGCTGGTGAGTAGCTTTTTCAGGCAAGTGAGTGGTATAGTTTTTTAGTACATAACTCTTTGTGACAAAGCTACACTTTGTTTATTACTTTTTTAGTGCTAGTTGTTGGTAATCCATTTGTTGTTAGTGAGGATCATGGCTAGCCGCAGAATGACCACTCAGCAGGTTGTTGGCATGCTCTTTGAGTCGCCTTCAGGCCATGATTAGAAGACTGACTCTGCATCTGAGGCAGAGGAGGAAGTGAGAGATTCTGGCAGTGAGTTTTCTGTCCGAGAGGATTCTTCTGATGAGGAAGCCACTCTCAGTGCAGATGAAGGGCCTGTATTAGAGGAGGACATTGAGGTGCCAAGAGTGCAGCAGCCTGGGGCTGAAGGGTTTCCCATTAGAAGACCTGACACCTGGATTGCCCCAAACATGGAGCAACCACAGTTACCTGCATTTACTGGTCTCCCAGGGTGTAGAGTCAATACGAAAAACTTTTTGCCTGTCCATTTCTTTCACTTGTTTATGGACGATGTATTTTTGGAAGAGATTGTGGAGCAGACTAATTTGTATGCAGAGCAATATTTGAGGGACAACACTGTCAGACTTAGGCCTCAGTCTAGAGCTACTCAGTGGCTTCCCACATATCTGGAAGAGATGAAAAAGTTTTTAGGTTTGACTTTTTTGATGGGGTTGATCAGGAAGCCGTCACTGGCTTCTTATTGGTCTACTAGTCCCTTGATGGCAACGGCTATATTTCCTGCAACTATGGCACGTAATCGCTATTTGCTTCTTCTTCGTATGCTGCATTTTGTAGACAATGTTTTAGCCTTGCCACAAGATCACCCTGATTGTGACCGTCTTTTTAAGATTAGGCCTGTCCTTGATCATTTTGTAGATCGGTTTTCAGAGGTCTATGTTCCAGGCAAAGAGATAAGTGTGGACGAGTCTTTGGTCCTTTTCAAGGGGCGTTTAGTTTTTAAGCAGTACATTCCTAGTAAGAGGGCACGGTATGGGATTAAATTGTATATCCTGTCAGAAAGCAGTACAGGATACGTGTATAATTTCCGGGTCTACACTGGTAGGGATTCCAGTATTGACCCTCCTGGTTGTCCGGCCACTTTTGGAGTTAGCGAAAAAATTGTGTGGGAACTTGGTGGACGACTGTTTAACAAAGGTTACCATTTGTATGTAGATAATTTCTACACTGGAGTACAGTTGTTCAAGGGGTTGTTTAGAGTGGACACTGTTGCTTGTGGCACAATCGGTTCTAACTGGAAAAGCTATCCAAGGAAGCTTGTCTGTAAAAAACTTGAGAGGGGACAGTGCAGTGCCTTGCAGAATAATGAGCTGCTAGCTCTGAAATTTTCAGACAGGAGGGATGTGCACATGCTATCTACCATCCATGATGAGAGTACTTCCCCTGTGACTGTTTGGGGTCAGGTTGCGGAAGTGCGCAAACCTGCGTGCATTTTGGACTACAATAGGCACATGGGTGGTGTAGATAGAGTAGATCAGAGGTTGGAACCTTACACTGCTGTCCGTAAGTCTTACGTGTGGTATAAAAAGTTGGCCCTACATTTATTTCATTTGGCAACTTTTAATGCTTTTATTGTGTTCAAGGATTGTTCACCTGAGTCAAGGATGACATTTGTTAAATTTCAGGAGTCAGTGATAGAGAGCCTTATTGTGGTGGAACAGGCAAGAGTTCCTAGAGTAGCAGTGGTGGAGGATGTGGCTAGATTGAAAGATCGGCACTTTCCAAATCACATTCCTCCCACTCCCAAAAAAGACTTACCCACAAAGAAATGTAGAGTATGTGCCCGAAGAGGTATCCGGAGGGAGAGCCGGATGTACTGCCCCGATTGCCCTTGAAAGCTCAGCTTCAAGGTTCAGTTTTTTGGCCTTTTCAGTTATTAACAGTGCATTTCACTTTTGTGAAATCTCTTGTTAATAAAATTTGATCTACTGAACCATCACTCACCCTTGTGCCAAATCCAACCAGTATGTGTGGTAAAAATGTAAAAACCTGCTCCGCTGTAATCAGGCGTCGCAGCACACTTGTGACAAGCTAGGTGTCTCAGGTGGGGCCCCGATGATGAAGCATGCCACCATCTTGGTTGGTGGGTGAGGGGTCTTTTTCACATAACCTAAGTGTGTTTCTTTTCACAATTTTAGTGTTTGGCCCATCACTGACGTATGTATATTACAAAACTACCTGTGTTTAGGGGGGAGGGAGCATCTATGTTTTTGGTCCTGGGTGCGGCCTTCATCTAGGGAAACCTACCAAACCCATTTTTTAAAACTAGACACCCCAAGGAGTCCAGGGAGGTGTGGCTTGGGTGGATCCCCCAACATTTTCTTACCCAGACTCCTCTGCAAACCTCAAAATATGCTTAAAAAGGCAAATTTTCCTGACTTTTCTTTGTAGGATCACCGCTCCAGCACAAAATTCCTACTCCCCAGCGTTCCCCTCAGTCTCCCAAGTAAAATGACACCTCACTTGTGTGGGTGCCCAAAGGAGAGTCAGCCTAAAGATGTATAAAAGAAGAATATGTGCTTATCAACTCGCTGTGCTATCCCCTCAATCTCTACAAGTTTGTGGCCTTTTTCTGTTGCAGGCACCTGGCCCACCCACACAAGTGAGGTATCATTTTTATCGGGAGACTTGGGGGAATACTGGGTGGAAGGAAATTTGTGGCTCCTCTCAGATTCCAGAACTGGAAGGAAATGTGAGGAAAAAGTGTTTTTTTAGCCAAATTTTGAGGTTTGCAAAGGATTCTGTGTAACAGAACCTGGTGAGAGCCCCACAGGTCACCCCATCTTTGATTCCCCTAGGTCTCTAGTTTTCAAAAATGCACAGGTTTGGTAGGTTTCCCTAGGTTCCGGCTGAGCTAGAGGCCAAAATCTACAGGTAGGCACTTTGCAAAAAACACCTTTGTTTTCTGTAGAAAAATGTGATGTGTCCACGTTGTGTTTTGGGGCATGTAACCGGACGGTTCCGGATGCCGATATACAAAATACCACGACGGCCGCGATTGACGGCCCCCAACACACTCGAGGGAGACGCCACCCTATGACGTCAGACGCCTTCGGCGTCTGGGCGGAAACTGAAAGAAAAGACGGACCAAGAGGAAACGGAGAAAGGAAGACGGAAGAAGACTCTCGCCGAACGCGACCAGGAGAAAAGGACGCTCGGACGCCGGAGACCGAGAGGAAGGAAATCGTCGAAGGAGCAGAGGATCGGAAGGAGAAGGAAAGCCTCAGGGGCCCTCCCGCCCCCGTCAGTGAGAAGCCGGGAGACTGCGAAAGCGCCGGCCGCGTCCCCGGAGGGGCGTGGCCAACTCAGGTACGTTCGTACCACAGCTGGGGTATTACGAGAGGGTGGCTGTTGGGAACAGGGGGGGACAAGGGAAAGAGAGGGAGATCCTGCAAGGAAGGGGAGACCATCTAGCAGAAAATCCTAAAAATAAACCTAACCGCACCAAGGTACCGACAGCCAGAAGACTTCTAGACAGAAAGGAATGCCTGAGAGCACCTATAAACAGAACCACAAACTAGAGAGCTGTTCTATCCTCACCTCCCTTCACTTATGCCTATTCCCCCACCACCCTACTAACCTTATATCCTTGCAATATATATATCCCACTTACCTGTTTTGTTGTCCTTCTTCTATTTTTGTTTTGGAGAACCTGGCCCACTGACGTAGAGGAAGATCGGAGACCTTCCCAAAGCTGGACCCGGCCACTTGTGGACTATCATTCACAACCCTGAAAGAAAAGAAAAAAGGGAACTTTGTTAATTTTCTTTTGGACTACAGGTGCTTTATCCTTGTGAACCAGGAACATAGGATAAAAGGCGACACCCATAAAACCGAAGCACAAATAAATTAACTAAACCCTCACCTTCTGCGCCTGTCACCTTATTCCAATATCCCTTTCATTTGTTTCGGGATAAAGAACCCATTACAGGGCATTTCCTGTCACGGGCACTAGGCCTACCCACACAAGTGAGGTATCATTTTTATCGGGAGACTAGGGGGAACGCTGGCTGGAAGGAAATTTGTGGCTCCTCTCAGATTCCAGAACTTTCTGTCACCGAAATGTGAAGAAAAAGTGTTTTTTAGCCATATTTTGAGGTTTGCAAAGGATTCTGGGTAACAGAACCTGGTGAGAGACCCACAAGTCACCCCATCTTGGATTCCTCTAGGTCTCTAGTTTCAAAAATGCACAGGATTGGAAGGTTTCCCTAGGTGCCAGCTGAGCTACAGGCCAAAATCCACAGGTAAGCACTTTGCAAATAACACCTCTGTTTTCTGTGAAAAAATGTGATGTGTCCTGGTTGTGTTTTGGGGCATTTCCTGTCGCAGGTGCTAGGCCTACCCACAGAAGTGAGGTACCATTTTTATCGGGAGACTTGGGGGAACATAGAATAGCAAAACAAGTGTTATTGCCCCTTGTCTTTCTCTACATTTTTTCCTTCCAAATATAAGAGAGTGTGTAAAAAAGACATCTAGTTGAGAAATGCCCTGTAATTCACATGCTAGTGTGCGCACCCCGGAATTCAGAGATGTGAAAATAACCACTGCTCCTCAACACCTTATCTTGTGCCCATTTTGGAAATACAAAGGTTTTCTTGATACCTATTTTTCACTCTTTATATTTCAACAAACGAATTGCTGTATACCAGGTATAGAATGAAAACCCGGTGCAGCTCATTTATTGGGTCTGGGTACCTAGGGTTCTTGATGAACCTACAAGCCCAATATATCCCCGCAACCAGAAGAGTCCAGCAGACGTAACGGTATATTGCTTTCAAAAATCTGACATTGCAGGAAAAAGTTGCAGAATAAAACGTAGAGAAAAATTACTGTTTTTTTCACCTCAATTTCAATATTTTTTTTATTTCAGTTGTTATTTTCTGTAGGAAAACCTTGTAGGATCTACACAAATTACCCCTTGCTGAATTCAGAATTTTGTCTATTTCTTAGAAATGTTTAGGTTTCTGGGATCCAGCATAGGTTTCACGGCCATTTCTGTCACTGACTGGAAGGAGGCTGAAAGCACAAAAAATTGAAAAAATGGGATATGTCCCAGTAAAATGCCAAAATTGTGTTGAAAAATTGGGTTTTCTGATTAAAGTCTGCCTGTTCCTGAAAGCTGGGAAGCTGGAGATTTTAGCACCGCAAACCCTTTGTTGATGCCATTTTCAGGGAAAAGACCACAAGCCTTCTTCTGTAGCCCTTTTTTCCCATTTAAAAATAAAACAACGAAATTTTCACTGTATTTTGGCTAATTTCTTGGCCTCCTTCAGGGGAACCCACAAAGTCTGGGCACCTCTAGAATCCCTAGGATGTTGGGAAAAAAGGACGCAAATTTGGCGTGGGTAGTTTATGTGGACAAAAAGTTATCAGGGCTTAAGCGCGAACTGCCCCAAATAGCCAAAAAAAAGGCTTGGAATCCGAGGGGGGAAAGCCTGGCAGCGAAGGGGTTAAACAACCAGTTATAATGTGCACACTTCTAATTCTATAACTTATTTAATGACTATTTCGTAATTTATGGACCTTTTTAACGATCCCGGTCTATTGTAAAGAGAACCTTTGCGTAATGTCCACGTTTTATAAAAATGCATAAATAAATACTGTGAGAAAGTCGGATCACCTGCTGCGAAACACAAATGATGCATGATAGTAAAATAGTTAGCGCCTGCTTTCAAGAAAACAGAGCTGACCAGTGGAACTGCGGGTTCACAATTTTACGCAAACAGGGGTGTCTATGAAAATTAGAAAATAATGTCGGGACGTCTGGTCACACAGTGTCGGACGACCACACCAGCTCCCATCCGCGAGTCGGGGCACTCCGTAAAGGATTAAACCCAACTTTTTCTGTTGTCACCGAGAGCGCTTTACCTGCACCGGAAGCAAAAAAACACACTCGGAGACCAAACCCAATCGGAATCTCCCATAACGAAAACTGTGCTTTGATCTATCACTCGACTCCCAATTGGCCACATATAGCCAAGAGGCGTGGCACATTCTGAAGTTTCCAGCTATATATCAAAAAGGCAACGGGTTGTTGCGGTGATACGCGGTCGTTGGGGCGGATGGCACTGCGTGTTACATAAGACTTATTCTCTAGGCTTTTTAAAGCGAATCTACCTGTAGAAGACCAACCTCACTCACCCCAATTTCAGAGGCGGTGTTCCGGGAAGGCGGGCTTGAGAGCGGAGAAACTGCGCACGCGGCTAAGAGGGCTACGTGCATGTCACGTGACTGTTAGTAGTATCCTGTGCCGGATGCGGGCTGTCACCCGGCTTGGACTCACAGCGCCTTGTTAACATGGTAAGAATGAAGTCCTCACACGGGCGGTGCAGGTTGTTCTAACCGCGGATCCCTTGGTTTCACTCCAGCTGTTGAAGCAGAGCGTTTAAAACCTGCCCAGATCAATGGTGTGTACTTTCATTGGAAAGTAGCCTAGACAATTGATTACCCCGAGTTGGTCACGATGGGATCGTAACGATCAGTGCTTTAAATGGAAAAATAGAAGTGCAGTTACTCTGTAATAGAGTACCTGCTTGTTTCTGAGAAGTGCCGGTACTCTCCAATTAAAAGTATTACGTTTTTCTTGAGATATGCCGGTACTCTCCCTCTCAATATAAAAAAGTGCCGGTTCTCAGTACCGGAGAGTACCGGCCCATTTAAAGCACTGGTAACGATAAGAATTTTGCGGGGAACGTTGTCGTTTGGTAATTTCAGGTGGTTAATAATAGAAAAGCGATCTGCTGATATACATTTGAGCACTAGTGGTTCATGGGCTGATTTTCAGTTACCCTGTTGTTGTAACTGTCTAACCATCATACGCTCCTAAGACTGCGTGCCACGCTTCTCTACCCCGCTCTTTCAGGTTTTGACTCCAGGCTTATCGGGGTCTTCTATACCTGTCATACCATACGTGTTCAGTACCTTACTCACCTGCTGCTGCGTGGTCAGCCATTCTACTTACAGGTTTACTAACCTAAAAAGATCATTTTCACTTTCTATAGCCCACTTAGCGGATCACAGGGCACCCTTGCTACCTACCTTCATTACCTACCATTCTGGCCGGACAGCCCAGCCTTGATGAAGTCACCTCTGTGACGAAACACTTGTTGGCTGTATCTTGATGATGGCACAATGATCTCTAGCACCTACAAATAAAGACACCATCTACAAACAAGACTTAAGACTTTTTTCAACCTCATACTTCCTCCAACCTACAACACACCATCCAGGATATTTATCCTTGCCACACTGTTGGACAATACATTCTGTGTGCTGTGGCCATCTTGTCCCAAAATAAAAAAGTGCCGGTTCTCAGTACCGGAGAGTACCGGCCCATTTAAAGCACTGGTAATGATGAGAATTTTGCGGGAACGTTGTCGTTTGGTAATTTCAGGTGGTTAATAATAGAAAAGCGATCTGCTGATATACATTTGAGCACTAGTGGTTCATGGGCTGATTTTCAGTTACCCTGTTGTTGTAACTGTCTAATCTGATAATTCATATACATACATTGACATAAACGTCCAAATTCAATTATTATTAATGTAATCCCATGTAACTAAGTATTCTGTGTGTTGTAAAGTGCACTGATGCCTTCGGGCGTTATAAAAAATTGCAAAAATAAATAATAAAATAAACAAATTTACACCAGCCTCTGCTGTTGACCCTACAGAATCAGAATTGCTCTTGGACTCTGTGCTTTAAGTGGAAATATCAAAGTGCAATTTCTCACTCATCTGAGCACCTGTTTGCTCTTCAGAGTTAGTGCCGTTACTCTCCCATTAAATGTATTGCACCAGTGCTGAGAAGTACAGGTACTCTCCCTTCCAAATTGGAATGCACCCTTTACTTACTGCTAAAACCCAGCAAGTGTGTGGCTTTTACAGACCGATTTGTTTTTTTTATTATTAAAAAAAGTGGTTTGTAATGTTTTGCTAAGTTTTTCATGACCAGGATTAAATATATCTGGCCCGTACCAGTGTCCCCTCTACTAGGTAAGTGCTGTAAAAAAAAGTCAGACCCACGATAATGCAAAACTAGCCTTAAATATACTACACAAGGTAACCAAAATAATATTCAAACAAAGCTTCTTTTGCTGTTCACGGAGAATAGTGATTTGGAATGATCTCCACAAGACAACGCTGGGTTGGGTTCTCAGTTACTTATTCTCTGTTTTGTTTTAGAGCCAACCTTGTCAGTTCGTTGCAGATTTGCTGTTATCTTTCTTAACCCATCATGTTGCCAGGGCAGAGAGGCCCTTTGTTCCCAGTGGCCTTCGCCATCTTGGTCAAATGTCTTCTACAAAAAGTGTACAAGAACAAATTTTCGAGCTGGCATTTATGGGAAGTTAACATCTTTATGCCAATTTGGGCATTGGGTGGAAAAACTGATTAGTGAACAGTTTATATCCCACGATATGACAAGATAATTCAAGAAAGGCAGTGTAGTGTTTATTCCAGCAGATAGACACACAAGCAAAGTCTGAGGATTTGGTAAGCAAAGTTGCACATTTTAAACATAAAAATAAAGAGCAGGAGTAGTGATGAAAAGGGGAGAGGAAAAATGTTTTCTTGGGAGGATGAAAGCAAAGACAAGAAAAAGATGCAGAAGGTTTTTATTGATGGTGAAGTACTAAGTGTGTACCTCAGTATTCCTTGCGAAAGATGAAGAATGCAGTTGTGTGGACAGAGGTAATATTTCATGTGTACAGGGGTTTGGTCTTGTGCGGAGGCAAGAGTGAGTCCAAGGTGCGGTATGCAAAATTGAATGTGCAGTATGCATCTACGAAAGACTATTATGAGGTATTATGGGAGGAAATTGGATAAACTGGCATGTGAATTGGGAGTGAGTGGTAAGGTTTGACTGGAAGTGGACCTGTGTTACATTTATGCCATGGTAATTATTCATTGAAGTGTGGCAGTGACTGTAGTTGCAAGCAGTTGGCATTATTGTGTGGTTATAGGAGTGGGGACATCGCCCACAAAGAGGGGAGTGATCGAATTTCAGTACGATGTATGTAGCTCAGTTGGGTGTTATGCATTTTTGGTAGCATCATCAATTAGATGTATGATCTATGCATATTGCTGCTGATGAGTGGATGTTAGTAGAGGATGGGCTACTGATGAAACTATAAGTGGACAAGAGGTCTTTGAGAAGAGAGAGGAATAATTATGCACATGATATAAAGCTGAAGGCAAATCATGTAGTCTAAGTAAGACATTATTTGATGCAAGCAAAGGTCTGCATTAGTGCGAGGTTGAAGTATGAGATGCTAGAGGAAATGTTTGAGAAGGGGCTTATTGAGTCATTAGCATGGAATGGTTGTCCCCCGTAGTTCTTACCAAAAACTGGGACAACATGTTGAGTCTTATTTGTCAAGTTAAAACTTTGAGGAAACAATGGGATACTCTGTGGCATGGTATCCCCGAAACCTACCGCTGTAACTCTATATGGGAAACAGCCTACAAACTCATGTTTCAATTGTATTTCACGCTGACTCGTCTAAACGCAATTTACACTGGTATTTCTGATGTTTGTTGGCGCTGTTAAGGTGCCTGCAGTGATTTCCATCATCTATGGTGGTTTTGCTTCTCCATCACAAAGTGATCCAAAGCCATATCAAAGCCACAGTGGGATTTCCCATTCCCGCTTCCTACCATACAGTGATTTTGGGAATCCATCCCTCAACCCTTAAGGCAATGACCCATGCTGTTTGTACTCATTAGTTACATGCTAAATGCAGGTAGACAGTTAATCGCACTAAATTGAAAACAAACTGCAACACCCAGCACCCCCCAATGGAAAGTTCAGCTGTAGCATGTGCTGACCATAGAACAACTGTTGCACAACCTGTCTGGAAGTGACACAAAATTCTAGAAGATTTGGCGCGCCTGATTCCCTTCCTCATTTGCATTGAGTTCACCTGTTTTAATCCCCCACAACTCAGAGCATTGCAGTTATTTGCTTGATGTTTGTCACATTTCTGACTGTGCATACAAATGGAAACCCTGCCTGTGTCTGCTGTACAAACAATTGTATACGCTATATTTTGCTTTAATTCTGTTATGATGTGTATGACGTGCCCTGCTTGGGTCACTGTTTATCCACTATATGTTATATTTCTTTGCTCACCCATGATGTGTTCCCCCCCCCTCACCCCATCTCTTATTTCATGGAGGATTTATTAACAACATTTGGTTCCGAGAGGCTTGCAATTCTTGTTCCTGTCATGTATATTCGGGATGTTTATGACTACCAACAGGAATACACTGTAAGCTATGATTGCGGTTAGAAATGGGGTCTCTAGTTGGCAGTGGTTTGCACCCTTTCAAAGTAGGGACAACACAGATGAGATAACCCCTGCTCCCCCCCCCCTTGTGGCTAGCTTGGCTCACGCAGTCAGACTTATCTCAGAGGCAAGGTGTAAAGTATTTGTGCGTGCACACACACACACACTCTCTCTCTCTCTCGCGCCACCCCTGTTTAGAAAAATAGCCAATATTTGTCCGAGTAGAAGACCAAAATGACAAAAATTCAATGTACACAGAGATATGAATTGTCAACGATTAAACTTTGTAAAGCGCTTAGAAACACAATAACTTCCACTGGGGCTATCACGGAGTATTGACGGGGCTGTTTCCAACAGTCCAACGCCACTCGCGAGGGAGTGTGGGCTGGTCACGGAGTCGCATGGACTCCAGGTACAGTACTTTTGAAAATGATGAAGAAACAAAGACCTTCGCAGAGTCGGGGAGGTGTTGCTGGTGCCAGTGCGGCGATGATTCCCTACTGCTACTGGGAAGGTGAGCCGTTGATTCCTCTCAGTTGCAGGGGAGATGATGCGGCGTCAGTGGCAAGGCGTCTGTTCCTTACGACCTGACAGGGTCAATGAATCCATTAGATCAAGATGTGAGGCGTCAACTTAGCGGTGTCGCAATTACACCACTGGGCCACAGGTGCTGCAGCAGAGTCGGGTGTCGGTGACACGGGACTCACGCTGTGACAGGACTTCTGAGGCATGGCGGCTTCGGGCCTGCACTATCGGTCATGGCACTCAGTGGGGACCACGGCTCCGATGCAGGCAGCGGCACGGAGTCGGACAGCGGTGTTCTCAGTCTAGAAGGATTCTAACTTTGTGAAGTTAGAGATCCAGTACTTACGCCAATTTCTGCCTTTGAAGTAGGAACGCTTCAAATAATTTTTTTTTTTAGTGCACAAGATCCTGCCTTTCCTTCCCTGGCCCCAGACACACTCTAGGGGGTTGGAGACTGCTTTGTGTAAGGACAGGCACAGCCCTATTCAGGTGCAGGTGTAATCTCTTCTCACCACTCTAGCTCAGGAAGACCCATCGGGATTTAGAGGACACACCTCAGCTCCCTTTGTGTGACTGTCTAGAGTGAATTCACAAACAGCTCAACTTTAATTTTGACTCAGATGTGTATTCCACAGATGGGCAGAGGAACAGAATGGTTAGGCAAGAAAATGTCCACTTTCTGAAAGTGGCGTTTTCAACCTTGCAATTCAAAAAACAACTTAAACAAAAGATGTAGGTTTAGGTTGTGAGTTCTTGTCTCTATCTTCTCCCAATGGGAATTGCACTTAAAAGACATTTCGTGGCAATCCCCATGTAACCCCACCTTTTTAAGTACATTGCACCCTGCCCAATGGGCTGCCTTGGCCTTCCTTAGGGGTGACTTATATGCAGTAAAAGTGAGGGTTTGGGCCTGGCAAGTGGGTGCACTTGCCAAGTCGAAATGGCAGTTGAAAACTACCCAGACAGACACTGCAATGGCAGGTCTGTGACACGTTTACAGGGCTACTCATGTGGGTGGCACAATCAGTGCGGCAGGCCCACTAGTAGCATTTGATTTACAGGCCCTGGACACACATGGTGCACTATACTAGGGACTTACTTGTAAATCAAATATGCCAATCATGGATAAACCAATACCATTTAGCTAGAGAGCACTTACACTTTAGCACTTGTCAGCGGTGGTAAAGTGCCCAGAGTCCTAAAGCCAGCAAAAACGAAATGCAGCACACAGTCACAAATAAGAGGTCAGAGGCAACAAGTTTGGGGCTAACCCTGCAAAAAGCCATTTCCAACAATTGCATGCTAATTGCTGTAGTGACCACAATGCTCAGTTTGTGTTCTATATTTGTCTTGGAAATTTACAAGAAAAAGATTTAAAAAAAACAAACTTTGAAGAATAATATTGTGGTCAGTATTTTTTTTCTCAGCCCGAGATCAACAATGTTGCTTTTTTTTGAGTGAAGCAGTTTTTCTCCATTAAGAAACCACAGATCACAATTACATGAAAGATCCAAGCACTAACTGTTTTTATTTTATGGGTGAGAGTTACTAACTTACCAGGTTGCTTTTGGGTTAGTAAACACTGCCTCCATTTTCCAGTGGATGATTATAAATTTGTTGACAGACCAGAAGAATTGCTTTTAAACATGAGCACATCAGAGCTTTGGAGTTGACATTAAGTATGTTTTCTAATTCAGGTTAAATTCCAGAAGAAAACATGCAAGTTCTCTTAAAAAATTAAGTAGTGAGAACAGTTAAAGGTAATGGAGTAAGGCTCAAGAATACTTTTTAGGATGCCATCAAACAAGATTCAACGCCAAAAGACAAAGAAACTCTAGTAAATTATTAGGCTTAAAGAATACTGCCACAACTTATGTGGCTAATTTGAGCTATTAACAGAATATTTGTATTGTCATTTTAGGATAAATGGAAGTTTAATTTTGGGTGTATTTTAGAAGAAGGCTCTCTAAGGGATAACGCGGGAACATGGAGAAACACAAACACTTAAAACATTTAGGTGCAACATATAACTATTATTTATGTGAATGGCAGCTTTCGTTGGTTGAGGATCATTTTGTCCAAAGTCGGTGGTAAAGAAAGGGCTTACACTGTCAATAGAGAGTGGGGGAAAAAAATAATTTAATAGATGAAGACACCTTACCTAGGTGTGGACGCTTTTGTTATAGGATCCATAGCCATTTGTCAGATTATTAAGCAGTGGTGTGCATTTTTATAAAATATCTACTTGTCCAAGGGACGGAATGCTTCAGAAATCTACTTATCATTTAACAAAAAGTTGCTTTTTTGGTGGGATGCAGTGAGGTAGACATATTATGGCTGCATTCATATTATACCAGAGCTCTGATACTATCCTCTTATGATGTTAAGGCTCATATTTATATCGGGGTTTAGATTCTAGTAAGGCTTAATTTTGGTAGCTTTCTGCAAATCTACTTACAGGTTCAGAGAGAGAATCATCAGAAGTTCCAGGTTTAAAATGCCCTGTGGGTCTGGGCACACCCACAAATTAACATGATTAGACTCCTCTTCAGTCTCTTTCCTAAGGCAGAAAAGGTTGGAGATTTACTCCAGACATACTGTAGTAAAACATTTTCCAGGTGGGCGAAAGGAGATGTAAGGTAAGTGAATTTGCTAACCCTGAGCAAAGTTTCACTTGTGCAAATGTACACATGTTTATTTGCTCATAATAATATAAAATTTTCTCTATTGTGTGTTTTTTTATATTTTTTTTAGTTGAACTCCTAATTTATTTTCTTGTTGCCCACAATGACTTAACACTGATTCTCCATTACTATGTTTTTTTAAATCCTCACATGCACCAGAAATGTTTACTAAATCATGCTTCAGAATTGGTATCTAAAGTTGCTCAATAGTGTATCAAAACATTTTTTGGGGATGCAGACTTTTTTTCATGCACATTTTATTTTGAAAGCAAGCGATCACGATTCTTGCTTTCAGGCTTCTACATGTATCTGCATATACCCAGGGAGCACTATACGCAACATCAGATAGTTCAGTTTTGAAATTGTGACACATTTTTATACTGGAACGACTCATTATTGTAAGGTGAGCTCACAGCATATCCTTGGGGCTCTCACCCCAAAAGTAAATGCAGTAGTGACCCATATGCACACATTTGAACAACTTACACACATGAATACAAATCTTGCCCTAGTTGAAAACAACTCTATTTGTCAAACACAAACATTGTCTTTTGTTGGTATCTGATGATCTGTGGCAAAGAACACATAAAGCAAGATGTGGTGGAGTATGTAGTTAGCATAATTTGTTAGAATAGGAAATGCATCTGTATGCAATATGCATGAAAAGAATTGGGACCTATTACGGCTTGCATGTGCTTCATATCTCTAGCAGCAGTATTGGCGAAAACAGAATTTGAGGGCTTAATATGTTAAAACATGGAAATAAGGCATGCACAATGGAGTTAAAATGTCTTAGCACCTTAAAGCCAAACCCATTGGCCTGATAGGATGACTCGGAAGTGCTGCTGGGTGGGAGTCTTACATTGTGGTTTTGAAGACCACAAGCATAGCTCACACCAGGCAGTAACATAACAGAAAAAAGCAGAGGGTGTGTGTGAAGTTCCAAACGGGGTTGGACTGGCCATAGGGGAATTGGGCAGTGGCTGATGGGGTTTGACAGATCTGAGAGATCAGCGTGTGAGCTGGTTTTCTAGCTGTTTCTGGGCCTGTTTTATGGTTTGATGAGACAGTTCTGTCTGTTAATTCCCTGATATTAAAACAAACTCCGCCTACGGCGAGCTCAGATTCAAGCAGTTTTATATATCTCGCTAAACACTTATACAGTGTATCTTTACAAGTTCAAACCTGCCCCCATTTGCAAACATGGACTACTTTTTTTAGCTATCTAATTTGCTAACAGAGACCACTTTTATTTTTATTGCTTGGGTCTATTTTATTGTCCCAGTCCAACCCTGGTTTTAAAAGCCTGAAGGATTATGTTTGCAGACTAAAAATAAAATATAGTGCGCACACCCCGTCTAGACATAAACCAGTGTAAAGCTTTAGTACATCATGCACGTAACCATTCACATATATTCATGTAAAGCAATTGAACTGCTGATTATCCTGCTTTCTATGATCTTAGCAAGACGGGATTCGGGAAGTGAGGGTTGAAACGTTTATTCTTGACGTTTAAAACTATAGACATTTATATAGACCAGTAGTCTGCAGCCTTAAGGATTTGTAAATGGGACTGTCTGCTTCTGCTTTTAAATGGAGTGTTGTCTGGTCAAATACCCATTTAACTTTCATACCTTTGGAGATCATTGAATTAAAGTGATTATATTATTTTTGCAAGATTCCACAAGCTGTTTTTTCCTTGAGAGTTCCTAGTGTTGTAGTTTCTGTTTGGTTTCAACTGTTATTTTCATGGTGTTTCAGTTCAAACTCATAGTGGTGTTCTACTGTGCCTCTCAAATGTAACTCCTTTCAAAAATGAGTCAAGCAGACATATGCCTGGATTGGCAGGAACACCTTTAGAAGGCCACACGGCGCTATTGAATAACTTAGCGTGGAATACGTTGCTACCTTACCCACAGGACAGTCCATAGCTATGTTCTTCTTCCACAATTGGCGTCTTGAAACCAATTTTAGGAGGGTAAGGCTGAAGGATGTATAATTGATGCATTTTAAAAATCTTTTTGCTGAGACTTCACTACAAGTTCCCCTTTAAAATGTTCTCTATTTTTGGACAGCCGCATACAGTAGCCATTTTAATGTCAGGTGTGCTCTAGCATTCCAACAAAAGTTTTAGGAAAAGGCCTTCTATACAGAAAACCAAAAAAAGTTTTGTGCTTAAAATGCATATGTAACCCGAATTTCTTCCCAAAAATGGGTCAGGGAGCCTGTGACAAAAAAACAAACTGGGGGTGTATGCATATCGCCGACTTGTTTTATCATGATATAAACAAATGTTTACCCAGTGCACATTAGATTTTAAATTAACAGAATCTTAGCAACTGCACCATACACACTTAAGACATTTGCTGGTGCACCCAGAGTGTAAAATGGACGCTACAAGAGGAAAAACACCCCTCGAAAAGCAGTTGGCAACACCTACCTCCTAGAATGGCCTTATCTCCAAACTGTATGCAATCCTGCTGGACAGTATAACCTTTCCTAGGTGTGCCTAAAAGAAACAATCCAACAGGGAACTAAGCATGAAGGTCTCATCTAGAGATTAAGAGAGATTATGGATGGATATCCACAAATGCTCCATTTCCATAAAAAGGAAATACATTACTTTTAAGCTCCTCTATGCATGGTACTTCAATCTCACCAGAGTCCATAGGATATTTCCTGTGGCCAGTCAGCCCACTGTGTTGAAGGCAGTGTGGGCAGAGAGGCTCTTTCATTCACATTTAGTTGGAATGCAATCGCAGATCTATATAACACCTCTAGAGAAAAGTGGTCAAAATGCTTGAGGAAATCCTGCTCATCTCCTTACCATTCATCCCGATTTGGTTTCTGCTTGGTCTAAGACAGCCAGAGCTCAAGTATATGACACACAATGATATGTTTGAAGATGTCTAGGGGCTGCAAAGCTAGCCATAGCCATGTGTTGGAAGGAGAAAGACCCCCTCTCCTCATATCTTCCATTTGTATGGAAGCTTGTAGGTCATAGTGGCAATGATACACCATAAAAGCAATGTTAAAGAAGAACATTTGAACTTTGAGGCATCTTGGGCCCCAATAGTGGAATACTTCTCAAAAGGGTACACAAATGCAGTTTGCCCAACACACCCACAAGCCCTAACCATTTTCAGATGAAATAGTACATTTAATGATCATTATAGATGAATGTTTTAAGAGGTATTAATGATTTAGAGAAAGTTCTCTGCAATATTAGTTGTGAAGCAAGCTGCCTGACAATGAGTGGACTTAGACTTTGGCCATATAGATATGGTGGAAGAGGGATGGAGTTGTTACAAATGTTGGTTTAGCAACTTTTGTACCCTAAATTTTTTACATCGTCACTTGAAACGAGACCACTGTTCTTTTAATTACAGTTTGTAAATTGATGTCAGCGTGAACGCTAATACAGTTTTGTTTTTTTAAAAAAAGTGTGTACAGTAAAGGGTTGAATGTCTAAAAAATGTGGTGATTTAGTTTGTTTGGCATGTATAATTGTCCCTCATACATTTCAGTGCACCACTCCTTAGGAGCTGCAATTATCTTCACAGCAGTTGATAACATCATGTGAGGGAGAGAAGTACTCTATTGGGCTAACGTGAGGTGTGTTTGACAATGTCTGAAGGAGGCTGATTAAAAATGCCAGTGGTTGAAGGGGACAAACCTAAAGCCCACTTTAAGTGTATTGTAAACGTTCAACCAAGACTTAATAAAAAGGCAATGGCCAGTGTGATCCTAGAACAATATAGACCTGTGGTGTCTCATGTTCTCAGACAGTTTTTATGCTGAATAAAGGTTTTTATAAGGTGACAGGAGTGATTTCTATGCTGTGACAAGCATTACAAACAGCAGTGGCATTTCTCACAGAAATTTAGTCCAGAACGTTAACCCCCGGCGCTCATGACAGAATAGTTCCGTCATGAGCATCAGTGGTCGTGTACTGAGGATGGAATGGTTCCATCCTCTGCACACGACCATTAAATCCCTCTGCTGTTTACAGCAGAAGGATTTTCCTAAAAACAGACTCAGGAGCTGGGAAAGAGCTTTCCCAGCTCCCAAGACTATTTTTAGTTTTCACTGAAATTAGGAGCAGTTCGGACCACATTCTGATGTCATTTCAGTGAAAATGAAAGTGAAAGGGGCTGTCTCAGCCCCCGAGCAATGAGGCAGATGGGAAGAGGTATCATTGGAAATGGGAGACTCTCCATTGTCCAATGGTACCCTTCCTTAGTGGATTCCTGTTTGGGGATCGCTGCAGGAGAATCCTCCCCAAGCAGGGATCCACCCACTAGATTCCAGGGTGGGGTGAGCGGCCCCTTGGGCAAGGGCTCTTGTTCCTCCTTAATTTATTGGCCATAATCAGTATTTCTGCCAGACCCCCAAGGTACCAGGGATTTTTTTTTTGGTAAGTAATGGATGGAGTTGCCCAGAATCGGCAACGCCCTCACTCCCCAAGAAAATAGACAGTCTTTCTTCCCTCCCCCCTTGATTCCCCCCCCCCCCCGGGGAGGCAGATGTGGTTATTTCCCCAGTCTGCTCTGTATGGGTGGGGAGGGCGAAAGCCCACTAGACACTGGGGAGTATTTTATTTAGCCAGAGTAGGGGTGGGGGCTGCCCAGAATGTGCTTGGCAATGCTCCCACCCTTCCCAAAAAATTAGCACAGTCTCTGCCTCCCACCCCTCCACCCCCAGGCGAGGTTCAGTAAGCCCACTAGGCACCCAGGAGTATTTGTTTTCACCAGAGTAGGGATGGGGGTGTAGTGAAATATGTGTTTTTTACCACTTTGCATCTGGATTAGTTGTTCAGTGTTCACCAGTTGCAGATTACATTTTGTATTCAGTTTAGCTGCCTATTGACTTTATTGTGGCGTTAGACATTGCTATGTGAAACCCCTCTGTGTTTTTCCTCATTGTAAACTGCTTGTTTTTCGTATTCTTTCTCACTGAAGAGCTAGGACATATTTTCACCCAACAGTTAGCAGTCAGCACGATAAGATTGTACCAGACTTCTGTTTTTCAGTGCAGGGAGCGGTTTAGCTTTGAGAGACCCGTGAGGGTGGTGATCTTTCTCGCAGTTGAACGGGGTCATCTTCTTGCTGGCATGAGAAAGAAGAAGAGCTTAGCAGGCCCTACGGTGATGATTTTTTACTTTATTCTTTGCTTCGCAATTATGATATAACATAACCACATGTATTTGCTGTGTACATTGCAGTTGAGAATCATTTTGGTATATTTTCCTTCCATTGCTGTGACTATTTTGAAATGTATTCTTTCGACCTACTAATCTCCTTTTTTAGGAACCTAGTGGTGAAATAATAATAAATGTCTTCTTTGAACTGAGACGTGCATTCCAGAGATTTTTGTCAGCTCGGTCATTAGTGAAAGCAAAACAGGTGCTAAATGCCCCCACCCACACAAAATGGCCCTCAGTCTTCACACATTTTTGACCCTTCCCTGTCGCAGGCACTTGGCCCACCCACCTAAGTGAGGTGTAAGAAATTTGTGCCAGCATGGTGATCCCACACAGAAATGTAAGGAAAACATGATTTTTAAAAACTAAATTTTAGGTTTGCAGAGAATTTTGTTGATAAGGCTTTAGCATTGTCACGCAATCACCATGATTGTGATCATCTTTTTAAGATTCGGCCTATCCTTGATCGCTTTGTAGATCGGTTTTGAGAGATATGTGTTCCAGAGAAAGAAATAGCTGTTGATGAGTCTTTGGTCCTATTCAAGGGCCGTTTGGATTTTAGGCAGTACATGCCTAGAAAGAGGGCACGTTATGTGATTAAGATGTACAAGCTTTCTGAGAGTAGTACAGGTTAATGATATAATTTCTGGGTGTACCCTGGTAGGTATTCCACTGTGGACTCCCTGAGGGGTCTAGTTGTCAGAAATGTCTGGGTTTGGTAGGTTTCCGTAGATGTCCGCCGAGCCCGCATACAAAACCACAGGTTACCACCTTGCAGAACCAGGTTGTTTTGTGATATATAATTTTGAAGTCTCCACAATATGTTTTGGGTTGTTTCCTGTCACAGGCACTACGCCTGCCCACATGGGAGAGGTACCATTTTAATCAGGTGACCTGGGTCGGGTCGGGTCGGGTTGAAGGATGTTTGTGCCTTGCTGCAGATTCCAGAACTTTCAATCACAGAAATGTGAGGACAATGTTTTTTTTTTTTCTTTTTTTTTTTTTTTAGTGAACGTTTGAGGTTTGCATGGGATTCTAGGTATAAAAATGTGGTATGAGCCATGCAAGGAAGCCCACCCTGGATACCGCCAGGTGTCTAGTTTTAAAAATGTACAGGTTGGCTAGGTTTCCTTAGGTGCCGGCTGAGCTAGGATCCAAAATCTAAAGCCACTAATATTGGGAGAAAAAATGGGCAGTTTGCGGTAGAAAACTGCACTGCGTCCATGTTACTTTTTGGGCCATTTCCTGTCGAGGTCACTAGGCTTACCCACTCAAGTTAGATACCATTTTTATCGGGAGACCTGGGGCAATGCTGACTGTAAGGAAGTTTGTGGCTCCCCACAGATTACAGAACTTTCCATGACAAATGTGAGGAAAATGTTTTTATTTTTTCTATAGTCAAAGTTTGAGGTTTGCAAGGAATTCTGGGTAAAACAGCTTTGTGAGAGCCAGGCTAGTCAGCCTACCGTGGATACCCCTAGGTGTCTAGTTAAAAAAAAAATGTACAGGTTTTCCTGTGTGCCGGCTGAGTTAGGGCCCAAAATCCACAGCTAGGCACATTGCAAAAAAATGGGTCAGTTTTTAGTGGAAAATTATGATGTGCCCACGTTGCGTTTTGGGTGTTTCCTGTTACGGGCATGAGGCCTATGCACATAAGTGAAGTACCATTTTTATCTGGAGGCTTGGGGTGGGGAGAATGCTAGTGGAAGGAAGTTTGTGGCTCTCCTCAGATTCCAGCACTTTCTATAACAGATGTGAGGAAAATGTGTTTTTAGACAAAGTTTGAGGTTTGCAAAGGGATTCTGGGTAACAAAATCTGGTGAGAACCACACAAGTCGCCCCATCGTGGATTCCCCTGGGTGGCTAGTTTTAAAAAATGTACAGGGTTGCTAAGTTTCCCCAGGTGCTGTCTGAGCTAGAGCCCAAAATCCACAGGTAGGCACACTGCAAATAAAGGGTCAGTTTTCAGTGGAAAAATGTGTTTTGTCCACATTGCGTTTAGGGCAGTTTCCTGTAGCGGGCCCCAAGCCTACCCCCACAAACTAGTTACCCGAGAGATTTAGAGGAACACAGAATAGTAGTTATTGCCAATTTTCTTTCTCTTCATTAGCGCCTTCCAGATGTAAGACTGTGTAAAAAATACGTAATTTTGAGAAATGCCCTCTAATTCACATGCTAGTATGGGTACCCACAAATTCAGAGATGTGCAAATAACCACTACTTTTAAGCTCCATATCTTGTGCCCATTTTGTAAACACATAGGTTTTCTTGACCTCTGCTCTGTGCCACTCTGTGCAACCCCCTCTATGCCACTCCATAGCACTTTTCTCCACTCTGCTGCTCCACTCTGCCTTACACTGCTCTGCCACTTGACGCTGCTTTATGCCACTGTATGCCACACCACTCTACTCTATGCTACTCCACTGTTTTACACCACTAACATTTAGCCATGCTGAACAGTATCCAGGCTGCTGTATAACATGGCTAAAACAGAGCCAGTAGCTCTCCCGTTAGCGAGACTATTGGCTTTGCAGGGCTTGTTCTAGAACCTGCTACAGGAACATTGTTGTGGTTCTTGGTTTTCTGACAGGACAGCAATGCTTCAGATGGCAGGCCCAGTCTGGTGTGCAGTCCTTTTTAGAAAATTGTATGCACCAGGAAAAAGTTTTAACCTTGATTCTGAAACTAAGTAGTAGCCTATGCAGGCTGTTTACAGCTGCCATTACTGAACATTTCTTGAATGCCATAGACTATTCTCATCTCATAGTTCTGGGCTGGTTAAAGCTTAGTATTCTGGCTTTGTAGAAGTCCTAAAAGATGTAGGGAATTGCAAGATAGGAGTCCAGTCTGGGTGTAATGAAGGATGATAGCACTGCTCTTATGGAAGGAAGATGAGAATCTTCCTCAGGACCTTTTAGCAAGTCGAAGCGGGGACACGCTGTAGTAGAAATCTGATGCTTGAGAGCCAGGCTGTCATCCAGCACCTTTGCCTGGGGATTTGGAGGCTTATTCATGGAATAAGACCATAAAAAATTATCTGAAGAGAGTCTGTGCCAGCCCAAAAAAAATAGCTTTTTTCTATCTGGATTAAGACCCATTTTATGCTGAATTGCCTCCCAAGCATGTGTGCAGCTTTATTAAAAAATGAGGTGGTTGACGATCCAAACTAATAAGGATAGGTGTATCATCCGTGTAAGTGGAAGAAAGGATTGGAGGTGAGGGTTAGGTGTTGTTTTTTCCACGTGTGAATAAAAAAAGGCACATACCTCAGGACCAAACAAACCTGAGTAAAGTATTTTTAACCCAGTGGGGCGTTTACCAGATTAGTCTTGTAAATGTTGATTGTGGTCAAAAATGTGAAAAAAATGATTTGGCATCAAGTGATCATCAGAATGTTTAATCAGCCATGCTTTTCTCTGACACAGTATACAGACCTTGGACCACCCTGAAATCTGTTTCTTGTGCCTTTCAAATTATCAGCGCATCAAGGATTACTAGCAAGCTCATGTCTGATCGAACATTGTTTTAGAATACCTATCTTGTCTATAAACCAGTGCCATATTCCTTGTGTAAACCGTTTGTGTTCTTAAATACTTTTAGAAAAGTTATATTACATTTTTCCTGTTGTTTGTGAAGGGGACTCCTCAGAAGGATGTCATCATAAAGCCAGATGCGCCAAATACTTTACTTCTTGAAAAACACGCAGACTACATTGCATCATATGGAACAAAGAAAGATGATTATGTAAGTATCTCGGAGCTATTGCGCATTATCCTTTCTACTGACTCTCAAACAGTGTTTATAAATTCAGTAATCAGTTCAACCGTTTTCATTTGTTACCACAATAAATTGAGCACTCCTACAATATAGAATATCATTTTGTGACCAATATCTGTTTCCATTTGACTTTGTAGTTTATTTAACGTAATCTGTGTTTTGCACAGGGTAGCATACATTAACTGTGTCCCCGCCAGCCGCTGCCCATCCTTTGGGGCTTAGCGGCCATGTCCCCCCTCTCTGTGTCTGTGAAGCTGAGCAAATATCAGCGTGACAGACACTGTTCATTTTTGGGTCAGGCAGCCAGGACCTAGACATGCGCTATTTGCACAGGCTCCTGGCTGCCTGAGCTGAACTTTGCAGAAATGAGGAGCTCACAGCTCCTGTGGGTGTGACCTCCTCAACTCAGCAAAGGTTCTCGAGTCCCTCCCCCTTGGTGACGATGGATAGTGTCGCTCACTGCCTCCAATCTGTGCGCTTCAGCGTTAAGCCCTGAAGCACCAAGGGTCCAGTGTCAATCAGTGACACATCGTCACAGAGTGGGGCGGGGTCAGCAGTCTCACTGACCCCATCCCACTCTGTGGCGAGGTTGGGACTACTGCCTGTTTTTTGTATTTTTTTTAATTAAAATGTTTTGTCTTGTTTTGTTAATGAATGTTTTCGTGTATGCATGTATTTTTAAACGTGTGGTAATGAGTGTGAGTGCGTGTGTATGTGTGTCCCGTTTGCCCCCCCTCCTAAAATTACTGTCCACTACTGCTCCCTGTCCCACTTTTTAGGTCGCCCATGCAAGCGCTTTGACCTGTTGTAAGTATTGTGGGCTTTTAACCACTCCCATCTCGCGCACATCGCTTTAATTTGTTCCTGGTCTTGCCTTTCAGACTTGATGTCATTGGTAAACGGTCCTGCCTTGAGGCTGTTTTTGTCACACCTTGCAGACTGTCCCTGTTACATGGACTATTGCACAATTTTATTGCACACTTGCCAATCTACTTCAGCATGGGCGAACATTTTTTTCTTTTTTCCTCTCCACTTCGTGCTGCACGGCGGCCATGGCGCTCACAGCGTGAACCGGCACAACAGCGTGAACTTGATTTGTGGTATTGGAGCGCTGGTCACATTTTTCAGACTTCGCTAATTGGAGTCATTTCTTGTGGCTCTCCCGTTAAAACACTTGAAATTGGTAAATGCTTTATGTAAAACAGAAATCATCAAAGATAAAGTAGCTCTTACACAGCGGGAGATCCCTTGATTGCACCAGATGAAATAGAACGAGAATTGAGTAAATGAGAAGGTGCATGTCTTGGACCAAATAACGTTAAGGCCAGAGATGCTCTCAAATGTCATCAGGAGCTGTAGCACTGTTGTCAGATCAGCAGCTCAGTTCTTCAAATATATATTCGTGTGTTGGCTTCATATAAATGGATAGCATAATTCCCAGCCAACATTGGGATGCCCTTCACCTGACCCTGAGCCATGACCACCACAGGGAAGGGCTCATCCGCTACCACATCAAGCATTTGCAATGCAATAAGTCTCACATTTGTTAGTGTTAGAGCTATTGGCGTTGTAAATGCATAACTGGACTTTTCTTGCCACATAAATTGGTCAACCCTGCTGCATAATTTGGTCCTCTTAGCCAAATAATTCCAATGGCCCTGCATAAAACTAAAGCACTTCATTTACCTTCTTCCTGGACCTCTGTTCCTTTTGTGATTGTCTAGCATTTCCCCAGGTAATTTAGCCTTTACATAAATTGTATGGCTTTGGAATGGACAGGACAGCATTGTTCTCAAGGGCCTTATAAAAGGAAAGATTTGCATCCCCGATCACTAGGGATACGTTTTCATCCAGAAATGTAAACATTGTCCTTAAAGCAAATGAATAAATTAACAAACTAGTCTGTCTGCCACACTGAAAACAAATGTAGGTACTAATATTAAGTCACAGGGTTCTCCACCCAACACATCTTCATGGATGTAGTACCGCAGCTTGGTTGCCGTGACAGCTGCATGGAAATTGAACCCAGAAGTACACAACTAAAGTACTGCTCTCCATAGCAAACTGTTAGATTGTAGAGAATGTCACAACTTAACAGATTACGTGAAATCCACTAGCTACAAAAGGATTTACAAATAAACCTGTTCGTGAACTCAGCTGGCACAAGTCAGTAAAACATACCAAAATGGGACCCAAGTGTCAATATTAAATAAAAACAAAATAATATTTTTGTACAAAATGCTGCTTTACTGGTTATTCTGCATATACGATGTAAATAAGCTCTTGGCATCTACTTGAACTAAAGAACAAATGGCATTCGAACAGGATGACTCCTGCTGAAGACAGCAAGCAGGTTCCGCCATTTCCTACAAATGGTAAAGTCCTGACACTTCCTTGTTAGCGAAGTTTGTGATCTGGGGCCTGTGCAGGGACACCGCCTCAAACACTCAAGTCAGCTGTTTAAATGCTCCAATAAAGAATTTAGAGTTGGGCTTGTTGACACACGCCCCCTTTCCTAGCAGGGCTGTAGTCAGTCCTGTTGCCCGGCTGTTTACAAATGTGTTGGCGTGTTTGTGAACTTTCAGCAACTGAGAAGCAACCAGAGAAACCTTACAGCAGAGAAACTGTTCATGCGGCAGCAGACAATATATATGCAACAGCAACAGATTTTGTCCACATAACCAAAGGAAGGGACATTACGGAGACGTTTCATCGCCAGCGTCACATTATTGTATTTGTATTGTATTGTAATAGTATTTATATAGCGCTTACTACCCCTGACGAGGCGTCAAAGCGCTTTTCGGTGAGTAGCAAGCTACTCCAGAACCCAAGAGGAATTAGTGGTGGATTAGTATGGGGAAACAGGAGTACAGTTTTAGTATTATCAGTTAATTTGAGCAGAGGATATGTGAGTTTGTTAGTTGGATTGACTAGAATAATAGAGGGATAGAGGAGAGAAGAATCAAGAAGTGTTAATTGGGAGTTTATAGTGATAGGGTGAAGCTTGGGATGAGTAAAGGAGAGATGGAGGAGGGAAGAGTCTGTGGAAAGGGTTAGGGAGATCATAGTAGCAGAAGGGGTTTTGGATGAGTCAAAGGTGAGAGAAATGGGGTAGAATTTAGTAGAGTTGTTTGGAAAATCATTGTAGTAAACTGAGGTTTAGGTGACCTAGATGTGGAAGAGGAGGAAAGAGATTAGGTAGAGTTATTTTGTAGATGAATGTAGTAGAATTGGTTTGGGATGAGTTACTTAAAGGAGCAAAAATAAATACACTAACAAGTAAGAATTCCCTAAGGAAAATTATCCAAAACAAAAAAGGAATTGCATTGTTGCTTCTAATAACAGAAGGTGAACTCAGTGGTGGTGGCGTAGTTAAAGAGCAAAGGAACTTTAGAGGGAAAGAGTGTGGATTGAGGCAGAAGCAAGACTCACTTCCTCTTTTGCTTCCTTCATGTTTGCAGTAGGATTAATCTTAGAGCTAACTGCTCAACAGATTTTGAATTCGAAAAATAAAAGAGTAACTGACTTTGCAAATGTGGAGACCCAATACGAAATGCAAAAAAAAGCGCACTGCTATTTTTGATAGCCGTTACGAGTTGAACATACGTGCGGAACCCACAGGAGAAAGGAGCAGCAAAGGGTTGTCACCCGCATTGTGATTCCCAGTGACAGGCAGAAATGCATTTGCTGTCACTTTTAGGGTCACCAAATATTTCTTGACCCAAGTGGGCTTTCTAAGCAGGCTTTTGGCCCAGCATTTGCTACTTTTGCTCGAGTAGCAAGCCAGTTCCTCTCTATTTAATATTAATCAAACTGGGGTTTGTGACTTTTTGTGGGAAGTTCCTTTGGGGGTTTGAGAAACCCTTCAGTGGGAAACGGGGTAGCTCAAAGCACCAGGCTATGCTACCATCAGCCTCTGAGCACAGAGCCCCTAATGCCACACATTATACTTGCCTGTCAATTTATTACATAGATCATTTTAATTTATCTTGTTGTCTTTAATTCTACATCATACTGAGGTGACCACTGCACATCCACAGCTGAAGAATCAATGCATGTCAAAGCACTATGATGCGCCTTTAAACGGGATACTTGTAAATTTACATTTACCAACACACCTCATTAGAAAGTGGTTGTCCTCACTCCTTGGCTCCTCACTCCTAACTCCAAACCAGTAGTGCTATTATTCCTTGCTGTAGATGACTGGCCACAGCAGGCCATTTCATGCCTGGTCAGGAGGGACCACTGACACACACTCACCAACATATGCAATACTGAACACAAGACAGGATATAACAACTACTGTTTTCAATCTTGTAAATGCCTTAAGGGCTTCTCATTGCACATTGTATAAACATTTTCTCTTGGGCTTCCCAAGGCCAGATTCACAAAAATAATATATCAGATGATGTAACTTTTGGAATTCAGTTGTAAGTCACAATTATTTTTTTTAATATATCAGGCTCCTGGTGTGTAAGCAGCTCTCTTTAGGCACAAGCAATTTATCCTAACCACAAAGGCTCTCAATGCTTGAAGACTAATGCATGTTACATGCAAGACTTGTTAACATGTTGCCATTTGCATCAGGAACTATTATGTTCTGATGTTACCTCTGGCTTCATGGTTCCCCAGATATTTTGGCTGCTTACAGCACCACAAATGTTTGGGATAAACTGTAGGAGTAAATGAGGCATTACAGGGAGAACTGGACCTGGAATTACATTTCCCCCATCGGATTACCCATTTTGCAGGTAGGTTCAATCGAGGATTTCACCACTGTGCATTTTAGTTGTTCAGTGTTCACCAGTTGCAGATTACATTTTGTATTCAGTTTAGCTGCCTATTGGCTTTATCGTGGCGGTAGACATTGCAGTTGAGACATTGCAGATGAGCTGTGTTTTTCCACATGGTAAACTAAGCTTGTGTTTTTCGTATTTTCTCTTACCGAACACAATAGCATGATAAGAAAGCACATTTTCTTTTGTGTTTTTCTTCAGTGCAGAGAACAGGTTGTAGCCAGCATGTTTGAATATTTCCATCTCAGAGGGGAGGGCCTTTCAGAAGGCTTTTTCCATGATTGTGTAAGCTATAAAAGAGGTGACCCTGCTCAGTAGCGAGGGAATTTCCGAGACCTCTGCACTTGTCCCGTGAGGGTGGATATCTCTTTCTCGCAGTTGAACAGGGGTCATCAACTTGCTGGCATTAGAAAGATGGAGAGCTTGGCAAGCCCTACAGTGATGAATTTTGACTTTATCCTTTGCTTTGCAATTATGCTATAATATAATTACATATATTTGCTGTGTACATTGCAGTTGAGAATCAATTCAATTCTCTTTATTCGGTCAAAAATTTAGACCATTAGAGTATAATCAATCATACATCAGTGCATAAAATGAAAAATAAAAAAAACAAAGAAAGAACATATGAAAATAAATGGTAAAACTCTTTATAAATACTAAAAGCAAGGACAGCCATTGACTTCTTTATAATCTGGGGAAGATAACAAAAGACCTACTTTCCTACTAAACAACCAATCATCAGCGCATTTTGGCAAACTCCTATTATTGCTATTGGATTCCTTTCGCAGCTAATAAAATGGAATATGGTTTGAACCATTAATACATATATGAAAACATGATAGGATCAAAACTTCAATATAGGAATAATTACAAGTCGACTAGTCTGGGGTTCGATATACCATTATCATAAGGAGAGACATGCTTTATAACCAATACCACTCATGTTAAGAAAGTTCTAGTACCAGCAGTCCAAAGTGCAATGTGCTATCATACAATAAATACATTTATAAATAAATGCTATATCTCAGCCATAAATCATAAAAACTATTCAAGTCATAAGTCTAAAATGCATTGTGCAGTTATACAGTAATTAGATTGATAAATTAATACTTTATCTCAACCATTGACCAAGAGAACTAAAATAATAAAAAAACAGATACTTTTATCATAATATTATCACTGTAAATTCTAATAGAATTGGATAGAAAAATTTCAACTCTAAAACCATTGAATAAAAAACAGGAAAAAGGGGAAGAACCTTTCAAAAGTCATAGCCAACTATTGTTCCCCACTATTCCTGCTATATGGCTCAACATTAGGAATCAGACACTGTGAGTGGCTCTGAGACGAATAGACCAAGCTATTGTCAAAAATTTGGTTACCCCGCTTACAACTAATGTAGGCGAGTCATATTAACAAATTCTATAGGCGTTAGCTCGATCATATAGTAACAGAGCTTTACACAATGGAATGATCCATTTTTCCCTAGGACTCTTATATAGAGGGCAAAAAAACAAAAGCTGTTCAATTGATTCCTCCAGTGTGTTGCATTTTAAACACTTATTTGCCTCAGAGCTATTCTTCGACCATCGAGCAGTAAAACTGTTGACTGGTAAAGTTCCATATCTGAACTGGAGAAATAAAGCACGGGCATAAGCAGGTATTGGGAGATCAAAAAATTGCTCAGGCCATGGTTCTTGTTTTACGAGCAGAAACTCAGAAGTTAATCGACCCACCCCATTGCTATGGAGGGTCTCCACATTGGCTTTCTCCCAGTATCTTTGTTTGACTAATGAAATAGCGTTAGTGGGAATCGACTCCGGTCTCTCCCAAAAATGGGGGGAAAGCCAATTCTTCCCAGGCCAGTTTCATCTCCCTCAACCAGCTGACCTTTTTCCAGCTATATTGGATCTTTATAAGATATTTTATTACCTCCCGAAAAGGTTCCAGTTCTTCCATTTTCCATAAGCGGATCCAGTATGAGAGGTCTCAGACCCGCTACATCTTGGATACTATTTGTTTCGAGGTCAAGTCTGTGAGGAATCATCGGTGTACCTTTCCCCAACCTAGTTATATACCTGAAGAAGTGATTCTCTTTAATTTGGAGGACAACCAACTGCCTTTGGGAACCCCATACCTCTGCCCCATACAGTGCAGCACCTTGAATTTGAACTTTATATATTTCAAGGATAGGATTTAGAGGCGGGCTAGCTACTGTCCTAGCTTTGCGTCCTAGGGCCCCCCTCTTTGGCTTATGATATGGGCCCTTTTTCTAATAGCTGCAGCCCAGCTACCCGATTCCATTAATCTGACCCCCAAATAAGCATACTCAGTGACCCTTTCCAACGAAGTGCAATTCACTAAAATGGTCACTTTTGCTTTTATTTTCCGAGAACTACATATCATGAGCTTGGCTTTCTTAATGGCATAACACAACTGTGTGGGTACTTCGGACTGAGCAGCCCATAAGTCATCAGCGGATCCCGAACATTGGGCGTTTATATTTTTCATGACACACACCGTCACAGCAAATAAAGAAGTGCTTAAATATCTCAAGTCGATGGCCGCAGATACCGCAAAGAACCAGTGACAGCGACATGCCCAAACAACATACTGCCACGGAGCATGAAGCAAAAGAAAAAAGTAGTGCACCACAGTAAGATATATGGCCGATCGTGCAATAATCCATGACACAGGGTCAGTCTCTAAGGCGGTAACAAAACAGCCTCAAGGCAGGACAAACGCAAAGAATTTACCTAACAGACCAAAGGAATTTAGAAAGGCAGGCCATGGAACAAATGAAAGCGATGGGCATGGTCAAAGCCCACAGAGGTAGATTACAGCATGTCGAGAGACCGCACATGTGCGCTGCTTAGGCCCGACCTGAAAAGGAATGGGACAGAACGCCTGTATTATCCCTTCAAAAATGTGGCATTGCTGGGCTATATGACCATACATTTTCACTCCGGCCACAGGATTAGAGTACCACAGTGTAATCTAGGTGAACCGACCTCTCCCCATCCTCATACAGGACATTACAAAGTTAAGGTAACCCGACTGCAGTGTGAAGAAAGCTTTCTTGAGGTCCACAGACATCACCCCCTGTTTTTCACCAGTCTTGGTCTCATCCACTACTCTATATGGCCTCTCAAGATTGTGTTACTGCTCTGTACATTTTGGCAAGGTGAGGTGTCAGAAGAGCAGCTTAAGTATGATAACGTTCTGTATTTCTGGTTGACAGTTATGCACCCTGATCAAGCAAGAACCAGTCGGGTAAGATGCAAACACACCCTAAATTAACCAGTGTTCCCCATCAGGTAGCTTGTCACAGAGGAGGCATGCTTAAGAGGCAATGTATTAAGTATTTTTGCAACACTTCAAACAGTAAACCAGTGAAAACACCCCACAAAAAGATACCACACCTGGTAAGAAAAAACCAAAATGACAAATCCAATAAGTAGAACCTGAGATATGATTTTTTTTAAAGGATAAACTGTAGAAAATTGCTCAGAATCAAAAAGCATCAACTAGGGCTATCTGGTTGCGCCTTACCAGGACAAAGTCAAAAGTTCAGGCTGACTGTGATGGAGTGCAGGCCTGCTGCACAAAATTTTCTTCATCCTGGTTGCGTCAGCATCCAAGATATTGGGAGCAGGATGAAGCGATTCATCTGTGTCAGTCCCCACAGTGGAGATGATGCATTGATCTTTCCCACACAGTAAAAGACGCGTCCATTTTCTTCATGCTGCAGCTAGGATACGTCGGGTCTGAGAATCACCTGTTTGATGCGCATAGGTGGATCTGTGCTGGAAAGGTGATGCGTTGACTCTGATCCACGCAGTGGAGCCAATGTGCCAGTGCCGATCCGCGCAGCAGCAGCATTGAAGTTTCAACTGGAGCAAACACCTTAAGCCCAGTTCCTAGGGTCCAGATCTGGGGTGGCAGCACTTGGCAGGGCAGACTCACAGATGGCATAGTCCTGGTGGAGATGTATATGAGCTGGAAGTATTTTCTGTTCCTGAGACTTCAAAAATCAGGACACCATTTAGCTGGCCCTTGGAGTCACTCTGGGTTTAATTGATGTGGGGCCAGTCCTTCTCAGCCAGGGAAGGAGGGCAGTAGATTAGCACAGCAAGAAAGCAGTTCTTCCAGGCCAGCAGAGAGGCAGTCCTTCAACAGCACAGCAGTCATTCTTCCTGGTAGAGTGTCCACAGGTCTAGAAGTGTACTGAAGTGGTAGGGTCTCAATTTCTTATACCCAGTGGTGTCTTTGAAGTGGGGATGACTTCAAAGGAGTCTTTGAAGTGATCATAGGTCCTTCCTTCCTGCCCTTGCCCCAAGCCCACTACAGGGGGTATGCAGCCGTTTGTGTTGGGGACAGGACACAGCCTATTCAGGTGGAAGTGTGAGGCTGTGGCCAGTTCCTCCCTCTCATCCTGTCCTGATGGGCCATAAGGGACCATCAAGTCACACCCAAGCTCCCATTGTGTGTGGCTGTGTAGAGGGAACACACAGAGTCCAGCTGTCAAACACCCCCCACCCCGACAGGTGATCAGAGACAGGCTTCAGGCACACAGGACGAAGAGCAGGAAAATGCTGACTTCCTAAAAGTGGCATTTTCAAAATTGTAACCATAAGTCAGACTTTACCATTAAAGAAGATTTCTCATTACAATTCCATAGGTAATAAACATGACAGATCTGTCACCTTCGAACCAGGACTTACAGCTTTTTAAATGTAATAAGGAATCCCCAGTGTTATCCTATCGGAGGGGTATGCCTCACAGTAGTGGAAAAAATAGGGAGTTTTTCACTATCAGGACATGTAAAACTGCAAGGCACAGGTCCTACCTTTTTGATTTGATAGCATCCTGCCCTATGAACTATCTAGTGCCTACCTTGGGGTCAACTTATATGTATTAAACGGGGAGTTTAATGCTTACCGAGGGGTTTTAAATGCCATGGTGGCATGGAAGTGTGATACTGCATTCAGGCTGAAATGGCAGGCCTAGGACATGATTAGAGGACTACTTAAGTGGGTGGCATAATCAGTGCTGCTGGCGCACTAGTAGCATTTAATTTACAGGCCCTAGGCACAGGTAGTGCACTTTACTAGAAACGTATAAGTAAATTAAGTATGCCAGTTGGGTATATGGCAATCAAAACCATGTTTAGGAGCGTGAGTACACACACTTCAGCACTGGTTAACAGTGGTAAAGTGCACAGAGTCTTAAGGCCAACAAAAATGAATACAGCAAAACTGGAGGCAAGCAGGTAAACAGTTTGGAGGAACAATTACCTGCAGCTGACGGGTTTAACAATTTTTCATACAGGTGATAACTGACTAGTGATGGATAGTTCCAGTTTTAAGGTTGTCATAAGTAAGGTAGGATGTCCTGATTTACGATTAGGTTTGCCTGGCTTAAAACAGTTCTAAAAGTTTATCTCTTGATGGAGTGAATTTGTTAGGGACAAAACTCCAGGTATGGACTGGTCACCCAGAGAATTCTATTGTACTTGTGCTTCTGTTGTAGTACCTTACATTGGTGGGGGTGAGATGGAGGGGAGGTGTACACGCACACACATATAAGTAGTTAGATATTTGTTATATTTTCCCAGTTGTTTTAACTTGTCTCAGGCTCATCATGTCCATTTGAGTTGCATACCTACTTGACTCCCGGTAACTGAATAACACCAGTACTTTAATTTTACTGCATAACAGTACAATCTAGATCGGCAACGTGTCCTTTGTCTTGCCAAGATATTAGACCATGAGGTATTTGTGTCACCAGACCACTCTTCTACAACAAACCACAAAATGTTTTCATGCATGTTTACAGATACATTTCTTGACCGGCAGATGTACTATGTAGACATTGTTTTCTAGATCTGTAAGCAAAACTGATGGTTGACCTAACAGATTTTTTAAAAATATTTCAGGAGTACTGTATGTCAGAGTATTTGAGAATGAGTGGCATTTACTGGGGACTGACCGTTATGGACCTCATGGATCAACTACATCGGATGAACAAGGAAGAAATATTAGAATTCGTCCAGCTATGTCAACATGAATGTGGTGGTCTGAGTGCAAGCATTGGTCACGATCCCCATATTCTGTATACTCTTAGTGCTGTTCAGGTAAATATGTTCTTCATAAATAAACACTACACAGTTGTTGTACTGTCTTTTTCTTTATGGAAGCAAACATTTGCTTTTAAAATCTAATTAAGTGGGTACATTTTATAGATGTGTCTTTTACTGTTCTGTTGTCCATATCCTTCACACATTAACAGTGTAAGGTTCTATGACGAAATACATTAATTTATAACTACAACTGATATCACAATTTCTGATTTGCAGAAGAAAGTAACTAGGTGGTATCGAGGAATTTTGGCACAGCTTTTTTTTTCCCAAATTTTATCAGAGCTCACAGTATTAAATAGTACAATCTTCAACAGCATCATACCATTTGAGCATCCTCTTTTGATGTCCAAACGTTCAACCAACTGAACTTGAACCGATCCCAAGCCAATTAAACCCCTCCGGTATGCAGGTGCCTATGGGGAGGGTGTTCCAGTGGGTGCCAGGAGACATATGACACAGTGGTGAAGAGAGGCTGACGGAAGGCCCTTGGCCATCTCATCCTGTGGCTGTACTCGTTCCAGATATCCCACCAGCTTCCAATGAGCGCCATTGTCCCTCGAGCTCTCTACATTTATGTCAACTCCTCCCCACAATTTTAGAGCTGGCCACCATCTCCAACCAAAGATCCACTAATGGCTTCTTTTGAAGTCCCATATAATCCACAAGGCTTAGTGCCACTTCCTCTCCTTTGCCCAGTTTGTCTTCCACCCTCCATTGGATATGTGGTGCTCCACTTGGAGACCGCCACTGTCTGGCTAGGTTTCTGCAGTCCACCGCAAGAGCTAGATCCAGGAATATATTGCACATTTTCTTGGCAGTCTCACAGCTATAAATACCCCAAGAGGCATAACTCAGCAGTCCCCAGGGCTTGATGGTTTAAGGTGCTCGACCACTTCACCTCCATCCACTCCAAGAATCGTGTGATCAGTGGGCAGCTCCACACTGTGTCCAAATTCTGCATCCATGAGGGCATACCTGGGACAACCTTGATCAGTAATTTGGTACATAACGTTCAGTCAGTGAGGTGTAAGTTATGTAGTGTACAGATAGTTAAACTGTGTGTATTTGAAACAAGTGTTCCTGGAAATCTTGGTGTGTTGCAATACAAGCTCCGATTCTTTGCCCAATGTGTCTGTGGAAGGTGGAATTCCTCCACCATGGAGTCCATTTACCCTACGACTCCTTCGGCATAGCAGTCTCCCACGGTCTTCAAGTCCACAGCTATTTATTTCTCCAAGCAGCATGCCGTAAATCGCTCCCTCTGGCTGTGGGGAGCCCTATCAGTGGCATTGATGGTGCATAAAGCATCTGTCCAGTCCTCCGATGCCCAGTCCTCCAAGCAGCATGCCGTAAATAGCCCCCTCTGACTGTTGGGAGCCTTGCCAGTGGCATCACTAGTGCATAAAGTGTGTGCGCCCCCAGCCTTTTAGTCACCCCAGTCCAGCAGCTTAAAGCCACCACCAGCAGTCTTGGTTTCCTCTGAGATCATTTGTCTGCCCCCAATAGCAGTGGGCTGAGTGCCCCTTCCCTGTGCTCATCTTCAAATTCCCCCAGGTCCGCCCTGTCCAGCCCCGCCAGCCATTGCAGTTGTGCAGCATAGTAATACATTTTTAAGGTCCCGTTCTCCTCCCCTCTCCCCCATCCAGCAGTGGTCTCGGCAACACCTGCATAGATGTCCTATCTGTCTTCCCATCCCAGAACAGCTCTCGAAGCACTGAGTGAAGTGAGCACAGCCAGCGTAACGGGATCCAAATTGGGAGGGTGGCAGAGTAGTAAAGTAGCTTGGGTAATACAACTAATTTTGTCAACGCCACTCTGGCCATAAGGGGGAGTTGCAGCATCTGCCAAAATGTTGCACTCTCCTGCAGAGCCCTCATTGCACTCCACAGGTAACGTTCTCTGATACCAACGTCCATATTGACATATCTGGACCCCTGGTACTGGAAGGTTCTGGTCTCTCAGTGAATCCCAGCATTATATGCTGCCTTCAGCGCCCCCCAGTGCATCTCCGACATCGGGAGGGTGCACGTCTTGGACCAATTTGTGCAGAGCCCTGATACCTCCTGCAGCTTCGCAAATATCTTCATGGCCCACAGTATCCCACTACCGCTCTCCTGCATGTAAGCATTGGCGATGACGGACACCCCTTCCTAGTGCCTCTATGTATAGTGAACGACTTGGCGATCCAGCAGCCCGTGCAGACTTGTGCACCTGGTGCAGCGTAAAGGAGTGATACTCATTTGCTCCATATCTCGGCCAAAGCCATCCAGTTCATGACCTCCCACAGGTAGTTCCATTATTTTCTACTCACATGCTACAACTATGCAGATGAGACACAAATACTAATTCAGAATACCCCCAAAACATTGAAAACTCACTAATCTCCAGTTGCCTCAGAGCCATTGATCAGTGGATGACTTGGAGTCATCTCAAACTAAATGCCTCCAAAACAGAAATACTCCTATGTGGTGACTGTAAAAATTATGACCCACTGTGTGTCTGGCCTGACTATCTCTGACCACCTCCTCAATTATCCAAGGAAGTTAAAAACCTTGGAATCACCATGGACTCCAAGTTAACAATGAATGCCCAAGTGGACAAATTAGCACGAACAAGCTTCATCACCTTGAAGACTCTACATCGCATCTTCCCCCCCCCCCCCCACCCCCCCCCCCTACTCGGATTTCCACAGAAGGTGCAAGCTACTATCTCACTTGTACTATCCAAACTGGATTATGCCAATGGCCTCTACCATGGATCATCTCTATCCACTATCTATTATGAAAAAAACTACAACTTATTCAGAACTCTGCAGCCAGGCTACTATTACATGTAAACCCACAAGCCCAAATCTCCCGTGCTTTGAGAGCACTACACTGGTTACCCGATGCCAGAGATGCACTTTCAAGCTGCTTTGTATCACCTACAAAGCTATACATGGAACAGGACCGCTTTTTATCAGAAACAAAATAACCAAATACATTCAACAAAGAAACCTCCTCCCAAGATTAGCACCCCACCTTAGAACACCACCATACAAGAAAAAGACTATAGGTGGTACATCCTTCTCCATTCAAGCAGCCAAATTATGGAATTCATTACCCGCAACTATAAGAGCCACAGATAACTACCTTGTCTTCAGAAAACTACTCTAGAGTTGGCGCTTTCCTTCCTAACCACCATATTCAAACAGCTATGGACTGCATATGCCTATGTTGATAAATATTTTTTATCTGATTATGTGTATATTCTAGTTTTTATATATATATATATATATATATATATATATATATATATATATATATATATAGTACTTTAGAAAATATGTATTGCTACTATGTCATAACAATAAACTACACACATACTCTTTAAACCTGTTTAACTTATGTATATTTACTCATGGTTTAAATATGTATATGTATGTACATATTTGTGTGTGTGTGTGTGTATATATTTATATATATGTGTGTATGTTATTCTATGCTTAACATGTTCATAGGTCATTGCATAACTCCTAGATAAGTTGTTATATTAGATACTTATGAATCCCGCTCTCATTTTATATCACACTTTTGTCTACCCATCACCATATGTCATGTCTCTATCAATCTATCCTCCATTCCCACTCTGACTCATCCCAAATACATTCTACTATTTTCATCTCCTAAATAACCCTGCCTAAGGTCTTCCCTCCTCTTCCATATCTAACTCACTCAAACCTCACTTTACTACCATGATCTCCCTAACAACCTTACTAAATTCTCCCTCATTTATCTCACCCTGCTACTATGATCTCCCTACCCCTTTCCACAGACTCTTCCCTCCTCCATCCCCCCCTTTACTCATCCCAAGCCTAAATCCTATTATCATAAACTCCCAATGAACACTTGTGGATTCTTCCCTCCTTCACCCCTCCATTACTCCAGTCAATCCACCTAACAAACTCCCATATCTGCGGCTCAAATTAACTCATAATAATACTAAAACTGTACTCCTATTTCCCTATACTAATCCACCACTAATTCCTTTTGGGTTCCGGAGTAGTGCGCTACTCGCCAAAAAGCACTTTGATGCCTTTTCAGGGTAGTGCTATATAAATACTATTACAAAACAATAAGGTATCAAACTCTTTCTGGATATCAACTGACACCACGACTGCCTCCGGAAAAGCGCTTGGTGAAATCTCCTCTTGAACTCTGTGCAGCTGCCTTATATTGGCTGAGGAGCAGCGCTGTGGGATGAAGCTGTTCTGGTCGGTATGTGCAGAAGGGGGGCGTAGGCGAGTTGCCAATACGTGGTATTTTGGAACAGCTGTGATAGAAAACTGTACAGGAGGCATGGAACCTGCTGGTAAATCTGCTGTTACTGCTGAACTCTTAATATTTCTGTACTGTTATTAAATAATAAAATCCCCTATCTTTGTGACTGTTAGACCTGGCATCCTTGGCATAGTCTTCCCTGTCTTTTTTTTTCCCCTCTGCTTCCCTTGTTTTTACTGTGTGCTGGACTTTGTTTTTGCTGGTTTTTGGTACTCTGGGCACTTTACCACTGCTGACCAGTGCTGAAGGGCAAGTGCTCTTTGTGTAATCTGGATGTATAATTGGCTTTTCTATGATTGGCATATTAGATTTACTAGTAATTCTCTAGTAAAGTGCACTAGAGGTGCCTAAGGGCTATAAATCAAATGCTAGTAGCAGGCCTGAAACACTGATTGTGCCACCCACATGTGTAACCCTGTAAACATGGCTCAGACCACCACAGTGTCTGTGTGTTTTGGCATGTGTACCCACTTTCCAAGCCCAAACCTTCCCTTTTTATACATGTAAGGTACCCCTAAGGTAGGCCCCATGTATCTATCTCTCTCTCTCTCTCTCTCTCTCTCTCTCTCTCTCTCTCTCTCTCTCTCTGTCTCTCTCTCTCTCTCTCTCTCTCTCTCTCTCTCTCTCTCTCTCTCTCTCTCTCTCTCTCTCTCTCTCTCTCTCTCTCTCTCTCTCTCTCTCTCTCTCTTTTCCCCCCCCCCCCCCCTTTAAGTGCGGTTTTCCCATTGGGAGCAGGTGGAGTTGGGGGTCTCTGAACTCACAATTTAAAAATGCATCTTTTGGTAAAGTTGGTTTTTAGATAGTCAATTTGAAAATGCCACTTTTAGAAGGAGAACGTTTTCTTGCTTAACCCTTCTGGCCCTTTGCCTGCTTGTGTATTCTGTATCTGGGTTGGACTGTTGTCAATTCCTTCTAGACAGTGTCACAAAGGGATCTTGGGGGTAGGCTGCATATCCTGATGAGTCTCCTGGGCTAGAGTGTGGAGGGATGAGCTGACCCACCTGAATGGGCTGTGTTTTCCCTCACACAGTGCAGTCTCCAACCCCCTGCTGTGTGTCTGGGGCCAGGCCTGGGCAAGGCAGGATCTTGTGAACAACAGGGACTTTCCTTTGAAGTGTGCCTTCTTCAAAGGCAGAAAGGGGTATAAGTAGTGGAGCCAAACCCCTAGATTTTTAGATTACTCCTGGAACCAAGAGGAACCTCTGCCAAGGAGAAGAGCTGAGGAGTTGGAGGAGGAGTACTGTCCCTTTGCTTGTGATTGTGCTTTGCTGGATTGGCCTGCAGTTGCTGCTTCTGCCTGAAAGAGGACAAAGACTGGACTTTGTTGTAAATTCCTGCTTGTGAAGTGTCTTCAAGGGCTTGGACTGAGCATGCCTCCTGTTTTGAAGTCTCAGGGCTATCAAAGACTACCTCTGCCACTACCTGGACTCTCTCCTGAGACTCCTACCCGGCCAAATGGCACCCACTCCAGTCCCTGGGCAAAAGGAGAAGCTGGTGGAACCAAGGTGGAAATCCACGCACAGGATCTGTGTGGGGAAAAATTTGACGCACTACCTGCATCGCGGCTGTAAAAATGACGCACCACGTGCATTGCGACTGGGAAATCGACGCATCACCTGCATCGCGGCTGGAGAAATTTCGCAGCATCCGCTTGCGGCTGCTGAAATTGACACAAGCCCCACGTAGCACGGTTCCTCATCACCGTGAGGCCGAATTTCGCACACATCGTCACTGGGCTTCAAAATTGATGTGAACCTGCCTGGACCTGAGGTGCCTGTCCATAAATCGACACATCGCTCTCTTGTGGGAGAGAAAAATAACTCATTGCCTACCCAACCAGAGAAGAGACGACGCACGGCCTCACTTATGAGTAAGAAATTGACACATCGTTGACCTTTCTGTGCGGCTTTATTTTTGATGCAAACCATGTACTTTGTGTAACAACAACACATCCATTGTTTTCTATGGTGTGTTTATTTATTTATTTATTTATTTATTTTTATTTTTTTTAATTTAAAAATTCATAACTTTGCTTGTGTATGTTGGATTTTTGTTGTTTTGGTCTTGTTTGATTAAGATAAATAATGGCTATTTACTAAACTGGTGTGGTGTCTATTTTGTAGTGTTTTCACTGTATTACTGTGTGTTTTGGTACAAATACTTTACACATTGCCTTTGAGATGAGCCTGACTGCTTGTGCCAAGCTACGGAGGTGTTGAGCAGTGGTTATCTTAAGTGTGTATCTCCATTGCCCTGACTAGAGTGAGGGTCCCTGCTTGGACAGAGTGTAAACTCACTACCAATCGGAGACCTATTTCTAACAGTGACCTTACCATATATGTTAATATTTAACCCTAGTAAGGTTGAATATTCACTTGCTCTGATGCTTTATGACCCACTGAACACAGCACGATCTTCGTTCATGGTGTCTCATGAAAGGCTTGTCCCTGGCCTAGTGCGCCCGCACTGTGTCTTTAGTCTGTTTGCTGAAACTTACTGGGACTTTTGAAATTTTCATTATTAGACATAATTTATTTTTTTCAAGAAAAATAGAGGTTTCCTGCAATAAAGAGATGGCCAGCATTTGTTAAATTAACAGTTATACCATGTCCTAACAAAAACGTTTTAATTTCACTTGTGCCACTTTTACACACCATTGATTGTAGGGAATTGTAAAGCTTTGCTTGCTCTTGTTGGTTCACCTCGTTAGCAGACGCTTATAATTAAGCATGTGTTCCACTGTCAAAAAATCTCCACAATGTATGAGCCTGACAACGCTTGTACCATTAAACTGTACTATGACCTTGAACTCCAGCCTGTCATTCCATTTCTGTCCATGTAAACATTTAGTCATATCTTAGAAATGCAAAGTGTTTGTTCTAAGCTCACTATAGAACTTGTTTAAAATCATATTTAACAGTGCCTTCACGTAAAATGTGCTTAGGGTGTTCTACCCGTGTCGTGAATATCTTAATGAGTAATAACGAAGGCGGTTATTATGTCACCGTGCCACTTGGTCAAAGAAGAAGTCCCCTCACTCCTGCGCCCAATTTCCCAGACACCAAAGTACTACTCCGCTATAAAATATGTTAGAGAAGGTTGCAGTGCCGCCTTCAGTAAAATCCATGGCAATAGTATAGTTATGTAAAAAGTCTAGTCTACATTTTCTGAATTTTATTTCTTTTCTTTTGCAGATTCTCACTCTGTATGATAGTCTTAATGTCATTGATGTTAAAAAAATTGTTGACTACGTGAAGGGCTTACAGCAAGAAGACGGGTCATTTGCTGGAGACAAATGGGGTAACATATTTATTCTTGTGTTATTTTCCCTTTACGTAAATTGTCAGTTCCATAAAATTGTTGTACATATTTTAAAAATGTTTTTAATTTTGTCTTACTTGGTAACTGTGTTTTGGTTCGCAATTAACATTTGTTCCACATTTGACTTGTGCACCACTTAAAGATATGTTTTTATTTTGAGAAAATACTTCAATTGAAGTAGCACATTTATAGATGGGCTTCTGTCTATTCCTAAAAGGTACAATAGTTCTGAAATTCAGTTCTTTTACAAAATTATATTTTTATATTTAGTTACACTTAACTAGAAAACCTGCCCAATTGGGCGACTTTACTTAGTTTATTTTGTCTAGCTGATGCTTCTTCCCACAGATTCCTGACTTTATCAGTATCCTTCAGGTGGCAGACTGCATACAGAAACGTTTTTCTCCCAGCAGTAACTCCTAAGCCCTCCCAGGTTGCGTCATGCTCCGATTTATGAAAAATCCAAGACGTTAGGGAACCTAAAGCATTTAAGAAAAACCCTGCTTACATTTAGGAAAAACCATCAGACATATCTGTTATGGCCTGTCTTTAAGACTGTCCTCCTAATAAGAACTGGACGCATTCACTTTTTCTCTCTGTTACCTTCCCCCATCTCTTGATCCAATGACTATGCTCTTCATTGTACATGTATTTCATGTTACTTGAAAAATGCTTAGTCAGCCACATTGCTAAGTTAGCCGTATGCAACCAACCATCCTAAGTAAATCATTTTTCATGTCTTTCTAGGTCTGTTCACCATTTTGTTTTCAGTCACAATGCCTTCACTTTTTGACAAGTGGTTCAAGAAAGATGGCCATGATGTTTGAATGATTAATCTTTCTGATTCGCACCACATCAAGGACTGTAACATTTGTAGAAAGATGCTGTAGAGGAAGCTGAGGGATGGGGAAGTTGTGCGCCTGAAGACCAAGAACGGTGGAGAATGTAAAGAGAGCATATACCTTGGCCTCACAGGCAAGAGTGCAAGCTCCTCTTCATTTTGTCACACTGCTTCTCCCTGTGCAGAAAGACATTTGGGCTACTCTTGCATAAAACTTGAAATGCTGAGCTCATTGAGGATGCTCTTTGCAAGCATCTCTTATAGGATTGTTGAAGTTAGTCTTCTAATCCCAGAAGGAAGAGAGATGATTCCTCACACAAAGGCTCTGAAACTTCTTCATCCTCTGGCTCTTATACCTTAAATCTTGCATCATCATATACCATTACATGTAAGACTTCTATTAGCTACCTGATGTCTTTCCATGATTCAGATGCTGCTGAAGGAAATATTCTTTTTTCAAACACCAGGTCCTGATATCTGTACATCTTCGTTTTTGAAACAATGCAGACAAAACCACAGGCTCCTCCTTTTTTTCCATTAACTAGCTACTTTCTTCACAACTCTTAAAGGCATCTAGAATAGACGTTCAGACCTGTACAGTCTGATCCCAGGTTTCCTAATGAAGACTACCCCCCCTGCAGGATCCCTTATCATATTCAGTGAAACAAAGAAGTTTCATGCTTTTTAAATACACATCATTTCCTTCTTCATGGAAGAAATGCAGGACATGAGATTTCTTTGGAAGGAATGCCTGCCAGTCATCTGCTGTCCTTCCTAGGACTCAAAGTTCCTACACTCATCTACTCTTCTGCAGTAGGCATCTGAGAGTAACACACTATTGTTTTTGAATTTCTTTCTATGAAGAAGGGGGTCGCTTTTCAGGAATTCCTTAGCAAGGGAATGATAATGTCAGACTATATGATTGTAGTGACAGGAGGAAAGGTAACTGTTGCCAACTATTGATTTTTGTCATGGCTCCTTTGTTGGTCTTTTTGGCATCTCGTACAGCAGTGGTGCTGTAGAATGTTGGCGGTTCCGTCAGTGGCTCCTCACTGCTTGGTTCTCATTATGATGAGGATATTCAAATGATGAAGCTTGGACAGAGACCCTAAAAATCAATTGGTTTGGTGAAAACAAATCGCAGGATTAAGTTCAAAGGTTTATACAAAGGCAAGCATCATACATGTATACCCTTTCTGGAAAAAGTCTGCTCTAGGAAGAAGGAGTCTTGTCATAAACAAGCCGTCTGTGGCAGGTATAATGGGTAAGTGTTTGCCCTCTATGGGAAAGGCTTTGCCAAAGCTTTAACTCCATTGTTCTGCTTCCATCAAACTGTGCCCAAGTGGGAGAGGGCATTTTCACAGTCTCCCAGCGTGGAAGAAAATGACAAAGGATATATGGTTGTTAAATATTGTACGGAAAGGATACTAAATTGTGTTTACAAGTTCACTGCACTTCAGATTCAACAGAAGGGGATAAATCCTATGATGTTAGACCAACTAGTTCGAGAAGCAGATTCCCTGGTAGTGAAGATGGATACGGCAAAAGGAAAACACAATCACAGGAGAGAGTATTTGTCCCATTAGCCTTTAACTTAGTCTGGATCAGTCATCTTGAGTTGGACACATGTTTACTCCTCTAGGCCCCTTTCGTTCCCCCATCTATCTAGTTCAGGATGCAAAGCTGAATTAGACAACTTTTTCAGGAATGTCTGGATGGCATTTGGTGCCACAGATCATCCTTTGGAATTGGGATGCCATATTGCAAATGCCATTCATAGCCGTGCAGTCACTGCAGTGGTGGTACTGAAAAATCTACCTACTGGAGTTCTTTTCACCCACCAGTTCTTTCTCAAACGAGAGGTGAATAGGTATTGCTGGAAGGCTGTGTAACTCAAATGGGCAACCTGACAGCTTGTGGTTTGTCATCTCTGGTTTTATGGTGGGAAAGGAATGAAATGCCAGATAAACATATTGGGCCTGAATGTGGTTCATTGGAGGAGACCCAAAGTTATTTCTTTGGAAACTCAATTTATCTGATATTTGATAATCACATGAAACATTTGACTGCAACCTATGTATTTGCTCTAGTGGATCTCTGATAAATGCTTTATGTTGATGACTTCGTTAAGATGATTTCTCTATGATTTTCCTTTGATGCACCTCCTTTCTACATTGATCATCTGCTTCAGATAGAGCAAATCAAATGGTTTAATTTCTCCAAAGTGGCCTCATTGGAGTTGGAGTCCTGGTGTTCTTCATTTGTCCCTTCTTTACTTTCAAGAGACCATATACTTTCCAGAATACCAGATGAGTTCTTCGATGCAAGTCTTTGATCCCTGAGCTTGATTCCCTGGTCAGGGTTGCCTAAGTGTGCATGTTTTCAACTTTCTGATTTGAATGTCTTCCTCGCTTTCAACAAGAGCACCAAGCATTACACAGAATTCCTTGAGTAAGAGGTTTTAGTTGTTTTCGCCCTCTATCTTTCAGTACATATGCTTATGAAATGACTAACAATGCAGGTTCTATGTTGGTCCTCAGCATGCAGGGGTGTGCTCACTTAGCCCTCCTGTTGTTCCTTATCTTGCAATGTAGCAATCAAGCTTGGCTCACCAGATCAGCATCTGTTTTGTATACTACTTTGGCTTGCTCAAAGAGGGCATTACATACCATCAGCAGGCTCTATAATTCTCTATACTGCAGCAAGGCTGTCCTCCGACATGTATGCCACAAGGGAAAATGTCCAGTGTCTGTACTTGATTAAGTAATAGTGGGATTGTTTGCAGGACATATTGTCCAGTTACCTACCTGTATCCCAGCTCAACACACACTTCATTAGTTGAAGTCCAGCTGGTCTGTGGTGATATGCTTACCTCCATTTTGGCCCAATTGGATTTGTTTCTGTGAATCTCCTGACATGTTTCCCACCATTTACTAGATCCTTGATGCCATTGCCTAGCAGAAGGAATTTAATCCAAACCCTCCTTTCCATTGTTGGATTTGAGAAACTGTTTGTCACACCTATACTACATGCACCCTGCATTTCTAATGACTATATTTACATTATGTACTGATGGAAAACTCTTCACAAAAAAAACATCCAAGCAAGTGGTTCAGGTTTTGTGAGAGAGATCTTTAAATCTGCTGACGGTATCCCAATCAAAATCTCCATTGCAGCCCAGCTACAGCATGTGAGGGAGGAGCAAAACTGAAGGTGGGCAGAAAGAAAGTTGAGGGGCTTACCAGGAAGCTGCTGCAACACATCTGTCAGCCTGTGTCCAAAATCGGTGTAGCAAACATTGACCTAAATTTGACAGAGTGGTGACAAAGAGCCATCAGAGTCTACAAGTTCTATGCAGAGGGGATGGTTCGGGACCCGGAGCACTGGCACAGTGCAGTGTGCATGACAGAAACATGAAATTAAAGCAAAGGCACTGTTGCAGCATGACCTGTGCAGCAGAATGGCAGCTGGGGCTAGCCCACCGGCCGGATGCAACTGGCACCCTTAAGGAAATGGGCTTGGACCTAGGGCAGAGGTGTGGTGCCTCGAAATGGGACAAAGGCAAACCTAAATACCCAAATGGACAGCCTTGTCAGACACCAGCTGAGATGAAACCTGTCCCTTAGGCACCTTTCTAGAAGCAATTATCATGTAAAAGTCTCACTTCTAACCCTTTACATGTTGAGGAATGTTCATCCATCAAAAATTCCCAGAATTTCACAGAGAAGTGATCTAATCTGAAAAAACAGAACATCTAGAGTCTACACACAATTCTTTTGGCAATTCTGGGACATATTATCACCAATTTAAATAAGCAACACTCCCTTCTAATCTATTCCAAACAGAAAACCGATTCTAGGCCCAGTGAACCAATGGTTGGAGTTTGCTGATCTGTAGAAAAGTACTCAGAAGCTTGTGTTGCATTCAGAAGACCAAGGCATCCATCTTCCAGCTTTGAAAAGGACACTGAAGAATGCTATTAATGCTGTAGCCACTTAAGCAAAAACATGCTGGTGTGAATATATCTAAATATGGGAAATCTTGTCCAGTATAAAAAGAAATGAATTTCAGCATCTGTTTATAAAAACTTGCAGGTGAACTGCTTCGCACAAGTAATCTCCATGACAGGCACTGGATAGGCATCGCTGACAGGCCCCCGAAATGACATAAGGCTTTCATGCTCATGTCTTGACAGGAAGAGGGTTTTGCACATTTGAAGTCCTAGCATAGATCATGACGGGATCCACATAGTGCAGACTAATGTTCCTAGCAGTTTGGTATACAAAATGTTCTATACCACTTAGAGTCGCGTGTGTAAGAATGTTTCTATAAAGGTATTTCTAGAAATGTCAGTCCATCATTTCATATGTTTAAACATTGGTATTTTTCAGCGAAAAAAACTTTTATATTATTAGTTCTCTTTTCTACTCGACATTTCTTAATGTTTTCTTAGCCTTCATCATTCATAATTGATCAAGTTTGTGCTCCCATTATAAACAGAGGTTATGTCCACATTAAAATGGTGTGTCTTTCTTCCAGGAGAAGTAGATACAAGGTTCTCGTTTTGTGCTGTAGCAACACTTGCTCTTCTGGTAAGTAGCAACATTATTTTTATTTTTGTTTTAAGAATTTTACTATTCAGTTTTAAACTTGTAGCACATGTCACTGAACATACTATGTATGCTTAATATCAAGAAACTGATGAGATACAGTCCTTCCAAAAAGTCTAGTATTATTTTACTACCATTTTCCCTATCACAAAATAACTACTTCGAAAAGAAACCCTTCGCCGTCTAGGGTTATGGTAATATTATATAATTTGGATTGAATTAAACTTGCTTGATGCATTTAAAATGAGTATATTAGTACTGTACATTCCTCCGTCAACACTTTTTGAGGTTGTGGATTAATCTTCTCCAGCTGAGTATCTGCACAGCTGCTTTCAGTACGATGAAATATCTGTCAATACATGTAACCTGTCCGTTCCTATATTGTCTCTTTTCCAGAACATTTTGGCATGTTGCCAGTAACAAGCTTTGTGACACAGGTAGCCATGACTATTCCCCTTCTTGCACCATTATGAGATGCTTTTTACGTACTTTTGCATTTTAAGTTTGAATTCGCAAATTTTAAACAATTCGGATCACACTGAATTACTCAAGTCAAAACAATATGTGGTTTTTAAGCAAAAGTCCTAAAGGGAGAAGAAGAAATGAAATTTGAAAAGTACAGTCATCAGACTGAGGTCTGAAGTTTAAAAACAAATTCAATATTTTATAAACAAATGGTATTGTATAACGCAAAACAGAGTATACAAACTGATCACACAGTCCAGTCACGCCATTGCAAATCCTTAGGACTTCATAGGAGGCTAGAACCCAATATATCAATGATTAAGTATGTGATAACAGGATCACCACTTCCCCTAGATGTTTCCGTGTTTGTGCAGGCAACCCCTTGCTTTGTAGATCAGTTCTTCCACGGATTGAAAAGGTATTTTATGCTAATATCACTGCAGTGTAACCACCAGTTAGAGAGGCATGCATCTAGAGATCTCCTGCTGACAAATCATGTTCTGAGCATCTGAAGACTCCTCCTTGCTTTAAATGTAGTATCACATTTGGACACCTTTATTTACAAAACTGTCCAAAAAGACGAGCAGAGCCAGTAACCGCTTTTGTTAAAAAGGATACTACAGCAAACCTCCTTTTTTAACACCACAAATGACATGAAAGCACCTATGTTTTCAGAATTGGAGTAATGTATGTAGTATTTATCAACAACTGTGATTACCTTGATAAAATTAGATACTGATAATTCAAGTTATGGGAATATCATATTAGCAACTGTTGAGGGAGACATTGGAAAGCACTTGATCATACTATGAAAATGTTTTATTTTGAAGACTGATATATATATATATATATATATATATATATATATATATATATATATATGTGAAAGAAAAGATGTCCTGATCTGCGTGTTACGGCGCACTTAATTCTCCGGTGGTGCTGGTTTGAGGCAGGACAACCATATTTTCAAAAAACAAGATTCTCTTTCTGTTTTAGCAAGAGAAAACCGCACTCTGTCGTTGTGCCAAAAATACCTTAACTTTTAATACATTAGTGAGATCATAAACAAACAAACAGGAATCCCCTGACGCGTTTCGGTCTCACCAGACCTTGTTCACAGGTGTTTCCTGTGTGCTAATTTCGGCGCTTAAAATAAAGTACTCCAAAGTAACAGAAAAAATACTCAAGTTACACCACTTATCAAGAGTTACTCCATAACATCACTAAATATATATACTTTAACAAAGAAAAATTTAACGTTTTTCTATATACATATTTACCAAATTATAACAGTGTTTTGACTACAATCCAAGGTGTTTTTCACTGAGTTCCACATTGCATTCTGGTATATGTAGTTTATAGCATTTCATTAAATCAAATTGTTTTTAAATATATGTCATAAAATCTTGTTTCAGCGACTAATGGAGACTTCAAAACAATTTCTGAGGTGTGTTAACAAAATATAGGGGCCCTCATTAGTTTTTAATTTATATTCACATTGGATTCATATTCATGTATTGCATGTTACCTACAATAGCACAATCCCCAAAGTTTCTTTTAAACAAGGCCCTCGCTAAATCCTGCACCTCTGATGGAAGAAAATTAATGTTTGGGTATTATTCCTTCAGTCAATTTATATTGATAGCACCAAAATTGTATGTCTATCTGACAACGGGAAAGAAAGCATCTTATCAATTGGTGGAAATGACATAAAATAAATGAATGGCAACATCTTATGAGCTATGACAACTCTTATAGGTTGCTATTGTAGGTAACATGCAATACATGAATATGAATCCAATGTGAATATAAATTAAAAACTAATGAGGGCCCCTATATTTTGTTAACACACCTCAGAAATTGTTTTGAATTCTCCATTAGTCGCTGAAACAAGATTTTATGACATATATTTAAAAATAATTTGATTTAATGAAATGCTATAAACTACATATACCAGAATGCAATGTGGAACTCAGTGAAAAACACCTTGGATTGTAGTCAAAACACTGTTACAATTTGGTAAATATGTATATAGAAAAACGTTAAATTTTTCTTTGTTAAAGTATATATATTTAGTGATGTTATGGAGTAACTCTTGATAAGTGGTGTAACTTGAGTATTTTTTCTGTTACTTTGGAGTACTTTATTTTAAGCGCCGAAATTAGCACACAGGAAACACCTGTGAACAAGGTCTGGTGAGACCGAAACGCGTCAGGGGATTCCTGTTTGTTTGTTTATGATCTCACTAATGTATTAAAAGTTAAGGTATTTTTGGCACAACGACAGAGTGCGGTTTTCTCTTGCTAAAACAGAAAGAGAATCTTGTTTTTTGAAAAAAAAAAATATATATATATATATATATATATATATATATATATATATATATATATATATATATATATATAATATAATGCAGAGACCGATCCCTGCAAAGCCTGGCTACGTCCACCACCAGGGTCAGTGAAAGTCTCGGGTGCCGGCCCGCTATCAATAGCCAAAATCCATGTTAAAACTCTGGACTCAGAAAGCTCGCACTCCAGAGTCGGATTCAAAATTATTTAATGGAAACGTGTTTTGATCTACACCAGATCTTCCTCGTGGCCTGATATATACAAAAATTGTGCACCACTCCCTTTAAAAAGTGCTTCGGAACACAGTGAAAATAAAGAAAAGCCTTTCTGTTGGCACTACCGTCCCATTATAAATAAAACAGACTTCATAACAATCTCATATTACATTTTATGCTAATCACATTTTTTTCTCTCTTTAAATTAATTAGTGGTATTGTTATTTTATTAAATAACATCATAGTTGGCTTTATTGCTACCTTTTTCTGTTTCCTTTGGAGAACTTGGTATTATCAACAGTTTGGGAAGTCATTGGATGCTGATTGGCGTGCTTTGCACCATGGAGTCCCATCGTGTGATTTGGGATTTATTTGTACACTAATGGTTTATGTATTTTAGTGAGTGACACAGGGAACACATTTTGGCTTGGTAAGATGTTTCCCCCACCCCTGAAAAATGGATTTCAAATATGCTAAGCCACTTGGCCTTGTTTGTGAGTATGTAGTGAATTTTTACCAAGTTGTTAAATTTATTATTGGTTATTGTCACTTTATTTTATTATGAGAAAGTAAAACATGTGCTTGGCATTTAATGTAATATAAGATTGTTATGAAGTCTGTTTTCCGTATGATGGGACGGTAGTGCCAACAGAAAGTCCTTTCTTTATTTTCACTGTGTGATCGGAAGCACTTTTTAAAGAGAGTGGTGCACAGTTGTTGCATGTATCAGGCTGTGAGGAAGATCTCTTGTAGATCGAAACGCATTACCATTAAATTATATTGAATCAGACTCTGGAGTGTGAGCTGTCTGTGTCTAGAGGTTTGACATGGTTTTTGGAGAAGTATATACATTTTGAAAGTAATATGAATAGAGATAGAATATAGAAGGGCTACCTGTCATGATTTAAGAATATAAAAGGGCTACCTATTATGATCTAGAGTAATTCATGCACTTTGCATTGACCGCTATAGTGTGATTGGAACATTGTAAGCACCTTTTAATTATGACTTCACCAGCTTTTTTTTTAATGTTTCAATGTGTTTTAATGCAAAAAATTAAATGCTGTCTTTTTCCAGACTGTGCAAGGAATGGAGGTGGGGATTTAAACTACTGGGGGTGAAAAGGAAAACTGTACCAGATTCACTGAACAAACCAAACGAAAGGAGAGGAGCATTAGTTCAAAGCAACAAAAGTGAATTCAATAAAGAGGGTTAGGGAAAGAGTGGTGTATGAAAGTGGGTTATTAGGCGACCCTCAGGCGACCAGGCTTCCTTCCATGTTTTCTCAGGTTCCATGGAGACAGTTTTACATTCGTTTGATGTCATTTTGAATCTGACAATGAGCTCTAGCCAGCAGGAGTAGATTTTCTAGGCCTCATGGGCTCTAAATTTCTTCCTTTCGTGGAGGCTAGTTTCTCCTGCTGGATCTGCCCTCTGACTGGGCTCTTGGCACCTGCTTTCACCCAGGGGCTATCTCAGCAGCTCCTCCACAGCCTGCCAGCACAGTACCCTTTCTACGGCGCTCCTCAGGCCTCATGGACGTCTTGAGGGGCACCTGTGTGTCAGTGGCCCCCTCCTGATGGAGGTCACCCATCTGCAGGACCAGACCACAGACGTTCCTGGGAGCCCTCCACAGTTTCCCACCTCCGTCCTCTAAGCAGGTCTGTCCCTCAAAGGGCATAAGGGCCCAGCCCCACTTTCCTTTGATAAACAATCTCCGTCTCTTTATGCCAGTTGCAGTCAAAGTCCTTACGCTGGTCCTTGCAGTGGAGTCAGGGGACTTCCCTTTCCAACCAGGCATTCCTCTGGCATCTCACCTAGGTCCAGTGAGTTCTTAACAGCCTGTCTCCTGTGCATGGTTTTAATTAATTGGGTGGTGGAAAGTTCTGGAAGGTATGAACCTCTGCCCCATCCTTGGATAACACATCATCACTCCATCACTGCCCCTATCCTCCTGCACATCATTCTGGAACACTTCAACAGTGGTCTGATCCCTTCTCATTAAAACCTCAAAGAGTTATCCCTCCTATGTTTGGCTCCAGAGGCCTGGCCGTCTTCCTTTGTTTTTGTTGGCTTGCCGAGGCCAGGTGAAGTGTGAAGAGCTTATTAGCACATGTAGATTTCTTCCACACCCCTTTCTTTCTCAGGAACAAGGAAAGGTCCGGCAAATACCTTTATTATGTAGGGAGGCATTTGATCCTCCTGCTAGCCAACAGAATAATTAACGTTGCCCAATAAATTGGGGGGGGGGGGGGGGGGGCTTGTTGAGCTAAGCCAGGAAATATGGCAACTCTCCAAGTACCGTAGGGAGTAGTTTTTACAAAATTGACTTTGAACCTGCACTCTGTGTACATGCTTACTTTGCAATTTTTGCCTGACTGTTATGTCTAGGGCTACATATGGCGAAACTGTGCTGTGACGCACTTTTCGCCTTTAATGTGTAAATCTGTAAAGCATACTTAGCAATCATTACAGATTTATACTGTGAATATCCACTCATTATATATGTCCTGCACCATGTCTGCACCAATCCCTGAAGTGCCCCTTCTGTGACAGAATACCTGTGCACAGACATTGGGCTAAGCTAGACGGTATCCTAACATGCCCTCAGCCTGAACATATTTGCACATGCTTGTGCTCATGTGTTTGTGTGTAACATGCCCATAGCCTCTTACCCTAGCTGTGCAGCAGTAGACCTTGTATATAAAGGTGGACTTTTGATGTTAGCACCCTCAGTTCATTTTCACATAATTTACAATGAATAAGACTCACTCACAGTAAAAGTCCAAAAGTAAAAAAGCAAAGGGGAATTAAGGGAGTAGAACACATTTGCTGCAGGTGGAAATAAGATAACATGCTCATGTGGGATGGGAGGGTTGGACCCTTTTTAGAAATGAAATAAAGGGTAGGGGAGATTATCTCCTAACGCCACAAATCTATTGCAGACCTTGGTATAACATGTCTGTTTTGTTGGTAACAGCAGTGTATTTGCATGAAAATAATCATATAACCAGAATTATTTAAACTTTAAGAAAAACGTATATATGCAGGATAGTGTAACAGTACTTTCTGAATAACTTTAGAAGGGAAAAAACAAAGAATATTTAATGGTTTCACCTGATGAAGCCATTTTAGCAAAATGAATTACATGTTCAACGTAAATTACAGAACAGTGCAAAATCAGTGCAGTTGCACATGTGTTTGGCATGTTATAACTACCTGTTGCAGTAGCTTTATTTGTATATTTTTACAAGAAAAATTGTGTTGCTTATTTTAGGGGAAGTTGGATGCCATTAATTTAGAAAAAGCTATTGAATTTGTTTTATCCTGCATGAACTTCGATGGTGGATTTGGTTGTAGGCCAGGATCTGAATCCCACGCAGGCCAGGTAAGAAACTTTATTTGATGCTGTGACATGATAGATTATAGTATGCCTTAACTTGTGGCCATGAAATAAAAATAACTAATTAACCTATTTCTCCATCATGGGAGTCTTAATTGAAATCATAAGCACCAAATAGGTCTGACCTTCATCCTGAAGCACTTTTTCACACAGGCCTGTTTGTAAGCCGAAATGTTATAATTAGCTTTTTTTTCCATTTGAAAAGAAGCAAATGTAAGTTTAAAAGACACTATTATGAAACAGTGCAGGGGGGTTTAGGAAATTTATCATGATTCATCTAGCTGAGAACTAGTGTTCTACATAAGTAACATTTTCATGAATGATAAACAGCAAGCCCAAACCAAAGTGAAAAGAAATAGTGAAAAGATGACTGTCCTCCTAAAGGAAAAATTTATATCCTGAACATGTTCTGTTCGTTCCATTTAGATGTTTGTTCTAGACTCTGAGTACAATTGGTATTAGTCACTGATAAACATGTGAATGGGCAGTCTGGCTCCACCTTGGGAAATGGAAAAAATAAGGCTGTTTCTCATTAATGTTATAGCAGTATCTTTAATTCCTTGGACGTTGCCCACGGGATTCTGAGGCATGTTAGCTTTTTGCTTTTCATTCATCAGTAAATTGATCACCTGAAAGATTTTGACCCGAGTTTGCAAACAATTGCTTGAATTTTCTGACATCTTAAAATTTGCCTAAGCAAAAATGGAGAGCACATCCTGTGTCCACCATGCGTAATAACCTTTTATTAGAAATGTAGGATTAGTGCCCCACCCCTCGCAAGCATCCACAGTTTCAGAGGCACCAAGCAGACAAAGATTGACTCACTTGGCCCAGTGACCTCTCCATGATCTTCCCATCATTTGTCCACAACCCCTACTCCATCCCAGACCTTCCCCTTAACAGTACTCCTCCCAAGCTGGAGGGAGTGCTGCATGGCATAGCCCAAGTATAACGTAAACAAGGAGATTGGAAGTCAACACACGTAGCTAAACACAAAAGATCCATTTAACATGACTAATTTGTGTGAATGCAAATGGCTGGTATTCCCCCTCCACCCTTGAAAAAAAAAAGAAAAAAAAAAACCCACTGAACTCCATAAGCTCAGGAACAAGATAAGTCAATGCGTAATCTGTTTCAAGAGTAGTAAATAATAAGACATCTATTGTTTGTTTAATATTAAATCAGTTTTTCCAATACTTAAAAAGTTAACAAATACGAGCTGAACAGCACACCTAAACATATGCAAATCATACATATAGTTGATTCGATATTTATATATTTCTTGACATAAGTGAGATTCTGCTCAGGTTGGTTTAGTGTCCAAAATGTCTCTTTTTTTTTTTTAATGTGAACTCTGCCTTCAGACATCATCCCAGAATGATGCAGCGTAAATGTTGACATTTCAGTCTTCAATGTCGTTAGTACATGACATCATCTCAGGGCAGTGCCCAGGTGCACTAGCACAGACCTCAGATACTATGGTGGCTTCTAAAACAAAGCAGGACAAAACAGTAGAATAAATCAGAACAATTGTATGCCTGCAATATCTAATCTAATCTCAACATACATTGCACTAATTAACATTAGCCACAACAGAATTTGTTAATAAAATCACTAAATATTTTATAGGATCAAAACGGAAATCTAGGTTGAGGCAGCTGTGCCATTTACCATACTGTGTTCTAGTGTAAAGCATTAATTCATTCAGTCAGTCACTGGATCCAAGAATATCGTAATCCTAGCTATGAAAATTATTAGAACTCCCATGCTGACTTATTTACCACATGGATAAATTTGCTGTATATTAATTTTGGAGATTTTCATCAGGTGACAGTATAGACACCTTTCCCACTATTAAGATACCTGCTAAAAGTAAACATACATGCCTGTTGCAAAAAGCCATGACAAGGTACATAATTGCCAAAATGCAGGACATGAAGCAGAAAACTTATTGTTTTTTTGTTTAGCAATTTTATACTATATAAGCTCCGCTTGAAGGTATTGGAGCGCTTTGCATGAGCACCAGTTTTTTTTTTTTTTTTTTTTTAAAGGCATTAAGAAATTTGCCCAGAAACACAGGATGTTGAGCTGATGCAGAGACTTGAACCTGACTTCTCAGTTCCTCAGTCAGCAGCTCTACCGTTTACAGAAAAACTTCACTTACCTACCGGACATAATAGTAGTTCGATTCAAGAATTACTAGCAGTGAAATGAGGGTAATATTTAGGCCTGGGCGAAACTTTAATTATGCCAGCTTAATGGGCATAATTTTGGTAATTTAACACAACACAATTCATGTAATATTACTGAAATTACAGTATTATGCCACATCTTGTAATTTCAGGGAGAAACTTTAATGTAAGATGTAACGTCCGGATTTTGAGCACAAGTGCAGCTCAGTGTTTTGAATGCTAGCGACCCAAAATGAAATCAAAATTACACTTTCAAGTTGTATTTTTACCTGAAAGGACCTTTTAGGTAACTTTTTGAGTGTGAGATGCATTTTGCATAATTACATGTAATTTTGGAGTAATCTTGTGTAATTACACTACAGCAAATTACATGAGTTTCACACACCCCTGAAAATATCATCACTGTTGAATGACATTGTGTTTCCAAATGAAGCAAGCTGGGAAATGCTACAAAGATGTAAGGAAATATCCTTACTCTGTAGTCTAAAATTTGCAAGTATAGATCTGTTACCTTACAAAGGCACACTTCCCTTACAATAAGGATAAAACTCCATTTCAGCACGAAAGTTGCACACAGACCCCCACAAGTCATACAGCCAAGCAAACTAATTTGTAGTTCAAATAATAACCAAACAAGCATGGGGCTTAAAACCTGGGTTGGGTAATTTTTGTTCTGGTAATTGTACAGGATGTAACAAAACTGCTGTAGTAACCTTTTGTACCGTCATGGCAAGAAATGGTTCCTTGGACACTTGAAAAAAATTGTGCCTCCAAGAAAGTTATCTATTGCTTTGAATGCCCATGCGTTCTTCATTATATTGGCAAAAAGACATAAGCAGTCCCTAAACGCATTTTTGCAGCACCAATCAAAAATCAGATACAATGTTAACAATGTTCCGTCAATACAACTTTACAGATGTAAACAACATCAAACACACAAGATGAATGGTGGATCCTTGTTGTTAGATGTTCAATGAGGAGACATAGGCCCTCATTCTGACCCTGGCGGTCGGCGGAGAGACGGCGGTCGGACCGCGAACAGACCGGCGGTATTAAAAATGGCATTCTGACCGCGGCGGTCCCCGCCGCGACCGACCGCCACTTCTCCACTCCGACCGCCACGGCGGTCATGACCGCGGGGCTGGAGTTGGCGCACTCCGGCCCGGCGGTCGTCCCAAGACCGCCAAGGGTATTATGACCCTGCCTACCGCCGCGGTTTCTTGCGGGCGGGAACCGCCGTGCGAACCATGGCGGTAAGCACTATCGGGGCCAGGGAATTCCTTCCCTGGCACTGATAGGGGTCTCCCCCACCCCCCACTACCCACCCGAGTCCTCCCCCCACACCCTCCACCCCCCTGCCACCCCCCAGAGGTGGTACGAACCCCCTCCCCACCCCCACCCCGACATGCACATACATGCACCCCGACATGCACACACCCCCAACATGCACATATACACACCCCCTACACACACATACACAACGGGGACACATACCCGCACACATACATGCAGACATGCGCACCTGCCGAACAGCACACATTACCCATAGACACAGCAGCACCCCCCGCCCGCATACACGCACTCACACACCCCCTCTACACACTCACACGCACACCCCCATGCACGCCCACATCACACAACACCCCCCCACCCCCACCCCTCACGGACGGTCAACTTACCTTGTGCGTTGGTACTCCGGGAGGCAACGGGAGCCATGGGGAGGTGACCGCCAACAGAAGACCGCCAACAGAAGACCGCCACACAGAAATGTGGGTCGTAATTCTGTGGGCGGTGTTCTGCTGGCGTGGCGGTGGAGGTTGACCAGTCTCCACTTTCCCGCCGACCGCCAGTGTGGCTGCTGGCGGTTTTCTGGCGGAACGCTCCCAGCGGTCAGAATGCGCACAGCGGCATACCGCCGCGGTCGGCGGTCTTCACCGCGGCGGTAACTCGGCGGTCTTGCGAAAAGACCGCCAAGGTCAGAATGAGGGCCATAATGTTGATTAGTTGCTAACTATCAACAAAAACAAATGGATTTGAAAGAGCTATTACGTTCGGCAGTGGAGTGAGTTTCTTTAGATGTACTTCAGTAGATTTGGTGAACTCCCCTTTTTTGTTTAAGTAAATATGTCTGAAGTAATTGTGCTTAATGTATGGGCTTGGATATTTTAGTTTCTAACTGGATGTACTATTTGGACTCCATGGAGTTTATATTATTAATGTTGTCTAGTGTTACTGACTCACTGCATTTTCCTACTGACTCATTTTTCAAGATTCTCTTTTAATTTAGAGCATGGGGTAGTATGCCTGCACCTTATCAGTCGGCTGTCACCTGCTTTGGCCTTATTAGGTGGATGCCACCTGCATTGACATTTCCTCATGTACAGTCGTGGTTCCCTTGCTCGCTGCACCACAGGATTCAAACTAGCCTGGCTGATGAGGAGTGATACCCCGAAATCGGTCCCAGGATGCTCTTTTCCAATCCACAGAGGCTTAGCAGTTCGGGCTGGACTGTTCCCATGGGGAGCAGCAGGGTCAAGACGGATTTGCATATGGCTGAGACCAAACTGGGGTGACGTGGCGAGCAAAAAAACATTGGATTAAACTCAGATCTATGACTTGGGGAGAGTGTTTGAAAAGTTTCAACACTCCGTCCATTACTTTATTTTGTGATGTTGCAGGTCTTTTAACATGCAGACTTTTAACTAATATAGGTGTTTTATCCTGTGAATTTTAAGCACCTGTTTGCTACCCCATTAATCTTCCAGTGACAGGCTTGCTGCAGACTTTGTAAACACGTGTTTGCTATGATGTCTGTATGCTGGTAACTGTTAATGCTACGTTATTAGACCGCATTTTGTGTTCCTAGGTTCTCAAGTAAGTGCTTTGTCCTTATATTGCTTCTAGTCAGTTTACGTGAAAGGAGTTACTACACTTCATGTTGTTACTTGGTTGACTTAGTGGTTTGCTTGACAATATGATCCATGGTGCTTTGTGTCTGACTTTCAGGCTCCGTTCTGAGCTTAACTTCTAGTTTTATTCTGAAGTTGAATGAAGAGTGGCTTTGTATGTTATCTTGCCTACTTGCAAAGGGTTGGATAACGAGTAAGAATGTTCCTTCTGTCTGTATAGTGTTCCCAGGCCTCATTTGGAAATGGTGTCCCTTTAGAGTGATGATATGACCTTCATAGCATTGCTTGTAATTTATGAATCTGTCGCCTATTGCCTTGTGTAGGTTAAGTGACAACTTCACTTATGTACAAAGTGTCTTAGCTATAATTATGAGGAATAGGACTATTAGTTTGTTCTCTTGTTGTTAATAGATTACAGCTTGCATTTTGGTAATTTTGTCACGTTAAGACTTTTTACAGTGGGCATCTGTGATAATATTCACCAAGCATCATAATGGTGGGCAGTGTGTCTAACCGTCTACCCTGTCTGCTTATGAACAGCTTCAAAATTAATATACTGTGAATTTCTCCATGTGGTATATATGCCCTCATGAGAATTGTTGTAATTTTCATTACCTTAGTATATGATATTCCTAGATCATTGGCAGTCAGTGACTGAATGAATGCTTTACACAAAAACACAGTATTGTTAGAAGCACAGTTGCCTCATCATAGGCTTCCATTCGGACCTCTGTTTGATTCATTCCATAAAATATTTTCTAATTTTATTTTTGATATATCTGTGTGGCGCATGTTAATTAGCGTAATCTTTGTTAGGAATATATTAAATGTTTCAAGTTTACTAGTTTTCTGATGTCTTCTACTTGTTTGATCTTGTATTGTTATTTAAACCTGCATTGTGACTGGGCTCTGCTCTTGTGCACCTTGACACATGGTCCACAAGATTGTCTTATGTACAGATGACATTAGAGACTGAAATATTAACATCTGTTGCTCATGCTTTTGGCATCATTTTTGAATGCCAATTATACATTAGAAAAGATAATCCATGGTCATTAAACCAGTATGAGTGAAATCTCACTTGTATGCTATGGATTTGGTTTATTCTTTAATTGTGCATTTATTGACACATTTGTGTTTATTTATTCAGAATAAATTATTTACTATTTTAAAAATCAATAAATCTCATGGTATTAACTACCTTCGAGTCAGAGTTCACCCTGGCTTATCTTGTTGTTATGCTGTTTTAATTTAGTGTGTTGGAATCTTTTTGATATTAACCTTGTTTCATTCACTCGAACTGGTTATGTTAAATGGTTCCTTCGGGAGCATCTCTTTTGAAAAGTGTATTCCCAGTCACTTGAGGATTACTGGGTCCCCTATGTGATATATAAGCACAGGATGACTGGGACAGGAAGGAACGTCAGAATGAGGATGGTGACATGCAGCTACAGTAATGTAGGGGAAGAGGGAAATTTCAGAGAAGAGTGAACTTTGTGGTGTGAGGCGATGCTGCTGCACAGGCAACAGGAGAAAGAGGGGTTGCTGTGGAGGGACGAAGGCGGAGCAGGAACAGTAATAGTGTGAAGGAAAAGTAGGATGGGTAGTAGAACTATTACATTTGCTGCTTGGGGGATCAGTGGATAGATGGCTGTCGCAAACATGTTAATGGCTGGGGGAACAGAAGAGTGAGTGAAGGATAGACTGAATACACAATTAAGGCCTCCAGGCCCATCTACAAAGACAACAGGACATAACGCAAACCCTTTTGCCTCTTGTCTTTTGTCCCCCACCTTGCTTTTAATTGAGGCTGCTGCTGCTGTAATTTTCCATACAACGGTAAAAAGCATTTTTTTGTCTATTGAAGTCTTTCTGCATGTGACATGCATCTGCAGATGGTTGCCCCACTTTCATCCAACATTCTGGTCTTACTAGGCATTGGTCCTGCTAACTTTGGTCTCTCCTGGTGCCATGTTGAGTGCATCGATGGTTCTCTGGTGTCCCAGTGCTTTGATGACCTGTTAAAGCAGCCACCTGCATGCTTCCTACCATCCATAAATCGTAGCTAAGGAAGAGTACTTCTGAGACATTGATAGGAGCATCAAGAGTGAAGGCAAACCGCAAAGACAAAAGAGGGCTAAACACAAGGCACTGCTGAGTCCTTGATTTCTGGCTCCAGCTCCTTCTTTAAAAAGGCTATTTGATCGAGACATCTAGTTGCAGATTCCTTATCTTAGAATTTCTCCCAGGCATCAGTCTGGATCTGGAGATTTCTCTTGAGCAGTACCCCTCCCTGCCATTTGGTGGCGTCGAATGGCTCCGCGTCTGTCTGCGTAATCTTAACAATGCAGGTCCTCTATAGGCGCCACCCCAGCGCGCTGACGTCCGTTCTTTTCTTTCAGCGCCAGTCTAGCGATGATCTGAAGATCTACCCCCTCAGTAGTTTTTTGACTGATCTTTTTCGACTGTATCAATGTTTAAGCGTTGACACTCCTTGTGCGTCAAGGATGTCTTTGCGTAAGACTGGGTTCAAGCCCTGAGAATCTTGTCATCAGGTGATGTCCATGAAGGTGGTGTCTGGAGTGCAACCACGACCGGAAGTCGGGCTTTAAGTGCCAGGCCATGAATCCGAAAGCTTTGAGGGAGCAATTCCTAAAGCTACTGGTGGCCCGGTGCTCGGCTCCGTGTCGCTCCCGATCTCAGTCGAGAGGAAGGTCCCGAGAACGATCGCAGAACCCCCCCTTCTTCGTCATCCCATTCCAAGTCCTCAGGGCGTTCAGGTAACTCTTCATAAGTCGAAGAAGAGCAAGTGTTCTTCGACTTCACCTTACCTGTTGGCTGACGAGATGAGGGACAAGGAGCGTTGGTGTTCTAGGCCTCCCTCCTTGGAGTCTGCGTATGGGTCGGCTTCACGTCTTCCCGAGTTTCTGTGAGCTGAAGTGAACCCTGACCAACTTAGGGAATTCTATGAGGCCATGTGCCTCATCTTTGGGCAGTCTGTCTCTGCTGGAGCGCCTTTGGGCCCTGCGGGGTCAGAAGGGCCCCCCTCCGGTTCCGTGCTTGTGGCTTTGGCCTTTGCTCCAGGTGTTACCCATGGATCCTTTCCTGGATCTGACCCAGCATCAGCCGTACCACCTCGCCCTTCCCCGACGCCGGTTCGGATGTCAACTCTCTCAACGGCCCTCGAGCGCTGCTGACCCCTTCCTCATTGCCGACTCCAACACAGAGCCAGACCGGCTGCGCCAATTCTGACTTCGACAGGGGCTTTGCCCCCTATGTCGGATCCTGACCCTTATTCTTATGGGTTGGGGAACGATGAGGAATGCGAGGGGTCGCTAGACCTTTTAGAATACCAGCTACAGGACCCCTTGGACTGGCGTATGCACCTAGGTGAAGCCAGTGGTTGGAGACTTCCCCTGATACTGGCATGCTTTCTCCCCCTACTGTGGTTACGGTGGAGGGAGTGTCCTCTTCCATTGTGGTGCTAAGAATGGCCTAGGTCTTGGGCCTCATACTTCCCTTGGTGGCAGTCAGGACTAACCTCCTGACAGACGTGCTTCAGCCTGTGGCTTCACCCTCTGAACCTCTATTGCCCTTTGGTCATAGGGGCTCCTGTGGACAGGACTATTGTCCGCATCCATCGACCTACTCCAACTGACCCAGCGTTCCTGATGCAAAATCCCTCCCCTGAGAGCTTAGTTATCCAAGACTCTACTTCCCAGGGCGTGTTCCCTTCTACACCCCCACATAAGGAATCCAAGAGGCTGGACCAACTTAGGAAGAAGATGTTTTCTTCCTCTAGCCTGGCATTGCGGTCTGAACACCTCCTGCTTTTTTGGGCTGTTACTCCCACAAAATCAAATGTGGACTGGACACAACTCACTGTGTTTCCTCTACAGTGCCCCTTAGTTGCCACGCCTGGTTGAGGACGTCTGGCTTTTGGGGGCATGTCCAAGCCCACCTTCTAGACATGCCCTGTGATGGTACCTGTCTCTTCGGAGACAAAGTAGACCCGTCGCTCAATTGCTTGAAGGATTCTCATGCTACGACTATGTTCTTGGTCCTTGCGGCTGCCCCTCACCCCCCACAGTTTAATTTTCACCCTTTCCTGACAACTGAAGGGCTATCCCTCCACGTCCATTCTCCTCCATCCACAGTGCCACGCATGCGGCCCAGACTCTGCATGGCCGGGGACGTGGAATCCACCGTCCTTGTTGATCAGGGAGCCAGCGGCCAGGTCAGTCACCCGCTCCCCACTTATGTACCCCCACCCTCCTACTCAGCTCCCCCCCCAGCTGCTTCCAAACCTTGCTAGTCTAACAATACCTCACCAGGGACCAACCGAGTCCGGATTCACCATCACCTGCTCCGCTGGCAGTCACATCAGACAGGTGAGTTTTGCAGATAGTCCAAAGGGGCTACTGCCTCCCCTTCAAGTCTACCCCTCCATCCATGCCATCCTCCTACGATCGGATGATGGAGGATCACTTGGCACTTCTCCATGGGGAGGTTACAGCTCTCTTGGCCAAGGCAGCCATAGAGAGTGTCCCTGTGCCAGGAGTAGGTTGTGGTTGTTGTTCCCACTACTTTCTGATACCCTAAAAGGACAAGGACCTCTGCTGTATCCTAGACCTTCAGCGCCTCAATCTCTTCCTCAAGAAGAAGTTCAAAATGCTTCCTCTGGCTCCAGTTTTGTCTGCCCTGGATCCAGGAGACTGAGTGGTAGCGTTGGACTTTTAGGACGCTTATTTCCACATTCCCATCCTGCCTGCCTACATACGTTACTTGCAGTTCAAGGTATGCCACGAGCACTTTCACTGTTCTGGACACAATACAGTTTTGTGTTAATTCTCCCGAGTGGCGAATCCAGGATATTCAGGCTAGGATACAGATGTTTCAGCCTCTCTCCTGGATTTTGGTGAGAATGACTCTGAAGCTGTTGGGTCTTCGGGCATCCTGCATCCTACTGGTGATACATGCCAGATGGCATATACAGGCTATGCAGTGGGACCTGAAGTTTCAGTGGGCACAGGATCAGGGGAATCTGACATGGTCCAGATCTCATAGGGAACTGCGCAGGATCTGCAGTGGTGGATGACGAACCGCAATTGGGTCAGAGGCCAGATCCCTTTCCCATCCCCAACCAGATCTGACAGAAGTGAGAGGTGTGTCACTCCTGGGATGGGGCGGCCACCTGGGAGGTATCTGGCCTCCAGCGGAGTCCGGACTCTGCAGGCTAGTATTGGAAGTATATCTTCCCTCTTTCAAAGGATAGGTAGTGCAGGTGTTCAACGATCAGACTGCCGCCATGTGGTATTGCAACAAGCAGGGCGGAGTGAGGTTGTCAAGAGGCTCTGTGCTTCTGGACGTGGTTGGAACAGCAGCGCATATCCCTGATGGTTCATCATCATGGGGCCTCTCTGAACGTCAGAGCAGACAAACTCAGCTGACAATGCTTAGTCGAGAACACATTGCGTCTCCATCTGGAGGTTGCGCAAGGTCTTTCAGCAGTGGGGAGAACTGTGGTTAGATCTGTTTGTCTCTGCAGAGAACTCACAATGTCGGCATTATTGTGTGTTGCAGTTTCCAAGACTATACTTGCTCTGCAATGCTTTTCGTCTCGAGTGGAGCTCAGGCCCCCTGTGCGCCTTTGCACCCATACCACTTCTGCCGAAAGATATCAAGAATGACCCGGCCCAAATAATCCTTGTGACTTGGGACTAAGCGTGAAGAGTCTGATATCCAGATCTTTTGAGCATGTCCATCGATCCTCTGATCAGACTTCACCATTGTAAGGATCTTTTGCCGCAGCAGCAACGGAAGGTTCTCCACCTGAACCTGTGCAGTCTCCTTCTTCTTGTCAGCTTTTGACCTTCTTCCTGAAGTCTGTAACATTATCATGGCAGCCATGCATTCCTCCACCAAACTGGTATACGCCTGCCGTTGGAAGAAATTTGTGGCATGGAGCACAGACAAGTCTGTTGATTTTCCCCTCCCCCCTCTCTGCCCCTCTCTCTGCCCCTCTCTCTGAGGTTCTGTTGTTTATACTTTTGTTGGTCCAGAAGTGCTCTGCTGTGGGCACCCTCAAAGATTATTTGTCTGTAATTTCTGCTTTCTTCCTTCTTCCTGCTCAGCCGATTTGTTTGAATCTCCTATTGTACATTGGCTAGTTAAAAGCCTTACTCCTATGTTTCCTCCGTCCCCATTCATTATGCCCCAGTAGGACTTAAATTTGGTTCTGACATTTCATATGTGCACTCCTTTCGAGCCTCTCCACCATTGTCCTCTCAGGCTTCTCACTTTGAAAACCGCCTTCCTCGTGGCCATTACATCTGCCCGCAGGGTGAGTGAGCTGCAGGCATTGTCATGTAAGCTGCCCTACCTTTCCATCTACCCTGACAAAGTGGCGCTTCGCACTAGGGCCTCCTTTCTGCCAAAGGTGGTCACACCTTTCAATGTAGGCCAATCCATCTCCTTGCCTTATTTTTACGCACCCCCACATCCTTCTAAGGAAGAGGAGAGACTCTGCTGTCTAGACCCAAAAAGAGCACTGGCGTTCTACCTTGATCGTACCAGAGAATTCTGGGTGGATGATCAACTTTGCTATGTGGGTGTGAAGAAAGGTTGGGCAATGCAGAAGAGAACCATCACCAGATGGGTAGTACTCTGCATTACGATGTGCTACGCATTGGCTAAGAAGCAACCCCCTGAGGGCGTGCTTGCTCACTCCACCAGAGCTAAAGCTGCAACCACTGCGTTAGTACATGGAATTACAGTGCAGGACATCTGTCAGGCAGTAATGTGGGCATCCCTGCACCGTTTACATATGGGCATCCCTGCACACGTTTGTCCAGGCAGCAGTGTTTTGGTAGTCAGGTCAGTAGAGATGGGCACTTTGCCAATTCAGAACTGCAGGACTTTCTAGTATGATCTTAGTTTGCAGACCCACCTCGGGGGATGGTATTGCTTGGGTATCTGTTCTAAGATAAGGATTCTGCAACTAGATGTCTACATCAGATGGACAGGTTACTTACCTTCGGTAACACCTTATCTACTAGAGACAATATCTAGTTGCAGATTCCTTACCGACCCACCCATCCTCCCTGCTCTGCAAACTGATTACTAGGGAAAGTGACTTCCCTTTTTATGGCCCTAGTTTTTTGAAGCACCAGTGGTCAATGTTCTTCATAACTCTGTGCTTCAGGCGTGGCAAGTCTTGAATAGAAACTGACGTCAGCACGCTGGTGTGGCGCCTATATAGGACCTGCTCTGTCATATCCAGCGCGCATGACAACAGATGTGGAGCTGATCTACGCTATCTAACAGCATGCAGGGGGATTGCTCAAGAAAACTCTCCGGATTCAAATTGACACCTGGGGGAAATTCTGAGGTAAGGAATCTGAAACTAGGTATTGTCTCTACCAGATAAGGCGTTACCAAAGGTAAGTATCTTGTTCATCACACTACTTCCAGTAAGAGCATTTGCATAGAGGAGGACGATTTGCTGTGCTATTGGCAACAGGCTCTGTGGTGCACGATATGCATAATAAAAGCATTCTGATGAATTGTTCTACTGCCTTCCAAGAGGGTCTTTTTTTAAATATACTAAAATGTCTTATTCTTTGATGCCAGAAACTGAGCTGTTTGTCACCATATGTGTTTAAGTTAAAAGACGAAATTCAGTATTAAGTTTGTAAAATGATGCTTTTGTGCTAGAGTAAGTTTGCAGCGACGTATTCATTATACCACTGATGCCTGTTGTAATTTTTTCAGAAGGCAAAGCTAGAAAAAATAATGCATATGTACTGACATATCATGGGCACTTACTGATGTTGACTCTGCCATTCCTAACTCCCCCCCCCTTGCTGCTTTCACCACAACTCCTTTAATTTTTTTATTTTTTTTTAATGGGTTCCAAGCATGCTTATTTTTTCATTTCCTGTACTGGAATCATCTGAAAAGATGTCTGAATAATCTCAAAATCTAATGTATATCCATCTACTTCCCGGCCTTTTACTTTCATAACCACCAAGTGACCTCTGCGTCATTTGTGATACCTTCAGCCAGCCTCAGCTTTGTTGTCAGGAGCAGTTTGCATACTGAGATTTTTAAGTCTACATTGCCCAGTTGCCAATGTTAAAAGAAAAGCTACATGTTACTAAAATAAGTCAAGCCTACAATTCCTGAGACCAAAGTGACAGTTATTTGATTTTCAGTTAGTCACTAGAAATGAAACCGATCTGCCTGGATTACAGTTGCTGGTTGATATTGTTTCCAAATTCCGCCTATGAAAGTAAATGGACAGCAGTGCTTTTCCAGGACAGCCTCCATTTCCAAATGCCTCTGCTTCTATTTGCATATTTATGTGTAATAATAATGCATACCCCCTCCTTTAATAGTGGAGTTTGGGGAGGTGGCGGAGGTACAGAAGAGCATGCCCACTTCAATGAAAATGTTTCCTGTCCGGCGTTCACTATTCCAGGGTCCCTTTCTTATTAAATCACTAATCGTCTTGCAGGTGTGACTTTAAAAAAACAAAGCTGCGTCTCAGCATTATCTCAATTCCAGACGTTGACAAAGCATAGCAGATCAGAGCAATCAGTGACCCACATAGTACATGTTTACCATTGTCCTCACTGACTGGACCCTGCCAGTATTGTCTGTGTTGTATGGTATTTCAGCCTCATGGACCCTGTCCTGAGAGACGAAGTTCCCCACAAGTGTAAAGCAAAATAAGTTACACAGTTAAGATGCGTCTGTGTGCTTTGTATTCCACACAGCAGGGTGGCCTGATAATTAACTCAGTTTAGTCCCCATTAATGCCTATTGGGCCAAGCTACTGAAGGGTTATGTTTTTGATCAAAATTGATCATATTCCTTTTTAAATACATCTCCAGGTAAATGTGTTCCTAAAGCTATGTGCATGACACCTTTAGTGCAGCTGCGCTCTTCCAGTCACCACATAAAGACCCCTTTGGTTTCTCAGTTCCATGTTGAATAGCTAATCCAGTGTGAGATTTTAACTCAGTTTTCTGGTACTTGTAGCCCTGTTGATTCCAATATGTATGCAGCACTACTGTCAAAAATCGGGTAATTAATTTGGCCACCGGGTAGCTCTGTCAACATACTAAACACAATCTGAGGCTAAAACACCATTCTAAAAAAAACTCCCAACATCAGCAGAACAAGCAATAGGCAATTATCTAGAGACATTTGTATGACGTTCAAGAAGTAGGAACAATTTTAAAGTCGAGAAACAAACACAATAACGTTCCAAAACCGATTTAGGAAAACAGAAAAAAATAAGCAGAGCAAGGTCCAAAGCGCCAACATGGTGAGGTTCCCTTAAAATCTGAAATGCCAAGTTCCAGTCTCCCTCTGGAACATTGTTATTGTGCCAAAAGGTCTGAGTGGTACAAACCTGGATGACGAAGCTGTCAATGTCACTTCACTGTTTTAGCCTCTTGCTTTAGTTCAAGGTTTTATCTTCAGACTTACTTATTTGGTTCTCAAAATTCAGGGTTAAAGCTGCAGCACAGCAGGGCTCCCACGAGGCTGGATACCTTGACAAAGCCCCACTGAAACAGCTCGACAAAAAGCTTCTGGTGGGACAAATCTAGTCTCTTTTCATGCTTAGGATGTACGCTCACAGTGGAATCTTAAGTATAAGTTCAAGGTTCTCTGCTGGGAGATGACTGTCCAAACTTTTCTTCAACGTCTGGGACCTTTTCTCCTGAACGCTCCTGCAGCCTTCTGATCCTTATGGGTAGAGTTCAGGGTAACAGGGCTCTTACAGGATCTAATCCTTAGTGGCCATCGGACCTTTTTTTGAGCCATGAGTACTGCTTCAAAAAAATATATATATATTTGTATTTAAGTCCACCTCAGTGACACCTGGTTCCTTGCAAATAAATTCTTGTCACTATCACCAGTGGCCTCCGTCCATTTCCCAATAGTCCTTCAATTGTTCACAAATTTTCCCGCCTCTGCGTGAGCAACCACGGGCTGTTTGCACTGGCTCATCTGCCAGTATGCACCACTCTGTATTTGTAGTCTACTCTTCCCATCTTGGTCCACAGGCTAATTATGTCACACCGAATGTAAGCTATGCAATGTTAAGATCTACGCCTTCCCCACCACCTGTGAGATTGAACTAACCACTAGGGTCCAGGATTATCGAATTCGCAAACAGCCCCATATTGTATGCATTAATATCCCAGCTTTCCCACAGCCTCCCGGGCATTTGTCAATGTGTATTTCCCCCATGTAGAATAGCCTAGTAAAGTGTGCATAGTTCAGTACCTTAAGCTGCAAGAGACGAGATCCTGCCCTGATGGCCACCTCGCATGATAACAACATAATTAACCCCATTCCCCCCGCCTGTGAGATCCCTAAATCTCTCTTCCACCTATCCTTCACCACTTCTAGAGGGCGCTGATATGTGCAATGAGTCTTCTATATATCTAGGACACTGCATGTTTAAGCAAGGGGGCTGCTGACAGCCTATATTTCAGAGGTGTCTCCTATGCTACCTCTGGGAGTTTATAACTATAGCTCATGAGTGCATGACATAGTTGTATGTATCAGAATCCGGTGTGCCTCAAACATCTCCCAGCTTCGAGATTGCTAGCCTATCCCACTGTCCATCGCCCCAGCTGCTTAAGCTCCTCTTAGGCATCAGAATCCCATTGCGGGGCCTTCTCCATCATCTTGCCCTCCCATCCAATACATCTCATTGCCCCGTGAGATAAGGGCTCACTCATATGGCACCAGCTATATAGTTGGTGCAAGTAGTCCTTTCTGGGTCCATCACCCTTATGCCTGCCATCATTGCCGCTTCCTGCTGGGAGATGAACGGCTGCTCAGTCACTACTTGCAACTGAACTGACCAGTAGTAGAGCAGTAGGTCTTGATAGCGTTATGTCCCTCTCATACTGGCCCCGAGTCAGGGTGTCCAACACTGATGTGGGGGTGCAACCATTTCAAAGATGTGTACGCCTTGCTGTGTTAGTTAAATAAAAAGATTTGTTGCGGGCCTCCTACATCTAATATAGTAGCCTATAGATGAACCTGGGCAGTGTCCCAATTTTGTAAGGTGCAGCCCTGACCACCAGTGAAGGGAGAGAACTCGCCAGTGCTCCATGTCCCTCCTAAACTTCTCCTAAAATTCTGTCTAGTCTAGTGTCACAGAAATGCCCAGGTATTTTAATCCAGTCCGTGCCCACACCAGGCGGTGTCTGCCAGCAGCCGCTGCAGGGTGATTGGAGTTAGGATTAGCTGTCATACATCAGTGGCATTTCCAGAGTGTTTTCAGAATATGTACAGAACGTCAAGAACTTTTACTTTCGACAGTAACGGGTCTGCTAGGTATGGTAACATATCATCTGCATATAAGGAGATTATATCCTTTCAGTCTTTCACAATCTGGGCAACATCCATTACCAAATATGGCAGTCACTCCAGCTCCAAGGCAAACAGAAGAAGGGAAATCCGGCAGCCCCGCTCAGTCGCCTCCCCAAACTAATTTCTCTAGACAGCGCCCCTTGTAAACACTGCAGCCCACATACAACATTTAACTTCCACACCACTAGCACAATTTCTGCGACTTATAATAGCCTTACTGGAAATGTCAATACACTAATTGGGTGAAACTATTTTACAGTACAGTTTTAAGACTAGAACACACGGACCATAGCACTGGAGTGGAGAGTGCACAGAGAATACCATCAAAAAGTGGTCTGTTTAAAAAAAAAAAAAGAATTATATGTTCGGTGGCATGTGTAGCTGCAGATACACATGCTGTGCATTATCCTGCCATCTAGTGTTGGGCTCGGAGTGTTACAATTTGTTATTCTTCGAAGAAGTCTTTTCGAGTCACGGGACCGAGTGACTCCTCCCTTTCGGCTCCATTGCGCATGGGCGTCGACTCCATCTTAGATTGTTTTCTTTCCGCCATCTGGTTTGGACGTGTTCCTCTTCATTCTTTATTTAGAATCGGGAAAGTTAGCTAAAGTATCGCAAATTTGACGGTATTGTTATCGCTCAGTACCGGGTTAGTGTTAGTGTATCGGCACCGACATCAAGACCGCTTTGGCGTCCCTTCGGGACTTCCACTCTTCACTGAGGCCTGGTTGGCCCGACCACACCTGTCGTCCCACACTAATGGACCGGACCCCCTTCCGTTTCTGTCCTAAGTGTCACTCAAAGTATCCTTATACAGACCAGCATCAGGTCTGTAATCTGTGTTTGTCTGTGAACACTGAGGGGATACTTGTGAAGCTTGCCGGGCGTTTCAATCAAAGAAGACCTTGAGAGATCGACGAGCAAGAGGACTGCAAATGGTGTCGAGACCGAAAGAGCAGCTCGACATCTAAGAGGAGGAAAGAATCTCCATCCAAGAGATGGAATTGGATGAATCCGACAGTGAACGACCCTCGACGGTGCAACAAACCATGAGTAAACCTGCCCCGTCCAAACTCAGGGTCACACCAAGAAAATTAAGGCCATGGGGATGCCACCGCCAGCAGGCCATGGCTCAACCCACCGAAAGGAAGGTGACCAAACATCGGCACCGAAAAAGGCCAAGGAGTTGCCAAGGACTTCTGACTCCGGTCGAGAATCCGGCACCGCACGATTTTGACACTGAGTGATCGAATCGACCAAACCCCGAAAAAGCTCCTCGGAACCGAAAACGGCTATACCAGCAGAAACTTTGGTACTGGAAAAAAGCGGCCTCGGAGCCGAAAAGAAGCTCTTATACAGAAGAGCAAGGACTTTACATGCAACTCAAGGAAAGGCATCGATTTGAGCAAGATTTTGACCATACACAACAGAGGTTACATATCCAAAAAGAGACTGGCAAGATTCAGACTTTACCTCCACTCAAATCGAAAAGGAAGCTTGCATTTCAGGAAACAGAAATGCAACCAAAGGCCAAAGTGGTTAGAGACAAATCACCACCACCAATGGTCTCACCACAACCATCCCCACTGCACTCACCACAATTGTCACCAGTGGGAACACCTATAATGCAGTCACCCACACATACTGGGATGACCCAAGATGATGCTGATGCATGGGATTTATATGATCCACCAGTATCGGATAACAGCCCAGAATGTTATCCAACCAAGCCGTCACCACCAGAAGACAGTACTGCATATACACAGGTACTATCTAGGGAAGCTACGTTCCACAACGTAGCAATGCACACAGAGCCAGTGGAGGATGACTTCCTTTTTAACACTCTGGCATCCACCCACACATCATATCAAAGCCTGCCAATGCTCCCGGGCATGCTCAAGCACGCGGAACAGGTCTTCCTGGAGCCTGTAAAGGGAAGAGCCATCACGCCTAGAGTTGAAAAGAAGTACAAACCACCCCCAACAGATCCAGTGTTCATAACACAGCAGCTCACACCGGAATCAGTGGTTGTAGGGGCAGCAAGGAAAAGAGCAAACTCTCAATCGTCAGGAGATGCTCCACCACCTGACAAAGAAAGTCGTAAATTTGATGCTGCAGGCAAGCGAGTGGCATCACAAGCAGCCAATCAATGGCGAATTGCGAATTCACAAGCCCTACTTGCACGCTACGACAGGGCACACTGAGACGAGATGCAAGACATCATACAGCACTTGCCCAAGGAACACCAAAAACATGCCCAGCAAGTAGTTGAAGAGGGACAGGCCATATCTAACAACCAGATAAGGTCCGCACTAGACTTGCACATATGGCAGCACGGACTGTCAACACGGCTGTAACCTTTCGCAGACATGCATGGCTGCGGAGTTCTTGATTCAAGCCAGAGATTCAACAAGCGGTGTTAAATATGCTGTTTAATCAACAACAGTTGTTTGGGCCGGAAGTCGATACTGCCATTGAAAAAAGACACGGACACGGCCAAAGCCATGGGCGCGCTCTATTCCCCACAAGTCAGAGGCACCTTTAGGAAACCACAATTTAGAGGGGGGTTTCGGCAACAAACACCTGAACCTTCAACCTCCCAAACCGGACCCACCTATCAATCACAATATCAGAGGGGAGGTTTTGTGGTTCATATAGAGGGCAATTCCCAAAAGGAAGGGGAAAATTCCAACCCGCCAAACCAAACCCTAGCAAACAGTGACTTCAATGTCACAACACCCCAACACTTGACACCAGTGGGGGGGGGAGGCTATCCACATACTACCAAAACTGGACACATATTACAACAGACACATGGGTCCTATCAATTATCCAACATGGTTATGCATAGAATTCACAGCATTCCCTCCAGATGTGCCACCAAAAACGTACAGACTGTCAACAACACTTAGACCTATTACATATAGAGGTCCAAGCACTGTTACAAAAACAAGCAATAGAGCTCGTACCCAATCACCAAAAAGGAACCGCCGTCTACTCACTATATTTCCTCATTCCAAAAAAGGACAAAACGTTAAGACCTATCTTAGATCTCAGAACACTGAATCTCTTCATCAAATCAGATCATTTCCACATGGTAACACTTCAAGACGTAGTTCCCTTACTAAAAAAGGAGGAATACATGACAACATTGGATCTCAAGGATGCGTATTTCCACATACCCATCCATCCTTCTCACAGAAAATACCTAAGGTTTGTAATGCAAGGCAAACACTATCAATTCAAAGTGCTACCGTTCGGAATAACAGCCCCCAGAGTATTCACGAAATGCCTAGCAGTAGTAGCCGCTCACATAAGGAGACAGCACATGCACGCATTCCCATATTTGGACGACTGGCTAATAAAAGCCAACACTCAACAACAATGTCAATTTCACACGCAATACATCATAGAAACTCTACACAAACTAGGGTTCTCTATAAATGACCAAAAATCACATCTGCAACCATTCCAAATACAACAGTACTTGGGAGCAACACTCAACAAACAAAAGGCAATTGCCACTCCAAGTCCACAAAGAGTCCAATCGTTCCAAAATGTAAGATCAAGCATACACCCAAACCAACACTACATGGTAAAGTTTGTAATGAAACTACTAGGCATGATGTCCTCATGCATAGCCATTGTCCCAAACGCAAGATTACACATGCAGCCCTTACAACAGTGCCTAGCAAAACAATGGACCCAAGCATAGGTTCAACTTCAAGATCTAGTGTTGATAGACCGCCAAACACACTCTTCGCTTCAATGGTGGAACCCTATAGATTTATACAAAGGGCGGCCATTCCAAGACCTAGTGCCTCAAGCTATTATCACGACAGATGCTTCCATGGTTGGGTGGGGAGCACACCTCAACAATCACAGCATACAGGGTCAATGGGACAATCAACAAAAACTACTTCACATAAATCGCTTGGAACTGCTAGCGGTATTTCTAGCATTAAAAGCGTTTCAACCACTATTAGCCCACAAACACATTCTTGTCAAGACAGACAACATGACAACAATGTACTATCTCAACAAACAAGGGGGGGGACACACTCGTCCCAACTGCGTCTCTTAGCACAAAGGATTTGGCATTGGGCAATTCACAACCACATTCGCCTAATAGCACAATACATACCAGGCATTCAGAATCAGTTAGCCGACAATCTCAGTCGAGATCACCAGCAAACTCACAAATGGGAAATACATCCCCAGATCCTACAGGATCACTTCCACCACTGGGGAACACCAAACATAGACCTATTGGCAACAAAAGAAAACGCAAAATGCCAAAACTTCGGGTCCAGGTACCCACACCCTCCGTCCAAGGGCAATGCTCTATGGATCAGCTGGCCAGGGATATTTGCTAACGCTTTTCCCCCCTCTCCCACTCATTCCTTATCTTGTCAACAAACTGAGTCACAACAAACTCAAACTAATACTCATAGCACCAACCTGGGCTCGCCAACCGTGGTACACAACACTGTTGGACTTATCAGTAGTACCCCACATCAAACTACCAAACAGACCAGATCTGTTAACACAACACAAACAACAGTTCAGACACCCGAATCCAGCATCGCTCAATCTAGCAATCTGGCTACTGAAGTCTTAGAAATCTGACATTTAAATCTTCCACAAGAGTGTATGGAGGTCATTAAACAAGCGAGAAAACCTACAACAAGACATTGTTACGCAAACAAATGGAAAAGATTTGTTTGCTACTGCCACACTAATCAAATTCAGCCACTACATGCCTCCACAAAGAACATTGTAAGCTATTTATTACACTTACAAAAGTCTAATCTAGCATTCTCTTCCATTAAAATCCATCTCACTGCAATATTTGCCTATCTGCAGATTACACATACAACATCACTTTTTAGAATCCCAGTCATTAAAGCATTTATGGAAGGACTAAAGAATTATACCCCCAAGGACGCCGCCAGTACCTTCGTGGAACCTTAATATTGTATTAACACGACTCATGGGCCCACCATTCGAACCCATGCATTCTTGTCAAATCCAATATCTGACTTGGAAAGTAGCCTTTCTAATAGCTATCACATCACTTTGAAGAGTGAGTGAAATACAAGCATTTACTTTTCAGGAACCCTTTATACAAATACATAAACATAAAGTGGTTCTCCGTACAAATCCAAAATTCTTACCAAAGGTCATATCACCATTCCATCTAAACCAAACTGTGGAAACTCCCAGTCTTCTTTCCACAACCAGACTCAGTAGCTGAAAGGGCCTTGCATACATTAGACATAAAGAGAGCACTAATGTATTACATTGACAAAACTAAAGAATTTGGGAAAACAAAACAATTGTTTGTAGCTTTCCCAAAAACTCATGCAGGCAACCCTATATACAAACAAGGCATTGCCAGATGGATAGTTAAATGCATTCAAACCTGTTACCTTAAAGTAAAAAGAGAATTACCCATTACACCAAGAGCACATTCCACTAGAAAAAAGGGCGCCACAATGGCTTTTCTTGGAAATATACCAATGAAAGAAATTTGTAAGGCAGCCACCTGGTCTACACCTCATACATTTACTAAGCATTACTGTGTAGACGTGTTAGCAACACAACAAGCCACCGTAGGACAGGCTGTATTAAGAACATTATTTCAGACAACTTCAACTCCTACAGGCTAACCACCGCTTTTGAGGAGATAACTGCTTTATAGCCTACACATGCCACCGAACGGAAAATGTCACTTACCCAGTGTACATCTGTTCGTGGCATGAGACGCTGCAGATACACATGCGCCCTCCCACCTCCCCAGGAGCCTGTAGCCGTTTTTTAGTTGCATGAAAATTGTAAATATGTAACCAAATATTTTTTGAATACACACTATGTACATACATTACTACTCCATTGCATGGACACCACTAGTATACTCACAACTCCTACCTCACCCGTTTCGGGGAAAACAATCTAAGATGGAGTCAACGCCCATGCGCAATGGAGCTGAAAGGGAGGAGTCACTCGGTCCCGTGACTCGAAAAGACTTCTTCGAAGAAAAACAACTTGTAACACTCCGAGCCCAACACTAGATGACAGGATAATGCACAGCATGTGAATCTGCAGTGTCTCATGCCACGAACAGATGTATACTGGGTAAGTGACATTTTATATATATATATATATATATATATATATATATATATATATATATATATATATATATATATATATTTCGATGGCATGTGTAGCTGCAGATACACATGCTATCCATATTCTGCCATCTAGTGTTGGGCTCGGAGTGTAACATCTTCCATCAACACTTCGGTACCGTCGGGTCAAACATCTTTACTCGCCTTTCGGGGCGCCCGCGCCCAACTCTGGCCTAGTCGGGCCGACCGCGCGGAAACCTCATGGACCGGACCCCATTCCACTTTTGTCCTCGTGCCATGCAAAATTTCCCCACACAGACCAACCTCTTGTCTGTAATCTCTGTCTCTCCCCAGACCATCGGGAAGAAAATTGTGAGGCCTGCAGATCCTTCCTGTTGGAAAATGGGTTATTGGTAGGGCAGGTAGGTACCTACACCTAGCAACAAGCCACAAACCTCCACGTAAGTACAGTTAGGTCTCAGTAAATTAATCCCAGCTCTACCCTTGGTAGCTTGGCATCGAGCGTCAAGGCTTAACTTAGGAGACAAAGTGTAAAGCATTCAAATATCACAAAACAGTAATTAAATAAAACACAGGAAACAGTTTAAAAATCCAAAACCAATTTATAAAAATAGCTTATATTTTTATCTTTAAAATGACACAAAAACGATTAAAATCGGTTCAGGGGAACCGGAGATATGAATTTTTAAAGTATTATTATTTTCTAGCGCTCAGAAACGAAAAGCGCCAATCAGGTCATCTGGTTGCACCAGGACCGGGGCAAAGTCAAATTTCAGGCCGACCGCGATGGAGCCCTGCTCGGCTACAAGTCGCGGGAGGCCTCGGTTAAAAAGTTACCTTCTGACTTAGTCTCTTTTTTGATGTTTTTCTTCACCGGGACGAACCTGCCAATTGGATCCGACCTCCTGGAGCCCTTGTCCGGATACGCGAAGTCGGTTTCCTCGGTGGTGATTTTTACCTTCGGACTTAGTCGTTTTTTCGAGATGAAAATCCTTCGACCGGGGTAAACCTGGATCTTGATCCGACGTCCATGGAGCCCTTCTCGGATACGATGGCTGGAAGGTCCCGGTCAACTTTTTACGTTCGGACTTAGTCTTTTTTTCGGATGTTTTTCTTGACCGGGACGAACCACGAAGTCAGGCCGGGTCGCGGTTGAGGCAAGCCGGCTAGAATTTCCGCGTCGAGTCGGTCACTTTATGGAGCTTTTTTCTAAAATTTCTCCAATCTTTTCCAAACTTCTGGGGCTTCACCCAGATGTTCTTTTAAGGTTCTTTTGGGGTCCACAGCTCACCCCAAGGGTCCAGAAGTTCTGTGATGGTCCTTGGGAAGTGCGGACTTCAACTACCAGAGTGCACCTGGCGCAAACTCCTTTTTGGCCACTGGGCAGTGGTCAGCTGGTCACTTTTTCAGGAGTTGGTGCAGGGGACTCTGGTTAGCAATTTTTCACCTGTAGCAAACAGGGAGTCCCTCCTTGAACCAGTGGAAGCCAGGCAAAGTCCTTCTTGTGGTGAAGCCCAAGTGTGCAGCTGGTGCAGTCTTTCTGAGTGCAGGGTCCAGGTGCAGGCCAGGGGTCCAGCAGGGCAGTCCTTCTTCTCCTTGTAGTTCTTTCTTCTTGAAATTTGGTGGGGATCTGAGGCGTGGGTGCAGGTCTGCCAGTTTTATCCTTGCTCCTGGGTGAAAAGCAGGGGGGCCCTGGTTCTCCAATCAGGGACAGGGTCGTCCCCCTGTGATGACCACTTCCTGGGAAGTGTGGCAAAAATCCATCCCAGAAGGCAACAGTCTCTAAAAATCCAAAATGGATGAATCTGATTTTTGGAGGAGAGATCTGGCTGAGCCCACCCACTGGTGTGGCTAAAAATCATAAACACACCCCTCTCCTGCCCTCTCCTAATCTAATCAAGGGGGCACCTAGCTGTCTGGGGTTGCAGGATGTGGGGGTGTTGCTGGGTGCTGCAAATGTCCCTCTCTGCCTTTGAAGACCAGTTTGGCAGCCCTCCCCCTTCCTGCCTCACCATCTGCTGAGGGGAGATTCTCTCCCCCAAGCACATTCCTTTGTGTGAAGTCAGGCCACTTCACACCTCATTAAAGTAGCCTGGCAGAAGCTGCTGCAGGCTGGCCAATCAGAGCACAGCAGCAAAAACAATGCAGAGCTGAAATTGGCAACTTTTTAGGTAAAGTCTAAACTTTTTACCTGCACTAGTTATATTAAATCCAACAACTGGAAGTTGTGGGATTTATTATAACAATCAATTTGATACCAAATTCTTGGTATGTAACATTTAAGGAGACTTTAAAATTTTAAATAAAGTCTGCCCATTCTAGCCTATGAAGGCCATTTACTTCAATGAGGGAAAAACGAATTTGGCTGTTTTTACCTCACCAGGGCTTATAAATCTATTTTTATAAAGTCCCTGCTTATAGTTACATGGCACCCAGCCCTAGGGGCACATAGGGCACACCTTAGGGGTGACTTATATGTAAAAATAAGGTAGTTTAAGACTTTGGAAGTACCTTTAATTCCAAAGTCGAATTTGCATATAACTTTAATTTAAAAGCAGCCAGCAAGGCAGGCTTGCTTTTAAAATGACACTGGGCACCTCAGCAATGCACCTAGGTGTGCACCACCTATGCTGTGGTCCCTAAACCTACATGCCCTACCATATACTAGGGACTTATAGGTAGGTTAACTTAGCCAATTATAATTAGCCTAATTTGCATATCCATTTTACACAGAGCACAGGCCCTGGGACTGGTTAGCAGTACCCAGGGCACCATCAGAGTCAGGAAAACACCAGCATAAAGTGGAAAATGGGGGCAAAAAGTTAGGGGGCCTCTGCAATCAGCCCCAGTTTCTCACACAACCCCCCCCCAGCCCACACGCCCAGGAGACTCAGCCCAACCCTGGGAGAGTCTTCCTGGCTTGTTAGGCGAGGAAGACAGTGAAGAAAACTGGCTGTCCCTTTGCAGGGCCTACTCTGCCTTATATCCTCCTGTCAGGGTCACTCCCTCTGGGTAGTGAAGCCATCCCAACAGTAAAAGGACCCAACCCAAACTGAAACTTCCCTCTAGGGGGGTCTTCCTCCTCTCTCTCTGCCAACTTGGGTAGTGAGGTGCCCACCTCCCCTACTCCTAACTTTGCTAGGGCAACACCTAGCTTACCCAAAGAGGTCACCCAACACTTGAGCAACCCCACCATGACCAATAGGGTCAGGGGGCCTACTTTGCTATTGGCCCTGGGATCTGCCTCCCAGGCCAAGTACAGTGCTGCCAGGAAGGCTAGCACCCAGCAGAGGCTACTGACAGCTGTCAGTACCCAGAACCACACCCTAAGCTCTCCACTGACAGGTGGCTGAGCTGCTTTAGGGGCATCTTTGGGGTCCTGGCACCCCTCTTGCTGTCTAGAGTGGGGGGCTACCACCTCCTGTGGCAGACACCCTCCTTCCACTCTCCCTTCTGTCAGTGCAGGGGCAACACCTTGCATCTGGACAGCTGCCTGACTACTCAGGACTTCCTTGGGGTCAGGTGAGGCCTCACCAGTGCCAACTCTGGGCTCCCCCCCTACTGGGGCAGAAGGCCTTTGGCTCCCTGGAACTCTCTTTAAGAGTGGCCTACCCTTCCTTTTCTTCTTTCCTTTTCTTGGGGATCCTTGTCTCCTAACTGTAGGGACTGACTCCCCAGGACTTTGGGTTGGGGGGGCGCCCTGGGCGACCACCCCATCTGTGACCAGACTCACCTCTGGGAGGTCATTGCCCAGGATACAATCTAGGGGAAGGTCAGCACTGACTACCACCCTAATCCAGTCAAGGATACCCTCCCTCTCTAGGGGCACTATGGCTACAGGTTTGGAGGTGACCTCCCCTGTGGCTATCCTGACTTTCCTTGTCTTTCCTGGGACATACATGTCTGGGGTCACTAACCGGTCACTCACTACAGTGTGACTGGCACAGGTGTCTCTCAGGCCAGTGGTAGGGATCCCATTCACTTGAATGTGGTGGAAGTGCCTACTCCCACCCTCAGGGATCACCAGCTTACCATCTGGTCCTGTCTCCCAGCACAATGCTAGGAGGACTTCATCATCTGAGGAGTCCTCCTCTATGGCTACACTGGACAGCCCAGTGCTAACCACCTTCTTTGGACAGGCTGCATCTCCTCTGAAGTGACCTGTCTGCTGACAGTCAAAGCAAGCCCTACTGTCCAAGAGCTTTTTTAACCCTGGGTCTCCCTGTCTCTGCATGTCAGATTGGGAGTGGGATTTACTCTCCTCCTTCTTAGGGTTCTGGGGTACAGAGGGAGTCTCTGTGGTGGGCTTACCACCTCCCTCCTTAGGTTTTTGGGGACCTGTCCCCCCCTTCTTGGAGTCTCCCCCCTGGGACTTGACAACCACCCTGGTTCTCAACCACTCATCAGCTGCCTCCCCTAGCTCTCTAGGGTTGGTCAGCTTAGAGTCCACTAGATGCTGGCGTAACCTTTCTTGGATACAATTGGTCAAGATGTGCTCTCTCATGATCAGATTGTATAACCCCTCATAAGTATTAACTTTGTTGCCAATAATCCAGCCCTCTAGTGCCTTTAGTGAGGTGTCCACAAAGTCAACCCAAGACTGGGTACTGACCTTCTGGGTGTCCCTGAACTTCATTCTATATTGCTCTGGGGTCAGACCAAACTTCTTGACTAAGCACCTTTTCATACTAGGGTATGAATCTGCCTCCTCCCCCCTTAAGGTCAGAAGCCTATCCCTCCCTGAGTTGGGGACCAACTCCCACAAAAGGGAACCCCAGTATTGAGGCTTAACCCTTCTCATTTGGAGTGCCCTCTCAAAGGCCCCTAGCCACTTATCTATGTCATCCCCCTCTACATAAGCAGGAACCACCCCTTTGGGTAATCTGGGGGCAAAACCCCCACCCAGGGACACCTCAGTTTCTTTCTCGCTGCTTCCATCTTTTTTTTCTTTGCTTGCCCACTTCTTTTTTTCTAGGGCAAGCTTATCTGCCTCCAAAGCTATGTAGGCTAGCTGGGCTTCCAGCTCTCTCTCCCTGATGGACGGGTTCTCTCCTCCTGAAAGGACCCTCTTCCTACCACTAGCTTTGGGTCTACCCCTAGTGACTGTGTCCAGTGAGGACCGTTCCTCCTCTTCCTCACTTGGGGTCTGATGCCTTTCCTCCCCTGAATGGTTAGAGTTAGCATCATCTTCTTTTGGTTCCTCCTCTGGAGCTTCCTCTGTCTCTACCTCTTGGGCCTCAGCCCATGCTGTCAGGGATTTAATCAGGATTTCCTTCCTGAGATTAGTGGTTGCAGGCAACCCCCTCTCAATACACAACCCCCTAAGCTGGACTACTGTCAGTGTGGGTAGGCTAGCCAGATCAAGCTCCATGGTTCCCTAGTTTTGTGTCAACAAAAACTTTTTGCAAAAATTGGAAACAAGAATTTAGAAAAATTACAAAAATTCAATAATTGAAATTAATCCAAATTAATTTAAAAAAAAAAAAAAAATTAAAAATTAAAAACAATTTTTGCACTAGGACAATTTAAAGGATTTTTAATTTGTTTTATCTAAAACTGTAACGTGATATTGAACACAAGTACAGGATCCCGTCGCTGCTTCCAATTATGTTGGAAAATGGGTTATTGGTAGGGCAGGTAGGTACCTACACCTAGCAACAAGCCACAAACCTCCACGTAAGTACAGTTAGGTCTCAGTAAATTAATCCCAGCTCTACCCTTGGTAGCTTGGCATCGAGCGTCAAGGCTTAACTTAGGAGACAAAGTGTAAAGCATTCAAATATCACAAAACAGTAATTAAATAAAACACAGGAAACAGTTTAAAAATCCAAAACCAATTTATAAAAATAGCTTATATTTTTATCTTTAAAATGACACAAAAACGATTAAAATCGGTTCAGGGGAACCGGAGATATGAATTTTTAAAGTATTATTATTTTCTAGCGCTCAGAAACGAAAAGCGCCAATCAGGTCATCTGGTTGCACCAGGACCGGGGCAAAGTCAAATTTCAGGCCGACCGCGATGGAGCCCTGCTCGGCTACAAGTCGCGGGAGGCCTCGGTTAAAAAGTTACCTTCTGACTTAGTCTCTTTTTTGATGTTTTTCTTCACCGGGACGAACCTGCCAATTGGATCCGACCTCCTGGAGCCCTTGTCCGGATACGCGAAGTCGGTTTCCTCGGTGGTGATTTTTACCTTCGGACTTAGTCGTTTTTTCGAGATGAAAATCCTTCGACCGGGGTAAACCTGGATCTTGATCCGACGTCCATGGAGCCCTTCTCGGATACGATGGCTGGAAGGTCCCGGTCAACTTTTTACGTTCGGACTTAGTCTTTTTTTCGGATGTTTTTCTTGACCGGGACGAACCACGAAGTCAGGCCGGGTCGCGGTTGAGGCAAGCCGGCTAGAATTTCCGCGTCGAGTCGGTCACTTTATGGAGCTTTTTTCTAAAATTTCTCCAATCTTTTCCAAACTTCTGGGGCTTCACCCAGATGTTCTTTTAAGGTTCTTTTGGGGTCCACAGCTCACCCCAAGGGTCCAGAAGTTCTGTGATGGTCCTTGGGAAGTGCGGACTTCAACTACCAGAGTGCACCTGGCGCAAACTCCTTTTTGGCCACTGGGCAGTGGTCAGCTGGTCACTTTTTCAGGAGTTGGTGCAGGGGACTCTGGTTAGCAATTTTTCACCTGTAGCAAACAGGGAGTCCCTCCTTGAACCAGTGGAAGCCAGGCAAAGTCCTTCTTGTGGTGAAGCCCAAGTGTGCAGCTGGTGCAGTCTTTCTGAGTGCAGGGTCCAGGTGCAGGCCAGGGGTCCAGCAGGGCAGTCCTTCTTCTCCTTGTAGTTCTTTCTTCTTGAAATTTGGTGGGGATCTGAGGCGTGGGTGCAGGTCTGCCAGTTTTATCCTTGCTCCTGGGTGAAAAGCAGGGGGGCCCTGGTTCTCCAATCAGGGACAGGGTCGTCCCCCTGTGATGACCACTTCCTGGGAAGTGTGGCAAAAATCCATCCCAGAAGGCAACAGTCTCTAAAAATCCAAAATGGATGAATCTGATTTTTGGAGGAGAGATCTGGCTGAGCCCACCCACTGGTGTGGCTAAAAATCATAAACACACCCCTCTCCTGCCCTCTCCTAATCTAATCAAGGGGGCACCTAGCTGTCTGGGGTTGCAGGATGTGGGGGTGTTGCTGGGTGCTGCAAATGTCCCTCTCTGCCTTTGAAGACCAGTTTGGCAGCCCTCCCCCTTCCTGCCTCACCATCTGCTGAGGGGAGATTCTCTCCCCCAAGCACATTCCTTTGTGTGAAGTCAGGCCACTTCACACCTCATTAAAGTAGCCTGGCAGAAGCTGCTGCAGGCTGGCCAATCAGAGCACAGCAGCAAAAACAATGCAGAGCTGAAATTGGCAACTTTTTAGGTAAAGTCTAAACTTTTTACCTGCACTAGTTATATTAAATCCAACAACTGGAAGTTGTGGGATTTATTATAACAATCAATTTGATACCAAATTCTTGGTATGTAACATTTAAGGAGACTTTAAAATTTTAAATAAAGTCTGCCCATTCTAGCCTATGAAGGCCATTTACTTCAATGAGGGAAAAACGAATTTGGCTGTTTTTACCTCACCAGGGCTTATAAATCTATTTTTATAAAGTCCCTGCTTATAGTTACATGGCACCCAGCCCTAGGGGCACATAGGGCACACCTTAGGGGTGACTTATATGTAAAAATAAGGTAGTTTAAGACTTTGGAAGTACCTTTAATTCCAAAGTCGAATTTGCATATAACTTTAATTTAAAAGCAGCCAGCAAGGCAGGCTTGCTTTTAAAATGACACTGGGCACCTCAGCAATGCACCTAGGTGTGCACCACCTATGCTGTGGTCCCTAAACCTACATGCCCTACCATATACTAGGGACTTATAGGTAGGTTAACTTAGCCAATTATAATTAGCCTAATTTGCATATCCATTTTACACAGAGCACAGGCCCTGGGACTGGTTAGCAGTACCCAGGGCACCATCAGAGTCAGGAAAACACCAGCATAAAGTGGAAAATGGGGGCAAAAAGTTAGGGGGCCTCTGCAATCAGCCCCAGTTTCTCACACTTCCGTTTGAAGAAAACTCTCTGAGACAGAAGAGCACGAAGACTTGAGATGGCGTCGAAGAGCACCGAACGTCTCGATGTCGAGGAAGAGGAGATCATGCTCACAGCAGTCTCCGTCCGAGGGTCTGACTCCGAGCAGGAGTCTGAGGAGGTCATGGCAGGACAGCACGTGAGTACGTCTGCCCCTGTCCCAGCCAAGCCCAAACATAAGGCCTTGGGAATGCCACTGGTGGAAGGCCATGGCTTGAACCGTAAAAAGACCTTCAGTGACCAACCAACAACTTCGGCACCGAAAAAGGCCACGCCACCGAAGCCTTCGGACTCGAGCCAAAGCTTTGTCTCCGAAACTATCAAACATCTATCCTTTGAGTCAAAACCTCGAAAATCGCTTTCGGAGCCGAGACCAACATTCACTCCCAGCCTTTCGATCCCGAAAAAAAACAGCTTCAGAGCCGAAAAGGACCGTTTATACAGAGGAACATGGACTTTCGCAAGTACTTAAAGCCGTAGAATTACGGAGGAACACTCACAAATGAAAGATATAGATGAAAGGCAAGCCAGAATTCATATTCACAAGGACACCGGCAAAATTATAACTGCACCTTGTCTGAAGCCTAAGAGGAAACCGGCCGTTCAAGAACAATTGGACACTGCACAGCCACCGGCTAAAGTGCCAAAGACTAAACAGAAATCTCCACCTCCTCAATTTTCTTCTCCTCAGTCTCCTCCTCATTCTCCTCACTTGCTTGTCTCTTCCCCCTACTACTCCTAAACCTGTACACTCTCCTGGAAATTCATTTGATTCACTGCAAGACAATGTGGATCCATGGGATCTGTATGATCCAGATCCCGTTCACGATAACCCAGACTGCTATCCCTCCAAGCCATCACCAGCGTAGGATAGTACCGTATTTACTCTGGTTTTAGCTAGGCAGGCATCCTACCACAATGTTGCCATGCACACTGAGCCCTTAGAGGATGATTTTCTTTTTAACACACTATGTTCTACACACACTACCTATCAGTCCCTTCCCATGCTTCCAGACATGTTAAAGTATGCACACCAAATATTCCAAGAGCCAGTGAAGGCTAGGATAATTACTCCCAGAGTGGAGAAAAAGTATAAGCCACCTCCCTCTGATCCTGCCTTTATTACACAGCAATTGCCTCCTGACTCTGTAGTCGTAAGTGCTGCCAGAAAAAGAGCGAACTCCCAGTCATCCGGGGATGCACTCCCACCAGTCGAGGAGAGCAGAAAATGTGATGCTGCGGGCAAAAGGGTAGCATCGCAGGCAGCCAACCAATGGAGGATAGCCAACTCCCAAGCACTGTTGGCTAGATATGATAGGGCCCACTGGGATGAGATGAATGATATAATACAACATCTCCCCAAAGACCAACAAAAAAGGGCGCAACAAATAGTTGAGGAAGGGCAGGCTATTACAAACAACCAAATCAGGTCAGCCCTAGATTCTGCAGACACAGCCGCTAGAACAATTAATACTGCTGTCACTATACGAAGACATGCATGGCTTAAGTCTTCAGGATTTAAGTCTGAAATTCAGCAGGCAGTCCTTAATATGCAGTTTAATCAAAAACAGCTTTTTGGCCCAGAGGTAGACACAGCTATTGAGAAAATGAAAAACTATTCGGACACCGCTAAAGCCATGGGTGCTTTGTATACAATGCAATACAGGGGGTCCTTTCGGAAACCTCAATACAGAGGTGGATTTAGAACCCAGACACCTGAGTCATCCACCTCACAAACAAAGTCAACCTACCAACCTCAATATCAATGAGGTGGGTTTAAAGGCAATTACAGAGGCCAATACCCCATTACAACAGACAACTGGGTATTATCTATTATCCGCAATGGCTATTGAATATAATTGGCACAAATTCCCCCATATATTTCACCAAAACCACACAATCTCTCCACCCAACATATCTCCATGTTGCAAGAAGAAGTAAAATCTCTATTACTCAAACAAGCGATAGAGCTTGTGCCACAAGATCAAATAGGAACAGGAGTTTACTCACTGTATTTCCTCACCCCCCCAAAAAACGGAACCTTAAGACCAATATTAGATCTCAGAACCCTCAATCTTTACATCCTGTCAGAAAACTTAGACATGGTAACACTACAGGATGTAGTCCCACTGCTACAGCAGCAAGATTTCATGGAAACATTAGATCTCAAGGATGCATATTTTCACATACCCATACATCCAGCGCTCAGAAAATACCTCAGGTTTGTAATTCAGGGAAAACATTACCAATTGAAAGTGTTACCCTTTGGGATAACAACAGCTCCCAGAGTATTCTCAAAATGCCTGGCAGTAGTAGCTGCCTACCTAAGAAGACAACACATTCATGTCTTCCCATATCTTGACGATTGGCTAATAAAATCCAACAGTAATACAGTGTCAAAACCATACACATTATGTAATACAAACCCTACACACCCTAGGGTTCTCCATAAACTAACAAAAATAACACCTACAACCTGCGCAAATTCAACAGTATTTAGGAGCCACACTAAATACACAAACAGCACTTGCAAGCCCAAGTCCACAAAGAATACAAGCAGTTCACAATGCATTGACACAAATACAGCCAGGCCAACGGCACTCTGTCAGATTCGTCATGAAACTGTTGGGCATGATGGCATCATGTATCGCCATTGTCCCACATGCAAGACTAAACATGTGGCCTTTACAACAGTGCCTTGCACAGCAATGGTCACAGGCACAGGATCAACTTCACGATCTAGTGTTGATAGACCGCCAAACACCCATATCACTTCAGTGGTAGAATTCCACAAACCTAAACAAAGGGCGGCCTTTTCAAGACCCTGTGCCTCAGACCATACTTACAACAGATGCATCATTGATTTGGATGGGGGGCACACCTCAACAATCACAACATTCAAGGACAATGGGAAGCCAAACACAAACAGTTTCATATAAATCACCTAGAATTGCTAGCCGTATTCCTAGCACTCAAAGCTTTTCAGCCTCTTCTCACCCACAAGAACATCCTGATCAAAACAGACAATATGACAACAATGTATTACCTAAACAAACAAGGAGGGACCCATTCATCCCAACTCTCCCTCCTAGCCCAAAAGATTTGCCAATGGGCAATCCACAACATCATTCACCTGGTAGCACAATACATTCCAGGGATACACAACCAATTGGCAGATGTTATCAGCCGAGATCATCAACAAACACACGAGTGGTAAATTCATCCCCAAGTGCTTCAAACATACTTTCACCACTGGGGAACACCAGACATAGACCTATTCGCCACCAGTGAAAACGCAAAATGCCAAAACTTCGCATCCAGGTACCCACATACTCTATCCAAAGGCAATGCTCTATGGATGAATTGGTCAGGGATATTTGCTTACGCTTTACCCCTTCTCCCGCTCATTCCATTTGTAGTCAACAAACTGCGTCAAAACAAACTCGTACTAATGGCACCAACGTGGGCACGTCAACCCTGGTACACAACACTATTAGATCGGTCAGTAGTAACACATATCAAACTCCCGAACAGACCAGATCTGTTAACACAAAACAAAAAACTAATCAGGCACCCAGATCCCAAAATACTCAATCTAGCGATTTGGCTCCTGAAGTCATAGAGTTTGGATATCTACAACTCCCAACTGAGTGTATGGATGTACGTGAACAAGTAAGAAAACCCACTACCAGGCAGTGTTATGCAAACAAATGGGAAAGATTTGTGTATTACTGTCAATCTAAACAAATTACCCCTCTTTCAGCATCAATACAATACATTGTAAGTTATTTGCTTCATTTACAAAAGGCAAACTTAGCTTTTTCATCCATTAAAATACATCTTACTGCAATCTCTGCGTACTTGCAAAATATACAACACAGCTCTTTATTTAGAGTCCCTGTTATCAAGGCCTTCATGGAAGACTTAAAACGCATTATTCCACCTAGAACACCTCCAATACCATCGTGGAATCTAAAAGTGCTCACACGACTTATGGGTCCACTATTTGAACCTATGCACTCATGCCAGATTCAATACTTAACATGGAAAGTTGCCTTCCTAGTCGCAATTACTTCATTAAGAAGAGTTAGTGAAATCCAAGCTTTCATAATTCAAGAACCGTTCATACAAGTACATAAACATAAAATTGTACTCCGAACAAACCCAAAAGTTATATCACTGTTTCATATTAATCAAACAGTGGAGCTACCAGTCTTCTTCCCACAGCCAGACTCTGTAGCAGAAAGAGCCCTGCATACATTAGATCTTAAGAGCCTTAATGTACTACATTGACCGAGCAAAATCCTTTAGAGAAACCAAACAGTTATTTGTAGCATTCAAAAAGCCACATACTGGTAACCCTATTTCAAAACAAGGGTTAGCTAGATGGATAGTAAAATGTATCCAAACACGTTATCTAAAAGCTAAAAGGCAGATATTAGTTACACCTAAAGCACATTCCACACGGAGAAAAGGGGCTACAATGGCTTTCTTAGGTAACATACCAATGGCCGAAATTTGTAAAGCAGCCACTTGGTCAACACCGCATACATTTACCAAACATTACTGTGTAGATGTGTTAGCAACACAGCAGGCCACAGTAGGACAGGCTGTACTAAGAACACTATTTCAAACAACTTCAACTCCTACAGGCTGACCACCGCTTATGGGAGGGAAAACTGCTTTGTAGTCTATGCATAGCATGTGTATCTGCAACTACACATGCCATCGAACGGAAAATGTCACTTACCCAGTGTACATCTGTTCGTGGCATGTTCCGCTGCAGATTCACGTGCACTCTCCAACTTCCCTGGGAGCCTGTAGCCGTTTAAGTTCAACATTCACTTGTACATATGTATGCACATTTGCATGGACATCTCTTTTTCTTTATACTCTATCACTCCTACCTTACCCTCTGCGGGAAAACAATCTAACATGGAAGCGATGCCCATGCGCAATGGAGCCGAAGAGGAGGAGTCACTCGATCCTGTGACTCGAAAACACTCCTTTGAAGAAAAACAACTTGTAACACTCCGAGCCCAACACTAGATGGCACAATATGCATAGTATGTGAATCTGCAGCGGAACATGCCACGAACAGATGTACACTGGGTAAGTGCCATTTTCCATATATATATATTAATGTATGTGTGTGTGTGTATGTGTGTGTGTGTGTGTGTGTGTGTGTGTATATATATATATATATATATATATATATATATATATATATATATATATATATATATATATATATATCTCTATCCCAAAGTCAAGCCGCTTCGTTCCGGCCTCTTAAATGCGGCAAGTCTCTGCAGGGTATCGAGTCCTATTTAATCCAAAAACACCATGCTGCCTGGAAACGCGACACCCGTCCGCGTTAACAACACAGCGCGCCGAGACTACTTGAACATCTGCATGTTTGGCTATTCTCTCTCACTCTATTTTCACCCCCTGGGTCATGAAGGCGAGTTGAACATAACTGCTGCAGTGTTTAAACATATTTGTTCCTGCAAAAATGAATGAGTAAAGTACAAGTTGAGCACCGTAAATCTGCAAAATGTTTGGAATAAAAGCAGTGGCACTTTATTACATGGAACCTTTTATTTATTTCTTTTTTTAATCCGAGATGTTCCGCAACCGCGCCGTAAATCAAGTTACTGGAAAGAAACTGCCAGAGCATGTCATTTAAAACATGCATGGTATCTTTGCTACAGTGTGCATATGGTAGTGGCAGCATGATTCTCTGAACTGTGTGATACACAGATGGCATCTTGATAATAACAGAGAATTGGACATGGCCGGTCTACATCCTGTAACAAGAATAATCTCCGCATCTTGCATACCTGCCAGAGACACTGAAAGATTTTAGCGAGAGTATTAGTTATGGTGAAATGGGAGCCATTGAACTGAAGCAGGTCATGCATCTGACGTTCGATTGTTCTCATTTAGGAGTAGAAGACACTTACCATTTCATCAAGGTAATGCCTTTTTAAGTTAGGTGTACACTCTTAGTTCTTCATGCATCTCAACCTCGCTGTCTTGACTGGTCCTGACAGCAGTGCTCTCATTCCCTCTCCTGGAGTAAACCTGCTTGGCTGCGACCTACCGTTCCTATTTGCACCATGATGGGACAGATGATCCCTGGCCGCAGTCAAGTTCCACTACTCCATGACTTTTGCTGCTTGTGAAGATACTGCTGCTGCCACCTGCAGTCACTGCCGGACTTACCTGCCAAACATGGTGCTCAGTAAGCACGTGGTATGGTAAATGATATTCACTGTGTAAGAAATGTGGCCTCATCTGCATATTTGTGGTGCTGCAGGAATTTACACAATGTCGATTGGGTCCACAGTGCTTATATCGGGCTGCATAGAGGTGCACCACTTTGATGAAGTGGCAAGATGTGATTGATGTATGACACAGCTTCTGCCAAGGGGTTCAGCACCATGCGCAAACCATTGCACCGGCTTTGTGGTGTTGCAATTCGGTACACCAGAATGTAGAGAAGACTGTAAGATCATATCATATGTGGCTTGTTACCTTCACTTTCTTAATGTCGTTGATGTGATTGAACAGGAGAGAAAGCGATATTCAAGGTTGTTTATGAAATAATTTTGTAATGGTATGGATTGGTCTCCTTTTTTCAGTGTTTCTATATTTGATGCGTTTGTATATAAATAAATGTCTGTTTTCTTATTTGTAGAAGCCAATATTTGGTTTGTCTTTTTGTTTTAAAATCTGTCTATATTTATGCATGATGTGCAGAATATCATTCACCAGGAATCAACAAACATGCATATAAAAAAATATTTCTGTAGATGGTTGGAGCTAATTTATTTTTGGTCACAGGTGAGAAAATAAACGTAGATTTCATGTTTTAAAAGCTTAAATGTGAACTTTATTTTTGTAGATATATTGCTGCACGGGTTTCTTGGCCATAACGGGTCAGCTACATCAAGTCAACGCTGATCTGCTAGGCTGGTGGCTTTGCGAACGGCAGTTACCTTCTGGGGGACTGAATGGACGACCAGAGAAGGTATTTTTTTAGCTACAGTGTTGTTACTGGGACTTGTTACTTGTTGAGCATGTGCTCATGTTGTATTACTTGCCATGCTTAGAAGACGATACCGATGGCATAATGTGTGCCATAGAAATGGCAATAACCTAAAACCTATCGTTAAAGACTTTATACATATTCTGTGTGATCTGTCTGCTGTATTCTGTTGTTGAAGTTGTCACATGAACGTTATAGGTTAAATAACCTAAAACCTATCGTTAAAGACTTTATACATATTCTGTGTGATCTGTCTGCTGTATTCTGTTGTTGAAGTTGTCACATGAACGTTATAGGTTAAATTATGCACTGCAAGATTGAATACCAACAATTGTATACATCAGTGTTGAGTATTTATATTCAGCTTTATTAATTTGTCTGATGCAACCCAGTTCTCTGTCCGGCACATTCAGGGTTTTCTTTTTCTTTAAGAGTTACGAATCAGTGTTTCGGACCTTGACTTGCAAATGGATGCTGATGGCGGTGTTGTATGATTTCTTAAGGTTGGTTAGCATCTTTCAACACATTTAGCATGTCTTTATGCTAAGGCGATGCAGTACGCTTGGGTCTTTACAGTCAGGCCATGACTTCGATATGCTGTTTCTTTACTGGCAAACCACGGCAGTCAGAGCAGCTTCCTTTAAATTGTATGCAAAGAACTTTTCTTGTGGCGTCTATTTGAGGTGTTTCTACAGGCAGATGACATGCAAGCAGTAGTACATTGAGTCAGCCGTCTTATGCTTTTGGCTCGTATTTAGTTTTCAAGGTTTGTCTTGCAGGACAGTCAGTAGTATCCTTAAAGCCCATGGCATGCCATTAAAAGTTTCATAGCCTCTTAAAGTTCCTGTTTTGGTACTAGGGCAAAACTTTGAGTAGTCCTCAATTCCCTTTACACTCACACCAGTTGCTTGTTTCTCCTCACCCGATCATCCTTGATTTCTTTTTATTCCTTCCCACTATCCCTTCCCTCAATCGCCTTTCTTTCTTGTTCCTCCCCACCTACCAGCTTCCTTGGTCATACAATAATTTCTTCATCGTGCAGTCGTGTCTAGCATCCTCGCTTTTCTGCTATGCATGCTCCCTTTTTTATACTTTCCTGCCTCCACGCACCCCACCCACTTCATTCCTCTGCCTCCCTGGCTCCCATTTATCAATTCTCCGTTCATTCCCTCTTTGCCACATCGCTCTGCCACTCATTCCTCCTTGCTGTCCTCAAGTCACATAATCCTATTATCTTCCTAGCCCTCGCCCCGTCCGATAACTACCCTGTTAGCATTCCTTTCACACTGTTGACTACTACCTTGCACACTCCAGGAAACAGCCACAGCACTGTTCCTTATGCATCCTGCAGGTAGTTTGCAAATGCTATTAACTACTCATGAATATAAGGGTTCTTAATTTGAAACCGATAGGAGATGTGCCCTTGTTCTCCATAATTACTTTCACCATTATAACTAAGAATTGGGATGTTTTATTAGGCCACAGAAAATAACCAAAAATCTTTAAACTTGTGAAAGTGAACATGCAGTTTGTGATGCCTAGCAACACCCTAGTTATGAACCACTGTGCTCAAAATAAGCAGACGTTATTTTTGGCAATTTGTTTATTTCCACCTTTAACAAACTTAGACGTTGAAGGGCACCTGGTCTGTTTATAATTCCCTGATATCCTGAAATAGTGAGAGCAGTGATGCAAGCCTTCTAGGTTCCGTGTGAATGGCCCAACTCTGACAGGTAGAGCACTGCATCCCATTCGAGTGAGGAGTTGTCTAGCTCAAGGGACCTCTAGTAGCAGCCCAAGGCACTGCAGACTGCATGGGGAACGTGCTGATTGACTGCAGCTTTTCTGATCATGCAGATGAGTTCTTTAAAATACACAACGTATTGGGATTGCCCATGCCTTTCTAAACAATTTGTAGTCTGTATTTAGCATCTTATGTTCGCTTTATCAGCTTGTTTGTCTTTCTTTGGTAAACCACCACCCTCTGCCCATTAAATTGTGTGAACTTTTCATAATCTTGAGATCATCATGTCACATGCAGCTCAAGTTAAACACAAGCAAAGCTGAGATTTTCATGCCAGGCAGTCTTCTATCTTCTGGCCAAAAAATCAAAAATTGCTGACCATTAATATATCCAGTCAATTTTGAGCAGCTCAATTACCAAAAAATTGACTTTTTAGTTGTTTAGCAGTAGTGGACTTTTGGCACACAAAATACATCAGTCTTAAAGTTTTTTTCACCTACAGGACCATATTTCTTTCTCATCTTATGTTTTCTACCTACTTAATGTCAACGAAGGACTGCAGTATAGAGAAAATTACCTAGGTATCTCACATTGGCAGAGAGTCCAAAACAGTGCTACATTTACCCTTCTTGCAATCATTTAAAAAATGTGTGTATTTTCCATCAGTAATAATCGTAAAAAAACTAACAGCGTGACATGCAGTGTGTCAGAGCATAAGTCATGGCCCGATATAATACGGACAGATACATTAACAGTATTAATTCAAATGTGGTATTTTCAGTCCCTGACTTTAGTTCAGATTATCAATTCTTTGGTCATCCAAGACCAGTCTTCCAGATCATCAGCTAGTTTATCATCCGTGCAGACCTTTTAATTCATATTGCAATCATTTACTATGTTTATAGCCATTTACCTTTTTGAGGTAACAATATCTGCCTTCCTTCTTTGATTCGGAAATGTCACAGTGGTATTCTGTTGCAAACCTGCAGCCAGCCTAGATTCTAGCATTGTAACTTAGGGGTCAGTTTACACTCACTTTTGTCACTGTGGAAAAAAATCAATTCCGAAAGTCATGGAGGGGAAGGCACTATAAGAGGTGCGTGACGATCATGGAATGCTTGGGGCCACTTAGAGGCATGGAAAATTGAGATGAATAAAAATGTTTGTTTCATTTTTCATGGCAGGTATACAACACACATCAGAAATTCAATGAAAAAAATCACAGTTATAGTTTTAGTTCGGATTCAGCAAATAATTAACTGTAAAACCCAAATTCAGCAAATAGCTGTAAAATTTGCCAATTAAGGTGTGCAAGACACAAAATACCCATCAAAACTCACACAGTCCTCCTTGCTTTGCAGCTTTGTTTTCCCATGTACCATAGGCAAAGAGGTACATACTGCACATGGTGTCTGGCATGAGTTAGTGTGCCTTCTGTATATTACGAACCATAACTGTTGAATTTGTGCAGATCTATGGGTTGCTATCCGGTGACCGAATCTAACCTTTAACTATGTTTTTTTCCAGTGGTGAGTGTGTAATGGGCAGTTAGACACAGAGAACACAGCAGATGTGGTATATGATTTTTTTTTAAATCGGAAATTTGTTGAAGAAAATACGGTTAAAATAAAGGTTCGATGGCATCTGTCGCTGTAGATACGCATGTTCTGCAATAGCTCGCCATCTGGTGTTGGGCCGGAGTGTTACAAGTTGTTTTTCTTCGAAGAAGTCTTTCGAGTCACGGGACCGAGTGACTCCTCCTTTTGTCTCCATTGCGCATGGGCGTCGACTCCATCTTTGATTGTTTTTTTTCCGCCATCGGGTTCGGACGTGTTCCTGTCGCTCCGAGTTTCGGAACGGAAAGATAGCTAATTTCGGAAGATTTTCGTCGGTATTGTTGCGTTCGGGATCGGCGTAGTTAGATTCAACACCGCATCGAAGATCGAAGAGCTCCGGTGCCCTTCGGGGTAGTTTTTCGATCCCCCGTCGGGGCCTGGTCGGCCCGACCGCGTGCTGTAGAACGCCGATGGAACGGACCCCGTTCCGTTTCTGCCCCAAATGCCACAATAAATACCCCTATACAGACCAACACTTGGTCTGTAACCTGTGCCTGTCACCTGAGCAGAGTGAAGACACCTGTGAGGCCTGTCGTGCGTTCCGGTCCCGAAAGACACTCCGAGACCGTCGAGCCAGAAGACTTCAGATGGCGTCCGCGCCGACAGCCCACCGAGAGTTCGAGGAGCAGGAAGAGGAAGGTACCTTCTCGATCCAAGAATCGGACTCCGAAGGATTCGACGATACACAAACCGTGAGTAAGACGTCGAAAACCACACAGAAAAACATTTACAAGGCCCAGGGGACGCCACTGCCATCCGGCCATGGCTCCACCCATAAATTCGGTGACCGACCGTCGGCACCGAAAAAGGCCCAAACAGCGCCGAGGTCGTCCGACTCCGGTCGAGACACCGGCACGCAGCCTTCTCGGGACCGAGAAAGTGCTGGAGACAAGCCTCGACACCGAGATACCGGTGTGGACACGGCTCGACGCCGAGACAGCGGCACCGAAGAAGATCGACGCCGAGAGGTTTCGGCCCCGAAAAAGAAAAAAGTCACCTCGGAGCCGAAAAAACACGCAGACAGGGTTTCGATGCCGAAACAAACTGCAAGCGACCCAGCTTCAGGCTCTTATACAGAAGAGCACTCGCTAACCTCCCAGATGCAAAAGCATAGGTTTGAAGAAGAGCTACAAGCAACTGATGTGGACCATACGCAAAAGCGTATCTTCATACAGCAGGGGACAGGAAAAATAAGCACCCTTCCCCCCATTAGGAGAAAGAGAAGGTTGGAGTTCCAGACTGAACACACACCACAACCAAAAGTGGTGAAAAGAGTTACCCCACCACCCTCTCCTCCACCTGTGATTAACGTCTCACCAGCACAAACTCCTTCACATTCCCCAGCTCACACCACCATGAGCCAGGGTGACCAAGATCAAGACGCATGGGACCTATACGACGCCCCAGTGTCAGATAACAGTCCGGAGGCATACCCTACGAAGCCATCTCCACCAGAAGACAGCACCGCGTATTCTCAAGTGGTGGCTAGAGCAGCACAATTTCACAACGTAAGCCTCCACTCAGAACAGGTCGAGGATGATTTTTTATTCAACACACTCTCCTCCACCCACAGCTCATACCAAAGCCTGCCTATGCTCCCTGGTATGCTCCGGCACGCGAAAGAAATCTTTAAGGAGCCGGTCAAAAGTAGGGCAATCACACCAAGGGTGGAAAAAAAGTATAAGGCGCCTCCTACAGACCCGGTTTTCATCACTACACAGCTGCCACCAGACTCTGTCGTTGTAGGAGCAGCTAGGAAAAGGGCCAATTCCCACACATCTGGAGATGCACCACCCCCAGATAAAAAAAGCCGCAAGTTCGATGCAGCTGGTAAAAGAGTCGCAGCACAAGCTGCAAACCAGTGGCGCATCGCGAACTCCCAGGCACTAGTTGCGCGCTATGACAGAGCCCACTGGGATGAGATGCAACATCTCATTGAACATCTGCCCAAGGACTTACAAAATAGGGCAAAACAAGTGGTTGAGGAGGGACAGACCATTTCCAACAACCAGATCCGCTCCTCCATGGACGCTGCAGATACAGCTGCACGGACAATTAATACATCTGTAACTATCAGAAGGCATGCATGGCTCCGAACGTCTGGATTTAAACCAGAGATTCAACAAGCAGTTCTCAATATGCCTTTTAATGAAAAAGAACTGTTCGGTCCAGAAGTGGACACAGCGATTGAGAAACTCAAAAAAGATACGGACACTGCCAAAGCCATGGGCGCACTCTACTCCCCGCAGAGCAGAGGGAATTACAGCACATTCCGTAAAACGCCCTTTCGAGGGGGGTTTCGGGGTCAAAGCACACAAGCCAGCACCTCACAAGCAACACCGTCCAGTTACCAGGGACAGTATAGAGGAGGTTTTCGGGGACAATATAGAGGAGGGCAATTCCCTAGAAATAGAGGAAGATTTCAGAGCCCCAAAACCCCTACTACTAAACAGTGACTCACATGTCACTCACCCCCTCCACACAACACCAGTGGGGGGAAGAATAAGTCATTATTACAAAGCATGGGAGGAAATCACTACAGACACTTGGGTTCTAGCAATTATCCAACATGGTTATTGCATAGAATTTCTACAATTCCCTCCAAACATACCACCAAAAGCACAAAATTTGACAACACACCATTCCAATCTCCTGGAGATAGAAGTGCAGGCACTATTGCAAAAGAATGCAATCGAATTAGTGCCAAACACACAAATAAACACAGGAGTTTACTCACTGTACTTTCTGATACCAAAGAAGGACAAAACGCTGAGACCAATCCTAGACCTCAGAGTAGTGAACACTTTCATCAAATCAGACCACTTTCACATGGTCACACTACAAGAAGTATTGCCATTGCTAAAACTACACGACTACATGGCAACTTTAGACCTCAAGGATGCTTATTTCCATATACCAATACACCCATCGCACAGGAAATACCTAAGGTTTGTATTCAAAGGAATACATTACCAATTCAAGGTACTGCCTTTCGGATTAACAACCGCACCAAGAGTCTTTACCAAATGCCTAGCGGTAGTCGCTGCACACATAGGAAGGCAGCAAATACATGTGTTCCCATATCTACACGACTGGCTAATCAAGGCCCATTCGTTAATACAGTGCTCCAATCACACAAACCATATCATACAAACCCTCTTCAAACTAGGGTTCACCGTCAATTTCACAAAATCCAAAATTCTGCCGCGCAAGGTACAACAATACCTGGGAGCCATAATAGACACATCAAAAGGAGTAGCCACTCCAAGTCCACAAAGAATTCGAAATTTCAACACCATCATACAACGCATGTATCCAACACAAAGGATACACGCAAAGATGGTACTACAACTCCTAGGCATGATGTCTTCATGCATAGCCATTGTCCCAAACGCAAGACTGCACATGAGGCCCTTACAACAGTGCCTAGCATCACAATGGTCACAAGCACAGGGTCACCTTCTAGATCTGGTGTTAATAGACCGCCAAACTTGCCTCTCGCTTCTATGGTGGAACAACATAAATTTAAACAAAGGGCGGCCTTTCCAAGACCCAGTGCCACAATACGTAATAACAACAGATGCTTCCATGACAGGGTGGGGAGCACACCTCGATCAACACAGCATACAAGGACAATGGAACGTACATCAAACAAAACTGCATATAAATCACCTAGAACTTCTAGCAGTTTTTCAAGCACTAAAAGCTTTCCAACCAATAATAGTTCACAAATACATTCTCGTCAAAACAGACAACATGACAACAATGTATTATCTAAACAAGCAGGGGGGGACGCACTCCACGCAGTTAAGCCTGCTAGCACAAAAGATTTGGCGTTGGGCAATTCACAACCAAATTCGCCTAATAGCACAATTTATACCAGGGATCCAAAATCAACTCGCAGACAATCTCTCTCGAGATCACCAACAGGTCCACGAATGGGAAATTCACCCCCAAATTCTGAACACTTATTTCAAACTCTGGGGAACACCTCAGATAGACTTGTTTGCGACAAGGGAGAACGCAAAATGCCAAAACTTCGCATCCAGATACCCACACGAACAATCCCAAGGCAATGCCCTATGGATGAACTGGTCAGGGATATTTGCTTACGCTTTTCCTCCTCTCCCTCTCCTTCCTTACCTGGTAAACCAACTCAGTCAAAGCAAACTCAAACTCATATTGATAGCACCAACTTGGGCAAGGCAACCCTGGTACACAACGCTACTAGACCTATCAGTAGTACCCTGCATCAAATTGCCCAACAGGCCAGATCTGTTGACACAGCACAACCAAAAGATCAGACACCCAGATCCAGCATCGCTGAATCTAGCAATCTGGCTCCTGAAATCCTAGAATTCGGGCACTTACAACTTACCCAAGAATGTATGGAAGTCATAAAACAAGCCAGAAGGCCATCCACCAGGCACTGCTATGCAAGTAAATGGAAGAGGTTTGTTTGCTACTGCCATATTAATCAAATACAACCATTACACACAACTCCAGAACATGTAGTGGGTTACTTGCTTCACTTACAAAAATCTAACCTGGCTTTCTCTTCCATTAAAATACACCTTGCAGCAACATCTGCATACCTGCAGACTACCTATTCAACTTCCCTATATAAGATACCAGTCATTAAAGCATTCATGGAGGGCCTTAGGAGAATTATACCACCAAGAACACCACCTGTTCCTTCATGGAACCTAAATGTTGTCCTAACTAGACTTATGGGTCCACCTTTTGAACCCATGCACTCCTGCGACATACAGTTCCTAACCTGGAAGGTGGCATTTCTCATCGCCATTACTTCCCTAAGAAGAGTAAGCGAGATTCAGGCGTTTACAATACAGGAACCTTTTATACAACTACACAAGAATAAGGTCGTCCTAAGGACCAATCCTAAATTTTTGCCAAAGGTTATTTCACCGTTCCATCTAAATCAAACAGTGGAACTTCCAGTGTTCTTTCCACAGCCAGATACCGTAGCTGAAAGGGCACTACATACATTAGATGTCAAAAGAGCATTGATGTATTACATTGACAGAACAAAAAACATCAGAAAGACTAAACAACTATTTATTGCATTTCAAAAACCTCATGCAGGAAACCCAATATCAAAACAAGGTATAGCCAGATGGATAGTTAAATGCATCCAAATCTGCTACCTTAAAGCTAAACGACAGCTGCCCATTACACCAAGGGCACACTCAACCAGAAAGAAAGGTGCTACCCTGGCCTTTCTAGGAAACATCCCAATGCAAGAAATATGTAAGGCAGCCACATGGTCTACGCCTCACACATTCACCAAGCACTACTGTGTAGACGTGTTATCCGCACAACAAGCCACAGTAGGTCAAGCCGTATTAAGAACATTATTTCAAACTACTTCCACTCCTACAGGCTGATCCACCGCTTTTGGGGAGATAACTGCTTACTAGTCTATGCAGAACATGCGTATCTACAGCGACAGATGCCATCGAACTGAAAATGTCACTTACCCAGTGTACATCTGTTCGTGGCATCAGTCGCAGTAGATTCGCATGTGCCCACCCGCCTCCCCGGGAGCCTGTAGCAGTTTGGAAGTTACCTTCAATTATTTATATATGTATCATCTCAACCTTAAATAGGTGCATACTTAGTCACTCCATTGCATGGGCACTATTACTACAATTCAACTCCTACCTCACCCTCTGCGGGGGAAAAACAATCAAAGATGGAGTCGACGCCCATGCGCAATGGAGACAAAAGGAGGAGTCACTCGGTCCCGTGACTCGAAAGACTTCTTCGAAGAAAAACAACTTGTAACACTCCGGCCCAACACCAGATGGCGAGCTATTGCAGAACATGCGAATCTACTGCGACTGATGCCACGAACAGATGTACACTGGGTAAGTGACATTTTCATTACAATTGCTTCTGATTATAACCTCTTACCATAGTTTTAAAAGTGCCTCAGAAGTTCACTTAAAAATAATGTTAGTATGGTTAGGAATTAAGCCTGAAAAAACACTGAAATTTGCCAAGTTAATGTAGACCCTGTAATCCATAAATGCCAAGACAGCTATATAAAGTATAAATTGCTTGTAAATGCAATGATTCTGAACCGTAGCAAGCTAAGAAGCCAATTTTAAATATCCAAATAGTAATGTAATTCCATTTTCACATTTAGCGATTACTGTACCTCAGATGGTCTTAGCTTCAGGGTTGTACTCCTCTCTTTTTCTTGGCTGGTCCATGTTAGTATCATGGATTGAGGTGGTCGGGAATTCCTTGGTGTTGGGCAGTTTGCCATGTTCTGTTAAAGGATACTGTTTGGCGGTGGGTGTGAGGTGTTTCTGTATCATTTCTTTGAGGGGCTTAATGGTACAATCCATATGTATCAGGCGGTATTGACATTTGATATCATTGGCAACATTTGGTATTACAATCAATAAAGATTACCATTTAGTATTTTTAGAATTAACAGGTTTTATATTTTTGACTCTGTATTTGCACACATTACATAATACACAAATACATAACCCCATGGGAGTGGATGGATCAGTTTTCATTAACCTGTGTGGTTTTATGAACTCCTTTTTAGGTCGAGCCTAGGCAGTGTGCAAGCGCTCTCTTGACATGTAGTAATCCACAACTGTGGGCTTGCAACACTCTTATCTCATGCCGATCACTTTCATTCGTTACTTTGCCTGCCTTCAAAATTTCCTTGATTTCGTAGGTAAATGCTTTACGTTTGCCTTTCCTAGAGGCTGTTTTGTTACCGTCTTGGAGACTGACCCTGTTACATGGATTATTGAACGATTGGCTGTATACCTTAACAAGTTCAGCAGTTGAAATGTATACAAACTGGAGCATTTAACAAAAATCTTCACAGTGGCTCTCCTGGCATAGCGGGAGAGCCGATACTACAATAGTCACTGCACTCTGGAAACTCGCCCTATAATGCTTTGCGGGGCATTTCTTTTTCAAAACATGTGTGCCTGTAACTCAGCCTGTGATGGTCCTAAGTAAATGGGACCAACACCAAACCATTCTACAGGATGCGCTCTTTCTGTCTAGGTCATCTCTGAGTCCCTACACTATGTTGGGGGGGACCCCAAAATAGTAACCTCTCCCGCTATTCCATGTCTTTTTGAGCTCTCATGGCTAGAACTTTTGTTTTACAGCTGGGAGTAGTTTGTGTTTTAAGGTCCTTGTCTGTAATAGTATTGCAGTAGGCCTGAAAATGTGTAAGGCACTATGCCCTCTAGGGGTTACATATGTGTTTGCACTGCTTTACTTCCTGCCATTCTGTTACCATGTTGGTATGCCCTCTAGGGGCTGACTATATGGTTACATGACCACACAAAATATTAACCCCTCCCACCAGTCTGTCTTTATTAAAGTTCTGTCATGGCTAGAAATTTTGTTTTACAGCTGGGAGTAGTTTGTGTTTTAAGCCCCTTCTTTGTAATATTGTTCTAGTAAGTCTGCTAGTAGGTCTGCTAGGCCTGAAAATGTGTAATGCACCGCGACCTCTAGAGGCTAAATATATTGTTACACTGCATTACTTTCTGCTTTTCTGTTTTCATGTGATTATGCTCTCTAGGGGCTAACTATATGGTTACATGACCATGTTTCTAACAAATGTTATTTTTATAGTGGTGTCCTCTAGGGGATGTCCTGAGCATTACAGCCAAGATACTACAATAAAACTCGCCCCATAATGCTTTGCGGCGCAATGCTTTTACAAAATATTTTTGTCCATAATTCACTGGGGACCCTAAAATAATAATATAAAAAATACAATACATAATGGCAATATTTTCATTTTTTGCTGCAGATAGCGGAAAAAGGTAAATGGAAGTGCTTTAGTTATATGTAGGGCCACTGGAATTATGTGGCAGAGAGGACCAAATTATGTGGCAGGGTTGACTAATTTATGCCGAAAGAAAAGTCCAGTTATGCATTTACACCTCCAGTAGCTCTAACTCAAGCAAATGTGATACCATTTGTATTGCAGATGCTTGTTTCATTGTTGTGCATCAAAATAATGAAGGCCTTAAGTCACCTGGTCTGAAGTTAACACCGGAGTCAAAATTAAAATTATTGATGTGCAATCCAAAATACCATTTGGAATGAAGAGTGTAGCATGGTTTCGAAGCTATGTATATTTAAGAAGTCTTAGTAGACCCATTACGGGGAGGATCTGTCAAGTTTCCATCCCGGTTTCATAAATGACTGCAAAAGATCTGAAGTGGTGGCTGCTTGGCTGCTCGACAGACCCCCTCTCCCAACCCACCCCAAAGTTGATGGTGGTGACGGATGTGTAACTAATGGATTCAGAAATCCTTATGGAAGAGGTGGAAATCAGAGGAGTCTTGTTTCTATTGGAGACCCGCCTGCAAATCAAATAGCTGGAGTTGTGGCCAGTTCAATTGACAACGAAGACCTTCTCTCCAGCCATTAAAGGAAGGCTAGTGCATGTTCTCACAAACACCACCACCATTGTGTGATGCTACAATGAGCAGGGCAGGGTGGGGACGGTACTGGGCCCTGTTCCAGGAAGCTATATGCCTCTGGACCTGGCTGGTGAGGGGAATTGGGTCACCTCCCTGACCGTGAACTACTAGGTGAGATATTTGAATGTCCGATTAGTGACAAACTCAGCCAGTGACACGTAGTGGATCACATCTGGCATTTACCCTCTGAGGTGGCATATGGTGTCTTCCAGCAATGGGGAGAACCCTGGTTCGATCTCTTCAGGTGAATTGCCAAAACATATGCTTGTTGGCGTTCCCAAGAAGGCTCTCTTGAAAATGCACTCCGCCTAGAATGCAGCAGTAAAGCATGGGACTCCTTTAATGCCTTTCTGCTTCTACCGCTCCTGCCCAGAATTCTGAATAAGGTCAGGAACAACCAGGCCCAAGTCATCGTAGTGGCTGTGGCTTGGGCCAGCAGATGTAGCACTCAAAATGTCTGAGCTTGAGCATCTGTTTTCCGATCAGGTTACCACTTCAGGAGGATCTTCTTTTGAAGCAGCACAGCGGGTTCTTGTGCCTGTGCCTGCGCACGCTCCACCTCCATGCTTGGAGATCGAATAATACAGTTGATCTTCTTTGATCTCATGAAGTAGTTATTGTGAACTTGGCAGCCTAGCAGTCAGGCACTCTTTCATGAAATCAGTATATACCAGGTCCTGGGATACATTTTTATCTTGGTGCGGCATCTACCTAATGGACCCGTTGCAAGCCAAACTGTTGGATGTCTTGTTGTTTTTCGTCTCTGGCCTATCAAGGAATTGCAGTGGGCACTGTTAAAGGTTACTTGCAACCTTTTTGGTCTTATTACGTTTGCCGTAAGGCAGGTAGTCCATAGTTCACCACAACCAACGTGAAAGAGGGTATTTTCCACTTTCATGAACTAAAAAAGCCCAAAGAAATAACTAGTATGAGGTGGAAAAAAATTCCAAGCAAATTTGAAGGGTTGCTAAAATGCAGTCCCTGCAGGCAAGTGCCACCCTTGGAATGATAAAGGGTGTTTCTGTTTCAAAACATGGATCTGTTACATAAGAATCAATCACATAACGTGAATCTTATGCAGACAATAGCAGCAAAATTTGACCTATGGAAAGGGAAGTAGAAGCAGATGGTTTCCTCCTTAATTAAGACCAAACACCGAAACAGACTACTTTTGGTACAGACTTTGTTCCTCACCTTTGGGACAAAAACATGTTTACTCTATTAAAAGCATTCAGTCTTCTCAGCCCTTTTGAAGTCCAACAGTAATAAGTGCCCCTGTGGAAGGTCATTTCATTTTCTACAGTGTGCAGAAACCTGCTTTGCTAGTGGCAGCAGACAGACGACAATCCATCAAACTATTGTAAATAGCCTTATTGCCACCAGACAAGGAGCTGGAAAACACTAGATACACCATTCTCTGTCAGTCACTCCAACAAATGCTGCAGCTCCTTTGCTAAAATATGAGAGGGAGCAAAGGGAGAAATTAACATGTTATCTAAACTGATATCCCCATTTTGTCTTGTCACAGAAAAGTAGCAGGGTTGCATGAGACATGGAATGTGAACAAGTGTGTAAGTGTTGAATTCTGCCACAAATACAGTAAAAAAGTAAGGAGTAAGCGCTCTATACACGCCTGTCAAAGCTATGGAGCTTTTTGGAAAGAACATGCACAAGGTCTTGCAGGAAATGTGAGAGAAAGTTTCAAAACTATGGGTATGTTTTCCAAAGAAGACCTTGGCTTCAGTCTGTTGGAACATTTTAAGGGGGGACATATAGCAACCTCTCTACCAGCTACCTAAACAAACAGCTAGGCTACTATAATAAAAGGGAGTCAAATGTAAAGACCTACACATGGTCTCAGATGCAAGAGCTCACAGGAATCGAATGGATAACCATGTTTCTGTCCAGCTCGGCTAGGGTGAGGTTCATTATGCCTCTATACTTACAATGGCAGCTTCAGTTTATTGAGTTTTACCACATCAGCAGCCTGCCAGCATTTTCAATTTAATATCAGCTTTCCAACCAACCCAACCTAAAATTTCAGTAAAACATCCAGTTCAGTGGTATCAGAAGTGCAGGCTTTGTGTGGCAGTTAGTTTTTATGTAATATCAGGAGCAAGGCAGTTGGTACTTGATTGTTTTAAAGTGAACGAGTAGGGGATCGTTTTCATATGATTTTAATTGGTAGTGACAATGGGGGATAATATCCCAAATCTCAGTCAAAGTATTAATGTGTTGTCCGACTTAAAGGACATCTTCTTTTACATCTCCAGGTACTAGAAATTTAATTACTTTGAAGTTGCGGATGCACATGCAGTTCATTTTTCTGCCTTCAAATTGATGTCGGCCCAAAACTTGTTTGCCAGATTCTTTACTATGATGTAGATGTACTCATACACAGGCAGGGAATGCATGCCTGGATTATTAGTTGATAAAACACCAGCTTAGCTTCCAAACAAGTGGAGGTCCATACCTTTTCTCCAACCTTTCCAAAACATGTTCACATCCATTCTGGCACTGTAGATGGTTCTTATTTCTGGGAAGGTGAGTGTACATCTCCTTGAAGCCCACAAATTATCCAACACTGGCCACAGATTTTAGGCAAAGAATGGGCCTGCTTTTGTTGCCGTCAAGGCGTTTAAGCCACAACTGAGTCTAATGTCACAAATTATCCTGAATCCTTTATGCAGATTCAGATTGGAGGCAGTTGATGGGTTACTCCAGCATCAGTGGTTGCAAGCTTAGGGATACAGAGAAGACCGGTTTGCAGCATGTATTCATTGGAGGTTTGCATACTGTGTGTGCATACTCGTGTCATGCAGTGTAGGGCCTGGAAAGATACAAGTTGTTTACCTCAAAATCTTTGGTTTCAGACTTGACTCCAGTGACTCATCCCTACATCTCCCTGAAGCTCATAATGCATTGAGACACAACTCCTTCTCGGGTAAGTTTCTTCACCATATGGTCAGGCATTTCCTTTGCAGGCCCTGTGAAAGAAATTCTAAAATTATTACCTAGAAACCCAGCAACCAGACATCACAGTTTTAACTAATATATGGTTGACCGGAGAGTTTGCAAAGACCCAAACTTGGCCGAATGACTCTGGAATTAGAAGTTAGAAGCAATTGGACTGATAAAGCTTTTCTACCACAGATTACCAATAGAGTAGTCAGCATAAAGCTGATTTTACTGTTCTATTTTTCAGTTCAGGAATAAGGGTGGCTCATGCTTCTTTAGCTTCACCAAAACAATGCATGAACAGTGGATGTGGACTGCCATTTATCACCGCAGTAGAATTAGTGCAAGCACTTTCAACTAAAGGTCAGATCACTTAAGTCGTATGAACAGTAGATTCCCGTAAATGAAAGGCAGAAGACGCAAGTGGCAATCATGGTCCTGAAATGTCATGGTTAATTAACAAAGCCGTGCACATCCAAATTACCTACTGGCTTGCGGCACAGTTACCTATTAGAAGATTGGTAAGGAATATGACTTGGGGGACATGGATCTCATTTGTGAATATTTGCCGAATTTACTGTAGAATTTTTGTATCCAGAGATAGTGTGCATACATCTTTTATACCAGGAAAAAACCCCAGCCACCATGCCTACATGTTTAGGGCCCTGGAGAAAATGATAGGAAAGAGATCTGGGAACCCTGTCCGGAATCTTGAAGAAATAATTTATGGACCCAGTCGAAGGGAGAAGGTATTAATACCTTCTTGAAATGTGCTTAACTTAAATATCTTCATAGGATCTACTGATCTAAATTCTGCTAGTGGAGCTCAGAGGATAGTAATGGGGACTGTCATAGGATATGGACATCTGCCAAAACTAGCAAATAATAATGTGAGGATAGTCTGGGTAGGGTTTATTAGATGAGTCAGAGCTAATTCTCTGGCAGATGTGATTATCTCCCTTTGATCAGCTGATTCTTGTGTTGGCTTTTTTTGTAAGCAGTATAAGAGATTGCACCTATATTTAATGTGGACTTTACACTGATTATGTGAAAATATAGGGCACATGTCAAGGCCCTTGACCTCTAAAGTAGGGATGTGCAAAATATGTGTAATTTGCTTTCTCGTAATTATTTAAAAATATGTGTAACTTAATAGGAGATCTGGCATTTTGCCCTACAATTTAGCATTTACTGTGACCTCCTGCATTTTCGGCACAAAAATACACTTAAATAAAACTAGTTAACAACAGCTACTTGTGTTCTGTTGTTCCCATGGAGTAAATTGTTACAGGAAGTTGTGCATTCATGACAATTGTTAGGCGAATTGCATGTAATTATAAAAAGTGGCATAATAGTGTAATTTCAGAAACTTAGCATAACAAGAGTCACTTGCGCTTATTAGGCCTATGTAGTGTAAATTACGCCAAGGCTTACTTTCAATGTACAAAGTTAAGTTTGGTACCAGCAGGTGCACCATAGAAATGGCAATGCAGTACCTGAGAGCACTTTGTCATTGAGCAAAGAGAAGTGGAAATAGGCATTGGGGAAGAAGGAAAAATTGCTATGTTTTAACAGGCATGTGTCTAAGCATATTGGAAAAAAATGAGGAATTCTGATCTTGACCTGCTGTTTGTTATTGCTTGCAGTGTGTTTGAGAAAAAACTCCATGTAAGTAATGTTTTTAAAAAAAACTTAAAAGTACCACTATGCTGGTAAGCAGTCCAAAGTAGTAAGTGGCACTGTTCCTAGATTACTAAGCCATATGCATTCTGCACAATTCAAGCTAAAATCTTTCTGAACTGCTCTGCGAACTGAACTGAAACGAAAATGTTTTTCAGTTTACACTGAAGTATGCAGTGCCCTTCATTCTATCACTACCGACTACTTTCCTCGTCAGAAATATTTGGTAAAGTAAAACAATGTTCCTTAATGCTGTTAAAGTCTTCCAGCAATTTCAGGAAAGTGAAAAGGTACTGTCCTCCTTAAACCAGCAGTCTTGCCTAGAGCATGAGTTAAACTACGACAGAATGTATTATTAAAGTTGTACAAACCCCAAAATAAATATCATTATTTTCAGCCAGTTATAGTATGAGATGTTTTTAAAGTGTATTTTGACCCATGAACAAGAAGACACAAACACAGCAAAACATGTGTTATTCAAGGCTATTCATGGGTGTCTTGGCTGCTTTTTTTCTGTTAAAGAATTCTTTTATTTCTCCATGGAAAATTGGATAGACATTGTGGATTGTGTTTTCTCTGTTGTGAGACATTGAGATTGAAAAAATACTGTAACAAAGTGGACTCATCCTGCTGACTTGTGGATTAAATTGAAACTAAGTATACTGTCAACAAATAGGATCTGTTCCAGCATACTGTGGAGTTATTTCACTAATTGTACTTTATAGATTTTCTTTTTTATAAATATGTTCGTATTCTGATGGAAAGGAAACAGTTTTAAGATAATACAGTGTTTTGTAGCAGTGTGTGACATATTAAATCTCACCTGCTTTTTTCAGATAAATGATGTATTGTGGTATGGACTTAAAGTTGAATGTTGCTCTTGACAAAAGATTGCTAGAAATAGAAAGCTCCCAACATTATCGTAGTATCTACCATTGTGTTAAATTCTTGGTTGTTGGGATTGTTGACCTTAGTGGGTGGACGTTTATACGCTGCTTGGCCATTGTTTAGGGATTGGAAGAAAACGTCCCTTTAATTTAATTAATCTTGTTACAGTCTTTTAAATGCAAGTGAAAGTATAGGTTACTGAATTTGAAAAGAATGTTCCTAACAGACCCCTTCCAAATTATGTTTAACGACTTCTACATCCATTTTGTGAGTTTTCTATAGAATTGCAGGTCTTTCGACTATACAAATCCTTAGCAACATTTAAATAAAAATGAAAGTAAGGTTAGAGCTCGCAAGTAACACACTGTCGATAGTGTGTGTATATATGGTTAACTTTGGCTTTGTCTGATGCATCTACATGCTACTCTACAAAAAAAAGTTCATACAATTTGGGTTCTGCATGGCAAGTTTCATACAGAACTGCCAGAGTACATGTAAATAAGCAGGGGAGCGGTAAAAAGAGACAGTTCCCATTTTAACTACCACAGGATTTTTTTTCTTTTCTGCAAAAAATAGCTGCAAATACACTAGATTTGGCATGAAAGTAGAACTATACTCAAAGTTCTTTTGCTAGGTTTGGTGCAAATCCTATCAATAAGGTTTGAGAAATTAGTGCTAAAAGTGTTTTGGATGGGAATTAACGAGTTAGCTTGAAGTACTATCTGAGGCTCTAATTCTTGGATTCTCCGAAGAGAACCAATTCCACAAAGAATTCCCAAATACAGTTAAAACGTTTTTCACTCATAATGATAAGTGGGCTTTTTCTCCCATCATTCATTGCGGGTCTGCGAACAGGCCAGTAATAACAGAAAAAAATATGTTGTGGCAGGCATTACCCGGTGTAGAGGGAAAAAAAGGAACTAAAGGGGCAGTGTGAGCTTAGACTGACCCAAAGTCTCATGGGGTGGTGCCTCAGTGGGACCCCAAACATTAAAATTATCATTTTGGAAAAAATGTTTTCATTGTGAGATTCACTCATTTGAAAAAAAAAGAAAAAACAAACAAAAAACTTTTCCCAACAGGAGCGCTTGGCGCTAACTCCTGCTGTGCATGTTATGGGCATGTATAGCTGGTGTGACTGCCCTTGGTAGGGTGGGTGCAGGGCTTGGACAAATTTCAGGCCCTACCACTTGCTCCTTTGGCCATGCACAGCAGCACTGGCTGCCCACTTAGATTGGCCTCAGGTAACTGTTGGATGTGGTATACGATTAAAAATAAATAGCTGAAAAAACAAAGGGTGAAGTGAAGTTATGGTTAGCTTTGGTTATAACACCTCAGCGTATGTTTGTGTGAGTTATGGATTGTAGTCCTAACTATAACTTGCAAATTTCATTGGTTTTTCCGTTTTCATTTGTAACTATGACTGTACTGTGGTTTTGTTTTGTGTGTGTGAGTGAGTGAGTGTGTGTGTGTGTGTGTGTGTGTGTCTACACCCCCAATGCCACTCCTCCTTCCCCCCTGCCAGGGCTTGTCACTAGTTAGTTATAGTTAGGAACATGTTTCCTTAGAAAATGCATTTTTAGTTTGCTAATAACTTTGATCCTCTTTAACAAATCATCATGATATTTTCCATTGAAAAGTCTTCCATCACCGCTCCTTTCTGGAAAGTTTAGGGGTGATCCGTCAAGCGAGGCCTGAGAAAAAGGATGAAGGGGTGGGTCCCAAAATGTGTTTTTCCCCACTCATTTTTCCATTGGAAAATTAGGCACTCCTACAGGCAAAACTGCTGAATGGAATTATACTAACTTTGGCAAAAAACTACATCTTGGTCCAGAAAAGGTGTGTATGTATATATATATATATATATATCATGCAACGGAGGATCTATGTAGCCACCAGATCTCAAGATGAGAGCTGATTGGCTGCCACCACATCAAGAAGAATCTGGTGGTTGCCATTTTAGGACTCTGGAACAGAGTCCCCAGTCGTGAAGGTTTCAAAATGGTGGATGGGTAGAGTGGAGACACAGAGGACATTAGATCCCTGCCACCCCCAGCCAAAAGTGTTTGTTTATTTTTAGTTTTACAGCAAACTTATGGTTGGTTTGCAGCAAGCTTTAAAAAACAAAAACAGCACGGGCTCCTGCACTTCAAAAAAGGGTCTGGTCTGGATCGGCGGCAGAGATATTTTATAGTGGCGGGGAGCATTCTGACACCCTCCTTGAGCCTCTGCGATGCCCTGAGGACGCATAACTGGTGAATCTCAGTGGTTTTATTAGTTTAAAATGGTATGTTTTATTCAACATTTTCACCCACTATAACGTCCTTAAACGTAGTTTTTTTCAGTGAATTTACCAAACTACAACGTAGCTTTTGACCTTTGTTTTTTTCAGTGAAGTGTGTGTGTGTGTGCAGGGGTGTGGAATTTATTAAAATATCTACTTGTCCACAGGACAGGTTGCTTCTGAAATCTACTTGTCCTGTAAAAAGATCTACTTGTCCCTTTGGTGCCATGTAGTGTGGCGCCAAATTATGGCAGCAATCTCATTATGTAAGAGCTCTGATAATAGCCTCTCTGATTATGCTAGGGCTACTACCATAGTAGGGCTTGAATACTTGCAGTTTCAATCCCTACTGTAGCAATTTCCTTATTTTTCCACCTTTCTGCAGATCTGCATACTGGGGCTGGAGGAAGCAGTAAGCAATAGTTCCAGGGCTGGAATGCCTTTGAGTCTGCAAACCTACTAACCTGCATGTTTTAAAGATTTTCACCAGCTTCTCGCTAATATTTTCCCATAATAAGAAAGGTTGGACATTTACTCCTGACAATGGCAGAATTAGAACTTCTTCCAGGGTTGGGAAGAAAGTGGCTGGAGGGAAAATGAACTTGCAAATGCTCAATAGATTTTCACATGAGCAAATCTACACATGCGTATTTACCCATGCTAAAATACAGTTCACAAATATTTTATAGGGGTACGACATATACCATGGGTGCACTTTTGTGACTTTCTTTATAAATTTCTGAATAATCATGAGGTGGGTCGCAATTTGTGACCCCCTTGCGAATGACGGCCTCACAGGGATGGTGGCCTGCTGGAGACAGCAGACCACCATGTCTGTGACTGCTTTTCAATAAAGCATTTTTTTTTTGTAACGCAGCCCGTTTTCCTTAAAGGAAAACGAGATGCATTACAAAAACGAAAAATGAAACGTTTTCGTTTCATTTTTTTTAGAGCAGGCAGTGGTCCGCAGGACCACTGCCTGCTCTGAAAAAATGTTTACAGTGACATTCACAATGGGGAAGGGGCCCCAGGGGGACCCCTTCCCTTTTGTGAAAGTGTTAGCACCCATTTGAAATGGGTGCAAACTGCGATTGGTTTGCACCCGCGTTCGCAAAACAATCCTACATTGCACTGCGAGTCGCAATTAGGAAGGGAACACCCCTTCGTAATTGCGAGTCGCAAACCCGTTTTCCGATTCGGTAACCAGGTTACCGAATCGCAAAACTGGGTTTGTGCATCGCAATGTGCTTTTTGCACGTCGCAAAACAGCGAAAGTCGCTGTTTGCAACATCCAAAAAGCTACCTACATGTGGGTCTTGGTCCCTAATTAGGTCTGGTGTTAAAGACATTTTGTTTTTATTAAACTTCTATTTTTCTCTATCTTTCGGCTGGCTTTACTGTGAGTGATCGCATTCTTCTCTTCCACAGGGAGCATATTGGCACACAAAGTAGTTTTGTTCAGTGTCAGGAACTACAGTGGCAATCAGTGACGTAACGAAACTGGAGGGTGCCCCTTTGCAAAGAACATGGAGGAGCCCCCTCTCCAGACTCACTCAGGGCAGGTGCTGTGCTGAAGGGGCCCCCTGGAGTGCTGCTGCGGGGCCTTTGTTATGCCACTGGTGGCAACGTGTGCTTTTAGAGTTCAAAAACGTTTTGGTTTTTTTTTGCCAGTGTTTGTTACAATGTTGAGGGCCTGGTAGCTCCCACAACAATAAAGTGCTACAAAAGCCATGTCAAAACAAGACACGCATTGATGAAACTAAAAGACTTATACAAATATGTCAGATCAGTTGGCTTTGTCAGTGTTTGTTTATTTTCATGCTTCCCATAATGGTGTTGAAAATGGTTACACTGATTTTCCATTAAAATATTTTTGGGAAATACTAGCATGCATCAAAACATTTGACTAAATGACACTTCATTTGCATCTAATCAGAGAGCATTCTGGGAGCATTATACTTAGCCTCATAGCCTAAACCTTTCAAACATGTGTATACACTTTTATTTTTTTTGTACTGGAACCAACGTCAGTAGTGAAGTGTGACCTTAAAACATTTATTTACAGCACTCACCCTAATAATGAAGGTTTTCAAATAATGAACCATAAATACAAGTTCAAACAGCATTATCTTTTGGAAACACATTACCTCAACTGCAGAGTTCCACTCTATGTAAACAGGCAGCCAAAGGGTTTGTGCTGCAGAGGGTTGGGCTTACTTGTGCCAAGGACAAAGTAAACATAAAAACTTGTTGCCCTTGACCCCAAACAAGATGTCCCGGGCGTCGGGCGATAGGAATTCCACATCCCTGGTGTGTATGTTTATATCTATGACCTAATATACGGTCTGTTGGACTTTTTTCCTTACGCAGGGTCATCCCCAGTCTTTTTGCCTCCTTCCTCCTAGTTTATCTGACCTCTCACTTTTGGCTCTAGGACTCTGAGCCCTTTATCACTGCTGACCAGTGCTAAAGTGCATGTGACATCCCATCTAAAGTTGGTATGATTGGCTTATACCTAATTGGCATATTTAATTTACCTGTAAGTCCCTTGTACGCTGGTATCTCTCTACCCAGGGCATGTAAATTAAATACTACTAGTGGGCCTGCAGCGCTGCTTGCGCCACTCACTGAAGTAGACATTCAAACCTGTCTCGGGCCTCCTAGTGCGGGGCCTGTGTGTGCAGTTTTCTGCCACAGGGACCTGGCATCTAAATTTACTTGCCAGGCCCAGAACTCCCCTTTTACTACATTTAAGTCACCCCTAAGGTGCGCCCTAGCTAGCCCTATGGGCAGGGTGCCGTGTGTATAGAAGACAGGACATGTGCCAGGTTGCGTGGCCTGTCCTGGTAGTGACAAACAGCCTAACTTGGTGTCTCACTGCTGTGAGTGCGGCCTTTTCATAGGATTGCATTAGAAATGCCCTGCCTTATGTGTAAGGGGTATTGTCTGATTTACAAGGGGTGGCATAGGCGTGTTTGGCATGGTTGTGATGGTGATAATAAATGCTGCTTACTGGTGTAGGTGTATTTGTTATTACTATTACAGAAATGCCACTTCTAGAAAGTGTGCATTTATCTGTGCTTATGACTCTGATGCAGCGGGACTCCAATCCACGTCTGGGCAGAGTGACAGTTGGGGCTGTGTGCATACTTTTCAGATAGCCTGTACATAGGGAGGGTGGAGGTGTCACAGAGGTGCATCTGCATACTGAATAGTCTTCCCGGGCTGAGAGAAGGGAGAGGCGGGGCACACCTACATTTGTAAAGGCTGTGCCCTGGCCTCACACAATAGGGTCCCCCCCACTGATGTTTGGAGCCTGTGCTGAAGGAGAGAGGGGGCACTCCCAGAACCAGCTGTAACTGGCTGGAACCTACTCTCCCTGCCATTGCAAACCATTGTGAGGACTGAGTATTAGTACAGGGGAATTTTCCCCACAATTTAGAGACTGTTTGAACTTACATGGAACTGGACACAGAAACGCTGGAAGGACTCACCAGGAACCTTGCCACTTGCTACAGACTCCTTGTGCTGGCCTGTCCTTGGGCCCTCCACCTGTGGGCCTTTCCCTGCTAACTTTGCTCCCCAGGGGCAGGGTGCTGTGGCCCCTCACCCCGGCATTCTACCCTGAAGCACGAGGGGTGCTTCACTGAGCTGGAACACTAAGCGCCCCTCAGGGGATTCCTTTAGCGCTTGGAAGCGTTTCCCCTTTCTCGTGCATTGTGCTGCCTCGTGGCACCAGGAAATCCACGCCGCTGCCGGGCCCCGTGAATTCCTAAAGTGCATCGTATCGTGCTGCATTTCAGCCCCTAGGGCGCTGTGGGGAGAAGAGGAGCCGGCGCGTCCCTCTCCGTTCCCCCAGGGCACCCGAAGCATCCTTTGTTCATCAAACTTGGATCACGAGTGCTCCTGTCGTGGAAGAAGCGCACTCCGTGGAGCATCCTCCCCCCCCAAACCCCCCCCCCCCACTCCCCCCCCCCGAGGCACTGGCAGACATGACTGTGGTGCCTGCCTCCTCCTCGATGGCTGGGCGGAGGGAAGGAAACCTCATCGGATGTTCCCTCCGGCCCCAAAGAGGCCGTCCTGCTTCTCTGTGACCGTGGGCAGGGCAGAAGCCTCACCGGGGGCCCCCTGCGCCACCAGTACTCGGTTTGGCCCTTGTGTGGGCCAGTCTTGAGCTTTGGGTCTCCTCCCCCCCCTTTTGTGGAATGCCAGTTCAGGCCCGGGGGGAGCCCTACAACGTCAGCGGGTCCCAAGAAGGGCCCATCCTTGAAGCGGAGGGGGTGCGGGGCGCCCCCCTCCTCCTTGCATTGCATACTGGATTGTGCCCCCCCCCCCCCCCCTCGTGAGGGCCGGTAGAGGCTCGGTGATCACGGGCTGCAGGAGGGGCCCATTAGGAGTATAGCGGGGTGCGTGCCACCCCCCTTCTCCCACAATTGCGAGGGAGGCCCCCACATTGCGCAGAAGAGTGCTGGGGGGCCCTTCTTTGTTCCTCTAGGCACTGGAGGTGCCAGCTCTATCAAATCAGATACTTTTAGAGGACTAATGTATTTACAATCCAAGTTCTGCCTAAAGACTTTGCTGATTGATTTATGTTACCTGCCTGTTTGATGCTTTTACATATGTGTGCAAATGTTCCTTTTATGGACATGACTTGCTAATATGTTTTTCTAACTTGCCACATGTTTTCTAATGTTCCTACTATGGATGTTTATGATATTCTTATGACAAGTGCTTTTGTGTAATAATGTGTTTCCTGACTCCTACTTATGTTGCAGAATACTGAGTAACCTGTGTGTTATATGTGACTACTGCTAGTTTGCAGAGTAACTAATGTTTATTGTTCTGACAACTGCAAAGGTAGCAGGATACTACTGATATGTGATGTTTGGTCTAATAATTGCGTTGTGTACAATACAGTATATTTTCATATAATCTGGTGTTGGGTTTCCTTTGTGGTGGGGATTTGCGTCATGTGTGTTGTGTGTGTTGTGCAAACGTGTTACACATTGCCTCTGGGATAGGCCTGACTGTGAGCAGGGGTTATCTTGGAAGTGGAACTCCCTTGCCCTGACTAGAGTGGGTAGGTTCTGCCTCGCTGAGTTGAATACCCTAGTCAACCAGAAACCCCATTTCTAACACGGTCCTTCAAAAATGCTTGCTTTTCATTGTTTTCATTGGAGAGTGAGCAGCTATGGAGAGTGAAGAGGGACAAAGTCGACTAGCGTTTACTGTAGAGTGAGTTGGAGAAACAAGGGTAACTTGATTGGATCAGTATTCTGTGAATTAATGTCACAACATATTCATATTGGGGTGGTGATTCTTATATTGAAAGAAATTAAATAAGTAGTCTTCTGATGCGTACCTCTTCCCACAGATTTATCTCTTCATGATTATTCCACGAGTTAGACTAGATCCAGAAGCCTTTTCTCTAGCAATAGCTGCCCAGAGCTGCCTTCAGGTGCAATGCAACTCCAGCTGCTCCACCAGTATATACACAGGTCTATATACTGCTTCTTCTAGCTACCTGGTGCCAGCTTTGTTTTTCTGCACCTTACTGATGCAGGTCTAGAGCTCTTCTTTAGGTTTTATCACGTCCTTTAAAGTTCCAGTGACATTTGTTCAGCAGACAAGGTCACACGCCACCTTAGGTAACTGGGTTGAAACCCTGTAGACTCGCAAACCAATGTTCTCTTCGGACTACCCACTGTATTTGCATATGGTGCCTGGGGGCTGATTACAATCCCTTGGTGTGGGATTATTGGGCACTCGAAAATCATTTAGCAGCAGGAAGCCAACTTATTTTTGCCTTGGGCCCATATGGAGACTGAACAGTCTGCTTTCTCTTCATTTTAGTCTCCTAGTACAGAAAAACCGTCTAAAGAACCCACTCTCAAAAAGCATAAGAAACCCCATAGGAAAAAGTAGCCTTCTTCATTATCAAAGTGGTCCAGCATCCCAGACTGTTTCAAGAGCTGGAGGTGCCATTCCCCTTTGCTTGCATCTGATCCTGGTTCTTAAAATGTTTAGACTGGAGTTTCCTCCTCTATCCACCAATCCATCACAGGCTGAGGCAGGCCATGTTAGATCTCTTCAGGTCTGCTCTTCCTCCCTCTGGAACCCTTCAGTTCTTATGGGCGGGTCATAGTCTTTATGACTGATGATTCCAGTGACTACCCAGATTGCGCCAAACTCAATGCTGTCCTAGATTTTGGCATCTGTACCACTTCTGTGGCGGCTGCCCTTGCCTGAGATGTTTTGAATAGCATGAATGCCAATTTAGATAACTCCAGCCCCACTCTTGGAGCCGCATTCTGCAACCACCACAACCCTTAAAACTCCTTTGAAGTCCAGCTTTTTGCTAATCTTTACCCAGAGACCAGAGATTCACATGCATTGAAGAACTCTGGCTTAGATTTAGAAGTGCTTTATATGCCAAACCAGGATTTCAGGCTCACTTCAGAGAATGATTCAGAGGCTGGTGGCCTCCTCCCTATTTACCATGCAGATGATGTACTTTACTTTGCCCTTCGAAATGCCACTGGCCTTTAAACATTCCCAGAGGGGATATTCCCTATCCCATGTAAGGAAGTTTTTTCACAACCATTAGGTGTAAAACAGCAGCCAAAATACAACATTCTTGTAGAAATGGAGTGGCTTTTCTTGCAGCTCTGGAATCTCATTTGCTTTTCAATGAGGCATTCCTGGAGCCAATGTGAGCTGCACTGGTGAAAACCTTTCCGGGCGTGACAGTTCACTGGCAGATTGATCAACACTGCAGACCTTTGCCATCTGACCCAACTTGTCACCCAACCTTCTACTAGAGTCAGCTGGTTCAGTATCTTCAGCAAAATGGCACCCCAGATCCCTCCCTACAAGCCCCTCTGAAATGTGCATCTAAAGACCTTGACTCTTTAGGCAGTCTGACTTTAAGTACCACCAATGCAATATATTTCTCAAACAGTATGATCAAGCCTTGAAGGTAATGGCAGTGTTGGCCACAATTATCTTCCCGGATCACATGAAAGATCCTTTCTCTCAGCTGGTTGAGGGCAGCCTTCAGCCTTGATGCTTCCATGTAAATTTGGAAATGTGGACTAGACTTAATTGACAGTATGGCCTGCTCCATGATCACTGCAGTTATGGTGTGCATGTATCTCTGGGTGCACAATACAGGATTTTATGTAGATGTTGAGGCTGCCCTAGTGGGTACTCCATTGATGATGAGATGCTTTTTGGTAAAAAAGCTAACTCCTCCTTAGATTACTTCATGAAGAGCTGTGTGAATGTGCTCCATGGTTTTGGCCTCCTTAGCTAAACAATATCACCAGCAGTACATAGTTTCTACTTTTGTTTTTTAAAAGGCCAACTCAGCAATTACTCTTTGGTCTATTTAATCTCTATTTTTGTTAACCTCTCTGTTTACATGGAGATCTTAAGCTCAGTCCTTTCTGACCTCAGTTGTTGAATGTGCCCCTTCAGCTTTCTAGTGGGTCATTCCTTCTATTCTTTGCAGTCAAGGCCACTGTTCTTACAGCTGCATCCTCATTGGGCTTGGGCACTCAGCTGGGGGAGATGACAGTTCAAGGCCATCAGTCACTGACATGACATAACAAATGTACTTGTGTTAATATAGCGCTAACTACCCCCTGACAAGGCTTTGAAGTGCTTTTCGGTGACTAGCAGCCTACTCAGGGAATCCGTGATGGGTTAGTATAGGGAAATATAAGTTGTTAATTGGAGTGGTGAACATGTGAGTCTGTTAGTTGGATAGAATAGGATAAAGGAGGGAAGAATCTAGAGAGTGTTATTTGGTTATCGTATTAGTAAAATGATGTTTAGAATGAGTTGGAGAGTGGAGGTACAAGATAAATTGGAGGAGCTGTAGGATGAGACATAAATGAGTTGCTGATATGGGAAGTCCACCTTGCCTTGAAAGAGTTTATCCCCTCCCTCTCGGACAATGTTGTGCAGGTTTCTCGAACAAAAGTACTTTCATCCACCACCTCAGTATACAGGGCAGAGTGGGCTCATGAGCCTTGTGCTGGCATCCTTGCATCTGTGGCAGTGGGCTGTGAAATTGAATTTCCCAGTGGCAGCTCAACTGGTGGAGACTTTAAATTTGAGGATGGGCATCCTGACGTCTGTTACTCCAAGATCACAGGTATGAACCCCAACCAGATATGACAGGTTTGGTCTTCACTCATCTGGGGCTTTCCTGCACTGTCTCCCCCCCCCCCCACAGTTTTAAAGAGGAGATACCCTGAATTCTGCATTCACACTTCACACCATAATATTTTCTGGAGGACACCAGCTACTTAAGCTGTTCACATGGCCCACTTCATGTTTTCTCTCCAGTTTCAGTAATCTCAAGAGTTCTGCAGAAGGAGTAGGAGGATGGCACACAGGTGATTCTCATTGCTCAGGACTGGGCGAGGATGGTTTGGTAAGCTGATATTTTAGTAGTCTATATTGGGCCTCCACTTCTGGAAAGAGCAGATCTGCTTTTGCAGCAGGATGGTTGGGACTTCCACTACAGTCCTTGGATACTTCGTCAGCACACATGAAGATTGAGCAATGCCCTGTAGAGGCTTTCAGTCTCCCGCCAGATATAGCCAGAGGCCATACTGGATGTCCTAAACGTAGCCAGCAAGACTGGTTATTCTGGGTGCTGGGACACATTTATATCTTGGTCCTAGATGCAGGCTTAAACCCTGCCTAGGCTTGTCAGTTGTGTGTTCATCTCACACAGCAGGGCTAGCAGTCACTGCCATGAAAGGGTACCCAGCTGTGTTGTTTGCTTTCTTGTGTCTTCCTATCCACCCATCGTTGTTCAACTGCCCTCTAGTGATCTTTTTCTTGAAAAGATTGCAGGTGTTTCCACCCACTCCATTTGATCTGCAGTGGAATTAAAATTTGGTTCTGACTTTCCTAATGACATCTCCATTCAAAACGTTGCACAGTTATTCAATCCATGTCCTGATCTTCAATTCTGCTTATGATTTCTTTAACCTGTAGGGTCTGAGGGTTGCATGCCCTCTTAATCCAGTTGCCATGTACAGTATTCTACAGAGACAGGCTAGTCTACATCCTTCCCCATTCTTTTGTGCCAAAGGTATTGTCCTTTTCACATGGACCAGTCTCAGTCTTCCATCTTTATTTCTCACTAACCATCCGTCCAAAGAGGATTAGCTAGTGCACATGCTGTATCCTAAGTGAGTAGGTTCATATTATGTTGACTGTATGAGATCCAATCAGGTGGATAACCAGCTTTAAGCAGGTTTTGCTTGGGGCCAAGAAGGTTAAAGCAGTAACCACTTGCACTATTTTATGTTGGATCACTCTTTGAATTAAGATCTGTTATGTCTTGGCCATGAAAGTGTAGGAGACTGTCTCAGTATATGGTGGACACCTCTAGGTGGGGCACCCTGTACTGAGTCCAGGCCACCCTTTGTGATAGTTTAGGTTTCTCTAGATAACCAGAGCTCTCAAAGGGGCAGCTGTGGAGAGCAGCTAAGGCTTATACAGGAGGGTGTAAAGTGGTTGTAAATAGCACACAGGTCAATCAGTGATATACACATAAGAAAGAACCACACCAGTGTTTGAAGAATGTTATATTTATTGTAACACTCTCTAGATCTAACTTGGAATATCTCCTAACCAGAAATATGGACATACAAAAATATACTTAGCAACAGGTAAGTAAAGGCATAAAATAACATGGGTCCCTATAGGGGGACCCAACAATATACTAAAAAAATGGAGTGTGAAAATCACTCCCAACCTACACTACTACCCAAGGACCCTTAGGACTGGGGAAGTACTAAAACCCCAAAGGTAAGTAGGTAGGACTCCCCAGGTGCCTGTGTGCAGAGTAGTAAACTCGGGTCAGTGTCTATAGACTAGCATGGGGAAGTCATGGTTGGAGTTTTCCTGTTTTAGGATCCTTCCCAGAGGACCCCAAGGAAACCTGTTGAGACAAGGGAGGTTGGATAGTGCCCCCACCCGGGGATACCCAGGACAGTTGAGTACCTACACCAGTGAGCCTAGGTACCTAGGGGAGAACCTCCTGTTGAAGTCAGTGTTGACCTTGGTTGTCCATCTGCTGTTGTGACCTATGGACCAGGTCGGTGGAACCCAGGGGTTGATTCCTGAAGAAGAGGACTTAAGGAAAGAGGAGACAGAGTCCAGACTACCTGGAGGTGCCCAGGCAGTGCAGACGGGCAATGCCCACCCTTCTTGAACATGCCTTCGTGTAGGACGGTGGACAAAGAAGTGCAGCTGTGGAGTCCAGGAGATTCAGGAAGATCCTAGGATTAGTCCACGAGCTGTTCCCACGTCGGTCGTCGCATTGCAGAGGGGTCAGTGGTCAAAAAGCCTTGACAAATGCAGGGAAGTGTTGCACAAAGTTTGCAGGATTGGTGGGGACCAGCAAGGTCTAGGTGACCCAACCTTGGCAGGTAGGTCAGGGCCAGCCCTCAGCACGCGGAAGAGCCAGCAGAAATCGGTGGAGCCCCCAGCAGGACCCGCTGGAGTAGTCCCAGGGAGGCCTCAATAGCACAGCAGAGAGGGATGCCTAAGTAGGAGTTGCAGAGAGGACATCGTTCTTGGAGCTGGAGAGTGCTGGAGGCCGGGGCTTCTTGGAGCTTGAAGAGTCAATAAGCCCTGGCAATGACAAGCAGACACGGTGCACAGGGGTTCCAGCCAAGCAGCTCCAGCTTGTAATTTCTAGTTGCAAGGAAGATAGGTCAGACTTCTGGAGAGCCACAGAACCACTACCTGTGTTATAGAGCCTTGAAGAGTCCGTGGGACTCAGGATCCACAAGCCAGTCGTTGAGGTGCCTGCAGATGCAGGGGAGTGACTCCTTGACTCCAAGGGAGATTCCTTCTCGCTTTCCTAAGTGCAGACAGAATCCCAGTGACTCTGGAGGATGCATGGTCACGAGGTTGCAGAAGTCTTTACAGAACTTGGAAACCAGGTTACAGTAGGAGCTCCCTTACTGGTAACAGTCTTGCTCTTAATTCCAGCGAAGAACAGCAGTGGTTTCAGTGTCCAGATTGCAGAAGTGTCCGCAGAGGAAATGTGCAGACGGTTCCTGATGTCTTGCAGACAAATCTGGAGTCCCACCCTCAGGGGAGCCCTTAAGTAACCCAGGAAGGGGGCGTTGGACACTTACTGCAGTGACCCACCTATCTGAGGGGGTAAGGGACGTCTCCCAGCTGGACCAACCAGATAAATACACCCAGGGGCCTCTCCTCATCTTATTTCTAAGATGGCAGAACCAAGTGGCAGAGCTCTGTGCATCTCCCTAGGGGAGGAGCTGGACAGGGGTTCCTGCACTGGTGCAAACTGGCTTATGCAGGGAGAACACCAAATGTGCCATTCAAAGCAATCTGATAGCGCTCAGATGCACCCCCACCTCAGCCCAGTGACACCTATTTCTAAAGAAGAGGTGGTCACACCTCTGTGTTACAGGAAATCCTTTGTTCTGCCTTCCCCTGCCTGAGTGAGTTAGGATTAGAAGCAGGAGGGCAGAGCAGTGTTTGGAGTCGTCAGCACCATGAGCTGGCATGCAGACCCTGCAAGGCTGTACAGGTAGACTTTGGGGTATCCCCTAGGATCCCCCCAGAATACATGGTATCATGCAACAAGCATTGGAATCGGTGTAGTTGCATGATTCCAACATGTTTGATACCAAACATGCCTATGTTCGGTGAAGCCATTATGTACTTGGACACCTCGTGTTGATCAGTGTCCACTACATACCTTAAGATGGGTTCCCCGCTCTTACAGAGCCCAGGAAATGGAGTCTGGAATTAGTAGGGGCACCTCTGCTCATGCAGAGGTGCCCTCACACTTAGAACCACGAACCCTGCCCTTGGGCTGAAGGGCCTACTGTAAGGGTGAATTACAGGGTCAGTGTGCGGTGACCATGATATAAGGCAAACCTTATATGTGGAGTGAAAGGTGCATGCACCATTTCACACAGGCTGCAATGGCAGGCCTGTAGTCACAGGTTGCATGGGCCCCTGTGGGTGGCACAATACATGCGGGACCCCATGGGGGACCCCTTGTGCACCAATGCCCTGAGCCCCCTAGTACCATATTCTAGGGTCTTACATGGGTGCAGCAGTATGGCAATTGTGGTGTGTAAACGATACCAAACAACTACATTTAGGGGAGATAACACTGACACTCTGGTCGTGGTTAGCAGGATCCCAGTGTACAACACACTAAACATACTGACACCAGGTGAAAAGTGGGGGCAGCTATGCCAGAACGATGCTACTTTCCTACAGAAAAGCAGTGGCAGGTTCTAAAGCCTTGATTAGGGGTGTCCCTGTGGCTGGTATTTGCTGTGCGGCTATTGGAGCTTTGTTGCATACTTTTAATCAGAAGTACTGCCTGGCGGTTCTTGTAGGGAGTGATGAATAAGTTGTTAATACTATGCAGGCAGATTCTCTTTGTTAATCAGCTCTACTCAGTCTTGTGTCAATATGGGTAGTGCTTTACGACTCACTGATGAGGTGAACAATCTGTGAGAAGTATCTATCACAAGAGAAAGTTACATATCTTTGGTAACAATATTTCTGGTGGAGAATATATTTTCCTATAGATTACTAATTGGCCTCCCTCCTCCCTTCTGAAGTAATGTGATCATAACAAAGTACCTAGGTATCCAACCTGTTACTATGTTGTCATATGGCCTACTGCAAATAAGCTTTTTTGGTTCCTCTCTATATACCCGAGTTGGGCATGGGAAAATATAAGAAACTGACACTAGCGAGGTAGGCGGTAACATTCATAGGACGGTGTCATCACGTTCTGGGCGAGCGACGCTGCTTCTAGAGTAATGGGGTGCCACCTTGTATAGCTGTAGAGCTTTTACTAGAGAACATTTCCAGATCCAGTCAGGCACCTCAGGATTTTCATGATGTGAGGAATCTGCAGGAAGACGGTATCCATGAGAAATATCATTACCATAGGTAAACATGTTTTCATCCAGATATGGCCATTGCTTTTGATATGGATAATCACTTGCTGTTAGTGAGTGTTTGTGGTCTATTCTAGTTGCTCTAGGAAAAAATATATATGTTCAATGGCATGTTTAGCTGCAGATACACATGCTGCGCATTATCCTGCCATCTAGTGTTGGGCTCGGAGTGTTACAAGTTGTTTTTCTGCGAAGAAGTGTTTTCGAGTCATGGGAACGAGTGACTCCTCCTCTTTGGTTCCATTGTGCATGGGCATCGACTCCATTGTTAGATTGTTTTCCCGCAGAGGGTAAAGGAAGGAGTGATAGAGTTTATAGGTACAAAGTAAAAGATGTCCTTTCTAATGTAAATGTTATATACATATGTACAAATGTTTGTAATTTAAACGACTATAGGCTTCCGGGGAGGTGGGAGGGAGCATGTGAATCTGCGGCGGAACATGCCACAAGCAGATGTACACTGGGTAAGTGACATTTTCCGTTCGATGGCATGTGTAGCTGCAGATAGACATGCTGTGCATTGACTACAAAGCAGTTTGTCCCCCCCATAAAAGCGGTGGTTAGCCTGTAGGAGTTGAAGTTGTTTGAAATAATGTTTTTAGCACAGCTTGGCCTAATGTGGCTTGTTGTTGTGATAATACATCTACACAGTAGTGTTTAGTGAAAGTATGTGGTGTTGACCAAGTGGCAGTCTTACATATTTCAGCCATTGGTATATTCCTTAAAAAAGCCATTGTGGCGCCTTTTTTCCATGTAGAATGTGCTTAAGGAGTAACTAGAAGTTGTCTTTTTGTTTTAATATAGCATGTTTGGATGCATCTTACAATCCATTGTGCTAAACCTTGTTTTGATATGGGATTCCCTGTAAGAGGTTTTTGGAAAGCAACAAATAGTTGTTTAGTTTTTCTAAACGGTTTAGTTCTATATATATAGTACATTAAAGCTCTTTTGAGATCTAATGTATGTAGAGCTCTTTCTGCCACAGAATCTGGCAGTGGGAAGAATACTGGCAGTTCCACTGTTTGATTTATATGAAATGGTGATACCACTTTTTTGTAAAACTTTTGGGTTTGTTCTTAGTACAACTTTATTCTTGTGTACTTGGAACAACAATTCTTCAAGAGTAAAGGCTTGTATTTTACTTACTCTCCTTAAAGAAGTAATTGCCACTAGGAAGTCAACTTTCCATGTTAGAAATTGAATTTGGCACGAGTGGATAGGCTCAAATGGCAGTTCCATAAGTTGTGTAAGAACTATGTTTAAATTCCAAGAAGGAACTGGTGGTGTTATGGGTGTACCACGGTTGACGTGCCTATGTTGGTGCTATGAGTATCATGTTGAGTGAAGTTTGACGCAACTTGTTGACTAGAAACGAAAGGAGTGGGAGAGGGGGAAAAGCGTATGCAAATATCCCTGACCAATTAATCCATAGAGCATTGCCCTTAGATAAGGGATGTGGGTGTCTGGATGCAAAGTTTTGGCATTTTGTGTTTTCACTTGTTGCGAACAGATCTATGTTTGATGTTCCCCACTTTTGAAAGTATTTTTGAAGTACTTGAGGATGAATCTCCCATTTGTGTGTTTGTTGGTGATTTCTGCTGAGAATATCTGCCAATTGATTGTCTGTCCCTGTAATGTATTACCGTGATCAAGACAATGAGGGTTGAAACGCGTTGGTGATTGTTGGTGGTATCATTTTGCACATTAAAATGAAGAATTGAAAATACTGTGAGTGCCACGTTGTTGACAGAGTTTCAAATTTGTGTGGTGATTAATTAAGGGAAAGGTCCTTCCCTGGCATGGGCACCAGCGAAAAAGAGCGCGCTTCAATTGGACCTCTTGGGAGTTTATATATATACATTTCAGTGAACAATGGATTACATTCTATGGCCTACTGATACCTCTCTCTACCTGGTTAAGAAAAGCATTGTGTTCTGATTAACTGGAAAATCAGTAGCATGAGTCGCCTTCACATTTTTGGCTGTCCTGGAGATCTTCAAGCCTTTATTTAAATCTAAATTGTCGATGATCCTTTAAAAGAGGTTACAAGTAAAGGTATAGAAGCAGTAGTTCTATTCTTTTTTTTTTTTAATTTATTTTTATTAATTCTTAGTAATTCTAAAGTTCACGGTATGAGATATTTCCACATAGGTTCATGTGCATGAGCACTTATTTTCTTGGTTACTATGAGGAATTGTTCTGGTAGAATATAGAAGAGAGACCACAGTCCAGGTTTGGGATACATACAACTTTCCACACTGGTTATGGTACACATCCTTTGCTCGCATTAGTAGCCTATGTGAAAAGGAGTCCTCAAACTAAATTGTTGCAAGTTGAGGGTTCAATAACAGCCAAACAAAGCAGAGATGTAACAAACTTGTAAACAAAGTTTATGGAAAGGGGAAGCATTTTATTGTAAAAAGAAAACTAGGCAGGAGATGAGAATTTGAGAAACATTCCCCATAGGGAATTATGAGCAAAAAATTATGTCTGCCATTAAAAAAAAAAAAAAAAATCTGTGTTGCAAATTTCCACTTGCGGGCAACGGTGAACCAGTTATCTTGATCATGTTTTTTCTTTGACTGGTTAGGCCAAGCAAAGTGTGTTATTTGCGAATGGCACGTGTCTCTACGAATTTCACAGCCATTATGAAAGCTAAAACTCCAGGAATGTCTGTAGTTCTCCAGCATTTTGCTCACTGTTCATCTCTGAACTGTTCTCGCAAGACCTCCTGTAGGGGGATACTTAAAACTGATGTAAAATGTTATCACAATTCTTTCAGTATCACATTAATGGTAACTAAACACTGGTCAGTCTATCATCTTGTTTTGTCATTGTGCAAAGTAAGTGGCTTTTTCACCTAGTAGTCCTAGGGCACTGCCCAAGCAGTCTCAGGACCTTCTGTCATTGAAAATCGAATGAGTGAGCCTTGTAATGAACTGAATTGATAAAGTTCGAGGTTGAGGTTTGAGGTTGGAGTGCAATTTTCCTCCAACTGGTAGACAGAAAATTCCTATGTCTGCTCTGTGGGGTGGTGGGCGGGTTAATGGGGTGTGACAGGGGCAGCAGACTTCACGGCCGACATATGTACCACATGTAGAAAATACAGTAGAAATGGAAAAAGTTACCTCACTCTACTGTCATTCCTCAGAGCAACATGCAGATGACTTACTACATCAGTCAAGCATTATACCAACACAATCTGTGAAGCTGTCATCAGAAGAGAATGCTCTTCAAGACAGTTGAGCACTATACCTGTCCCATGTCTGACCCCATCTCATACTCCACAGACAAGTACAATACTAATAACTTATTAAATGAAAAAATACAGAAGATCTAACAGCACATCAACCATACCATGCCTTCTATTCCTCTGACACCCACCCTCTGCGCTGCATCACTCAGTGGTCATCCTTCAAATCCCTGGCTCATGCTGACTTCACCGCCATTCTCGGCTCCTTTAAAAATGCCTCTCTTGAAGCTGATTTATTAGTGTTGCTCTTCTTCAAAACTCTTGCATCCCTACTCACCATCATCAGTGCCTCTCAGTTAAGGCATCTTCGCAGAATCTGTCAAGACAGACCAGAGATTCCTGTTCGGAAAGAAAACCACCCTACTCCCTGAAGAACTTGCCATTCACCAGGCCATCACTCATCTTCCCTCCATCTGAATGATGGTGGGAAAAACAGTTAATGCGCACAACACCAGGAGCGCCTCAACAACAGGTTTCTCCTACTTGACTACCAATCCAGCTTCAGCTCATGCTTAGCATGGAGACAGCTACCTTACAAATCATTGATGATGCCTTTAACCTCCTGATACTGCTTTACCAGTCAGCTGCTTTTGACACTTTCGACCAACCCACGCTGAGTCAGACTCTGAAATCTTGAATGGGTTTCAGAAGTAGTTATCTCACTGGTTCCCCTCCTCCTTATCCATCGAACACCAGTTCATTCCTATTGTCGTCATTCCAGGTCCCAGAGGATCAGTATATTGAGCAAAGTCTCCCCAGTATTTCACCTTGTCCCCTTTTATCTTTACTGCTACTTGGAGCTCCTTGAACCTTTATTCACTGATAACAGAATCAACATTTGCTGAGGAACCGGCAGGACCAGGAGAGGGGGTGGATCTCTGGACCACGCTGCAGCCTCTGCGTGTCTGAGAGGATGAAGGAGCTGAGGACCCAAGCAAGGATAGGGTGATCGTTCTGACCAAGTCTGGCAGCACGATATCTTGACCGTCAGACTATCTTCCCCTGAACAGCCGACCTCAGGAGCTCTAGCGTGACCCCCTTGCACACGCGACCCCTAACCCGTGGTCCTGTGGGCTATGCGAAGCCATTGAGGCTTGGTGCGGGCATAACCCCCCTCCTCCCCCACCAGGCCGCCAGGTGATGAGCTGATAATTGTAGTCGTCATCTACAAAGACATTTAGGCCTCAGATCCGATTCTGTGCCGGCTTCTCTCCTGCTTGTCGGAAGGAGCATCTCACGGGCTTTGGGGTGGTGCTGTGTGCCCTCCACCTCGGGTTGGGCTGCTCCCTGTGAGAGCGGAGAGGTCCTGACCTCCTCATGAAGTTTTCACCTACGAAAAACTGAAGTGGGAATCAGATCTGCCATTTTTACTTCATGCTTTTGCATTCTCTTTTGTCCTCGATGTTCCCTGACGACTCAGGGTCTTGTATCAACACTCAAAAAAGGACTAGCAAGACCAAAGTATCCCTGGCCCCACCCCCAAACAACAGAAACAAAAAGAGGACTGCCTGACCACAAGCCTTAGAAGCACCACAGAAGGTAAAAAATAAAAATAAAAAAATAAAAAGTTTCACCTGAATACAAAACTCCTCCTCACCCCCAGATGGGCAGCCATCTTTGAATGGGTTGACTCTTATTCACTCCCCTCTAAATTACACAACCTCCAGCAGCTCCTCCTTTCTCCAAATACACTAATATTCTTTAATTGTGAGCCTACCCCTCTCTCACTCCAAGTACATTAACATTCTTACCCCGCTTCTATATTCTGCCCCCACAGCAGAGCATAGTGAAGCTCACAGATCTTCAACCATAATTTACAACAGACCCTCTAAAGAGTACCCAGGAAAGTCGCCAGTCCGCTCTCAGTTAAAAGTACAAGTTCCACATAATAGGACATAGGATGCTGGCCCCCACAGAACCCTCCAGCCCTGCTTTATCCCCCCTTGTAAAAAAAAAACCATGGTCCCAACTCTTTCTCCATCACCCCACAGCTACAGAAAATCTCAAACACAAACTGATTAAACAAGACCCCGAACTGCTAATCGCTGACACTTATTTCAACGCTTCCAAAGGCCTAGAAAGAACAGACCTCATTTTCTACACTACATGCCCTGTGAGATGGAATACATCCCTAACTAATTATCTTCACATCTCCAAATCCACCATCATCCTGTATGGTTGCAAACTTACGATCTCCAACTCGCCCTCGTTCCAGGGCAATGCCAACATTACCATCTTTAGAAATGGAACCATCAGGATACAAGCTAACTATGCCAACCTTCGCTTTTTTTAATCGATATTCCCTACACTAAAAAGAGCGATATCACAGCCTCAAAACTCTCTCCCACCGAGACCTCCCCCACAAATCCACAACCAGAATGAAACAATCGTGATTCTTAACACAAACTCCAGTCCCCCCGCCACAACTCACAGCGCCCTAACCAATGCCAGTAATGAACCCAGCAGCCCTGGCCACCCATAGGTCCTCACCACTACAACTCTCCTGCATAATATGGTCGGCTCACTCACTAACTCTCTCCCTATCCCATCCCAAACCGGACGCTCAACCCTGAACTCCTACGCAAATCCCCTATCCCTATCTAACAAATCCCCCGACCTCTGTCCGCCTCCACACAAACTTCACCCTCCTCCCCTGCCTCAAAGACCACTGAGGAGGTCAAGAGTGGCTCACACTCCCAACTCCTTCTACCTACCCTCCACTAATACTCGAAGGTCCTCCACTCTAAGAGACGCACAAGATTCCCCCCCAAGTCTTGTAATTAAAAACAAAGATCCTAATAGCATGTCTAGCCGCACTACAGCTGTTTCCTCAACTCTAACTCCCACCTCTGATGAACACCATCTGACTCAGGCTCATCATACCTCGTACAGTATGAAGCAAAACATGCATACTCCCCCCCCCCCCCCCCCCTTAAATCACACATCAATATCCAAAGAAAACAAGCGACTAATTAGCATGGAAAACCAACTAGAGACAGTAATACAGAGGGCATCAACAAGATCACAAGGAACCTAAACCCATATCCGAATCATACACTGAGGGACACCAACACACTATGCCTTGGTAGAGCCAGATCCCAACCAGTCAGCTGGTCTACAATGCCCCTCAACTTCAAAGCTTACAGACCTAAAAGAACAAGTGCAACATTGTTGCAGAGCATAGCCGAGGAACTAGTCCAATCGTACAACCAGGAACTTTCCAAAATCAACCCCCAAGATCCAGGCCATCACGGGACTAGGTCGAAACCACACACCACCGGGCTCGACCAGGCCTCCAGCACACCTCATCAATATCCCCTTGACCCTAGACACTCGGCACCCTAGAAACAGAAGTCAAACCAAATGCATGCTCATAAACTGCAGGTCTGCAGTCAAACATGCAACAGAACTAGCAGATGCCATCCTGAACCACAACATTGACATTGCTTGCTTTCATCACAGAAACTTGGCTAAATGAATACTCACAGCCGATCATGGACACACTAGTCCCGCCGGGATTTTCAATCATCAAAAAAGACACGAAGGACCGCCTCGGTGGAGGCATCGCTATTATTCACAAAAACAACATCAACGTAGGGATAAAAGACACTTTCAACTACAACTCATTTGAATATCTCAGCGCCGCCATAAGGATGAAAGATAACACCAATATGATCTGACACCTGCTCTACCACATGCCTGGCAACACTCTCCCCTTTGGTGAACACCTTGCTGATCTAATAATACACTGCTCACTCTCATGCAACAATAACATCATCCTTGGGGACTTCAACCTCCAATGGAACGATGAAAGCAATACTCTAATCCAATCCTTAAATGACATCTTACATAGCAAGGACCTCTTCCAGCTCTGCAAAGGTCAAACCCACAACAAAGGCTCAACACTGGATGCTATAATAACTCAGGAAGAAGCACTAACGATCAACAACATCCTCCCCGTCAACTGGTCAGCTCATCACATTATTTTATTCCATCTCAACAAAGCATTCCAAACCCAACTTATACGCACAAATCTTTCCGATGGGGCAAAAAAGAAATAAGACAAATTCCAATAGCAGTCCTAGAAGAAAAAAATAGTTCACTTCTTCCCCCCGCAGCCCCTATCCTTTAACCTCTCAACAACTGAACTCCCCACCCAATACAACTCAACAGTATCCTCCATACTGGACCAAGTAGCCCATATGAAAATGAAAAGGGTGAGAAACACACCCTCAAGAGCTTGGTTCATTAAAGATCTAAACACAGAAAGAAGGCAATTGAGCGCAGCTGAAAGACTTTGGAGATCGAACCCATCCACAGCGCACCTTGAGCAATTTAGGAGAGAACACAGAAACTACAAAAAACACATCACGAATGACAAAAGGACTTCTTCTGCAATGTGCTAGATAAAGCCCAAAACTGCCCCAAATAATTTTTTAATATCATCAAACAACAAACATCCTAATGAACCCTCAGGCCTCCAAAGAACGATGTGACAACTTTGCCAACTTCTTCAACAACAAAATCACAAAGATTGACCTCTGCCTGGAAACTGACAATCTGTCAACTATGGAGAACCTTCCTCCCAGAAAGGAAAATAATAACTCCACCCTCACAGGCACGGCAAAGATCCAGCTTGCACCCATGAGATCCACTCTCCAAGCAGCGGCCAGAATGGTAACAGGAATGAAAAAATATGGTATAAACCTAGATTTAGAATTATGATCCATAAAAGGATCTATTATCATATTACACTCCTCCAAAAATTAAGTATTCATCAGAAAAACCCAATAATGTTGCTAAAATTTAATTCCAAAAACATTTATCTGGCTGAGGAAAATAGGGGGATTTGGTAAATCAATACCGTAGCGATAACCCATCTTCCCATAGTACCTGATTCTAGAGATATAACAGAAATATCTAAAGCTTAATGACCTAGTATAATTGTTCCATTTTATTCCCGTGCCAGGAGAGATGTTCACATGTCCTACCCATTGTCTGTTAAGTTTGGCTGCTTCAGTATCAGAAATATGACTTTCTTGCAATAGAGCAACAACAGCTTTTAATTTCAGAATATATGTTAAAACTCTTAGGCTTTTTATTGGAGATCCAGGATCTATACTGGAACCTTTGTCCAAATTCTGTGACTTTTTTTCCTCCAACCTATTGTTCAACAAACATCCACCTTTCTTAAGGACACAAAAGACACTTTGATACTATTAGACCACATCAATGCTAGTTGGACTACAGATATGCTGATATGGCTGGATGTTGAGACACTATACACTAACATACCACCCGATGCTGCTCTAGAGGCTGTTGAGGAGATCCTCACTTCCGATACTTGGCCTCATAAGACCCCAATAAGCTTTGTCTTACAATGTGCCAGTTTGGCTTTGAAAGATAATTTCTTTCAATTTGAAGATGACTTATATCATCAGATACTATGGGCAGCACCTTTGCTCACAGTTTAGCCTGTCTCTACATGTATACTTTTGAGAAACACCACATTCTAGAACCTACACAGCCCTTCTTTTCTAACATCCAGCTCTGGTGAAGATATAGATGACATTTTGCTCATATGGAAGGGATAAATAGATGAGGCCAATAGATATGAGAGCTGGGTGAATACTCTTGACCAACATTTACGTTTTAGTGCCATTATTTATGATAAGGAAGTAGCTTTTCTGGACTCGTATATCATTTTAAAATATGGAATTTTACATTCTCCCATAAACAGACTGATAAAAACAGTTTACTATTATTTGACAGCCACCATCCCAAATCCTTGAGGACTAACTTACCTTTTGGTCAATTCTTGAGATTAAGGCATAACTGTGGCGATATTTCTGACTTCCATACACATTCTGTTATGCGTAGTCACAAATTAAAGGACCAACAATACCCCCCTTGGGTCATTGCACAGGTTAAGAAAAGAGCCCGCAATATACCAAGGGAGGTTCTATTGACCAACTCTACAAAAGACTCACAGACCCGATTAACCTGTGTGACTACCTTCACACTTCTGAGCAATCATGTTAAAAAGATTATTAACAAGAAATTGGCCGATACTGACCAGCACCCGGGAGCCTTTATTTGCTTTCAAGAGGACACAGAATGTCAGGGACCTGATAGTCCACACCAGACCAAGACAAAAAAAGACCACTGACGGCACTTTACCACAATCATGGCTGAAGGTAAAAGGACACCACTCATGTGGACATCGTACCGTCTTTCCCCTATCCATGAATACTACTAAATTAGTTCTAGGGGAGACCTATAAGTGGTAGTTGATTAAGCATACAAACTGCTGCACCAAGAATTGCATTTATATTGTCCTATACTCCTGCGATCTCCGCTGCATAGGAATGACCACCAGGATGGTTAAGACACGCACTAACGAACATCATAGCACAGTAAGATGTCAACATGCTTCAATTAAGTTGACAGTACACTACATTGAACGTAAACACACAACGGATGACATGAAATGGGTCATTCTGGAGAATGTTACAGAAAACAGAGAATGCACTAACAGGCTTTTTGAAAAAAGAACAACGTTGAGTACATAGACTAAGTACCCATATTAGGGGTGTCAACGATGATGTTCCTTGGTCTTAACCGATATGACCTTATCATAAACCTTTTTTCTCACAGTAGATCTACTATTTTGGGGAGCTATATTTAGTTTATTCTCTCCATTATCAGTATTCGTATTATAACCTCTTGATTTATTTTATACATTATCATGTACTATACACATTCACTTTTTTTGCTCACAGGGGTAGGTAAGCGAATAGACTCTCAACAGACTTCCTTTTTATGATCTTGGTTCCTTTATGTGAAACGAAGGCTACCACCCCTGCCATTGGGCACTATTTCTTTACTTAAAAATAATCTTTTGGCCTTTACAATATTTATTCCCTTAAGCCCAACGCTTATTATTGAATAGTTACAGGTTTCTGTGGAGTTAACATTTAGGTACCAATATGTTGAGGTACTCTGAAATAGGCTCTTTATAAGAGCACTTGGGATGATTTAGTTTCTTTCCCCTTTCCAAGATAGCGGCCACCACCGCTTTTGTGCGAGGGAGTCCTATTTCCATGGCCATACCATGCAGCCTCTTGTTTAAATAGCCATGTTCACCGCTCTAGGGTTAGTTCTCGGTTTTGCGGAGCAGGGTTAGGTTTAAATAGCCATGTTCACTGCTCCAGTGTTAGTTCTGGGTTTTGCGGAGCAGGGGTAGGTTCAAATGGACACCTCGATCCTCTTTCAAGTAAGTGCCTTCCTCCCGAGCCCCGCTCGTTTATGGCATTTGGGGTCCTCTGAGATTACAATCTCCATTCTTTGCGTGGTTTAACCTTGCGCATGTTTGTCATCCGACTACAGATGTTAGTAATACTTGCACATATCTTTTATGAAAGTGCCGTTCTGTCTTGAGCTATACATCATTACCCAGGGGCCTCGCATATTGTAACCACCATACCAAGGGACCTCGCATATTGTAACCACCATTTATTGAGGTATAATTACGGCATGTCTATCACCGAACAACGAGTTTGTCTGATACCTACGTTTTAATTGTTTTTCGCCCCTTGGTGGGAGCTGTCATTTATTTTTCTGTGGATCATTTAATCCTGGGCACAATTGATATTTTCATACCTACTCATGTATTACTAATCTATACCTTGTTGGGAGCTGTCATCTATCTAATTATAGAAGATTTTTTACTTTTCTTGATAAGATTTATCTGCACCTCCTTAGGTCCATCAAACATGCTTTTGCATTACCTTCATATTACTGCCATATTTTTGGGTCACATTTAGTTACGATCTGATTTCCAATCTACCCATACAGTATATGGTTTATTATCTATGCTGTATGGTGATGACTGATGAATCCATCACCTATAGACTATGACATACACCAGGGACAGCACTACATATTATCCAAAGCTAGATCCTAGGCTATATGTATTTCTTTGACAGATCATGATACTTAGACATAAGACTATTTTGTTCACTCAAACATTTCTATGAGGTTAACCATAGACATACAATGACTGTCTATTCTTCCTATACTCCAGATGTGCTGATTACTATATTGACTGGAACATTTATGCTGTCCGCTATCCCCTATCCCCTAAGGAGTCCATCCTTTAATTTGAGGAGGGTAAGAATCTATTAACAGATTCCCCTAAGGGGCCCTATCCTTTAATTTGAGGAGGTTGAGAATCTGAGCTTTTTTTCTATTTAGAAGTGTTTATTCACATGTCACCTAAGCACCACTATGGATTTTCACAAGTGTTTCGACTAACACCAGCATGTACTTTTTGCACTTTATGTAACCAGATTACTATGTTCCTAATAGGCATCTTTTTCTTTTTAGGTACCTGTATCGCGTATTCAACACACTTTACTATAACAGTGAGGATTAGGTATAACTATTTTGCGGTCCTGATAAATCACATTGAGGTCTGTATAGACTGATTTAAGTGAGAAACATGTTGACCTTTTTCAATTTAGGCAGTATAGGAAAGTCCAACTTTGCACACACATAATTGATCTCTAGGCTATAGGGCTCATTGACATCAGATACCACATTTTGAATAGGGTAAGACAGACATTATTATTACTTCCCCTGACCTAATTTCTTTTTAATCTTGACAGAGTCCCACATTTTTAATATATATTTCACTATATGGTCCTACTAGTCAATTTTAACAGCTCACTTCACCAATCCCACATTACTGCATTCACCACTGGCAATTCTCTTCAAAAGATCTCCGGTAAAGAGCCCCCACGAGGGGCCCGTCAGACATTGCAGTGCTGGTCTGACGAGGAGCAAAGCCCGATGATGAAGCATGTCACCAATTGGTGAGTGATGGCTCTTGTTCCTGATTTTGGATACTCACAGGGACCATTGCTGATCTCCCCTGGACTATGGTTAAATTCATCATATATAAGAATGTCTTTTTTATGGAACTGTACATCCGTTTTTCTATGACCCTAATCCTTTAACATTCCATGAAATAAATCTAGTTGTCATTTAAAATGCAATTTTTATAATATAACCATACAATTCTAGATACAAAATCAACTATATATACTAGAAGATTATTTAAGCAGAAAGATAATAAGATATGAAAGATAGAGAGAATAAATATGACCAGAGAAGAGTAAAAAAGAAGAAAAAGAGGAGAGATAGAAAACTTCATAATATAGAAGAAAAATTTTAAAATACAAGACAAGTAATAAAAACATACCTACAAGACAAACGAAATGAGGGTGGTGAAGCCACAAAAGGAAGATGACACAACCATAACTCCATGACCACAGATATGAAAGTGAAGGAAGACCAAATCGCACAAAACACTATCACAGAAATGGGCACCTTGATTAATTGACATCTAAAAAGAGAAGGATATAAGGAAGATTAGCAGTAAATAATTATTTCAAAGAATAAGTCATTTTAACAGTATAAGAATCATCAAATCTCCGTCGCTCTGGATATGTACATATTTTCACTTCTGTAGGAATCAATAAACTTCTGCAATAATGCTGTATCCTCATATGTGGTAGTTTTATTATTATACGTCACCTTGAACAAACACGGGTGAAAGAGACCATATCGAGCATTAAGGCTAGACGCATGTTCAAAATTTCTTCAGTTTGTCCGTTGTTGGTTTGGCATAATCCTGTGCAAAGAAGAGATTAGAGCCTGACCACGAAATCCGAACTTTAGCCTTGGCAGCTTTGAGGACCTTTAGCAAATCCAATATTCTTTGACGTCAAAGCCTTATGAGAAGGATGACGCAGCCTATGCGCTCTTTGTATATTCAAAGCAGGAGAAAGAGACAGATCTAGAATTGAAAAAAAATGCTGGATCTGAACCCTCAAGTTCTTCAACCAAACCATAAATACGGAGATTATTTCTTCTATTCGATTTTCCATGTCCTCTGCATGCTTTTTCAGCAAAGTAACCTCAGATTGTAAAGACTTAATGGACGCAACCGAATCCTCCAACACCTCTAAGTTTTGTTCTATATGAGAGAGACTGCTCTCCACATGTGACCATTTATCATCCAATAATTGCAATTGTTTATTAGCCTCTTCCATGTAGGGTTTAAGACCTCTAATCTCCTCAAGTAGTAATTCCATAGATATAGTGTTAACAGCTTTAATAGGTGATGGAGGATCTTTCTTGGCTCTTTTATTGGTTGACTCAGATGACGTTACAGGCAGCTTGGACGACGATTTATTAATCTTCGATGATGAAGATGCAGATATTGAAGTAGTAGATAAAACAAATTCTTGCATACTATCTCCTGTATTTTCCATATTTGATAATAGGGAGACTGAGTTAGAGCAATTTTGTCAGTTTTTGTTCAATTGTAATTTACTGTTAGTCAATTGAAGGTTTCTAGAGCTGGCCCTATGCAAAAAATAGAAAAATAGTTAAACAGTAGAAGGAAATTCCTTACATAAGGCCTCACTTTCTGAAAAAAGTAGGATAAATAGGAAAAGCAAATTGAGTAATTATAAGCTGAAAACTCTACTCCACTTAATGTACAGCCAGTAGCAGAAAAACTTTGAGGAGAAAAAACAAAATGGTGGCCGCAAATGTTTCCTCATGCTTTAAGTAAAGAAACGTCCCAAATACTGTGCTCATGAAAATGCCTCTGCCTCACTGCATACATATTCCCCTAAATGTACCAGTTCTCTGTGATGAAAAACAATTTCTGGAACTGCCGAGCGGCTTCCCTGCCTCCCGCTGCCGTCACGGAGCCCACTGCAAGATGGCCATCCTCACTGGGCATTAAGCCACGCCCGATACTCAGTCTTTACTTGGTCTACTTTGAACTAAAATGTGGTAATCTAGCTTAATGTTTGTGTAGTGTTGATATGCCTAAAAAAGGATGTCAATGTATGCCATCATATGTGCCAGCATAACAACAAACTCGCATTACTGTTGGTAAATCCACCCAACATGACCTCCAGAAACATGACAACAGAAATATATGGCCAGGCAAGCCCCGTGACCTAGGCCTTAAGCTACTGATTGACAGATCAAAGGTGGGGTGACACATAGCCTGTAGACAAATGCTCAAACAGGAAAAACACAGATCGATCCCCCAGATAGGCAGCAACACCACAATAGTCGTAGGAGATTGGCCCCCAATAAAACACATTTGGTTGGAGAGGCGCGTGTTTCCAAAAAAACATAAATGTTAGCTGCCACATGAAGTTATGAACACTCAGCCAATCAGCACACAACACTCAGTGATCACACGCTTCTCATGCCGGACATCAGGGACATGTTATCTAGTGGCCTGCATTTGGTCGATGCAAGGTTGAGATCCACCTGAGCACTTTATCAGATGGTCAGATTTATGACTTCACTACTGTTCCCGGATTCCTTTCCGCAAAGCATGTATAGAATTGTTTTATAGCCTTCAAGAGTTGTATAAAAGCCTGCTCAGTATTCTGTAACTGAGAGACAGTCATAAGACCCCAACTCTGCACTGTGCTCTCCTGGCTGCTGCACTTAATTAAATCAACTGTTCCTGATTTGACAAACACCCCTTATCTTTAATTTGTTTAAGATAAATCCGCATTCGAGCAACGGTAGTGAGACTATTTCTTTGAAGTGACCTGAGCGTTGCACCAAAGAGTATTACTTCAGTCTTATTTCCATTTAATTACAGCTACTTGTTGTGCATAGGAGTCCCAGTATCCGCATACAGGTCCAAATAGCAAGACATGGTTGTAACTTAGAATAGTGCTAACATAACTTCCTCATTGCCATATGTAGGTTTTTAAACTTTATTTATTATTTTCATCAATAGTCAGGAACATGAGATGCATAATGAAGGTTCATGGAACAAATGGTATTATGTCAGTACATTACATCGGAGTATGCAAAATATAAAGATATATCCAAACACACTGCTTCATAAACCACAAGAAGGCAGGATTAATAGCAAGCAGTACAGCAGAGGGAAAGGCAAGCTAATGCATCAGTGTCCTGACTGGCAGAACATGAGGAAGCACCTGGGTGGCAAGGGAAGTCTTGGTCCTGGGAGTTGGATTCCAAAGAGAGCAGATAGGCCCAGAGGGGTTGCCAAATGTCTTTCGCTCTGGCTCTGGGGGGTTGTAACGTGGCCTATACTTCACTTGTCATGTCACAAAATGTCATGCTATGGAAGCAAGCTTTATCAGTAGGGCGAAACACGCTGCCCCAGTGGAGCACTAATTCTCTATTCGCCAGTAACAGAACGATAGTCACATTGCCCAAAAGCGCCACCAGCCACATTCCCAAAAGCACCATCATTGGGGATGGTTCTAGAGTTGTCAATCATGTGGGGAGGGAGTGTGGAAATTTGCATTTGAGACATAAGGAGGACCTGGAAGGGTTAAGTCTGGCAATACCAGCAGGGGTGGTGAAGGATCTGTGTAAAAACCAAAAGTGGATTAACTTGTGCCGATGGTTGGGGGAGACCAGTTTAGTTTGTGCACCGCAGTAGGCCTAGATCTTTCTCCCACTGCAGTCGAACCTTGCTGTCTTGGCAGCGCCATCAAGCGCGATGGAGTTTAGCGACCATGTGGGTCCCCACTGTGTCCGTTATTAACACCGTGAGGGAGGTGAAGTTGACAGTGGCAAAGTTTATGAGGGGATGCAGGAGCAGAGCATCTTACGCTGCTGCCAAAATATAAATTTGTCCATATAGGGTGCAACAGCGAATCTAGTGTCTTCTGAGTGGGAAAGCATATGGCCATCTGGAAATAAGTTTCCCAACGTGTGAAGTTTGTATCGTGTCAGTGTTTGTTGGCCAAGACTTTCCTGTGTCAAAGGCAGCCATTGATTTTGTGCATGAGGAAGCCAAGAATTCACTGCCCAGGATCAGACTAGGCTTTCGCCCGGCTTAACACGTGGTAGACAATGTCTGGACATCCAAGTGGTCTAGTCTAAGGCCCTGTAGTAACGGAGATGCCGGGAGGTCTTGGTGAGGGGGGGTGTGGGGTGTGGGGTGGGGGCAGGGGGGCTTGGGGGTTTGGTTCCGGCCAGATCAAGCTCAGGTTTGGCATAAGGCAGGCGAGCATTTGGGTGGTACCAATGGATGGCATACAAACTGGGACTGACCTACCAGGAAGTATGTTTGGAAGTCAGGGACCGCAAACCCGCCCTAGTCATTGGGAAGAATAAGGGTGTTCCAGGTGATTCGGGGCCATTGACCTGCCCAGATCTATTTTAAAAGGACACTGCAGAGTGTGAGAAAGGAGGAGTTTAGCAAAGGAATGGGTAGAGTTAGAAACAAATATAAAAAGCGTGAAAGAATAACACTTTCAATAATGGCTATCTGGCTGCCAGTAATAGAGAGAGCCAAATCCAATGCTCAGTTTGGACCGTTAGGCTGTTGAAAGCAGGACTGTAGTTGAGGCAAATCACTTGCTCTTTATTCCTATGTAGAATAATGCCCAAATATTTAGTCGACTCTTCGCACCATTTAAGAGGTTATTCACAGGGTGTAGGCACAGTAACATCTGTGAGGAGGAAAAGCCCTTATTTCGAACAATTAACATGTAGACCAGAAAGGTCACCAAAGTGAATAATTTCCTGAACTAAGGGGGCCAAATTGTCCAAAGGGTGCAGAAGAAATAGCAGAATGTCATCTGTATACGTGGAAGTGAGTAAGGAGTAAATTGAAGACCACGGTGCATGTGGGTTTCTTAAAGATGGTGGACCAGAGGGTCCATGGCTAGGATGAATAGTGGGGATGGAAGGGGGCATCGCTGCCTAGTGCCTTTAGGATGGTAAAGGGTTCAGAAAGAGACGTACACCTGAATGCGGGCCAAAGGGTCAAAATATAGAAGGGAGGTAAGGGCAAGGAATCCATTAGGGAATCCCAGGGTCCACATTGTGGCATGGGGAAAGGCCACTCCAAAGAATCAAAAGCCATCCCTGCGTCAAGAAGAGCAATGGCTGCTGGCACGTCAGGAGAGACCCTGTTCAGAACATAGAAAAACACACTCCAGTTGGGAGAGGTATTTGAGGGACAAAACCAGTTTGAATGGGTGAAATGATTTGTTCACGCAGCAAGGACAACCTGTTGGCCACTGCTTTGGCAAGGATCTTATTTTCAAAACTGAGTAAGGAGAGTGGCCTGGAAGAGGCACAGTGGTGTGAGTCTTTGAGAGGTTTAAGCAATTAAGGAGATCACTGCTTCCTGAAGGGTGGGCAGGAGGACCTAAGCTTTGAGAGCCTCAGTGTGCATGTCTAACTGGTGAGGGACGAGTATACCCGTATGGGCCTTATAAAAGGCACCTGTCAGACCATCAAGGGCAGGGGTCTTGGAGCCATCAACGGAGTCAGTGGCTTGAGAGATCTCCTCGCTGGTAAAGGGCTCACTTGGGAACTGGCATTGCTCAGTGCAAGCCAGACCATAGCTCTTTCCTCTAAATAGGCCAAAAGTGATGCCTCGTCAGAATCCAACTGTGAAGTGTAAAGACTCATATAGTATGATACTAATTCATGGAGAATATTTTTGTTGGAAGTAAGCCGGACATCACCTTCTGTAATGATATGTGAGTTTTGACCACTGACTCCACATTGCACTTAGCCTAGCACTACACCGTCACATTAGTGACCACCAGCTTCATTTTTCCTATTGACTTTATTTTAGCATTAGCCACTGCCACGTTAAAAGCTGCAAGTAGTTTTCCACATTGTACAATGTGCACATGTTTGATTTTTCGTGTTCTTTTCCTACCAAGGGCTTAGGCTAATAAGAATGTACTCAGACGACAGGGAACAGACTTGTTTTGAATTGGCACCTTGGGATTGTGGCCAAGTTCCGACGTGTTATTTTCAAAACAGGCCTAAAGCAATCAGCATTTTTTTAATAAATAAACTTCTTTAGGGAGAGGGAGGTTCTAGCTTTTCCTCTCATTTGTTCAAAGTATAAAAGGCCTAGATCAGATGGACCGGGGACAGAAAGTGTTTGCAGATCTCTGGCACATCCAGGATGCTGGAGTGTGCAATCCTTCCCGATAGGATAATTGATCTTTCTCTCCTCGATCGATTCTGGCAATCTGATGCTTAATAGGAGGGAGATGAAGCAGTGATGCCCTTTTCCCATGGTGATGCATATTTTTTAATTCATTATTTGCTTTGCCTTATAATATAGATACATATATTTGCTGTATATGTTGCAGTGGATAATCATTTGTACATTCTTTCATTTCATTGCTGTGACCATTTTTGAACGTGTGCTTTCAGCATGCTAATTTCCTTTTAGGAACCTTGCATAGTGAAATAATAAATGTCTTCCTTGGTATAAGAAGCGCATTACAGAGGTTTTTGTCAATGCAAGAGTGTTTCAGCTCGGTTATTAGTGATGCAAAACACCTTCCAGGTCTAGTCCAGTGATACACTCTGGGCCTCGACTGGGGCGTAGGAGACCGCTAGAGTGCAGATAAAGCATTCCGCCTCGCTGTATCTACGAGCCCTGGTAGTATTTACGTAGATACGCAGTTTTCCTCTCAGCATATTCCTGAAACTGCAATGAGGACAGAGCATCTGTGGCGGAAAGAAGGATTAGCATGTCAGGAGTCCGCCATATCTGTATCGATGAACTTGGCATCAGTTTGCACCAGATTGTTGTGGATGTTATGGAGTACCCTGACATGTTTCAAAATGCAGATCATTGCTGTATGTAGTTTGTTGTTTTGTCACAGATTTGGAATTACAGTTTAAGTTCTTCTAGTACAGGAGACAAAGAGGACCACAAGGTACTCCACTTCTAGCTTAGGGAACCTTGAGACGTAAAGGCTAACATTTACTATTGTTGACCAGTTGGTTAGAAGTTAGTTGAAGCAAAATAGGGCCAAGGTTTCAATTCCTGTAATTGTTTGGAGATTTTCGATGAGGGCAGTAATTACGTTCTAAAGGCCAGTCCTGCTACATAATCATTTGCTAGAGTTCTACTGATATTGTCACTGATTTTTACCAGGTCCTGTTTGGCTCAATTTAATGTTTGAAAAGGAAACCATGTATTATTGAGGGTCTTGTGCGAGTCTAAACATGACTGTGATTGTTTAAATAGTACTTTTTGGAAAAGTGTTTCTTAGAGGAGAAAGCCCTGTTTTTTTCTGTTTTAGTGTATGTTTTTTCAGGAAAGTGAAAGGGGGAGATTTTTATTTTAAGTGATGCAATACGTCTTGAAACACTCCTCTATGTTAATTTGCTAGTAAAAAATAATTGGAAAATAGTTAACACTAAACAGACACTTAGAGAAATCTAACTGTCTAGTCCTCATTTCTAGTATGAAATCAAGAATAATGGCAATACCTGTAGGTCTGGCTCTTTTTTAATATCTTTGTTGATTGGTGAGCGTGTATGGTTGTATGAGTAGGTGAGTTGGTGGAAATTCGAATACGTTAGGCTGGAATAGTGAACGCATTGATGGATGAATGGGTGAGTGGCTGCATGGGTGGCTGGAGAAATGGATGAATGCATGGATGGACTAAAAGGCAAGGGTTCTCTGGGGAAGGACAGTGTGAAGAAGGGCAAAAGCAGTGTTGAGATCCGGGCCATGTGTGGTGGCAGTGTGTCGGAAATGGCCCGTGTTTGGGTAAACGGTGTATAAAGGATGGCACTCTTTTCAAATTATATAGTCTTCAACATATATTTAAAAATATAAAATACATTAAAAAGTGATGCATAACTTATTCTCTGATTGCCCACTGACCTGCTTGTGGGACAAAATCCTTATATCTTAGACCTCACTTTAAAGCAGTGGCAGTGATTCAGATGTGCTGTTGGCTACACATTTAAACCAGGTACTGTGTACTCAAAGACACAATTGGGAAAAGACTACTTTTTGGAATTTGTGTTTGCAAAATGACAACATCACAGTATTTGCACTCAACTCTTGCTGTGAAATAAATAAACTTGACTACATTATGTGAGAAGTACTTTTTCTCCAGTAAGTGCTTCTCACCTGTGACTTCCCGAACACTCGCCTCGCAGCATGATGTTCGGGAAGCCTACCTTTCAAGGTAGATATGGCTACAGTTGACAACCAGCATGAGGGAAAAGTTGACATCAGGAGAGAGGATTGGATTTGCATGCAGAAGACAGTATGAATTAGCACTGGTCCTGGATAAGGGAATGTTTGAATGCCGTAGGCATCAGCCCATGGAGCTTCAAATATTTCACAGCAGGTGTCAAGAAGATATTATCATCATCTAACTTGGTGAAGGTGAGCAAACTGAGAACCTCGACATTCTGCTCAAAGATGAGATTGTCACAATGCACTTAAGCCAGCTGTAGCCAGGGTTATCCACGAGGAGCCACCACTGGAGATTGACTTTCAAAGGAATTGCATTGTCTTTATGCGTCTTGTCACCTCCAGTCCAATACACATTTGTGTTCAATCTCCAAGCACAGATTTGTGCCTGCGGATGAAGTAGCAGCAATGCTACAAAGCTTCCCAGTAACTGCATAGGAATGAGCCTTAGCCATGACAACGCTTGTAAATCATAATGCACCAGAAGGCCTGGTAATTGTAGTAGGTGTAGTTGTTGTCCCTGGCCTGCAGGCATAGACCGATGAGCCAGGCCCTGTGTAGGTTTGGAGCACAGTGACACGGCCACTTATTTTAGGGAGTTGTTTTAATATGTGTTATACCACTTCCAAAACTGTGCAACAAGATATGCAAACAGAGCAGATCTACGTCCAAGTTCACTACTTCACATTCTGTGATTTCAGGTGGAGTTCGGCAGTATGCGTTTCTGCTCTAGAGCCTGACAGTTTGACTGTTTTACTTGTTTCAATATTGTTGCTATTTGTCGGTTTTTATAATCCTTCTTACCTTACTTTTGTGCACTTGAGGCTCTTGAATGGTCCCTGGTCTCCCAGGGCGTTAGGGGATAAAAGGCGCGCCAATGCACAGACATACTGCTGGTGCGCCGAAGGCATGCCAAAGGGGAGCCCGTCTGCACCCATCTGCGCCTGGACCGGCACCAGGGGCCAGGAATGGTGCAGATTTTAGCTCAGAGGGAAAGCCTTATCAGTACTCGTGCACGAGCTCATGGGATGGTGATCTAAAGCTGGGAGGGTAGAGTGCGATATTTCTAACTCTGCGGACACATCAATAGGTCACTGTTCGTACTGTGTCTGGCAATTGTGCATGCTGGCACCCAACACATAATAATAAAGAAGATTGCACAACTATAGAGTTTTCCCGGCCAAGAGATAATTTCATGAGCCTTGATTAATCCGCAGTCCATGGTCAAGCACTGTACTGAATTTAATGAAATATTTCTCTCCTAGGGCTTAGACTGTCTGTTTATTGCAGAGACCTGGGCGAGTGAAGTCCCTGGACCTGATTTAGTAGCAGACATGCCTCCTGAGTACTCTATTTCTAGCTTAGACAGACCCCCTCTGCAGAGGAAGATTGGCCTTGTTTTTTAAAAATTCTCTGAACTGCATGTTAGAACCTATATGCTCTGGTCCACCCGATATATGAGATGGTCCATTTTAGAATAAAAGCTAATCATAAGTCCGCATTTTCAGGGTTTTTGGTCTATTACCCTTTGGGTCCCTGAACTAAGTTTATTGAGGATTGGAGCCTCGCATTTAAACCTTACATTACTTGTCCCAATTTTACTATCCTGAGGACTTCAACTTCCATCTGAAGGACATCGAATGTAATGATTCCTCAAGGTTGTTGGAAATGATGAAGGACTTTGATTTGACTCAAGTAGTGAATATACCAAATTGCATGGCAGGACTCACTTCAGATAGTATTTTTTCATTAATTGTGAGGCTCGGGAGATGGGAGATCATCTCCTGCTGTGCTAGACAGACCACTTTGTGGTACCTTTTAAATTTGCTTTATGGAAAGCTAGAGGTCAGCACAAAGCAATACCACCACTTTCAGAAGGTGGAATAAAATGTCCTCTAGCAGACCACTGCAGAAGATTTCAACATGTGGGTAGCCAATGCCATTGTTCAGATTCCCCTCCCTAGCCTCTAAGTCCACGACTAGAATCACATTTGCCCCGTGCTTCACAGAGGACTTATTAATTTTTAGATGTCAGTACGGAAGGCAAGAGCAAAGATGGAGGCTTCTGTCTACTAAAGGAAACGATTAGCATAAGGAATTGATGCACAGGTATAAGTGTGCCATTGTGACAGCTAAGTCTTTATTTTTCTATGGAAATAAGATCGGCTATTAACACTCCAAAGGAACTTTTCTAAGTGATCAACAGTCTCTCCACTCCGCAGGCCTAGCAAGCCATGGAAAGTTTGCAAGGTCTTTGTAACAGTGTGACAGCTCACTTCAGGGATAATATTCTGAAGATTGTGTCAGGCTTCAGTTCTAATGAGGATAGCTTCGTCCGCCCCACCCAACCCCGATAAAACTGAGGAGGCGATTAACCCCACCTCATCTGCCACTCTATCTACCTCCCCCCCCCCTTTACACTTTTGAAAAGTAACTTTTTTCGCACCTAAAATCCGGCTCTCAAGAAGATCTGTGCCCTCCCAGAATTTTACAGTTGGTACAGGATCAGATTGCCTCCTTTCTTTAATTTTTTTAATCAAATTCTTATAACTGATCTTGTTTCTCCATCATGGAAGTAGGCAATAGTTATCGCCCTTAAAGAGAAACCTAATGGAGACCCTGAGGACCTAAGCAATTTGTGTGCTCTCTTTTACCTGTGCCTTCAAAGATCTTTGAAAAATATATTATTTAGGAACTGACGGTGTTCTTGGCCACCCAAGGTCTTCTGGATCCTTCGCAGAATGGATTTCGGTGAGACCAGAGCACAATTTGCCCTACTGGTGGCTACCGATGAAATCCACTGCCAAGGTGATCAGGGAAGGTCTGTCATATTGGTTCTACTGGAAATCTCATCAGCATTTGATATGTTGTCCCCTTCCTGTCTGGTTCATAGACTGCGCTGGGTGGGTTTTGAGGGACTCCCCTTTGGCCATCCTGAAGTCCTTTCTCACTAGCAGGACCCATTGTGAGCTGTGGGCATTTCAGGGCAGAATCCTTCCAGCTGCTTTATGGGGTTCTGCAGGACTCCCTTCCTAAGCCCTACTTTGTTTAACTTCTACGTTGCCCCTCCTAGCGAAACTGATAAAGTCTTTTGCTTTCCAAGCACTGGCATATGCGAATGATACCCAAATTATTGTGTCTATTAAAGGTGGCATACATGAGGTAGTGGGTGGGTTCAAATGCTGCTGACTGAAATAATACCAGGATGAAAGGGAATTGGCTAAAAATGAATGCCGACAAGACGGTGATCCTGATTTTTGGAGAGCAAATGTTGGTATGGTATGGTCTGAACTGTGGTTGCAAGAGACCTGCGGACCCTTACCCCGTCCAGTTACTGAAGCTAACAATGTAGGTGTCATTTTTTATGACACCCTTTCTTTTGATACTGAGGCCAAGAGAACCGTGAGCGCCTGTTTTCTTATCATTAGAATCTTAAAAAAGATTCACCCTTTCATCCCTGCTGAGCTTAGAGTTGCAGAGGTCATCACGCTTATTACTTCTCGTATGGATTTTAGCAATTTTCAGTATTTAAATATTAATCCCTTCGCTGCCAGGCCTTTTCCCCCCTCCTGTGCTGAGCCTTTTTTTGGCTATTTGGGGCAGTTCGCGCTTAGCCCTCATAACATTTTGTTCACATAAGCTACCCACGCCAAGTTTGCGTCCTTTTTTTCCAACATCCTAGGGATTCTAGAGGTACCCAGACTTTGTGGGTTCCCCTGAAGAAGAAGACCAAGAAATTAGCCAAAATACAGTGAAAATGTTTTTTTTTTTTCAAACAAATGGGGAAAAAAGGGCTGCAGAAGGCAGCTCGTGGTTTTTTCCCTGAAAATGGCATCAGCAAAGGGTTTGCGGTGGCAAGATCACCATCTTCCCAGCTTGTAGGAACAGGCAGACTTGAATTGGAAAACCCAATTTTTCAAAACAATTTTGACATTTTACTGGGACATACCCCATTCTTACTATTTTTTGTGTGCTTTCAGCCTTCTTCCAGTTAGTGACCAAATGGGTGAGAAACCAATGCTGGATCCCAGAAAGCTAAACATTTCTGAAAAGTAGACAACATTCTGAATTCAGCAAGTGGTCATTTGTGTAGATCCTACAAGTGTTTCCTACAGAAATTAACAGCTGAAATAAAAACATATTGAAATTAAGGTGAAAAAAAACAGCCATTTTTCTCCACGTTTTACTCTGTAACTTTTTCCTGCGATGACAGATTTTTGAAAGCAATATACCTTTACGTCAGCTGGACTCTTCTGGTTGCTGGGAATATAGGGCTTGTAGGTTCATCAAGAACTCTAGGTACCCAGAGCCAATAAAAGAGCTGCACCTTGCAATGAGTTTTTATTCTATACCGGGCATACAGCAATTCATATGCTGAAAATAGGTATCAAGAAAACCTTTGTATTTCCAAAATGGCCACAAGATAAGGTGTTGAGGCAGTGGTTATTTGTACATCTCTGAATTCTGGGGTGCCCATACTAGCATGTGAATTACAGGGCATTTCTCAAATAGACATCTTTTTTACACACAGCTTTACATTTGGAAGGAAAAAATTTAGAGAAAGACAAGGGGCAATAACACTTGTTTTGCTATTTTGGGTCCCCCCCCCCCCCCCCCAAAGTCTCCTGATAAAAATGGTACCTCACTTGTGTGGGTAGGCCTAGCGCCCACGAAAGGAAATGGCCCAAAACACAACGTGGACACGTCACATTTTTTCACAGAAAATAGAGGTTATTTTTTTTACAAAGTGCCTACCTGTGGATTTTGGCCTCTAGCTCAGCCGGCACCTGGGGAAACCTAGCAAAGCAGCGCATTTTTTAAAACTAGACACCTAGGGGAATCCATGATGGTGTGACTTGTGGGGCTCTGACCAGGTTCTGCTACCCAGAATCCTTTGCAAACCTCAAAACACTTTTTCCTCTCATTTCGGTGACAGAAAGTTCTGGAATCTGAGAGGAGCCACAAATTTCCTTCCACGCAGTGTTCACCCAAGTCTCCCGATAAAAATGGTACTTCACTTGTGTGGGTAGGCCTAGCGCCCACAAAAGGAAATGCCCCAAAACACTATCTGGACACATCAAATAAAAAAACTACCTGTTTTTGCAGGGGGCACCTGTGTTTTTGGTCCTGGGCTCAGCAGCCTCCTAGGGAAACCTACCAAACCCAGACATTTCTGAAAACTGGACACCCGAGGGAGTCCAGTGAGGTGTGACTTGCGTGGATTCCCCCAATGTTTTCTTACCCAGAATCCTCAGCAAACCTCAAATTTAGCTAAAAAATCACATTTATTCCCACATTTCTGTATGGGATCACCGCACTGGGACACATTTCATACCACCCAATGTTCCCATCAGTCTCCCGGTAAAAAGTATACCTTATTTGTGTAGGTGGGCCAAGTGCTTGTGAAAGGGAAGAGCCAAAAAACATGTCGATATTGAGGGGGAAGAAAAGGGGTCCAAAAGGGCAGTTTGCAAAAAACAAATTTTTAGGCTGACAAGTGCAGCTGAATTTGTATTGGTATAGATGAGACAATGCTGGGTGGTAGGAATTTTGTGGATTCCTGCAGATTCCGAAAGGTTCCATCACAAAAACGTGGGAAAAATGTGTGATTTCCAGCAAAGTTGGAGGTTTGCAGGGGATTGTGGGTCCAAAAATGGTGCGGGGTGCATGTGAAACTCACCACCCTGGAATCCCCCGGATTCTTAGTTTTCAGATGTGTCTAGGTCTTGTGGATTTTTCTACATAGCAGTGTCCCAAAGTCCATAAAGTGCAGCCCTCACCATTCCAAGTGGGACGATTTTGAGAGTAAGCCAAGTTCTCATGGCTCAAATGTAAAACTAAAACCCAAAATAATCAAATGTCTTCTTGCTTGCTGTGGGATACGATGTTTTAGAGTGCAGGGGAGAGCTGAAAGACTGTTACCCCCTTCAGTTGAGGTGGGAGCGTAACCAGGCCCATACTGGTTGGTAGCCACCACCCCAATATATATATATATTTTTTTAAATTCCCTGGCATCTAGTAGAATTTCTGTGACCCCTCCCCCCCCCCGGAACAACTTTGAACAACAACAAAGAACAACTTTGGCCCCATTTATTTGGGGTGGGGGGTATAGCCATACCCCCAACCTCCTATTTTTGAAAAAAAACTTCTCTGGCCTCTGGTGGGCTTTCTGCCCCCCCCCCTTGGGGGCAGATGGGCCTTCCAAAAATAGGCCCATCTGCCCCCAATGGGGGGCAGATAGGGCCAACAGTAATATGCCCCCATGGGGCTGCCCCCCTAAAGAAAACACACGTATACACACACACACCAATCCCTGGCGCCTAAGTGGTTTCTGCCCCCATGGGGGCAGATTGGCCTAACAAAAATCAGCGATCTGCCCCCAAGGGGGGCAGAAATGGTCTAAATACAATTTGCCCCATGGGGAGCGACCCTTACCCAAGGGGCTGCCCCCCTAAAGTAAACACATGCATACACACACACCAATCCCTGGTGCCTAAGTGGTTTCTGCCCCCATGGGGGCAGATTGGCCTAACAAAAATCGGCTGATCTGCCCCCAAGGGGGGCAGAAAGGGTCTAAATACAATTTGCCCCATAGGGGAGCGACCCTTGCCTAATGGGCCGCTCACCATCTCTAAAAAAATAAAAAACCACAAAAAAAACCACAAAAAAAAAAGATGTGCCCTGGCACCTAGAGGTTTCTGCCCACCCCCCGGGGGCAGATCGGCCTAATAACAATAGGCCGATCTGCCCCCAGGGTGGACAGAAATGGCCTAAAATAAATTTGCGACCCCCTGGGGAGCGACCCTTGCCTACGGGGTCGCTCCCCTTTTGTGACATTGGCGCAAAAAAAAGATCCCCGGTGTCTAGTGGGCGTTTTAGCAGCCGGATTGCTTGCAATCCGGCTGCTAAAACGCTCATCGAGTTCAAAGGGAAGGAAATTCCTTTCCTTCCCTTCCCTTTGAAGCCTCTCCGGCCTCCTCCACGTGATCGGAAGAAAAATGCAAAGCATTTCTCTTCCGATCGCACTGGAAGCTGAGCTTCTAGCACAATGGGAGGAGGCCGCTGTGATAGCGCGCAATTGCGCGCTGACATCACGGGGGTGGGGGGTCAGGGGTGGAAGGGGAAGGGCTTCCCCTTCGTAATGGTTACGTCCTGGGCACACGAACACTGTGCCTCAGGACGTAACCATTACGTCCTAGGCACAGAAGGGGTTAATAAATCTACTCCATAGACTTCAGATTTTTCAAATTGCGGCGGCCCATCTAGTCCTGGATGTCCCTAAACACATATCGGTTAGGGATGGCATTCGGTCTCACCATCGGCTGCCTGTCAGGGGGCATGTGACCTTCAATGCCCTTTGTTTGGTTCATACTGCCTTTCATCTGCAGGGACCGCTGACCCTGATAACTGCCTTTCACTGGTATACTCCCAACAGACAGCTGAAGTCGTCCTCGCTTAGGAAGGTGAACACATTTCGGAAAGCCAGATGGGACGGGTGGACCTGTTTGGTCGCTTCAGCTGTGGAATATGTTACCCTCCTGCTTTGCTAGTATCACCTCTCATATTGCTTTTTGCAAGACATTGAAAACCTGACTTTGCTCCCTTATATGATGGTTGGGATGGTCTTTTCTCAAGCCATACCTTTTTCCTTTATTGCTAGTGCTTTGACACCCTTGGGTATAATACGCTTTACAAATTACAAATACATTTTTTCCTCTTTGCAAGTAGCTAGTATGCTATATCCAACTACGTAATGTGCTTCTTGGCATCTGCAGTACACCATTTCTAGTTGTATATATGCCCTCTTTGGCCCACTAGTGCAGTGGTTCTTAACCTTTTGACTTCTGTTTGCCCCAGTACTGGAATCCAAGGACCCCGATTGAATCATTATTGGAAGCCGTTGACTCCACTGAGTTATTACTGGAAGCTGGCTTAAGCAATTTGATGATTTGAACCTCAGAACAATACACACCAATACAGAATTATGCATTCATCGAATAAATGATTAAATATTTTATTTACAAACCAATGCAAAAAAAATAAAGATTTACATTTTAATGGGAAGGTTGGAGCTTTTTTTTCAGCTCGAGCAACCCATCGTCCATACTGTAGTCTGCTTCATGCAGTTGCACTGCTCTCGCAGTTCATTCAGAGGATAGCAACTTTAAATTAAAAGGAATTTCCATTGAAGGTAAAAAATAAATACTTAACCTTTTAAAATGTTCAGTATTACATGTTGCTTCTTTATCTACATATACTTTATTAATCTGTTAATATAATTTAATTTTCTAAGCAGTCGCGGACTCCTGATTAAACGTTGCGGACCACAAGGGGTCCCTGTACCACAGGTGAAGAACCAATGCACTAGTGTCTATGTGAACCTTATCCTTTCTGCATTGGATCTTGAGCACTGTACTTTATCTGGTTTCTCTGCAGTGGACCATGGGCATTGCTCTCTTGCACTCTACTTCACATCTACTAATGCCCATGCCCTAAAACCTCAGAGTAACCTGATATGAAATATGCCCTGCAGTATAGATCCTTTTTCATTGCCCCTTTACTTTGCAGCACTTCCTTTTCTTCTCCCAGGTTTGATCTGCAGGATGAAACGCAGAGCATGTTCAGTTTCTTGCCCCTGGAGTGTCCCGTGCACTGCTCCTGGCTGGGTCTGACCTGATCTGCATTTGGTCCTGGGTCTGACCTTTGGTGCATGCTCAGAAGTGTCGCATTATAGTGCGTCGTGTTCAGACTTCAGCCACTCCAGAGTAACTGCTTCTAGCACCAGACCCGCTATTCCAGTATGTCACAGACTGCCATTGCAGAATCAGGCTGTCTGGTCCTGTTTGTTCGACTGAAGGAGACTGCGCCACACGCCGTAGTGCATTGCTTCATTAATTTTTATTTAAACTAAACAAATGGGTAAAATACCTCTAAATTGGCCAATGTATACTGTATAACGTGGTCTATCCCGCGTAGACAATGGGATACTTAAATACCTGATAAATACAGCACATAGCATGTCAATATTCGATTGAAAAGTATCCCAGACAAAGGAAATAAGTAAGCATCAAACACATTTCGTCTTTCAGGAATAATTTCAAGAGAAGAGTATTGAAGACTGTAGGAGTTGCCTGATGGAATTCTTATAAGGAGGTCTATAATGTATTGCTTTTAAACAGTGTTTTTGCCTCTCATCATTATAAATTAGTTACCTAGGGAGTATACTGAAAAATGTAAGTCCTTTTAAAGTAAGGGTTTACTGCTAACTGTCTAATTGATAATAGGTATGCAGACATATTTTACTAGGGTGCACAGTTTTAAGTTACTGATCATAAAATGTGTATTTTAGATTTAAAAAAATGTTAAGTAAGACATTGGCTGTGCAGAAATTAAAAATCAAACCAGCTGGTTGATCATTTATTTTCTGTCTTTGTTTTATGTTCCCATCGCGATGCTAAAAATTAGAAGGATGCGTAATATAAAAATAAACATTTACTGGCATGATTTATGCTGTGCTAGTTTGTTTGCCAATTCTGGAACTTTATCAAATTTGGCAAAATATTTGGCCAGCCAGGTGTAACTCAGCCATATGTTAAAACGTTATTCGCAGCACACCAGTTTTAAGCAAATGTGTTAATAAATTGGCATTTAATGCATGTTTGTAGTCTTCCTAAATGTTCTTGTTTCTTGCCAGTTACCTGATGTTTGTTATTCGTGGTGGGTGTTAGCATCTCTGAAAATAATAAAACGGCTCCATTGGATTGATCGAGATAAACTGCGGAACTTTATCTTGGCTTGTCAGGATGAAGAAACAGGTGGATTTGCCGATCGGCCAGGCGATATGGTAAGGTTTTAAATTTGCACATGCTGTTCTGTAGTGACGTTTGTCTGCTAAGGCTCTTTTTTGTAATTTCAAATTGCGGAAGAATAATGTGATTGGAATCTCAGATGACTACCTATGCCACTACTTGTTCGACACAATAACCTGAGATATAGTTGAGTGTAACAATTAAATGGGCTTTATACGAACAGCTTGCATACATTTGAATGAACAGTGACCTTTGACATCTCTCAGACATTAGCTGCTAATTACATCCATGACTGCATATTCTATTTCCACCTCTTGTCTTTGCACTACTTCTCCAGACTCTACTGGAAACGAATACATATGTGGAATTAATAACATAGATCTGAATTGGGTAATTTGCTACACAAGCTGTTTTGTGGAGCCCACTAGAGACCATTGGGGTCTATAGAGCTGTCCCTTAAATCAGTAGTGTGTGTCATCACCAAATAAAGGACCTTTTCACATTTGATTATGGTGTGCATGTGCACAACTTGGTGATCTATTTTTGTAAAACAAAACAAGTAGCCAAATAACAAGGTCAGTGCAAGCCTAGACTGGTTATCACATTATATTGTCATAAACTGGAGCATGCGTGCATTTCAGTAGGTAAGGAAGACTCTGTCCATACACCTTCAGCAGTCATTTGATTCCACGTGTGTCTCCAAAGCTCCCAAATATGTCTTTCTAGTGCACCATCCATCCAGGTCCTCTCCCAGTTTAGGGTAGGTGTGTACCATCAACATTCTGAGTTTCTCTGCTAGTACCACTTCCCTGCACCACAGATCAAACTGAGAACACCCCGTATCTTCATTCAATGAATAGCAGTACTCGTGAATGCTGACTGAAAGCCCAAGGCAGTCCTTCAGTAATAATGTATTTTTTCCTTGTGGGTGGGTGTAGCCTAATGAGCGTTTCTTGATGTCTTGTTTTATCATTTGCAGTTTACTTGTGCAGTTGTGACCACTTGACCCAAAATACCAGCCCAACTACAGGAACAGATCTTGTAACTCCAATCTGCCATCTCAAACTGGTATTTCTGATGGATACAACTACCTGTGGATTCCTCACCTAATGAATACCCCCATTGCGCCAGCATTCGACGGAAATCTTCTTCCTAGCTTCTGCACGTCGACGAGGACGTCACATTCGCCCACGCGACGCCGTCTGACGTCATACAGGCAATAAGAAGTCCTCGCCGACGTGCCGACGTCAGTTCCCTTTTTTCCGTGCCATTCGAAACGGTTATCTTCGAGGGAGCTACTGTTGCTGTTCAACAGTTACAGTGTGTTTTTTTTGCTGAGTGTTTTTTCTCTGGGGTTACTATGTCTCAGAGGAAGTCTGGTTTTAAGCCCTGTCGAGAATGTGGGGGCAAAATGTTGGTTACTGACCCACATTCGGACTGTTTGTGGTGTTTGAGCTCCGACCATGATGTGGCCAGGTGTGTTTCATGTCAACACATGAATCCGAAAGCCCTGAAGGAGCGAGAGGCCAAACTTTTTATGGCGAAGTCGAAGAGAAAGGAGAAGAGGCACCATAGAAAATCCTCCTCGCCGAAGTCTCATCGATGTCATCGAGACTCCCGGTGCCGTCGGGAATCACGGAGCCGGTTGAGTAAGGAGATGTCCCGGTCGAGGTCGCCATCGACTCGACGTCGCAAGACTTGGGAGGTCAGTCCCACAGTCACTCCTCATCCTTCGACGCCGTTGCCTTCTCCAGCTTCGCCGACTTCGCCTGGGCAGCTGCCTTCAGTATTTGAGGTGCCACAGCCTCAAGTGTTCTCACCGACGTCGAGGCCGGCGTAGGAGTCGCCTTCTATCCAGGCACCCCAGTATCCGGCTTTCCCGGCCCCTGGAGCCGATAATACCGCATTTTTAAATGCGATGTTTTCCATCTTCCAGCAGATGGCTCCAGGTGGTGCTCCGACTGGGCCTTCGGGTCCGTTGGCTTTCAGTTTGGGTGCTCCTGCGCCGCTGCGACCAGCACCCTTCATGCCCTTTCTCCCCTTGGGGAACGTGGGCTCGGCGCCGGTGTCGGCTCCGGTGGCTCCAGAGGTTTCGGCTCCGGAGGTTTCAGCTTCATCGGCTTCGGCGTTTCGGCCAGTGACACCGGCAGGGCCTTCTGCAACTCCGAGGCAGACTTCTCTTCATCCGACTCCTGGCTCGGCGTCGAAGCTACCTGTGGCGCCTGACCCGACGTCGGACGGATCCGGTGATCGGCGTCGTTCCTCGACATCTGCAGACGCCATGTCGATGCCGAGAATTGAGGAGAAGCTACATTCGAGGAGACGTGCTCTCCGTCTCTTGGAGGAACATGATTATCAGAGGGTCCTGGAGGAAGGAGAAATTGAGGACTCTGGCGAGGGTCTTCATGGACTGGACACAGCTAGTGGCCTTGATACTTCCCCTGAGTGGGACTTGTCATCTCCAGGGGAGTATACTGAGGAGGCGGCCACTTTTCATGCTGTGATAAGGAAGGCAGCTAACTTCCTGGAACTGCCTTTGCCGGTAGCTGAGGCGAAACAAAATCTGTTGACTGAGGTTTTACATCCGGCCTCTACATCAGCAGAACCTCTTGCCATTTAACGAGGCGCTGCTAGAACCTGTATTGGAGGTCTGGAAGAAGCCGGTATCTTCCTCGGCTGTCAATAGGTCTGTGGCCAGGAGGTATCGGGCTGCACTAACTGACCCTGGCTTTCTTTCCAGACACCCTCCGCCTGAAAGCTTGGTGGTCCAGGCTTCCTGTTCTACAAGATCTGCGCCTGGATCTTTTCCATCAGTGCCGGTGGACAGGGACTCCAAAAAGATGGATATGCAGTCAAAGAAAGTGTTCTCGTCATGTAGCATGGTGTTAAAGTCCACCAACGCTACGTGTATTTTGGGGAGGTACATTTATGCTCTGATGGATGAGATAACATCTTCGCATACAGAGGTTCCTCAAGGACTCTAAAATCTCGTGTCAGAAGCTCAAGCTGCTGCAACCCAGGTTATCCAATCTGGGTTGGATACAACTGACTCGGTGGCCAGAGCGATGAGCACGGCTGTGGTTGCGAGAAGACAGGCTTGGCTTCGCAACTCAGGGTTCTCTTCGGATGTGCAGTCGACCCTGTTGGACCTCCCTTTTGATGGGGACAAGCTCTTTGGTGCCAAGGCGGATTCGGCTTTGGAGAGGTTTAAGGAGAGCAGGGCCACGGCCAAGTCATTAGGACTGCAAGCCACTTCTTCTGCCTCCTCCAGATTTTTTAGGAGGTTTCGCGGATTTGGTCGTGGCTCATCCTCCTCTTCCTTTTGGGGGAAATTCCAACAGCCTACCTCCTCTCTCACCTATAGATCATTTAGAGGGAGGGGTAGGGTCCGTACCAGGGGAGCCTCTCAGCAGCATTCTGCCTCTTCCTCGTCCTCTGGAGGGGTGCAGCAGGGGAAGCAGCCTTAGGCTTCCACCAATTCCCACTCACTCCTCTCCTGTAGGGGGAAGGTTACTGTATTTTCTTCACAAGTGGGAGGTCATCACATCAGACGCCTGGGTTACCAGCATTGTGGGAAAAGGCTACACCCTCCCCTTTCGGGAGTTTCCGCCCCCCATCCCGCCCCGCCCATCTTATTGTTCAGCAGATCACCTCCGGTTGTTAGAACAGGAGGTTCAAGTCCTCCTTTTAAAGGGCGCGGTGGAGTTGGTTCCAGAGCAGGAAAAAGGTCAAGGTTGTTATTCCAGGTACTTCCTGATTCCCGAAAAGGATGGTCGGTTGAGACCAATCCTGGACCTGAGGATTTTGAATTGGTTCCTCAAACAGGAAAAGTTCAAGATGCTGACCCTAGCTCAGGTGCTTTTGGCGTAGAACAAGGGAGATTGGATGGTGTCTGTCGACTTGCAGGATGCTTATTTTCATATCCCGATACTCAAGTCGCACAGGAAGTATCTCCGGTTTGTGGTAGGGTCGCAGCACTATCAGTTTGCGGTCCTCCCGTTTGGTCTTACTTCAGCACCTCGAGTCTTCACGAAGGTGATGACGGTGGTTGCGGCAGAGCTCAGAAAGAAGGGGATAGCAGTATTCCCTTACTTGGACGACTGGTTGATCAAAGCCAAGTCCCCGGAGCTTGTGCTGCATCATCTGCAGTCGACAACTCAGTTGTTGTTCGACCTGGGCTTTTCGGTGAACGTGCCCAAATCTCACCTAGAGCCCTCTCAACGCCTCCTGTTCATAGGGGCAGTACTGGATACAATATTGGATCGAGCCTTTCCTCCGCCTCAGCGGATTCAAGACATTCAGGCGTTGGTTCCAATGTTTCAAGGTGGAGCGGTCATTCCAGTCCTCAAGGTCCTTCGTCTGCTCGGTCTGTTTGCCTCCTGCATACTGTTGGTCACGCATGCTCGCTGGCACATGAGGGCTCTTCAGTGGTGCCTCCGAAGGCAGTGGTCTCAACACAAAGGAGATCTCGAAGGTTCTGTCAAGATCTCCAGAGATGCTGCCTCGGATTTGAAGTGGTGGATTGCGGGTGACAATCTTTCCCGGGGAAGGCCGTTCTCGCAAGCTCCACCTGTGGCCACAGTAATAACGGATGCTTCCACTCTAGGGTGGGGAGCTCATCTGGGGGACCTAGAGATCAAAGGTCTTTGGTCTCCAGTAGAACAGATGTTTCATATAAATCTGTTGGAGTTACGGGCTGTACGTCTGGCTCTCAGGGCCTTCTTCCCATCCCTTCGCGGTCAGTCGTTTCAGGTCCTGACGGACAATACTACCGCGATGTGGTATATAAACAAACAGGGAGGAGTGGGGTCGTACCTTCTCTGCAGAGAAGCTCTTCTGCTATGGTCCTGGGCAAAGGACCATCAGATTTGCTTGGTAGCAAATCATCTGGCCGGAGTCTTGAATGTACGTGCGGACAGTCTCAGTCGTCGTTTCTCAACCGACCACGAGTGGCGTCTCCATCCAGATCAGGTCCGTTTAATCTTCCAGATGTGGGGGTTTCCTCGGATATATCTGTTTGCCACCCGGGAGAACTCGCACTGCCTGTTATTCTGCAGCCTCCAGTATCCGGTGCAAGGAGCGTTGGGGGACGCGTTTCAGAGAACCTGGTGCGACCAGTTGCTTTACGCGTTTCCCCCCATACCCTTGATTCCTCGAGTGTTGAGGAAAATTCGCCAAGACCGGGCCCAAGTCATCTTAATAGCTCCGGATTGGCCAAGGAGGGTATGGTACACGGACCTTCTCCAACTCTCACTGTGCCCTCCGCTCCGTCTCCCTCTCAGGGCAGACCTCCTCTCGCAGTCGCAGAGGCAGGTTTTACACCCCCACCTCCAGAGCCTGCACCTTTATGCCTGGAGATTGAACGGGGCGACCTGAGTTCTTTCTCTCTCCCGCCTGATGTAGTGGATGTTATCTTAGCGGCCAGGCGACACTCCACTAAATCTATCTACGCTAATAGGTGGTCTAAGTTTGTGGTATGGTGTGGAGAGAGGCAGATTGATCCCTTACGTGCTCATTTGTCAGATGTTTTATCTTTTGCTTTGTCTTTAGCACAGAGGGGTTGTGCAGTTGCTACTGTTAAAGGTTACTTGTCTGCTTTGTCAGCCTTCATTTGTCTTCCAGACCTGCCTTCGTTATTTAAGTCTCCTATAGTACTTCGATTCTTAAAGGGCCTTATGAATAAATTTCCTCCAAATCCTTTCGTTATGCCTCAATGGGATTTGTCCTTGGTCCTAACTTTCCTTATGGGGTCCCCTTTTGAACCTATGCATTCTTGCCCCTTAAGGTTGTTAGTTCTTAAAACAGTCTTCCTGGTGGCTATAACATCCGCAAGGAGAGTGAGTGAGTTGCAGGCTTTATCGGTAAAACCCCCTTATACAACTTGTTATGGGGATAAGGTGGTGTTGAGGACCAAGGTTGCTTTCCTTCCAAAGGTTGTTTCACCCTTTCATTTGGCCCAGACAATTACTCTGTCCACGTTCTATCCTCCGCCTCATCCTTCAAAGGAAAAAGAGAGACTACAACGCTTGGACCCAAAAAGGGCGTTAAGCTTTTACATAGACAGGACGAAGGATTTCAGGCTGGAGGATCAGCTTTTCATCGGATACGTGGGCAAGAGGAGAGGAAAGGCAGTCCACAAGAGAACACTCTCCAGGTGGGTTGTTCTTTGCATTAAAATGTGTTACTCTTTAGCAAAGAAGGATCCTCCTGATGGTATTCGAGCTCATTCCACCAGAGCTAAGTCGGCCACTTCGGCCTTGGCCAGAGGTGTTCCTCTGGTCGACATCTGCAAGGCCGCAACTTGGTCGTCCCTTCGCACTTTTGCGAAACATTACTGCTTGGACTCTGAGTTCAGAAGGGACGGCCATTTTGCACGGTCAGTGCTGCAGGATTTCTTGGTTTGACCATTCAGGCACCCACCACCGGGCGCAGTACTGCTTTGGGACTCTATTCATTAGGTGAGGAATCCACAGGTAGTTGTATCCATCAGAAGAACGAGTTACTTACCTTCGGTAGCGACTTTTCTGGTGGAAACATTAGCTACCTGTGGATTCCTCACGGTGCCACCCGCCTCCCCGTTGCCTGTTTGGTCTCACCAAGTAATTCTTGAGTGTGCTCCTCTTGGTTTTGAGGACTGGTATAGATTATGTATATATGTGCATGTGTATATATTTATATATATATATATATATATATATATATATATATATATATATATATATATATATATATATATATATATATATTTATTTCTGATGGATACAACTACCTGTGGATTCCTCACCTAATGAATACTCCCATGGCGCCAGCATTCGACGGAAATCTTCTTACTAGTCTCTGCACGTCGACGAGGACGTCACTCTAGCCCACGCGACGCCGTCTGACGTCATACAGGCAATAAGAGGTCCTCGCCGACGTGCCGATGACAGTTCCCTTTTTTCCGTGCATTCGAAACGGTTATCTTCGAGGGAGCTACTGTTACCTTCGTGGTTACAGTGTATTGTCTGCTGCGTAGTCTTCTCTGCGGTAATAATGTCTCAGAGGAAGTCGGGTTTCAAGCCCTGTCGAGAGTGTGGGGGCAAGATGTCAGTTACAGATCCTCACTCCGACTGTCTATGGTGTTTGAGCTCCGACCACGACGTCTCGACTTGCGATTCATGTCAACACATGAATCCGAAGGCCCTCAAAGAGCGTGAGGCCAAGTTATTCATGGCAAAGTCAAAGAAGAAGGAGAAACATCATAAGAAGTCTTCTTCGCCAAGGTCTCACCGGCGTCATCGAGACTCCTGGCGCCGTAGAGACTCACGACGTCATTCCAGCAAGGAGTCTCGTTCGAGGTCACCTTCGGCTCGGCGTCGGAGGACTTGGGAGGTCAGCCCCACGGTCACGCCGCATCCATCGACGCCGTTGCCCTCTCCGGCGTCACCGACTTCGCCTGGTCAGGCGTCGGTGATTGAGGTGGTGCAGCCTCTTGTGTTTTCTCCGGCGTCGCAGACGTCGAGGCCGGCGTCGGGGTCGCCCTCGATCCAGGCACCCCAGTATCCGGCTTTTCCCACTCCTGGAGCCGATAGTACCGCGTTTCTTAATGCGATGTATACCATCTTTCAGCAGATGGCTCCAGGAGCTGCTCCGGCTGGTCCTTCGGGGCCCTTGGCCTTTTCGTTGGGTGATCCTGCGCCTCTTCGGCCGGCACCCTTTATGCCCTTTCTCCCTTTTGGGAATGTGGGCTCGGCGCCGGTGCCGGCGTCGGTGGCCGCTCCAGTGGCTTCGGATGTTTCGGCCCCGGAGGTTGCCCTTCCGTCGAAGTCAGGATTTTGCCCTGTGACTCCGGTTGGTCCATCGGCTCCAAGACCTCGTCCTCCGGCTCCTACCTCGGCGCCGAAGCTGCCTGTGGCGCCGGACGCGGCGTCAGATGCTTCTGGAGATCGGCGCCGTTCTTCGACGTCGGCGGAGGCCATGTCGACTCCGCGTATCGAGGAGAGACTTCATTCGAGGAGGCGTGCTCTCCGTCTTTTAGAAGAGCAGGAGTACCAGCGAGTCTTAGAGGAGGGAGAGATTGAGGACTCTGGAGACGGACTACATGGTCTGGATACAGCCAGTGGGCTGGACACTTCCCCTGAGTGGGACCTTTCATCTCCAGGGGAATATACGGAGGAGGCTGCTTCCTTTCATGCTGTGGTGAGGAAGGCAGCGAGCTTTTTGGACCTGCCTTTGCCGGTGGCAGAGGCGAAGCAGAATTTGCTGACAGAGGTATTGCATCCGGCCTCTGCTGCAGCTGAGCCTCTCTTGCCATTTAATGAGGCTTTGCTGGATCCGGTGTTGGAGGTGTGGAAGAAGCCGGTGTCTTCCTCGGCCGTTCATAGGGCTGTGGCCAGGAGGTATCGAGCTGCACCATCTGACCCTGGCTTTCTCTCTAGACACCCTACGCCGGAGAGCTTGGTGGTGCAAGCCTCCTGTTCCTCAAAGTCAGCGCCTGGTTCCTTCCCGACGGTGCCTGGAGACAGAGACTCCAAGAAACTGGATGCGCAGTCCAAGAAAATATTTTCGTCATGCAGTTTGGCGTTGAAGGCCACCAACGCAACATGCATTCTGGGGAGGTACATCCATGCTCTGATGGATGATATTTCGTCTTCATTTACGGAGCTCCCCCAGGGTCTCTTGGATGTGGTCTCGGACGCCCAGGCTGCCGCGACCGAGATTATCCAGTCTGGGCTGGACACGACTGACTCGGTGGCCAGGGCGATGGGCACGGCTGTGGTGGCAAGAAGACAGGCCTGGCTCCGAAACTCAGGGTTTTCTGCGGATGTGCAGTCGACCCTGCTGGACCTCCCGTTTGATGGGGACAGACTGTTTGGAGCCAAGGCAGATTCGGCCTTGGAACGATTTAAGGAGAGCAGAGCCACAGCCAAATCGTTAGGACTGCAAGCTCCTTCTTCCTCTGCCTCTTCTAGATTTTTCAGGAGGTTTCGGGGATTTGGGCGTGGCTCTTCTTCCTCTTCCTTTCGGGGGAGGTTCCAGCAACCCGCCTCTTCCCTCCCCTATAGGTCATTTAGAGGGAGGGGGAGGGGTGGGGCCCGTACCAGAGGAGCCTCTCAACAGCACTCTGCCTCTTCCTCGTCCTCTGGAGGGGTGCAGCAGGGGAAGCAGCCTTAGGCTTCCACCGTTTCCCACTCACTCCTCTCCTGTAGGGGGAAGATTACAGCATTTTCTCCACAAGTGGAAGTCTATCACAACGGACACTTGGGTTCTCGGCATTGTGGGGAAAGGCTACGCCCTTCCCTTTCGGGAATTCCCGCCCCTCATCCCGCCCCGCCCATCTTATTGTTCAGAAGAACACCTCCTGTTGCTAGAACAGGAGGTTCAAGTCCTCCTTTCAAAGGGCGCGGTAGAGTTGGTCCCAGAGCAGGAAAAGGGTCGAGGTTGTTACTCAAGATACTTCCTGATTCCCAAAAAGGATGGTCAGTTGAGACCAATCCTGGATCTGAGGATCTTGAATTGGTTCCTCAAACAGGAAAAGTTCAAGATGCTGACCCTAGCACAGGTGCTTTTGGCGTTGAACAAGGAAGATTGGATGGTGTCTGTCGACTTGCAGGATGCTTACTTTCATATCCCGATACTCAAGTCGCACAGGAAGTATCTCCGGTTTGTGGTAGGGTGGCAGCACTATCAGTTTGCGGTCCTCCCGTTTGGTCTTACTTCAGCACCTCGAGTCTTCACAAAGGTGATGTCAGTGGTTGCGGCGGAGCTCAGAAGGAAGGGGATAGCAGTATTCCCTTACTTGGACGACTGGTTGATCAAAGCCAAGTCCCCGGAGCTTGTGTCGCATCATCTGCAGTCAACAACCCAGTTGTTGTTCGACCTGGGCTTTTCGGTGAACGTGCCCAAATCTCACCTGGAGCCCTCTCGGCGCCTCCTGTTCATAGGGGCAGTACTGGATACAACATTGGGTCGAGCCTTTCCTCCGCCTCAGCGGATTCAAGATATTCGGGAATTGGTTCCAATGTTTCGAAATGGAGCGGTAGTTCCAGTCCTCAAGGTCCTTCGTCTGCTCGGTCTGTTCGCCTCCTGCATTCTGTTGGTCACGCATGCTCGCTGGCACATGAGGGCTCTTCAGTGGTGCCTCCGAAGGCAGTGGTCTCAACACAAGGGAGATTTAGAAGGTACTGTCAAGATCTCCAGAGATGCTGCTGTGGAATTGAAGTGGTGGATTGCGGGCAACAATCTTTCACAGGGAAAGCCGTTCGCGCAGTCGCCACCAGTGGCCACGGTCATAACGGATGCTTCCACCCTAGGATGGGGAGCTCATCTGGGGGATCTGGAGATCAAAGGGCTTTGGTCTCCAGAGGAACAGGTGTTTCATATCAATCTGTTGGAGTTACGGGCTGTACGTCTGGCTCTCAAGGCCTTCCTCCCATCCCTTCGTGGTCAGTCGGTACAGGTCCTGACGGACAATACTACCACGATGTGGTACATAAACAAACAGGGAGGAGTAGGGTCGTACCTTCTCTGCAGAGAAGCTCTTCGGCTATGGTCCTGGGCAAAGGACCATCAGATTTGCTTGGTGGCAAATCATCTGGCCGGGGTCTTGAATGTACGTGCGGACAGTCTCAGTCGCCAATTCTCGGCAGACCACGAGTGGCGTCTCCATCCAGATCAGGTCTGTCTAATCTTCCAGATATGGGGGTTTCCTCGGATAGATCTGTTTGCCACTCTAGAGAACGCGCATTGCCCGTTATTCTGCAGCCTCCAGTATCCGATGCAGGGAGCGTTGGGGGACGCGTTTCAGATAACCTGGTGCGACCAGTTGCTTTACGCGTTTCCCCCCATACCCTTGATTCCTCGAGTGTTGAGGAAAATTCGCCAAGACCGGGCCCAAGTCATCTTAATAGCTCCGGATTGGCCAAGGAGGGTATGGTACTCCGACCTTCTCCAACTCTCACTGTGCCCTCCGCTCCGTCTCCCTCTCAGGGCAGACCTCCTCTCGCAGTCGCAGGGGCAGGTTTTACACCCCAACCTCCAGAGTCTGCACCTACATGCTTGGAGATTGAACGGGGCAACCTGAGTTCCTTCTCTCTCCCGCCTGATGTAGTGGATGTTATCTTAGCGGCCAGGCGACACTCCACTAAATCTATCTACGCTAATAGGTGGTCTAAATTTGTTATGTGGTGTGGAGAGAGACAGATTGATCCCTTACATGCTCATCTGTCACATGTTTTGTCTTTTGCACTGTCTCTAGCGCAGAAAGGTTGTGCAGTGGCTACCATTAAGGGTTATTTGTCGGCCTTGTCAGCCTTCATTTGTCTTCCAGACCAACCATCGTTATTTAAATCCCCTATTGTTCTCAGATTCTTGTAAGGTCTTCTGAATCAATATCCTCCAAAACCATTTGTTATGCCTCAATGGGATTTGTCCTTGGTCCTGACTTTCCTTATGGGGTTCCCTTTTGAGCCTATGCATTCTTGCCCCTTAAGGTATTTGGTTATTAAAACAGTATTCCTGGTAGCTATAACATCTGCAAGGAGAGTGAGTGAGTTGCAGGCCTTATCGGTTAAACCCCCTTATATAACGTTTTATGGGGATAAGGTGGTGTTGAGGACCAAGGCTGCTTTCCTTCCGAAGGTTGTTTCACCCTTCCATTTGGCTCAGACAATCACTTTGTCCACGTTTTATCCTCCGCCTCATCCTTCAAAGGAGGAAGAAAGACTACATCGCCTGGACCCAAAAAGGGCGTTGAGCTTCTATATCGACAGAATGAAGGATATCAGGCTGGAGGATCAGCTGTTTGTCGGATACGTGGGCAAGAGGAGAGGAAAGGCAGTCCACAAGAGAACACTCTCCAGGTGGGTTGTTCTTTGCATTAAAATCTGTTACTCTTTGGCAAAGAAGGATCCGCCTGAGGGCATTAGAGCTCACTCCACCAGAGCTAAGTCGGCCTCTTCGGCCTTGGCCAGGGGTGTTCCTGTGGTCGACATCTGCAAGGCCGCATCTTGGTCGTCCCTTCACACTTTTGTGAAACATTACTGTTTGGACTCTGAGGTCAGAAGGGACGGTCATTTTGCACGGTCAGTGCTGCAGGATTTCTTGGTTTGACCATTTAGGCACCCACCGCCGGGCGTGGTACTGCTTTGGGACTCTATTCATTAGGTGAGGAATCCACAGGTAGTTGTATCCATCAGAAGAACGAGTTACTTACCTTCGGTAACGATTTTTCTGGTGGATACATTAGCTACCTGTGGATTCCTCACGGTCCCACCCGCCTCCCCGTTGCCTTTTTGGTCTCTCCAAGCAATCCTTGAGTGTGCTCCTTTTGGTCTTCAAAGTTGCAATACATTTTGCATATATGATATTTGTATATATGTGTATATTTATATATAAATCTATATATATTGTGTATATACATGATTCGTATGTATAAATATATTTATTTGTTTAAAAAAAAAAAAAAAAAAATTTGGTTATATTAAATCTACAGCTATTTTATTGCAATGTTGTGTGATTTACAATATTAAGAGATGTTGCTTTGCTCTTTCATTACATTGGGTTATTATTATTCTCATGCACGTAAAAAATGTTGGTACTGTCATCGGCACGTCGGCGAGGACCTCTTATTGCCTGTATGACGTCAGACGGCGTCGCGTGGGCTAGAGTGACGTCCTCGTCGACGTGCAGAGACTAGTAAGAAGATTTCCGTCGAATGCTGGCGCCATGGGAGTATTCATTAGGTGAGGAATCCACAGGTAGCTAATGTATCCACCAGAAAAATCGTTACCGAAGGTAAGTAACTCGTTCGTTTAGTGTATATATTTATTTATTTTTGGGGAAAAAAAATATATATTAAATTAGTAGTCCATCTTCTCGCAATGATGTGTTGTTTACAATGTCATGAAATATTGCTTTTGTCTTTCATCTCATTGGATTATTGTTCTCAGGCATGTAAAAAATGTTGGTACTGATGTCGGCGAGGACTTCTTATTGCCTGTATGACGTCAGACGGCGTCGCGTAGGCGAATGTGACGTCCTCGTCGACGTGCAGAAGCTAGGAAGAAGATTTCCGTCGAATGCTGGCGCAATGGGGGTATTCATTAGGTGAGGAATCCACAGGTAGCTAATGTATCCACCAGAAAAGTCGCTACTGAAGGTAAGTAACTCGTTCATTGGGCAGCTTCCTGGTACTGTGTTGTCTATTTTATGTAAAACAGTGAGACGAGATAGGTTCTGTCAAGATATTTAACTTGCATGCAGCAAAATGAAACAAGGCTGAACGCTTATTTTTTATGTAACTTCTCCCTACCCAATTCATGTCAGACAGCTGTTTTCCAACGTGCATTGCATTTTGAGTTAACTATGAGTTTTCACCTCGGATCCGCAGAGCTCTGTAAAAAGGTGAACTGATCTCCCTCACTGAGCTTGAACATGGAAGCTCTTCAAGCGTATCGGATTGTGGAGGTCTACACGGGAATCCCCGATGGCATAGCTAAAAAAAAAAGTACTGTTTGTGAGCACCAGTCTGCAGTCAGCTTTATTTGTAAGATACCAGCCTTAACACCGCACCATCACTACAATGGCATGACATACCGAAAAATGGAAAAGAGAGACCATGATCTTGGTGATGCTTCCAGATGTGTACGAAAAGTGTGGTGCTCATGTGAACAGTAAAAAGCAATTACATGCTGGTTTTTAAAAGCAGTGAGGATCCATTGGAACCGGGGCCAACAGTGGAAGGAAAGTAAACATACTGCTGTTTGGTGGATAAGATCAGAGAAAACTGTTAAAGCGCCGACAGGATGATACATATTGCAACCCAGGGGCATGAGATTTAAATATTAGGATGCCTGATGTGGAACCATGAAGAGGTGACACAGTAACTTGATCGGTGAGACGGACGGTACACTGAGAGGTGAGGAAGAGAGGTGGGGCGCAAATGCGGATTTGACGACACAAGAACTTCAACCCTCTTGATGAAATTCTTAACACAGTTAAACTGACCATTGATGTGCCTCGGAGTACAGCACCCCCTCCTACCGAGTGATCAGATGGGAAGTGAAATGTAGAACATTCTACGTTGCACTCCATTACCTATACAGTGATCCGAGAATGAAAGCAGATACACTTACCTTCTTCAGACACATTGAGAGCTCTGTAAGACACAATTTAAATGAACAAAATGTGGGTAGACTAAAGCACATTTGCTTAATTTGATGGAATGAACTAAAAGTCTTGCAGAGTCACGGAATTACAAGAAATAATCCTTTATTTAGAATTTACAGCCAATGAATGGGTGCAGGACCTGTATTAGCCGCGTTAGTATTATTGGAGTGCCAGAATGGTCGAAGGACCGAATGTTTAACTATTTTTCCAATGGTGATTTCAGGCCACTCTCATTTCATATGGTAGCAGCAAATTCTTCTCAGCAGAAAGAGCTAATAGGGCCGCTATATCATCCCCACTTCAAGCACTCCTTCATAGCCAATAATTGCAAGCTTATGATGACTCACAAAGATCATGACATTATTCTGCACTAAATGAGGAGAAACGATTTTTTTAAACTCCCAAACTTCTGATATTTCCAGATTTCACAGAGGAAGTCCAATCTAAAAGTGCAATGTAAATCATTCCTCAAAGTAAAGAAAAATACTTGGAGGGCTGAACTTCCTTTATGTTATCTTTACAGGCAAAAACACCAGTAGTAAAAAATGACAACATTTCTTTCCAGTGTGGCATTGACATATTCAGATCGTATCGACCACAACAGCTTTTATACATCAGCATATTCTAATAGAACAAGTGAAAAGCTATATCAATTTTGGAAGGCATAAAGGAAAAGTTCAGTCATAAAACAGAAAACAAGCCCCCTTTTCGTTATTAGGAACACATGTCAGATATAGTAACATCCCTAAATGTAAAAAGATAGGCGAAGAGTACTAACTGGGAAACGCTAACAAGTTATTGGCAGATAACGGAGCCATGTTAAAAGGCGCAACACAGGACATGTTGAAACAGCCGGTTTAATTTAATGTATGGTTTTTAAACTAAGTGTTGCTAATGAACAAAGCTTACCAACAATAAATACAACTCTAAAATAAAGGGGAATTCAAATGCAGTGCTTTCCCACGGAGGTGTCAGCAGTATGGAACTAGCTGAATGACATGAGACTAAAATAAAACTGACCCGTCTGGTTGCACCAGGATATCGAGATCTCAACCACAGCTAAGACTTAATAAAAGTCATACAACACCAAATCAACCCTTCTTGGAACAAATTCTTGAAAATTGGTCAGCTGCTGGGAGTGTTCCCAGTACTGACTTGACTCCTGAGGGTTCATTAGGGCAGGTCTCCCAGTAGTGGTTCATTCACTAACTGCATAAAGAAACTCTAAACCAAGCAGTGCGTCATCCATTACCTTGCAACCTACCTGATGGGCCAGTACGGCCACTGCTGACATCTGGCATATTCTACAGAGGATCTGTTGCTGCAGAAAACCTGCCCTGGGACCAGAGGCTGCATCTGCTGACATCATCCAGCCTGCCAAACTAGTCCTCTAATAGGCCCAATTGAGGAACGAGACCTCTGCCATTGTCAAGCAACATCAAGAAATACAGAATACTGATGGTTTGACCTTGGTGAACATAGCAGCCAACCCACTTCTTGGCTGACCATGTAGTACAAGGCCTGAGCTCACAAGACTCTGTTGGAGATGCACAAAGGTAATCCCGCAACTGGAAGTGTGGACTCTTTTGAGCCTCTGAACTGCACAGACTGACTTTGCTGAAAAAGTGACTGTTTAATGAACTTTCACTGGTTCCCAACCCAAAATTAGGGAAGTCACCGTGACATTGGGGGACACTAAGGAGTTGGTAGGAGAACACAATAGAGGGTGCAATAGTTAATTAAGGGTCTGTGGGTAGGTCATTAACCTTGTAGCTGCACCCTTTCTAATTGTGTAATGTTCTGTTTTTCTGCGATATCAAAGTTTTTTTCCCTAAAGGATAAGTACTGGGTTGGAAAGTGAATTATTGTTTGTCTCAGTTCTGGGTCTCTGTCCTTGACACTACCTGCATGTGAAGACTTTGTCTGCCTGCCTGTGCTACCCTGAGAGTCAAGTGCTTAAAATGTGTATTTGGACGCCTGAGGCATACTACTGTAGCCATCGTGGCCCATAGCCACACTCTGCCCTGAGGCCTCCCAAATGCTGTATGACTGTTTGAGTCAGTGTTCTAGGAGTTATTCCCCTGAGTTGGGCTTTATACAAATGGTGTGGAGTTGCCCTGGATTGTGGGCCTATTGGGATAATGTTCCCACAAGAATTGATGAGGCAACAGGTGGATCCTTGGCATGTTGCCTGCTGGGATTATTAACACACACTAGTACTGTAAAACATAAATGAAAGTTCATACATCGAGATCTGAAACCTGCTAAATGCAGAATAGCCACTGGCTGAATAGTTTTGCATGCTCTGTCACCAACTATGCGGTATTCAGACATATTTAAATGAGTATTGACCATAAGAGCTTTTTCTACATTATCAAACTATAGTAGGACAAGTGCAAAGCTATATACATTTTGGAACAGATAAAGGAAAAGTTCAGTCACAAAAAAGTAGATACGGCCTCTTGTTGGTCACTAAATTCGTTAATATGACCACACATTAGATATATTTACATCCCTAGAGGAGAAAAGATAGATGAGTTTACTAACTGGGAAACACTGAGAAGTTGGGTCTTAAGAAAATTTGATTGGCAGTTGATGGGGCCTCGTTCTAAGACACAACACAGGAAGTGTTAAAGCAGCCGGTCTGATTTAATCTATGTTAATAAAGTAAATATTATCAACTAATACAATGTACATATTAACAAATACTACTGTAAAATAAAGAATAATTAAATATAGTGGCTGACGGGTCATATGAAGTATACACCGCAGAATGACTGTTTAACTGTGGAAAAGCTCACTGCATTAATTAGTATTGTGCTAAAATGTCTGATATTCGTATTGTATCCTGACCTCCCAAGTCTGTCTCCTTAAGAAATATAATATTGTTGGAATGTACAGGGAAAAAATAAAAGTAGAGAAAATTCTGTCTGTTCAAAATAAGTGTCGACTCACTGAAAGCCCTCTACCAGTCTGCTGTATCCACGAGAAATGTCTGCAATGCCAGATAATAGCACTCAACATCAGCCATGCACTGCTCCCTCGCTTCATCTCTGAACCGATGCATCCCCCTCAGCTGTGTGATACATCAGTGTTTTGGACCCACAGAACGCTCAAAAACCTAGGATTTATTGTATTGTGGTTCAGCGGGCCCAACTGGGTCCTGTACCGGCCTGTAGTCCATTGCAGTCGACCGGAGCTTTTGACTTTGTCCGGGTGCGCCACAACCAGATATCCCTGCTTGGTCCTTCTTGCTTTTAAAAACAATTTTACAGTTTATTCTTTAAAATTTCATAACTTAAGTTCTACGTATTGGATTTTTATTGTTTAGGTCTTGTTTTATTTATTAAAATCTGAATTATTTTTCTAACAAGGTGTGGAATCTATTTATGTGAAGTGTTGCACAAATACTTTATACATTGCCTCGGAGTTTAGTCTGACTGCAGACTACCAGAGGATGAGCACAGATTAATATGAGATTTGCCTTACAAGGATTGTGGTTGGTGCTTGACTAGGGCTCATACTACAGTCAACGAACAACCCAATATCTAACAGTGCACCTCCTTACTTGCCTCCAGGTGCAAATAGACCCTTTGGCAGTGGAGAAACAGAAGCTGGCCCCACCTCAAGATGTAGTGGTCTTTTGAGGAGAAACTGGATAACTTTGGTGCCGAAAAAGATGAGACACCTTCTCCAGGTGTCCCCCAGCTGAGCCCGAAGTTTATTGGCTCTAAGTCATCAGAGCCCAAACAGAGGGAGGAAGAGGACAAAAACGATTAGTCCACTTCCTTTAGCATGGGAACGTACATCAGGATAAAGTAGAGTGTCGCGAGTACTGCCTACACAAACTTACAAGCTGCATAAAAGGCCTCATACTGAGGTGGAGCACTGCCCACGAGGGGGTGAGACATCTAGCCCTGTGAATGAGCCATCTCCACCTCAAGGTGCGCCACACACTCTGGCTCCTGTAGACATCGAGGCAAGGTGTTTGAGCTGATATGGGATCCAGCCAAGATGTTCAACCCAGCCCCCAACGACCTTCAAACCTGCAGACACACCTTGGCAAAGAAGCACCTAAACAGACTTTGAAGCTGAAGACCTTGTCAGTGCCTCATCTACGCTCGGCACTGAAAACTGCATAGGCTCCGAGATGAGCCTCCATTGCCAGGTCGAAGACTCCAACAGAATCAGCCTTGGGAAGCCTCAACACAAGCTTGACGATAATCAAAAGACCGTCACTATCCACTCCCGGACGGGGAAGAATTTTTACCGGCCATGGTGAAGAGCGCAGACGAAACACAGACTTGCCTTTTGAAGACACCCCAGATCCCTCTTTGGGGCAAGTGGCTCCTGCGCCTAAGAAAGCGATCATCGACAAGGCCACCAGCCCTTCATTGAAATCTCCTTCATCCACAACCTCTACTTCCTGTGTTCCCTTCGTGGGTCACCACAGTCCTGTTCAGACACAGGGAGCCCTAGTCCCTGCTCCTCTATAGAGGACCTAAAGCAAGCCCCACTACCCACAATCCACTTATGATACCTGGGAAGAGTTTGATGTAGAACCTCCTAGTTAACTCTGACCTTGTGCATGTTCCTGTCAAGACCTAGCACCACAACCCCTGCCTCCCAAGATGACACCATTAGGTGCCATGGGGTATCATCCAGCGTCCAGCTACCTACCCCAAAGTAGACATCAACACCACTTCGGAGGATGGCCACTTCCTGGTAGAGATACTCTAGGACAAATCATTCACTCCAGTTCCTTCCTATGCCCAAGGGCATGCTAAAAGCTGTCCCAGAGGCATTCACGGAGCCAGTAGAGGCCTGGGTTGTCCCATCCAGGATAGATACTTAACTATAAGCCTTCTCCCTCTGACACAATGTTCATCAGAGGTGTGTCCACCTGCAAACAAGCAACAGTACAAGCCATGGGAGATTCCCCCCTGATAAGGATAACGGCTGGATGAACGATGTATGCAAGGGGGTCACAGTAGATGCTGCAATCCACTGGTGCATCGCAAATTCTGCCGGCCTCCTGTCCTGCTAGAACAGCACAGTCCGAGATGGAGGATTTGCTCTAGTACTTCCCCCTCCTGAGCATAAGAGGAAGAGATAGTGGAAGAGGGGAGGCTCAATTCTTATGCCACTATCTGTTGTGCCCTGGGTGCAGCCAACATCTCAGCAAAAGGGGTGATACCTCATCTTTTTACAATGCCACTAATTACTGCACATCTCTGGCTTCATGCCAGAAGTCAAGCATTATCTCATCAATTTACCATTCAAACAACTCCTGTCTGGGTAAGACTTCAGGGGTTTCCTGCCTGCTGGGAAGGGATCATTTTTGATCAGTGGGTTCTTTCCATCAAGCCTGGCTCCTGCCTCAATCACCTCAAACCTACCAGACATCCTACTGCACAAATACACCATCATCCTGGAACACCAGTGCCTTCCTCAAGAGGAGGTCAAGGCACTGATCCTCAGGGGCGCCATAGAGCCAATACCACTGCATCATGCCAATAGGGTGTACTCTCTAATCCCGAAAAGGGATGGGTTCCTAATTCCCATAGGCCCCTCCACAAATATATCCTCACAGCGCTTCCACATGACTACTCTGTCAGGGTGTCATCCTGCTGCTGCAACAAGGCAACTTCGTGACCTCTCTGGATTTGAAGGACACTTGCTTTGACGTACCTATCTATCCTGCTCACCGCCGGTATCTCCACTTTGTGTTAAGTGGCCAGCATTATCAGTTCATAGTGTTCCCGTTTGGTGTCAGCACAGCCCTAAGAGTTCACCAAATGCCTAGCTTTGGTAGCTGCCTATCTTTGAAGGAGAGATGTGTTCCCCTATCCCGACTATTGGCTGATCAAGAGCGCAGGCAAAAAGCAATTTCTGGCACACACCCAGGCCACTGTTTTCCCTCCTTCACTGGTTGAGATTTACCATGAATGCTGCCACCAAATTCCATCGCCAACCCCTGCTTCTAGATTCAGCCCTTTTTAAGGGCCATTCACTGCTCAGTCACTGGCAAAGCCTACACCAGCTAACTTGGAGTACAGCTATTGCATCTTTTTTCCTATTATTGGTAAAGGGTTTCCTAATATTGGGTCAGACTTCAATACTTTATAGTGCCTATGTTGATGGATCTTCCTGCTAGACGTGATGTTTCTGTATGTTGTTACAGATCTAACATTACTGTCCTCCCCTTTCTGGTCTCCTTTTCTCCTCTTGCCACCTTCAAGTAGTACATTTTCTCTAGATTGATTTGCTACTCTAGATATTGGAGAGTTCAGATATTCTTCTGGATATCTTCTTTTCTTAAACCCCTTTTACCATAATGTTACTGTAAAAACAAATCATCCGCAAATGTTGTCCAGATTACAACATCCTCTATTCATTGTGCAAATTCTTTCCCATGTAGTACCTGCTTGCCCTACTAGCCAATATGCAATTTTGCATAGCTAGGGGTAAAGCAGGTACGCATGGCTGTCCCTTGTGTTTTTTTTGTTGTTGTTGTTGTTTTCTTTAGGAAATATTGTTTCATCAAAGGTGAAAATAGGGTCAAACACCATTTCATCATTTTTACCATAATTTTCATTGGTGCTATAACCTGCCAGGTCTTGATGGTATAAAATGTTTCCATGCCCTCAGTCCATTATCATGTCTAATGCTTGGGTATAGAAATGACACTCTTGTATCATCTATATTTAGCAAGATCTGGGCTGCCTTTTTCCTCAATTAAGGTCGACCTTACAGCAATTTCTACATATCAAATGTCTCCTTCCCAAACCTCTTTCTTTAGGATATCAGTTTGAAAGATTTCTTAGAGGGTATAAGAACGTGTGTTTCTCCCCCACCCCCCCATTAAATATCAGTCTTCACCTTCAGAACTTAACATTGCCCTTTCTAAACTCAAAGTTTTGCCATTTGAATCTATCCATAAGGTATCAGTGCAGCATCTGACTAGGCAGACTGCTTCTCTATTACCTATAATGTTAGCTTACAGGGCAGCAAAATTCAGGCCTTATGAAGTCAGGAACTATATACTGTAATCCATAAGAAGAGTGGCGATGAAAAGTCACATGTGTTTTCTACTTATAGGTGGTTTTGGATTTCCATGTCAATTAGACTATTTCTTTCCTAACCCCCGTTCCAAATTTATCACCAGAGGAAAGAGCCCTTAATACTTACAAATGAAATGCTGAAATTCTGTTTGGACACAAACGAAGAGGCTAGGCAATCCGAACATTAATTGGTGAATTATGGCCTTATTAGGTAATGTGAACATTTATTTGTAAAACATGGTCCTATTAGAACAGGTTTAGCCACCATGAAGCAATCCATATTCAGGTGGGTCTTTTTGTTTACCTTGTTGTGCTACCAGACGGCAAACAAATAGGCCTAAAGGCCAGTTTCAAGGGGTAAAACTGCCACAGACCTATTTATGAAGTCACTTAGATGTCAGCTCATAAATTTACAAGACATTGTTGTCTCAATTTGCCCTGCAGGGCAGGTGCTTAGGTAGGACAGACTTCCTTGTGGAATCTGTTTGACTACTAAAATTTATTTTATTCAGTGATTGACTATTGATGAGGATTCCGCTACAGGCAAATGCAGGTTTCAAGTTTGCATACCCATAATCCTTGTTCTCCTCCAGGACAATCCCTATGAGTCAATAGCAACTCTCCGACCTCCCGAGAAGAGTGGAAGTAAAATTTGCCTTATGCCAAGGATGCTCTTTTCTCTGCAAAAATAAACTCACATGGGACACAGAAGGAAGGGTGAGGCAGTGTCAGTTTTTGCTCTCATGTCTGTGGCAGCCTGTCTCCTAACAATACTCTTCATTTAGTTGCTTTTCCTTTAAAAAAAAAAGAATTGTGAAAGATGTTTCCAGTCAAGTTTTGGTAATGTAGTTGTTGGTTTAAAATATAAACTGGCAAGTTAATTAAGTTTGACAATTTTTAGCCTGCTGCCAGGGGGCAGAGTATTTTTCTATTTGAGTGCATTTTTGTAATGAAAAGCTTTCCGCATATGTATATATTTCTATATATTATTTGTAAAGTGCTTTGAGATAACACACCGTGGTGGGACAGTTCAGTGCTTTTCACTTTCATGCGGATTCCCCTAGAAGAGGACACAAATTACAGATGAATACTTCTATAGCATGTGTGCCTTTAGATACACGTGCTCCGCTGCCTCCTGCCTCCTAGTAATAGGATTTGATGTTTGCAAGTTGTTTTTCTTCAAAGAAATCTTTTGAGTCCTGAGGTATGATGTGATGCCACCTGTATTCGGTACTGCGCGTGGTCACTGGCTCCATTGTTGAAGTGTATTTCTCTGCCATTGGGGGAGTAGAGAACATGATGGCGTGGATGCCCTTTAGGAAATTTCCGCAGTGTTGCTACAAGTCTTTCTTGGTTAACCCCCATAAGGTCTGTAATCTCTTACCCAGACCACAACACTGCTGAGTGCGCCTTGAGCTTAGACTTTTGGTGGTTCCAGACTCTTAGTTTCCAGAGAGGGACAGCAATATTCAGCAGAGAAGCCACACTGTACATCTTCGTTAACCAGGGCATCGTGGCCGAAGAGGAACTAGAGTCACCCGGCATCCCTGCCCACCATCCTGGCCCAGGTTACGTCAACTTCGGCTCCTCTGAACCAGGAGATGAAGATGATTGTTAGAAATGGGGGTCTCTAGTTTGTCCAAATAGGGACCACAATCCTAGTCCGGATAAGTCACACACAGTCCAAATTATCCTGTGCCCACCCTCTGGTAGTTTGGCACTGAGCAGTCAGGCTTAACTTAGAAAGCAATGTGTAAAATATTTGTGCAAAAAATCATACAGTAACACAGTGAAAACACCACAAAAGTACACCACACAGGTTTAGAAAAATATAAGATATTTATCTGGTTAAATTAAGGTCAAAACGATAAAGATTGAATAAGCACAAGTTGAGATGTCACACTTGCAAGATAAAAAATATCTTAAATCTTAGGACTCAAGAGTTGTCTCTTGTTTGCACAAAGCACGCACGCAGACCACAGAGGAGGAGATATGTGGAAAAATAGGGTGTGCGTCAGAACGTCTGGCACAGCACGACGATGTGATGTTTCCACGCTGCAAGGGGCTTTGCGTCTATTTCCAGCGTGCAGTCTTAGTTCCTCACTGCAATGCGGGGATCTTTTTGACCCCCAGGGACGATGCTTGGAAATCCTGGGCGTGCAGGATGAAGTCACAGGCGTTGCGCCAATCTGTTATAGTGATGCGTCAAATTTTCTGCTGCATGGAACGTGCTATGACGATTCATCACTCGGGAAGTGGGGCTACGTCGTTCTGGTTCGGCTGTGCTTCGATGCGGTAGAGCTGTGCTTCAAATGTCCCGTCACAAGGCAAGCACTGCGTCTATTCTTCACTTGGGAAATCCGGCTGCGTTGTTTTGGTTCGGATCTGCGGCGATTTCTCGGTTGCACCACCTCAGCCATTTCCGGCAGGCTGTGCGACGTTTTTTGGCGCACAAGGAGTTCATTGAAGAGATGAAGTCTTTTTGGCCCTGAGACTTCAGAAAACAGGAGGCAAGCTCAATCCAAGCCCTTGGAGAGCACTTCTCAGCAAAGTCAGAGGGCAGCAGGGCAGCAGTCCTTCTCAGCAAAGCAGTCCAGTTGAGTCCTTTGGGCAAGCAGGCAGTTCCTCTTGACAGGTTGCATATTCAGGTCGAGAAGTGTCTGATTTGGTGGGGTCAGAGTCCCAGTTTATATACCTAAAATGCCTTTGGAGTGAGGGAGACTTCAAAGAGTGGTTCTGAAGTGCACAAGGTCCCCTTTCACTACAGGTCTGTCTGCCAGTGTCCCAGTAGGGGGTGTGGCAGTCCATTTTGTGAGAACAGGCCGCTAGCCTTTGAAATGTAAGTGTCAGGCCCTCCACCCTCCCAGCCCAGGAAGACCCATTCAGTAAGCAGATGAGTGCATGTGTGACTGAGTATCCTGTTTGTGGTTGTCTGGGTGAAAAGCACAAGGGAGCTGTCAACCAGCCCAGACGTGGATTGGAGACAGGCTGTAAGGCACAGATGGATTTTAAGTGCAGAGAAAGGCTCGCTTTCTAAAAGTGGCATTTCTAAAATAGTAATGTAAAATCCATCCATACCAATAAGCAAGAGTTTGTATTACCATTCTGGCCACACTAAATATTACCTGGTTACCCATTTCTGGTCAGAATCTACCACTCAAACAGTATGTGAGGGTAGCCCTAATGCTACCCTATGAAAGGAGCAGGTCTCCTAGTAATGGAAAACCAATTTAGGAGTTTTCTACTACCAGGACATATAAACCACACATGTACATGTCCTGCCTTTTAAGTACATAGCACCCTTCCCAGTGGGTAACTTAGGGCCTACCTTAGGGGTGACATATATAGAAAAAGGTGAGTTTAGGGCTTGGCAGGTACTTTTAAATGCTAAGTCGAAGTGGCAGTGAAACTGCACACACAGGCCTTGCAATGGCAGGCCTGAGACATGGTTAAGGGGCTACTTATGTGGGTGCCACAACCAGTGCTGCAGGCCCACTAGTAGCATTCAATTTACAGGCCCTGGGCACATGTAGTCCACTTTACTAGGGACTTATAAGTAAATTAAATATGCCAATTGGGTATGAACCAATGTTACCATGTTTGTAGGGAGAGAGCTTTGCACCTTAGCACTGGTTAGCGGTGCTAAAGTGCACAAAGTCCTAAAACCAGCAAAAACAGTGTCAAAAAAGTGGAGGGAGGCAGGCCAAAAATTGGGGGATGACCACCCTAAGGCTGTCACAGCTCTAACATGTGTTCTCCCCCTCACCACCCTCCCCTCCTCCCCCAGCTGAAAGTGGGGAGAGCTACCCAACCTCTTGGGAGCTCTCATCACTAAGGCGGAAGTATCTGGAGAGACCATCAGCATTGGCGTGGTCAGTCCCCGTGCGATGCTCCACCATAAAGTCCATCCCCCGTAGGGAAATAGACCACCTCAAGAGTTTAGGATTTTCACCCCTCATGTGCATGAGCCATCTAAGGGGCCTGTGGTCTGTCTGAACCCGGAAGTGAGTCCCAAACAGGTAGGGTCTCAGATTCTTCAGTGCCCGGACCACAGCAAATGCTTCTCTTTCTATGGCACTCCATCTCTGTTCCTGTGGTAGTAGTCTTCTGCTAATAAAGACTACGGGTTGATGTAGGCCCTCCTCATTCAGCTGTGTTAGAACCACCCCTATGCCATGCTCTGAAGCGTCTGTCAGCATGATGAACTCCTTGGAGTAGTCAGGGGCTGTGAGCACGGGTGCCGTGCACATGGCTTCTTATAGAGAGTAGGGCTTTCTGACAAGCCTCTGTCCAATTCACCAACCTAGGTTGTTCTTTTATGTTAGTTCTGTCAAGGGGGTCACTATGGAGCCATAACCCTTGACAAACCTACAGTAGTACCCAGTGAGGCCTAAAAAGGCTCTCACTTCTGTTTGGGTTCCAGGTGGTTGCCAGGCCGTGATTGTCTCAATCTTGGCCTGGAGGGGCTGCACCTTGCCCCCACCTACTAGGTGCCCCAAGTACACCACGAACCCCGCCCAATCAGGAACTTACTGGCCTTGATTGTCAGGCCTGCCTGTTGCAGGGCCTGGAGCACCTCTTGGAGGTGGAGCAGGTGTTCCTCCTAGATGGAACTGTAGACGGCAATGCTGTCTAAGTAGGCTGTGCAGAATGCATCCTTGCCAGCTAGAACCCCGTTAACCAACCGTTGGAAGGTAGCGGGCGTTCTTCATTCCAAATGGCATCACTCTGAACTGGTAGTGGGCCTCAGGAGTAGAAAAAGCGGATCTCTCTTTAGCCCCCTCAGTCAAGGTAATCTGCCAGTACCCTGATGTGGGATCAGAAGTACTGAGGAATTTGGCAGCACCTAGCCTGTCTACGAGCTCATCAGTTCGGAGGATGTGATGAGCGTCTGTCTTGGTGACAGAATTGAGACCACAGTTGTCCACGCAGAACCTATGTTCTGGCTGTGCATCGGGTGTGGCAGCCTTGGGAACCAGCACCACAGGGTTGGACCAGGGACTGCTGGACTTCTCAATCACCCGAAGAGCCAGCATCTTGGCAACTTCCTCCTTGATGCTTGCTTTCACCCTGTCTGACAACCTGTACATTTTGTTCTTTACAGGGGGGCTGTCTCCTGTGTCAATAACATGGACATCAAGTGTGTGAGTGAAAAGAGGGAGGAGTACTGCTCCAGTAACTGGTAGCAGTCCCCTCGCTGGTCCAGAGTCAGGGAGTCAGAGATTGACACCCTCCACAGACCCATCACCTTCCTTGGCAGAGAAGATGTCAGGGAGTGGTTTACTCTCCTCCTCCACACCTTCATCTGTCACTAGAAGCATGTTGACCTGAGTCCTCTCAAAATGAGGCTTTAGTCTGTTTACATGGAGCACCCTTCAGGGGGCTCCTAGGGGAATGGAGGTCCACTAAGTAAGTGGCCTCCTCTTTATGCTCCTTTATCTCAAATGGGCAAGTCCAGCGGTCCTGGAGAGCCCAAGACTCTACTGGCTCCATTACCCACACTTTGTCGCTTGGCTGAAACTCCACCAGAGTGGCCTTCTGGTCCTACAAGCGTTTTGTGACCTCTTGACTGGCCTTGAGGTTGCTCTTGGTCTTCTTCCAGAAGCATGCATCTGGTTGCGGAGGGCTAGCATGTAGCTAACCTCATCCTGGGGAGCTTCTCCCACCCCTCTTTTACAATGCTTAAAGGTCCCCTGACAGGGTACCCATAGAGAAGTTCAAAGGGACTGAATCCTACCCCCATACTGGGGTACCTCTCTGTAAGCAAAAAGGCATGGCAAGAGAATGTCCCACTTACGCATCATGGCCTCAGAGAGGCCTGTGATCATGCCTTTCAAGGTCTTGTTGAATGTCTCCACAAGACCATTAGATTGAGGTTGATAGGGTGTGGTGAACGTGTAGGTCACCCCACACGCATCCCACATGGACCTCATGTATGCAGACATGAAGTTTGTGCCTCTGTCAGACATAATGTCTTTTGGGAATCCCACACGGGTAAATATCCCATCAGAGTTTTGGTCACCACAGGTGCAGTCACCGTCCTCAGAGGGATTGCCTCTGGGTAGTGGGTGGCATGGTCCATCAAAACCAGTCTAAACCTGTTGCCTAGGGTCGTTTTGGGGTCCAATGGACCAATGACGTTGATGCCCACCCTTCCAAAGGGGGTGCCAATGACGTGGAGTGGGATCAGGGGGACCTTGAGCCTTTTCCCTGTCTTCCCACTGGCCTGGCAGGTAGGTAGGACATGACCTAAAGAATGTATCTAAGGCTATCTGCATTTGCTGCCAATAAAAGTGGGTGACAAGCCTAGCAAAGGTCTTGTCTTGCCCTAAATGTCCTATCAGGGGAATGTCGTGAGCCAGGCCCAGTAGGAAGGCCTGGTAACACTGGGGGACCACCAGCACATGTGCTGTCCCAGTCTCCGGTACCTTAGGCTCACTGTAAAGGAGATCATTCTCCCAATACACAAGATTATCACCAGAGGCTTCACCTGCTGCTTGAGCTGAGGCCTGTTGCCTTAAACCCTCAAGAGTGGGGCACTCCTGCGCTTTGCAGAATTCTTCCCTGGTGGCCCCCCCTCAGCTTGCCAGCCAAAGCTCAGGCAGGTTACCTAGGGCAGCAATCTCCTCCCCGGTTGGTTCAGGGGCCTCCTCCTCAGGAGCCCCTTTAACCACAGTGGGAACGTCTGGGACCGGTTTCCTGCACCCCTTACCCCTCTCCATGGCAGCTGTCTGGGCCATTATTCCAGGCTTCAGACACCCTTGACACCCCTCCCGGGCAGCCATGGACCATTTGGTCATGCAGACCCACTCAGGCAATCCCAACATTTCCAAGTGAGACTTAGCTCTACTTCCTTCCAAGTAGTGTGCTCAAGGTTGTTGCCTAACAGAAAATCTACAGGCATGGCAGGACTCCCAGCTACTTTAAGAGTACCAGAGTACCTACCCCCTACCCCCCAAAAGGGAACCAGAGCTACTGGTAGGGGGCTCTCACAGTTGTCAGCGACTATGACTTGGTGGAATGTATTTGGGAGGACCTGCTCTGCTGACACCAGCTGACCCCTGACACTTCCCCCATTCCCAAGAAAGATGGCTTCCTCAGGCCCATCTTCGCACTCAGACCCCCTAAAGAAATGCCTCTTTAAACATTTTTTTTATGACTACCCTGTGGAATGTCATTCCTCAGCAACAACAAGGTGGCTTTGTGACAGGATTAGTCCAGAACGATGCCCCCTTTCATATATTTATCTAGCCAGCTCATCAGCGCTACTTCTGATCCATGCTAAGTAGCCACTGTTACCAGATCAAGGTGTTGCCCTTCAGGATCACCACTGCCCAAGTATCTTCACAAAATGTTCAGCAGTAGTAGCAGCAGCTCACTTTAGACAAAGGGACAGTCCGATATTTCCCTCACCTGGGTGATTAGTTGATCAAGAGCACAAGCATGTACTAGTGCCAAGCTGACATCCAAGCTGCCAGTAACCTACTCCACAGCCTAGGATTTAAAATAAATGTCTCTAAATCTCACTTTAAAACCCCATTCAAACCCAGCTTTTCTCATGGTCTTTTCTAAACGTCCTCACAGGCAAGGTGTATCCACACCAAAGGATGTCTGCATTCCAGCAGCTAATTCCTTTTTTCCCAACCACATATTTCTCCTCACTGTCAGGACATTAATGCGCCTTCTGGGAGCAGGGTGAATGGGAGGATCTAATGTTGATGAAGGACCAGCCTCCAACACTTTCTGCATTGGTGAAAAGGCAACAACCTGTTACAAGGTGGGACCTTGATGGGCCCTATTACGCAAACGACCTTCACCACCAAGTAATCCCTTTCTGGGTGGGTGGGGGGCACCACATCTCTGCACATGACAGTTTGGGATTTGTGGTCACGCTACTAACAAGGTCCCCACATCAACTTGTTGGAACTTTTAGCTATTCAGCCAGCCCTCAGAGCCTTTTTCCAAGGCATACCTGACAAGGTAGCTCTAGTGAGAATAGACAACATGATCGCCATATACTATCTCTACAAACAGGGACTCACACACCCAGCAGCTCCCAGCACTAGCATAGAAAAATTTCATTGGGTGATACATCCTCGAATACACTTCCTGGATGAGTACCCCCCAGGAGTGGACAAAAATCTAGCAGACCTGCTCAGATTCTACTTCTATACTTCCACCGCTAAAGGGTTCCACACAGATCTGTTTGCCACCAGAGAAAATGCAATGTACCAAAGCTTTGCTGCCAGGTTTCTGCACCCACAGATCTCTGCTGTATAGATCAGTTTAGCAGGGCTATGTGCCTACGCTTTCCCTCTGCCTCCACTCTTTCATCACGTGGCCAGGAAACTCTGGCAAACATTCCTGAAGCTCATCCTGAGGCAGACAGTCATTGTTCTCAACTTTAATAGAGATGTTTGTCCCTCACCAAGAGAAGCTTTCCACCAGGGCAGAATCAGACATCCAGACTTCAAGCAGCTCAATCTAGCTCTTGATGTCCTAATGTTTAGTTACCTTAACCTACCACAGGGGTGCATGGACGTCCTCAGAGGCCCATTGGCCCACTATATGGGCTTGCTACTCCACCAAATGAAAAAGATTCATGCACAACTGCATTTCAAAACACCTGTCTCTGCCTTTCCCCCGGCCCCCTCAAATCATGCTCTTTACAATTCATCTCTTGGAAGGTTGCTTTTCTCATGTATATCATGTCTTAGGCAGATCAGTGAGCAGCAGACTCTTGCATTAAAAAAGGCTTTCTTTCCGGTCTGCAAAGACTGGGTCATCTTTAGTTCCTCCCCAAAGTCATTTCCACTCCATCTTAACCAAACTATAGCTCTCCAGTCCTCTTCCCCCTGCCAGACAGTAGCAGATGGGGCTCTTCACAAGCTAGATGTAAAGCGAGCAATACTTTACTACATTAACAGAACAAAGTATTGTTGGAACACTCAAGTTATTTGTTACTTATTCACAACCTCATGAAGTTCACCTCATATCAAAAGTAGGCATAGCTAGGTGGATTGCTCAATGCATTCAAACCTGCTACCTCAAAGCAAAGAGAAACTTGTCAGCTACGCCCAGGTCCCACTCCATACGTAAAGTGGGGGCCTCAGTCTACACCATCCACTGACTGGCTATCACTTAGGGGAGTAATGCTTTGCAGTCTGTGCAGCACATGTGTATCTACAGTCGCACATCCTACGAACGGAATAGGGTACCCTGTCACCATCTGTAGCATGCAGTGATGTAGATTAACATTCGCCAAACCCGTCCCTAGACGTCTGTGTACAGTGTGGCAACCACAATGTCACCACACTATCCTTACACTCTATAATATCTCTCACCCATTGGGCAAAAAACAGTCTTAGTGGAGCAGGTGTCCATGTGCAGTACCTAATACATGAGAAGTCACATCGTACCTTCTGGATCCAAAGACTTCTTTGAAGAAAGACAACTTAAAAACGTCCAAGCCTAACACTTGATGGCATGAGTATGCAAAGCATGTGAATCTACAGGACTACATACTATGAACAGATACAGGGTAAGTAATATAAATTTTCTTGTTTTGTGTGTAAATGTGATTCAAGAGAAGACCATTTCCAGTGTCTGACTTGCAGACCAACTCCGGTTACCCACTTAATCGAATTATGTGATCAGAGGCAAATCACTTCACAGATCCTCCTTTCACTTCACAGCAGCATTAGTGAACTTCTTTATTTCAGAATCCACTTTAAGGAAAATATGCACTCGTATAATTTGATAGACCTAAGATTTCTACCTTTCCTCACCCCATAATATATTGCTTAAGAACTGGATTTACTAATGACTAAGCCCATGCAGACAGACACATAGAGACATGTAAATGAGCAGTGAGGGTCAGTAAAGGTATGAAACCAGCTGTTTAAAAAACGTAAAGTATGGATTTGTTGTACGCTGCAATTGGGTTCTGTCCATTTAATACACCCAGATTTTTTGCTTTTTGAATCACCCGTTTTTTTACTTTTTACGTGGGTGAATCTCACCCACCGTAATCACATGGCAAATGGACAGCGTGTGTTTACTGTCAGTGTCCGTCCTTTTAGACTAGGCTGCTGCAGTGCAGCAAGTGTAAGGAGCTCTTGGCTGGTTAGATGTGTGCACATGTGCTGGATGCATTTGGGGACTACTGTCATGCACAGCTAGGTAACTACACACAGGTAGTCTGGTCCAGAGGGCGCTCTGCAGGATTAGATATTGACCTTGGGTAGGCCATTTAATATTAGTGTACGCTAATAGGAAAAGTCAGTGTGATTTACTGTTTCTCTGTAGTGACACTTTCTAATACACATAGGGAGAAAACTGTCTTATAGTGCAGTGGTGCTTCCCTTTTGCCTACACAGACCAGTGATGTATCGAATTGGGGTGTAACCTGTGCGAGATAATCAAACCTGCAGGTTCTACAAAGATATTTCACCAATTTATGGGTTATCTAGAATTGTCATATTTCTGTGGCTCAGCTCAGGGTCAGATCCCAGGCCTTTTGTCACCCTTATGTACCAGACTAATAAAATGTCTCTCCAGCAGCAGTAACAAAGGCCTAACAAAACAAAGGAAGCAATTTACTGTGCTCCACTCAGCTCCTGAGGAGGAAAGGGGTGGGGCTGAATGATCTGCATCAGTCAGTCAACTGTCACACTGTACCAGGGATAGGTCTGTCCAAGCCCACTGAACAAAGGAGGGAGACTAGACCTCTGAAGACAAATCAGGAGGGGCACCCTTCTGAAGATTTAGTGAGGAAGGCCCTGGCAGTTATAACAGCAAGGTGGGGGGGGAGCTGAGGCTCCCAGAGTAGATGTGACTAGTGACTCCTGGTTTGACACTATTTTGAACTGCCCCAGAAAGCTGTGCAGGAGGGTTGGGAGGGGGGTGTAGAGGTGATGTGGCACCCTAGGATTGGAAAGGAGTGTCTAGCTTCTGGAACTTTCCACTCCCCTTTAAAACGTCTTGCACAAGGGGGAGACTTTCTGCTTTGTTTTTTTCTGTGCTTTGCTGCTGAACTCTGGGGCTGCCATGGGCAACTGGAAGGAAGGAACCTCCCCATGCCCAGAAAGGACTAAGGACTCTGCCTCAGTTGACCCCAGGACCAGTGGATCTCCCAAAGGGGCCAGTGAGGTTGGCCCTCTTACACCTCTTGGGGAACAGTTGAGGGAGAGCCCCTGACTTTTGCGCAGAGACAGACCAGGATGAAGGCAGGCACAGAGAGCCAGGAAAACCTGTTCCCTGAGGATTTCTCCACTTTGGAGGTGCGGAGGTCTGCTGCAACTGCCCCTGGTGACTAGAGATCACCACCAGGAGTTACATAAGCCACAGAGCATCAAAATCTGTCCAACGGGGGCCCAAGTTATGCATTTTAAAGACTGGCTACCTTTTTACCATCCAAGCGTGTAGGGGCTGGGTCTAGGGGTCAGTATAGAATTGTAGATTTAATTTTTGTTTCCCCAGGAAGGAGGCATTCTTGGTTCCCCTTACCCAGACTTTTCCTTGGGCCTGGGGATCCATTTCCCTCATAATCATTCACATACTCCACCTTGTGGTGGCCCCAGAAGGGCAGGGGCCCCACCAATAAGAGGCTGCAAGCATGGGGAGGCTGCAGGAGTGCAGCAGTTCTCCCCTTCTGAATCTTTATATAGCACTGAGTCTGTTTGCAGGATAATATAATCTAGTACTCCAAGGATATTTTTCTCAGTGTTTTAAAATGCTTCCCAGGCTGGAGCTTCTGCTGTACAGCTGGAGCCGCTGCATCCTCAAGGGGCTTACTTTATCATTGCATTTATTGTGGCTTACAGCTGTTAGAACTTACATGTGGTACGGCACCCTCTATAGGCTAAGTCTATGGTTGCATGTAATGTAATCAAAATGTGATGACCTTTGGGTGCTGCTTTTACGATTTCATCTTCATGGAGTTTACTAAAAAGAAATACAGGCACATGCTCATTTTAAATGCTTTATTGATATAATGTTGACAGTGATGATTGATCACAGTGAATATGCTTTATTAACTGTAATAAGTGTATTTATCATAATTACTATTATTGATGTTTGCATTTACGTACAAAGTGATGTCTTTAACATTTGGTTTGTTGATCTTGAGCCTTTGACCAAGCCAGTAGACTTCCCTTATTACATAGTAACTTAAAGGGGTCATGCAAACGTATGTCATCTACGATATTATCTATCTGCCTATGTACAGATTTGTAAATTATTGCTTAGCATTTAGTAGTGTGTGTGTGTGTGTGTGTGTGTGTGATAAATGTACCTTTCCTTTTTTTTTTTAATTTTTTTTTTAAATAAAAAGCACTGATTGACCAATCATTTATTGAGTGTTATTGTTTCGGACTAGAGAGCAGTGTTTACTAGCCCACATCACCTTACCTGAGTAGGCCTTGGGCTGCTCTGCTTTGCTACCCAGTGAGAGTCTACAGTGGGATGCTTGGGGCAGTAAGGATAAATGTGGACCTATTACTTGTGCAGGCCACACAACTAATAACACAATTTCCTACAAAGTATTTGGGGGATTTTTTTAAAACAGCTACAATTGGGTAATGTGAGAGATCACTACATACTTCCAGCATCCCCTTAACGGAAGTTTCCATACGCTGTCCTTCAAATCTGTTGCTTATTTCACCCTTATTAAAACTGTAGCATTTGCACATATTTTTTTTAGAGATACAGTAAGTTATTTATGTAATAAAAATAAACTTCAAACTGGTTGTTTGGACATTTAAATTTTCTTTTTAGTTTTCCTACTTTTACGTTAGTAGTAGCATCTCGACTCATGAATGTGCACTGGCTTAAAATGTATTTTTATTAAAGGCTAAAGTCAAACAAAATATAAAAAGTTTTTAAAAATATATCTGTAGACAAAAATAGTATCTCCCCACACCCTATACATGACTACATTCAAAGGTAATTAATGAAAAATGTTTTAAAATACACAATACCGTAAATCAGATAGAACAATGGGACAAATATTTTAAAACACAGCAGAGCTGGCATGATTGTAAACAATTTTCATGGTCTTCTTTATTTTTGGAACTTCTTGCAGAACAGATGAGAATCATTTTCATGTATATATTCATGGGAGGTGAATACTTCTAAAGCTGTCTTCTCCAGCAGCATGTCTCCAAGTGCAGGCATACAGGGAGTGCAGAATTATTAGGCAAATGAGTATTTTGACCACATCATCCTCTTTATGCATGTTGTCTTACTCCAAGCTGTATAGGCTCGAAAGCCTACTACCAATTAAGCATATTAGGTGATGTGCATCTCTGTAATGAGAAGGGGTGTGGTCTAATGACATCAACACCCTATATCAGGTGTGCATAATTATTAGGCAACTTCCTTTCCTTTGGCAAAATGGGTCAAAAGAAGGACTTGACAGGCTCAGAAAAGTCAAAAATAGTGAGATATCTTGCAGAGGGATGCAGCACTCTTAAAATTGCAAAGCTTCTGAAGCGTGATCATCGAACAATCAAGCGTTTCATTCAAAATAGTCAACAGGGTCGCAAGAAGCGTGTGGAAAAACCAAGGCGCAAAATAACTGCCCATGAACTGAGAAAAGTCAAGCGTGCAGCTGCCACGATGCCACTTGCCACCAGTTTGGCCATATTTCAGAGCTGCAACATCACTGGAGTGCCCAAAAGCACAAGGTGTGCAATACTCAGAGACATGGCCAAGGTAAGAAAGGCTGAAAGACGACCACCACTGAACAAGACACACAAGCTGAAACGTCAAGACTGGGCCAAGAAATATCTCAAGACTGATTTTTATAAGGTTTTATGGACTGATGAAATGAGAGTGAGTCTTGATGGGCCAGATGGATGGGCCCGTGGCTGGATTGGTAAAGGGCAGAGAGCTCCAGTCCGACTCAGACGCCAGCAAGGTGGAGGTGGAGTACTGGTTTGGGCTGGTATCATCAAAGATGAGCTTGTGGGGCCTTTTCGGGTTGAGGATGGAGTCAAGCTCAACTCCCAGTCCTACTGCCAGTTCCTGGAAGACACCTTCTTCAAGCAGTGGTACAGGAAGAAGTCTGCATCCTTCAAGAAAAACATGATTTTCATGCAGGACAATGCTCCATCACACGCGTTCAAGTACTCCACAGCGTGGCTGGCAAGAAAGGGTATAAAAGAAGGAAATCTAATGACATGGCCTCCTTGTTCACCTGATCTGAACCCCATTGAGAACCTGTGGTCCATCATCAAATGTGAGATTTACAAGGAGGGAAAACAGTACACCTCTCTGAACAGTGTCTGGGAGGCTGTGGTTGCTGCTGCACGCAATGTTGATGGTGAACAGATCAAAACACTGACAGAATCCATGGATGGCAGGCTTTTGAGTGTCCTTGCAAAGAAAGGTGGCTATATTGGTCACTGATTTGTTTTTGTTTTGTTTTTGAATGTCAGAAATGTATATTTGTGAATGTTGAGATGTTATATTGGTTTCACTGGTAATAATAAATAATTGAAATGGGTATATATTTTTTTTTGTTAAGTTGCCTAATAATTATGCACAGTAATAGTCACCTGCACACACAGATATCCCCCTAACATAGCTAAAACTAAAAACAAACTAAAAACTACTTCCAAAAATATTCAGCTTTGATATTAATGAGTTTTTTGGGTTCATTGAGAACATGGTTGTTGTTCAATAATAAAATTAATCCTCAAAAATACAACTTGCCTAATAATTCTGCATTCCCTGTATTCTTTGAGATAGGTGAACACCCTTGTTCTTTATTAGACACCTTAGATCTTCACAGGTAGCTGTTAGCTGTTGGTTTGATAATGTAATGACTCTTGTACTAGCTATGAATTTCCTAGGTAAATCTTGACCAGCTAGGAGCCAATCAAAATGTAGCATACTGGTATCTTGAATAACAGCATATTATTGTAATTCTCTTCATCTTCATTCTCACAACTACTGATATATGTATATATATGTTCGATGGCATGTGTAGCTGCAGATACACATGCTTTGCATAGCTCTTCCGACATCTAGTGTTGGGCTCGGAGTGTTACAAGTTGTTTTTCTTTGAAGAAGTCTTTTAGCAGAACACATTCCAGGAGTAGACAATCAGTTAGCAGATCTCCTAAGCAGGAATCATCAACCGACTCACAAATGGGAGATTCTCACCCAAGTACTTCAACAGTACTTTCAAAAGTGGGGAACACCAGAAATAGATCTGTTCGCAACAAGAGAAAACGCAAAACGCCCAAACTCTGCATCCAGACTCCCACATCCTCTATCCAAGGGCAATGCTCTATGGATCAGCTGGTCAGGGATATTTGCTTAAATTATCTTTGAAGAAAAACAACTTGTAACACTCCGAGCGTGTAGGTAGTTAGGACCATGGTTCCATAGGAAAAGCGTTTTTTGACTTGCCTATATCTTTGGCACCATTTGAAGAATCTTCACAAACGTTTCTAAAAAAAAAAAAAAAAAAAAAAGTGTTGAGCTGATTCTTGTTGCACATTGAAAGTTTTGGAGTGATCCGTCAAGCGTGGCCGAGAAAAAGGGGGCTAAAAAAACATTGCATTTCCCATGTTGATTCCCACAGGATTCTTTAGACACAAATACAGACCGAACCACTGGACAGAATTACACCAGATTTGGCAGAAAGCTAGCTGTAGGTACGAAGAGTACGCTTTCCCTTATTTAGTGTGAATCAGTTCAGTAGTTTTTAGAGAAATTTAGGGAAATTCAAATTTGTATATTTCTAGCAGCGAAGTATTCGCTAACAAAGACAAGCTTGTGGAGGGAAATGCCAGCTTCTGCTATGTCCCAGGGTGCCCACCCCCCAGGACATAGCTGTTTGCTGTGGCTTGGCTGTAGCCAAGCCAAGCCAAGCCACAGCAAACACTGCTGTTCAACAGTGGGACCAGATACCGCTGGCAAACAGCAGAGCTTTCATCTCTGTCGCGTGCAGAGGACAGAGAGGAGATGCTTCAGCAAGCACGAAGCTGCTGTCAAAGCCTAGGCTTCCCCTGCAGCGCCAGGTAGCCGGTTATACATAAAATCAAATAAATAAAAAAATATGTAGGGATCACAGGGGAGCCCTTGAGGGCTCCTTCGTGGTCCCAGAAAGCCCAATATGGACTACTATATATATATATATATATATATATATATATATATATATATAAACAATACCCCGTAGCACAGTGTGAAGGGGGTTCGAGTCCAGCTGGACTCATTACCATTTAAAAAAAAAAAGTATGTATATTTTTTAAAATAAGATATAATTTTTTTTAAATTTCATATTGTATAAAAATCTCATTCTAAGTATATCAGACATCAAAGCCTAAATAACGCTATCTCTCTCTCTCACTTTTTTCTCTCTGTGTCTCTCTTTCAATCTATTCTCCCACCCACACACCCAGTCGGACACTCATGCATCCACTCACAGACACACTCAGGCCTTCATGCATTAACAGCCCCAGTGGGGGCGTGGCCAAGGTGCCGAAGATGGCGCACGTATAATCTCCTCGCTCCGGAGGGGCCTGTAATTATCCGTATAAAATGAACCGGCCCTGGTGCAATCGGAGCTGGAGCTGCGAAGGAGACCTGGGGGAACTTATCCAGGGGCCGTGGAGCGCTGTCTGGACCCTATTACGCGGTCCCGGACCGAGCCGGCGAGCTCCCGAGCCAGCGAGCTCCCGAGCCAGCGGCTGGCCCCTAGGCCGGAGCCGGGGACTCGGGTGAAGGAGCGGGCCGGGGCCGGTGACCGCCTGAATCGAGCGCGATTGAAGCGACACTGTACAGAGGTGCGAACCAGCTCGGAGCGACCGGGGGCGGTGGACGGCCTCGTGGGCCGGGAGCGGCTCCACTTAACTAAAAACCCGGAGACTAGCCGAGAGTGAGAAGGAGTGTGCCCGTGGCGGGCGGGGCACGACCCGTGGACGTGTTCGGAAGACGCCGGGTACGGAGAGGCTACCCCGTGTGAGGTGAGCGGGAGCAGCGAGTGACCTTGAAGGCCAGGGCACCTGCGGAGAGAGACGGCGGCCCCAGAGTGTGCGCCGCAACGACCGAAATAACCGTGCGTGGCTACACATAATGAAACACCCAGAGACCGGGCAGAAGTAAGGAGGAGCGGACCTGTGAACGCACTTGAGAGGCACCGGGAGAGGTGCTGTCTGAACACCGGAGGCCTCGACTGGTGGTGACACGAGCTCCCCCGTGCCGAGGGACAAGATTGGAGACCCCTCTACAGCGGATTGAGGCAGTGAGACAGCGGCCCCCAGGAGTGGAGAGAGCAATCCGGAGCCCTGCAGTGGCAGCACCGCTCAATCCGGGATTGAGGTGTCGGCCATGGGAACGAGACGGTCAGACTACGGCGCATCGGGCGCAACGCTAACGCTAATTATTGGGAGCGATCCCAATAGCCCAAGCAATGTAGTGTCAATGACGGTCCCCGAGTGAGTAACGGCGGGATCTGAAGTAGCTCTTGGCTCTACGATGTGCCCGGGGAAAGAATAGTGGTCGCAGAGTGAGGGAAGAAAGCCGAAGATATCAGGGGACCTGGAGTGGATCTGACCGACGCCCAACGTAGATCGGGCCCGGGCCTGCGGCCGCCGAGGCATAGTGCTTAAAAACGAGGAGAGTCCGCCCATAGAATCGGGCCCACGACCTGGGGGTGCGGCCCCCCGGACCCCCCTGGCCGATGCCCTCCAAGGCTCGTCACAAGAGGAAAATCATGGAGCCTGGGTCACCGGCAGGGCGCAAGGAACTGGAAGAACAGACCCACTCACATCCCAATGTGCAAGACACACTAGACAGAATATTAGGGGCGATTGAAGACACGAAGACCACACTACAACGAGATATCAACCAAGTAGCGGTTGAAGTAGGCCTACTGAGAGCAGACCACCATAAGCTGGTGGACAGGGTCACGGAAACGGAATCCACATTGGCGGACATTGGGCCGAAACAGAAAGTTCTTGCGGCCGAGGTGACATCCCTGACCCACAGAGTGACACGTCTGGAACAGAGAGCAGAAGATGCGGAGGGAAGAAATAGGAGGAACAATGTGCGAGTAGTGGGCCTTCCCAAGGGGGCCAAAGGGTCCAATATGGTGGACTTCTTGGAGAAATGGTTTAGTACAACGGTGGCGCCCGGGGACTTGACGCCCTTCTTCACGCTGGAGCGAGCACACCGGATGCCTGCGAGGCCTCTCGCCCCTGGCAGACTGCCCCGTGTGGTGATTGCCAAACTGCTGCACTACAGGGACAGGGACACTCTTATACAGAAGGCTAGAGAGAAGGGCCCGTTCAGAGTAGCGAATGGAGCGGTGACGCTGTTCCCGGACTATACCCTAGATGTTCAGAATAAGTGGTCCTCTTTTCTAGCAGTAAAAAGGGCCCTCAGGGAAGAGGGGGTCCAATATTCGTTACTGTATCCGGCCAGACTGAGAGTGATATTAGATGGGAAGACTACTTTTCTCCAGACGCCGGAGGAGGCATGGGAGTGGCTCGAGAAACGGGGCCCCCGGGCTGGGCGTCCGGCCGATGGGGATGCGGCTGGGGGCCGGGCTCGTCGGGCCCCGGAGACCTGGGAGTCGCTCGAGGCTGGCGCCAACAAGAACGCAAAAAGAAAAAAGGCAGGAGAGCGGCCTTGGAGGCGGCGGCCCGGGTTGTCAGCGGGGCTTCCCCTCCAGGAGGCTCAGAAGAAGACTCAGAAGAGACAGTGGTTTCCTCGGACGGGGGCCTAGGCTGCTCGGAGCATGCCCCTTGGGTAACACCGCAGACTGCTGACGAACTCTGATAAGTATGATACGGGAGGCTCTAGGGCTGGGGTGCGACAGGAGAATGTGAGGCCCCTCCGAGCCTGGCCACCCCCTGAATCAGCACCTCGCTGGTCTAATTAGGCTGGCGAGAGCTGTAGCTACATGGTTGAACAAGTTGCTCTGTTGCACGTTTTTCTGGGCCACCAGCAGTTTAGCAGGCGCCCTGGGGTGGGGGAGTTGGGGTTTAAGGTTACAAGTTAGCTTGGCTATGTGGGTGGCATGGTACAACGATAACATAGATCTGATCATGGGAAGGGATAGACCGGGAGCCCGGGTAAACCAAGGGCGCTGTCATCAGATTATCATATTAAAATGGCAGACTACAATCTATTAACATGGAATGTCAGGGGGATGGGCACGCCGGCCAAAAGGCATAAAATCCTCACCTACTTAAAGAGAAGAGGGGTGCAGGTGGCAATGCTACAGGAGACTCATTTAGTAGCCGGGGAAGTAGAGAAGCTGAGGCGCAGGTGGAGAGGTCAGGTGGTTGCCACGGAGTACTCGGCCTATGCAAGAGGAGTGTTGATATGGGTCAGGGCCGGGGTCCCACTAAGAATAGATTCATCCAATATAGATCAGGAGGGCAGATTTGTTATAGTGGAGGGGAGACTACATGGTATTCCGATTATCATGAGCTGTATTTATGCCCCCAACCAGGACCAGATCCCCTTCCTAACTAGGTTGTCGAGCCACCTTACCCGCCAATGTACAGGAGAGCTGCTAGTGGGAGGAGACTTTAATGCAATACTAGACACTAATATGGACAGATCAGTCCCCCCGCTACAGGGCGCAGTGTCTACTAGGATAGCCAAAAAACTTTGTGAATGGCTGGACGCCTGGGGACTAGTTGATATCTGGAGGGAACATCACCCAAAAGACAGAGACTACTCATATTATTCAGGCCTCCAGACTGCACACTAGAATTGACAGAATGACATGTACGGCGGGCCTTATGCAATACATAACCCATTCAGAGTATCTTGCACGCACACTGTCGGATCATAACCCCTTGCTGCTGACATTAAGCGTAAAGGAGGATAGGCCCCCAATACCATCATGGAGACTGTCCCCTGGGGTACTGGAGGACCAGACATATAGAGACACCCTTCGCAGCCACCTGACAGAACATATTGAGATTAACAGCGCATCCACCCCATCTAGGGCCACAGAATGGGAAGCACTCAAAGTGGTGACGAGGGGCTTCTGCCTGGGTCAGTCGGTGGGGGTGAAACGTACACTTGAAATAGAACTAACCGCCTTAGAGAAGAAAATACACGCAGGGGAACTGAGACATGGTCTTGTAGATCAAGACAACGAGGAGTATAACCGAGCCCGTAGAGAGCATTCCCGGATTGTGGAGCAGATTAGATGCCACAGCGTGCAAGATTATTTAGCATCAGTACAATCAGAGGAGGGCAGATCAGGGAAACTATTGGCGTGGCTGGTTCGCCCAGACGGGGGTGGAGAACCCATAACGAGTGTACAAGACAAGGAAGGAATAAGCAGACATAGTCCGGGCCCAATTAATGATGCATTTAAGGAATATTATATGCACCTATATAGGAAACCTTGCGATATAGGAGTGGAGACTTTCGAGAACCATCTGCGGCGAATTCCGCTCCCAACCCTGAGCCTGGCAGAGAGAATTAGCTTGGGGGGTCCCGTGACAGCAGAGGAAATAAGCGAGGCCATAACGCGATTGGCTCCCGGGAAGACGCCCGGTACAGATGGCCTCCCAATGGACTTTTATAAAAAGTACAAGACACTGCTGGTGCCCCGGCTAGCGGAGGTGTATGCGGAGGCTCTCCGTCAGGGGGGAGCTGCCGGGCACACTGCGAGAGGCTTTGGTGATCCCCTTCCCCAAGACTAAAAACAGGGAAGCATCAGTGACTGACTTCCGTCCCTTATCAATGCTCAACAGCGATTTTAAGATCCTAAGCAAGATCATGGCTAGCAGATTGCTCCCCCTCATGACCACATTGGTTCATGTAGACCAGAACGGTTTTATTCCTGGCCGCAGCACCTCCCTAAATTTAAGGCGAATGTCGACTATACTATATATGCCAAAAGAAGAGAAGCCTCCTGGGGGAGTCTTACTTGCGGTTGATTTTGAGAAGGCCTTCGACTCAATCAGGTGGGTCTATCTCAGGACCGTGATGCTTAGAATGGGATTGGGGGAGGACTGGGTTAAATGGGTGGACCTGCTATATTCGTCCCCGCTGTCCAGGGTAAAGACGGGCAGAACAATATCCGACACATATCCGATACATCGGGGGACCAGGCAGGGATGCCCCTTATCCCCATTGCTATTTGCACTGGCAATTGAGCCACTGGCGGCCCAGATGCGTCAAGAGGGAATGGGTAGAGGAATTGAATGGGGACCAAACGAGCACACTATCTCCCTATATGCTGACGACATTCTAGTGTATCTGAGAGATGGAACCAGTGGACTCCCATGGGCTATGGAGATACTGGAGGAGTTTGGGGAGCTATCGGGGCTTCGCCTCAACCGAGGCAAGACATTTGTATTTCCCATACTACCAGACTGCATACCCCCCAAGACTTGCCCAAGAGATGTGAACTGGGCCCCACGGACCTTTTAAATACCTGGGCATTCAAATATTCCATGAATTGAACGACCTTCGGGATGGAAATCTAGATAAGACGCTCCGCTCCCTGCGCTCATCGGTGGGGTTCTGACGTTCACTGAAACTAACGACAATGGCCAGAGTGGCATTGTCCAAAATGGTGATGCTCCCACGCCTCCTTTACTATTTTACTAACTTACCGTTGTGGATCCCACCGCCTTGGTTCCGGGAATTGAACGCTTTACTACGGGAGCTAATCTGGGACGAGGGCCGCAGGCGCACAGCACTAACAACTATATGTAGACCGTCGCATATGGGCGGACTGGGGTTCCCTGACTTTGAGGCATATTACCTAGCGTCTCAACTGCAATGGGTGGCCGGATGGATGATGGGCAAAGGACAGACGGACTTGCTCACTCCCCACGGAATCCTGGACACAGCTCGAATAACAGCACGTATAATAGAGAGGCGGATTGTTCCCCATGGAGACAACCTAATGACTAAAGTTGCGATGACATGCTGGAAGAGATGTACAAAAAGAGTGGGAACGGGCACACCCTACTCCCCAGCACTACCGCTGTCGGTCTTAGTGGTGGACCCAAAGAGGTTGGGCCTGGGGGTCTAGGTCTGGAACCATGGACTAGGGCAGGAATAGAGACGGTGGGTGAACTTTTCAAGGACGGGGTGTTGAGGAACTTCAATGACTTAGTGGGTAATGGGGTTCCCCGAGGCCAATTCCTTTCTTTCGGGAGAATGGTACATACTTTGAAAAGTCACTGGGACACGATTAATGCAGAACCTATGACACATGGAGTATTACACCCCCTGCTGACATTGGGTGAGGAACCCCACTTGATTTCTAAGTTATACCGCGCCCAGGTAGACAATGCGCTGGACCCCCCATACTCTCTAAAGGAGAAGTGGGAGAAAATGATCGGACACAATTTAACCGAGACAGAGTGGAATAGGGTTTTGGCATATCCCCGGGGAATCTCGCGTAATACCCGCTTACAATATATCCAATATAACTACCTACATAGAACATACCTTACTCCTCGCCGACTGTTCCGTATTTACGGAGGGAATCCTAGGAGCTGTCCCAGATGTGGGGACAATGAAGCGGACTTTGACCACATGGTTTGGAAATGCTCAGTAATACAGACTGGTTGGCCAGCAATGATCGCGGTCATGACAAGACTATATGACACAGAGCTGCCATTAACTCCGGATATATGTCTACTGGGTCTAAAAACGAATATGGTACCGGGAAAGATTAGTAAACGTTTCCTGGACCTAACACTAGCCCTCTATAAAAGATTGATCACGAGGGGTTGGAAGGCCCCCACCCCCCCCTCACTGACTGAATGGAAAAACGACGTAACGAAATGGACCAGGGCTGAATTACAAGTCCTGAAGGCGGAGGAGGCAAAAGGTGTCCGACAGAACCCCATAGCTCCAAAGTGGGAAGACCTAGTAATGAGATGGGAGGACATAACGAAAAGACCAATAGTCCCCAATGCGGAGCCTACAGTAATAGGGCTCTAAGCTGGTACTGGGATGAGATACTGATAATGCCCTATAAATCCATAGGTAGGAAAGGGGTAAGAACTCCCAGAGAAGCAATTACTTGAACATGCCAACAGCAAACACAGGATACGGAGGGCAAAACGGAATTGGTCGATAGTGTCCACAAAGAAATCAGAGGGGTAGTGAATGAGGATGATCAGCCACCACCCATAATAATAGAATTCCCAATGCGAGGCCTCCCAACTAACACAAACACCACCCACGAAAAGCCACCAAGTTTTACATAGGTTAATGTAGAATTAGAGCTGTTACGAACACACATAAAAGGAAAGGGTGCCATATAACAACACGGAACAGGACCTCTAAGGACAAAAGTATTAGTACATCAGTACTAAAGAAAATAAAAACCAAAGGGAAGGGCAAGACGAAGTGAAGCCAGGGCACTTCAAATAAGTGATACTCCAAATAAAGAAATGTTTTCTATAAGTGTGATGTATGGTGGAAACCAGTCGCACCCGTTAATGCATATGTGTAATGTAAAACAGCGAATTGTTAATAAAAATATATTTAAAAAAAACGCCCCAGTCAGACACTCAAGCACTCACAGCTACGCACCCACTCACAGACCCACTGATACCCAGAGGCACCCACTCACAGACCCATGCACATATTGACGCCCCCACTAAAACACTGATGTATGCACTCTCACACCCATTCAAACACTCCGACAGCCACTCTTACCCCCGAAACAGCCTCTCACACCTATTCTTACACCCAGAGAGGCCACAGACAACTTCTGCAATGCATGTGCAAAGAGGAGCGTGCACAGCATTGGGTTGGGTGATTAGCGGGGGTTGGCCAGGCCTTGCAGGCAACACCTACTTCACACAGGAGAAGGCCCTGCATGGTGCAAGTTTGGGTATTTATAGGGGATTGGCCTCCCTGCGGCCAACCGCCGCCACACATGGCCAAAGGTGGTTGGATTCACATATAGCCATGAAAAGTACAATATGTTTTAAAAAATAAAAAAACATGGAAATTCACAGAATAAAACAAAGGTTACAGGGACATTATAGTTGGGTTCTGAATTTCCTTGTACAAAACCATAGAAATTTAGCAGTTAGAGTTCTTTCAAGTAACGAAAAAACACGCGGCCGAAGGTAACTAAATGCCCTATTATCCTATTGCCCTATTGTCATACTGACACACACCACAAATGTATATTGCGCTTACATGCCTCACTAGTGTATATGTGATGTCTTCTCACTTTCACCTGCAAATGTTGTGCATGTTCTATTCGTATCATATTAGACCTTTGTTGTAAAGCACTTAATAATAAAGATAAGAATCCTACTTTGGAGGAGAAAGTTTGTGGGTACTCTCTCCTACTATCTTATTCAAAGAGAAAAGGGAGAGGAGTGTGTGCTAAGGAATTATTTGATACTGATGGGATTGGAGGTGAGACAATTTAAGAATGAAAATAAAATATTTAAATATGTTTTGTTTTGTATTTTAGGTGGATCCATTTCACACATTGTTTGGAATTGCTGGACTGTCCTTACTAGGAGAAGAAAGAGTTAAACCAGTGAATCCTGTTTTTTGCATGCCCGAGGACATACTACGAAAAATAAATGTTCAACCTGAACTTGGAAGCTAGACTAACCACTGGAAACCAAAACATTGTTGCTCTATGATTTTATTTTGTGGAATAGTTCATCTTTAAGAGACTACTTGTTTCCTATGAAACAAAGCAGGTGCATACTGGAACGAAAGAGTAATTGCACCATCAGCCCAGTTTTAGGGTTGTGTTCATGTGTCAATTAATTTAAAACATCATGGCTGTATATTTAAGGATACTTTATAACCACATTTGGGAATCTCCAAAAATGTACAATAATGTTCAGCATTATTAATATAAATATTGCCTAATATTATAGAAAGTCAACTTGTATTAGTTTTTGGAAATTAAATTAAAACCTGCTTTGTATGTCTGAAAGAGAGATAGGGTACATATAACAGACGCACCTCTGAGTTTGTTCCCAGAAAACAAACATTGGTACACATAATCAGTAGTAGCTAGGATGAATGAATTAAGAGCTTGATTTAGGGTTTGGTGGGTGGGTGACGGTGTCACAACCTGATGGGTATCATGTCCACCTTATTACAAGTTCCACTGGTTATAATCCACTTATGATAAGGTAGAAGGGATCTGCGTGTTATTTATGATGAATTAAACCATCCGCCAAACTTTAAATCAGGCCCTCATCTTGAACTCCAACAATTAATTTGAATACTTTTAAAAACAAATAGTCTGGAAGCACCACAAGGAATTCTAAGTGTTCTTTTATGATCTCTTTTGTAATTGTCATGAATGCACTTGGATAAGAAAGATTACACAATCTATGGCAAGATATAATGAATGTAGATTTTGGCTAAACTTTCTCCATACATTGTATACTAGCTTTATGGATCACTATCACAAGATAATAGGATTACTAGTTGTTAGGCTTGCAACCACCAGAAATTATCAGTGCATTTGTGTTGTTAGTTAGGTTTGGCCACTCAAATGGAAAGGTCCGTAGTTCTGGCATGAGGTGTAATGAGTCAAAAGGCTGTTAATTGGGTAAAAGTCTTTTTGATGGTAGGCTGCTGGGGCCATGAGATCCAGACTTTTACTTGGAATGTCTGAATCTAGGAGGTATTGAGATTCGATGTCAACATACTTAAGTGATTGACATTTCAGGTGCATTTATAAGTGCTGAAGAATGCGAACTTGTTACAGTTTGACCAGGTGTTACATTGCAGCTTTCCTGTACTTAGCATCTTATACTTACTGATGCCATGGAGCACGTGAAACACATCAGTGATAAATCATTACGAGAACATTTGGAATGAATAGTTTAAAGGCCACGGCAGAATAAAAAGTGCATCCATTATATGATGTAGACTTCTGAATGGTTGATTCAGAGGTAAGTGTTTTGTATGTTAACCTATTCCTTTGTCAGCAGTAAAATAGTTTAAAGAGTCAAAACGAATGTTCACTGTACTTTTAACATCATGCAAAATCTAATTTATACTACAGCTAAATTAGAAATATCAGGGTTTGGATTTGCTGATGCAGGATTGGAACTTTTTGATTTTAACATTTCAGGCCTAAAAAAAGTGGTATGCGTACTATTCACATCGTTGGGCATTTTAACTTGTTTTGCTTGGGTGGCTATCTACTGAGCGATTTACTGGGCGGGGAATATCGTTTGTAACTCGTAAGGTGAAATAGTATGTTTAACATGAAGTGTATTTGTTTTCCACTCTTTCCTTTGAGTTCTGCTTTTGGCATGTTTAGGTTTTGCAAGGACATAAAATGCAAAAAAGGAATTCTCCCAGAGAGAAGAGCTGTTGGTATAGCCAGAGGTCCTCCCACCTGGAGAAAGTACAAGAGCTCCCAGATGTCCAAGCATACACCCACTCCTGGTAAAATGCTGACAGTCACAAAGTTTTGGGATTTCTTGAGATCTTGTCGGCATCCACGTGATAATATTCATATCCCTTCCTGTTAACATATTGGCCCTGTCTCAGTGGTGGTAATGCTTGTCAGTCTTTTTCGAAATCCTTTTAGTAGTCAATTTAAGGAAATCAACAACAACAGTACAGATAAAACCATTACACCACATTTTCATAATGATTAATCCAGAATTCCCTCTCCTTCCGCCCCCTCTTGGATTTCACCATGGTCACTCACCTGCCAGAATTGTCCAAAAGAGCAGTGTCTCTGAAATGTCATCCCATTGGGGGCTCTACAGATATTACCCCTGTAAATATTCCAGGCACCCTAAATTTGTCCCATTTTCGTGGGCATCCTCATACCTCATATATAGTTTTCTCTGCCATCATGCACCTGTCCATGTCCTTTTTTCCACTCGTCTAATCATAGTTTAATCTCAGTTGCACAGAATTTGGCAATGGATAAACCCTGCGTTAACCTATATCCGGGTCCCACGTGTGAGAACCAGGTCCCCCCATACATTCAAAAGACACCACTTCGCTATTGGGATCAGGGAAGACTCCCAATACCTCGTTTACACAATCCAGTACTGTTTTCCAAAAGGTCTGGCTTCCCGGGCATTCCCAAATTACATGGTAGAAGGTGCCCAGCTGGTGACAACATGGGGAGGCCAGGGATTCTACGCACTTTGCGTCTTACAGTCCTCCTAGGTCATGTGCCCACTTGTCATGGAGGTGTATAAGGATGTCAGGCAAGTTGTAAATATTTTTCCTGTACGTGAGGGAGATGGCTTTCTATGTCATGTAGTCATCTAACAGGTGGTCTTCCAGTGGCGTTGAATCAGGAAGCTGTATGTCCTTGGGTATAGCAGTAGTTAGTGCGTGACGGACTTGCAAGTATCAGTATATTTCCGTGGGGGCCAATTGGTATTCTCGTTTCAGGTGTGTAAAGGACAGAATACTGTCTTGATTCCATAAATCTCCCACCGTGGAGATACCTATAAGGTCCCATTTTGAGAACCCGGGGAGATCTTGCAGATTTCCCAGTTTTGCTGTGTCCCATAGGGGTATGGCTAGTGTTAATCACTCGGACCATCCCAAAAATCTGGTGGCCTTATGCCAAATCTGGATAGTTATGGCTGCAGGTCCTTGAAGTTTCAGCCGCCTAGGTGGCCCATAGAGGGCTCTCAGGTAGCCACCTTTTTGTAGGTTAAGGTGGTTTATGCGATAGGCCAGGTCATCTGATGGCCCAAGGGCCCAAACGTTGATGGTGGTCAGTTGTGCTGCCCAGTAATACTTCTGGATGTCTGACAATGGCACTCCTGCATCATACCACCCCCTTCGGAGTTTTGATTGTGCTATCCGTGCGGACTCATGTTCCACAGCAACATTGCCACCTCGCTGTCAATGGCCTTAAAGTAGGCAGCGGACATGTGATAGGGTGTGTTCTGTAATACATATAGGAATCAGAGCAACAGCATTGTTTTAAATAGTGCCATTGTGCCCAGAAGTGTCAGGGGGAGTGTACTCCAGTGTTGGACATCTCTCTTTAATCTCTTGAGGGGGGCTGTAGGTTTGCGTCGTAAAAGGACATTTGTTCTTTGTAATGTGGATCCACAGGCAGCGGAAACCCTCAGTCACCACTCCTGCCGGGCAGTCGTGAGAGAGCCGTGGCAATCTCCCATGGAGGACATAGATTTGGGATTTCTCCTAGTGGATGATGTATTCAGAGAGGCTCCTATGGATGTGGAAGATTTGCATCAATCGGAGTAGTGTACGTTCTAGGTCAGAAATATATATAATATAATATTTTCCGCGTGGAGGGAGATTTTATCCTCCCATTGCTCCATCCAGTGGAGTCCTGGGACCAAGAGGTCCTGTCTTGTACATGCCGCCAGGGTTTCCAGCGTAGGGCAAATATTAATGGAGACGGGGCAACCCTGTCTCTTGCCTCAGTGGAGGCTAAAGATCTGCGATAGACCCCCATTTACTCTCACACATGCCAGAGGTTCAGTGTATAGGAGCCGCACCCACTTAATAAATCCCATAACGAAGCCCAGTTTAAATAACACCTCAAACATGTAGGGCCATTTGATTGTATTAAAGGTCATACGGGCATTTGGAGCAAATAGTACTACCTCTTCTCTGATTTGTGGGGCCCTGCTGAGGACATTGTGCAGATGCCTCAAGTTCAGAGTTGTAGTGTAGCGGGGCATAAAGCCCAGTTCGTCTTGGTGGTCCAGGGTTGGAACAACTTTCAAGAGGCGGGTGGCTAGGCCTTTGGCGAGTATCTTAGCTTCAGCGTTGAGAAGAGATATAGGCCTATAGCACACAGTCATCTGGTGGCTTCCTGGCCTTAGGTATGACCACGATTTTTGCCATCCAGGTCCCCATGAGGGCCACAAAATGGCCATGCGCATCAGGCCAGACCTTTTGGGTCGTGAAAGCCAGTGATTTCTTAAGGAAAATTTCAACCTGTTGTATAGCCTGCAGGGGCCATTAGTTTATACCCCTTCTATCAAGTGTCTTGCAGGTGTTAACTTTCAGATTGGTCTCTTGTGGCAGGGCACTATCTGGTGCCTGCCTTCTGATATACTGGAGCACATTGTATTGCTTAACCCATTGACATTCCAAGATAGGAATGATTTAGACGGGGTGATTCTCTCTATGTTCACTCTTATGATTCCCAGAGCAGCCACCTGGCCGCTTTAGGACTGGGTGACTTCTTCCCCGGGTCGTAGTCTGGGATTCAGTATGTGCTTTGTGTAGTGTGATGGGTATTGTCTGAAACTTACACCTTCCATGGTCCGGAGTCAACAATAACAAACAAAACTCCCCAGAACATTGCTCTCCCCTGCCTCCCTGCATAACGGGTCAAAAAACACCCGCCTCCCAAACTGTGCAGAGTGCCTATCACACTTTAACCCTCTTCAAGCAATGGGGAACAGTGGTCTGTTGGTGCTGCTGCCAGATCTCCCCCCCCCCTTTTCCAACAAAGGAGAAGAAAATTTTATGTTACCAACTGTCCTTTGTCTGTACTTGGTTATGCCATTGGTCATAGGATCGCTGTTTGGTGCAGAGCCACCGGGCCCGAAACAGCATGCAATGCCAGTGGGTCATCACCCATGAAGCAAGAGTACTTTGTTCTCATACTGCTTATGTCTCACTCTCAGTCCCTTCTCAATTCTCGTTGTGGAGGTTGCAGGCCCTTGTTGATGTGGCAGTGACAGTCCTTTGGTCAGGACTTTCGGATTGCCTGTCGCTCTGCCTGCCCGATGGGCCAGGTGCATCACATGGCCGGCAGGGATGCTTCTTGCGCCGGGGCTGCTCAGTCGTCCACCAGCCATTCCCAGGCTGCTTATGGGATGTTGAAGTGCCACGTTTTCCTTTCTGACGCCACTCTTAAGGTTGCTGGAAATTGCATTAAGTGTTTCAACTCCCCCTCTCTGAGGACTTGTTTCACCTCTGCGAAGTTTCGACAGAGGCACTGCACCCAGAGGGTGTAGTCTGGGGAAAAATAAAATTGTCACGTTACAAATTTGGATCGGCAGGGCTCTGTGCACTGCCTGGAGAATGACATCTTGGTCTCTAATTAGAAATAATGGCAATGATTGTTCATGGAGGAGCCCCTGGTTTCGAGAGGGTGCATGGGATTCTGTGCGCTCTTTACACCTAGAAGTACGTAACAAGACCCTTTGTTTGCAATTTATTGAGGATATCTTCCACAGATAGGTCACCTCCAGGGCCTACGACCCATTCAGAAACACCAACCAAGCAAATGTTATTGCACCTAGAGTGTGCTTCAGTCTTCAAGTTTTGCTTCTAATTCGTCTGTAGTGGCACACGTTTCCTTTACTTGCTGCTTTAGGAGAGTAGTTTTAGCCTGTATAGAGGTCACTGAGTCCTGAGATGTCTATACATGCTAATGTTGCGGCGATCGGCCCACGCTAGGGTAAGTTCAGTGGAGACTGTGTTTATCTTAAGTTCTAGGGTCCTTCAGACTTCTTGGATTGCCATTATGTCCTTGAGAGTGGGCATGTCTTCTTCCTGAAAGCTTGGGCTTTGGTATCATTTGGGTCTTCTGTAGTAGGCTTGCCTTGTTCCCCACCGGGAAGGGTGAACTTGTCTAGTTTGGACTGCTGTGACGGTCAGGGTCTTTTTTCCCCAGTCATGATGGTGGATAATCATTCTTCGCCCCTGTTGATGGCGTGGGAGAAGGGGGGGGGGGGTCCCCAAAGGGTAATCACCACCACCTACCCGAGGTTCACCTTGATTCCTCCACGGCCTGTCGGTTTTCTCCCTAAGGGCTCCTCACGCTGCCCAATAAAGGGAAAGCAAGTTCTGTAGGCGTTAACTCTGCACCTTGTCTCCCCTTCTTGTGATGGGGTTGCTAGTGTTATCCTGTGTTCACAGGCGATGTGGACCTACCAAGTAGGTCAGTAGAGTGGCCCTGCAGTATAGTCCTGTTGGAGTCCCTCCCCCCCTGCCAAAGTGTCATGGTGTGCTGTATTAGTGGAGAGGTTCTTTGGTGGGGGTATTACTGTACCGCAAAGCTTGGCTTGCTCATTCCCACCCCCGGCTGCTTAACTCTTAAAGAAGAGAAGGGAGGGGGGCTCTGTCTGCCAAAACAATGTTTATGAGCTTCCTTTAGTTAGCGTTGTGTAAAAGGGGGCCCTGTTGCCCACAGGTCCTAAGGTAAATCTTGTCTACTGCAGCGTCCTTTAAATAATGGGGCTTGTTCCCATTCAGAGAAGGTCTTAACGCAATTCATCCCTCACGATCTTCGCCGATGAGCGGCAGTCTTTGGCAGTGTCTGTTGGAACCTCCGGTAGGCCAGCTCTGCCCGGGATGTCCTCCGCCTCCCCCGACACCCCGGATGGGGCACTCCATGCAGCTCCGGTCCCACCGCCATCTTCCCAGAGTTCAATGGAACCCGCTATTTAGGGCATCACTATCCCCACAGTGTCAGGAATTCTTCCTCAGTGAGCCTGGGCTGCGTGGAGCAGATCTTTAGACAGATGGAAGGGGATTGTACAGCTTGGTGAGAATAGCTGCTCTAAGAAGCAGCCATTTTCTTTGTCAGTTGGCCATCTCCCACCCCCACCCCGACCCCTTTGGCAGTTTTGGGCATCTCTGACACCCATGTCTGGCCCTCAGATAATGGTTGTTTTTCTTTGCAAACTGTGGACATGTATGGCATGATGTCCACTTTCTGGATAATGCTGGTGCTTGCATTATGGTGGTGATATGTCAGTATGCCAACCCAAGAAAGAAAACCAGTGGAATTGTAACCACCCTGCAACCCACTGAGCCCTCCTTGAATGAGATGCATTCTGGGTAACGTTTAGTCCTGTGAGCTATAACAGGGATATTTAGTGGAACCCAAACCCTCTTTCACCATTGAAAGGCAAACTGAAGAACACTAGGAAAACCAGAAATGTACTTTAAAGATATATTTTGAAATCAGAGTCCTATCCTAGTGCATGCAGTGTCAATAGTAACTGTTATGCAAATCAACAAAATAATGGCAATGATGTTAATCAAAAATTGGAATAACAAGACATTGTAACATTGTGGTGCTATAATAAAGCTTTTTTCCTAATAGAACCAACCCACCTGCATTTCTGTTGGCTAACTAAGCAAAGCTATAGCTTTAAAAATAGTCTAATCCCTTGTTTAAAAGTTGGTTTACACCAGCAAACCTCTGAACAACAGAACCAATGTTCGGCAAAGTAACCGCATCCGTTTTTATTGCCTGCGTTGATAAGAAGGTAAGTAAACCCGCTGAGGAAAGGTTAGATGTACCTCCAGGTAGCCATCAGTGAAGGAAGCTGGCTGACGGCTACAGCTCTGTATGGCCTCTTTCTTGAGTCTCTATTTTGAATTTCCTCATCTTATTACACTCTTTTCTTAATCTGTGTAGTTTATCTTACATTCTGTGAAACTGTGCGTATTATTTTAAAAATTAGAGATGTGAAGTTATGGGCTTTTATGAAAACCTGTTCCTTTTTAAAAAACAATCAATCCATACAGAAATACACTAATGTATTCAAGCAGACTTGAATATCTCATTATATACTTCAATGTATAATGACATAAATGTGAATTTAAACTTGACATTTATGTCTAGATAAAAAGTACGTAATTCAGGAAGAGTGATAACTAAAAATCAAAATATATGAATGATATTAAAGTATTTATTTACAATTATTTATGTATGTAAGTATATATATATATATATATATATATATATATATATATATATATATAGATAAAACACATCTCCATAATATGAGAAAATCCACTTTTGACTTGATGCTCCATATAGTCTTTTAATATTCACACAAAATCAATTCCAGCCTCAGCCCAGCCAACACGTTTCATGACACTGTTGCTACCTCAGGGCTCTTAGATAAGAATACATGCATAATCTAGATAAGACATTCAGTAACCTTGTGTCAGCTAATATTAATAAAGTATTACATGGGATCAAACAAAAATTGAAAACATTCAGCTTGGGAACTAATTAATCTTAACTAAAAGCTGAGAACAATATTCACATATCACGATTTAGTCCATGCATCATTATCTTAATTGTTCTATAATCAATCAAAATCCACATATTCTTTGTTAATAATACATAAGTGATGATCAGTAGTTGAAAAGTATCAAAATCAGGCATTTATAATTCTGTGCCAAAATAAATGTTATCAAAATGCGTTTCCAGTATATTATATTTAAATTCCATAGTTACCACCAAAGAGTAAAATTGTATTACTCCTCAATCTGATCTTCTTTATTTGAACTGAAACATGCACACCAGACAATTGTTTCCTAAATGTGATAAGTACTGTCATCCCCATCAACTTTGTCATCTTTTAATCTTAGTTAACTCTACGTATTCACCTGTTTTTTTATTTGATATTCCATGTCATTTTCGAAAGGGAAGATAATCAACTTCAAAATATGCAAAAATACTTATAATTTGCACAATGTGATTATAAAAACAACCATACAGAAATATGCAATCAATCTCTCTTCTATTATCGCTATAAACTAATGTTTCTTACTCAAAAAAAAAAACGTTGTAACCCATTGTTTACTTTCTTCTTGATTTATGTCCTCACTACAAGTGTTTTATTGCACAGTATGAAAATTCCCTTGATAAGGGACCTGAAAACGTATAATAACTGTCACAAAAGATCACTGGATTTATAAAGAATTGCCTGCAAATCACATATCTTAATCCAGATAGTTTGTTTAAGGTCCTATGTTACCACTTTCCTCATGCTTGTTCTTAACAGGAGAGTCTTGTCTTGAGAATTATATAAATATATCTTCTCCCCTTTGATAAGGGAACCTAAAATATAATAGAAAACCATTACCCAAGATCTCAATATAAATTAAAATAGTGTCCACAATTAACATCTTTAGAAAGCATTCTGAATAATGCTTACTGAGTAGTGTGAAATAATGACAGATAAGGTCCAACGTCATGATCAAGCCATGATGAATTAAACCAGTTGACCTCGCATTATTTATACTAAATTTGAAAAAGCCCATGAAACAATGACCATGCAGTCCGACTGCGGAAAAATAATTCTAAATTAGTTTCAGGTGAACAACAAGACCGCTTTAAGTATCTTTTAATCTTATCAATTTCACTTTTTGATCTAGATGGAAAATATGAAAAGCTTCTTTTACTCAATCACCTAATTACAAAATGTAAAAGTACGCAACCAAAAAAAAGATTTGTAAAGAAATCACAAATATTCACCACCAGTTGTAGGGAGCTCTAAAAACATAGCTTTGTCTGTCAGACCCCTCAAGGATCTAACTCAGCACTCGCTGTTCAACAATTCTCATCAGATACATTTGTGCTATTCCTTCGACAAAAGGATATCACATTTTTAAGAAAAAAGTGTCTGAGAAAATAAAGGAAAATCTTGGTTAAAAAAAGGATAGAAGTCGTTGCCATTTATTCCCAAAAACACAAGAACAAAAAATAAATATTCATACAAAATTCCCAAATGTCTGCAACCAATCATAAAAAGCTCTAAAAATCCAAAATTTTTGTCCATCTGATCCTCCTAAGGATCAAATCTATCACCCTCTGGATAAGAACGCAAGAGGTTTTGAGTTAGTTATTACTAACAATCTATATTTGTAATATTTCCTTTTTAGGGGTATTTTGGAATCCCATTAAGGAATAGCTAGTGTGCTATATCAGATGGTAAGAAGGACAACATGGGTATGAGAACTGAGCTTTTTACCATTGCGTCACACGTTAATATGCTTATCCGTGTTTGATGACACAAGATTATTTAATGTTTTACCTAGTTTATTAAATGCATGCATTGTTAGCTGACAGCCCTGAAGAAGCTGGGCCAACGATTATCTGGAGCATCAATTGGAAAAGTGGATTTTCTTAGAATATGGGCATTTGTTTATATTATTCTATATATACACACGGGAGGGGGGTACCAGTGATATGAGATTTTAGCATCGGACATTTTTCCTGTTATCTAATCTTTTTTATATATATATATATATATGTGTGTTTGTGTGGCGCACACACAAACACCCACTGATCTAGTTTCCAAAGAAAAAATGTTTTTTGTTTTGCCAATAACTTTGTCGCTGTTTGACAGATCTTCACAACTTTTTCAAATTTAGTACCACAGTCAGTTCAGCTGCTGTCCTGAAAGTTTTGGGATGATCTGTCAAGCGGGGGGCTGAGAAAAAGGAGGGGGGTCCTAAAATGCTTTTTTCAAATGCAATTTCCCATAGGGATTTTAAACAAGACTACAGTTCAAACCGCTGGACGGAATTCAAATTTGGCAGGAAAGTAGCTTTTGGGCAAGAAAGCAGCCTTTTTGTTATTTGGTGTAAATCCATTCAGTAGTTTTCGAGATATAAAAAAAATAAATAAATAAAAATTGTTCATCAGGATCTGTGAAACCCTTTGCTAACCCAACTGATCTTGTGCAGAGATTTAACTGGTTGCCAACACTTCAACCAGGAAGTGTTAGTAGCCATTTTGGGACTTGGACTCAGCTGAGCCCCAAACAAAATGATAAAAAAAGAAAAGGGGGCAGGGTAGGAATACCCTGACCCCCTTGGCCTAGTGCTGGGGTTCCTCAGGCACCCTGTTGGAGCAACAAAAAAAAAAAAAACTATTTTCAAAAAAGGTTTGCACCAAAATTGCGGTGGATTCACGTGAAAATAAAAATAAAAGCACAGTCTCTGAGCTTGTTACCAATTTAGCCCCCTTGTGGGCCATGTCCTGGAGACATTGGGCAAATATTATAAAAGCAAGGGGCCGCATGCACCCATCCCCCCCCCCCCAAGGCTTTATGAAAATATTAGAGTATTCCCTCTTCAGGGCTTTCTTTTAAAAAATGGAGGGTGGCTGCGTGGACCCCCACTCCTGTGGCTTTAAATTGCCCCAAGGACCACCACCTCCCAGGGGCTAAATTGAAAAGTTGAGCAGGGTGACCTTGTAGAGCTATAGAAAAATATCAATACACTGTTCCAGTAAAGAGGAAGAAAAACACATAAGGAGGTCCTAAATTTTAGGAGCAAATAACCTCACACATCCAAAAGAATCTATCATGACCGAATATCTGAGAGCAAATATAGCCCCCAATGGTCTACTTGTCTCTAATATGCCCAGGATCTTCCTTCAAGATCTAGCCTTCAGAAAAGACTGGGCCCAAAAATCATGGAAATGCACCAGAGATTGGCTGGTGTTGATTATCAAAACGCCTAGCCGATTCCATTTTGGTTCAGATCTCTCTCATAGAAGGTGCACTGAAGACCTCGATTTCAATAACTGCTTTTAAGAGCCGTCTAGCGGAAATCAATGCGGAACTCAATGAAACCAAGGAGTTCTTGACCCAACAGAAGATTACGAAGTTGCAAAAGGACATTTCCAGATTTAGCCGCGAGAAAGTCTATCCGTATATCATGGATGATTTCACTACTGACACACGCTCCATCTCGTCTGATGAATCTTCTACATCATCGAAAAAACCACGAAAATACAGTAACAGTTCCTCATCGGATGGGTGGAATACGGATGAAGAGGGTACTCACCCATTCTACCACTATCCCCAGTATCCACCTGGACAATCCCTAGCCTGGCAACAACCCTTCCCCTTTTATCAACCACGCCCAATGTTCCCATATGTGCCTTTTTTAGGCCGCGGCCGGGGCAGCGGAAGAGGCAGAAGGAGAGGAAGAGGCAGACGGGTCCACTGGGCCCAGGACGAACCACAGATGATAACACGCAGCCAGGGGAAGAACCCACTGAATCGGATCTAGTGGTTAATCTTTCATCAAGACCACTTTCACCCATTGAACTAACAGTCCTGAATAAAGGACTCGGATTTGTACCCACACCTCAAGAAGACTCTTTTCGCCTTCATTGTGAACTGTCCCACTTTTTCAGGAAGATCAGATTAAAAAATTTCTTTCACGACAGACCTGATACCAATCAACTGACTGACACAGGCCTTAAAAAAACATCCAAATTTATGCCTCCCACCTCTTCAATGCCTTGTGAGCTACTAGCTTTCGAACAAGCAGTTTTAAGTGATCTAGCATCTTTACAACCCAAACGGACCTTCTCTAATACCTCCACTGTCGAGAGGAACGCCTTGAAGACGTTGTCGTCCGACACAAGCATTGTCATCAAACCTGCTGACAAAGGTGGAGCCACAGTGATTTTGAATTCAGCTGATTATAGGCGTGAATGCCTCCGCCTACTGGAGGACTCCACCTACTATACCCAGATCAACACTGATCCCACTGAGAAACTTCAATCAGAAATACGCTGTATGATAGAGGAGGCTGCAGCTAATCTGTGGATCTCGCAAAAGGAGGCAGAATTCCTGGACACTCGGAATCCACGCACCCCCTACTTCTATTGCCTCCCCAAAATTCACAAGGGCAAAATACCTCCCCCAGGCCGTCCAATAGTCTCTGGCATAGGCTCCATCCTTGAACCTCTGTCCATCTTCTGTGACCAATTCTTACAACCTATTGTTCAATCATCTAACACCTATCTGAAAGACCCCAAGGACGTTCTGAACTTAATAGAGAATATCAACTCAACTGTTCAAGTGCATGCTCTAATTACTTTGGATGTAGAAGCTCTCTATACAAACATCCCTCAAGAAGCTACTCTACAAGTTGTAGAGACGGCTCTTTTGGCGGTGGACCAACCACTCACCTCTCATGTGCATTTCATCATGCACTGTGCTTCCCTGGCTCTGAAAGAGAACTTTTTCCAATTTGAGGACCTTCTATTTCACCAGACCCGCGGTACATCGATGGGCAGTACTTTCGCCCCCAGTCTAGCCTGCCTCTACATGTTTGATTTTGAGACCCGGTTTATTCTATCTGACACAAACCCTTTCCAAACTAACATTAAACTGTGGCGGAGATATATCGACGATATTTTTATCGTCTGGCATGGCACTCCGGCAGACGCACAACTGTTCATCACATGGATCAACTCACTGAACCCCTTTTTGAAATTTACATCTTCTGTTTCCGAGACTCAGATCCCCTTTTTGGACCTCATGATCTGTATAGAGAATGGGAAATTGTACACTTACACTTACCAAAAAACCACTGACCGCAACAATCTTCTACTGTATGAGAGCCATCACCCGAAGGCACTCAGAAACAATCTACCTTACGGCCAGTTTCTACGTCTCCGACGTAATTGTAGTTCCTCACATATGTTCAAATCCCAAGCCGACAAACTATCTGATAAACTTGACAAACGTCATTACCCACACACTGTGGTAAAAGCCGCATACAAGCGGGCGAAATCTTGCAGCAGAGACATTCTGTTATCAAATACTCCACAGACACCAAACTTACTTGTGTATCTACCTTTACCCCCCTCTCGAACTCTGTTAAAAAAATAGTTAACAAGAGATGGGCTATTCTATGCAGTGGAGGAAAACAGATCTCCAAACCTTTATTCGCCTTCAAACGTACCACCAATATCAAGGACTTATTGGTTCATACCAGACCCCGTTCCACCTTTGAACGACCCCATCAACAATCTCTTTGGGGAATTCCTCCAGTAACTGGCCATTTCCCTTGTGGGCATTGTAATGTGTGTACTTTCACTAAGCAGCTAAAATCCATTACCTTTGAACGCATTGGGATCTGGCAATTGGTTAAACATACCAATTGCAATACCAAGAATTGTGTGTACATGATTACTTGCCCATGTGGTCTACAGTAAATAGGAATGACCACTAGAGCAGTGAAACTCAGGGTAAATGAACACCGTAGTAACATTAGATGTGGCCGTGCCACTACTAAATTGTCCCTACACTTTCTTGAGATCGGACGCAGCCCAGATGATATGTGGTGGGTGGTCCTCCAAACTGACCCACACAGGACTGCTAATTCCCTTTTCAAGTTAGAACAACGATGGGTTTTTAAGCTACGTACACATATCCAGGGACTCAACTATGACATCCCATGGACCAGCTTTACCAGTTAACTTTACAAATTTTTCATTTTTGGCACCAATAGATATTAGCATCTTCCCACTGATGCAACCAATAGAACTCCTATTTCTTGTATTTACCCTGGTGATTACCTCTCCTTGCTTAGTTTAGCTTTCATGTAATATCCGAGCATTCCTGTATCAACATCGTGGTACAGGTTTAGCAGCTTGAATAATTCGACATAAGATCCGTGTTACAGTTTACCCTTTGATTCTTTAATATGCCTTTTCAAGAGACTGTGTCGTGCATACCCCCTTTTCTATTTCCATGTCCTCCATGAGTTTGTGAGTACGACCCTTTGTTGATTTTTACTATTTCTCTGTGAATCACGTGTCACGTGACTTTACGTGATTCCACGTTCATCGGACACTCCCCCCCCCCCCCCCCCCTTTCCCTCCCGGGTCGGAGGATTTATTATCCCCGTTCACCGGCGTCCTTGCAATATCCAGGACGCACGGACCCGGGTAGGTCTCTACATCGGTCCCGGCAGCATTTGAAGTAAGTGCCGGCTAACCTCCCACTTTCATGGGATGTGGCCGCTCTTTTTGTTACCTATCTACACGGCTACCGCATTTATAAATACGGCACCGACTTTTTTAAGTCAGTCACGGTCCTTATAATGCCACCGCTGATAATGTGCTCTTGGATTTATTTTTGTTTGAGTTTCTTGGCACTTTTGTCCATCTATGAGTCCCATGCCCCCTGCCAGTGTGTAATCACCGGCAAAAACCTTTTATCTTGTTTTGTCGTTTTGCTTGGGAGGCCTACACTTACACACGGTGGGCTTACATCATTATTACTCTGATCAGTAGCATCCTCCTTTTGATTACAGAAACTCTGTTTTTTCAATATTCCGATCCTGGGACAACCATGTAATATGCAATAGCACTCTAATAATCTATGGAATACTTACTATAGACGCCTATTGAAGATTCGAACCTAATTGGTCGACATTTTTATTACCTTACTATATTTTGATTAACAAGACGTGACTTGACTATGATAATTATTGATCGTGATGTTTTCTTGTTAATTTGGTTGTGCTTCCTTATTTAGACCTACAACTGCGCCCGACCATTGGTCCACGTGGTCCTATGGAGCGCATTCCCCTAATGGGGGTGGTAAGCACTCTTTACATATACCTGTATGCACTTTCTCACTTCTCAACACGGACACTGTTACACGAGTTCATGTTTTTTGCACTCTTTCTTTGAATGTTTTGCTGTATCCTGTTAAACAATTAATTGATTTATTTCATTTTCAGGGCTTTAGTTAGGAAACATATGCACCTGACTAATGTAAGTGATTGGATGCTTGTTTCATATCTTTTCAGCTACCTGTAATACTGGTACTTTGGTCAAGAAGACACATTAGTCCCTTTTGATTAGGAGATTTAGATAGTCAACTTGGTCCTGACAGAGCATCAATGGACCCGTATGGGCCACTAGGATGCGAAACATGTTGACCCATGAAAAGGGTTGGTTTGAAAACTGTCCAACCTCCCTTCCATTCATAGATTCCAATAGAGTGATTGATCATTATTTCTATTTCACTCGTTTGACTACACTTCTTTTTTAATCTTGGTCCCTGCCTTCCAACTGGTTCAATAAATTATTTACCCACTGGAGGTTGTGAGAGCCAATTTTAATCATTTTTCCACTTTGATCTCCTGTTTCATTCTCCCACTCAATCCTGGGGTCATGGCACCATCATTGTAAAAGATCTCCGGCAAAGAGCCCCCCCATTTGGGGTGGAGCCCGTCAGACATTGCAGCGCCGGTCTGACGAGGAGCTGTACCGATGATGAAGCATGACATCCTTTTGGATGTGTGAGGTTATTTGCTCCTAAAATTCAGGACCTCCTTATGTGTTTTTCTTCCTCTTTACTGGAACAGTGTATTGATATTTTTCTATAGCTTTATTGGGGGGATATACACTGGACCACAATACCCCCCTATCCCTCTCTTTTTGAACCTGACCTTGTAGAGCCCCAGAGACCACCACTACCCTGGGGCCAGAAACATAATAGTGGGGGGCTGTGTGGCCCCACCTCCCAAATCATATGGGGACCACCACCTCCGGGGCCAGCCCGTGCAAATTAAAGGAGGAGGACTGCACAGCCCCCCTCCTGGAGCCATTAATAGCCCTGGGGACCACCATTTCCCCCCTCACCTCCCAAGGGCCTGCTCCTGCTATCTCCCAATGTGCCCACCCTTGGGAGATGGCAATTTGCTTTCTCTTGGCGGAAGCTGTGACAGCTTCTGCCAAGCAAGAGCAAACACTAACTCTACTCTACTCCCAGCAAGCAGGAGCTGTAAAACTGGAAAGGATTGCTCCCGCACTCAGTGAGCTGCATTTGTGTGGCGTCAAGCCTGGAATGTGGAACAGGAGGTCGTCGCGGGGATGGAATGCGAGGACGACCGTTGACTGAAAGGCAGCAGGCGAAGCGTCTGGGGTGGTTTGGCACCATTTATCGTGCTTGTCTTGTTGCTGAATAAACCCTTGTTCCAGCTCCTCGGTGTACATCTTTTATTCCAACAATTTCTTACAGCTCCCTGCATGCAGGAGCAATGCTAGCTCCCATAGGAGGTTGAGAGCCAGCTAGGACAGTGGGAAACTTCATTCTCTCCCCGTGGTCCCATCAATGCACACTGGGTGCCCTGGGTGGGGTCAGGGCAACCAGGTAAAAGTGACTAGGCCCCGGGATCCCAGGGGCTAAAATTCCCTGTGGAACGGGTGGGGCACACGGGCCCCCTCCCCCTTTTACTAATGGCTGGGCCCTGGAGAATGGTGTCCCTAGGGCCTAAATGGACCAGGGTGAGGGGAGCCCCATCGAAGACCAGAAAGGACCTATTCTGAAGAAAGGACTCCAGCCAGACTAGCACGGAACCGGAGATTCCCACACTCTGTAGTCGGTCAACCAGAATGACATGGCTTACGGTGTCAAAGGCTGAACGTAGATCAAGGAGGATCATTGCTGCCGATCCTCTCAGAGCTAGCAGCCTTTTGGCTTCTTCAACCACCACCAGAAGAGCTGTTTCTGTGCTGTGCCCGTTTGAGTGGGATGCAAAATATCATGATTTTCCACAAACTAACAGCATGATTGACATATTTTTCTAAGGTTTTGCTTATCCTTGGGAGAAGAGAAATCGTGCAATAGTTACTCAGGTTTAGAGGGTCCAACTTGGACGTCTTCAGAAGGGCTTTAACCATAGCATGTTTCCATGCCTTAAGGGTACAGCCCGTCATTGGAGAGAGATTCACCATTTCTGGAAGCGTGGGGAGTATCTAATCTGTTACTGTGGCTAGAATACGTGGTGAACCAGATCTTTGGGAGCGACCGATTTAATTTTAGTCATAATGTTTGTGAGGTTATCCAGTGTCATGACAGGGATCACATTCAAAAAGTGTAGATTTTTGCCGGGCAATACATCCTTAAATCTGTTATTGCCAGTTTCAGAGTGCTGATGTAATGTATTATAGATATTCAGATTTTTTTCTAAGAACAAATTTGCCAATTTGTTACACCATGAAGATGAGGTTTCCAGAGTGGAACCAGTTGAAGCAGGTTCGAGAGGGGTTTTAACTATTCGAAACATCTCATGTGAGGAACTGGTAGCACAGTTAATTTTTCCCTCAAAATAAGCTGCTTGTGCTTTTTTAAACTCTGTATGATAAACTCTGATTGTGTCCTGGTATTTCTCCTTGGTTATCTCTCCTCCAGACCCTTTCTGCTCTTTTACATGCTTGTTTGACCTTTCGGAGATTGAGCGTGTACCAAGGTGCAGATTTATCTTGCAATTGTCTAATCTTAGTTTTGAGGGGAATAAATTGATCAAGCGTGGACTCAAACCACGTCGAGATCCTGTCATTTGTCAATGTCATGTCTTAGCCCTAGAAAGGTCTGTGATTCCTCATCAGCTGTTTCCATACTTCGATTGGTGATTTCGACCAAGATTGGTCTTTCGAACGAACTGAATTTTAGTTTATTGGGGAAGAGGAATATTCCAGATTCAATGGAATCGGAAATTGATCAGACCAAGTGACTAGGGAGGGTTTTAAAACTTCTAGCAGGTTAGCATTTGAAAAGAAAGGGTCTAGGAGATGGCCTTTCTCGTGGGTGGATCCAATCACCCTTTGTGATAGTTGAATAGCCCAGTCCTGTAGAAGGCCCGTGACTTGAGAATTAGCTGACTGTTCAGGGTGAAGGTTAAAATCACCTACAATGGAGAAATTCATTTTGGTGCTAGTTAGTTTTGTAGTTACTTCAAGGAGTGAGTGGAGAAAATTATCACTAGAGCCATGTGGTCTGTACAGTAATATTCCAGCGAAAGTAAAGGTAGGAGAGGAGGTAATCGCAAAGGTCATACTTTCACAGTCCGGGAAATGGGTGGGTTTGATACAACATCTGTATTCTTCCTTAAGTATAATTGCTATCCCTCCACCCTTCCTATTCTCGAGGTCTTTTAGCAGGATATAGTATTCTGGAGGTAGAGCCTGCACAATGTCTGGCCTCGAGTCAGCATGAAGCCAAGCCTCAATTAGAAATACCGCATCCAGTACTTTCTCCTCGATAATGGCGAAAATATATCGCTTGTGACTCAGCAGCGATCTACAATTAATTAGGAACATGTGCCACCTCCTTTTCTCATTTATGTATTTCTCTGAGCAAATCACTTTGGAAAAGGAAAAGGAGCACTGTTTGCAAGAAGTGCCCCCCCTTACTTAAATACAGTGGCGGCAACCATGATTAGTATTCCCTAGTAACGCCAGTAATTGGAAAGGGGAATAGATTTGATTGCTCACCTGTGAGGGACAAGGGGTCCTGGCCCCTGGAACCATTCGGATGCTGACCGGCGCAGACGCGCACCAGCAGCACGCCTGCTGCGCATCTGCACACCTCACTGCTTGGGTAGCTTGAAATATGTGAAATAACAAAGTAAATGCTCACTTGTTTTATTCACCAGTTCCCTTCAAAGTAGAATGTCATTGTTTCATGACGTTGTTCCATTGGACAGAAGTCCCTCCCATTCATGTTGGCATTCAAATTTTCTTTACTAGGAAAAAAAATAATTGTTCAATCATTTGTCAGAAGTGTAGTTGAAATTCCTCCACAGATTCTAAAACTAATCTGAAGAAGGAATTAATCCAAAAATAATCATAAGGCCCATCAATAGGCCATATGGTATACTTTTAAAAAACAGTGCTTTTTATATTTGATGCCTTGAAGATGCTGTGCAGTACGTCCGCAAGTGTTTTGGAAACTGCGGAAGTTGTTGAAATTTGATTGTAGACCAGGCTGTTTGCAGGGCAAATGTTTGTGCCTTAGAAGTGAGGTTAAAGACACATCTTTCTGTGCTGGATCAACAAATGTGTTTGATTTATGAAAGCACATATTTATCATATCTACTTTTGGCAAGGAAACACTTTCAAATATCTTCGTAGGAGGAGGGTAAAATGTTATACCACAGCATTTTACTACTTTATAAACAGTATATAAACATGGCCCGGAGTCAACCAACAGCAACAGGAAACCGTTTGCTACGAGAGTATGAGATGGAATGAATGAAGCAAGTGTTGCAAGTAATTTACAGACACTGCCAGGCTTCACACGGTTACAAAAGTCACAGAAAAGTGAATGTCCTAGTGGATTTGTGCAGGCATGCAGATGTGCTTACTAATGCAGGTTTGTCTTGTGCTCAACATTTGAATTTGAAAGGGAATTTCCAGGCGTATTAATGAAAAGTATTGTGTAGTTTTTCATACCATCCGAAGGATGTGTGTTTCTGACAACCATTGAAGTGAAAGGCATTAATTGGCAAAGAAACTGCTCCATGCAGGAGCTACATAATATGGTGGGTTCTCTATATGTTCAATCGCTAAGAGTGTAAGATGTTTTCTTTTTTTGAGACCGTTATCTGTTTTGAGGTGAACATTTAGGGACCGAACAATGCTGAATCGTGTTCTAACTGCCGTGGCTCTCTATTTTTCTCAAAGTTTTTAATACCCAACTTAATTCTGTTATTGCTTACAATAGAGCCTGCTCATGTTGCCAAATAATGTAATCTTTCCTTAAAATATTAAGAAGAAATTATGGTTGAGATTGCACATATGTGTTTTGAGAGGGTCAATAACTTTTTTAAAAATTATTTTTATTAGTCATTGGTCATCAGTTTGCCAGTACTATGGTAAGAGAAATTATCACATTAATGACATGCATATACGTATGCTTCTCCACCAATGAGCAATACAATAGGGAAAATAACAATGATATAAACTGGTACAGACACTATGCAGGTACAGCATCATCAGTGATACAATAATAGGAAAGCAGTCCTGCTTCTCTCGCCATCCCATCTCCACCCAGTTGACAGCTCGTCCCTCCCTATGCAACCATTCATAACATTCCCTTTGCACTTCTGGGAAACCCCTCAGATCCCTCCTCTCCCTTCCCCTCACTCACTGTGCTCCCTCATCGACTGCTGCCATCCCCCAAACCCCAGATCATGCCCCTGAGTGTGAGAGAACTCTGTGCCCTGTGATGGGGCACCCGGTCCTCATTCCTGGGTGCATATCCTCCAGCAATGTACCCAATCCTCTCGTACCCAGCCACCCTCCATTTAGCCAACACCAAGCCTAACTGTAGGAACCTCCATCTGATTTTGCCTCCTTTGGGCACCTTGATAATACCCAGCAAGCATACCCAGGGTGACTCCTCAACTATCAATGCTGTCACCTCCCTCATCTTCGCTACTACCCCTAGCCAGTAATAACATACACTGGAGCACTCCCATGCCATATTCAAGAAGGAGGCCCCTTCTCCACACCTAGGACAATCTGTCCCCCTGCTCGCACACATCCTGTTGAGCTTAATTGGTGTTAAGTACGTGTGGTGCACAAAATTAAAATGTGCCAGTTTGAATCAAGCGTTGCACAAGACCTTCTTCACTTAGTTGCATGTTGCTCTCCATTCCGGATCAGTGAGGGGTGGCATCATTTTTTTTCCCTCAAGCTCGCCGTTCCACAGGCTCGACCCAGGCCCCATCTGCCCTTAGAGTCATATAAAGGTGAGTCACCATGCTTCTCATTGACCCTGCTGTTAGCATTAGTCGCAGCGTGTCCGTCAATCAAGGGGTATTCCGAAAATCTGTCCATATTTGTTGTGCCGTGCTCACCAGCTTGGCACATTGCAAGAAGTGCTCCCGCCGCAAACATCTCTTGTGCCTCCTCCAAGGTGATTAACACCTCCCCTGGGTAGAGATCACACAGCGTTTCACATTCCCCCATCTCTGTATGGACATGCCCTCACCAATATATCTTGAAAAGGAGCAGCATCCACATGTCTAACTCCCTGGAGAAAGGCAGTTGCTTAAACATTCTGATGATCACTCGTTCCCACACCTCTGCCACCTGTTTGACCAGATAAGGGTTACCAGGCGACATACGCGATCCACGCATGAGCAGTTCCATCAAAAGGTGCGGGCTGTATGTACCACGCAGCAATCTCATTGCTCAGGTGTCCTCCCAGATGCCCGTTGGGCAGCATACTGCAGTTTGGACGCATAATAGTAGAGCTCTAGGTCTGCAAAGCCAACAAATCTCGCTTGAGCTGTGGCAGTGTGACCTGGCTCCTCCTCCCAGCCCACACTACAGAAATCCTTAAACTGTCCAACACCTTGAACAAACTTCACAGGAGCATGTAAGGCACATTTTGGAGTACATATAAGCACCTGGGAAGAAACATAATTTTTGCCACTGCATTTCTACCCATCATGGAAAGTGGCAGTGTGTTCCAGAAGCAAACAGACTTTGTTAATCCGTCCCTCAATGGCTATACATAATGCAATCGCTGATCTTCCATTGTGTGTCCCACCATAACAGTAAGATACAGAAAGGGAGTGGTTTTCATCGCAACCCAAATATACCAGGTCCGTCTCGGATGCCTCCTCTACTGCCCCCAGGGGAAACAACAGCGACTTTCCCCTATTCACATGCAGACCCGCCACCTCCCCAAATGTTTCCAGTTTTGTCAGAAGCTGCAGTACTGTCTCCACAGGGTGCTGCTGATAGAACCTGCTTAGAAGAAAATGAAGTGAGTAGCATCCCCAACTTGGAAGCCTTTGTCTCCCATATCTTTCCGAAACATTTCTGCCAATGGTTCCATGGCCAAGGCGAAAATGACCGTCGAGAGCTGGCAGCCCTGCCATGTACCTTATTGCACACACAATTTGTCAAACAGCTTTACCCCACTGCAGACCCTAGCGCTGGGCTCTGTGTATAACTGTACCCATTTACAAAACTGAGGACCAAACCCCAGTTTGCGGAGCAGAAGCTGCATTTAACGCCACTCCACCTTGTCTAAAGTCTTAATAATTTTCACTACCCTGCACAGAGTACAGCACATGCACGACCCTGTGTGTGTTTAAAGTAATGCTTTGCCCCGACATAAAACCACACTGGTCTTCATGCACCATGTGTTCTGACCACCTCAGTCAGTCTTTCAACCAGAATCTTAAATAATACCTTGGTGTCCACATTAAGCATGGTGAGGGGCCTACAGGAAGACGGGTCCGTTGCATCTCCCCCCCTGGTTTAGGAACAATACACATCACTCCCTCCCTCACAGTGGGGACCGTGTTCCACTCTCCTGTGCCTCATGGAATACATCAAGTAGTAGACCCGCCAGCTGAGTTGCATAGGCCTGGTAGAATTCCTCAGGGAAGTCTTCACCCCCACCCAGCGCCATCCCTCTATTCATGTAACCATCGCTTCTCTAATCTCCTCCAGGGAGATTTTGACCTCCAATTCTTCTTGCAATAAGGGTGACAATACGGGCAAGTCCACACTGCCCAAATACCTGGCCACTGTTGCGGCATCCGCTGCTTGTTCCCCGCCAAGGAGATCCTGTAAGTGATCCCCTAAAGTGGCATTAATAAGGCATTTGGTGGTGGCCAGGGTCCCATCTCATTGATGAAGCACTGAAATAAGGATCCTTGCCATCTCCTGCTTAAGCAACCATGCCAATAACCTACTAGGCTGGTCTTCTCTCGGTGCAACTGTTGTTGATATTTCCGACTTGTAAACCTTTCTTGTCTATCCCAAGTGTCTCCTCAGTGCCTCTTAATCTCAACCACTGAGCCACCCTCATCCTAGTTTCACCCCCAAATTTGCGCTTCTGCTAGCTTAGTCTCCAGGTCCCCCAGCTCAATTTGCAATGGCCGGCACAGGCTGCACACCTTACCTAGGCATTCCCATCGGATGACTGCCTTTAGTGCCTCTCTCTCAGTACCCCTACTAGATGTTGAGCTCCAATTACCCTCCAGGTACTCAGTGATCTTTTCACCTAGCATTTGCCTAAATGGCACATCCAGGAGCACATGTGACTGCAGACACCAGTATCTCCTCTCATCCCGAACCTGTGCTCCGCTTCACTCCAGCAAGGGCAAGGAGTGACCAGATAAGAATCTTCCCAGGTATGGTATTTTCTGAAGCTCTGCCCTTATATTCGCTGTTTCCAAAGCACAATCCAGCCGACTATAGGTATCATGGTGGCTGAATAACGGGACACCCAATTCATTCTTTGCCAATTAATGCCTTTCATTTATATTCTTGTCAGAAACACATATCCTTGGGATGGGATGGAAAAATACACAATACTTCTCATCCGTTAAGTCTGGAAATTCCCTTTCAAATTCAAACTTTGGGCAAAAGACAAACATGCATTCCTAAGCAGATCTGCATGCCTGCACAAATCCATTAGGACAGTCACTCCTCTGTGACTCTGTCGCTTCCCCCAGGGTATCTCTTCCGCCACACATCCTCACATCCCAGGTTACACATGGCATCAGTCAGCGTGTCAACCATTCCAGGTTTAGTTGTAACTCTCGGGGGGTCTACTGTCTACTCTGGGATCCAAGACACAATTAAAGTCCCCCACCCATAACACCCTCTCCACCATCTTATCCGTTATTAGTGCCTACATTTTTGGGGAAAAAGTCCCTATTATCCTCATTGAGGGTGTATGTGTCCAGAATGGTGATGCCCACCCTGTCCAGCACTCCCAGTACCAGGACATATTGACCCTGTGTATCTGTCTTAGTATAAAGTGGGTGGAAGGGGACCCCAGGAGCCACCCAGACCTCCACCCCACAGGCTTAGTAGGAGGAGGTGGACATGATCAATTGCCCCCTCCATCTTTTCTTCAACTTATCGGCGTCACACTCAGTGAGGTGTCTCCGGCTGGCACTTCAACACTCGCACCAGTACATCTCAGTTAGGAGTGCACTGTATACCTCTTGCCATAGCTACCCATACCGCTGAGATTCCATGTGCTTATTTCATAATTCTGTGCCATGCCAGTGGCCAGTACCCCTCCTCTACTGCCTCAGGAGCGTAAACCTCCCCAGAACCTGGGTCTCTCTTTCCTTCCACACTGCATCTGTGCTGGCACCACTCAAACATTCCATAGCATGACCTGTACCTTAACAAAAACAACTGCAAAACCCCACCTCTCCTTTCCATCCCAGACAGTCTTGCAACAACAATAAACAAAACAATTGTGATCGCCCACCATCCTGCGCTAAAGTGGCATAGGTACATCCCCTACCTTAACTCCACTGTGAGCAAACTGGTTAGCACTCTGACCTCACTGTCCGCTCCCAACCTTCACACAGTAAACTATGCTATTCCCCCAAACATGCAGGAGCAAGTAATGCTGGTATTTTCCTCATACCAAACCGGGCAGCGTTCCACACCAGGTCTCTCCCAGACTACACTAACAGTGCCCCAACTAAGTATCCCTGTAGGAGCGGAAATGCAATAGCGCCACGCATCATTTATTGTCCAACTGGAGCATCCGAATAGCGAGCAAACCCAAGCCACCCACAGTTCCTTCATCTTGCAGTCACTTTCCTCCCCTCAAGATACTTACAAACCAAGACCATAGCCAGGCAGTCCACTAAGAATCAATTGGCCATGTCATCTAGTCTGTAAAGCATCAGTCCCTAATAGGGTTGGGGCCAAGCCCTCCTCCCCACTGTTCTGGGTGCAGTTTAGATCACCAGTGCTCAGCTGTACATCTGCAAGCGTGACATCATCCTACACCTTGATCCGCGATTCCTCACCCTGCCCCTGTCATCGATTGTTCCGGTGAAACATTCCACTGCCCTGCTCTTCATCCCTGCCTAGTCAGCTTTGACCTGTTCTCAGAGAGCCTGCCGCACTTTGTCCCATTGTTCAAGACAGGCCCAAATATCCTCAGGGCGGTCAAAGAAATTGGCCCTGCCCTGGGCGACCACCTGGAGCTTTGCGGGAAACAACACCATGTGCCGCAACCCCATAGCCCTCAGTTTCTGCTTAACTTCCACAAATGATTTTCTTTGGGATTGGACTCTCCAGGTGTAGTCTGAAAAAATGGCGACATTGCCTCTCGGGCCACCTTAAGGATGCAGAGTGTGTTGTGGTAGTTAAAGATCCATGCAATAGTGGCTCTCGGCGGGGGTATTTTGTTGCTTTGATTGCCTTTGGTTACTTTATCCATCACCATAGTTGGTCCCAGGGTGCCTGCTCTGCTAGTCCCCAGTGCGCTTTCAGTTAATGTCTAGAACTCACTGCATGGCAACCGCTGTGTGTCCCTATTTGGCTCCCTGATGACATAGGCCATCCTCCTACCCTCTGGTCCCTGCTCCAGATAGTCAATCCCACTGTTGATGCAGTCAGCCAGACCGCTCCCCCCAGCCACCACCAACATCTGATTCACTCCAGTGGGCAATCAGGGCCAGCCCCTATGTGTCTAGGGAAACCCTCTTGGGCTCAGATGTCCTGCTGAAGGTATGAGGCTAGATTATGAGTTGTAGGGTAACCCCTCTGCCACTCGGCAGCCATTACCATGCAGCCACAATACCCTCCTAAAATCAACTCTGTCCGAAGCCAGGGTCATGCCCCCCCCAGGTAGATGCAGTGTAAGTGCTCACCAGTCCCAGGCTGCCTAAAGCCACGCAGCAGATGGATCCCACTTGCTGTCCCCCCACACACCCTCAGGGTTCAATCTCAGTCCACCAGTTTGGTCCCCATCCAACGCTTTCAAAGTGCCACATCAGGCTCACATGCTGTCCAATGGCACCGCTACAGGATGCTCACCTCCTCAGCCCTCTTCTTTGCTTATCCTGGGGCCCCCACCTATGGTCAGCTGATCTCCTCAGAGCGTTGGGTAGGCTCGCTGGACCTCTGCTGTCTGGATGGTAACACTCACTCCAGGCCCACACGAGGCTGCGGGTGCCCCACTCAGCCCACACTTGGGCACTGCTTCTTCCTGCTCTCCTTGGGAGCAGACCACGTGACAACCCCCCCACCCTCTTTCTCAGTCCAGGAAAAAAAACCAGGGGGCCCTGACTCACCACTTCAGTATTGTCACTGTTGTGGTCTGGAGCAACCTTGGCCCTTCACTTGCACAGCCACGGCAGCTCATCTATGGCCCAGCGCCAGCCTAGGTCTTTGTTCACAGGCAACCTCAGCTGCACCCTCTCCCTCTGAAAACCCCAATGCTACCTCAGGCGTCTCAGGAGAGGGAGGGGGAGGAAGGGGACATCAGGTACACCACACCACTGTCTCGCCTCACCAACCTAGTTACACCGTGCTGCCACACGGTCTCCCCAGTCAGGCAGCTGTACCACTCAGCAGGGCAAAATCAGCAGTATCGGTCACTGAATCCACCCAATGAAAGTGTCAGGGGAAAGTGCAGGATTCCATGATTCAGCTCAGTTCAGGTGAAGCTCATTTCGTAGTTCCCATGGAGAGAGGATGCTGCAGGATAATTTACATGGGGCAGCTAAGCTTAGGCTCAAAACATCCAACACCTCCTCAAACCCACTTGTCAATAACTTTATATGGAGTTTGCATTATTGCACCCCAATTCTTTTTGGAGCCTCTTTCAGAATATGCTTGTTCCTCTTTTATGACAGCAACTATTTCTCATGTGATTTGGTCCTAGGAGTTAATTACATAAATACATATTTTATCTAATTTAAACTAGAATGAGTCATCCATCTCTGGCACTGAGTGGTTCTGTTGAGGGGGGCGGGGGGGTGGCATATGTTATATTATGAGTCTGGTTTATTCATAAATGGGCCAACAGCTTTAGAAATAAATCTGTACACACACCCATCAATGTTTATTGGCCAAGGCTTATTCCTTCTAGAGCATACGTTCCATTCTGCATCAATTCAGTCCATTCATTATGAGAGATGTTTTCCTTCCACTTCCAGTCTGAAAAGTGTGTTCGTTTAATTTTTGCAATTAATTGTCTTTAAATCGTTACCATACACAAAGCTCATGCATGTTGGTTGCTGTACTGTTCATAAATAGCATTTCTCTGGGAATCGTGCATGTCCTAAAGCATTTATCTAGGTCCTTAACCTTACAAAATCGGCACCCCACACACTTTTTCATTTATATTTTCTTTCCAGTATGCACAACCTTAGGCTGCAAACAACACAAATTGTGTGGAATAAAGAAATCTGTGATTGGTAATCACGGTTCATTTTTTACTTTGGTTCCTGAGAGTAATGAAAAGCAGATCCTGTGATCACAATTGATAGAAGGAAATCTTTTCTGAATACGTTTAGAACTATAGGCGGAGCACGACATTGCTCCCACTGTGTGTGATTTTAGATTTCTCTGGAATTGTTTGATTTAGGACTATAATGGTATCTGTAATGATGAAAACAAAACCGTTCCTGATGATTTTATGTATTTAAACGGAGATCCTAGCTAAGGAGGCATAGGAGCTCTAAAAAATGGCTGATTGGATCTACAACAAGGTTGACAAAAGTTAGAACTGTAGTCAGAAATCATGCTTTTTGTGATTTTTGTGTAAATCTGTTTAGCAATTCAAGAAATATATGGAAAGAGGTGCTTGGGGGTGATGATGAGGTGGTTATAAAAATAGGTATATCTGAACTGTTAGTTTCTAGATATACATTTAAAGGGGATTAGTCAATTCTGACTGGCTGGTCACAACATGAACAATATATTGTGGCAGCCTTTACAAGACAAGGTCACTGTGTCCTATAATGAATAAAACAAAACCTATACATATATATTGTAGGTCATAACATAAATCACTTGTTGGCAGTGCTATATTCATTTTAGGAATTATGTTGAGTTCTCAGGTGATTTTACCATGTGAAAAATGATTACCTGCTGCTGGGCTTTCATGAACCATGTTTGTGAGAAAACAGTTTTGTCTCGTGATTTTCTCACAGAGGTTTTGGAAGGTGCTACAGAAGCAAAAATGAGAGCACATTTTCTGTATGTTGGCACCATCTTCCTCAGCCACGTGAGAATGAAGTCTGGTATTCTAAGTAAAACAAGTACTTCCATATGTAGCCTGTTAGTTGATTCCCTAGTGTTGCAGCTGCCCACATTGTTCTAATGAACAATTAGAGTGCTAACAGTCTGTATTTATGAAAAACATATGGCATCTTGGTAGAAACAAAGCTGTAAATGTTAAAAGCATGTTCTTTACAAATGACCAAAATGAAGGGGTATGTTTTGTCATAGAAACTATGGTTAGTGCTCTACAAAGCTATAACAAGGTCACATTTTATGATTTCTCAAATATAGTTCTCATCTATGCCAGTAAAACTTGACATGCAGACTGAGATATGTACTAATTAACTCCCTTGTGATCAGGTGCAACTTTACAACAAAGTTCTAAATGAGCAACTAGAGTGCTACCATTCTATATGCCACATTTAAGAGGGCCCAACCGGCCACCTTGCCCCACATTAGCGTAATTTTTTATGCTAATCTGGAAATAGGTCGACAAAAACACCATGCCATATTTACAAAGCTGCACAATTCACCCTTGCGCCACATTATGCCTGTGCCATGCATAATGTATGCGGGGACCGTGTTCTGGCATTAGGAAGCCCAGAGAAATCTTGCAGTGGAATCTGAGATTCCACTGTACCATTTCTAGAGTCATTTTTAACGTCTGTCTAAGGCAGGCGTTTGCAAAAGGGCCTGAAATAAGTGTAAATTGTATACATATATGTCATATATTCACTCCAAACCCAAATGTTAGAGTGACATTATAGTTGGGTGCAAAGACCCCACTTTAGGGTAAAAAAAAAAAAACACAAATTTGCTAAAAAAAATAAATAATTAAAGCGATGTTATACCTAGGTGTTGGAATGAGACATAAGCTAACGTTATTAAAAATGAAATTCGCCAGTTATAGTTTAGTGAACTAACTATAATTTACGCCCCATCACACATTGCTTATGACTGCATATATTATATCACTCATGGCATGTTAACTTACATCCCTGATGACATCACTTTTGACATCTCAGTCATATTCTCCAGGGAGACCCTGCATCCAGTCCTCATCAGCACTCTGTGCCTAGGCTCCCTGCACCTAAACCTCCACCTAACCATCCACAAGCTTCAAGACCCCATTGCACTTGATCTTCATCCTGTCTGAGGCAGAGCTTAGCCAATGACCAAGGTGTGCACCCACCCCACAAAGCCACTATGCACAGACTTTTGACATACAGTGTGGAGGTTGTCTCACACCAGACTCGGCACCCAACATACAATAGGGTTTGGGTTTTGGGCTTGTTCTGTAGCCAGACTCTGCACCCAATCCTCCACATGTTACCAACCCCCGCTTTGCAGGCTGTTGGCCATGCACAGCAGCTGAGGTTGACCAGATGGCCATGCAAAGCAGTGGTGGTTGACCAGATGACCTTTTCTCTGGACACTCCTTTCGCTCACCCCTTCTTGACCACCTAACACCCTACTTGCTCAGCCTTTAATCCTTCATAGCCATGGTTTACCAAAAGGTCTTTTGTTCAATGAGGGCGAGTGGCTAGTTCTCCACTAGTGACCTATGCCTACTGCACCCATCCTTTGTATGAATGCAAGTAAAAAGACAATGACCTACATCAAAAGTGCTTCACTTATTCAATTTCTTTTGTCTTTTGAAAGCTTACAGACCAGCTTCAGAGTCCAACTATCAATGTAGGTTTAGGTTGTCTTATTACTACTTGTTCACAAAGCCTATAGCACACTGTAATTGTATTATATAGCGCTTACTGCCCCTCACAAGGCATCAAAGCGGTTTTTGGCAAGTAGTACGCTACTCTGGAACCCATAAAGGATTAGTATAGTAAAATATGAGTTAATTTGTGCAGTGGACATGTTAGTTGGATTGAACAGGATAATGGTGGTATAGAGGAGGGAAGAGGCTAAAAGTGTTATTTGGGAGATCATAGTAGTAAGATGAGATATGGGATAAGTAAAAGCAGAGATGGACGAGGGAAGGGTCTCTAGAATTTATTACTATGATTAGGGAAATCATAGAAGTAAAATGAGGTTTGGGGTGAGACAAGGAGGGATACAGAAGGGAAGAGTCTAGAAAGGGTTGTATTGGAGATCATAGTGGTAGAATGAGGTTTGGAATGAGTTTAAGAGTGGAGGTAGAGGATATATTGAGAGAGGTAAAGGATGAGACAGAGCAGTGCATTGGAGAGAGTCAACTTTTTTTCCTTCTGCAGTAGGAGTAAAATAACAAATATATAGATACATAACTACATAGAAAGGGTATACATGTATTCATAAGGAAGATAATATATCAAGATATAAAGTTGAATTGTATAAACACAGACTTTCAAATGTTGCTGTACTTGAGTCTAATTTATTTGTGTATTTTTATAACTTATTTTTTTTAATTTAATATTTTCCTCATTTCACTAGTGAAGCACTTGTAGATAAAATAGTTATGATACTTACATATTGTGATAGATAAATAAAATAGAGATCCACAAGCATCTAATCGAATAACTGATATAAAAACTATGTAGTGACCTATGTACATGTATGTTCTTTCATCCTTAACCTGGCAGGGTGCCAAAGTGAGACCTACACCTTCAGTCTAATCCGGACATTTTCACTCTTTGAATTTGCTGAATGTGTAATTGCATTGAGTTTCTGTTGTGAGGGAAATTATGATTTTCCTCCTATCCACAGTGACAGTCCTCTGTTTGGGGCCAGCCGTCAGGACTGTAAACCTCCCATTGCATCAGTCAGCTCTGTAACACCAGAAGGGCCTTCTTCATCATTAAGTTCTAAGTAACAGTAGATAGATATTTTTACCAGAAGGAGTAGGCACTCTAAGAAGACAAATATTTGCTGCATGTCTAGCATATGTAGTTGTTCCACCTGTGTTTGGAGATGTAATACAGAGGTTTCAGCACATTCCCTGAAATGTAGCTTTACCAGGCAAGCCTTCACCTAGGATTTCGGACGAATCACAGATGAAGCAACATTTTGCACGTCCGTCTCCATCTTACGTAGGCACATCTCAAAGATTTGAAGTGTCTCCTCAGAGGTTAGTTTATACCCAATGGGCCAGATGTATTAAAGGATTTTGCTTTTGCAAACGGTGCGAATCGGTAAATTCCACCATTTGTGAATGCAAAATTGCCTTTCAGGAGGTGTGAAAGGCAATGCAGTGCAGTTTTAGGGAATCACAATTGTTAGTGATTCCCTAAAATTGCGACATTGAATAGGGAATGGCAAATAGGGAATTCCTATTTGTGGTTTTCAAAGCATATGTATCATGCATTTCCTAAATGCGAACTGGGCATTTAGGAAATGCAATTACCACAAATTCAAATTTGGGGGTAACCATGTGCAATTTTAAAAATGCATTAATAATGCATTTCTAAAAGTGGCATGTAGTGCACACGTGCCCCTAGGCCATATGTGCCCTTTACATGTACACAATTTCTTGGGGGGGGGGGGAGGGGGGGGTGCATCAAAGGGGGCCTTAGGCCCCCTGCACCCTTGGATTTGCATTACCTAATTTGTGAATTCCAAACAGGAACTCGCAAACTGGGAAATGCAAATCCATTCGCACCTATGAGTCCCATTCCCTAATAGCGGTGCAAATTTTAAGAAATCGGTATTAGGGATTCGCTAGTTTCTTACATGCCATTTTGCATTTCTCAAATAGTGATTCTTAAAATTCGCTATTTAAGAAATGAAAACCAGGTCTTTGATACATCTGGCACAATATTTTTAGTGGTGTGGTGTAGGTCATTCAAAGTTAGCAATATTTTAAAAAGGCTGTATCCTTACCCGAATGGCAGTATCACACACACAAACCGCAGAGGAGATTTTGGTTAGAAAACATTTTATCCTACATTCTTTTTGTACCTCTTTCCATTCTAGACCTCGTTCTACAAGGCGCTATCCACCAAGTACAGGGAAGTCAGACAGGCACACTAATAATGTTCCTACCTGTATAGAAGAGATTCGTGAAATCTAGGTGTTTTATCGTCCCCTCGGAGCATCCTAAGGTGCAGTTCAAAGTGCAATACCTCATAAGATTTAGTTTCCACTGGGTCCAACATAATCCTGTATGGCCTAGTATTTATATCTGTCTTCCCTGCCACAGCTTAGCCAGAGAGCAGAGAGCAGTGCATTGGGCCAGGAACGTTGCCTCCCCTCCAAGGCAAAGTGCATCCTCACACCACCATTCCGTGTGCAAGTCGTAGACTACCGCACAACCCCTCCAATACTTAACCCACACTAGGAATTACCCCACTAGAACTTCAACAGCAGTCTGCCATCATATTGAACTTCTTCAACAGGTGGAAGAGAGGCGTGATACTTCTCTCTCCTCATTGTTGCTGATACAAGATGAAATAACCTGTTATGTTTTGCAGATTTGAATATATGTCACTATACCAAGGTTGACAATATTGACCGACCATAATCTTGTATCCACTACACCAACCTACCACTACATTGTAAGGTACCCATATATTAAATATTCGTAACTCCATCGATACGTAACTTGGATGGAAAGCAGCATTACTGCCATACAATACACTGCATGCAGTATAGTGACCCCCCTACCCCTGCGGATGCAAGCCAACTTGCCACATCTGCTGGCGTGCTGGGCTATCCCATGCCCAATTAGAGGATGCTGCACCAGAGCAGAAAAATTAATCGTCTTCTCAGCCACATAGTGTTTATGAATATTAATGATGAAACGGTTTTACGACACAAAATTGATTATATGGTATGCAGGAACCAGAGGAACAACTCTGTAGGGGATATCAAAGGGTCGCGGTGCCTACAGCAAAAGGCTCATCTGAGGTTTTTGAGGAACATGCTCAGCTTCCCAGAAAGAAAGGTACAAGCGATTAACAGGACTCGAGAACAGTGGGAAGAAAGTTGTGCTCTGATGAGCAAGTGCCTGAGAATGTCTAATCTGTTTTACAATGTTTGAAGAAACGTGGACATCCTGCACTAAAACTCAGCCTTCCTTTGATTTACTTAGGAAAACAAAAGCTATGCCATTGCCTTATAAATAAATAATGAACTGTTTTCTGATAAGCTGGGAAGATACAGAGGGAGCCTTTGACCTTGTAGATGCACCAGCAGGTGTCACAAAGCATGACCAATGTGTTTTTATTAATACGCGGGACGAAGATGTCGGATAAAAATGGAAGAATCACGTGGGTTTATGGCGTTGGCAAGTAACAAAAAAATGTTAAATTTCGGAGAATAGATCTAGCCCGTGATACAGTGTTTTTTGTTTGCTCTTGATGTAAAACAGTAAAGGGATTGCTAGAGACCTACATGCCTTAGGAGAAAGATGGTAAGGGGCTACTAAATAGGACACAAATTAATAGAGGTAACAAACTGACAACCTGGCTCATTGGACGGGTGCCAAGAGCTTGTGAATTTATAAATCAGTGTGTCAGAGAGTAACATGCAGATACTCCCATTTAGGTTAATCCTTAGTTTTTAGCCATCGATATTAGTTTAGGGTGGTTGCATCGATGTTGACTACAACCCATCTAACAAACTCTGAAGACTAAGTTAAGAAAGAGCTGGGTGTTACATTTTAATATTATTGCTTCCATTCTTTCACATAATAATAGTGGTCTCACTAAATAAAGGTACATGTCACATTGCACCTAACAGTGGTGTGAAAAGAAAGGGTGTTCTCTTAAGAGTGAGTGATTTTGCCTTAGACATATTTGATCTGCACCTACTTTTCACAAAGTCCAAACAGTAGATACCCAACCTCATGAAAAATAACACACAGAAATGTTACTTTGCCATTCGATATTAACCAGAAAACAGGCACATTTCAATACCCTGGTGTCAGAAAGTAAGTGGATCCAGTGATTAGGTAATGTGTGGAGCCCACTCTAGTAGCAATAACATGAAGTAAACATTTCCTGTGTGTTTATCCGTCTCTCACATCGCCCTGGGGAGAGGGGGTTGAATTCTACCCCACTCTTTACAAACCTATTTATGCTCAGTAATATACGAGAAATGTTGTTTATGCACAGCTTCCATTATGTCCCAACAATGCACCTGAATGTGGTTGAGGTCTTGGCTTTGACTTTATCATTACAAAATCTTGATTCTTTTAATTTTTCATCCATGTTTTTTGCAGCACTGCCCTGTTTCAAGATCCACTTGCAGGTAAACTTTACCAGTTGGACTGATGCTCTCGGAAATTCCTCTATAATGCACTGATATAGGGAGAAATTCATGGTAGACTCAAGGATTGTGAGGCAAACCATCACACCTTCACCACCAACATGCTTGTCTGTTAATAGGTATATTTGTTTTGCATTTCTATATAGCGCAAACATTCCCCAACGGTGCCAGAGCGCTTTACAGTAGAAATGTCATTAAATGGATGGTTACAGATAATTACATAAGCTCAAGAATAACAAAATTACCAAAGGAGGCAGGTTATAGAGTAGGTATATACATCAGTGAAGCAACTTGCAAATAACAGCAGGAGGATATTTGTGAGCACCTGATGAAGTGGAGGTAGTGTATTTCAGTGCCAAGAAGTGAGTGAACACGTTCTCAGTGGAGGGGAATTGGCTGCAATGGCTTGGCTAAAGTATTGTCGAAAGCGGAGGGTTTTTATTTCAGTTTGAGGTTCCCAACAAGGTAGTAGTGTGTAGGTTTGGAGGTAGCCAGTTCCAAATTCTTGTTGTGCTATCGAGAAAGATTGTGCCAGGAGCTGTTCCTTTTTAAAGATCACAGGTTCTAGCAATAGTGCTTTGGCATTTCGTGATGCTCTAGAATGTCTTGAGAACTTGAGCTTGTCCTTCAGGTAGCGGGGGTGGATGCGTGCAGGGCCTTATGGGTAATGCAAACAGTCTTGTATACAGCCCTGGCTTCAAGTGGGAGCCAGTGAAAAGAGATCAGCACAGGTCTGATGTGTACATTCATTTTAACCTTTTTCCTTTTTGACCCCATACACAAACCATGTTGCTGAGTATAGAATCAGTTACGGGTTTTGGGGTGGGGGGATGGTGAGATGGGTTTTGGGGAGATCAATCAACAGGCAATTACAGTAGTCAACCTGGGAGAGCACCAAAGTATGAGCGAGACATTTTAAGTTCTAGTCAGGAATCTAGTGACTGATTCCCCAGAGAATGCTAAGTTGTTAGCACATGCATTTCTGATCATGGTGCTGATTTGAGAATGCAAATTGAGCTTTGTTGGACCTGGCCCTTTTTGCAGGGTCATCCTCAAACTTTTTGCCTCCTTTCTCCTATTTTTTTCTGACCAGTTTTTGTTGGCTTTAGGACTCTGGGCACTTTACCACTGCTAACCAGTGCTAAAGTGCAGATACTCTCTGGGTAAACTGTATGTGAAATTGGCTTTTCCATGATTGGCATATCTGATTTACTAGTAAATCCCTAGTAAAGTGCACTAGAGGTGCCCAGGGCCTATAAATCAAATGCTGCTATTGGACCAGCAGCACGGATTGTGCCACCCACATGAGTAGCCCTGTAAAGATCTGTACACAAAGACCTGCCATTGCAGTGGTTGTGTGTACAGTTACAAACTGCCAATTCGACCTGGCAAGTGTACCCACTTGCCAGGGTCAAACCTTCCCTTTTTATACATGTAAGGTACCCCTAAGGTAGGCCCTAGGTAGCTCCGTGGACAGGGTGCAGTGTTTGGTAAAGTAAGACATGTACTGTTGTGTTTTACATGTCCTGACAATGAAATACTGCCAAATTCGTTTTTCACTGTTGCAAAGCCTATGTCTCTCATAGGTTAACATGGGTGCTGCCTTTAAATAGCTGTTAAGTGTAGTTTCCCTTTGGGAGCAGATAGAGACCTGGAGTTTGGTGTCTCTGAACTCATAATTTAAAAATACAACTTTTGGTATAGTTGTTTTTTAAATTGTCGGTTTGAAAATGCCACATTTAGAAAGTGGTCATTTTCTTGCTTTAACCATTCTGTGACACTGCCTGCTTGTGTATTCCCTGACTGGGTTAGACTGACAGTTGAGCTATTTTTGAATCTCTACTAGACCGTGACACAAAGGGAGCTGAGGTGTAGCCTGCATATCCTGATGGGTCATCTGGGCAAGAGTGGAGGGAGGAGCTGACACTTACACCTGAATGGGCTATGCCTGGCCACACACAATGCAGTCTCCAACCCCCTGGTGTGTGTTTGGGTCCAGGCCTGGGCAAGCCTGCTTCAAAGGCAGAAAGGGGTATAAGTAGTGGACCCAAAACCCCACATTTTTAGATTACTTCTGGACTCGAAAGGAACCTCTGCCAAGGAGAAAAGCTGAAGAACTGGAGGACGAGTACTGCCCCTTTGCCTGTGACTGTGCTTTGCCCGGTTGGCCTGCAGTTGCTGCTTCTGCCTGAAAGAGGACAAATACCTTGACCTTGTGGTATATTCTTACTTGTTAAGTGTCTCTAAGGGCTTGGACTGAGCTTGACTCCTGTTTTGAAGTCTCAGGGCCATAAAAGACTTCCTTTGTGGGCACCTGGAGCCTCTGCGGAGACTCCTACCCTGCCAAGTGGTGCCCTATCCAGTCCCTGGGCCCTTGAAAGGTGAAGCTGGTAGAGCCAAGGTGGAAATCCATACAGAGGAGCCATACGGGGAAAGTTTTGACGCACCACCTGCAACGCAGCTGTAAAAAAAGACGAACCACCTGCATGACGACTGAAAAATCAACGCACCGCCTGCTTCCTGGAAGGAAAATCGACGCATCACCTGCATCATGGCTGGAGAAACGATGCAACACCCACTTGCGGCTGTTGAAAACAACACAAACACCATGCATTGCGTATTATCATTCTTGTGCAGCCGGATTTTGCATGCAACATCGCTGGGCATCAAAATCGCCGTGAACGTCCCTGGACCTGAAGTGCCCGTCCAGAAATTGACACATCACCCTCATGCGGGAGAAACAAATTACGCATCCCTGACTTTTCTGACGCACGCTCGCCTGTGCGGCTTTAGTTTTGACGCAAACCAGGTACTTTGTGTAACATCAACACATCCATTGATTTCAATAGAGTAAGACTCTTTTTAATTTAAAAATTCATAACTTCACTTGTGTATGTTGGATTTTTGTTGTTTGGTCTTGTTTGATTTAGATAAATATTGGCTATTTTTCTAAACTGGTGTAGTATCTATTTTGTTGCGTTTTCACTGTATTACTGTGTATTTTGGTACAAATACTTTAGACATTGCCTTTGAGATAAGCCTGACTGCTTTTGCCAAGCTGCCTAGGGAGTGAGCAGGGGTTATCTTAAGTGGGTATCTCCATTGCCCAAACTAGAGTTAGGGTCCCTGTTTAGACTGAGTGCAAACTGACTGCCAACCAGCGACCCCATTTCTAACAAGCTTTTTGTCTGGGATGACTCCTAGTGATTAGGCACTGTCAGTCATGGTAGGTTTACTGTTAAGGATGTAGAGTGTGTCCATCCAGGATTATAATGGAAGTGTAAATTTTGAAGGGAAGATGAGGAGGAATTCGGTTTTGGAAGGGTTTATTTTCAGGTGTTGGGAAGTCATCCAGTTGTGGACAGAGTTCAGGGTGATGGTGAGGTGCAAGATGTCACTTGGTGAGGAGAACTTTAGATATAGTTTTGTGTCATCTGCTTATTGATGATAGAAAATCTTTGTGTTTTTGAGAATGACTCGATATACAGGTTGAATAGGGTTGGGGCAAGGATAGATAGATCCTTGAGGGACCCCGTGCTCAACTGCCATTGGTGTACAGATACAGTTAGCAATTTTGTATCCTCTGTGATCTGCCCATGATGAATAGCTCAGACCACTTAAGGATCACACCATAAATGGCATTCGATTTTTTAGGGTGTCAAGGAGCGTGTGTTGGTTGGTTGAAGGTGTCAAGAAGAATCAGAAGGCATAAGTTGCCTGAATCTAGGATTCAAAGTGCATCATCGACCACCTGCATTACAGCTGTTACTGTGCTGTAGGCCTAATTGAAATCGGATTGGTATTCGAGTAAGAGGTTGTTATTTTTGATGTGTTGGGTAAGTTGCTCCACTACACACCTTTCAATGATTTTTGTGAGGTAAGGTAGGTTGGACATCGATCAATAGGTAATTAGTATGTGCAGAGGATTTTTTGGGGAGAGGGGTGACTTGTCCAGTTTTGAGGTTGTCAGGAAATGTTCCTTGACTGATTGAGAGATTCACCAATTTGATCAAGTAGGGGAGCATGCGAGTAAAGGTCTTTGGCAATTTACTCGATCAGGCCTACAAAGTGGTTTGAGGGTTTTGGTTTTCATGATTTTGGGTAAATCTTCCTCCGTAATGGTGTTAAATATCTGCCAGCTGTCTTTGGATGTGCACATCAGGAGAAGGTGGACATCTTGACATAGAAGAGATTTTAGTACGGAGTATATGAACTGTAGAAACTGTTCAGCTTGCATATGTGGATCATCAAATTTAATGGATGTGCATTGGAGGGGGTGTTGGCAGTTTTAACTAAATCATAGAACTGCTTTGGTCGGCTCTTGCCCGAGTCCAGGAGATATTTAAAGAGACTGGATTTCTTGCAAAAGATATGTCTCTTATACAAGGGCCTTTGCTTTACGGAGACATTTGAGGTTAGTGGTGGAGGGGGACTGTCTCCATTTCTTCTCTAGAATTCTTAAGGATTTTCTTTCTTCATATAAGGCCTGGTTGAACCATGGAGCCAATGGTATAGGCTGTTTCCTTTTGCTTTGAAGTAGAGCAACCATATCGAGCAGGTCAGAGAGACATCCAAAACTGTGGGAGTTCAAGTCATTGACATCTGTGGTGGGCCCGATGGGAGGTAGCATTTCCTGAACAGTGTACCAGGTAATTACTCTTCTAGGTTGGCCCATTGCTATTGTGTGAAAAAGGTGTAAGGTGAATGGAGCGAGGAAATGATCAAACCAATCAACTGGTATGGGCTAATTCACTAGGGGAAGGTCTTCCTTGGAGATTATTTGGTCTAGTATGGAACCTTTGTATGTGTTGGTTTTAGGTTATGTTGGGACAGATCATTGTCGAAGAGAGTGGAGGCAATCCAGTACACTCTAGATTCTTCTGTGTGAAGTGAAGACTGAAGTCCCCAAGTATTAATGAAGTCAGTGCATTCATTGATGATTATTGTGCTATCACCTGGTGGGTGGCAGATTGTGTTAATTCTGAAAGTGGTATTCTGCTGAACCAGAGATGCCAAGTGATGCATAGGAATGTGGAAGAGCAGCAATTGGATTTAGGCCTGCATTGCTGTGAGCCCCCGAAGATGGCCGCATTACCTCCCCTGAATCTGCCTACCCAGTCCTTTTCGATGATGGAATAGTTTGGAGGAAGTAGAAGATCAAAATGTATCATTGAATCAGGTCTCACTAAGAGTTACAAATCGAGGTTGTAGTGTGTAATGGTTTCACGGATTTCCAGCTTGTGCTTCATTGCAGATCGGCAGTTGTGAAGCATGTATTGGTATCCTGAGGTAACTTATTTGGTGAGAGGTGTCGGGGTTTCGGGTATGATAGATATAGTGTTCCTGTTAGCTGTTAATACTGGCAAGTAGGTCAACTATCTGAGCTCGAGAGAGAGAATTGGTATGGATCTTTTGGGGCAAGAGAAACTGCTACTCCTCTGTATGGATGCCAGGGATATTGAGGCTTCAACTAGGGGTGCGGAGAGTCTAAGCGAGAGTAAAGTGTGGAGCTTAGATGGGATGTAGTGTCATCTAGCTGGGAGAATTTCAAGGTGAGGAGATCTAGTTTGTGTTCTAGGCAGTGGGTCACGGTGATGAAGTTATGTTGGGGTGGAGGTTAGAGGGAAGGAGGGAAGATGTGTTGGGTGTAGTATTGGTGTATGGGAGGAGATTACATTGTGGGTGAGTGTGAGGTGAGTGTAAGGTAGAAAGGAAAGTAAGGTGCAGTGCATAAGATTGAAGTAGGTGATGCGTGTTGTGTCTCCATGGTGGAGTTGTGGAAGAAGGGCTTTGTGTTGGTGGTTGGGTGGGTTGAAGACGGATGCCAGTTGCTGTGTTTCAGTATCATGTGGGAGAGAAGGAGTAAACGGAGTGACAGGCAAGGAACTGTAGTCTGAGTGAATTAAGGGGATGCATGCATAGTTGGAGCTGGGTAGCTGTAGGTGAGATTGATCATTCAGGTGTCTTGGCGTCAGTGCCGTTATCAGGGGGTATGAATGTACAAGATGGGATTTAGAATGAGGGGAGTCCTGGTGTAGTAGATCAAGGGGTGGGGGAAGCTGCAAGGTGGAGTGGTCAGCTGTCGTTATAAGAGGTGGTGTGTAGTTTGAGAGATCATAGGCAGTGTGGCTAGGGCAGAGGAGGGTGGTGGTGGTGGTGCTGAAAAGGTTAACCCGCGGTAGGCCTTTGTGGAGTACAGCTGTTTGTAATGCTTGAGGGGAGCGGTGTGTGATGGAGGGGTTGTTATTGTTGGGAAGCGCTGAATGTAAGGTGGGAGGGGTGTGAATTGACATTAGAGGGTGTGGCGAAGAAGGATGGGTTGGCCTTTCTGTAGTTAGGTGGGATGGAGGTATGACTTTGGGGACTAGATAAGGGTGGTGGTGGTAATTTCAAGTATTTTTGAGAATCGTACCTGGGAAGGTGAGATGTTAGTGGCAGTTAACCATGGTGAGAGATTGAGTGACTGTGCAGTGTTAGGAAAGAAATAGGAAGTAGGGGAAAAGAGGTATGTTTGGAAGAGTGGAGTACCTGTTAAGGGGTATGCTTGGGGTGTTGGTGAAGGGTTAGTGGTGTGTTGAAATAATATTTGTTTTTTTCAAGGAAGGTATATATAAAAGATAAACACAACATATCAAAAAGATGACTGCAAAGATGGGCCACGGGCCCACAGATAAGTGGGAGGTGCGTAGAGTACACAGCTCACAATTATCTGATTAGTATAATGTAACCAGTTCTGGCAACAACACCATGTATCTAAATGTAGGTCAGATGCGGGTGCCGTCAGCATGTCCACTTGTCACCACCACGCCAGGCACAATTCAAGGTGGTCTCTCGTCTGTCTTACTCTTTACTTCCCTTTCCTTAGGAACAGGAGTGTTGCTACTATCCCAGTGAAGCTATGACTGATGCCCAGACTGAGAGTCTTGCAGTGCAGGAAGTGTTTTCCCCCGATATCCAGACCTCCTTCACCAACACCAAAGATACCAAAACCTGGCATCTGAGAGTTCCCCCAGCCTTATGCAGATGCAGGGAGGAAATCCCCATTTTAAACAAACAGAGTTCTCCATAATCCATTTAGGTAGGGCCTACAAACATGTGAAGGAGAGGGGCTCGCTCTAACCAACCAGTGCTGGAGTTGCCGGCTGGCTCCTCGCGCTGTGATTAGTTAAAACTAACCACATCGTGGGGAGCCAGCCAGTAACTCATTCATATACCGGAGTGCGAGCAGCCTCCTTCTCTACTCTCAGCTGGCCAGAACATAAGTCCCCAAAGCTGTTCGTACTACTGAGAGGAACGTGCTGCTGCCACAACCTGCTTCTGCTGGCAGGCTAAGTCAAGGCACATTTCATTCGCGCTTATATACTGTTTTCTCCCATATGTCAAAAATAAAAAACCTTCTGCAGCACACCATCTTTTATTTGGCAGACTAAACAGTTGCTGGGCATCTGTCTGTGCATGGAAGCTATGTTTCTGTAATGCTAATGACTGCTGTGGTGCAACTGCCCTAACCTGGTACTGGTATTTAGACCTTTTAATAACCCCTATTCCCTACTCCAGGTAGACCAAACTTGGTGCAGGTGCCTGGAGTAGAGTCTTTCAATACTCCCTTGCTTACTTGCCCCTGTATGGCCATTATGCCCCACCCTGCCCCAGCTTGGTACTGGTATTTGAGACTTTCAAACCCCCCTCTTCCCGCTTCAGGTAAATGAAACCTGGGGCAGGTGCCTGGCGTAGAGGCTTTCGATGCCCCCTTGCTTACTTGCCCTTGTATGACCATTATGTGGGTGTGACTAACCCTCCTCAATGCTTATTGTATTTTACCTCCACTTATTACATTTTGCCCCTTCCTGTTGCAGGTACCTGGTGTTGTGTCTTAGTTGGTGATTATAAGGATTGCCAAAAAGAAAAAATCAATGCTGCAGCACACCAGTCTTTGACACTCCTTTTATTTGTCAAACTAAACAGTTGCTGTATTTCCACAATGCACAAGCATGTTGTTTGTGCAGAAATGCACTGAATATGGCTTCTGGCAGAAAGGTAAATATTGCTTTTTATTCTTGGACAGATATGACGAGTGGCATTCCTCTTCACGGTTGCAAAATTCCTTGAATGCCTCATCCTGTGGTGCGTTAAAAAGTATTTTCATTTGTGCTCTTGGCAATAAGTTCTTGCAGTAAACCAACATTATTACTCATGCTGCACATAATCAGTTATTGATGAATATCTGTTTTCTGTTTCTACATTTAAGCATTTAAATTACATTTAATAACAAATGAGAAGACTGAGGCTGGCTAACATGCTTGACTTTCAGTGCACATGCTGATTTTCAGACTTGTTAAATTTTGGTTACTTTGACTCTTTCATGCAATAATTAGTTTCATGAACTACTTTAGTAGCATTACTTCAACACTGCTCATCCAATCCTTGGACTGATTCTGGAGAGCCCATAGAGCATAGGGAAGGTATGTCAAATAAGGGGGCCTCTCTGTGGAAGTGTGTGGATGAGGAATACAACTGCTGAAATAGTGCTGTGTTGTGTGTGTGTGTATATGTATATGTATATGTGTGTGTGTGTGTGTGTGTGTATGTATATATATATATATATATATATATATATATGTATCTCACGCAGCACCGTGCCTTTGATAATCAAGATAACGCAGCCGGACTGACACGGTAGGATTGTTGTCTTTTCCCCGGGGGGGTTGGAGAACGCCCGTGGGGTAATGAACGCGGCCCTCTGAGCAGTTTGAAAGCTTGATATCAGCGTTTCTTCGTTCACATCACCAATTGGCACACGGCCCGGAAAATAAATGGAAAATCAACGGCAGGGAAGATTTTACTTTGCCTTTTGATATACGGCTTTCCTGTCCCACAAAAGCAGATTAATTCAGAATCTGAAATAATCCACAAGCTACACGGTATTTAGCTGTGAATAGGTTTATATTTACACAGAGTCCCGATTTATAGAACTTTGGTCCATAACCTGTTATTCTTATTCTCTGCCCTCTTTGTTAAGAGTTACATATCTGACATTTGAAACAAGCTACGAGATAGTGTCAAACCTTATGTGAAATGGCTGAACAGAGAAAAATGTGGGAACAAGCAGCAGCCGAGCTGTTTGACAACTCGAAAACCAGCAGTGGACCCATGGGGGTTCAGATACAAACTACCTCCAACATTATACATCAACTAGAAAAAGCACGTATTTCTGAACTTAAAAAATGGTGGGAAATGACCTCATTAACTAAATACATTGAAAGTGGTAGAGTACCTAGAGGTCTACGCATTTTAATCTTACCCACCTTAGGAGACATGGACTCTGATCTATTGGAGGAATGGAGAATGCAAACAGCAGACTGCTCAACCAAACTTATGAGAACCTTAATCACTCAAGCCAAGAGACGCATGGAGGAACAAATTATTAAAATTGAACAACTTACAAAAGAATTAGAAAAGATGTCTAACCAACAAGAAATTTCTAATCAGTTAACAAAAATGGAAGAACGGATTAAATACAAGGAAGAGGAAATTAAATCACGTAAAGCACACAAATTCAACAGAGATAAGATGGATTACGAGCATGGAAGAATCTACACATTTGCTCGAAAATATGACATTGCAAGAACCAAAGATATGTCCAAGAGTGGGGCTGATTGTGCTGCACAACAGATATCTGCAGATGACAGTTCAGAAATAGAGTCCTCTGCTGACGAGATACCGCGCAACAAGCTGGATTTTCAGGGGGAAATGCGCCTTATGCAAATGATCACGCCACCTCCTGGGCAAAATCGCAGGCGTGGCCGAGGAAGCGGAAGACGAGGAGGGGCAAGAAGAAGAAGCAACCAACCATCAAATTAGAACCTAATCCCGGATCAACTAATAAATTGAATGACTTGAGTACGGTGGTGAATATTTCCCATAGTACCTTGACAGACAATCAGCTTTGTATACTTGATTTAGGATTAAGCTTTTGCCCTAATATACAATGGGATTATGTTAACACCCGTATTGAACTGTACAAATTTGTTCGTAAACTACGTCTCAGCAAGCATTTTTCAAATAAAGATATAAACCGAATGACAGACAACGTCAACCAGAGGGCTGGACTCTCGGGATTCAACATTGTTGATAGCTCAGAATTGATAGCTATCAATGAGCTGGATCATGACAGCGATGTAGCTAGATGTTCTATACATGATGATACAAACAAGAGCACTGATATGCTTAATCAGATGGGATTTACAACTAACCTTTACAATAAAAGCAATCTAAAACTGTCGAGTAGATTTAATCCCTCACTACCTAGTGGCAATTTGATAGATATATTTCATGAGCTAATGATCAACGACATTGACAAATTTCGTAATAAGAGCTCTTTTAAGACATCGAGAAAGATGAGACCTAACTTTACGCAACAAGATTGGCAGGATCTAAACACACTGAGGTCTAATTCTTCTATCATCATTAAGCCCTCAGACAAGGGTGGCAACATTGTTGTCATGGATACAATTGATTACACTAAGGAAGCACATCGGCAATTGATGAACAGAGAGCATTATGAGAAATTGAAGATCAGCCCCTTATCCCAATATCAAGGGACATATCATGATATGTTAAATGAATGGTATACAAAGCAATTGATGGATTATGATGAGTTTATGTATTTGAAAACTGACAACCCTAAAATCCCATGTATTTACTTCCTACCTAAAATTCATAAGAACAAAACCCATCCTCCAGGCAGACCAATAGTTAGTATGAATCAATCATTACTTGAGAACACTTCACGATATCTGGACCTGTTTCTATGCACCTTTGTCACAGAACTATCTTCATATCTACGTGACACCAATGATTTTCTGGCCAAGATACATGACATCCCATGGCATAAAGACTACTTATTGGTCACCATGGATGTAGCATCACTATATACATCCATTAAACATCAATATGGATTACAGGCCTGTAGGTACTTCTTACAAACACGATCCATTGAATTTTTGGAGCATACTAATATGCTCTTATCAATGCTACAATTTTGCCTGACACATAATCTGTTCCTCTTTGATAATGAAAGTTTTTTACAAAAACAAGGGACAGCTATGGGGGCATCCTTTGCTCCCACCTATGCCAATCTATACATGGGCTGGTGGGAGAAGGAGGTGGCATGGTCAGAAAGTAATAACATCTATATGGATAGATTGATACTGTGGGTGCGATACATCGATGATTTGTTTATTATCTGGGATGGCACAGAACAACTGTTGTTGGAATACATAAATGTTTTGAATAACAATCAATTTAACATTTATCTAGATGCTATCTATAGTAGAGATACTATCTCATTTTTGGATGTCCAACTAAAAATAGAAAACAATCATCTAAAGACATCTATATATCGAAAGCCCACGGCCTGTAATTCTATATTACATGCTAATAGTGGGCATCCTCATGCACTTAAATGGAGCATACCATATAGCCAGCTACTGCGGGCTCGCAGAATATGTTCTGATGAGAACCAATATGATTTGGAATCTAAGGCAATGGTGGACAGGTTTTTAAGTAGAGGTTATCCTCCAAAAATCTTAAATGATGCATTACACAGAGTACGGAATAAAAGCAGAGAAGAGTTACTTTTTAATAACACAGTGACCAGCAATGATTTCCAACATTCAGCACCTAGATTATTCCTGCAGTATAATCAACAACATGATTCACTAAGAACTATACTCCCAAAAAATTGGCATGTTTTACAGAACGATCCCATCATTAATGATCATATAGAGACCCATCCGTCCATAACATTTCGTAAAGCACGTTCTTTGGGAGACTATCTAACCAGAAGCTATTTTTCAGTAAAAACTAATACATCTTGGTTGAGCCAAAAAAGTTTGGGATTTTGGAAATGTGGCCATTGTAAGGCCTGTAAGTATGCTCAAAATACACATAAATACCAAACTTTTGATGGCCATCACTGTGAGATCAAAGACCGGATCACATGTGACACTGAATTTGTGATTTATGTCATTGAATGTGGATGCCATAAAAAATATATTGGAAGTACCATTCATAAGTTAAAAGTTAGGTTCCTACAACACTTTAGAGCCATAAAAAATCAAGATAAAACCTATCCTCTGGCCAAACATTTTTGGGAAGTACACAAAGGAGAATGTGATACTCTAGCTTTTTATGGTATCAAACATATTAAAAACAATCCCAGAGGCGGCAATAGAACGCTTGAGCTCAGACAAATGGAATCCAAGATGATTTTACTATTGGGCTCTGAGTCCCCATTTGGGCACAATCTTGATGCTGAGCTCCACGTTCATCTTAGATGAGAATACTTCGCTTATTGCTTTTAGTTATACCTTAAAAAGAGACTCCCTATGTTTTCTAACTTTAAAAACAGTAGTGCTATTTTAGCAGTATGTTACTTACATTGGGTGAAGATGGATGAGAAGATCATAATTAACTTAGATGAACATGCCATGATGGAATTTGTAAAGTGGATATAACTGATTAACTTTCCTTATTTTGAGTTCATACTACAGTCTGATGAAATTTAGATGGAATAAGTTCGTATATAGATCTGCTCTGTGCCATTGATGATGGCTGTTTGATTTCATTTCCCTGTAACTTGGCGAATGTAGAATATTAAATATCATCCATAGAGATATAGAAATATATATAGATTATAATATGGACCAAGAGATTAATAGAACTAGTTGCTTCAATTGGAGGTTTTGCAACACTTTAATGCACTTTACATGCTCTTTTGCACTTATTATTAGTTTACATTTTCAGCACTTTGCACTTTTTGCTAAGGCCTTCGTTTTAAATACAACCTATTCACATGAGTGTCTATGGAATCACCTATTATACAGATAAGGACAGTGAGGAATCAGAGTTGATTATATAGGCATTAGATGTACACTATAGCATCACAATACACTCATAGTTACTATCAAACATAATTTTAATACAGGATATGAATTATTTATTAATAACTATTTATACATATAACGAATGAGAATGTAAATATTAAAAAATTGAAAAATATGATATTATAGTTCCTTCGTTTATATTTATACGGGCATTTTTCCTGTTATTTGAGTATTGCTCTTATATGATCAAACATTATGTATTATTGGAAGCTATTGTCTCTCTGCCTATTATATTTATCATTTAATAATTATTACTTAGGACTCTTTAATTTTAATTCTGATCTTATCTGTGATAGTTGGCATTAATGTAGGTTTATCCTTTGATTAAGCGTTGTATTTAAATAATTATTATTACATACTTCAAGATGGGCGCCGCTTTTTTAGTACACTATAGTGTTATGGAAACAAATGAAGGACTCAAAAGTTGTATGAAATTGACGTTGGCTAAGTAGCCAAACTGTCCAGTAGAAGGCGTTTTGCCGAAACGCGTTGACAGACATTTTTACTTGGGACTCTGGATTACCTGCACAAGAAAAGAAAATAAACTCATGAACTAAATACGAGCGTTCTGGATTTAATTGATTTCGAGATTTGGGAGATACGTGATGGGATCGGTGCAGCCGTCAGATGGCTGGCTAACAGTCCATCTGTTGAAGAAATAATATATATATATATATATATATATATATATATATATATGTATAATGTCTGTTGCGTGTCTTGAATCCTTATATATCACCCCTGTATTAGTTTGGTTTTCTGACATCTGGCATTTCGTCCAAAGTTGATCTCTGCTGCTGTGTGACCTAGCGCGCACAAAAAAAACAAAAAACAACAATCTCTAAAAAGGGGCCCACTGACCATTCATTGGTCTCATTATCACTGTATGAGGCCTAGCAAGTTGCAAGCATAATTGCAAAAACATCCTTCTCTGGGAGTGGACAAAGGCCAGCATGTGTGTTAACAATTAGATGTTTAATCACGGTGTGCATCCATCCCTTTTTACGCATCACCATGTATGTTTAAACAAAACATTACTTTGGAGTTGCTCACAGAGGTGTATAGCGAGATGCAGTGTCGGTCCATATATCGTGAGGCGGTGTTGGTCCATCGGTGTTGAAGTGGTGTCAGTCCATCGGTCGTGAGGCAGTGTTGGTCCATCGGTCTTGAGGTGGTGTCAGTCCATCGGTCGTATGGGAGAAATCTGATTCTTGATCCTTGTTACTCCTTGCACAGTGGCAAACCCACCTGATAGTTCTGCAGTGGCTTACAGTCCAGTTACCAAGCCTTGCAAACGACCCAGATCCATACTGAATGAACACTGGTAATTCCAGGCAGCATGGGAAGAAGAGTACTTGTTTGTTGAATGGCCAAAAAAGAAAGCCACCTGTTTGCTTTGCAAAGAGAAAGTAAATGTACTTAAGAGATACAACTTGGAACAGCACTACAAAACTTGACAACCAGGATATACTGAGAACTTCTCATTGCACTTGAAACTGCATTCAGCAAAAGTGGCATTGTTAAAGCAATCGCTTATTTCCCAGCAGAAGCTCTTTCTTTGCCAAGTGAAGGAATCTGAAGCTGTTACAGAAGCATCATTCAAAATATGCTACTTGCATGCCAAACATAAGAAGCCATTCACGGAGGCAGAGCTGGTGAAGAAATATTTCCTTTCCGCATCTGAAATTTTGTTTGAAAACTTTAGCAACAAAACCAGCATTTCAAAAGAAATTGGTGCATTACAGCATATGGGATTCCACTTGTGCATGCAGAATAGAGGCAATGGTTGAAAATGTCCAGCAGCAGGTGATCAAAGCAGTCAGAGTCACCGTTCTTCAGCATTGACATGGATGAGTCCACAGATATAGGAGATGTGGCCCAGTTCTTAGTTTGGGTGAAGTATTTGGACCAATTGCTTCATCCCAAAGAAGATCTCCTATGCCTTCTACCACTGCAAAGGCACACAAGAGGAGAAGATATACTGGACAGCATCGGCAACTACTTTGAAACACATCACATACCACTGGACACTCTTGTCAGCATCACAACAGATGGGGCTTCTTCCATGGTAGGTTATAACAGAGGCTTTGTATTTATGCTTAAAAAGAAGCTCACCGGACAAACTGTGATAGACTACAATTGCATTATTCATCAGGAAGTTTTGTGTGCAATATTAAAGCACGGTGAACTGAATACATCCTAAAACTTGCAGTGAAAATTGTTAATTTTATTCATGCCAAAACCCTAAACCATAGAATTTTTAAAGCTATGCTGCAGGATTCTGAATATACAGAACTCGGCAAAGGGAAAGTTCTGGAGCGGTTCATTGCTTTGCTTACTGAAATTGAACACTTTGTAAACAATAGAGGACAATCATTCCCAGAACTAAAGGATATGAAATGGCTTTTAATGCTCCATTTTCTTTCAGATCTATTTGCACACTTCAGTGCTCTGAATTTGATGCTGCAAGGCAAACAGCAGCTTGTTTGGTCCATGATGAATTGTATTTACTCATTTGAAAGTAAGCTTGTGCTATTCAAAGAACAACTGGATGTTGCTGACTTCACCCATTTTCCAAAACTGTTGGCTGTGACTCCGAGGTTTCCAAATGCACAAGAAATGCTGCCAAAGCTAAACCTTGATGCATGTCTTGAGGACATTTCTGGGAGGACGAAAAGGCGATTTTCTCAATTCAGAGCCCTCAACCCTCTGTTCAGCCTTGTTGAAAACCCCTGGATGGTGAGTGCACGAAACCTTGATTTTGTTGAACTTATTGGCATGAAAAGGGCGCAAGCACAAATGGAGCTGACAGACATGCAGCAGAATTCAGCCTTTTTTTGAGCAGGAACCAGAAGAATTCTGGAACATTGTGCATTCTGACAAATTTCCTGTTCTTTTTACAGTGGCCCAGAAAGTCAGTTGTATGTTGCGGTCAGCATATGTTTTTGAAACTTTGTTTTCCACAAAGGGACTGTTGAAGAGTAAACTCAGAAATAAGCTAACAGACTTACATCTGGATCAGCTTTTAAGGCTTGCCGTTTCAGACATAATACCAGATTACAGGACACTAATAGGAGACATGAAGTGTAAAGTAAGTTCCTAATATATCTTCCTTTGACATACCTATTTTTCATGCTCCGATAAACCTGTGCTGCATTGGGCCTGTGCTGCATATCCAGTTAAAAACGATTACCATGCATAGCCTCTTAAGATTGCTATTGTCTGATAATAAAATGTTTTACAAAATGACCTCCTTGTAGCTTTGTAGTTCTATCTGGCTTCAAAATACAGCATTGGCTAGCAATGTTTTGAAAAACGGGGGATTTTTTTGTGACTTCCCCCAGTAGCCCGACCCACGAATACCCCCACCCTCTGTACACACACACACACACACACACCCACACCAGCCCATCTGTGCAGCCCTCAGCCACAAACCATACTCAATTTTGGCCCCTGATGAAACGTTTGTGAGTACCCATGCCCTAAGATGAAGTTCCTGACCACAAAAAGTGAAGTTAGAATATTCTTGGGCATGGTTGGCTACTGCTGTTAATGGAGCGCGAACTTTTCCTTTGTGGCTGATGCACACTTATGTCAATGACTCTGTACCAAGCGACAAAGAAAGCATGGGAGCTTTGCAGGAGCTCACAAGTTTACTTTGTAGTGCATCTGCTTTTGGAATGCTTGACTACACCATAGAGTTTGTGCTCTTTTGTCATCAGAAAGATGGATGTGCTGTATCGGTGCTAACACAGGTCTATGGGGAGACTAAGTGCCCCATTGAGTATTATCCACCATTTCTTGATCCAGTAGCTGCAGCACTGCCTGGTAGTCTCAAAGCAGTTGCAGATGTAAGCCTTCTAAGCCTTAGCATCCAGCAAATAGAAGGGATAGTGATGGGCTACCCATGAATTATAATAGCCCCTCATTTGATTGAAATTCTCATGACTCGCGCACACACTCAGCATTTGACAAACAGATACTTTACCCGCTATGAGAGAATATTTTGGCTTCTGAAAATGCCTCTAGCAGAAGATGTAATACCCTAAACTCTGCTTCTCTACTGCCCAATCCAGAGAAAAGTGAGGAGGGAGACATTGACCATTACTGTGTGTAACTGAGTTGTGTACAAAAGCAAGACCCGACATACTGGTTGTACCCCTTCCTGAATCCAATTATATCCTCTATTGTTGATGGGTCTTGTCTGAGAGACTGACGTGGCATTTTAAGAGCTGTCTATGCTGTGTGCACAATCAATCAATCAATTTATTTATAAAGCGCGCTACTCACCCGTCAGGGTCTCAAGGTGCTGGAGGAGGGGGGGAGCTATTGGTCAAATAGCCAAGTCTTGAGGTGTTTTCTGAAGGCCAGGAGGTCTTGGGTCTGGCGTAGCTGGAGCGGTAGGGAGTTCCAGGTCTTGGCGGCGAGGTAAGAGAAGGATCTTCCTCTGATGGTGGTGCGGTGAATGCGGGGGACGGAGGCGAGGGCGAGGCTGGCGGAGCGGAGCTGGCTGGCAGGGGTGTGGAAGGTGAGTCTATCGTTGAGGTAGGCCGGACCTGTGTTGTGGAGGACTTTGTGTGCATGGGTGAGTAGTTTGAAAGTAATCCTCTTCGATACGGGTAGCCAGTGTAGCTCTCTGAGGTGGGCAGAGATGTGGTTGCGGCGTGGGACGTCAAGGATGAGTTGGGCAGAGGCGTTTTGGATACGTTGCATTTTCTTTTGTAGTTTGGCCGTGGTTCCTGCATAGAGCGCATTGCCGAAGTCCAGTCGGCTGCTGACTAGGGCGTGGGTAACTGTTTTTCTGGTTTCAACAGGAATCCATTTGAAGATCTTGCGGAGCATGCGGAGGGTGTTTTAGCAGGAAGAGGAGACTGCGTTGACCTGCTGAGTCATGCTGAGTGCTGAGTCAAGGATGATGCCCAGGTTCCGTACTTGGGTGGTGGGGGTGGTTCCGAGGGAGGTGGGCCACCAGGAGTCGTTCCAGACGGAGAGGTTGCTGCCGAGGATGAGGACCTCTGTTTTGTCTGCATTTAGCTTGAGGCGGCTTGTATCCATCCAGTCGGCGATAGCGTGAAGTCCCTTGTGGAGGTTGTTTCTTGCTGTTGTGGGGTCCTTCGTGAGAGAGATGATCAGCTGGGTGTCGTCTGTGTAGGATACTATGTTGATGTGGTGGGATCGTGCGATGTTGGCGAGGGGAGCCATGTAGACGTTGAAAAGTGTTGGGCTGAGGGAGGATCCTTGAGGGACGCCACAGGCGGTTTTGGAGGATTCGGACAGGTAGGGCGGAAGGCGGACTTTCTGGGTTCTGCCAGAGAGGAAAGGGGATCCAGTCGAGGGCCTTGCCACAGATTCCGGTGTTGTGGAGGCATGTACGAAGGGTGTGGTGACAGACAGTGTTGAAAGCTGTGGAAAGGTCCAAGAGGATGAGCGCTGCGGTTTCGCTTTTGTCGAGCATGGTCCTGATGTCATCTGTGGCAGCAATGAGTGCGGTCTCCGTGCTGTGGTTCTTGCGAAAACCGGATTGGGAGGTATCGAGCGCTTTGCTGTCTTCCAGGTAGCAGGAAAGTTGGCTGTTGGTGATTTTTTCAATGACCTTCGCTGGGAAGGGGGGGGAGGGAGATAGGTCGGTAGTTGGTGGGGTTGTCTGGATCTGCTTTGGGTTTCTTCAACAGGGTGTTGACGTCGGCGTGTTTCCATCTCTCCGGGAAGGTGGCTGTCTCGAAGGAGCTGTTGATGTTTGCGCAGAGGTGGGGTGCGATGATGTTGCTGGCTTTGTTGAAGATCTGGTGTGGGCAGGGGTCGAAGGGGGAGCCGAAGTGGATGGAGGCCATGGTGTTAATGGTGTCTTCATTGTTGACGTGGGTCCAGGAACAAAGATGGTTGGTGGTGTTTGATGAGTTGGGTTCGTGGTTGTCTTTGGTTGGCTGATGGGTCAGGTGTTCGAAGCTGTGGTGGATGTCTTCGATCTTTTGACGGAAGTGAGTGGCGAGGGTTCCTGTGATGGCGAGGGTTCGTGGGAGCAGGTCTTGGGGTTGGAGAGTTTTTTGATGATGCCGAAGAGCTCTTTGTTGTTGTGGGTGTTGGTGTCTATTCGGCTTTTGTATTTGGTTCTTTTGGTAGTGCTTATCAGCTGGTGATGTTTGCGGATGGCAGTCTTGAGGGCGGTGTGGTTGAATTCGGTGGTTGCAAGGTGCCAGGTCTTCTCCATTTGACATTCCCGTTTGGAGGCCTGCAAGTCGGGGGTGAACCAGCTGGCCTTGGGTCTGTGGTGGGAGTCTGAGGGTTGTTTGAGTGGTGCGAGGGTGTTGGCACAGTCTTCTAGCCATTTGTGCAGGTAGGTGGCGGCTGTGCTGGGGTCCCGGGTCCTGGGAGGGGGTGCCTCTGTGAGGGTGGAGATCAACTGTTCTGTTGAGATTCTGTTCCAGTAGCGGGGGGGTTTAGTGGTGAGGTGGTGAGTGACCAGCTTCTGAAAGGAGAAATGGATACAGCGCTGGTCGGTCCATAGGAGTTCGGTGGTGTGGCTGAAGGAGACGTGGTTGCTGGCTGAGAAGATGGGGTCGAGTGTGTGTCCTGCGGTGTGGGTGAGTGACGTGACGAGTTGCTTTAGGCTGAGGTTGGCGAGGTTGTCGATTAGGTTTGTGGTGTTGATATCGTTGTTATTTTCTAGGTGGAAGTTTAGGTCGCAGAGGAGGATGTAGTCCGTTGAGGTGAGGGCTTGGGAGCTGATGGCGTCGGCGATGTCGTTGCAGAACTGCGGTCTGGGGGGCTCTATCTGAGGGTGGTGTTGATGTGGATTTTGAAGTGGAGGTGCTCGGCGGATTTGATCGTACTGTGGGAGCTGGTGGAGACTCTTCTGGTGTTTTTGTGGACTATGGCAATTCCTCCTCCTGGTCTGTTGCTGCGGTCTCTTCTGGTGATCTTGTAGTTTTCTGGTATGGCTCTGTCTGGTTCCGAGGCCGAATTCATCCAAGTTTCGGTGAGGAATGCGACGTCAGGTGAGGATGTGGTCAGTAGGTCCCAGAGTTCGATTGCATGCTTGTGGACGGAGCGGGTGCTAAGCAGGATGCATCTTAGGCGGCTGTCTGAGGCTTTGGGTTGGAGCTTGGAGGTTAGGTTGCAGGTGAAATTGCAGGCTTTGCAGGAGAAGGGTCCTTTGGTGCGCGTCGGTGTGGACTGGAAGCAGATAGAGGAGTGTCCTGGATTGAGGGCGTGGAGTTCGTCGGCAGTGTAGAGGTGATTGGTGGCTCGGGGTGTGTTGGCCAGGGGGTCTGGTGCTGGGCGCGGACGGGTGCAGACGGGCTTGCCTTTGCACAGTAAGTGGGGCTGTGGAAGTATCCAACCTATGCCATGTACCACCTGCCCAAATGGCTCAACTGGTTGCCCTTACAAGAGCCTGTTGTGCATCAAAAGGCTTGCGAGTTGTCATTAACACTGACAGCCGGTTTGGGTTTGTTAAAGACTACGGGCAGTTGTGGCCACAGAGGGAATTCATGACCTCTGCTGGGTCTCCCATCAGAAATGGAATGGGTTTTATGTGTCAAATTTGTCAGAAGCCCTACATTTGCCAAGTGAAATCGCAGTGGTAAAGTGTGCTGCACACATGCTACAATGATTTTGTAACCACAGCAGCCAACCGCTATGCATATTAAATCGTCCGATATTGTGCTCTTCAGTTCAGCACGTTTCACATGGATGAGCAATGCTATGCAGAAGGAGAAAGTGTGACTAACATGCTGTTGAACACTGGTGTACACTTTCAGTGAGCTGGAAGAACTGCAGCACACAGCGGGAGAGGTAGAGAAAGACAAATGGGGATAGATTGGATGTATAGGGATGCCAGTGACATTTGAGTGTCCAGTGACAGAAAGCCAATGCTCCCGGGCTCAGTGTTACCTGCCATGGCTCGACATATGCATTGGTCTAACATGTGGACAGAGGCTGGATGGTGTCTACCTTTAAGCCATATTGGCACAATCCTCATTTTTGATCAATGGCAGAGAGTTTGCGTCAATGTTGTGCTATTTGTCAGAAACAAAATGTTGACAAAAAGGTTGTAGTGATCATGAGCCACATATGGAAGTCTGATGGTCCCTTCAACCATTTCCAGATCAATTTTGTGGAGATGCCCAGATGTAACCAACTGAAGTACATTGTTGTAATTGTACGTTTATTTTCCCGCTGGGTTGAGGCATATCCCACCCGGCGATGTGACAGTTGCCAAGCTATTGTTGTAGGAATTAAAACAGCAATTTGAGATGCCAGTTCATCTTGAATCAGATCAAGGAAATAATTTTGATAATGAAGTAATGCAGTTACTATGCTCAGCGTTAGGGATAAATCAAAGGATCCATTGCACATAAATACCCGAATCTCAGGTATCGTAGACAGACTGAATGGCCTGTGCCTCTGTATCTCACAAATGGCCTGATGGCCTTCCTCTGGTATTGATAGGCATATGAAGCCCCACCTGTAGATGAATAGGATTGTGTCCTTGAGGTGATGATGTGAAGAGCCATACAAGTTCCTTGTTGATATCACAGATGATCTGGTTATAGAATACTACAGGAGACTGACTGATATGGTGCGTTCTAGCTCTCATCAGGTTTATGCTGCTACTCCAGTTGTCTGAGAGTCTCCAGGTTTCCCCTGGTAAATGGGTTCACATAAAGAATCACATCCGCAAGTCTTGCATGGAGGAGTGTTGGAGAGGCCCCTACCAGGTGATCCTGGTCACCAACACTGCCAACGGCACTGGATGCCAAACTGGATCCATGCCTCACACACCTATAGGGTGAAACAAGAAGAGGAGTCAACATCCACAATTTCCTCAAGCCACCCTAGGTTCTGAGGCCTCCAAAGAAGAGGACGATCAGTCTAAGGGCTCACAGTTTCTCACAGTAGGGTACCAACAGAAGCGAGAGCCAGGTGATGGTGTCATCATTCCTGTGGCAACTGAATCTCTAACAACTGGATTATGAATCCTCATTCACACAGACAGCAAAACTTGTGGAGAGCTGAACCAAGCCTGCTTGTGGAGAAGCCGCAGGAATTGGAGAGTAGCACGGTCAGAGAAGATTCCACCTATGATCGTGTATTGGCTGCATCAGAGCCAGGGATCACTAGCACCACTCAGGATTGTGGCTCAACTGAGGAAGGCTAGCCAAAAACTATGCAAGCCGAAAAAGACTGTTGACGTTTAGAAAAAGACCAGAGACGAGAAGGGAAGTTTGCGAGGTAGAAGAAAAAGAGCCTACGGAATACCTTGACGTTGTAAATGAGAGAAAGGTCAATCGAAAGTACCCAGACCTGGATTGGACCTATCTTGCAAGAATCACCATTAATTCTGATGATTGTCTGACCAGCACTAACAAGCCTTCTAGAGGTCAGAAAAATCACAAAAGGAACTCATTCAAGGTTATTCACTGACAAACCTTCAAAAATCGACTAGGCAGCTATAGTAACAATCAGAGGACATTAGAGACTTAGGTCTCCAGTCTTGCAGAATAAAAACCAATGTAAATCTAGAGATCAGATAGTGATGTTAGGAAAGAGATTGGATAACTAACTGCCTCATCTTGAATCTCTATCTATTTCCTTGGTTTGATTTTAGCTAACATGGTGCAGCAACACTGCAAATTCTTATTTGTAGCTTTGGCAGTTGCCATTTCTGTTTCTATGGTTAGGTGGATGTTTGCTGGTTGGAGAGAACCCACTTACTCTGGTAAACACCACAATTAAATTGACTGTCATTAAGTCAGAGCAGGAAGACGAGAATTCACTTTTCCAGCAACATGAGAATCTTTATAGTTGTAACGTGTATTCTCAGATGTTAGCTGAGTATGTGAAAGTTTTGTAGGTAGAAAATTGTTTTATGTGCTCCTAGCTTCCAACCTCTGTGGTTGAATGGGTAGCAAATTTTCCTTACTTTTTCCCATGTGCTGTCTTTCTGAATCTATATTATCAACAGAGTTATGTTAAATTGTTATGTTCTGATTATGGCATGCCTTTAGAAAAGATACTGATCATGGCAGGAGGAGAAAGTTAGTCTTGAACACGTTACTGGAAAGGGAACCACCCACAAGACTGAGCAAAGATATTGTAAAAAGGGAACTTTATGTATGGTAAGGAAGCAGGAGGAGAATTTAACTGTTGAGGTGCTGGAATTGAGTGAATGTTGGCATAGGTATTTGATTAGAGGCAGGAGTTTCGCTGAATTAGAGGTGATTATTAAAGGCATCTGTTATGTGTGTGGTAAATCAGCTTATTTCCAATTACCACGTAACTGGGTAAACAGGTGTTGTACAGCTTTAGCTTTCCCCCTGAATCTATCATACTAATGAGCTAAACTCACTTATTGATCGCTACATTAAACGTAGTAAACAAAGCATTAAACAGATCCTTAGTGATATTTTAGGAGCACATGTACCCTGTAGGGGTTGCATTAAATAATGTTAAGATTAGGAAGCTGTCAACCCTAGTAGAATGGCTTACTACAAATGCAGTAGGAGCTCTACCAGTAACAAAGACTTGCTTTCTATGAGAACTATGATCATGCCGAACCGCCTTGAGTTAGACTTGCTGCTTTCGAAGGAAGGCAGAGTCTTCACGGTCCTTCATGCAATGGAGTGCGGTGCTTATTTCCTGAAAATAGATAACCATCTTAATAGTTATGTTGCTAACATTACAAATATCACTCATGAGCTAACCAAACTGAAAGAGACAGGTGCCTGGGAAAAAATAGGTTCAATATTTGGATTAGATAAATGAATGGTTAGTAGCAGAGACAGAGGAATATTGAAATTGATTTTAACTCCTCTCTTGATTATACTAATTGTTGTAGCATGTGTGCTTTTTCTCCTATAATTCTGCAAAGGGATTTCATCAGGCAAAGGACTTGGTTGTGGGAGTAAGAAGCTGTCAACAACGAGAATAAGAAAAAGAAAGAGAATTGATGTAAAGATTGAAGAGATGCAAAATGAACACTAAGACACTATGAAATATTTAGGAGATTCGAAAGAGAAGAACCCTAAGCTGATGAAATCTGTGTTGTAATAAAGATGTGATGATTTAGAAATTTGGGGGGTGGGGGGGTGGGGTGGTCATTGTTTTTCTTTTTACACTTCTACAATGCTTGAGATCGAACTAGCGCTAACATAACTGAAAAATATACTGGTTCCATTTTGAAATTATGTCGCACTACATCACGTGATCATTGTTATTTCCCAGATAAATTATTTCAAGCTTTTCACTTAGAGAATGTGAGCTTTCTCAGAGGCTTTTCACTACACTGTACTTAACCAAGGACATCCTAACTGTCTCAGACTGTCTTTTATACAATGTGTTGATTGAAGAGCTTGAATAAGCTGTGAGAGCAACTAAATTTAATGCCAAAGACAGACCGGCCGTACTAGGCATCAGGAGTTTCACCGGGAGGCTCAGGTATTGGGGTGTGGAGGGCGTTTTTGTTACTTGGGGGCCAGTTTTGTAGCAGTGCAGCAGTTTTAAAACCACTGTAGAGCTCCTTGCATATCCAACAGTTTTTAGGCAACAAATAAAAACGCCAAGATAACTCTGGTGATTAATGTACCTGCTGGAGAGAGATCAGAGTTTTGCCTAATGGCAGTTTTGACTCACCTTAGGTAGAGCAGAGGGCTAATATGCCTGCTGCAAAGAACATGTACTATGCAGATTACAGAACACTATTTCATGTGCAGTGCTCAGTGGAATACTGCTATTGTCATTTTGTTACAGTGCAGGTCATAAGTTACAATCATAATCTAGCACAGTGAGCTATGAAGTCCAATCAAAGAGATGCTGCCAAACATTCAAGGTGCAGGTTAGAAAGTTATATCTTTTCCCCATCTTTCATTATCCTAATTTTGCTTTTGTTTGGGTAGAAATTGTTACTAGTAAAGTTAGCACTAACCACTGTGTTATGTTCTGAATCCTGAGTTTATGCTTCCCCATACCAAGCATTCTTAAATAATGCCTAATAGTATGGATGACATGTGAATTCTACACCTTGTAGGCCCCTTTGTCTATAGCATTTTCTATACACTGGTTTACATGTAGGATTCTTTGTCTCTGCATGTGTGTGTGATGTAAAGTGCTCTACTCTTGTAAGAGAGGCACTATAAAACAAATTAAATACATGAGAGAGAGAGGCTACGGAGAGATGACAGGCACTGTTAGAGGGTGATGATAAGGGAATCATTGAAGAACCCCAATAAAGATTGCCATATTCTGGTGCTCTGTAAGGTCATAATTTAGTATGGTTTAAAACTACTAAAATTGATTATTTAATGAAAAATGTTTTGTAGAATGATATTTTTTCCAAATTTTCTTCAGTGGGAGAACCCCCCCAAGCCCTATTGTAGAGGTCAGGCTCACTTGCTATGTATCCTATGTATCCAAAATTTGCCAGAGCTGTTTTCAGATGATGGTGGTCCATGCTGCTTAAAGGTGAGGTGTGGCCGGCAGATGCCGCACAGGGCGGGGGACCGCCCAAGACGTTCACTGCAACTGCAGCAGAGGGGAAGCCCTGTACTGGCGCTGCCACACACCTAGCCCATTTAGGACCCTGCTTTTCCCCCTAAAATCGATACTTACGGAAAAGATGTACCTGAATTGTCCTGCTTGTTGCCCCAAACTACATCATAAGGGTTTCTGGGCCACAGGGACCTCATGTCCAGCGGGGGAGCAACTGCAACTGGGGACTGCGAGCCACCCATGATCTATGTCTGTGCTGCTGCAGACTGTCTTTTCTTGGGCGCCGGACGAAGCAGAAGCCCCTGGTGAGAACAATTGTGCACCTTTTACCAGGGAGTGAGGCAGAACCAGGTAGGTCAATTACTTTTCATTACTATCAGCCAGTGTTTCAGCAGCGTTTCAGCTTTTGAGAAGATATTTATACATGAGTACATCAGTGGGCATTATAGACTGTTGATGTATTTTTTCATCAAGCTACTGGCTGATTTAATTCCCATGAGAACTTTGCAAAACATTATCTCCACCTGTATCATTTATTTCATGATTGGTTTGAAAGACACTCCCCGCCCCCACTGAGCATACCATTCGTGCACTGCAGATTGTGCAGTTCGGGACTCTCAGAGGCGCTGGGCTGCACCTTTTCTGGGCATTGACTATTGAAAGACTGTGCAGTGACCATGCCCCAATGCACCTCCCGGGTGCTTCGCCTCCCCTGTCCTAGGAATGCACCTGATTCTCCAGCAGTGGTGCCTTGGGGGCTGTTCCTGTGGAACTCCAGGACTTAAACACTGGCATCTGTGGGGGGGGGGCAGAGAGAAGCTCGATGGGGCGTGAGAAACACTTCCACTCTGCCTGGCCTACACCAAAGCCTGCCCTTGCCCTTTTCTGCCTTGGTTATCACCCCCAACCACTCCCCGCCAGGTAAAGCCAAGAAGTCAGCTGCTGACTGCTTGTGCTGCCCTGGAGCAAGAGGGTCAGACCCACTGGACCACCTGGCCTGGCCCATTTGTGAGTCCCTTCAGCCTCTACATCACCCTCTACGTTATAGCAGTGCTTCACTGTGGGACCTGAGACTCGCAGGGGCAGGCTGCTTGTGCTGCCCTGGGGAAAGCAAACCTGCTCCCAGACACTCCACCTATACCCCTCCTTTTCTACCTTACATCTGAAGAAGGGCTGCTGCAAACCCCCCGCCAACAACAGCACAGACCAAAATGATCCAATACACTATTGTGACATCAGACACTAAAGTGATCCTCCACCCCCTGTTGTCAAGTTCAAGCCACCCGTAGTCTTACAAACTGTCCTTCAACCTATCCAGAACTCTAGGAAGGAGGTTAAGGTTGATGATGTCAAAACTGACCTTTCTCTCCTGTGCCATGATCTACTCAAAGTTGCAGAATGAGTGACTGATACCGAAACACGGATCTCAACCACAGAAGATGTGGCAACTTTTAAAAATCAAGGATCAAAGCTGATATCCACAGTGGCTGCCTTGGATGAATGGGCAGAAGATGCTGAAAACTGCTCCAAGCTTAACAACTTGTGCCTTATTTGACTCCCGAAGGGGCTTTGAGGGCTCTGGGATGAGTGACATCCCGGGAGATTGGTTCCTCTCTTGGGTCCCTGCGAACAAGCTGTTGCACTGCTTTGTGGTGGAAGGAGTGCATCTTGCCCTAACCAAGAAACCTTCACCTGGGGTGCCTCTCCACCCTGTCATAGTGCACATCCTGAATTTTTGGGACAGCAACACAATCCTACCCGAGGCTCAGAATCAACATGACCCCTGTCATCTTAATGCCAAGATCTTTATTTTCCCAGACTACCCTAGAGTGGTCCAACAGAAGCAACACTCTTTTGAAGATGTTTAACAGAAGCTCGATTCTCTCAACATCCATTGCATGCTTCTGTTCCCGGTCCGTCTTAAGGTCATTTTTTATTAATCAATCTATTTTTTTGACAACCTCGAGCTGGCCTAGGAATGGGTGATGGAGCAGTGGCCGCTGAAGCTCAGGGAACAGCGGACCAGAGGAACTCGGAGCCAGGGGATCCCCCTCCAACGTTTCCCACCTGGGGGCCCAGGAGGAAATGTTCTTGATCCAATAAAGCCGAACTAGGCCAGAGCAGATGATGGATTTCAGTGAATCCGCCTCCAGTCGAGGAGAACCCAGGCAAGGCAGATCTGGACATCAACATCACTGATACCCCACAGCTGTTTAGAACCTGTGACATCACACCAGCTCTCCTGACTTGATCCTCTCTTTGCCATTCTAAACGGGCAACAACCACCTTATATCGAAGGGCTTACACAACCCTGTAGATTCAGGGTGGTGGGTGTGCCCCGCCGCCAGACTTCTTGACCATGAGGAGTGAAGAAAAATCTTCCTATTTACAACTGCTGTTAGGCACTGTGATCCTTTACGCGGGTGACAGTAAACAATGCCCTACTTTTCCCCTCTAAGGTTGTTATTTCATGTTCTTCTTTAGGGCAACCGTTGCTTCAAGGAAGGAAGTATGGGGAGGGGGCCTTAGAGGGACTGTGTTATGCTAATTGGGAATGTTGATTTCTTGTGTTTTTTTTTTCCTTTCAGGTAATCGCTGTGCAAGCTCTCCACTGGGCAAGATTCTGGGGTACCATGTTTAACTGCTCCCCGTCATTGTGGGACCCTACTTCCCCACACACTTATCTAACAGCCATCCTTCAATGGTTAAGGGTATTTCTTCTGGACCGTATTAAAAGGTCAACAGTATTGTTCTAGACCAAAAGATACAACCAGATATAATATTCTTTCAGGAGATTGATCTCCTGGGCTCTTAGTGCCCCTTCTTGGACCGTTTCGGATATATGCAGGTTTACCATGTGGGTTTCACTAGGGGCTGAAAGAGAGTTGTGATCCTGCTTCACAAAACCCTTCCTATGACAGTCACCAAAGTACAAGAAGACCCTGAGGGGAGATTTGTGCGCATTGAGGGACGTATGGCAGCAAAACACTGCAACTTTATCTCCTGCTAAATTCCCCAACAATTCCTGTAACCTACTTTACTGGTAGTCTAATCTATGGTATTTTCCCTCCCTCTGGGAATGAACCTGATAGGCAGGCTCTTTAACACGGTCCCCGGTCCTATGACAGACATGTCTGATATTCCAAACCCCAGTAGACAGGTGCACTCCTCACACTTGGTACATTGGGCTGACTCCATGGGCCTCTGTGATGCTTGGCCCATATGTAATCCCTCTTTGTTGTCCTACACTCACCAGTCTGCCACTCATGACACTGAGTCTAGGATCGACTCGTACTTCCAGCTGGCAACCTTCTATCTCTACAGTCTGTCTGAATCCTACCCTGGGGTATATGTGATCACACTCCACTCCTCCTCAAGTGGAGTGCTCGGCTGGGCACCCTTCGACCAATGTGGAGGTTTAGCATGTGGCACCTATCAGATCCAGAGTGTGCAGCATTTGTGGAGGAGGGGGTACACATTGGTTCTTCTGGATCTATGTAAACTTGGTGTCCTCGGCCTCAACATTGTGGGCAGCAAGTAAGCCCACCCTACGGTAGTGCCCTCAAGGCTACTAGCACAACAGGCACAAATAGCAGATTTGGAAACCTACTCACTTTGGAGAGCTGGGTCGGTGGCCCTGGTTCGAGTGAGCTGGGTCGCCTGTTGACAGTAGAAGGGTCCAAATTACAGCAGGTTTCCCTGAAGGAGGCAAAGCTGTGCTGGAAGGCATCAACCCAGCAAGTTTATGAATCAGGAGATAAGTCCAGCAAACTACTATATTGGCTAGAAACCCGATGTCTCCCACAGGATTGTGCTAGCCATTAGAGACCCCTCGGCTACTTTCCATGAGGACCCCTCTGTGATTGCTCAAGCATTTGCAATGTTCTATCAAAACCTCTATAAAGTGACTCTGCCACCCCAGTTTGAGACTGAGAATCCCCTCTTACAGGACATACCTTAATTTCCGCCCTCCCTATCCCCCCAGCCCATGACTTGGATCTGCCTTTGACTGCAGATGAAGTGGACCAAACCATATCTGATCTCCAATTTCCCCTTCAAATATTTCAAACAATATTGTGCCCTTTTAGTGCCCCACCTGCTGGCTTTTTATGTCCCGGGGCTTCTTACCCCAGACCTTGACAAAGCAATGATCGTCATTATACCCAAAGCAGGATTGTCTGCTGACCAATGTTTGTCCTATTGACCGATTTCTTTAATTAACGTTGACATCAAGATCTTCGCTAAAGTCTTGGTGACTAGGTTGAGTCAGACTCTATTTCACCTTATACATCCCCACCTTTGTGGCTTCATGCCAGGTAGAAGCACTCAACACTGCATCAGTAGGGTACAAGTGACACTCTCTCAGTCGCATTGCCTTAACCGTGACCTGGTCCTCCTTTTGACTTGATTTCTAAAAGGCGTTCACCTCGGTACCTTGAGCCTTTCTCAACGCTGTGCTCTACCAAACTGGCTTTGTCCTACTCTTCCAAAAAATGGTGGGCCCTCTATACAACATGTCTGCTGCCCAGGTCTGGGGCAATGGAGTTCTGTCCTCAGCCTTTCCAGCCTGCTGGTTAACTCCTGTAAATCCCTCCTGGTAGTGATGGCCACATTACTGGTGCCCTGACATTCCTGTTCGGCAGAACTCCGTTATGTATCTGGGGATTCATGTTTCACAAATTGTGGAATCGGATTGATCCCTTAACTTTCAAACTCTTGCCACAACCCAGGACAGGGACTTACGTAGGTGGAGTTGCCTGCCCTTCAACCCAATGAGATGCTTCACAATCTTCAAAATGTTGTGCCCCCCCCACCCCCAGTACTTATATACCTTAATGAACTTCCCATATCTGATTCCTCGGAAATGGTTTCGTTCTTTGACATCAAAACTGATGACCTTTGTTTGGGGAGAGGGTAACATCGTGTAGCTTTCCCCACAGCACGGAAATCTTCATTTGACGGTGGCCTTGGTTTTACCAACATTTATGGTTACTACCTTGCTGTCCATCTGGTCCCCATTAACGAATGGTTTGTGGGAAGCTGGGACAACCCTGCATATCATTTGAAGTTACACCTACTGTGATCTGAGGAGGCTATTGGCCTGTTATATGGAAACCGGCTGCCCTTGGCGGCACCCTACTGCGCCAAGAGGCTGTGCTCTGCTGGACAGCAGCTTTATGTTTAATCAGATGGGAATGTCGTCTGACTGAAATGACCCCTCTCTGTAGGGGCACATGGCTTCCCCAGGTGTTGAGTCTCCGGGGTTTTGCCCACTGGGATCGAATAGGGATCACATATCTCTGGGATGTGCGATGGGTAGGCACGCTAGTGTCCTTTCACGGAATGCAAGACCAATACACAATTCTTTCATTTTTCTCCAGTTGCACCATGCTCTGCGGACTCATCTGCCCGTGATGCTGAGATCTCTAAATATAGTCTGTTGGAGGCTAAGCATCTCATGGGGCCCTTAATCAAGGGGGCCATATCTGCAATCTATCGCTCACTGATGATCAAAGCACCGGATGGGTTTGCTTCCCTCTGACAGAAATGAGTGAGTTGGGTGGGTGAAGCATGCTTATCCCCAAGAGAATTGGTGATCTCATCACGGCTAAGAATGATACAAATTAACTATTTCCACGCCACTTACATATTCCCTCACTGGCTGCGACAGATGGACCACACTGCTCAGGCCGTGTGTGCACGCTGTCCTTGCCCTGATTTAGACCTCTACCATGTGGCCTAGAACTGCCTGGCTCTGTGGCCTTTTTGGGAGGGGGTGGGTCATGAAATTTCAACTGTACTCAGCCACCCCATTGAATTGAGCCCCCGGGTGGCCTTGTTGGACCTTCTAAAGGAACTGGGAGGACAGCCAGCCAAAAGGATTTTATAGGGATGGCCTGATAAGTGGCAAAATAGCTATTACTCATCACTTGAAACAGCCTACGCCTCCCTCGCTGCTGGACTAGCAGAGAGGAGTCGACTGGTATGCCTACTGAGAAAAGCTAAATTACAAAGCATGGGAGTGCCCTCAAAACATAACAAAATATGGGAAAAGTGGTGGACTTAACATGGGTTACCTGCTTAATATAAAGTTATTTGATTTGACTACTCAATTTCGAGACTGTACCCTGGATCTATTATTATCTTGGAACAATATCTGCAGCCCAGTGAATGCTGCTTGCCTTGTTAAACATAATAAAAATTAGATTATAAAAAAATAAGAAACAGCATTACCATTCCCCACTTTTGTACGGCAAATCTATCCTGGATTTTCCATTGAACTTTATTGAGTTCTTTGTACTTATGATCTGTATGCTTTACTGCTAACAATGCTGATGATACTCCATGTAATGTGCCTGATAATTCCATGTAAAAAATTCTTTAATTTATTGACCTGTGTGGGTCATTCTTACTGAGAATGTCACTGTACATAATATTGATTTGAGATCATAAGAAATAGAGACGGATTCACTCAGGGAGCACCAAAGTCCGTATAGTGACTACATCGCTCCCGGTCTGATCCGCAGGTGTGCTCTTGGTAAGGTTATGAGAATCTGGTTAGAGCACAGACTAAATATATATATATATACACACTGAAAAAAAAACAAAGATTACAGGGAAGTTATAGTTAGGTTGGAGTTTTACTCATACAAAACCAAAGAAACTCAGCAGTTATAGTTATACTTATAGTTACATTTATGTTAAGAAACAATAACTTGTGGCCTAAAGTTACTTAACTGCACGAGTTATAGTTTTTTCAGATAAGTATAACTATAACTGCTGAACTTATAGGCTTGTGTATGGGTAAGATGTCAACCTTCTTATTAAGTCCCTGCAACCTTTGTTTTTTTTTAAGTGAATTTTTATGGTTTTTTTTTTTAACGTAAAGTGATATCTAATTACTGCACGTTAATACAACCACCACAGCGCAGGGCCTTTGGCCCTGTGCAGTGGGGGTTGGCCACAGGGCCTGGCCTGTGGTCAGGCTCTGCGACCAACCTCCCCCCGCACGCATACAACCCCACGCCGCGCAAGGTGCGGCTGTGTGCAGCATTTTTTGGTGTGCGAGTGGGTGTCTGAGTTTTTTCATTTTTGTTTGGATCCGCAAAACCTCTGAGTTTACACAGGATGCAACCCTGAGCACCGCTGTTGATCCATGGATTCGCCACAAAAAAAAGTGGCCAATTTGTGCCAATGGGGGTGTCCCTCAGGGACCCCTCTATCTCTCTTATGGGGTCTGGATACCTGTATTGTGAACCCTTGTGTTAGTTTTTATATTTTTTTAACTCTATCCGGCCTGATGTAGGAAGGAAAATGGCAAATGCAACTTTCCATTCATGTTGCGGCCAGCCAATCAATACCTTGCTTTTCCCCTTGGATTCACATATCCTCTGTAAGGGTATCTGCAAATGGTCCGCATATCTAGTTAGCTATACTTTTTTTCCTTGAATAACTCCTAAACTACTGAACAGATTCACACCAAATCACAAAATGCGTGATCTGCGGGCCAAGATCTAGCTTTGTGCCAAATTTGGGGTGATTCCGTTCAATGGTTAGCGCTGTAGCCATGTCTTAATATTGCAAAATCCCAATAGACACAGAATAGAGAAATGGAGTTTTGGGACCCTCCCTTTTTTTTGGCTGCCGCTTCACGAATCACCCCTGAACTTTCCAGACAGCAGCTAAAGTGAGTGGCAAATTAGTTTTGAAAATTTCGGCAACAAAGTTCTTAGCAATACAAAAAACGCTTTGTCTATGGGAAAAATGTGTTCTAATTATAACTATCTAAAGCCATCACCCGTAGGATATATATACACATACACACACACACAGTCCATAGGGGTGCATTATATGATGTACAGATTCACCATCCTGTGTGTTCCTATTGCTTTAATATTGACCTGAGCCTTTTCCAATATGGTGCCAGGATAAGCCTTGTGGCGTGTGTTCACTGGTATAAGTCATTTTTTTGGTGTCTATGTCTGTTATATAGAAGTTGTAAAAATTGTGTAATTCAAGTGATCAAGGCCACAGTGACAGGCGAAACATGTCTATGTTTGGACTAAATCGTTTGCATCTTCAATGTGAGTGAGCGTGGTTATGTATTATTGTATGTGTGTGTGTGTGTGTGTGTATATATATATATATATATATATATATATATATAACTTTCAACACTCCCTTCGATATCACATAATCCCCAAATAACCTTTAGGAGGAATGTTTGTATGTCTACCCACTTGGGTAAAGAAGTCTCAGTATATAAGTATGATAAAGTTAGCTGTGAATAACATCTGAAATTATATGATATCCTCCAGAGAAGCCATTTGCAAGTATGTATGCCCTTTTGGGCGTTATAAAATTTAATGGTAGCAGTTCAGACATGGGTATAATTATTAAATGTTTATATTAAGTATATTGGATTTTAACTTGAAAATATATATAGATATTTTACCCTAATGTTATAATGAATAATGTATAATTTAATAACTTTACAATTTTGTAGTTTTGTAATAAGCTTTTATCTGTTGGATAGTAACACCATGATGAATTTTTTTTATTAACTTTTGATATAAAAAACTCTATGAGAGATTTTGAACGAACTTTGGGACCAACATGTTACTAACTACTGTGTATTAGGACTGAATGAGCACTTTAAAGATGGCCGCTGCAATATGTGCCCTTTGGTGAATGAATTAGGTTTTGTCTGTTTTTTATGTTTATGATTAACTTGGGTTATTTATGTGGAGCACTTTAGTAATGTTGTATCCATGAGTAAGGCTGTTGCCGAACGCGTTGGATTTCTGCGCTGAAATAAATTGAATTTTCATATTGGAGGTGTCCTGTTTCTCCTGATATCGAAGGGAGTGTTGAACGTTATAATAGGGCCTCTCGGAGCCCACCCAGGACCGCTGTGTGGAGCACCTGCATTCCGGGACCTGTGTACGAAATATATATATATATATATATATATATATATATATATATATATATATATAGAGAGAGAGAGAGATAGAGTGCACGCTTAGGAAGTTCATTTCTCGTTATTGAGTGGGTAAGTGGGTGAGTGATCTGCAGGTTTAAAACGGATTGACTCATGCTTCCGACGTAATTTAAGGGTATCAATCAACTGCCACTGGTAAATACTAATTGTATATAAACCCAACTGTAGCTCCTAGCTCTAACGGACCTTACAAGTCTTAGAATGCAGTTTTCTCCAGGCTAAAAAGTTGGATTAGCAAATGTTTTATTTGTTTTTTTGGCTTATTTAGCATTGGATTTTGGCTTTAAACCATTTGGTAATTTATTGATAAGTCAGCGCACTCCAGTCTCTGTTCTTTCCCACTCCCACCTGTTTTCGCCTGCCCATCTGCCTCCCATACAGCCCCGCCCACCCCCAGGACTACTTATGGAGGCTGTTGCGTGGCTGTGCTGCCGGAACGTCACCAGAATGCCAAATGCAAGCCCATCTGCGCTCATCCGTGCCTGGACTATGCCCAGCGCCAGAACCTCTGGCCCTCCCACCATCCAGAGCTACACCGCAAAGGACCTCCTGGCCCTAGACCCCAGATGCCGTAACAACAACAGCTTCAGGGCCTCTCCACATTCAACCAAAGGACCCTTCACCTGTCACCACTGCCCATTTACCTGCCGCACAGGACCTCCAGCCTGCACCAGACCATGCGCGAGCAAGCCTACGCACATCCCGGCACCTCTCCAGTGCATCCTGCTAAATGCCTGTTTCCTCTGGAACCACTCCATAGAAATCTGGGACATCATCACAACCCTTGCTCCGGACGTGGCCTTTATCACAGAAACTTGTCTCAACCCCACCGCAAACCCCAACATCACCACCGCCTCTCCCACTAGTTACAAGATGATACACAGAGACAGCACAAACAAACATGGTGGAGGCATCACCATAATCTACAAAGAAACCATATGATGCACCATCACCAACAACAACCCCTCATGGAGCACCTCAATTTCCAAATTCATAAGGTATAAAGACCACGGTAAGAGGTACACTCGCCTACAGATCACCAGGACCCCTACCAGCCTTCTGTGACGCCATCCCCAACCTCATCGCCCCACCGACCATAGATTCCCAGCACTCCTGCTTGGCGATCTCTAATTCCATATCAACAACACCAACACTGCCTCGCTCCTAGAGAAAGCTCAACAACATAGGGCTCACCAAACTATTTATCACACCACGCACAAAGCTGGACACACACTCAAAGCCATCTTCATCTCCAGTGACAGACTCCCATTTACCCACACCACAGAGCTCACCTGGACCAACCATACTATTCCAGTTTCCTTACTCAGGCAAAGACCGACAGGCATCCACCAAGCCCCAGAAGACCACTCACTGCAGCTGGGGATAAATTACCAAGACGCAATGGACCCAAACCCTCAGCACTTCACAACTCAAAACCTCAGCAGATCTCAACCAGGCCATCTGGAACTTTGCCATCTGGATCACGAACTGCCCTGACAAAGTACCACCCCCCCTGAATCCAGTCAAAACAAACAAAACTGAGAAACTAGCTTTGTTTCCAACTTGAGAAGCGATGGCGAGCCTCCAAAGAACCCTCTGACAAAGCCACCTACAAGGCAGCCCTCAGCGAATACCATTGGCACATCAAGTAAGCCAAGAGGAGCCATCACCAACTGCATCAGCTCCGCGACCAACTACACAAAGGAACATTTCAAGATTGTCAAAGATTTCGCCAACCCTCTTGCCACAGAGAACTCCATCCACCGCTCCCAGGAACTCTGTGAATCCCTCCTGGACTCCTTCCACAATAAGATAGCCACAATCTACAACAACTTCAACCCCCAACCCTCCACCCTCAGGCTTGACAACCGCAAGCAACCAGGAAAGATCGAATGAACACTCACCACCTTGTCCCCACTCACTGCGCAGACCACCCTGACCATCATGTCGTCCATCCACTCCTTAGCACCCACCAACCCCTGCCCGCACCACCTCTTCAACTTCGGGGCCGGCCCTATGAGCACGGAACTTGCCAACATCTTCAACACCTCCATCTCCACAGCAGCCTTCCCAGACAAATGGAAACTCGAGATCAGACCCCTCCTGAAAAATCCCTCTGCTGACCCCAGTGACCTCAAAAACTACCGACCGATCTCCCTACTCCCTTTCCTGGCCAAAGTACTTGAGAAAGCCATCAACAAACAACTAACCGAATACCTGGAACTCAACCAACTTCTCGACTCATCACAATCTGGATTCCATGCAAACCAAAGCACAGAGACTGCACTAATCGTAGCCACAGATGACGTCAGAGCTCTCCTCGACCGCTTAGAATCCATGGCTCTGATCCTCCTCAACCTCTCGGCTGCGTTTGATACAGCCTCCCGCCACACCCTCATCAACAGACTCCTCCCTTTTCCTCCACACCCATGGACCCCACCTGCGGCATACCACAAGGATCCTCCTTGAGCCCCATCATGTTCAACATTTACATGACCCCCCATCACAAACGTTGCTAGATCCCACGGCCTCAACATAATCTCCGACGCTGATGACACACAACTCATCCTCTCCCTCACTGAGGACCCAACAAACACCAAAACCAACTTCTGCAGTGCCATGAGAGACGTAACCAAATGGATAAGAGACAGCTGCCTCAAGTTTAACTCCGACAAAACAAAAGTATTGATCTTCGGTAAGGACCCCTCCATATGGGACCACAGCTGGAGGCCAGCAAAACCTAGACTTATGTCAACACCAACAAACCATATGTGCAACCTCGGCATCATCTTCAACAGCTAATTAACGATGAAACAACAAATTAACACAGTCGTCTCCTCATGCTTCCCTACCCTCCACATGCTCCGCAAAATCTTCAGATGGATTCCCATTAACACCATAAAAAAAGTCAAACAGGCCTTTGTCTCCCGCTGCCTTGATTATTGCAATGCTTTCTACACCAACTATCCACCCAACTTCTCAAAAGACTCCAGACCATACAGAACACCACAGCCAGACTCATCCTGGACCTACTCAAACGGACTCACTCTCCCCCCCCCCTCCCAACCTTAGAGACCTCCACTGGCTCCCCCTCAGTTCAAGATCCTCAAGCATGCCCACAAAGCACTACAAAATCAAGGACTATCTTACATCAACCACTGTCTGAACTTCCACCTGCCCGGAACACACCTGCACTCCACCTCACTCACCCTTGCACAACCCCCCCAAAATCTGCACTGGAGGCTGGTTCGTCCTCCTACATCTGGAACTCCCTACTCCTCCACCTCTGAACTGCACCCTTCCAGACAGAGTTCTGGAAAAAGCTCAAGACCTGGCTTTTCAACAGTGGTACGGCACCAAAGCGCCCAGAGACCCCCAAGGTTGATTGAAATGCCACACCAGTATTTCTAATTGGCAGCAATACCGTCTCTATGCATTTATGGAAAGTATCCTTGCTGCTGCTGCCGCCATTAATGTACTTATAAAGTGTCGGTTACAGAAGATTTGTAGCATTTATCTGTAGGAACACCCAAACGTTTTAATCTCGTGCTTTCGTTCCTTCTTCTTTTTCTCATCTTTACTCTTCATATACCTCTTATTGTTTCCCCCTCCCAAGACATTATTATTTCTGCCCCTTGCCCCCACATCGTTTTCTTTCCTCGTATGTCCTTTCGACTTCATGTTTTTTCCACCCCAAAATGTTCCACCATTTTTGCTTCTAAGCAGTGCTTTAAATGGGCCGGTACTCACCGGTACTGAGTACCGGCACTTTTTTATTTTGAGAGGGAGAGTACCGGCACATCTCAAGAAAAACGAAATACTTTTAATTGGAGAGTACCGGCACTTCTCAGAAACAAGCAGGTACTCTGGTACAGAGTACCTGCACTTCTATTTTTCCATTTAAAGCACTGCTTCTAAGTATCCGATTCTTTCCCATTTCAATTTTCAATAATGTGTTTTCTCTATCTTCACTGTCTGTCTTTTCTTGCTAGAGAGTAAAAAGCAGCCTACCTGCTCTGCCTGTTTCTTATTCTCCTGCATAGGAATACCGCTGATCCGCTGATTTGTCCTCTGCCAAACTGTGTATTTTGGTGGGAACTGCGGACTACCAAGAAACAGAGTGAAACCACTCAAATCATCAGAGGGTCACTTAAGTGTAGAACTTATAAACGTGTTTGAGAGGCTCAGGGTTCACGCATTGTTGGCAGTTACCAATGGGTGCAGCTCACGCTGAGCCAATCAGAGAATGCGCTGCCCCCCCCATGGTGTACTTGAATAAGCCTCCTGCTACTTGATTAGTTACGTTTGAATACCAAACGGATGACGTCGCGTCTATAAAAAAATACAAATATCTGAGGTGTTAAGAAGCTGCTGTTCTTTGATAACGGTGCTCTTCTCTATCAGCCATTTTTCAGATTATCAGGACTCCTGGTAGAAGGATTAACAGGAGAGGACCAGTTCGGGTGCAGAAGAGCTTTTCAAATGGAACTAACAGGAGGTAGGCGCGGAAGTGGTAGTATGCGAGGACGACATAATAAAAAATTAAAATGTAATTCAGATTAGAAGGCAGCGGCGAAGAGAAACGGGAGAAAAGAAAGATAAACGAACAGGGGAAGAAAACGGAAAGGGTGGAGACTGGAGAGACGAGAAGTGAGCCGGAAAGAAATATAGAACCAAGCATTTGCAATGCAATTGGTCTCGCATTCGCTTGAGTAGGAGTTGTTGGCTTTGTCAATTCATAACTGGACTTTTTTTACCACATAAATCGTAATTTCGTTTTATCCTGCAATATAATTCCAGTGGCCCTGCATGTAACTAAAGCACGTCCATTTATCTTCTTCCTCTGTCTGCAGCCAAAAATGAAAATGTTGCCATTTAGCATCCTAATTTAAATCTGCCATGGTAATTCCAATAGAATACCACTTTCACCACCCCACTATCAGAGTTGCTGACTGGCTAACACAATTCCCCCCAAAAAGACACAAGACAGCCATAGAGGAGAGTGTTCAAACAGTCATATTGTAATAAGGATGTTAAAGTGGCCTGAATCATGGTCATAATTATAATAAGGAGATATTATTAAAACATGCAATTATCATATAACCCTTTATGAGAAATAAACTTTTGACATTAGACTATAATACTACAAACAGCACCTAGTGGGCACCATAACAAAATACCATTTGTAAGAAACATGGACATGTAATCATATTGTTAGCCGCTAAAGAGCATAACTCCTTGAAAAAAACAGGAGCAAGTAATGCAGTATAACCATATAAACGTAACCCCTAGATGGCATTTTTTTATAGCTAGCAGTCCTATTGTAATGATATTACAAACTTTCCAGCTGTAAAACAAAAGTTCTAGCCGTAAAAGACATTGAATGGTGGGAGGGGTTATTACTTTGGGGTCCCCACTAACCTAATGTCGGGACCCAGTGATGATGTAAGTAGAAAGAGTATTTTGAAGGTGGTACCATTCTCCTAGGACCACGACAGGCTGAGTTATGAGGAAAAATGTTGTGTAAAAGTAATGCCCTGCAAAGCATTATGGACCCGAGTTTCTGTGCTGCGAATATTTTAGTATGTTGACTGCCATTGCTCAGAACAGCCCCTAGAGGACACCCCAATAAAAATAGCATTTGTAAGAAACATGGCCATGTAAACATTCAGTATGCCTTTTAGAGACAATAACCGCATGAAGAAAGAACAGGAGACAATAATGCAGAATAACCATATATGTAGCACCTAGAAAACAGCTTATTCTGCATTTCCAAGACTAGCAGGCCTGTTGTAATGATATTACAAACAAGGACCATAAAACATAACTTTTTCCAGTTATAAAACAAAAGTTCCAGTGGTAAGAGAGTTTATAAAGAGAATAAATTGTGGTTGGGGTTATTATTTCGGGGTCCCCACTAATATAGTGTTGTGACCCAGATATGATGTAGACAGTTAGAGCACGTTATGGTGAATGTTTTGAGGGCGGTCCCATTGACCTAGGACCTCCATAGGCTGAGTTATGAGTAAAATCTTTTGTAAAAGTAATACCCTGCAAAGCATTATGGGGCAAGTTTTTGTGCCACGAATATTTTAGTATGTTGATATGACTTTAAAGCTTAGAACAGCCTCTAGAGAACACCACAATGAAAATAGCATTTGCAAGAAACCTGGTCATGTAACTATATTGTTAGACCCTAGAGAGCACAATCACACAAAGAGAAAATGGCAATAAATAATGCAATGTACCATATATTTAGCCTGCAGTGAGCGTAGTGCATTACACATTTTCAGGAATAGCAGGCCTAGCAATGATAATACAAACAGGCCCTTAAAACACAAGCATTTCCTAACTGTAAAACAAAGGTTTCAGCCATGAGAGTGCTTAAGAGACACTGAATGGTAGTAGGGGTTATTTTTTTGGTGTCCCCATTAACCTAGTGTGGGGAGTTATGAGCAAACATGCTTTGTAAAAGTAATGCTTTGCAAAGAATTATGGAGTGAGTTTCCAGAGTGCAATGAATATTGTAGTATATGCTCTTCCGCTGTGCCGGGAGAGTCTCTTTTGCTTTGAGTATTTCTATTTTATGTTGAGCATTTACCAATTTCAAGTGTTTTTATAAGGGGAGAGCAACAAGAAATGATTTTGTTTAGGTAACTATGAACAATGTTAACAGCTGTCCAATACCGCTGACCAAGTTTATGCTGTTGTGCCTGTTCATGCGGTGAGCGCCAGGGCTGCCATGCAGCACGAAGCGGAGAGACAAAAGAAAAAATAGTTCACTCTTGCTGAAGTATATCGGCACTCGTGCAATAATCCATGTAACAGGGTCAGTCTGCAGGGCCTGACAAAAACAGTCTCAAGGCGGGACAAATGGAAAGCATTTACCAATGACATCAAGTGATTTTTAAAGGGCAAGACCAGGAATGAATTAAAGTGATGGGCGTGAGATGGGCATGCTTTAAAGCCCACAATACTTACAACAGGTGAAAGTGCTTGTGCGCTCAACCTAAAAATGGGGTTCCTGCACTTATTATTATTGTTTTTGTTTTTAAATAAGCAGTGCCCTTGTTGCAAACTAGAATGGGCTAACTTAGCGCAGAACCACACACTGGAGCATGTAATGCATTTGATTGGAGTAATTAAAAATAAAATGTCAAGGTAGTGTAATGCATTTATTTTGGAAGTCACATAGACCTCCACTTGAGATAATTTTCAACTATCTTATCAAGCATTTAAGATGCTAGCAATCCATGCATTTTTTTGTATCCAAAACAAAGTTGCCATTTACAGCAATATCATTTGGCGAAACAAACTTACCCGTGCCAGATATGCATTCCTCACAGATGACCCCAATAAAAACACACAATCCCTCTCTCCAGTTGTGTAGTTGAACATGCCTGTGAACATGAAGGTATTAGGATTCTACTGTAAACCAGTTCCACATTGTTTTGTTATTTAAAGTTGGACTGAATGGGCCAACTTATCATTAACCGATGTAGAGAGATGATGCCTTGTAAAGTAGATACTCACTAGGGACTGAAGCCTTCTCAATTGAGGCTGACAAAAAAATCAATATAATTTTTTAAAGACTCTGAGATGTATGTGCCTGCTGCCAGGATTAATTGCATAGTATCAAACGTGTCCCAAAACGTTTTTCCGCACACTACTGTGGGTGACTACAAAGAAAGGACAATAAAAATAAATTAGCTGGTCTGGTTTTCCAGGTGGATGCTTGGATTTGTAGAGGCCAATAAATTCAAGAGTGGGGACATTCCACAGGCGGGGGTCACTGAGAGAAACAGAACCCCAACGGTTTGCTTTTTAAATCTCGTGGTCACTGAAGGAAGAAGTATTGAGCATCTCTTCTTGATAGGTTGATTATAATTTACTAGTGTCAGGCTCCCTGACGGGTTCAGTGCAAGACACAAAACCCCAAAGCCACACTCAGTACTCTCGGGGGATGCCTTGAAACCATGTCCTACGGGTAAAGTTCTGTGCTGTGTAACACCTTGGCTACATAAGGCCCTATAAACCATAGGGGTCACTTTACAATCATGCAGATGTGGTGTAGCTGACCATGTAGTTGCATTGTGCTGTACTAACATATAAATGAAAGGGTCATTGACGCGATGGAAGTGAAAGGCATGCTGCCACTGCACAGATGGAAGGCTCACTGCTATAGTGTAAATGAAAGGTATTCTGCCACTGTGAAAGGTATTCTGCCACCAGGAAGCTGTAAGCATCAATGTAACAATGGAAGTCAAAGACATTCTGCCACTGTAAAGATGAAAGGCTCACTGTCACAATGGAAGTGAAAGGCTTTCTTTCACTGTGAAGAAATTGTGAAAAGTAAAACAGCTGACATAAGCGAGCTGATTCAAAGAGGCACGGCCACCATGGGCATCAGCGCAAAAGAGACACACAAAAGGAAAAATGAGTTTGCTCACAATAAAACATATTGGCAAACATGCAATTATCCATGTTACAGGGTTGGTCCCCAAGGCGGTAACAAAACCGACCCAAGAAGGGACAAACGTAAAGCATTTACCAATTATAACAGATGATTTTTGAAAGGCAAGCCCACGAACGAGTGAAAGTGATGGGGGTGAGGTGGGCGTGGTTAAAAGCCCACATAGATACCAAGACGCTGGAAAAGCAGCGCTTGTGCACTGCTATGCTCAACCTAACAAATAGCAAGGAGAAGTAAAAGGTATAAAAAAGGAGAAACATTGGGATCAGATCTTGTAAAAAGAAAGAACAAATAAGTGGAGAGCAACAAAAAAGACGAAGTGAAGTTAAAATAAAAAAGACAGTTGGGTAAATCTAAAAATTAATAATGAAGGAGGAATACACAGGTGAACTTGGAAGAACAAAGAATACAAGGAACGTAAAATGTAGGAAGGAATTTGATGATTGTGAGGCCTAAGAAAGGAAGTGGTGAAAGAATATGTAAACAGACCGAACAAATGAGAGAAACATGCAATCGATAAAAAAGGGGTAGGAAAATGTTAGCGAATGGGCTATGGTGTGTGCATAAGGATGTGAAAAGGAAAGAGACTGAGACAGGCAAGGTGAGGTTAGAAAAAAAAGAGAGAAATGTATATCCATTGCAAGATGAACAATGAGGTTTAAGAAAGAAAAACAAAATGAAATGGCAGCAGAGAAACTGGAAGAGATTGGGTTGGGTGAGTGACAGGTAGGTGAAAAGAAATAGTGACACATTAAGGACGCAATTAACAAGGTACTTTAGATATGCAGGTACAAGTTGATGTAAACTTGAGGTAAGGTATGTCAAAAGAGATGAGAGGCTGTGAGTGAAAGATATAGTAGATATTGAGACTCAGCAGAGCGCAGGTATCAGCAGGTCTTCAGCGATCAGCATCAGGAACAGGGAAAAGGACAACAGTTCAGTGGAGTTGGGCCTAACGTATCTGAACTGTTAGAATAACATAAATGAAACTCCTTACCTAGAAAACAATAACTGAACTTAACAGCAGTTCTTCTCTTGCCCAACTGCTCTACATTATCTAGAGCCTTGCTAAATTAAAGCCCCAAAAATCACTAACTAGACTCATGTAGAACAACCAATTGAATTAAATACTTTCTCCAATTTGTAACTTTCCTCACAGTTTCCTTCGAGATAGGCCCATGTTGGCACTCTTCTCCGGATGGCATTTTCTGCACAATATTAACATTGTAGAAAAACAATACAGAACATGACATTTAGCTAACATTATTTCCTACCAGAAGCTAAGACCAATTGTTAAAGCTTTCTATGGTTATCTCAAGGAATTATAGACTGAACAGAGTAAAAAAAACTGTAGATTTCCACTGCAAGCTTTCAATGGGATAGCTAATAGACAGTTTACACAAGAATTTCAATGATGTCAGCATAACATCTCAACACTGGACTATGGTAAAATATTAAAGCTTAAGCCTTTTGACTAATGCTAATACATGAAGAATAAAACCATTTTTCTATTCAAACATATATTTTATAATTAGTATTTCATGACTCAATTAATATCACATATTTCAAATCATATTTAGTACATTATTCAACAAGTCACATATAATATCAAATCATTAATTTTCTTCATCAATATTAATGATCTTTTGTCAGTACAAATGGTTATGATTCATCAAAATACGTTTTAAATTAATTCACATAGAATTTGATATGGTGGACACCATGTCAACCACATTTCAAACACACATGTTTTACATTTATAGCACAAGTTTCTCTAATTAGGCTTTTTAGTACACGACATTTATACGATTTGTTTACTCATTTTTTGTTAATAATGTTTGCTCTCTAACGAAGGTCAGAGGAAAATCTGAATGGCTACGTGAGAGAGATGCAAGGGAGGTGAAAGACTTTGGAAAAGATCAAAGTTATTCTGTAGGAAATATTCCTTTTTTGTGTAATCAGCAGTATTTTTTGCCTCATGCAAGACCCTATATTTTTGCTTGCTTTAGAAGTCTTTGCACTTTAACTCTACCAGTGGCAAAGTGTTTGTGTTTCCTCTTTACACATAGTTGAATTGAATTATTCCTACTTGGTATATGTAACTCATTTATAGGTTCATTTTATATGGTATAAAATGTACACTTGGCCTGTAAGTTAAATGCCTCTAGTGGACTGCAGCACCTCTACTGTAAGAGTGTAAAACATGGCTTCATGCCTACCAGTGTAGTCTGACTGTAGCAGTGTAAACACTGAAACTTACCTGTCAAATTAGACCCTTTTGACAGGTCCAAATCTACGTCTAAATTATTATTAAATAACCACTATGTAGTCCTTGTCACCCTCAAGGCAGGGTGCATGGCATTTAAAAGTGATAGGTGAACAAATATGCCCTTGCAGTGACTAGCACCCAAAATTATTTTTTTCTCAGTGGCAGGCCGAGCTGTCCTATGTAGAACATCAGATTAAAATCCTAATAATGTATTCTAGGAATGGGACTAGCTATAAAAATAATTGAACAACTATTTTTAATATAGCCTTAGAACCTGCCGTAGCGGGCTCTACCGGCTATTAAAGGCCCGCTCCCGCGTTAAAGGCCCGAGCCGAAGACGAGGGCCTTTAATAGCCGGTAGCGCCCGCTACGGCGGGTTCTAAGGCTATTAGAACATTCTGCCATTAGAGGGCAGAATGTTCTCCTAAATAAAACAAAGGCTTCACGGAACCGGAGGGGATTACAATCCCTTCAGGCTCCGTGAGGCTTTGTTCACAACTGCTGCTGTGAACAAAGAAGATTGGAATGTTGGCGCTGCGGGCTTTTACCGGCCAGTAAAAGCCCGGAGCACTCCATCGTGTTCAATGGAGCTGCCAACATTCCAATGTTCTAATTGTTATTAAAAATGCAATTGAATGGTGAAATTGGATTTTCAATAAATATTAAGGAACAATACGTTTTAGAAAGTTATCCTTTTCACGCCTGGAGTTCTTGTAGGCTAAATTTGCATTTGCTTTCCTGCTTCTGCTTGCCAATGATTAGCATTTGAATAGACATGAAAAAAGGTGTGAAATGCCTCTCAAAAGCACACAATAGCCTGGGGAGCGATGATTTTTCTGAACCTTCCAGAATACGCAAGGTGGGTCTCGCAGCATCTTTTTTGGCATTGTAATGTCAAATCCTGCTTGAATAATAAATCCTGCTTGATAGGTCTGTTGGGTTTACATATAACACTTAAGGGTACAATTGAGAGGTCAGAAAACAGAATGTCAAAACAATTATTGCACTCTCTGGTTGCAGGAAAACCCTGCTTTGTGATACCAGACTTCTGCCTGTGGCTTTTTACATAAAACATTGGAGGTGTACTTGTAAGGAATGGAAACAGGATTCCAACAAGGGTTGTGGTTTTACCTTTAGCTGGATAGTTACCTATCTTAAGTAATAATCCAGTTTCTTACACTGACCGGTTCTCGACATACCATTAGCCAGGGCACCATTAGAGAATAGACTTAGAAATGTAATAAAGAAAAAACAAGGCAGAAGGACCGTAAACATCTATGCACCCAGGTTCTGGAACAACATCCTTGTATCCATCAGGACCACCCCAACACTGCCCCAGTTTAGCAAAGAGTTGAAGACTCACCTGTTTAACACTACGACACAATGCATTAATAACCCACAAACCAGCTGCTGCTTCTATCACTTATTGATATTATACCTCTTTCTGACCCTATACAGAGCGCCACTGTCTTTTAGCTAGGTTTGTGCTGCAGGAATACCACATACGTGCATATGTACATACATAATATTTCTATAGTCCTAATTATATCTGAAAAGAGCTGATGAGGAATATTTTATAGATATTTTCAAAAAATGTGTGTAGGAAACTAAGCTGCCTTTTATTCTGACTGACAATTTTAATATCATCTTTGAGCCTCTTATTAATAGAACAAACAAAACTGATCTGTTGGCTGGTCTCTTAAAGTTGTTATTTTAAATAGAGAAATAATGATGGAGACAATTTGTGGGCTATGTGTGGGTGCCCCTACGCAGCTCAGTGCATCCAGAACATTTTTCATCTAACTAGGGAAAGTGTTTGGACTGTACATCTGTGAGTGCAAGCAGCTTTCAGTAGGCCATCTCATTTTAAAAAAATGATAGAGTTGAAAATGATCATTCAGTGGAAAAGATCTGCTTCAACTAATTTTGACTGAACTAGATAGATTGGAAGTAGCTGAGGAAATGACAAGTCTGTTGTCCAAAGGCATATCAAGAGATATAGCTTACTGGTTAAGACTCATCTCGTCAGATGAAACGTCTGCTGGTGTTCTTAGGTATGTGTATAGAACAGTGTTTCCCAAACTGTGGGTTGTGACGCACTAATACACTCTGATGTTCTGGTCAGCATCAGCTCGCTTCCTCCTGCTCATTTCCCTGCTGCTGTTTCCCCTGCCGCCTTGCCCCCATCCCTGTGAAGCGCATTCCCACCCTCCCACCTCCCAGCTGACCAGCCCCTCCCACCTTCCTCCCCTTCTTAATGGTGACCACTGCACAATGAGAGGCGACTCCACTGACCTAGTCAAGCCTCTGTTCGCTCCCTTCCGCTCAGCTCCACCTGCTACTGCCACTGTTTCTTCTCTCTTCAAGAGCCTGCCAGCTGTGAGATCAAGGCCTGCCTCCACCCGCAGGCACCCACGTGCACCTCCACTCTGGTGGCCTAATGGCCACCAGATTTTTTCACTCTTTTTGTCTGCTTATCTGTTTTTCTCCTCTCTTTTGCATCATTGTGCTGCTGCTTCAGCGCTTTACTTGTGTGCTGTTCCCCGCGCTCCCTCCCTGCGGCTCCGCCCCACTCTCCGAAGGGCATTCCTGCACTCCTCCCTCCAAGCTGACCAGCCCCTCCCATCTCCCTCTCCTTAATGGTGGCTGTTGCGCGGCCACACCGCTGGCGCGCCAAAGGCAACCCTGTCTACCCCCATCTGCGCCTTGACCACGCCCAGCGCCATGAACCCTGGTTCCCGCACCACCCGTCAGTATGAGGCCAGTGCTCTACACACCCTCAACCCTGGAATATCTTCAGCCTGCCACCTAGCCCACCTGACGAACACTCATGGACAATTCTCCTGCCACTTCTGCTCCCTCACCTGCCTCCACACGACCCCGCACCAAGCCCAAACGGATGCCTCAAGTGCATACTCCTCAACACCCGCTCCCTTGTCAAACACGCAGTAAAATTTTGGGTCCTCCTTGACTTGATCGCCCCCTGACGTCTCCTTCCTCACAGAGACCTGGATCACCCATACGTCAGGCCTGGACATCGTCACTGTTGTTTGCGATTGTTACAAGATCGCCCACAAAGACTGAGTCAGTCGACTAGGAGGAGGCATCGACATAGCATTCAGGAGCACCCTTTGCTTGTTGACCATCATCGAGACACAGACCAAGCTAACCGCCCTTGAACACCTACACTTTCAGATTCAGACCGACCAGAACACCTCTCTATGGGGCACGCTAGTCTGCAGACCACCCGGGTCCCGGCACCAGTTCATCGAAGCCATCGCCCACCTCGCCCACCACGTGTTCGCCTCCACTGACTACATCCTACTCGGCGATCTTACCTTCCACCTCGATAACCATGATGACCCAAACAACACAACCCTCTTGTACAACCTCGTCACCCTCGGTCTCAAGCAACTAGTCAACCTCCCCACTCACTCAGCAGGTCACACCCTCAACCCCATTTTCTCGGCAGGGAACAATATCATCATCTCTCACACCTCTGAAAACCATTCGACCTACTACTGATGCATCGATTTCGCTTTCAGAAGTCCATCCCACGCCATAATTCAGCCACTCCCCCCCCACTGGACGCCGCAAACGACTCAGCACGAAACCTGCATTGCTGGATCACAGAATGCACTAACAGCATAGCCCCCTTCAGCAAACCCACCAGAAACCAGCACCGTAAGAAACCAAGCTGGTTCACAACAGAACTCCATTACCAAAACACACCTGTAGACAACTGGAATGAAAATGGAGAAACAACAAAACAACTGAAGACCACGCAGCCTACAAAAACGCAGTCACTACGCACCACCAGCTTATCAGAGCCTCCAAGAAAGCTGCCATTCAAAAATGCATCAGCACCAACACACACAAAAGCAAGGACCTCTTCACCATAGTCAAGGAATTCCCGAACCCCTGAACAGACACCTCAGACATCCCCCCCCAAGACTTCTGTGACGACCTCGCCACCTTTTTTCACTGGAAAATCCTGGTAATATATGAAGAGTTCAAGAACCAAATTCCCCCCACCAGCACGCCTCACCTGACCCTGAACCATTGGGCCCCTATCTCCGCAGAGGACACCCGGAAACTCATGCAGTCCATCTATTCAGGGGCACCTTCAGACCCGTGCACACATCACATTTTCAACCTGGCCAGTGCCACCATCGCAACAGAGCTCTGCCGGAATATCAAATGTTCCATCGGCACACCACCTTCCTATCTGACTGGAAGCACGCAAAGATCAACCCGCTCCTAAAGAAACCCTCCACTGACCCAAGAGAGTTGAAGAATTACAGACCCATCCATCTTCTCCCCTTCGCAGCTAAGGTAACTGAAAAGGCCATCAACATGCAACTCACAGAGTTCCTCGCAGCATACCAGATCCTAGACCCCTCCCAGTCTGGAGTGAGGAGCAACCACAGCACCGAAATGGCCCTCCTCGCAGCCACTCACGATAGCAGCGTCATACTGGACCATAGACACCCAGCCGCCCTCATCTTTCTCGACCTCTCCGCCGTGATTGACACAGTCTCCCACGCCACCCTCTGCAGCAGACTCTATGACGCCGGCATCCGCGGTAAAGCACTGGAATGGATTTGATCCTTCCTCACCAGAAGAAACATACTGCAAAGTACCCGACCCTCTTCAACATCTACATGGCCCCTCTCGCTCAAAATCGTTAGACAGCAAGCCTAAATATCTTCTTCTATGACGACAGTACCCAAGTGATCCTCTCCTTGACCGACGACCCATCAACAGCCAAGAGAAATTTCCACAACGGAAAGAAAGCAGTCGCCACCTTGATGGAAACCAGCTGCCTCAAACTCAACTTGGACAAGACAGAGATCCTCGTACTCGGCTCCACCCCTTCCACCTCGGACAACTCCTGGTGGCCCCCACTGACCGCACATGAAACCTGGGCATCATACTGGACTCCACTCTTTCTATAACGCCATCACATCGTCATGCTTCCACACTCTGCGCCTCCTTCGGAAGATATTCAAGTGGCTCCCCACTGAGACAAGAAGGATGGTCACCCACACACTTGTCAGCAGCAATCTGGACTACAGCAACACACTCTATGCCGGCATCACAAAGAAGCTTCAAACAAGACAACAGAGAATCCAGAACCTAGCAGCCAGATTCATCCTAGATATCCTCCGCCACAGCCATGTCTCCGCCCACCTCTTAGACCTGCACTGGCTCCCGATCAACAAACACATCATTTACAAGCTACTGACACACACCTACAAGGCACTGCACAACATTGGACTGGCCTACCTCAATGACTGCCTGACCTTCTACACCCCCACCAAGCAGCTCCAATCCTTCCAACTTGCCCTCACTGCCATCCCCAGAATCAGGAAGAGCACAGCTGGAGGCAGATCCTTCTCTTACCTCGCAGCTTGGACATGGAACACCCTCCCACTAAACCTCAGAAATGCCACCTCGCTGAAGCAGTTCATGAAGGATCTCAAGACCTATCTCTTCGAGTGAGCAGCACGCCCACAACAGCACCTTGCGATCCCACTGGTGATAAGCGGCGCTTTACAAGTACCTGATTGATTGATTGATTGATTGACCAGCAGATTTCTGATGGGTCCCCAAAGAGCAATAAATGATGATGCCTTTACATTTTTTATTTTACTTTTCACATTTGCTGTGCTTCAGAGACAGAGGTCAAATGTCAGACAATGACCCAGATTTGAGAAGCACTAGTGCCTCCCTTCGCCACATTTGAGTAATTTTTAATGACTCTAATGTGGCCCAACGAGGCCAAATTCGCCATATTTACAAAGTGGTGCAATGCATGATTGTGCCACTTTGTAACCCCTTACACAACATTATGCCTGCACTAGGCATAATGTATGCAGGGGGTGGCGTTGCCCCAATATGGGGACAGCAAAAATCTAAGAGAATCCACTGCGCCATTTGTAGCATCTGTCTGTTTTTCTTCTTATGCATTAATGCTTTAATAGCTTAATAGACTACTAATATAGACAAGCAACTACAATTAATATAGGTTCTAAAATAGCCTTGAGATTCCCCTCCTGGTGCTTTAATTCAATTACCTTTTGCTGAAATGTCCTTTGTGAAGCTTTTCACTATATTAGTGGTTTCTAAAGGTTCTAAGTCAAACTTTAGGTCCGAAATATTCTACAAGTTTCTTACTCTCGTCAGGTATGTATGTACAACACTTTTCTAGTTTCAGCATGTTGCAGACTCTGCCTTTTTCTGTAAGTAAAATGTCTAAAGCATATCTGTTTTGCAAAACCATTGATCTAATTGTTACTAGCTCAGTGTTATCAACTAATAAACCTCCAGATCTGCTAGTTGCTCGTTGGTCCACTACTGTTCGAAGCTTTCTGATCTTTTCATCATTTAGTATCACCCCTGCTGCTGGTATAATAGCTACAATTATGTTTCCCACAAATTGTGTTCCTTCATTTAAACTACATCCCAATCAGCATGTATTCTAAAATATGCATTCTCACCACTTACAACTTAAACTCCAGGTACAGTTGGGTCGTCTCCCTGTAAAATCTGCCATTTCCTCCTGATAATTCAAATGTATGCTCACAATTACTATTCCTCACAGGTCTCTTTTTGCTTTGATTTCTTCTTTTGAAAACACACACTTTCCCTTTGTGTCTCTTCTCTAAATGTAGTCTTGGATAAGACATTTTCTTTCTACAGTCAACTTATTATTTTTCCAAACGTTATTCAAAACATCCTAATTTTTATTTAGCAAAATGTGTTCTTCTCTCCTCTAACACAATGATACAAGTTTACTCTAATGGATTCTTTCAGCAGGTGAGATTATTCTTGTATGCCTTAAGACTGCCTATAGGTAGAAAAGGTCTTAAATAATGCCTATCTGGTTCAATTATTTTTTGCCTGGGGATGTAGGTTCATGCATTTTAGGAAAGGTACGTTTGAAAGAATCATGTCAAAGTTAGAGTAATATTTTTTAGAATGTTGTTGCCTATAAACTGAACTAAGTAAAATACTGCATGAAGTAGCATATAAAAGTGGAATGTGATGGTACTCCACCTCATCATCAGCTGATAAAGGTAAGTTTGCACAAACATAACAATCCTTTGTTTTTATAGCTTGTGTATACTCTTTAACTAATCTTGAATAAACATTTATTGAGTAATGTTCTTTCATGTAATCTGTACTTGAAGCTTTCAACTCATTCTCCTCTGTGTCAGGAACAAATGTGTTAGTGAATGAAAATACAGATTTCTCGGGGGCGTGGCAGACCACCTAGCAAGATGGCTGCTTGCTTGAGCCGGGCCCTCAACCCACCTGCATTTTCCCATACCATCCGCCATAGTATCCATTCCCCGTGCTACTGGAACCCAAGAATAGAAGGTTTCTAGTTGTGGGGATACCAAATCTCCAGCCATTTTTGCCACCTGTCATCTTTCACCCTGATATGAGATGAGGCCTAGTGCTGTACTATACGCTGCGGCCTTGCAGCGACCCGAGGTGAGACCAATGAAAACCGGGAAGAGGGAAAGGTGAAAGAAGATAGAGAGGGTGGCCTTGGGTGACTCGCTACACCTGACGAGTGATTAGACCCTAGGGGAGGAAGCGGCAAGGTGGGGCTGCTATGGGTGAAGCTTACCTGGACGCCCGATAGCCTCACTCAGGCTTGCTGCTAGAAGCAGGACCACTACAGATATGGACCCGGGCAAGCCGCGTTGAGAAGTGCTGCGCAAACGCCCTATTGGAAATAACGGCCTCATGAGGGAGGAGTCGCATTACCGCCTTCACTGAACGGAAATGGACCTTATAATTTAAAGAACACTATAGCATGTAGAAGGCCTTTATCACAACGCTAACCAGAAGAAGTATGTGGATGTATTGGTGGATGGAGTCCCCCTTTCTCTTATAAGTTAAGTGGGAAGGAAGCAGGCTAATGTTGTGGCACAATAATACAACCCCCTTCTCTTCTAAATTGGGCAGGAAGGAGGCAAGCCAAGTGTTGCACCAGAATAATACCCCCTCTGAAGAATCTCTTACTCATATAGTTCCACAGTTGTTCGGCAGGGGATATACAATGGCTCTACAGTATAGGGCCACGTCACAGCCCTATTTGGCGGATCCACGTCACCAGTGAGCACGGTATCACATTTGCAGTCCCATTGAAAGAGGGGACCGAAGTCACCCAGTTACCGCCTATAGCTCTTACTGTCCTTTCTCTGGGCAGTGTGAGGAACCCTTAGAGGGAAAAGACGCCAGGCTGATGGGGGATCAAGACAGACCCCGGGCAGGTGGCGGTGATTACCCTTTGGGGACTCTCCCCTTCTCTCACACCATCAACAGGGCCAAAGAACAACAATCTGTGTTCCTGAACGGGTGGAAGGCCCTGCAGTTTACCTCTTTGTAGGAGATATAGGCCCTCATTACAATATTGGCGGTAAATGCCGCTTACGGCTGTGCAGAAGACCGCCAACACACCGCTGCGGCCGCGGAAATCCGCCACAGCTATTACGACCCACAGGCCGGAATCTGCCAAAATCTAGACACCCACACAAGTCCGCCACACCAAAGGTCCGTGATAAACTGGCGATAACAAAACCTCCACCATCACGGCAACTGGAATACGCCCACACTATCACGACCCACGAATCCACGCGGCGGTGTTTCAACCGCGGTATTCCATTGGCGGTACACACCGCTGCGCTCAAAATACACGCACTTTTACAAAACACAACCACATTGGACAAATCAAAATACACACACCTGATACACATACACACACCACACCCACACACTCAATACAAAATAAAACACACACCCACATACCCATAAACCCCTATGACAAAAATTGAGAACGAAGCACAGAGAGAGACACCACCATCAACAAACTAGCATCCACAGGCACACAACACCATCACTTACACAACACACACCACCTCACACATCACCCACACCACACCATGGCATCACAAAGACACCCCAGGTTCTCTGAGGAGGGGCTCAGGGTCATGGTGGAGGAAATCGTCCGGGTAGAGCCACAGCTATTCGGATCACAGGTGCAGCACACCTCCATTGCTAGGAAGATGGCGCGATGGCGCAGCATCGTAGACAGGGTCAACCCAGTGGGACAGCACCCAAGAACACGGGATGACATCAGGAAGAGGTGGAACGACCTACGGGGGAAGGTGCGTTCCGTGGTCTCAAGACACCAGATTGCAGTTCAGAGGACTGGCGGTGGACTCCCACCTCCTCCCCCACAACTGACAACATGGGAGGAGCAGGTCTGGGCTATACTGCATCCTGAGGGCCTCGCAGGAGTAGCAGGAGGAATGGACTCTGGTAAGTCAGATCTTAACTACTTCATCCCCCACCCTACCTGCATGCTATCACATACCACCACCCTCACCCCATCACTCCAACACCTCACATATGTCCCACTATCACAAACCACCCATCCCAACACCAAGCCCTGCATGCAACACCAAAGCATGGACACCCATCACCAAAGCATGTCCACTACAGATACCCACACAGATCCCCAAACCAAATATCACACAAGGTCCTAGAGAAGAATGTAAGCACTGGGGTACAGGGTCACCCACCCATTGCACACGATGGCACACACAGATGAAATAATCATGCCTTTACACCCCTGCAGGACCCCTACCCAACGTCACCGGACAGTAGGTTCCAGACATGTCCACCCCCCCTCCACAGAAGAGGCCCACAGTGATGACAGCAGCTCTGTCTAACTGGATCTAGATGGTCAGCCCGGCCCATCTGGGACCTCAGGACAGTCGGTTCCGCACACACTGGCACATGCCACCACAGTGCCTCCCCCCTCAGGAAACACCAGCACAGCACCCACCCAGCGGGCCCATACCTCTGTCCCCAGGACACGTCAAGCAGCAGTATGTCCACCGCTACAGGGAACCCAGGCAAACCCACCAACCCAAGAACATCAGGGACCTGAGGGCAGTGGCAGTGGGCACACGGTTCAGGGGACAGAGGAACAGGAAAACCGGGGAACTGGGAGGACTGCTGTGCGACAGGGGTAGGACAGGCCCAGAGAACCCACTCTCCACAAGGCCCTCTCCAACATCATGGGAGCGTACCATCATTCCCAGGAGACGAAGGCAATGGTACTGGCCAACTTTCAGGAGACCCAGCAGCTGCAGGAGGAACAGTATTTGGGGATCAGGGAGGACTTGCAGTCCATTAACATCACCCTGGTCACCATTGTAGGGGTGCTGAAGGACCTTGTGAACACCAGGAGGGACACTGTGGCACAGCAAGGGGCCCCTGACACAAGCCTCTATAATGAACTGCCCACCACCTCTGCCGGCGCTAGTTGACAGGAGGCACCGCCACAGGACCACGAGACCAGCACCCCACCCCCTGCAGATGGGTACCACCCCGCAAACGGTCCCTGAGATCCAGAACAAAGACAGAGAACAATGCCAAGACCCCACCAAGAAATGAGACCACCCTGAATGTCATCCTTCTGTCCCACTTCGTCACCCTGTCCATCCATCAACTGCCCTAGCTCCACTTCCTATGCCCCTTTGGACAATGCACCTGTGAGACTAATAACTGGACTCTGCCATGGACATTTCTCCTCCATCACCCCTGACCATTTTCCAACCCCCTCCACTAATGTGCACTTAAATAAATACCCTTGAATCACAAAACAATCTGGAGTCAGTCTGTGCTTTCACAAATGTGTATTTGCTATAACTAACGAAAATAGCAATGTCCATTGTATTGTCAACATACCTATGTCACACAGCTCTAGTCCATGAGGTAACATAGCAGAGGTCACACAGTGGGACCCACATCTGTGAAATGGAAAGGCAAAGTGACAGGTCAGGGTCCATACACTCGGTGAAAGTGACAGACATATGATAGGTCTAACAATTGTATGAGATGTAGGAGGCAGTGATGTCTTCTTACCTGTGTCTCACTGGAAGTATTGCTGGATCACATTGTTTCTGTTGTCGATATCCTCTTCTTCTGCCTCCTCTTCTTCACTGTCCACAGGCTCCACAGCTGCCACAAGACCTCGTTCTAGACCATCCTCCTGCAGAAAAGGCACCTGTTGTCGCAAAGCCAGGTTGTGCAGCATACAGCAGGCCACGATGATCTGGCACACCTTCTTTGGTGAGTAGTAGAGGGAACCACCTGTCATATGGAGGCACCGGAACCTGGCCTTCAGGAGGCCGAATGTTCGTGCCTCATTGTAGCATTCCTTTGCCCTTGTCCTAGGATTTCTCACTGGGGTCAGTAGCCATGACAGGTTGGGGTACCCAGAGTCACCTGCAAATGTCGAGGGACAACTGTTAGACACACACTAACCCTTAGGGACAACCCCAGCCCCAGACAACTATTCACAGGGTAAAGGGTCCTTGTCCTCACCTATTAGCCACACACGGTGCCTCTGGAGTTGCCCCATCACATAAGGGATGCTGCTATTCCTTAAAATGTAAGCATCATGCACTGAGCCTGGAAACTTGGCGTTCACATGGGAGATGTACTGGTTGGCCAAACACACCATCTGCACATTCATTGAATGGTAGCTCTTCCTGTTTCTGTACATCTGTTCACTCCTGCGGTGGGTACCAATGCCACATGTGTCCCATTAATGGCACCTATGATGTTGGGGATATGTCCCAGGGCAAACAAGTCACCTTTCACTGTGGGCAAATCCTCCACCTGAGGGACAACGATGTAGCTGCGCATGTGTTTCAGCAGGGCAGAGAACACTCTGGACAACACATTTGAGAACATAGGCTGGGACATCCCTGATGCAATGGCCACTGTTGTTTGAAAAGACCCACTTGCCAGGAAATAGAGTACTGACAGGACCTGCACTAGAGGGGGGATTCCTGTGGGATGGTGAATAGATGACATCAGGTCTGGCTCCAACTGGGCACACAGTTCCTGGATTGTGGCACGGTCAAGTCGGTAAATGATAATGATGTGTCTGTCTTCCATTGTCGACAGGTCCACCAGCGGTCTGTACACCTGAGGATGCCCCCATCTCCTCACCTGCCCCAGCAGATGTGCCCTATGGATGAGAACAGCAAGCACAGAGTCAGCCAACACTGAGGTAGTAAAAAAAGAATTTATTGCACACATTTGTCAATCCGCTATGTGCCTGTCACTGTGTGTATGCAAGGCCTAGATATGTGTGACGTCTTTAAAAATAATGCCATGTGGCCCCCTGAATGGCAGCTGTCTGACCTGTGATATGGGACAAGGGGATATGAGGTAACTGCACTGGCGTTGTACACCGTTGCGGTAGGCGGTCGAAGACCGCGGCGCAATCCTGCTTTGGTTAACATTGGGCCCTATAAGTCCCAGGAGCCAATGACGATGTACACTGGCGATGACGGTATGCACCGCCGCGGACGTGACTGCCATTTTCTCTCTGTTCACTCACTTGATACCTGACCTTCGACAGGAGAGGACCTACACTGCAAGTGCTGCTGTGACCTGTGTCTGGAAGCGACGATGGCTCATGTGTCTGGGGAAAGGGCCCCTGCCTTCACTTCGGAGGAGTTGGAGAAGTTAGTGGATGGGGTCCTCCCCCAGTACACACTACTCTACGGTCCTCCAGACAAACAGGTGAGTACACTGTGAGCATGCTGTATGGGCAATGCCTGTTTGGAGTGGTGTGGATGGAAGATACAGGGGGTGGCTGAGGCCTGCATGAGTGGACGGTGAATGTATATGTGTCAGGGCAAGGGTGGGAACGTGGGCCAATGACTGTGACGGTCCGGACAGTTAAGGATCATCCTTTTCCCCCGTACCATTCCTCTAGGTCAGCGCCCACCAGAAGAAGGATATTTGGCGTGCCATCGCCAAGGACGTCCGGACCCTTGGGGTCCACCACAGACGGAGCACCCACTGCCAGAAAAGATGGGAGGACATTCCCCGCTGGAGCAAGAAGACGGCAGAGGACCAGCTGGGGATGGCCTCCCAACGTGGGAGGGGTGCCCATCGCACCATGACCACCCTGATATTCCGGATCCTGGCGGTTTCGTATCCGGAGTCGGATGGGCACTTGAGGGCATCACAGCAGCCACAAGGGGGTGAGTACAGTCACATCCATCTGACTCTGCACGCATTAGGAGGTGTCTGGGTGGGGGTGGTGGGCAGTGGGTTACCCTAGGCCAGGGCGAGCTTTGTAGGCAAGGACCCTTTGTGAGGCAGGCTATGTGGCACCCCAACCTCACCAGTGGTAAAAACCATCTACACCTAGTCAAGCTCCTGTGACTTCCATGTGTGCAGCAATTGGGCATAGGCCTTGTACCCATGTCCCTGTGATTAATTAGGGAACTCTAAGTGCAATGCGCAGTGCAGCGGGCTGCTGTGTCTGTAGTGTCTGCCAACAGTAGCGGTATTGCATGCACTGAACATGTCTTTTTTAGTTGCCCCCCCCCCCTTTTTGTGGTCTCCCTGTTCTTGCGTGCATTAGCAGCATCAGGCAGAGGAGCAGTGCCACCGGAGCAGGAGGGAGCTGCATCCCACATGGCCCTGGAGGGCAAGACAACGGAGTCTGAAGTCACCAGTGGGACGGAGGGCGAGGGGAGCTCCACGGCGGGTACAGGAGCAGAGACCAGCGACACCGACTCCTCCTCTGATGGAAGCTCCCTTGCAGTGACGGGGCCCTCTGTGCCCACCGGATCTACAGGTACAGCCGCCATCCCCCCTACCAGCACCGCCCTCCCAGTAGCCCCTCAGTGTGTGTCCCGTGGCCGCTCACCCAGGAGGGTGGGCATCTCCTTCGCCACAGGCACCTCAGGCCCTGCCCCAGTTAGCCCTGCTGCCCTCAGTGAGGAGGCTATTGACCTCCTGAGATCCCTCACTGTTGGGCAGTCTACCATTCTGAATGCTATCCAGGGTGCAGAGAGGCATTTGCAACAAACAAATGCATACCTGGAGGGCATTCATTCTGGCCAGGCAGCCCAACAGCGAGCATTTCAGGCTCTGGCCTCTGCACTGATGGCAGCCATTGTCCCTTTGTCCAGCCTCCCCCCTTCAACCTCCTCCACCCAGACCCAATCCCCTGTACCTCAGCCTATCCCAAGCACACCATCAGACCAGCATGCACACACCTCAACACAAAAGGGTGGCTCAGGCAAACATAAGCACCACACATCCAACAGGCACTCACACAAGCACCATACCCATGCAGACATACCAACATCCACTGCCTATACTGTGTCCCCCTCCTCCACGTCTCCTTCCTCCCTCCCTGTCTCGTCTCCACTCACACCTGCATGCACTACATCTTCAGCCACTACCTCAATCACCAGCACACCCATCACCACACACCACTCACTTGCACTCACCACCCCACTACCATTCACACATCCCCTGTGTCCTCTCCCAGTGTGTCTGTGAGCCCTCCTCCCAAAGTACACAAACACAGTCACACACCCACCCAACAGCCATCAGCCATCCACCTCACAACAGCCTCCAGCCCATGAACCTTCACCCAAAGTCAGCAAACGTACACCTCCTACATCCACTACCTCTTCCTCCACTCCCAAACCCCCTCCATCTACCCGTCCCAGTGTGTCTAAAAAGCTTTTCCTATCAAATGTTGACCTCTTCCCCACACCCCGTCCGCCCCCTAGGGCCCGCCTTTCCAGGCCCCAACCCAGCACCTCAGCCACCACATCACCAGGCACAGTGGTGCCAGCAAAAGCGGGATTTTGGAGTGCGCCAAGCAACAGGGCTGCCAGTGTCCCAAGGAGCGAGGGCAAGGACATTCCCCCACCTCCAAAACAGAAAAAGTTGCCCACATCCCGGAGGGAGAAGGCGAAAACACCTTCCACCAAGGGCTCAGGCAAAACAAAAGTGGAAAGTGGGAAGACAGCTGCGCCACCATCCATGGTGGGGAAGGGCCAAAAAATCAAAGGCAGGTCCACGTCGATGCCAACCTGCACGGCGGACAAGACCGCCACCTGCACCGCCGCCACAGACACCGCTGCACCGCAGACACTGAGCCCTTCACCAGCACCGCAGTCAGTGAGCCCGCCACCAGCACCGCCGCTACTGACACTGCCGCCAGCACCGCAGTCAGTGAGGCCACCACCAGCACCAGTCAGAGGGCCTGCAGCCAGCACCGCCGCCACAAAGACCGCCGCCAGCACAGTTTCCACAGAGCCTGCCGCCTGCACCGATGCCACAGAGTCCGCCGCCTGCACCGATGCCACAGAGTCCGCCGCAAGAACCGCCGCTACTGACACCGCCGCCAGCACCGCTGCTACTGACACAGCCGCCAGCACCACCAGCGGCCCCGCAACATCCTGAGCCAGTGGCACCACCGCAGACATGGCTGCCATCCCCAGTGGTCAGTCGTACGAGGCTGGTTGTCAGTTCCAGGAGCCTGGCCAGCTTGCATGTTGCACTACCTCAGTCTTTGGCAGGATGAAGCACTCTGGGCACAAAGCCCCCTCCTGAACCAGTGGAGAAAGGCATCCACTACCTCAGTCCTTGTCAGGATGAAGCACTCTGGGCACCAAGCCCCCTCCAGAACTAGTGGAGAAAGGCATCCACTTTAGAGACTGTGGATTTGCACTCCCCAGGATAAAGCAGTGGGCAGCCGACCCACTGAAAAGACTTGAGAGACTGTGGCTTTGCACTCCCCAGGATAAAGCAGTGGGCAAACCACCCACTGGAGAGACTTGAGAGACTGTGGCTTTGCACTCCCCAGGATAAAGCAGTGGGCAAACCACCCACTGGAGAGACTTGAGAAACTGTGGCTTTGCACTCCCCAGGATACATCAATGGGCATGGAGCCCCCTTGTGGAGCTGGCGTCGTGCACTCATCCAGCTGAGGTGCCCCCCCTTTCCTTCCCCTGAGGTGCCTGTTTCATTTCGATCTGATGCTCCAGCAGTGTTCTCTCCGTTTGCAGTCTGGTATCGAGTGTGGGCCCCGCCCATGCATTTTGGGCCCAGTGGTCCACGGACTTTCAATGGTGCACTATCTGGACTTGTATAGTTGGTGTACATAATTGTTTATACGTGTTTAAAGTTTTGACTAATGGATTTTTATTGAATACAATCGTTACAATCATTTCCTTTTGTCATTGTGTTCTTCCAGGGAGGGTTTTGGGGTGTAAATCTATTGTTGCAGCATGTATTGGTGTGTGTGTTGTTGTGGGTGAGGGTGGGGGTGGGGGTGTTGCATGTGTGTGTCACTCTCTTCTCCCTCCCCCCTCCCCTGTGTTGTAGGTGCAGTACTTACCGTAGTCGTTGCCGCCGTCTTTCGTGATCCTGGTAGAGGAGCAGGAATACTATCGCAGGGAGGATTTGGAGTTCTGGCTCCATGGCGTCCTGGTTCCTCGTGGGTTGTGTAGAGGTGAGTGTTTCCCCTTCCAAGTCCTGTTTCCGCCGTGTTTTTGTTCGTGTTGAATCCGCCCCGGAAAAGGTGGCGGATTGGCCTCTCATAATAGTGTGGGCGGTACATTGTCTTCCGCCTGTCTGTTGGCGGTGACCGCCATGCTGTTTGTTTCTACCGCCGTGGCGGTCGGAGTGTTAAACTGGCTGTCTTTGTTGGCGGTTTCCGCCATGGTCGTGATTCCATTTTTTTTTACCGCTGACCTGTTGGCGGTCTTACCGCTGCTTTAACACCGACCGCCAGGGTTGTAATTAGGGCCATAATCCTCAATAAAATGCACCAAAGGGTCTCTCTAAGTATTTCTCAGTGGAAAGAGCGAACAGGATCCCGGACGCCCCCCGAAACCAGGGGCTCCCCTGCAAACAATCGGATTTTTAATTACAGAGATTGGGATGACATTCTCCAAGCAGCGCTCAGAGTACCACTGATCAAATCTGATAGCGTGACCATTTCCCTTTTCCTGGATTACACCCTCATAGTACAGCACCTCTGTTGAAATTTCACAGAGGTAAAACGAGTCTTCAGAGAGTGGGAGCTGAAATACTCAATGCAATTTCTAGAAACTTTAAGAGTGGCGGTCGAAGGAAAGACTTGACACTTCAACACCCTAGAAGCCGCATGGGAAAGGCTAGACGGCTGGCGGGCGACTGAGCGGCTCAGGTGCCAAAGGCTGCCCTGCCGACCATGCAACACACCAGACCCACTATATTGGCAGAGCGACAGGGAATCCTAACCAAGGGCAGTCACCATCACATCAGCCGAAGCCCGCACCTTCGACAACCCGAGTCAAGATTTGAGATGGGGCTGAGGATGAAACTTAGGCAGTATAGGATCAAGCTACTTGCTGGTGACGACCCGCCAGTGTCGTGGGCTGATACGGGCCCAGTGGTTCTACACTAAACAACAATCCTATGTCCAATGGCATAACCAAATATAAACTAAAGACAATAGGTAACATGCAATTTTCTTCTCCTACATGAGGGGAGGGATCTGGTTGGGAGAGGACAACACAAGTGGACCTCTGTTCCCCATTGTTTGAAAATGGTTAAGAGGCGACAGTCACTTCGCATTGTTGGAAATGTGGGTGGTTTTCGACCCCTTATGCAGGGAGGAGGGATGTTTTGGGGAGTTTTGTTAATTATTGTTGGCTCCGGACAACAGAGTGTGTCAGTTGCAGACCTTACCCATCACAGTACACAAAAGATATACTGAATCCCCATTCACAGCCCAGGCATGGGGTCAATTTGCCTTAAAGATGTCTCAAGGAATCATGAGCACATACATTGGTAGAACCACCTACTCTATGACATTCCTATTGTTGAGGAAAAAAATATATATCCATATGTATGTACCACATAGACATCATTCTCAAGTTCCAGTTCACTCCTGCATTATCTGAATCCCACTAAGCTATCTATTCCTTCCCCTGACCAAGCTGCTTACTCCTGTGCTCCCCCTTTACTTCACAGAGTGGTTCCCCCTCCTTCACCTCACAATTTCATCTCTGCAGCAAGACTTCCCCGCTGACCTCTCTGACACCTACGCCAGCTGTGCAAACAAACCTCTCCAAGCCATGTTAAGTTTAGCTCTATCCCGCACATTAAGTGCAACCTGACATTAACCCACAAGCAAGGTCACAGCTTCCTTTTGTCTACAAACAGTCCACCTGTTGTCTGTTCTCTTTTTTTTTTTTTTGCCCACTCAGCATTATGTATAATTTTACTCTGTGGTCTTGTAGTTTGTGCCTATGCATCATTTCTATTTTGTATATGCTTGCCCATGTTTGGACTATATCCCCTTTTGGGGTTTTGCTGTGACAGCACTGTCTAACATATATAACTGTCCGACAAGAATGACTCAGGGCAGAAGAAGTTTGTTTCTGCCTTTTAACTTGGCCTGCCAATAAACATTGGAACATCAAAACATTTTGGGGGTAATTCTGGCGGTGCTTCATTCCCTATTCCGACCGCGGCGGTAAAGCCGCGGTCGCACCGCCGGGGCCGGCGGTGTCCCGCCAATTTTCTCCCGGCTGTGATAATCCGCCAGGGCAGCGCTGCAAGCAGCGCTGCCCTGGGGATTATGACCCCCTTACCGCCAGCCTGTTTCTGGCGGTTTACACTGCCAGGAAGAGGCTGGCGGTAAGGGGTGTCCTGGGGCCCCTGGGGGCCCCTGCACTGCCCATGGCATTGGAATGGGCAGTGCAGGGGCCCCCTAACAGGGCCCCGGCTTGCTTTTCACTGTCTGCATGGCAGACAGTGAAAAGCACGACGGGTGCAACTGCACCCGTCGCATGGCCGCAACACCGCCGGCTCCATTAGGAGCCGGCTCCTGTGTTGCGGCCTCATTCCCGCTGGGCCGGCGGGCGCTAACATGGTTAGCGCCCGCCGGCCCAGCGGGAATGTTGGAATGGGGGCCGCATTATTGCGGCCGCCTGGCGGGCGGCGGTAGCCGCCCGCCAAGGTTAGAATCACCCCCTTTATCTGTTCCATGGCCTTGCCTAGTGTTTGTGCGTTCTTTGCGTCACTCTGAGAGGGGTTGGAAAAGTTGTTTCCCTAACACCTACCCTGGAACATCAGCGGATTAGGCAATAAAATTAAGCGGCAAGCTTTTCTCCACTATATTAAAAGACAGGCACTGGATATTGCCCTGCTGCAGGAGACTCATCTGAAAGGCACACCTGCAAGGCACATGATATATGGGGCTATAAACTAATGGCCTATGCAGGATTACGTCAGGTTCCAGGGGTGTAGGAATTTTCCTTAAGAAATCTCTGCCTTTCACAATTTAAAAGGTCAGGCCTGATGCACAGGTTTGTTTTGTGGCTCTTATGGTGTCCTCGGAGGGGCAAACAATCAATATTTGCTCAGTATACACTCCGCCACGCTTGCACGAAGTGACCCTGTCGGATCTGGGGGCACAGCTCCTTCAACTACCACACGGAAAACTAATCATAGCGGAAGACCTTAATTTGTCAATATGTGACAAGCGTCTTTGGCATCCTCCTAGAATATTGACAACATCCACACACCCTTTAGCTTATTTCCTGGGGGCAATAGGACTACTGGACGTCTGAAGGTCACATCATCCTCATGAGACACAGTTTAACTTCCATTCCGGAGCACATAGCAGTTTGTCACATATTGATTACATTCTCACACTAGCAGGGCATATTCCCCTTTTTTCAGAAGTGTGCCATTTGGCGCAAGACATATCAGATCACTCCCCACTTGATGGCAAAATTTGGCACCGGTGGGGTGCCTCCGCAGCAACGCATCCCACTTGACTTCTGGTTCCTTATACAACCCAAGGGTAAAAAAGAGCTTTGAAAAGCCACAAAACACGATTTTAATGAAAACACAGAGTTGGTCGAATTTGCCTAGACCTTATGGGAGGACTACAAGACGGTCATAGAGGGATTTCAGAAATTAAAACGGATGCACCTAGACCCGTTGGAAAAAGACATTCAGGTCCTTGAAACGTCTCTAGCACGGGGGTGTCAGCCGATCTCCTACACCGGCTCAACCTCAAGCAACAAGAATACAAAAATATGGCACCTAGGGCCCAAAGACTCCAGTATAGAACGATGCAACATCGCCTTTATCAAGTAGTAAATTGCTGGTCTGGCTGGACAAAAGAGACCAAACCAGAAACTGGGTGCTGGAGGTGCGGACGCTGAGACGGGACCTACTTCATGAGTGGCCAGACTCATTTGTGGAGTATTATGCCAAGCTATACACCTCGTCAATGACATCTACTGCCGTGGATGTAAGGGAATTGCTGACTGACTTAAACAAGCGTCCTTGTTGCTGGAGGACAGGTTGTTCCTCGAAGAAGAAATCACAGAGGCAGAAATAGCGGCTGCAATTAGGGACTTGTCTTCGTGCAAAGCAGTCAGCCCTAACGGGCTCCTGGCCGAACTTTAAAAACCCTTGGGTCAAAAATTAGCCTACATCTCCTAAAGATGTTCCTTGAAAGCAGACCGCTAGGGTTCTTGCTGAAGATCAGGAACTGGTGATGATCTTGGTCATACCTAAGACCGGGAAGCCGCCAGATGAATGTACATCCTATGGGCCCATATCACTACTTAACTTCGAAGCTAAGATACTGGCTAAAGTCCTAGCCACCGCCTCTTGAAAGTTATTCCAACCCTGGTCCACCAAGATCAATCAGGCTTCACGCCCTGCTTCAGTACAACTCTGAACTTGAGGTGTTTGCACAGTGTCCTCAGCAGGGCCCCACAACTTTGAGAAGATGCAGTGGTGTCTGCTCTAGAAGCATAAAAGGCCTTTGATTCTGTTGAATGGCCCTATATGTTTGAGGTGCTACTTAAACTGGGCTACTTAAACTGGGCTCCGGGATTTATTAAGTGGGTGTGGCTCCTATACACTGATCCGCTGGCATGCGTGAGAGTATATAGAGGTGTATCACAGATTTTTAGTCTTCACCGAGGCACCAGACGGGGTTGCCACCTGACACCACTAATATTTGACCTAATGCTGGAACCCCTGGCAACCTGGATAAGACAGGACTCTGTGATCAGGGGTCTTCGCAGGATGGAAGAATAGCAGAACAGAATCTCCCCCTATGTGGACAATATTCTGTTATATATTTCTGAACATGACCTCACTGTACTCAGAGTGATGCAAATCTCCTGCATCCACAGGAGCCTTTCAGGATATACCATCAAATGAGGGAAATCCCAGATCTATGTCCTCCATGATAAGCCACCATTGCTGCCTCAGAACTGCCTGGCTGAAGTGGTGACTGAGGGTTTCTGCTACCTGGGGATCCACATTGCATGGAACCTAACATCCTTTTTACGAAGTAAACCTACAGCCCGCCTCTGAAAGATTAATGAGAGATGTCCAACACTCCTTCTGACACTTCTGGGTAGAGCGGCACTATTGAAAATGATGACCCTGGCCTGATTCTATATGTATTGCAGAACACACCATATCTCGTCTTTGCAACCTGTTTTAAGGCCATTGACACCGAGGTGGCAATGTTGCTATGGGAGTGGGGTCCCGCACGAATAGCACAACCGAAACGCTGAAGCAGGTGTTATGATGGAGAAGTAGCATTACCAGACAAAACCAGAAGTATTATGAGGCGGCTAAATTGACCACAGTTAAAGTTAGGCCCTAGGACCCTCAGATGATCCGTCATATCGCATTGACCACCTTAACCTACAACCAGGTAGCTACCTGAGAGCCCTCTATGGGCCATCCAGGCAGCTGAAATCAAGGACTAGCAGCCATAAATGTTTGTGTCCAGATTTGGCATAAGGCCACCAGATTTCTAGGATGGTCCGGGAGGTTAACATTAGCCACACCCCTATGGAATACAGCAAAACTGGGAAACTTGCGAGATCTCCCCGGGTTCTCAAAATGGGATCTTATAGGTTTCTCCAATGTGGTAGATTTATGGACTCAAGACAAGATTTTGTCCTTTGCAGACCTGAAACAGGAATACCAATTGGCCCCCCTGAAATATACAGATACTTGCAAGTCTGTCATGCGCTGACTACCACTATACCCAAGGGCAGACAGCGCCATGATTCAAAGCCACTAGAAGACTGTCCGCTAGATGTCTACATAACATGCAAAGCCACCTCTCTCACATATAGGATGATTATTTACAACTCATCCAACACCCTATTACATCTCTGTGATAAATTGGCACATAACCTTGGGGGACTGGAAAACAAAGAATAGGTGTAATCCCTGGCTTCCCCTAGGGAGACAGCCATCAAATCCAGACTTCGACTGGTCCGATTAAAAATTATACATGGCTCCTACTACTCTCCGACAGCACTTTACAAAATGGGAAGAATTACAGCAACTAGCTGTAGATGTGGTTGTCACCAGGTGGGCACCTTCTACCATGTGATCAGGGAGTGACTGATGACGCAGACCTTCTGGACGACAGTATTGGGTTGTGTAAATGAGGTACTGGGGTCCTCCCTGGTCCCAATAGGGAAGTGGTGTCTTTTGAGTATATGTGGGGACATGGCTGTCTCACGTGGGGCACCAATGTGGGTAATGCAGGTTCTATCCATTGCCAAGCGAAGCATCCCCAAAATTCTGGGGAGCAGAGACTAGACCAAGTTTAGCCAAATGGAAAAAAGACATGGACTGATTCATGATGGCACAGAAAACTATATATAAAGTACCAAGATACCCACGAAAATGGGCCAAACTCTGGGGTGCCTGGAACACTTACAGGGGTCAGATTTGTAGAACATTCAGTGAGATGCCATTTCTGGCACACAGCTCTGAGGGGCATTACCGGCAGGTCAATAGCTATAGTGAAATCCAAGATGGGTGGATTAAGGGGATATTCTAGATGAATCATTAAATAAAATGTTGTGTGATGGCTTTATCTGTGTTGTTGTTGATTTACTTAAGTATACTAATAAAAAGAATTGAAAAGAAAATACAGATTTCTCTGTCTCTTGTGTAAAGTTTATCAATAATAATATTGCTATAGCTAATAAAACTACTGAGACAATGTAATGCCTATAAAGATCTTGCATCTAGCTCTAGTTAAAACACACGTTTGTCTAAAGTCAGATCTTTTGAAATGATGGTTTTAACATCAAAATTAGTGTCTTTGTTTTATTGCAGACTTTATGTTTCTTCTTTCCTTCTTGCAATTCTGTTAGTTTCTTCCAGCTTTATTTACAGCAGTCTCCATATAGTCCTCCTTAACCCTACTCCATGTTATTCTAAAATGTTATTCCTCCTGTTCTACTGCAGCCTCAGGCCTGGCAAATCTTCTTAAATCATTTTGCTCAGCAACGTATCAGTTTTATTTCAGTCTATTAGCACAGTTCATTCAATTAGTTTTTTAGTCCTGGATCTTACTTCAGACAGTTTCAAGGGGGTTCAGGCAATTCTCTGTTACAGTCAAGCAAACTTTAAATCGTAAATCTTCGCATCTAGCTCACATAGTAAGTCCATTCAGGTGCTGAAGATCTTTGACAAGGTACTCTGGCTCTTTCGGATCGTTTCAGTTTTTGCTTCTCTCCTTCTGTGTCACTTATACCGCTTGTTTCTGCCTCCTCATCATTTGTTGGCAGTATGGATCAAACTGACACACTGTAGGGTTTGGGCCATTTAGCATTGTGGGCATCCATTTTTGTTCTTCATTCAGTGCTTGTTCCTTCTCCTGGATCTTCTTTTTGTGCTGAAGGTATCTCAACTGTCACCTCAGTCTGAGTTCTTGCTTCTCCACCTTTTGTTCTAAGAGCTCCAATGACACTCTGTGTGACATCTGAAAATTGGATTTCTTCACCTGTCCGGAGTTTGTCACCCTTTTCCTGCTGTTTTGCTTCTTGAATTTGTGTGACTTGTACAGTTTGCAGTGGTACAGTCACCAGTGTTCTTGGTTCTGGCTCATAGAACACTATTTCTTCATACGAGTCTCTTGTTCTCTGGGTGTGCGTTGTATGCTTCCAGTTTGGCACTCCAGCACAGTTAATAGCTGTGTTTGGTATTAAAATCACCTAATATGGTCCTTTCCACCTTGGCTTCAGACAGGACTTACTCATGTGGTTTTTGATGAGAACTCAGTTCCCTAGGGTCAAATCGTAGCACTGGTTTTGATGCAGGTTTGCAGTGACAGCTTTAACCTGTCTAGTGAGAGAACGCCCCGCATCACCCACTCCTTTGCTGTAATAGAGTACCTGTTCAGAAGTGCATTTCCAAGGCAGTCTCATAGCTCTTCCCATGATTACCTCGTGAGGGGCTAAGCCTGCCTTCCTGTCAGGTGTACTTCGAAGGCTCATCAACACTAAAGGTAAAGGATCAGGCCATTTCAGTGAAGAAAATGCACAAACATTTACTATTCGGGGCTTGATTGTACCGTTGAGTTGCTCTACTATGCCAGAAGTTTCAGGACAATAGCTACAATGCAGCTTCTGCTCTACTTCTTGATAACTGCACTGTTAAGAGTTCCTCGATCTGACCCCAGAGTAAACGGTATTCCTTTCCTTGTTTCCAGTTCCCTTAACAGCAGTTTAATTACAGTGAGACTGTAGTTTCTCCTGATTGGGTAGGCTTCCACCCATTGAGAGAAAATGCGTACTATAACTATGACTTATCTCAGCCCGTTACAAACAGGCATTTCAAAGAAGGCCATCTGCATCCGATTAAAGGGACCACCTGATCTCCCTACGTAACTCAGTGTAACTGGTGTTCGTTGCCCTTCATTCATCTGTTGGCTTGTTGCACAGTGGTGGCATAATTCTTCTGCATTAGTCCTAAATCTAGAGTTTAACCAAATCTGTCTGAAGGACATGGCCATTGCTTCCCTACCTAAATGTGTGGGTACATGGAAATGTTGTGTCGTGGGTGACAGCAAACTGTCTGGCAATACTGGTCTCTCATCTGCTGATATCAAATGTCATTTCGACATCCTGTTCTGATCCGACCCTGTTGTTCTGCTTCTGAAACATTTTCCTGCAAACCTTTCAGTTTTTCCATGTGTCTGCTATAGACATTAACATTGAAAAGATAGTGTCCTATGAATATTCATCTCTGAGTGTTCCATTGAATGTATGGGCCACAATTGCACAATACTGTGCCACTTTGTCTGCATAACTGTTGCAGACTGTGACATAATCATTGTTGTTCCTGTGTAATGCACATTTCACAACAGAATTTTCAGTCGGAAGCTGCAAAGTTTTCAGCAGTCTTCTCACATGCTTGCCGTTTTGAATTGGACAGCCAGATCAGTTAATGAAACCTCTTTGTGACCATAGCTGTCCAAAATCATGGACCACACCAAAGCCATACTAACTATCTGTAAAAATAGTCACTCTCATTTGGGCGGTCAAGCTGCAAGCTCTGCAACTTGTGCTGTGGGAACTCCTTGAAGTTGGGAGGCTTCCACAATATCTTGTATTGTGCAGCCAGCGTAGGCTGCTCTCATTTGTTCTTAGACATGAGCCATCAACAAAAAGCACATAATCAGGACTAATTAGACTCATCTTTTATGTACGATCTTGGCTTGGTGCATAAATCGCATAAATCTGTGACATCAAAATAGTCATGCTTATCACTTTCGGGGAAGGGGAGCAGTGTACTGGGACTCAAAACTTGGTAGCGCTTTAGCCCTACATTCTGTGCTGTAGGAATTTGCTGCTCATACTTGGTCAATCTAGAATAAGCCCTGTATTGGGCTTTGGTTCTGGTAAGCAAAACCTCAAACAAGTGAGGGACCATTACAGTTACAGGATGCCCCATCACTATGCTTTCACATCTCTCCAAGCTTGTGCTCACAGCTGCACTGCTTTTAGACAACTAGGCAGCCATGTGGCGACTGGGTCAAGGTAGATTGAAAAATATGCTATGGGTCTCCTCACATCTCCATGGAACTGAGTAAGCACTGAGTTAGCGAGTCTCCTTCTCATGGCGAAAGAAACTAAAACTCTTGGTATGATAAGGCATTCCCAGTGCCGGGCAGGGCAGAGACTTTCTCTCATTTCTAGGATAGCTTTCATGCATTTTTTTTTTTAAATATTGTTATTGATTTGTTTTTTTAAGTACAACAAAAAAGAACAATAAAATAAGAAAACATTACAGCCAACAGACCAGAGACACATGAATATGTATAAATAGGCTTCATGCATTCATTGTCCCATGGAATTGGATCAGGCACATCTCTGTGTGTTAGCTTTAGTAAAGATTTAGCCACCAAGGAAGAGTTTGGTATCCACTGTCCTCAGTAGCCAACTATTCCCAGAAACATTCTGACTTCTCTTTGCGTTTTTGGAAGACCCATCAATAGAATGGCCCTACCCATCCTCGTGAAATTTTCCTTGTTCCCCTTTCAATAATATGTGCCAAATATTGGAGCAAACCACAATAAACATGACAGCAGTAATTTGTGACAACTTTACAGTGTAAAGCACCACCAGAGGAATAGTATGCACATTATACTTAGATCATGTTCCCCCATCCCTCCTCCTGCTGTCTAATACCTTTATGATCCCCTCTGGTCCTTTAAGATCCCTTCCCCATTGTTCAGTGCCCATGGCCTAGCCATACATGGCACTAGGTAAATTCCCCTTGCCTCTGCCTATCCCTTCCACACTTTGTAATATTTTTTGGGGCAACCCATCGCCGTGTAGATGGGTTTTTCCAATCCCTTTTAAAAGTCCATGCCCCGGGCCCAACCCTCCACCAAGGGAGGTGTTGTTTCCTTCCAAGCCCTTGCAATATCCTTTTTAGCAATCACAAGACCCAACCACAGGAGTAACCTTTGATACCGTGTACCTCCAAGTTTCTTAGTGATGTGTAGAAGAATCAACTTAGGGTCCCTCATGATAGTCCAACCCAATACCTCTTCCAGTTTTCTCAGTACTCCCTCCCAAAAATGTTTGAGGGCAGAGCAGTGCCAAAACGTATGTACCAAATACCCAGGTGTAGTTTCGCATTGTGAACATTCACTATTTGTCAGGAAGCCAATGTGGTGTCGCTGCGCCTAGTATAGTATGTTCAATGAAGTACTCTTAGTTGAATGTGGTGAAACTGTGAGGCTGTGGCTGCTTCTCTAGGTGCCTCCAATGCCTCCTCCCAATTCTAGTTATCAAGGTCTCCCATGTCCTTCTCCTAAGCCTTGTACATTGACTCCATTGAGTCCTGCATGTTATGTAACAGCATTTTGCATGTCTGTGATAATTTGTGTGCGCCATCATATTTGTTAAAAGTATGAAAACTCTGGAATTTCCAGGCTGGCCATCAGTGTGGGTGTCAGTGCATGTCAAAGCTGTAAGTAGTGAAAGACCTGCGTACGGTGTAAGGCGTATTCTGTCTGTAAGTCTTGAAAGGATTTCAGTATTACATTAGTCAGAATGTCCCCTAAAGTTGAGATACTCACCTAGTCCCGCGTTGCGAAGCCTGGTAAGGCCGGTGACCCATGGGAGGCCAGTCCCTGTTATAAGGGTGTTTCGAGTGTCCGTCTGTACTTTCAACATTTAGCCTCCTCTCACGCATTCAGCACCACTCGAGTGGCCGGCAGTAGTTTCCTGTTTGCTGCACCCCATACAACAGATGTGATAGGCCTTGTAACCCCATAACCATCCCCTTGATGGCTTAAGCCGGATCCGTGAATCCCTCAAACCACCAGTGATTTATTGTGAGGAGGTGGGCCTCCCAGTAATACAGGCGAACATCCGGGGTGGCGATACCTCCCTCGAACACTGGGCGACAAAACTTATGCAGGGAAATTTGCAGAGACCCTTTTCCCCACAGTAATGTGCACAAATGAGCATTCACCTTTTCGAAGAAAGATTTAGCGATTGGGAACAGGTGATTTTGCAGATGCCACCATTTTAAATATGGCTGAGCGCCCTAGTAAACACAGTGGGAGAGCCTGCCATGAAAGCAGTATCTTTTGACAATCTGTGGCAGCAGGTTCTTCTCAAACAAGCGTCGCGCATTCCCAGTGACAAATACCCCCAAATATTTAAACCCTTCAGGCTGGACCGATAAGCCAGACACCCATGTCTTATCAGTTGGGCATGAGGCTACAAGATAAATGATAGATTTCTGAGGCTTAAGGCGAAGCCCCAAGTATTTGCCGAACTGCTCTAGAATTTGCAATGCTCTCGGCCCGGATATGTTAGGGTTCCCCAGGTACAGGAGCACATCATCTGTGTACAATGATCTTTTGTCACTCATCGCATCCTCCCAGTGGAAACCCCGAAACACATCGTCCTCTTGCACCCAGGCTGCCAGCGGCTCAATTGCAACCGCAAATAATAATGGAGATTGGGGGCAACCTTGTCGTGTTGCCCCTCCCCACTGGAAACCAATCAGACACCATCCCCCCCATGCAGACCCTCGCTCTAAGATACATATAAAGCAAGCGTATGTATCTGAGAAACTTGGGTCCGCAGCCAATCCTTTCCAGTAGGGAAAACATAGAGGCTCAATACTCCACATCGAAGGGCTTCTGAAAACTCGATGAATAACAGAGCCCTGTGCTCCCCCACTGACTCGATGAGAGCATTAGCGTTATAACCCGCTTTAAATTGTGTCTTGTAGCACGCTTTGGCATGAACCCAGATTGATCCGGATGACCATATGGGCTATGACCGCTCCTAAACGGGCAACAATCACTTTAGCATACACTTTCACCTCAGTGTTGAATAACAAGATAGGTTGAAAGTCCTCACAGTGTACTCCAGCCGTTCTAGGCTTAGGCAACACCACAATTTCAGCTGTCCGGAGCTCCGGGGGTAGTGAAAACCCTCTCCAGCACCTCTCTAAACATCTCTAGCATAGGTTGGCCTGCCTGCTGCCAATCCACACGCCAATACTTGGGCGGAAACACATTTGGTTCAGGAGCCTTCCCGGGTCATAGCTGAGCCAAGGCGGCCCTTAATTCCTCTACAGTAACGTGTCTCGATCCTCGGAAGACTGGCATGGGACTGGTAGATCCAGCACAAATTGATGTAAGTCGGCACAGGGACTTATGCCCTCCGCCCTATAAAGTTTGCGATAATAGCCAGCGAAAGCCTGAGCCATCTGCCATTGGGGCAACACCCGCGTACCGTCATGCAATTAGAGGTATGGCACGGCTGATGGCCTCGCTCTAGGAGTGCACAGCCAGTGCAAAGTTTTACTTTCCTTATCCCCCCATTGGTAGCCCCTGCTGCGTGTTGCTGATGTCAGTTTTCCTTTTTTCCGTGCCTTCGACGCCAACGGTTTTTCTTCCTGGCTCGTTGATTACTGTTGCGTCTTTGGTGGTTACAATGTCTCCTCCAAAGAAGTCCGGTTTTAAGCCATGTAGGGAATGTGGAGGTCGGATGTCAGTGACCGATCCACATGTTGATTGTATCTGGTGCCTTAGTTCTGAGCACGACGTTAAAGGATGTTCGTCGTGCCAGAGTATGAACCCTAAGGCTCTAAAAGAGGGAGAGGTGAAGCTTTTTCTGGCGAAAGCGAAGAAGAAGGGCCATAGGAGAGATTCCTCCCATGCTTCACCAAAGAAGCATAAGAAGCGGCGTCATCATGATTCACGGCACCGTCATGACTCTCGGCGCCGGTCTGAGCGGAGCCGATCGAGGTCGACGTCTTCTCGGCGCTAAAAGACATGGGAGATGAGGCCTACTGTGACGCCTCAGCCCAGGAGTCCGGAGTTATCGCCGGCACCGTCGGTCTTTGAGGTTACTCATCATAGTCTTCAGTTTTCGCCGGCGTCGCAGGAGCCTGATGTACAGCAGGTTCAAGGACAGTCCTCTACTCGGCAATATCCTGCTTTGCCGGCTTCAGGGGCGGATCCGGCTGCATTTTTAAATGCAATGTATGCCGTTTTTCAGTCCATGGCTCCTGCTGGTGTACCGGTGGGTCCCACGGGGCCATTGGCATTTGATTTGGGCTCTCCGGCGCCGTATAAGGTGGCTCCATTTATGCCTTTTTGCCCTGTTGAGGGTGTCGGCTCGGCGCCGAGGATGTCTCCTTGTGGGAGATCTTCACCACCTGTGTCGGTGGCTCCACCATCGCGTCAGCCGACCACATCGCCGCGCCATTCGACGTTGATGATGTCTCCTTCCCAGCCGGCTCCATCGCCTTCCTGCCAGCCGACTCCGCGGAGGACATCATTGGAGTCCGTGTCGACGCCGGCGCTGGGTGATGCTAAGAGTTATCCATCTCTTCCTGTGCCCTACCGGGATTCGAAGTCTTCGGCGTCGATGGATTCGTTATTGATGCCGACTTTGGAAACACGCCTTCGGTCTCGTAGAAAGGCTTTACGACTTCTGGAAGAGGAAGAGTACAGGCAGTTGGAGGAGGGCGATATTGATCTTTCTGATGAGTACCAAGCAAGCGGCCTGGACACTTCCCTGGAGTGGGACATTGCATCTCCGGGGGAGTTTACAGAGGAGGCAGCATCCTTCCATACGGTAATCAGGAAAGCAGCAGAGTTTCTGGACTTGCCCTTGTCTGTTGCGGAGGTGAAAACCAACCTGCTGACTGAGGTGTTGCACCCTTCTGTGTCCAGTGCTGATCCTTTGCTGCCCTTCAACGAGGCTTTGACTGAGCCTATTTGGATTTGTGGAGGAAGCCGGTTACGACTCCTGCAGTGAACAGGGCAGTAGCGAGGAGGCATAGAGGCGCACCAGGAGATCCGGTTTTCCTGTCACGTCATCCGACTCCTGAAAGTTTAGTAGTCCAGGCGTCTTGCTCTGCGAAGTCTGCTCCTGGAACATTCCCTGTGGTTCCAACTGATAGGGAGTCCAAGAGAATGGAGCAGTCTTCTAAGAAGATCTTTTCATCCTGTAGCATGGCGCTCAAGGCTACAAATTCTACCTGTGTGCTGGGCAGGTATGTCCACACCCTTATGGACTCTGCTAAGGACATGGTCAAAGTTCTGCCACAGGAGGTACAAAGGTCCTTTGGGTCTCTTTTTCCAGATGCGCGGCAGCAGCACAACAGATTATACAGTATGGCCTGGACACGTCTGATTCGGTAGCCAGAGCCATGGGAACATCTGTGGCTTCTAGGAGGCACGCCTGGTTAAGGTCCTCTGGGTTTTCCTCGGACGTTCAAACCACCTTGTTAGATCTGCCATTCGATGGTGAAAAGCTGTTTGGAGAGAAGGCGGATTCTGCCCTTGAAAGGTTTAAGGACAGTCGGGCAACAGCTAAGTCTTTGGGCTTACAGACTACCACTGCTACATCTTTTAGACCTTTTCGGAGATTCAGGGGGTTTGCACGTGGTTCTGCCTTTTGGAGGTCCCAATACTTGGCCCAGCAACCTGCCAATCCGCCCTATCGTGCCTTTAGAGGGTGGGGTAGGGGTAGAGCTAGAGGGGCAGTCCAGCAGCCCTCATCTTCATCCTCCTCCTCCGGTGGACAACAGCAGAAGCAGCCCTAGTTTTCCCCACTTTATCGTTCATACCTCTCCTGTAGGGGGAAGGTTGAGTCTTTTTCTCCGCAAGTGGGAGTCGATTACAACGGACTCTTGGGTGTTAAGGATTGTGGAAAAAGGATATGCTCTCCCCTTTCAGGAGTCCCCTCCTCCCTTTTCCCCCCATCCCTCATTTTGTTCAGAAGACCATCTTCTGTTGTTACAACAGGAGGTTCTGGCCATGTTATCAAAGGGCGCAAGAGAGTTGGTGCCGGTGCAGGAAAGGGGTCAGGGGTGTTATTCGAGATATTTCCTGATTCCCAAAGCGGAAGGTCGTCTAAGACCGATCCTGGACTTGAGGATTTTGAATTTGTTCCTCAAACAGGAGAAATTCAAAATGCTGACCCTAGCGCAGGTGCTATTGGCATTGAACGAAGGAGACTGGATGGTGTCTGTCGACTTGCAGGATGCGTACTTTCATATTCCGATAATCAAGTCGCACAGGAAGTATCTCCGGTTTGTGGTGGGGACGCAACACTAACAGTTTGCGGTCCTTCCGTTTGGACTTACTTCAGCACCTCAAGTTTTTACGAAGGTGATGGCAGTGGTTGCAGCACATCTCAGAAGGAGGGGAGTAGCAGTATTTCCCTACCTGGAAGATTGGTTGATCAAAGCCAAGTCTCCAGAGCTTGTGTTGTCTCACCTGTGAATGACAACCCAGTTATTGTTCGATCTGGGTTTTTCAGTAAATGTACCCAAATCTCACCTGGAGCACTCTCAACGCCTCCTGCTCATAGGAGCAGTATTGGACACAACATTGTTTCGGGCCTACCCCCGCCACAGCGGGTTCGGGATATTCAGGCACTAATTCCAATGTTTCAGAATGGAGCGGCAGTTCCAGTCCTCAAAGTCTTACGCTAGATCAGTTTGCTTCTTGCATTCTGTTGGTCACTCACGCACGCTGGCATATGAGGGCTCTTCAGTGGTACCTCCGCAGGCAGTGGTTCCAGCACAAAGGAGATCTCGGGGATTCCATAAGGATCACCTGGGACACTGCAGCGGATCTTCGTTGGTGGAGAGTGGACTGCAACCTTTCCCAAGGAAAACCGTTTTCGCTACCACTGCCTGTGGCCATAGTTGTATCGGATGCTTCCACTCTAGGGTGGGAGCGCATCTGGGGGACCTGGAGATCGAGGGTTATTGGTCTCCAGCGGAACAGATGTTGCATATTAATCTGTTGGAATTGCGGGCGATACGTTTGGCGCTCAAGACCTTCCTCCCTTCCTTTCGCGGTCAGTCGGTTCAGGTCCTGACGGACAACACTACCGCGATGTGGTACATAAACAAGCAGGGAGGAGTAGGGTCGTACCTTCTCTGCAGAGAGGCTCTGCGACTCTGGTCCTGGGTTCAGGACCATCGGATTTGCTTGATAGCAAATCATTTGGCCGGAGCTCTGAATGTACGTGCGGACGGTCTCAGTCGTCACTACTCAGTAGATCACGAGTGGCGTCTCCATCCGGACCTGGTCCTCTACATCTTCGGGATGTGGGGTACGCCTCAGGTGGATCTGTTCGCCACTCGGGAGAATGCGCACTGTCCGTTGTTCTGCAGCTTCCAGTATCCGTTGCAAGGAGCGTTGGGGGATGCTTTTCAGATGTCCTGGAGCGGCCAGTTGCTTTACTCGTTTCCCCCCATACCTTTGATTCCTCGGGTTCTGAGGAAAGTTCGTCAAGACCAAGCCCAAGTCATCTTGGTGGCACCGGATTGGCCGAGAAGGGTGTGGTACACAGACCTACTTCAACTCTCTCAGTGCCCTCCGCTCCGTCTCCCGCTCAGCGCAGACCTCCTCTCACATTCGCAGGGGCAGGTTCTACACCCCCACCTCCAGAGCCTGCACCTTTATGCCTGGAGATTGAACGGGGCAACCTGAGTTCCTTTTCTCTCCCACCGGATGTAGTGGATGTTATTCTATTGTCCAGGCGACACTCCACTAAATCCATCTATGCCGGTAGGTGGGCAAAATTGTGGTTTGGTGCGGAGAGAATCAAAAAGATCCCTTAAAGGCCCACCTTTCAGATGTTCTTTTGTTTGCTCTTGATTTAGCAAAGAAAGGCTGTGCGGTAGCTACAGTTAAAGGATATTTGGCGGCTCTGTCGGCTTTTTTTTGCCTTCCGGACCAGCCTTCTTTATTCAAATCTCCGATTGTAAATAGGTTCATTAAGGGATTAGTTAATAAGTTTCCTCCCATGCCTTTTCACATGCCTCAGTGGGACCTGAATCTGGTACTGACATTTCTGATAGGTTCGCCTTTCGAGCCTATGCATTCATGCCCGTTAAGATACTTAGGTGGTCATTACAACATTGGCGGTAAAAGCCGCTTACCGCCGTGCAGAAGACCGCCAACATACCGCCGCGGCTGCAGAATTCCGCCACAGCTATTATGACCCACATCTCGAAATCCGACAAAATTCAGACACCCACACAAGTCCGCCACACCAAAGGTCATTGATGAACTGGCGAAAACAAAACCTCCACTGTCACGCCAACAGAAATACGCCCACGCTATCACGACCCACGAATCCACGCAGCGGTCTTACAACCGCGGTATTCCATTGCCGGTTCACACCGCCGCGCTCAAAATACACACACACATACAAAACACCGCCACATTGGACAATTCAAAATATGCACACACCTGATACATATACACACACCACTCCCACACACCCATTACAATATAAAACACACACCCACATCACCCACAAACCCTTACAACCAATATTACAGAGAGAAGGCCAGAGAGAGACACCACCATCCACAAACTAGCATCCACAGGCACTCAACACCATCACCCACACAACTTCCACGCACAAAACCCCACACACCACTACATATCACCACACTTATCACCACACACACCACCCCACACATCACCTACACCACCCCATGGCACGGCAAAGACACCCCAGGTTCTCGGAGGAGGAGCTCAGGGTCATGGTGGAGGAAACCGTCCGGGTAGAGCCACAGCTATTTGGAGCACAGGTGCAGCACACCTCAATTGCAAGGAAGATGGAGCTATGGCGAAGAATAGTCGACAGGGTCAACGCAGTGGGACAACACCCAAGAAATCGGGACGACATCAGGAAGAGGTGGAACGACCTACGGGCGAAGGTGCGTTCCGTGGTCTCCAGACACCACCTGGCAGTTCAGCGGACTGGCGGCGGACCCCCACCTCCTCCCCCACAACTAACAACATGGGAGGAGCAAGTCTTGGCAATTCTGCATCTTGAGGGCCTCGCAGGAGTCGGTGGAGGAATGGACTCTGGTAAGTCAAACCTTTAACTACCATATCCCCCACCCTACCTGCATGCTATCACATACCCCCACCCTCGCCCCCCCCTATCACTCCAACTCCTCACAAATGTACTAAGAACACAAACCACCCATCCCAACACCAAGCCCTGCATGCAACAACAACGCATGGACACCCATCACTAAAGCATGCCCACTGCACATACCCATACACCCCCCTAAACCATCATCACACAAGTCCCCACATAGGAATGCAAGCACTGGGGTACACGGTCACCCACCCATTGCCCACCATGACACACACAGATGCAATAATTATGAATTTACACCCCTGCAGGACCACTACCCAACGTCACCAGACAGGAGGGTCCAGACATCTCCACCCCACCCACAGAAAAGGCCCACAGTGAGGACAGCAGCTCTGTCCAACTGGATCCAGATGACCAGCCCGGACCATCGTGGGCCTCGGGACAGTCGGTTCCCCTCACACAGGCACAAGCCACCACAGACCTTCCACCCTCTGGTAACACCAGCACAGCACCCACCCAGCGGGCCCATACCTCCATCCCCAGGACACGTCAATCAGCTGTGTGTCCACCACTACAGGGAACCCAGGATAACCCACCACCCCAACAACAACAGGGACCTGGGGGCAGTGGCAGTGGGCACACGGTCCAGGGGACGGAGGCTCAGGAACACAGGGGAACTGGGAGGGCTGCTGTGCGACAGGAGACGGACAGGCCAAGGGAACCCACTCTCCACGAGGCCCTCTCCTCCATCATAGGAGCATACCACCACTCCCAGGAGACGATGGCAACGGTCCTGGCCAAGTTTCAGGAGACCCAGCGCATGCAGGAGGAACAGTATTTGGGGTTCAGGGAGGAACTCAGAACCATCAGCTCCGCCCTGGGCACCATCGCAGGGGTGCTGAAGGAAATACTCAACACCAGGAGGGACACTGTGGCACTCCAAGGGGCCCCTGACACTAGCATGGACGATGAACTGCCCACCACCTCCGCCGGTGCTAGTGGACAGGAGGTACCGCCACAGGACCACCACACCAGCACCCCCCCCTGCAGATGGAGAACCACCCTGCAAGCGGTCTCTGAGATCCAGGAACAAGACAGAGCACGCTGCCAAGACCCCCGCCAAGAAATGAGACCACCCTGATTGTCAACCCACTGTCCCACTTTGTCACCCTGTCCATATTGGAACTGCCCCAGCTCCACTTCCTATTCCCATATGGGCAATGCACCTGTGAGACAAACAGACTGGACTTTGCCATGGACACTACTCCGCCATCACCCCTCACCATTTAACTTCCCCCTCAAATATTTTGAATTGAAATAAACACACCTAAAGCACCAAAAGATCTGGAGTCTGTCTGTGATTTAGAAATAGTGTATTTGCAATTACAGTGACAAAATTTCCAGGAAATAGTAATGTCAACATACCTATGTCACACAGCTATAGTCCATGAGGAATGTAAGCAGATGACACACATGGGAACCCACACCTGTGAAACCGTAAGGGAAAGTGACAACTCAGTGACCATACACTGGGTGAAATCGACAGACAGGATAGAGGTTGAAGTTGAAAAGTACTTGTAGTAGGCAGGAATGTATTCTCACCTGTGTTTCACTGGAAATATTGCTGGATGACTGAGTCCCTGTTGTCAATGTCTTCTTCCTCTGCTTCCTCCTCATCACTGTCCACAGGCTCCACAACTGCCACAACACCGCCATCTGGACCATCCTCCTGCAGAAAAGGCACCTGTCGTCGCAAAGCCAAATTATGAAGCATACAGCATGCCACGATGATCTGACACACCTTCTTTGGTGAGTAGAATAGGGATCCACCTGTCATATGGAGGCACTTCAGGAGGCCGAAGGTGCGTTCGATCACCCTCCTAGTCCGCACATGGGCCTCTGTAGAGTTCCTCTGCCCTTGTCCTGGGGTTCCTCACTGGGGTCAGTAGCCATGACAGGTTGGGGTAACCAGAGTCCCCTAATAGCCACACCCGGTGCCTCTGGAGTTGACCCATCACATAAGGGATGCTGCTATTCCGCATGATGTAGGCGTCATGCACTGAGCCAGGGATGATGGCATTCACATGGGAGATGTACTGGTCTGCCAAACATACCATCTGTACATTCATGGAATAATAACTCTTCCGGTTCCTGTACACCTGTTCACTCCTGTGGGGGGGGACCAAGGCCACATGGGTCCCATCAATGGCACCTATGATGTTGGGGATATGTCCAAGGGCATAGAAGTCACCTTTCACTGTAGGCAAGTCCTCCACCTGAGGGAAAACGATGTAGCTCCGCATGTGTTTCAGCAGGGCAGACAACACTCTGGACAACACGTTGGAAAACATCGGCTGGGACATCCCTGATGCCATGGCCACAGTTGTTTGAAATGACCCACTTGCAAGGACATGGAGCACTGATAGCACCTGCACTTGAGGGGGGATTTCAGTGGGATGGCGGATTGCTAACATCAGGTCTGGCTCCAACTGGGTACACAGTTCCTGGATTGTGGCATGGTAAACCTGTAGGTGATGATCAAATTTCTTTCCTCCATTGTCGACAGGTCCACCAGCGGTCGGTACACCGTAGGATTCCGCCGTCTCCTCACATGTCCCAGCGGACAGTGCCTATAAAGGACAACAGCGAGCACAGAGTCAAACAACTCAGAGGTATGTACCCACAGCTTACACAGAACACCAATCATACACAAAATCTGGCCTGTATGTGTGTTGAGAGTAGGCCTAGGTATGTGTGACGCAGTTGGTAATTAGGCCATGTGGGCCCCTGAAAGGGCGGCTGCTTGACCTAAAGCGAGACAATGGGATGTGAGGTAACTGCGCTGGCGTTGTACACCGTAGCGGTAGGCGGTCGAAGACCGCGGCGCAATGCTGCATTGGTTAACATTGGACCCTATGGGTCCCAGGAGCCAATGACGATGTACGCCGGCGGTGATGGTACGCACGCCGCGGACGTGACCCGCGGACGTGACCGCCATTTTCTAACTGTTTAATCACTCGATACCTGATCTTCGACAGGAGAGGACCTACACTGCAAGTGCTGCTGTGACCTGTGTCTGGAAGAGACAATGGCTCGTGCGTCTGGGGAAAGGGCCCCTGCCTTCACTGCAGAGGAGTTGGAGAAGCTCGTGAACGGGGTCCTCCCCCAGTACACGCTACTCTACGGTCCTCCAGACCAACAGGTAAGTACACAGGGAGCATGTTGTATGGGCTATGCCTGTGTGGAGAGGGCTGGTTGTAAGAAGGAAGGGGGCAGAGTTCTGCATGCATGAAAGACTGTGAATGCATGTGCCACATGGCAAGGGTAGGGATGTGGGCCACTCACTTTGACGGTGCAGTTGGTACTGACTTCTCTTCTTCCCCTGTACATTTCATGTAGGTCAGCGCCCACCAGAAGAAGGATATTTGGCGTGCCATCGCCAAGGACATCCGGACCCTGGGGGTCCACCACAAACGGAGACCCACTGCAGTAAAAGATGGGAGGACATTCGCCGCTGGAGCAAGAAGACGGCGGAGGCTCAGCTGGTGATGGCCTCCCAAAGTGGGAGGGATGCCCGTCGAACCATGACGCCCCTGATGTTCCGGATCCTGGCGGTGGCCTACCCTGAGTTGGATGGGCACTTGAGGGCATCACAGCAGACACAAGGGGGTGAGTACACTATCATTCAGCTGACTTAGCGCGCAGTGAAGGTGTCTAGGTGGGGGAGGAGGGCTGTGGGTTCCCCTAGGCCAGGGCGAGTTCCGTAGGCTAGGCCCATTCGTTAGGCATGGCCCTGTGGCCCCCCACCCCACCTCTGTAGAGTGCCAAGTACAACTATTCATGCCCCTGTGTCATCTATGTGTGCAGATGTCGTCCATAGCCTTGTAGGCCATTTCCCAGGAATTGCACTGTAGAGCCCAACAGGGCGACGTAGTGCAGGGGGCTGCTGTGTCTGTATTGTCTGCCAACGGTAGCGGTAAGCCATGCGTTCAACCTGTCTTTCTTCTGTCCCCCCCCCCCCTTTTTTTGCGGTCTCCCTTTCTTGTGTGCATTAGCATCATCAGGCGGAGGTACAGTGGCACCGGAGCACAAGGGAGCTGCATCCCACATGGGCATGGAGGCCCACACTACGGACTCTGAATACACCAGTGGGACGGAGGGCGAGGGGAGCACCACGGCGGTCACAGGATCTGCAACCAGCGACACAGACTCGTCCTCCGATGGGAGCTCCCTTGTGGTGGCGGCAACATCTGTGCCCCCCACTTCAACAGGTACAGCCACCACCCCCCCTACCAGCACCGCCCTCCCAGCAGCCCCTCAGCCTTTGCCCGTGCCTGCTCCCCCAGGAGGGTGGGCATCACCTCGCCCCAGGCACCTCAGCAGCTGCCCCCGTCACCTCTGCTGCCCTCAGTGAGGAGGCCATTGACCTCCTCAGGTCACACTGTTGGGCAGTCTACCATTTTGAATACCATCCAGGGTGTAGAAAGGGAGTTGCAACACACAAATGCATTCCTGGAGGACGTTCATTCTGGTCAGGCTGCCCTTCATCAGACCCTTCAAACTGGCCTCAGCACTGATGGCAGCCATTGTCCCTGTGTCTAGCCTCCCCCTCGAACTTCCTCCACCCAGACCCAATCCCCTGTACCTCTGCCTATCCCAAGCACACCATCAAACCAGCCTGCACACACCTCACCACACAAGGGAAGCTCAAGCAAACATAAGCACCACACATCCCACAGGCACTCACGCAAGCATCACACACATACAGACACACCAACATCCACTGCCTCCACTGTGTCCCCTTCCTCCTCGTTTCCCTCCTCCCTCCCAGTGTCGTCTACACTCACACCTGCATGCACTACCACTACAGCCACTACGTCCCGCACCAGCACACCCACCACCACACCCAGCTCACGTTCACTCACCACCCCCACTACCATTTACTCATCCCCTGTGTCCTGTCCCAGTGTGTCTGTGACGCCCCCTCCGAAGATACACAAACGCAGGCACACACCCACCCAACAGCCATCCACCTCACGACAGCCTCCAGCGCATGCACCTGCACCCAAATCCACAAAAGTTACACCTCCTACAACCACCACCTCTTCCTCCACTCCTAAACCCCCTCCAGCTACCCGGTCCCAGTGTGTCCAAACAACTTTTCCTGTCCACCCTTAACCTATTTCACACCACCCCCCTGTCCAACTCATAGGTCCCGTACTAGTACCTCAGCCAAAAAATCTCCGGGACCAGTGGTACCTGTTGTTACAGGTATGTGGAGTGCACCGGCCACCAGGCCAGCCAGTCTGACACGGAGCCACAGCACAGCCAGTCCCCCCCCCTGTGAAGCACCAGAAGTTGGACAGTGCCCGGCCGGAGAGGGGGAAGACTCCAGCCAGCCAAGCCGCTCACAGGGGTCCCGGGGGGAGTGTGGACTCAGCTGTAACTCCTCCCAAGGTGGGGAAGGGGCAGAAGAAACCTGCAAAGTCTGGGAGGAGCAGCACGGCGGAGAAGACCGCCATCATCCCCGCTGGCCAGGAGGCCACCGCCAGCCCCATAGTCGCTGCCCAGGAGGCCACCGCCAGCCCCATCCTCGCTGCACAGGAGGGCCTCCGCAAGCCACAGCCCAGCTGCCCAGGAGGGCTCCGCAAGCCAGAGCCCAGCTGCCCAGGAGGGCCCCGCAAGCCACATCCCAGCTGCCCAGGAGGGCCCCGCCAGCCACAGCCCAGCTGACCCATGAAGGACAGCTAGCCACAGCCAAGCTGGGCAATGACGGACCGCCAGGGCAAGGACCGCTGAACAGGGCAAGGACCGCTGAACAGGGCAAAGACCACCATGGCAAGCACCGCTGAACAGGGCAAAGACCGCCATGGCAAGCACCGCAGAACAGAGCAAGGACCGCTGAACAGGGCAAAGACCGCCATGGCAAGCACCGCTGAACAGGGCAAAGACCGCCATGGCAAGCACCGCTGAACAGGGCAAGCACCGCTGAACAGGTCAGAAACAGCCAACTCAAGCACCGCTGAACAGGGAAGGACCGCTTAACAGGGCAAAGACCGCCATGGCAAGCACCACTAGCCAATGAGCGGCAGGGGCAGTGACGCAACTGGGACCGTCATGGGGTGAGTGCTGCACTCTGGGCACCATTCCCCCTCCAGAACCAGTGGAGAACATCATCCACTCCGTCTGTCCTGCACAGGATGAAGTACTCTAGGCACCAGTCCCCCTCCAGAACCAGTGGAGAACAGCATCCACTCCGTCTGTCCTGCACAGGATGAAGCACTCTGGGCACCAGTCCCCCTCCAGAACCAGTGGAGACATGCATCCACTCCGTCTGTCCTGCACAGGATGAAGCACTCTGGGCACCAGTCCCCCTCCAGGACCAGTGGAGACATGCATCCACTTGAGAGACTGTGGCTTTGCACTCCCCAGGATGGTAAAGTGGGCAGCCCACCCACTTGTGAGACTGTGGCTTTGCACTCCCCAGGATGGTACAGTGGGCAAACCACCCACTGTAGAGACTTGATAGGCTGTGGCTTTGCACTCCCCAGGATGGTACAGTGGGCAAACCACCCACTGTAGAGACTTGAGAGACTGTTGCTTTGCACTCCCCAGGATGGTACAGTGGGCAAACCACCCACTGTAGACACTTGAGAGACAGTGGCTTTGCACTCCCCAGGATAGTACAGTGGGCAACTCACCCACTGTAGAGACTTGAGAGACTGTGGATTTGCACTCCCCAGGATGGTAAAGTGGGCAAACCACCCACTTGTGAGACTTGAGAGACTGTGGCTTTGCACTCCCCAGGATGGTACAGTGGGCAACCCACCCACTGCAGAGACTTGAGAGACTGTGGCTTTGCACTCCCCAGAATGGTAAAGTGGGCAAACCACCCACTTGTGAGACTTGAGAGACTGTGGCTTTGCACTCCCCAGGATGGTACAGTGGGCATGGTGCCCCCTCGTGGATCTGGCGTTGTGCACTCATCCGGCTGAGGTGCCCCCCCTTCCCTTCCCCCTGAGGTGCCTGTTGTATTTCTATCTGATGCCCCTGCAGTGTTCTCTCCATCATGTTCGGGTATCTTGTGTGGGCCTCGCCCATGCATTTTGGGCCCAGTGGTCCACGGACTATGAATGGTGCAAAACCTGCACTACTAATCGTGGTGTATATTTTGTTTATAGTGTATATATATATATGTATATTTTTGCTTACTGATTTTTGATATATTACAATAGTTACACTCATTTCCTTTTGTCTTTGCATTCTTCCAGGGGGTTTGGGGGGTGTTACTGTAATGTATAGGTAAGCATTGGTGTATGTGTTGTAGTGGGTGAGGGTCGGGGTGGGGGTTTGGGTGTTGAGTGTGTGTGTTCCTGTTTTTTGCCTCCCCCCTCCCCTATGTCGTAGGTGCAGTACTCACCGTGGTCTTCGCCACCGGCGTTGGTGCTTCTCATAGAAGAGCAGGAAGACTAGCGCTGGGAGAACATGAAGTTCCGGCTCCATGCTGTCCTCGTTCCTCGTGGAGTGTGTAGAGGTGAGCGTTTTTCATTCAAAATTCCTGTTTCCGCCGTGTTTTTATCCGCGTTGAATCCGCACCGAAAAAGGTGGAGCATTGGCCTGTCATAATAGTGTGGGCGGTACATTGTCTCCCGCCTGTCTACTGGCGGTGACCGCCGTGCTGTTTGTCTGTACCGCCGTGGCGGACGGAGTGCTAAAGTGGCTGTCTTTGTTGGTGGTTTCCGCCACGGTCGTAATTCCAAAATTTTTACCGCCGGCCTGTTGGCGGTCTTACCGCCGCTTTAACACCGTCCGCCAGGGTTGTATTGACCTCCTTAGTCCTAAAGACTGTTTTCTTGATTGCAATTACTTCTGCTAGAAGGGTTGGGGAACTTCAAGCCCTTTCTGTTAAACCCCCATTTACCATGTTTTTCCCTGATAAAGTGGTGTTGAAAACCAGGGCAGCTTTTCTGCCAAAGGTTGTCACTCCTTTTCATATGGATCGGACTATTACCCTTCCCTCGTTCTACCCTCCTCCCCACCCCTCTAAGGATGAAGACAGACTCCATCGGTTGGACCCTAAGAGGGCTTTGAGTTTCTACCTGGAGAAAACAAAAGACTTTCGTCTGGATGATCAGATGTTCGTAGGGTATGTTGGACTGCGGACGGGCAGAGCGGTCCAGAAACGAACTATCTCCAGGTGGGTCATCCTGTGTATAAAAGTTTGTTACTCTCTGGCGAAGAAAGTTCCCCCTGAGGGTATCAGGGCCCATTCCACTAAGTCGGCCACTTCGGCCCTAGCGAGAGGAGTTCCATTAGTGGACATTTGTAAGGCGGCAACTTGGGCGTCCCTCCATACCTTCGCAAAACATTACTGTTTGGATTCTGAGGTGAGGAGGGACGGTCATTTTGCTCACTCGGTATTGCAAGATTTCTTGGTGTAATCAGGCGGGCACCCCCCACCGAGTGCGGTACGGCTTTGGGCCTCTATTCATAAGGTGAGGAATCCACAGGTAGTTGTATCCATCAGAAGAACAAGTTACTTACCTTCTGTAACGCTTTTTCTGGTGGATACACTAGGTACCTGTGGATTCCTCACGGTCCCTCCCACCTCCCCGTTGCCTGCCTGATTGCACGGATATCTTGCAAAAGATTTATATTTGTTTATGTGTATATATATATATACATATATATATATATATGTATTTATGGGTCTAATCTAATACTTATATTTCATGTGAATATATGCGATAATGGGAAGTGTTTTTGTGTATATGTATTTTTCTTTACGTTTTTTATGGGTCGGTTCTCACCTGTTTGCCTCAAAGGCACGAAAAAAATGAGGTGAAACTGACGTCAGCACACCGACGAGGACCTCTTATTGGCACGGTGACGTCAGACGGAGTCACGTGGAGCCGTGCCATTATGACGTCCTCGTCGACGTGGACAGCTAGCAAGAAGACTTTCCGTCGGATGCTGGAGCAAGGATGAATTCATAAGGTGAGGAATCCACAGGTAGCTATTGTATCCACCAGAAAAAGCGTTACCGAAGGTAAGTAACTTGTTCATATCTGCTAAATTCAAGTTGTGCAAAAAGGTAGCCAAAAGGGTGTGTCCACTGCCTCCCATCCAACCTGAGGAGCAGTCCATGCAGATTTCACAGACAGCATTTAAATCTCCACCTGTTATCCATGCAGCCTCTGGCAGGTCTCTCAGTAGCCCCCCCAGTTTAGCTAAAAAAAACATTGAGAGTGGGGGTGGGGCATAGACACTGAGTATTCATATGGGTTGAACTTGGAGTACCCCGGTAATGGCCACATATCGTCCCATACCACTTTCCCACGTACATGTCATTACCATTGGGGTGCGTTTCTTAATTAGGATGGCCATGCCCCAGGATCCTCTGTGAAATTGTGCATGATAAACCTGGGAAAAACTTTCACGTGCCAAGAATGGGCATCTATTACCCATTAAATATGTTTCTTGAAGAAGCACTATATCTGCCTTCAGTCTCATTGCCGCTTTAAGATCTGCTCCTTGTTTAAATGTGTCTAAAGTCCCGTTCACATACCATGATAACACTTTAAGTTTGCCTAATGTAGTAAGATATGAGATGTTACCCTCCATGGTACTAGAAGCCATCAAAAACGTATGTGCCCATGCTCCTAGTCTCCCAACCGTTGGTGCATGTTGCCTCGTCCTGCTGTAAGCTGTCTATTATCCTGCTAAACTGAAACCAACCTCCCATCCACCCAGGGGTTGCAGTTTTACCATGTGCTCTTCGTGCGATTTAACTGTATCCTCCCCTTCACAGAGGCGTCCTTCCACCTCCGTGACCCTATGTTTGGTGTTGCTTACATCCTGCTTGATTAGGGCCAAATCTCCTTTCAACTGCCCCATCTTTTCCTCCATGGTGCCCTTCAGGTCATTAATCGCTTGTAGAATAGCCACCATCTGAGTTGCGCTCTCCACCTTGGAGGCCCCGCCAACCACTCCCGCCTCACTCCCAGAGACTCCTTGTTTTGTGTATTTGTCGATCTTCTGCTGTGCAGGAGTAGCCGGCACCTTGTCCCGCACCCTCTTGGGCAGGTACTTGACATCTGGTCGCCCACCAGGTAAGTTTTGAGATCCAAAGTTTCACCCCTTAGTCGTGGCCGCAGTTCCCTAACGACACCCCAGGCGTAGCAACACCTCATCTGGGCAGCACCCAGACACCAAAACACCACCCAATTCTCTCCTGGTTGTCAGTCCACTCTTGGTCCAGCCGCCCGGGCGGGCGCTACCCGAACAGCCAGTGCCTCATGGTCGAAGAGCCATGGTCCAGTCCACCATCTAGTTTCACAGTGTCAGGTATTGCACATTGGTAGGTGGCTCTATGTGGCCATTAGTGTCTCCTCACAGTCAGTAGTTGTAGGAAAGTACCATCTTAACTGGCATGTTACCCCCATTTTTTACTTGTAAGTCAGTTTGTTTTTGCCTGTGTCACTGGGATCCTGCTAGCCAGGACCCCAGTGCTCATAGTTTGTGGCCTATATATGTTCCCTGTGTGGTGCCTAACTGTATCACTAAGGCTCTGCTAACCAGAACCTCAGTGTTTATGCTCTCTCTGCTTTTCAAATTGTCACTGCAGGCTAGTGACCATTTTCACCAATTCTGATTGGCACACTGGAACACCCTTATAATTCCCTAGTATATGGTACCTATGTACCCAGGGTAATGGGGTTCCAGGAGATCACTATGGGCTGCAGCATTTCTTTTGCCACCCATAGGGAGCTCAGACAATTCTTACACAGCACTGCCACTGCAGACTGAGTGAAATAACGTCCACGTTATTTCACAGCCATTTTACACTGCACTTAAGTAACTTATAAGTCACCTATATGTCTAACCCTCACTTAGTGAAAGTTAGGTGCAAAGTTACTAAGTGTGAGGGTACCCTGGCAGCAGCCAAGGTGCCCCCACCTTGTTCAGGGCAATTTCCCCGGACTTTGTGAGTGCGGAGACACCATTACACGCGTGCACTACGTATAGGTCAATACCTATATGTAGCTTCACAATGGTAACTCCGAATATGGCCATGTAACATGTCTAAGATCATGGAATTGTCCCCCCATGCCAAATCTGGTATTGGGGTGCCAATCCCATGCATCCCCGGGGCTCCATCATGGACCCCGGTACTGCCAAACTAGCTCTCTGGGGTTTTCTCTGCAGCTACCGCTGCTGCCAACCCTCAGACAGGTTTATGCCCTCCTGGGGCCTGGGCTGCCCAGTCCCAGGAAGGCAGAACAAAGGGTTTCCTCTGAGAGAGGGTGTTACACCCTCTCCCTTTGGAAATAGGTGTTAAGGGCTGGGGAGGAGTAGCCTCCCCCAGCCTCTGGAAATGTTTTGAAGGGCACAGATGGTGCCCTCCTTGCATAAACCAGTCTACACCGGTTCAGGGATCCCCCAGCCCCTGCTCTGGCGAGAAACTGGAAAAAGGAAAGGGGAGTGACCACTCCCCTGTTCATCACCTCCCCAGGGGTGGTGCCCAGAGCTCCTCCAGTGTGTCCCAGACCTCTGCCATCTTGAATGCAGAGGTGTGAGGGCACAGTGAAGGCCTCTGAGTGGCCAGTGCCAGCAGGTGACGTCAGAGACCCCCCATGGTAGGTGCTTACCTGGTTAGGTGGCCAATCCTCCTCTGAGGGCTATTTAGGGTCTCTCCTGTGGGTTTCTCGTCAGATAACGAATGCAAGAGCTCACCAGAGTTCCTCTGCATATCTCTCTTCAACTTCTGCCAAGGATCGACTGCTGACTGCTCCAGGACACCTGCAAACCAAAACAAAGTAGCAAGATGACTACCAGCAACATTGTAGCCCCTAATCCTGCCGGCTTTTTCAACTGTTTCCTGGTGGTGCATCCTCTGAGGGCTGTCTGCCTTCACCCTGCACTGGAAGCCAATAAGAAATCTCCAGTGGGTCGACGGAATCTTCCCCCTGCTAACGCAGGCACCAAACTTCTGCATCACTGGTCCTCTGGGTCCCCTCATCTTGACGAGCGTGGTCCCTGGAACACAGGAGCTGGATCCAAGTGACCCCGACATTCCAGTGGTCCTTCTGTCCAAATTTGGTGGAGGTAAGTCCTTGCCTCCCCACGCCAGATAGTAACCTGTGTACTGCGTGAACTGCACCTGCTAGATCTTCTGTCCACTTTTGCAAGGATTCCTTCGTGCACAGCACAGCCTAGGTCCCCAGAACTCCGTCCTGCATTGCTCAACTCGCTGTTCAAGTGCTTCTGCGGGTACTGCCTGCTTCTGAGTGGGCTTTCTATGTTGCTGAGTGCCCCCTCTGTCTCCTCCTCCAAGGGGCGACCTCCTGGTCCTTCCTCGGCCCGGCCAGCACCCATTATCTTCAACCGCGACTCTTGCAGCTAGCAAAGTTTGTTTGCGGTCTTTCTGTGTGGAAGCAACTCTGCATCCTCAAGCACGCCGTGGGACATCTTCTGACCAAAGGAGAAAATCCTGTCTCCTTCCGTTGTTGCAGAATCTTCGGCTTCTTCCACCCAGAGGCAGCCCTTTTGCACCTTCATCCGGGGTTTAGTGGGCTCCATCCCTCCCTGGACACTTGCATGACTCTTGGACATAGTCCCCTTCCTTTGCAGGTCCTCAGATCCAGGAATCCGTCTTCAGTGCTTGGCAGTCAGTTGTTGCCTTTGCAGAATCCCCCATCTCAACTTTACTGTCTTTCTGGGGCAGTAGGGTAACTTTACTCCTACTTTTCAGGGTCTTGGGGTGGGGTATCTTGGACACCCTTAGTGTTTTCTTACACTCCCAGCGACCCTCTACACACTACACTAGGCCTGGGGTCGATTTGTGGTTCGCATTCCACTTTTGGAGTATATGGTTTGTGTTGCCCCTAGGCCTATTGTGTCCTATTGCATCCTCTTGTATTCTACAGTGTTTGCACTATTTTTCTTTCTGTTTACTTACCTGATTTTGGTTTGTGTGTATATTTTGTGTATTTTACTTACCTCCTAACGGAGTATATCCTCTGAGGTACTTTTGGCACATTGTCACTAAAATAAAGTGCCTTTATATTTAGTAACTCTGAGAATTGTGATTCTTATGATATGGTGATATATGATATAAGTGGTATAGTAGAAGCTTTGCATGTCTCCTAGTTCAGCCTAAGCTGCTAGAACACTACTAATCTACTAATAAGGGATAACTGGACCTGGCACAAGGTGTAAGTACCATCAGGTACCCACTATAAGCCAGGCCAGCCTCCTACAGTAGTGTGCGCTCACCTACACTCCGTATCCAAGCAGAGGAGACTACATGAGGTATCCTGATGGCACCTCACCACCGCGGCCTGGCTCTTCCAAGGGGGTCCTCTCTCCAGCTTCCCAGGTGTCCCACCATCCCATAGCTGCTACCGCCCCCACACTCTCTACGCTATCAGGTATTGTGCTCTAGTAGGGGTCTATATGTGCCCATTAGTGTCTTCCCACAAATGGCAGTGCACACTCACGTCCATGCCTGCCCAGGCATAGGAAACTGCATTGAGAATTTAATGGCGCCTTACTGGTGCGGCCCGGTTCTTCCCAGGGGCTCTCCTCGCCAGCTCCTGAGTGCCACTCACTCCGGAAGCTGCCTCCGCCAATCTGGCTTTCTCCTCAGCCGGCCTACTTAGGGAACCAAGGCTGCCACCTCAACTTGCTGCCTCCTCTGCAGCCTGATAGGCAGCGCGTCCGCCCCTCCATGGAGAGCGCCCCCAGCACTCGCAACACAGGCATCAGTCCCTGTCTGCCACCGCAGGGCACTCATTGCCCTGGTCAGGTCAGTTTCGCACACCGTTGCAGCCACCTGCATGGGGGCAAGTCTCCCCCCCATACACCCACCCGTGGCTCACCCCTCTGCGTTTTCACCTGCTCCAGAGTGCTGCACCCATCTAGTGGCACAGGCCCCTCTTGCTTTTTGCCCTGTGGCACGCTTCCACCAGGGCTCTCTTCAGTCCAGTGCTGCTGGACAGCCGCTATTGTCTCACAGACACGGCATGATTAGTCTTCAGGCTTCAGCTTGTCGGATAAGTAGCTGAGGGCTGTGGAGTCTCACAGTTTGCAGCCATTTTCTAGGCTGCTAGCCACTCCCACTCCCAACATTGGACTTTTTTTTTATGGTACCGCAGTTTGATCAGGGACACTTTGGCCCTCATTACGAGGCTGGCGGTCATCAGACCGCCTGGCGGTAAAGACCGCCACATCGCGAGTTGTGGGGCTTGGCAGACGCCAAACATCCACAATGCTGCCTGGCCCGCCGGTGCAGGTAGAACGACGTGGCCAGCGGTGTGCACCTCCAACCCGGCGGTAGGCCTCAGCCTGCTGGCCGGATTACAAGGCTGCAGACCCCCAGGCTTTCCGTGGCAGTCACCCCACCACGAAAACACTGGCGGTCACGCATCCGGCAACAGGAATCCCCATTCCTGTTTTAGGCACATGCACCCCTACACGTCCACACACATGTTCACACACCCCGACCCGTCCACATACTTACAATAACCCCCACCCCTTCACGCACGCATGCATTCACATACACACTCCTCAGTATACACATTCATCCACACAGACACCCCCACTCACTTGCATATCCCACTCAATCGCATACATGCAGACACCCCCATTCATGCGCACATACATGTACACAAACATTCGCATTCAATCACGTACATGCACGCATTCACCACCCCCTCCGCATACACACTCACACTACACCCCCTCCGCATACACGCACACACGCAACCACTTATCTTCTCCGTCGAGGAGGTCATCCGGGAGCGGATGGGTCCTGGCGGACTTGCAGCGCCGGCACTACCAAGCCAGCAGGACTTCACCAAGCTGTATTACAACTTGTAATACGGCAGCCGGAGTCTTGCTCGTGTGGCGGTGCTGGCGATGCAACCGCCTCTTCGGAGTCAGACTTCAACCCATATATGGGCAGAAGTTCGACAAAGACTCCTAATATGGCGGTCAGCTGACTGGCTGCGGCGGCTTCGGCGGTTTTCCAAAAAGACCTCCAAAGTTGTAATGAGGTCCTTTAAGTCTATTCTCAGCCAGATGATTTAATAGAGCAATGGTGTCTTGTTTGCAAGCTTCTCTTGTGCTTGCTGCCACATGTAGGTCATCATTGTATTGCACAGGGGCTGATTTACATGGCATGTTTAATATCTCCAGATTTTTCTTTAGGATCTGATTAAAGATTTAAGGACTCTCAGTATACCCTTGTAGGACTCAACTTCATGCCGAGACACTCCCTAAAAACACAAATGACAATAGTAATTGGCTATCTTCATACAATGGAATTGAGAAGAAAGCTTGACAAAGGTCCACAACAGTGAACCATTCTGCTGTGCACGGAATTTGATAAAGAATGGTGGTTGGATTCTGTATCACGGATCATTCACCTTTTGTAAATAGTGAACTATCCTAAATTTGCCATTGTTTTTCGGTGAGTTGCATGGACACCCGATTGTTTCTTTCAAAATTCCTTTATGTAAGGTGTCTTCAGGGGTGTGGAATTCTTATAGCCCGACACCCAGGACATAGTGTTTGGGTTCAAGGGCAACAGGTTTTCATGTTTATTTTGTCCTTGGGAAAAGTAGCCCAACCCCCTGCAGCACAAACACTTTGGCTGTCAGTTTATAGGGAAGGTAACAGTCTGCAGTTGAAGTAATATTTAATATTCATATTCATAGGTTAATGCTGTACGAATTTGTATTTATGGTTCATTAATGCAAAGACTTTATTACTGGGTTGAGCGCTATAAAGAAATGTAAGCTCACACTGCCCTACTGTAAGTGGTACCAGTAAAAAATGTGTACACACAGGTTTGAAAAGTTTAGCAATATGAAGCTATGTATAATGATCCCAGAATGTTCTCTGATTATATTTAAATGTTTAAACAAGGTTGTAAGCAAGACTGATGAATCTTTGCTTTCAAAATAAAATGTTCAGAAAAAATGGGAAAAAACGTTTTGCTAAATTACTGAGGAATTTTAGGTGCTATTTCTTTGAACCATCCTTTAGTAAAATGTTGTGTTCCATGCTATTATTTCAAAAAATTATTCATAATGGCAAATTAGGGTTGGCAGTTTCAACAAGATTATGGGGAGCATGAAAATGAACAAGCACTGCAAAGCCAACCGATCTGACATTGGTGGTCAGTCTTTTTGTTTTGTCAATGCGTGACTTGTTTTGACATGGCTTTTGTAAATCTTTATTGTTGTGGGAGCTGCCAGGCCCTCACCATTGTAACAAACAATAGCAAACCATATTTTTGGGCTCAAAAAAACTCACATTGCCACAGTAGTACCTGGCACTGAACAAAAGTACTATGTGTGCTGATATGCTCCTTGTGGAAGAGCAGAATGCGATTACTCACAGTAAAGCCAGCCGATACATGGATAGAGAGAGAAATTGAATTTCAAAAACAACAAATGATATTGGTTAACGCCAGCCCTAATTAGGGGTCAAATTCTTAAAGAAAGTCACAAAAGTGCACCCATGAAATATGTCTTTGCATTAGTGCAAAATTATGGCTTTTATGAATTCACAAGAGTTTACAGAAGTAGACCATGAAATCATACTCCCAGAAAATATTTATGAACTATATTTTAGCATGAGCAAATATGCATGTGTAGATTTGCCCATGCGAAAATCTATTAAGCTTTTATAAGTTCCCTCTCTCTCCATCCATTTTTTTACTACCCCTGGAAGAACTTCTACTTCAGACTCCTGACATTTACTTGTCAGGAGTAAATGTCCAGCCTTTCTCACAATGAGAAAAGATTAGACAAGAGCTAGTGAAAATCGTTAAAACACGCAAGTTAGTAGGTTAGCACAGACTCAAAGGCATTCCAATACTGGAACCATTTACTGCTTCTTCTAGTCCCAATATGTAGATCTACGGAAAGATAGCAAAATAAGGAAATTGCTTGTATAGTCAGAGAGGCTATCATCAGAGCTCATAAATAAGGAGATTGGTTCCATAATTTGTCACCGCACTACATGGCACCAAAGGGACAAGTACATTTTTTACAGGACAAGTAGATTTATACAGCAACCTGTCCCATGGATAAGTAGATATTTTATTAAATTCCTCACCCCTGTATCTTCAATTATTGGCGTTATCCCTGCTATTATTTCTGGGGTCACGTGATATGGTGGTGTTCTGTGGAAGAAGGCTTTAGGCTTGACTGTAATGGGGACTAGTTCTACACTTTTAATTATTCCAATATCCTTGCCTATAAAGTCCCATGCTTCTGAATTCACGGTCTCTTTCGAGTCAGGGGCAATCCCTCTATTGTTCTCATTGGATACAGCCTTACGGAATCTTGTTGAGCTAGCTTAAACTCAACCTTTTCATCATGGGTCTGGAATTCAATCCTTTGTGGAGTATAATAGATTGTGTAATTTAACTTGCACTACAGATTGTGTCCCAACAAATTGACAGGACTCGATTCACATACAACTGGTGCTGTTCTTCAAATTAATCTATTTTTACAGGGACTTCTTTTGAAACTGTAAGTAAGTAAGCAACTTTATTTGTTTCGATTAATTAAAATCGTACAAAAGGGAAAACAGTGATTACAATCTTAAAAGAACTAAAAACTTTCATGAAAAAAGTAATGAAGCATAAATCAGACATGCAGGTTAACAACTTTAAAGTGCATTATGCGCTGTTTAAAGTTTGACAAGAAACATGAGGTGCCAAGTTTGCTCATCATTTTGAAGGTTGTTGTTTCCGCTCCGACTAGCTACTTATTTCAAGGTTCTGACTGGTCCACAGTGAGCAATGTGTTTAAAGAAGATTAAGGTGCAAATTATCAGCCTTAAAAGTGCTTGTGTGAAGTCTAAGTGACGTAGAGAGATCCCTGACAAGCCAGGGTAGCCTCAAGTTTGTGGTGATGATAATTCCACTATGGTAAGCAGCCTGACCCGGGTTTCTGACTGATCTACAAAGGAAATATGTTTGCCACAAGGGCCACCTGCACGTTGAAACACTCAGTTGCTAGTTGGAAGAGTTTTTATTCAAGTTTATTTAAAAATTTAGTGAAACGACATTTCAGGACAGGGTCGTTGTACTTTAGTCAGGAGACTGACAGCATGTCTGCATGTGTAGATCCCTTTGTCCTTTAACAGGGGTTTAAGGAGATGCGTACTCTCCTCTGCCATTTTCGGACAAATGCAGATAACGTGCTTAAGGTCCTCTTTGTATGAGTCGCATAGGCAGCAGTTTCTGTTGCCGGTATACAGCCAAGCAGGTTTTCCCTCAAGAGTTGGAGGGCAGCCTAGGTAACACCACAACAATCTTAGCTTCAAGTGGAGTGGGTAAGTATGGGATAAATAAGGTGCTTGTTTTATTTTTGAGGAGCCGCTTATGACCGTCTTGGCATAACTTCTTTTTGCGAGCTCAACTTTATCTTCTACTTGTGAGGTTTTGGCCTTTGCTGAGTTGACTGCTTTTCTGAAGGTACTAAGGGACAACAGTATGGTCCAGAGGTTCCCAAGATGCAAGTTGGCTAGGCTTTGGTCCAGGTAGTCTTTGAGGCTGTTGCCATGCATGCTGCCACTCGAGTTGTCCATTACTGACCACAGCATAGAATTTAGTGAGTTGGGTTCTGCATGTTTTAGTTTGAAGCAGCATTTCACAGAAGCCCCCTGTCACTCTATGGATTGCCTCATTAGACCAAATTCAGCTGGTTTTGACTTGGGGAGGAGCTCGGGGTAGATTTACTACTTAATGATAGACCTTTATTTGGAGTTTGTCCAGAAGGGCTGAATTATGACCACATAGGGCCTCACTACCATAGATTAACGTTGGCAAGAGTTTTGCTGCCATGACTTTTAAAAGAGGGCCAGGTGTTGGACCTTTCAGTTTCTTGTGTAAGGTATTAAAGGCAGCAATCAAGGCTTTGCTCTTAGTTGTTATAGCTTGGAGCTGTTGCTTGGCGAGCCCCTTGTCATCGGACAACACCCCTAGGTACTTGTATTTTTTTTGCTATTTTCAGGTTGTGGGCTCCAGGATATCAAGAGCCGTTTCTCTTGCGTGCTTTGTTAACCAGCATCACCTTAGTTTTTTTCCGATTGATAATCAAGTCATTTTGTGTAGCGTGCAGATAAAGAGTATTTCTCAATCTCTGTAGACCTATCTTGGTTAAGCTACACAGGGCCACATCGTCTGCATATAGTAGGTGGGTCACTGCCAGATTACTGAGACTTGGGTCATGGCTGCTGGTTTCATCAAGGGCTGGTGAGAATTCAGCCATGGAAAGATTAAAGAGACATGGGGCCAGCACACACCCCTGCTTGGGGCTTTGTTGAGTGTAAATCTTTTTGGACCGAAGGGTGCAATCTCCAACTTTGATCCTCACCCAGGTTTGTGTGTGAAGGGACTCTATGGCTCTGAGGAGGTGCGCATGAATGTTTCAAGCCCTAAGCTTCCTCCAGAGCTTTGCTCGTTTTACGCAGTCAAATGCTGACTTGAAGTCAACAAAGTCAATTTATGCTGGGCGGTTCTGTTTCCCCAGTTGGTCCAGGATGAGGGACGAGGCTAGGATGTCAGTAATTGTGCTGAAACGTTTCCTGAAGCCTGATTGCATTGAGGGGATTATTCAATTTGTGTCTTCCCAGACGGTCAAGTCATCTAGGACGAGAGATGCAAAGTATTTTGCTTCATTGTGATAAGACGAATGTTTTCTGGCGAGGTTTTGTCACCTTTGTGAATTGGGGTGATCACAGTTCCTTGCCACAATTCAGGTATAGAACCCGTATGGATTGCATTGGAGAAAATAAATTGGATTTGTAATCTACACCTACAACTTGGATCTTCTTTCTCAAGACGTTTAGGTCTGGGACTGCTGCTGTTCTTACAGTGGAAAGGGTATCACCTGTGTCAATCAGAAATGGCACTTGGTACCCATTTACCTCACCTTCTACAAATGGTCCACTCTGGTGTACCTCTAAGACCTCGCCAAGCACGCAATTTGTTTCCTTTCTCAGGCACCATCATTGCGACGTGTCAGAGTCTGAGCTCTCACTGTCAATTATAGGAAACTGCTGAATTGCATTTGGATTCTGGACCTGAGCTGAATTTTTATTTACTTGGGGCATCTGGTTCATGATCATTTTAGGACTCAGGCCTTGAAAATTCTACCTGCCCACTCACTATGGCGAAGCATATTTTATCAGGTCCTATTTTTAGGACCTACTCAACCCTTCTGCGAGTTGACAAACAACAGGTGTTCTTTTCAGTGAGAAAGTGAAGAAGGTCTTTAATTCTTATTCTTGTCACATTTGCTCTGTGTTCTGCGACAGAGGTCAAAAGGCAGTTTGTCTGACAATTAATTTTCCTTCTGACTGCAGACTTCCAAATTTTGTCAGTTTCTTTTCCTAACATACATTTAAATAGCTAGGTCAACTGTAGAAACATTTCAAAATATATTTCAGTAGTTGTGAAAGCCAATTGTTTGTACTTCTGTGTGATATAAAAATGATTTTAATAGGATGAAAACAAATCACAAAAATGTACTTGGTGATGTGCAAAAAATACGTTTTCTGAAACCCGATGTTCACAGATTTGTTAATACATTATATAGTTTTACCAGTAAACCTGCAAGTTAATGGGAAGGTTTTTGAACATTTCATGGAAAATTTCTCTCTGTAAATGACAGTGTTCAACCGCATCATGCTTTAGTGATATATTTATTAAAAGTGAGTGTTTACACATAAACCTAGAAACACTTCTGCCCTGGTAGCAGTGCCATTAGCAAACTACGAGGCAAGTAATGGATCATGGGGGTCATTACAACATTGGCGGTAAAAGCCGCTTACCGCCGTGCAGAAGACCGCCAACACACTGCGACGGCAGCGGAATTCCGCCACGGTCATTATGGCCCACTGCTCGGAATCCGCCAAAATTGAGACACCCACACAAGTCCGCCACACCAAAGGTCAGTGATAAACTGGCAAAAACAAAACCTCCACCGTCACGCCAACAGGAATACGGCCACAGTATCACGACCCACGAATCCACGCGGCGGTCTTTCAACCGCGGTATTCCATTGGCGGTACACCCTGCCGCGCTCAAAATACACACACACTTACAAAACACTACCACATTGGACAATTCCAAATACACACACCTAATACACATACATACACCACTCCCACACACCCAATACAATATAAAACACACACCCACATTACCCACAAACCCCTACTGCCAAAAATTCCGAAAGAAGGCCAGAGAGAGACACCACAATCCACAAACAAGCATCCACAGGCACCCAACACCATCACCCACATAACATTCACGCACCTCACACAACACACCTCTAAATATCACCCCAAACATCACAACAAACACCACCCCACACATCACCCACACCACCCCATGGCACGGCAAAGACACCCCAGGTTCTCTGAGGAGGAGCTCAGGGTCATGGTGGAGGAAATCATCAGGGTAGAGCCACAGCTAGTCGGATCACAGGTGCAGAAAACCTCCATTGCTAGGAAGATGGAGCTATGGCAAAGAATAGTGGACAGGGTCAACGCAGTGGGACAGCACCCAAGAAATAGGAATGACATCAGGAAGAGGTGGAACGACCTACGGGGGAAGGTGCGTTCCGTGGTCTCAAGACACTACCTTGCGGTTCAGAGGACTGGCGGCGGACCCCCACCTCCTCCCCCACAACTAAAAACATGGGAGGAACAAGTCTTGGCTATTCTGTATCCTGAGGGCCTCGCAGGAGTAGCTGGAGGAATGGACTCTGGTAAGTCAATTCTTTAATACTATATCCCCCACCCTACCTGCATGCTATCACATACCCCCACCCTCGCCCTCACCCCCATCACTCCAACTCCTCACAAATGTTCCAGTATCGCAAACGACACATCCCAACACCAAGCCCTGCATGCAACAACAAAGCATGGACACCCATCACCAAAGCATGGCCACTGCACATACCCATACACCCCCCTAAACCATCATCACATAATGCCCCACACAGGAATGCAAGCACTGGGGTACACGGTCACCCACCCATTGCACACCATGGCACACACAGATGCAATAATCATGCTTTTACACCCGTGCAGGACCCCTACCCAACGTCACCGGACAGGAGGGTCCAGACATGTCCACACCACCAACAGAAGAGGCCCACAGTGATGACAGCAGCTCTGTCCAACTGGATCTAGACGACTAGCCCGGCCCATCTGGGACCTCGGGACAGTCGGTTCCCCGCACACAGTCACAGGCCACCACAGAGCTTCCCTCCTCTGGAAACACCAGCACAGCACCCACCCAGCGGGCACATACCTCTGTCCCCAGGACACGCCAATCAGCAGTGTGTCCACCACTACAGGGAACCCAGGCTAACCCACCACCTCAACAACAACAGGGACCTGGGGGCAGTGGCAGTGGGCACACGGTTCAGGGGACAGAGGCCCAGGGAAACAGGGGAACTGGGAGGGCTGCTGTGCGACAGGGGGAGGACAGGCCCAGGGAACCCACTCTCCACGAGGCCCTCTCCAACATCATGGGAGCCTACCATCATTCCCAGGAGACGATGGCAATGGTTCTGGCCAAATTTCAGGAGACCCAGCGGCTGCAGGAGGAACAGTATTTTGGCTTCAGGGAGGAACTCAGATCCATCAATTCCACCCTGAGCACCATCGTAGGGGTGCTGAAGGAAGTACTCAACACCAGGAGGGACACTGTGGCACAACAAGGGGCCCCTGACATTAGCCTGCACGATGAACTGCCCACCACCTCCGCCGGCGCTAGTGGACCGGAGGCACCGCCACAGGACCACCACACCAGCACCCCACCCTCTGCAGATGGAGAACCACCCCGCAAACGGTCCCTGAGATCCAGGAAAAAGACAGAAAACGATGCCAAGACCACCGCCAAGAAATGAGACCACCCTGATTGTCATCCTTTTGTCCCACCTTGTCACCCTGTCCATCCTCAAACTGCCCCAGCTCCACTTCCTGTGCCCCTTTGGACAATGCATCTGTGAGTCTAATAGCTTGGACTCTGCCATGGACATTCCTCCACCATCACCCCTCACCATTCAACAACCCCCTCCAATATTGAGCACTTAAATAAACACCCTTAAAGCACAAAACAATCTGCATTCTGTCTGTGATTTTGAATTAGTGTATTAGCAATTACAGTGACAAAATGCTCTTTCAATTGTAATGTCAACATACCTATGTCACAAAGCTCTAGTCCATGAGGAAACAAAGCAGATGTCACACAGTGGGACCCACATCTGTGAAATCGTAAGAAAGTGAAAACTCAGTGACCATACACTGGGTGAAAAGGACAGACAGTAGAGAGGTAGTAGTGTTAAAGTACATGTAGTAGGCAGGTTTGTCTTCTTACCTGTGTCTCACTGGAAGTATTGCAGGATCACAGAGTTCCTGTTGTCGATGTCCTCTTCTTCAGCTTCCTCGTCTTCACTGTCCACAGGCTCCACAGCTGCCACAACACCTCCATCTGGACCATCCTCCTGCAGAAAAGGCATCTGTCGTCGCAAAGCCAAGTTGTGAAGCATACAGCAGGCCAGGATGATCTGGCACACCTTCTTTGGTGAGTATAATAGGGAACCACCTGTCATATGTAGGCACCGGAACCTGGCCTTCAGGAGGCCGAAGGTTCGCTCTATAATCCTCCTAGTTTGCCTATGGGCCTCATTGTAGCGTTCCTCTGCCCTTATCCTGGGATTCCTCACTGGGGTCAGTAGCAATGACAGGTTGGGGTGACCAGAGTCACCTGCAAATGGCGAGGGACAACTGTTAGATACACACTAACTCTTAGGGATATCCCCAGACCCAGACAACTATTCCCACTGATTTGGTTCCAGGTGCTCACCTAGTAGCCACACACAGTGCCTCTGTAGCTGCCCCATCACATAAGGGATGCGGCTATTGAGCAGAATGTAAGCACCATGCACTGAGCCAGGAAACTTGGCATTCATATGGGAGATGTACTGGTCGGCCAAACACACCAATCGGCACATTCATTGAATGGTAACTCTTCCGGTTTCTGTACACCTGTTCACTCCTGCGGGGGGGACCAAGGCCACATGTGTCCCATCAATGGCACCTATGATGTTGGGGATATGTCCCAGGGCATAGAAGTCACCTTTCACTGTTGGCAAATCCTCCACCTGAGGGAAAACGATGTAGCTCCGCATGTGTTTCAGCAGGGCAGACAACACTCTGGACAACACGTTGGAAAACATAGGCTGGGACATCCCTGATGCTATGGCCACTGTTGTTTGAAATGACCCACTTGCAAGGAAATGGAGTACTGACAGCACCTGCACTCGAGGGGGGATTCCTGTGGGATGGCGGATAGCTGACATCAGGTCTGTCTCCAACTGGCACACAGTTCCAGGATTGTGGCACGATCAAGCCTGTAGGTGATGATTACATGTCTTTCCTCCATTGTCGACAGGCCCACCAGTGGTCTGTACACTGGAGGATCCCGCCATCTCCTCACATGTCCCAGTGGACGGTGCCTATGGAGGACAACAGCGAGCACAGAGTCAACCAACTCAGAGGTACGGAAAACACAGCTTACTCAGAAAACTATTCATAACCCGAAATTTGCCTGTATGAGTGTTGAGCCAAGGCCTAGGTATGTGTGACACAGTTAAAAATAAAGCCATGTGGGCCCCTGAAATGGCGGCTGCCTGACCTGTAAAGTGGAACAATGGGATATGAGGTAACTGCGCTGGCGTTGTACACCGTTGCGGTAGGCGGTCGAAGACCGCGGCGCAATTCTGCATTGGTTAATATTGGACCCTATGGGTCCCAGGAGCCAATGACGATGTACGCCGGCGGTGACGGTACGCACCGCTGTGGACGTGACCACCATTTTCTATCAGTTCAATCACTTGATACCTGATCCTCGACAGGAGAGGACCTACACTGCAAGTGCTGCTGTGACCTCAGTCTGGAAGAGACAATGGCTCGTGCGTCTGGGGAAAGGGCCCCTGCCTTCAGCACGGAGGAGTTGGAGAAACTCGTGGATGGGGTCCTCCCCCAGTACACACTACTCTACGGTCCTCCAGACAAACAGGTAAGTACACTGTGAGCATGCTGTATGGGCAATGCCTGTGTGGAGTGGGGTGGATGAAAGATAGGGGGGGGGGGAGAATGAGGCGTGCATGAAACAACGGTGAGTTCATGTGCCACATGGCAAGGGTAGGGATGCGGGCCAAGGACTGTGACGGTGCAGTTGGTAATACCTTTTCTTTTTCTCCTGTACAATTCCTGTAGGTCAGCGCCCACCAGAAGAAGGCTATTTGGCGTGCCATCGCCAAGGGCTTCCCGACCCTGGGGGTCTACCACTCTACCACAGACAGAGCACCCACTGCCGTAAAAGATGGGAAGACATTCGCCGCTGGAGCAAGAAGATGGCGGAGGCCCAGCTGGGGATGGCCTCCCAACGTGGGAGGGGTGCCCGTCGCACCATGACCCCCCTGGTGTTCCTGATCCTGGCGGTGGCGTATCCGGACTTGGATGGGCGCTTGAGGGCATCACAGCAGCAACAAGGGGGTGAGTACACTCTCATTCTGATGATTCAGCACGCAGTGGAGGTGTTTGGGTGGGGGAGGTGGGCTTACCACAAGGCCAGGGCCAGGGCGAGTGTGCTAGTTAAGTCCCCTTTTACAGGCAGACCCTGTGGCACCCCACCCCACCTGGGTACAGTGCCAACTACACCTAGTCAGGCTCCTGTGACATCCATGTGTGCAGATATCGGCCATAGCCTTGTAGGCCATGTCCCAGGGATTGAATAGTGGACCCCAAGTGCGCGGCATAGTGCATGGGGCTTCTGTGTCTGTCGTGTCCGCCAACGGTAGCGGTAATGCATGTACTCAACATGTCTTTCTTCTGTTTTCCCCACCCCTTTTTTTGGTCTCCCTGTACTCGTGTGCATTAGCATCATCAGGCAGAGGAGCAGTGGCACCGGAGCAGGAGGGAGCTGCATCCCACATGGCCCTGGAGGGCGAGACTACGGACTCAGAGTTCACCAGTGGGACGGAGGGCGAGGGGAGCTCCACGGTGGGGACAGGAGCCGACACCAGTGATACGGACTCGTCCTCTGATGGGAGCTCCCTTGCGGGGGCGGGCCCATCTGTGCCCCCCGCATCTACAGGTACAGCCACCACCACCCCCTCCAGCACCGCCCTCCCAGCAGCTCCTCAGCCTTTGTCCTGTGCCCACTCACCCAGGAGGGTGGGCATCACCTTTGCCCCAGGCACCTCAGGCCCTGCCCCAGTCACCCCTGCTGCCCTCAGTGAGGAGGCCATTGAACTCCTCGGGTCCCACACTGTTGGGCAGTCTACCATTTTGAATACCATCCAGGGTGTAGAGAGGCAGTTGCAACAAACAAATGCATTCCTGGAGGGCATTCATTCTGGTCAGGCAGCCCTTCAGCGAGCTTTTCAGACTCTGGCCTCAGCACTGATGGCAGCCATTGTCCCTGTCTCTAGCCTCCCCCTCCAACTTCCTTCACCCAGACCCACACCCCTGTACCTCAGCCTATCCCAAGCACACCATCAGACCAGCATGCACACACCTCAACACACAAAGGAAGCTCTGGCAAACATAAGCACCACACATCCCACAGGAACTCACACAAGCATCACACACATGCAGACATACCAACCTCTACTGTGTCCCCCTCCTCCTCATCTCCCTATTCCCTCCCAGTCTCTTCTCCACTCACACCCGCATGCACTACATCTTCAGCCACTACGTCCATCACCAGCACACCCACCACCACACCCCGCTCACATGCAGTCACCACCCCCACTACCATTCACACATCCCCTGTGTCCTCTCCCAGTGTGTCTGTGAGCCCACCTCCCAAGGTACACAAACGCCGCCACACACCCACCCAACAGCCATCCACCTCACGACATCCTCCAGCCCATGCACCCTCACCCAAAGTCAGCAAACGGACACCTCCTACGACCACTACCTCTTCCTCCACTCCCAAAACCCCCTCCATCTACCTGCCCCAATGTTCCTAAGAAACTTTTCCTGGCCAGCCTTGACCTCTTTTCCTCAACTCCCCCACCCCGTCAGTCTCCTAGGGCCCGACTCTCCAGGTCCCAACCTAGCACGTCAGCCACAACATCGGCGGGACCAGCGGTGCCAGTAGTCACCGGATTATGGAGTGCACCAGGCAGCAGGGCAGCCAGTGTGGCAAGGAGCCACAGCACGGACAGTCCCCCACCTGTTAAGCATCAAAAGTTGGCCAGTGCCCGGTGGGAGAGGGGGGAGACACCAGCCACCAAAGCCGCTCCCAGGGGTACAGGTGGGAGTGTGGAGTCAGCTGCGACACCTTCCAAGGTGAAGAAGGGGCACAAGAAAACCGGCAAGTCTGGGAAGATCAGCACAGCAGAGAAGACCGCCATCAGCCCTGCTGCCAGGGAGCCGACTGCCAGCAGCACCACTGCCCCAGACAGGACCGCCAGCAGCCCCGCTGCCAAGGAGCCGACCGCCAGCAGCCCCACTGCCCCAGACCGGACCGCCAGCAGCAGCCCCGCTGCCCAAGACAAGACCGCCATCAGCAGCCTCGCTGCCCAAGACAGGACCGCCATCAGCAGCCCCGCTGCCCAAGACAGGACCGCCAGCAGCAGCCCCGTTGCCCAGGACAGGACCGCCAGCAGCAGCCCCGCTGCCCAGGACAGGACCGCCAGCAGCAGCCCCGCTGCCCAAGACAGGACCGCCAGCAGCAGCCCCGCTGTCCAGAAAAGGACCGCCAGCAGCAGCCCCGCTGTCCAGGACAGGACCGCCAGCAGCAGCCCCGCTTTCCAGGAAAGGACCGCCAGCAGCAGCCCCACTGCCCAAGACAGGACCGCCAGCACCTGAACCGCTGCCAAAGACACCGCCACCACAAGCACCGCTGCCAAGGACACCGCCGCAACAAGCACCGCTGCCAAAGACACCGCCGCCACAAGCACCGCTGCCAAAGACACCGCCGCCACAAGCACCACTGGCCCATGAGCGCCAAAAGCTCTGACGCTACTGAGGCCGCCACGAGCAGGATGAAGCACTCTGGGCACAAGCCCCTCTCCAGAACCAGTGGAGAAAGACATCCACTACCTCTGTCCTTGGCAGGATGAAGCACTCTGGGCACAAGGCCCCCTCCAGAACCAGTGGAAAAAGACATCCACTACCTCTGTCCTTGGCAGGATGAAGCACTCTGGGCACAAGGCCCCCTCCAGAACCAGTGGAGAAAGACATCCACTATCCTGTCCTTGGCAGGATGAAGCACTCTGGGCACAAGGCCCCCTCCAGAACCAGTGGAGAAAGACATCCACTACCTCTGTCTTTGCATTCTTCCGGGGGGATTGGGGGGTGTAACTGTAATGTATCATGCTGTATTAGTGTGTGTGTTGTCGTGGGTGGGGGTGGGGGTGTTGTGTGTGTGTGTCACTGTTTTTTCCCCTCCCCCCTCCCCTGTGTCGTAGGTGCAGTACTCACCGTGGTCTTCGCCGCCGGTGTACGTGCTCCTGGTAGAGGAGCAAGAAGATAAAGGCTGGAAAAATGTGGAGCTCTGGTTCCATGGCGTCCTGGTTCCTCGTGGGGTGTGCAGAGGTGAATGTTTTCCCTTCCCTCCGCCGTGTTTTTGTTCGCGGAAAAGGTGGCAGATTGGTAGGTTGTAATTCTGTGGGCGGTACATTGTCCTCCCCCTTTCTGTTGGCGGTGACTGCTGCTGTGTTTGTTTGTACCGCCGTGGCGGTCGGAGTGTTAAAGTTGCTGTCTATGTTGGCGGTTTCCGCCACGGTCGTAATTCCATTTCTTTTACCGCCGGCCTGTTGGCGGTCTTACTGCCGCTTTAACACCGACTGCCAGGGTTGTAATGACCACCTATGTGTCCCCTATATGTGGGCTAGATTCTTTTTATACATGGAGCAAACGTTTAGTCCATTTAATCAAATGAAGACTTTTTTTTGTACAGCAGAAATGCAGAGCTCACATATTTGAAAGTACCCTGATATGTGAGAATAAAGAAAAAGGCAACTCTGTAAAGTAAAATATTCACCTATTGTCACACAATTCAGACTCATTTACGGGTCAAGTACATTACAGTTATGGTTGAGTAGATTATTCAGGTTACTCGACCTGCAGGTCTAGTAACATTTTAATGATTTTACGAGGCTGGGGATTACCCATATTCAGTTGATCCATTGGGGTTTTTGGGACTTGCATCATTTGCACTTGGTTTTGCACTGTGTGGTTGCCCAGACAGATACACCTATGAGAGTAAGGGTTTCACCCTTTTTTTAAATTTAGTTTTATAATTTTGCTCAGATAGCTCTCTCTTGCCCTAAAGGTGGTCTTCTCCTCCCCAGGGTCTTCACAGAGTCATTGCAGTGCTCAACTCCCCTTCTATTTTCCTCCCTGTGGTAAGCGGTTCCTCTTCCCAAGGCCTCAGGGGATAGTCGTGGAGTTGATGTCTTCGAAGAAACCACACAACAAGGTAAGTAGTAATCTATTGAGGCGCCCTCTTTTACCTTCATTGCCCACCACAATGCTTGTGATAAGTATCGTGCTCTCTCCTAAACTTTTGGATCTAGATGCGTTTGACCTGTACTACATGGGCTTTTCTCTTAGCTTAGGAAAATTGTTCCTAAATGGTGCAAGGTCTCCTCTACTCCAAGGAACATATGCCCTCATTATAAGTGTGGTGGTAACTGCCACCTACAGCGGCAGCCGGCAACATGCCGCCGCAGTGGCTACCAGCCGTCTACACGTATTATGATCGCCGACGGTATTGTGCCAGAATGCTGGCGGAATACCGCCGACGGTCATGGCGGCGGATGGCAGTAAGGCGCGCTGTTGACCGCAGCACTGCCACACCAGCAAAACACCGCCAACCGTATCATGACCAATGATACGGTCTGGCTGTGTTTTGCGGGCGGACGCTGCTGCTGACAGCAGCTTCGCGGACTGTCTCCAGCCGGAGGACCCCCTGCAAGCAGGTAAGTCTGGTTCTCCAACAGGAGAGAGGGGTGGGGGGTGTTGTGTGTATATGGGGGGTGTTGTGTGCATGTGGGTGCGTGTGTGTATGTTTTGGTTTGCGTGCATACAGGTGTGAGTCGCGTTGAATGCATGCGTGAATGACTGAATGTGAGTGTATGTTGTGTGTTGTGAATGCATGTGTGTGACAAGGTATGTTGGTGTGTGTTGCGGTGTGTGGGTATGTATATTTGCATGCGTGGGTGGTGGTGGGTATGTGTGTGCATGTGTGTATATGGGTGCGCATGTGGGTGTGTACTTGTGCGGGGGCAGGAGAGGGAGGGGGAGAGTGGGGGAGGACTCTGGTAAGGGGGGTGGGGAGAACCCTTTCAGTGCCAGTGAAGGGATTCCCTGGCACTGATAGTGCCTACCACCATGTTTTTCGCAGCTCTAAGATTGACACGAAAACCATGGTGGTAGGTCGGGTCGTAATCCCGAGGGTGGGATTGTGACGGCTGCCAGACTGGAGACCGAGGTCTCTAGCCCAGCAGCCGCTACCACCCTGGCGGTCGGGGTGTTAAAGTGGCTGTCTGTGATGGCGGTTACCGCCAGGGTCAAAATCCCATTTTTTTTACAGCTGGCCTGTTGGTGGTATTAACGCTGCTTTAACACCAACCGCCATGTTCGTAATGAGGGCCATAGTCTCCACTTGGTATTTCTCTTAATGGATAAGCCAAAGCCTGTCCATCATCTAAGGATTATGACCGTGGCTTTCTTTTTATCTCAGGTGCCTGTGTTGGTTTCTTTTTCTTTTCATGTTTTTTTGCCCATTTGTTTTCTAATTTCTCAGTCGCTCCATCTGCAGATACATTTTACCAGTTCAGTAATGTGCAGTTGCACTCCTGACGGACTCATTGTCTCTATTGATTTATCATCCATCCTGAAACTTTTCTTCAATAGGATGCTTTTTGAAATTTAAATTTCATATTTATTTTCTACTTCAGTCAATGTTTACAGTTGCACCTCTTCTAGTCATTTCTTTGCACAAATAAATCAGTTATTTTTTATTGCTACTGATTCACATAATTCAAATCCAAATACCCTCTAATGATTTCCTCCTATTCTGTTTTTAATCTCAGGATATTTATTGGTCTGTCTTCTTCTGTATTCTGTCTGGTACCTGGGCTCTCTGTGATCTCGGTCTTTGTTTTTTTCTTGGCAGCTTCCTCAAACCCTGATGGAAATATACTATCTTCGACTAAATTAATTTCACCTTGTTTAGTTTGTGTAGGAAAGACAATTTTCCCTTCCCTCACAGTTTAAATAGAGTGTGGTGGTGGACAACACTCTGTGAATTCTGTTAAGTCGGGATAAACCCTGTCACTGTTGCTCCTTCAACAGCTCCTTAAGCTGCTGCATTTGGGACAGTATTAATCGGAGCATTTGGTGTGTTTGGTACAATTAATGTGTACATGTCCACTGGCTGTACTGTTACAAACCAAGCAACATATGCTGGTACAGTTACAGTGGAAGCAGTAACATTTGCAGGCATCACTGCTTGTACAGTTTTTGTTATAACGGGTTGCACAACAGGTTGTGCCATGACAGGCTGTGATATCACGGGCTGTGCTACAGCAGGTTGAGCTACAATGGGCTGTGCTACAATGAGCTGAGCTACAACATTGACAATATTAGTACAATTGCAACAAATTGTTACTGTCCCTGTTTGAAAAGTATAGTCGGCGATGTTTTACGACCTGCACCACAAATCATTAGCAAACAAAAATACAAATATATCAGCTCTTATTTATCTATCCTGGGATCTTGGCTATGTCTTAGTCTGATAACTTCTTTATTTTCTTCGACAAAAGCACATATGAATCAGCAAATCATAAGCTTTAATGATTCTTTCAATACACATTATCAATATCAATACTTGAGCAAACCACTATAAACAATAATACATTTCGAGACATAACCCTGTTGATACTCACACCTCCAAATCTGCAACTGGCTTTGAGCCAGTAGACATGAGCATTCATCTGTCTCAGATTACATTTTTGCAGCTCTTCTTTCCAGTTATGTAAACCGTCCTCTAGCTCCCAACTATGGTGGAAAAGGGGCTTTAAATAAACAATTTCAGTTTATGCCGTAAATCTTACCAACTCATTCGGAAACTGAAAGTCTCTACTCTATACCGGGCCCAAGGTGACAGACCTTGGCTGTAAGAAAATTAATCAGAAGCTGCAAATAAAAACAATCTGTTTATCATCACAAATCATTTATGTTTTCATGGGAGTCAATGAAGAGATTTTGGTTTGAGTTTCAAAGCTTTTTTAAATCTTCAGTCTCAGAGCAGCATAGATTTAGGCAACTAAATAAAGGGTCTCTCATAATGAATCTGAAAAGCATCAGCAAAGAGAGTTTGGCAAGTCAAATGTCTTGGGTCTGTATTCAGGGCTTTCTAACTGGCTTACTCTAGGAACACACATTCATAATGTTTTGATATAATTTGTTCACTACAATTTGTGGCCATCTCTCAAACTTGACCATTCATGCAGCAGTGTCAGCATGGGAACAAGACAGCTTGCGCCGTTTAAGCAATCTAAAACAAAAGACTCCTAAACATAAGATACAAATATGCTACAAATTGCAATGTGACTATCAATCCGAATTGGGTTCCCAGTGCATCTTACTGCAAGACAAAATCAGTTCATGGCTAGGACACTACATTACTATATGAGATCATTCCCTTTCCCATACGCTTCTATTAGAAAACGTATTCATAAAGAAATATTCTACGGAAATTAAAACTAAACATTTTAATACATTATTATATTTTATGAAAACTATGGGCCTCATTACGGCATACCCGCCAAGTTGTAACCGCTGTGCAGCCGCACTAACGCGGTGCCCATTATGACATCCCCGCTGGACCGCAACATGGGAGCTGGCTCCAAATGGAGCCAGTGGTGTTGCGGCCGTGCGACGGGTGCAATTGCACCCGTGGCGCTTTTCACTGTCTGCATAGCAGGCAGTGAAAAGCTGCATGGGGCCCTGTCAGGGGGCCCATGCACTGCCCATGCCAAGGGCCAAGGGCATGGGGCAGTGCAGGGGCCCCCAGGGGCCCCGCGACTCCCCGTACCGCCAGCCTTTTCCTGGCGGTTAAAACCGCCAGGAAAAGGCTGGCGGTCGGGGACTTGTAATCCCCTGCGCTGCCCAGGCGGATTATCACCGGCGGGGCACATGTGGCAGAAAACCGCCGGCCCCAGCAGTGCAACCGCAGCGCTTCTGCCGCGGTCGTAATGACCCTGGAAGCACCGCCAGCCTGTTGGCGGTGCTTCCGTAATTTCAGCCTGGCGGACCGGTACCACCAGGGTTGAAATGACCCCCTATGTCTGTGAGAAAGTAGAAGTGTAATATTTCTTCCAGTCAATCTATTGTCACAGCTCATTTGCGTCAGTGAAGGTTTATATCGCACAAGGTGAGGTTAAAGGAAAGAAAGAAAATGCATTCATCAGGAGTTTTAGCTAAATACATCTATCAGTGTAAGCTTAATGCTCACGTTTGCGTTTGAAATGCTGCTTTTCGTTTAAGGCCTACACGTTTATTTCTAAATATTAATTGCATTCATTTTTATTTTAGTTATAACACTCTGCACATTAATTGTTGTTTACTTTTCTTTCTCTGACTACAAAGTGAGAGGAGCTGTTAAAATGAACTATACAACAATCATGGTGGAGTACAGGGAGCATGAAAGGAAAGGTTGTAGGATATCATTTTTTGTGATTCACAACAAATTTAGATACCTGTAAATAAACTGTACACATATTTCAGAATATATCAGCAATTAATAAGATTTTAACAGGATGAAAGAAATCAAGACACTTTGGCTTGGGGATGTGCAAATGTGTTTTACACATTTTATGAATATTTTTGCTTGCCATACATCAGACTGTAACAGTACTTTGCATACACCTCTAGTAACACAATAGTTATAAAAGGCATATATAATAAGAACTAAAACTCCCCATCCCGCCCCCCGCAGCCTTTGGTACATTCTCAGCATAGGGCCTCCCCCCTTCCTGTGGAGGTCAAACAATATATGGCGTTCTGTTTCAGCGACCTCCTCTTTCCAGGAATCCGTCCTGGCCCCTCTCTCTCCTTCCTTTACTTACAGTGTGCTCCCGGGCCTTGGTTTTCCCTAGGGTTCAGTTTATACCTGTCCCGCCTCCCCCCATATCTTCTCATATTTCTTTTCTTTGCCCCTATCTCAGTATATTTCCCTTCTAAGTATACAGCATCTGTCTGTGCCCTCCCACCACTCGTTATGACCTCGTACCGTCCCTGAACCCCACCGTCTGACCCTTTTTGCGATAATAAAGCTTAGATTAATAAGCAGTTTTTTATACCTTGTGTGGTCGGTTTGACCGCCATACCCCTAAAAAGCACTGTTTCCGGTTCATTTCTATAGTTTTCCCCGTTGTGTTTTCCGGGGGCCTTCCCTACTTCCCTTCTGGTGATCCGGGGGCAGCTCCATAAGGCATGGTAGAATGTTCCAGTGTCCCCAAAGCTTCGTAGACAGTCATCGTTGGTTGCCCTCCCTACCTTATAAAACAAGGATCTCATATAGTATACCCTGTGCAGTATTTTAAATTGTATTAGTTTGAGCAATGCTGGAATGGCTGCCTCGGCCGGGAGCATAAGCACCTCTGCCCAATCTGCCTCCTCCAGCTCCTTACAGTCTACTTTCCACCTCTCCCTTAAATTAGGTAGTGAGGGTTGTGTGTTTCTCATAATTGTGCCATAGGTCAGTGACATTAGTTTCCTTTGTATCTCGCCCTCCAGGAGTCTTACTTCCAATGGGGCAGCTTCTTGTGTTTCCGTTTCTGCAGAGATACTATGTTTCAGGGCTGCCCGTAGTCAGACATAATGTAACCATTGTGTATCCGGCATTTGATATTCTGTTTTAAGGTGTGAAAAAGCTGCCACCCCATTTGCGTCCCATTTGTCACCTAAGTATGTTATCCCAATGGTGTCCCAGCCCCTGGTCCCCCTGTGGAGGTTGAATTCTAGCAAGGTGTATCCGTTAACTCTCATTCTCGCTGTGGGGTTATTATATAGTAGCTCAATCTATCTCCGGAATTTCCGACCGAATCCCTTTTTGGTCAGACTGCCGAACATATATCTCCATTCCAGGAAGTCAAATGCCTTATTGGCATCCACAGAGAGTATGGCTCTCCTTTTGGCAGAGATTGTTATCAAAGCCAGATTATTATAAAGCCGTCGGAGATTCAGGACAGTAGGGCCGGCGGGTATGAACCCTGTTTGTTCCGGGTGGACCAGGGTTGTCATTACTTTTTTAAGTCTGACCGCCAATGTTTTTCCTAGCATTTTAGCATCAACATTTAACAGCGAGATCGGGTGATCGCAGTCTCCCCGGTCGCCAGGCTTATTTGGTTTGGGTAGAAGGATAATTGTCGCTGTTCTCATATCAATAGGAAGTTTTCCGGTTTCAAAGGATTGTATTAAGGCCCCGTGCAGGTGTTGGCATCAGCCCCTTACCAAGCATCTGAAAAAACTTGACGGGGAACCCATTGGGTCCTGGGGGTTTCCCCCTCTTTAGTTCCCTCTTCGCTTCTGTCATTTCTTCCTCTGTAACACCCTCCTCCAACTCCGCAATTTGATGTGGGGATAAACGTGTCATGGGACAGTCAGCTATAAAGCTATCTATTTCTGCCTCTGGGATGGTTATGCGGGATTTGTAAAAATCTGCCATTTGAGCGGCCAGTTCTTCTATGACCTCCTTGGGGTCCCTAATTATCTCCCTTTGAGCTGTCCGAATTTCTCTATTAAGGGAGTCACTGTTTCCTCTTGACGAACCATGCTAGTAATTTACCTGCTTTATTTCCTGCCTCATATAAGTGTTTGCTTTCTAATAGGTATTGTTGTCTTACCTCATTTGGGGTCACTATATTATATTCCTCTCTTTTTTGTATCATGTCTATCTTTATGTCTTGAACCGCTTGTTGCATATGTCTGCTCCAATGTTATGAGTTCAATTTCCAGTGTTAGTAATCTTTTTTGTCTTTGCCGTCTGTCCCCTACCTCTCCCGCTAAGACCACCCCTCTAATAGTGGCTTTAGATGCTTCCCACAGTGTCACCGGACTTTGCACCGACCCTGTATTTTCCGTTAAGTAGTGCTGTGATGCTTGTCCTAGGTCTTTGACCACTTTTCATGGTTTGTAGTCACCATGTTTGCATCCGCCACCCATTCCCTGCTGGTCGGGGTCCCAGAGATAGCGCCATCTGCAATGGAGCATGATCACTGATCCCCCTGGCCAAGTACTCCACCTCTTTAATTCTAGGCAGCAGGTCTGCAGTAAGAAAGAAATAATCTAATCTTGCGCGAGTGTCATGAACAGCTGAATAGTATGAGTACCCTTTTTCTTGCCTGTGGAGGAACCTCCATACGTCTCTAAGGCCCATTGCATGTGTGAACCCCTCCAGTTTATCAGTGGGTGGGTGTCCTTTCTCCGAATTACTAACTCTATCTACTCCTATGACCATCACTAAATTAAAATCGCCACCCACTAATATGGATGCGGGTGGGGAGGCTGTGAGTATGGTGTCTATTATTTTTTAGCCCTGTAGTCCTGGGGGTAGATATACGTTGAATAATAATATAGGTATGTTAGCGTGCTCCCCTAGTATTGCTATGTAACAGCTGTATGGATCCACCCATGTGCAGGTGGTGTGAAATGGGAGAGATTTTTTAATAAGCACCATAGCCCCCTTAGACCCGGACGTGAACTGCATATGTCCCACTATCTTGTATTTCCCCCTTTCCATGGCTTTATGTTGTGTATCCATGAGGTGGGTTTCTTGCAAGAATATTATATATGACTTATATCTAGAGAGTGGTTTGTGTACCAGACCCAGTTTGAATTTATTCCCTAACCCGTTCACATTCCATGTGAGGAGGGATAGTTTCTCATTGCCCGTGGTAGTGGTATAAGCAAGAATGATCTTTCCATGTAGTTAGGACTTCCCCCCTTTGACCTCCAGTGACATTAGTACCGATGTCAAATGTCCCATCAACCCTTTGATTAAATTGAACTGTTAACCATACTCCCCAACTGCCCCCACCCGTACCTTATCATGCAGTGATTTTGAAACTAACCCACCCCCCCCAAACTCACGGCATGTGTCAGCCCTAAGCCCAAAAGGGGACCCTCGTCCCCTGTTGCAAGTTTCTCTGAGGCATCATCACAGTTTTGCTCTCACCATTCAGTACTTGGTTTCTGCTGTGCTGTCTCTGCACCGGGAGGCTCAGATGAAAGGAGGAGCCGAAGAAGGAAGGCAAGCCTCAGATGAAGCCCCTCTCATAGCCCCCGCCTGGTCCGCTGGGCCTTGTCTTTGTCACAGTTTATTAGAATTTGAGTTACCTATTAGCCCAACATGTCGGCTGTCATTGGGGTCCCCTGAGGAGGCTGTTCTTCCAATTCTGTCTATCAAATCAAAAAAGGTACACTGTCCCAAAAAAAAGTGACACCAACAGTAAGTGTGGTTCTCTTAGAAGCAAAAGCCCTCAAGTCTCATCATTGGGCTTGCTCCACGCCAGACTGGTGTTGTAATGTCTGACGGGACCCACATTGGGGTCACTAGACCAGACTACTTTGCAGACCAACAGCAAGAAAAAGTGGAGAGAAAAGTGAGGTTAAAATTGACTGAGCTCCCCTTAGGTGAATTCCTTTAATTAAAGTCAGAGGGAGTTGATCAAGATTAAAAACAGGAATGCGAGTATAGGGGAAAAATGACCCTTTTCCTCGTACACAAGTGGTTGAGAAACACTATTTCTTATGCCACTCTAATAGTCGACATGTTTCGCGCCTTACCTCGTCTATACAGATCTCATTGCTCTTCTTCAGGACTGAAACAAATCTTCTCCAACAAAAAACAGATACAATGGTCTATAATGAAGATAATGATGGCGTAGTCTCTACTCACTCAGTTGTCCAATGAGTATTTTTTCAGATGAACCAACCTGGAGTCACAAAGATAAAAAGCACAAACTAGGAAGACGAAGCGTAACATGAATCAAAAAAAGGAAGAAAGTATGCAACTCCTATAAATCTGGGCTATCTAATCGACTATAATAATACAACATCTGGGACTCTAATGAAGAACTATTAAGAAAAAGTATGCTTACCAATCAATTTCGTGGCTTGGTCTTTTACTAAGTCAGGCGGGTAGACAATTAGTCCTAATTGCTATAAAGAAAAAAAAATGGAAAAAGAAAAGGAAAATGGAAAAAAAAACAATATAAATCCACACAGTACAAATGTGTCTCGTAAATCTTCTTCCATATGCTGAGGAAATGATATTCTCAAAATATTGTCAAGCAGTATCTATAAAAGTTAAAACATGGCCACTCCATACACAAATGTATGTATTTCTAAAAGAAGACAGAGCTCTAAATCCTTAAAACAACTTGTGCACAATAAAGCACCGGAAGACCCATTGCTCGGGTCAGCACTTAAACAACATCGCCACCTCTCTAACCAAAACTATAAGTGGCTCTACATAACTGAAATTCACACTATCAAACTCTTACAAAGGAAAAAGTATCACCCTTCGGGATGGTTTTAAGATCACTGCGTGTCGAAATATCGTCAATCACGCTAAAACAAGAACATCTACACAAACGGGGACGCCTCACAACCATAAATTACTTCAAAATGACCAGGTGTCTCATGCTGAAAGTCTCATTGTTATTACAATGTTGAATTACCGAGCTACTGGGCATCCGAATGACAGGCGCGGCACACATAAAAAATACCTTCAGGAACTGGACCCTTATTATATATATATAACCTCTGAAAATAGAGGGACGCGGAAGTGCAAGTACAAATACGTACTCCGACGTAAATCGTCCAATCAAAAAACTGAAGGGGCAGGACTGCTGGATCAGTCCATAAACCTAGAAAAAGGACCCAGATGTCAATACAACTGAATCCTGAGCCACATGAGACGTAGTAAAAGACAAAGTTGAGATAGTGATTAATCCCTCATAGAAGAACCAAAAATATTTAAAAAAGATGAGGCTGTACAAATGACTCATAAATGTGTATAATAGATTAGTCAGTAGATATCACAAGAGAGTGGAAAAGTATCCAACAAATCAGGATACTAAAACTACAACACATAAATAGTGATTATTTCTACTAATAGTCAAATATCTGAATAGAAATAAGGTTAGTGATGTGTTAAGAAAGAACAGCTACAATAACTAGAGTCATCTTACACCTCCTGCAATATTCAGCCAAGGTATGTCATCATTGAGGCCCTGAATATGGGTACCTAATCTAAAAACCCAACGTTGTTCAACTCCAAAAAGCCCTCTTGTCGCTGTTTGGACAACTTCCAAAACCATCCACCACATGTCATCGGGAGTATGCTTGGCATCCCGATAGTGTGTACTTAATTTTGTTGTTAAACAATCACATCTGATATTACTTTTATGTTCGTTAATTCTGATCTTAACTGATCTTGTGGTCATACCTACATAGCGTAATCCACATGGGCAACGAATCAAATATATACAGTTAGAAGTGTTACAATTGGTATGTTTATTGAGATGCCATGGACCAATGGGTTCTAACTTGACCATTTTTGTTCGCTCAGTGAGATGGCAAACATTACAATTCCCACACGGGAAGTGACCCTTAACTGGTGATAGGGACCACAATCGCCGTTGGTCACAGTCCGCAGTAACAGATGGTGGTCTTGTATGTACCACTGAGTCTTTTATGTTGGATGCTCTTTTAAAGGCAAACAGCGTTTTTTCTCTAGGGGTACCTCCACTAGTGAGGATCGACCAATGTTTTTTAATCAATTTCTTCAAAAGATTCGCATTTGGGGAAAATGTGGATACACAGGTCAAGCGAGGTTCCGTATTCTTCTGTGTGGTTGCAAGGAGGGCCTCTCTATTGTTGTTACGAGCTCGCTTCCGGGCCATCTTTTTGGAACAGTGTACCTTTTTTGATTTGATAGACATGATATAGGAGGCCGTACACTGGACCAGTTAACCTCCTTGTCCCTATTTTTTGTGAGCTTCTAATTCTGTCCCCAACTGTTCTGTACCTCTTTCCCCCAGTGTCCGAAGTGAGTTCCTTCCATCTGCTGCTCATCTGAATCCCGTTTGTCCCCCTGAGGTCCTGGAACGCCTTCATCTATGCAACTTTGATTTGTTCTTGCCTCGGGCGGCGGCAGATCCCTTCCGAGCCCTCAATCCCCTACGTTTCTTCTTTCTCGTAGTCCACGTCGTGGTGCCCATCTCTATTGTTCTGTTTCCATGGTGGAGACCCTGCATCTCTATCTATTCCCAGGCCTCCTGAGGCGATATTAGGAAATGTATTTTTCTCGTGTTCGGTCCGAAGTTTCGCTAGGTATAACAGTGCGTATTTCATGTCATTTTGGCAGAGGACCTTTTTGACTGAGGCAGATTCGTGTAGTCTGGGCACCAGGTTTGTGAAGTTTCCTTACATTTTCCAAGGGGCCCTTTTCCTTGTGTTTTGGAGGTTCATTAATCGTACTATTAACGGTCTCAAATATGCCCCCAGTGAAGGAGGGGTTGCCGGAATCCTGTGGGCCCGCTCCACCGAGAAGAATTTGGTGGGTGTTACCCCCAGCACCACATCGCTCAGCCATTCCTCTATGTATAGTTCTAGTGATGGGCCTAATGTCTTCCCCGGGACTCCCACCAAACAGATATTGTGTCATCAAGACCGATTTTCAGCATCCTCCACTTTGACCGCCAATGTTCTCAGTTCGTTGTTCATGAGTGCCATTTTCTGCATGAGTTCTTTCTTCTGCGGGCTGTCTCACCTAATGTGTCTTCTGTTGCCTTAACTCGATCTTTTAACTTGTTGTGATCGTCACACAGGAGACCCACCTCCCCAGCAAGCATTGCAATCTGATTCTCTAAGGCCACATTGGATTCTTGTGTAGCCGCCAGAATCACTGTGGTGTTTTGCGCTAGCGCCTCATCCCCTCCAACAATCACCTAGTAGCATCTCTTGGGGGAGGTGCCCAGCTGGTGTGTCCTTGCCAATCCGTTGCTTCCCATGATCTCCAGGAAGGGGAAAGAATAGCTAATCACCCCCTGGGCCTCTATTTCTGATGTCACACTTCCACCGCTGCCCTGTTGCTGCTGCCAGTCCCCACACTCTTAGGCCAGCCGCACGGGTTGCCCCTGATTTGGCCTCACCTGGATTATTCTTCCTTCACCTTACCTCTTACTCGTGCGGCCTCTAATGCAATGTTTTGAGCACACTCCCGTGCTCACTTAGCAGATCCAGCTCGCTTTATCCAGTCTCTAGTTGCTCCACTTTGGGCCTCTCTTCTGCAATGCCGGCCACCAACACCCTCCATACTCTAGCATGTTGTTACCCCTGATTGCTCAGTAGGTTATTCCTCTGTGTTGGGTCTCACCTCCAAATTGGTGGCCGTCTCTGCCTATCCAATTTCCAAGCCCACCGCTATCTCCCGTTTTCCTATGCCAGTCTCTTTGCCACTTTGTTGGTCTGCCACGGGCCGTCGCCCTTAATTCGTGTCCATTACAGCTTTGCCACTGGTGCGCCTCGGCGCTCGTCTCTCCAGTGCCCTCGGGTACTCTGTGCGCCTGCTTCACCGCATGGGCCTCACGTTGTAAGATGACGGGGGCCTCCTCCCTCCCAATCACAGGCTCCCCGCTGCCTCCTGGCCATCCACGCGATCTCGGGGTCCCTTCGGTAAGGTGCCCCTCCCGTTGCGTAACTATGTATTCGGGAGCTGCTGCCCTTGACTCTTGTCTGCCTCAGTGCGGCCTTACTCGCGCCCCTGTGCTCCGCTTTATTTCTGTGCCGTTTCGTTCGTTATTCTGGTAATTATACTTGGGCCATCGCCCTTATGTCAGACCCTCCGCAACCCTGCCGAGGGCATGTCCCAGCGCTCCTCTTTGGCACTTCCAGTCCTTTGGGTGCCCACTTCTCTGCAGGGGCTTGGCTTCCAAAATGGCGGCCGTTGGCACCCTCCACCCCTGACCTCACCGCTGCCCCTGTTGCCTCCAGGCCATCCGCTTGATCTTGGTGGTCCTCCTGGACTCCACCCGGGAGATTCCTCCTCCTGTCCCGTGTGCAGAATTAAGGGTTGCAGGACTCGCGGGCTTTGGCTCACGTCCACCTCTGCGCGACCTCCAGTGCGCCTCTGTGCTTCTTGCTGGCGCTCTCCGGTCCGCCGTGCACCTGCTCCGTCAGCCGGCCCGCAGGCTCCCCGCAGAGCTGTGGGGGCTCAGGATCACACTTATGGGGCCAAGTCAGTGCGTCTTTCAGGATGTTTGCCCCTCCGTGCAGGTGTGGGCAGCGGGAGCTCCGGACTACCGGTCTGACTCCATTGCTGGCTTGGCCACGCCTCCAGGTGGTGCCAATGTTGATACATATTTACTAAAGCACAATTTCAGTTCATTATCATTTGTTTGCTACATTGTTTTATCAGTAAAACTGTTTCTCTGTGCAAATTTAGTAGACATTTCAAAGGACTATCTGCTGTCTAAAGGACAGTGCACTACCACACAATGCTTTAATAAACTGTTTGGTGCAATCTGTTCCACAATGCACCACCAGCTACATATTACCCTCTTACCACTCTTGCTTAACACATTTGCTACTCTGTGTGTGAAGCTAGGATTTTTCACAATCCCTATGACCAAAGTGATGTAACATTGATATCAGTACCAACCACTGAACATTATTTTCGCAGCACTGGTGCAAAAGTGCTGTACGATGTCTTTATTACAGTTTTTAAACAAACCCTTGCACATATACCCAAGCAAGTCTCCAGGTGAATCTTTAAGTATTTTTGCCACAGTTTTTTTTTTTTTTTACACAGCCATTTCAACAGAAAATGTCCTAACTATATATGATCATACACAGTCATCCCACTTGTGTATGACTTTCACACATAAATTGAGAAGTATTGATATAGCCTAACAGGCACAGCTCCTGACTTTCTAACTTTGAATCTGGAGACCCATGTTTGAGTCCTGGTGTTGGCTTTGGGCAAATTGCTTCATCTTATGTGCTTAAAATAAAATGAGTCTGACGTTATATAATATAACTTGGTGCTCATGTAAAGTGCTCCAATGCACTTGGGCAGTGTTTGTGCAATATAAATGTGCAGTATCTGAAGGGAGTCCAAAATGCACCACTGAGCCTCATTTTAATACAAAATTGGACATGAGGTCTTACACCATACTCTATAGCAGAAGGATTTTTCAAATTTTGCTATTAGCACTGTTATAAACACCAAGATGTTTCAGAAACCTTGTGATTATAGTGAAAAGATGCCACAGGCCAGCAACCCCCTCTGAAAAGTATTCCAACTCTAGTGCACTTCAGAATCTGCCTCTTTTATGGGCAAATCATAATCTTGGCCTCAGTTAGATAAGGATGAAGGATGTGGAAAATGTTGTGACATTTACAAGCAATTGCTGTCAAAGATGAACACAAAAAATGCAGAGTTGTTATTTTGGTAATTCACAACATTTTGAAAGCATGTCTGCTGTTACGTTAAAAAAACACCCCTGCTTCATGTCTATTAAAGGTAGGTGTTTGTAGTTCTAAACATTGTGTCATGGTTCTAAATAGTTCTAAATAGCCTGATTAGGCTCACTGTGAAGACCTGTTACGCATTACAAGTGATATTTATTTATTTATAGTGTTTTATATAGCGCAGACATGAACACCATGGTATCGGAGCACTGTACAAAGAGAAAGCTAATAAGCGCTATTATACGCTTTACATAGAAGTCAAAGAGGAAAGTATAAAACAATAGGATACAATATAACACAGGAAAATGACAATTTCCCAAAGAGTTTTCTTATAACACATGTTCTTCTAGTAGAAAGGCTTTAACTTCCTTCTTGAAAAGCCTAAATGAGGTAGTTGCTCTTATTGAGGGTGGTAGGTAGTTCCATATTTTTTAAGAAGATCTGGCAAAAGTGCGGCAATGTGTTTTTCTTTTTTGTATCTGGCTGGTTCCAGTATGAGGGATTCAGCACTTCTAGAATCCCGTCTGCCTCCTGATAGCTTGATACTGTTTACCATGCATTTAGGACCAAAGTTGTGGAGAGCTTTGTGTTTTATGCATACAGCCTTTAGTTGGATCCTAGCTTCAACTGGAAGTCAATTGAGGACTCTGAGTGATGGGGAAATGCGATCATAATGACGTATGCTGGTGTAATAGTCTTGCCACTTCCTTTATTGTCTTTCTTTGGGGCTAGGCTAGCTTTAGGTAGCCCTCTGAGTGTGGCATTCCCGTAATCCAGTCTTGAGAGTACTGGAGATTGAATCTCCATTTTAAGGGCTCCTAGCAATATGAAGGGTTTTAATTTTCTTAGAAGGTGCTGATAGTAATAGTTGAGGCTGTTGGGTTGTATGGGGTGTGGAGAAGAGAATGAATTTGTTTTTTTAGCTGATTTAGGTTTAGATGGATGTGTGCCCACCAGTCCTGTGTTTTCCTTAGGGTGTCGCCCAGTCTCTGGATAGCCTCTTGAGAGGTGAGTTTGATGAAGAGTTGAGTATCATCTGCATATGTGTAGTATGAGATGTTTCCTTGTTTAAGGATTTCAGTGAGTGGTTCTATGTATAGATTGAAGAGCCCTTGCAAACCTCCTGTGTCGATGTCTGCTACATCAGGTAGGGTGTTGCGGATTTTGACTAGTCTGGTCAGTGAGGGTGATGAATGGAAACAACAATATGCACTATGTTTGGGTTTAAATATCATGTAATTCCTTTCAGACTCTGTAACTCTCCATCTGTAATACAGTTTTAATTACCAAGCTTTGAGAGGAGTTCTTGATGTATTTTGTATTGTCTAGATGAAACTTGGATTTATTCAGACTCACTGGAGACTCATATCCACCAACTTAAGGCAGTTCAGCAATGAATGAGAAATAGTTATCTTTTTGCTAAGACTGATACTATTAGTCTGTCATTTTTGGAATGTATCATTACTTCTGAAGTTATTGAGATGGATACAAAACTAAGTGTTTGTGATTGTTCTGTCGTCTAGCTTTGTGAAATCCTAAGACCCTTTACCAAAATACTCCAAAAAGGAGCAGTTTTTGATTAGTTTAAAACGTCATGTCAAGCCTTTTCTTCTTAAGAGCATTGTAGGAATGCCCTCCTTTTTTCCCTGGTCACCCCAAATGTTTTGGACAGATACTGGTGATTACTGACTTTTGGCTGTGCCCTGGCCACTGGTTACCAGTCCCATGGCCAGTGCTCTGTGTAAAACGATATGCAGATTAGGCTAATTATAATTGGCAGTATCAAGCTCCCTATAAGTCCCTAGTATATGGTAGGGCATGTAGGTTTAGGGACCCCAGCATAGGTAGTGCACCTGTAGGCGCATTGCTGAGGTGCCCAGTGTCATTTTAAAGGCAGGCCTGCCTTGCTGGCTGTTTTTAAACTAAAGGTATATGCAAACGCAACTTTGGAATTAAAAGTACTTCCAAAATCTTAAACTACCTTATTTTTACATATGTCACCCCTAAGGTGTGGCCTAAGTGTCCCTAGTGCTGGGTGCTATGTAACTATAAGTAGGGACCTTATAAAAATTGTTTTATCAACTTGGTGACGTGAAATAGCCAAATTTGTTTTTCCTTAATGGGCTCCGTAGGCTAAAATGGGGAGACTTTATTTTAATTAGTAGAGTCCCAACAGGATCCAGATATTTCAAGTTTGGTATCAAACCGATTGCTATAATAAATGCAACAACTTGCCTTTGTTGGATTTAATATAACTAGTTCAGGGGAAGAGGTTTGGAACTCTACCTGAAAGTTGCCAACTTCAGCTCTGTAGTGTCCTTTTCTGATTGGCCAGCATCTGGCAGCCTGGCCAGGCTGCCTTGATGATGTGTGAAGTGGCCTGGGCTGCAGAAAAAGAATGTGACTGAGGGAGGAGATCTGCCTCAGCAGATGGTGGAAGATGGTCGGGGGAGAGCAGTTAAACTGGCCTTCAAAGGAGGGAAGGACATTTGGAGCAGATCGTGACCTCCCCCATTCCCTGTAAACCCAGACAACCAGGTTCCCTCTTGATTAGATTAGGAGAGGGCAGGAAAGGGGTGTGGTAAGGATTTTTAGCTACACCAGTGGGTGGGCTCAGCCAGACGTAACCTCCAAAATTCAGTTTCAGCCATTTCTGATTTTTAAAGAGTATTTCTCCCTGGGATTGCTTTTTCCCACACTTCTCAGGAGGTGGTGATCCAAGAGGGTGGTGTCCTACCTGTGATTGGACAGTTGCCCCCACCTCCCCCGCTTTTCACCCCAGGAGCAAGGATACATTTGGCAGAGCTGGACCCAGACCTCAGATCCCTACAAGGAACAACAACAGATGAAGAAGGACTGTCTCACTGGACCCCTGACCTGCACGCTTGGGCTTCACCACTAAGAGGACTTTGCCTGGCTTCAACAGCTTCAAGAAGGGACTCTCTGGTTGCTACAGCGAAAAATAGCTAACCAGAGTCCCCTGCATCAAATCTTGAAGAAACTGATCAGCTGACAATCCCTCCTACCCCCGTGGTCATTTTGGAGTTTCAGACAGGTGCATTCTGGGAGTTCGAGCTGTTTGACTCCTGAAGGACCTTGAAAGACCTTTTGGAAGAAGATCCAGAAGTTTGGAAAAAATTGGAGAACTTTTGGTAAAAAGCTTCATAAAGTGACCGACCAGCTGTGGTGAGTCAAGCTGGCTTACCTTAACCGTGACCCGGCCTCACTTGCAGGTTCATCCCGCTAAACAGATCTGGAGCCCCAGACTTCCAGGAGCCCTTGGTGGGGGCAACCTTGCATCAAAATCAGCTTGCTGAGGAGAGTCGACCCCCGTCGGAAGGAAAAAGCTCCAAAAAAGTGACATAGTCCAAACGTAAAAAGTTATCCAGGACTTCCTGTGCAGCATATCTGAGGAGGGCTCCAAGGACATAGGATCAAGATTCCGCTTCGACCAGGACGAAGATTTCTGTCCTGAAAAATGGTCTAAGTCCGAACGTAGAATTCCTGACGAGGTCTCCTGCAATACGTATCCGAAGAGAGCTCTAGGGAGGTCGGGTCGGATTGGTGACTTCGTCCCGCTGAAGAAAATCTTCAAGAAAAAGACTAAGGTGTTGAAGCATAATTACTAATTCTATACATGCAACAAATGTATAGTTAATTCTCACAAAATTATTGTGCGTCCAGTGACAATTTATGGTGTCATTGTAGAGAAGCAATTGTTTGTTTATCTATCCCCTCTTTCTCTATTTGCTTGTTATCTGCCATTTAGTAGTCCAGGAACTGGGGGGAACACATGGGCATTACCCTTATTTTTGGTTACTTGCTTCAGTACCAGACAGGCTGCACAGTTCCCTTGCAGCAAAATTTAAAAAGTGAGATAGGAATCTGAGAAGGTTGCTGTGTTCTTGAGAGTCAATATTTTATTGCACACAACCCAGCACCGAGGTGCATCTATATTTCAGACTCGTCAGAATGCTGGGATCTCCCATCCTTTCTTTGATTTTACACCATTTTCCATAGCTTTTATGTTTTCTCCTGCTCTCCCAATTCTACACTTTCTCCTCTCTTCCTGAAGTGACAGGGAGCCTATTTCCTAAGGAGGTGTACTCCGCATATATGATCTTGAAGGTGATTATTAAAGAGGATAAGAATGGTCACCATGAAAAGCCTCCTTCCAAGGATGCCTAAAGAAGGCTTTAGTATTTATACAGATTTTTGTAATTTCATAGTTTGTTATAGGTTTATTTTTCAATGGATGTCACGTGAATGGATGTGAATTTCCTTAGTTTACATTTTTTTTAAATGGCAGAAAAACATTATTTCCAGTCTAAATGTGTAAAATACACTGACAAAGCTATTCATAATGTTGAATGAAACTGCTTTTTTTATTTTGTGCATTATTTTGACTAATTAGGATTCTTACAGCTGTTTTGTGTATTTCCCTGTCTTAACAGATTCATACTGTGGTGATGAGAGTTCTTTTGCAGAAAACCCTAGCATATTAAATGTGACCTCTGGTGTGTGCCCTGTTTCACAAAGGTGCCCTAACAGTACTAGAATTGGGAAGACACCTTTTTATAATGATGTTCACCAAGAAAGTGCAGGTGGAGGTATTCGCACTCCAGTGACTGGTTATTCAGGTACGCGTTTTCTTTGAAATAGTCATTAAACAAAGCATTGAAACTCATTTGAAATTCATGTAAATGTAGAAGCCATAGGACATCACATTTGCATAATTCTAGCTGTTTATCCAATCAGAGGTATGATTTTTTTATAAATTGAGCACTAATGTAAATTACATCCACAACAACGTCAAATTATAAGTTAAGAGGACACTTGAGGACAGGTTACAACTCAGGCAGATGGATAGCTCTACAGTACTAAAGTTTTCATTACACACTGAAGTTTTATTTACACCAGACATGCTTTATTCGTTTTTAGACTGATGGCTAAGTTTTAAAGGGAGTGAGTCTGGGACCATTCTTTCCTCAGTAGAGCACTTGGCAGGTGAGATCTCAGTAAATGTGAACATGTCTGCAACATTCTGACATTTGTTTGTATTTTTGCGTCTGCAAATTTAGAGCCTCATAAATTTAGAGTCAAATCCTGGCTTTGCTCTCGTTTGGGCAGAATCTCTGGTAGTTACTGTCAATTACTAATAACATCCAAAGCTTTGAATACTGTTCAATTGAACGTCTTTTGCATGACTGGAGGTGAGGATTACTTATTTTCCTCCTGAGCCATTGCTTCTAAAAGTAATGAACAAAGAACCACTTTTCTTAGAATTGTTATGAAATATAGCAACATATTATGTTATTCTTTTAAACAATCTGCTATTTGAGGGCCCTAGAAAGTCCTCAGCGACCCATCTGCCTGCCTCTTTCTTTGCTGCTCAGACAGGACAGACTGACATATACATGATTTTTGTCTTTCTTTTTATGCTGTTCTTTGGATACTTCTGGTAACTTTACCAAATCCTCTACCAATTAATGGCTAGATGAATTCTTTGGGTTTTCTGAATGAATTTTTGAATCTCCTTTGTAGTGTTAATCAGTTTTAGTGTATTGCTACCTTCTACAACCCTACGGTCTCTTTTTATCATTTGTATCTTCCCAGCACGCTGTGTTCCCAGGACTGCATTTTTCTCTGCTTCCACACTTCTGTTGAATGGTGGGTACATATCTCTGACCATGACAGGGTGTGGGGTGGGGGCAAGTGTGATTTCTGAGCAGTGCTGGCAGCGGGCAAGGTTGCCAATGTTTCCAGACTGCTGAATCATGAAAGCTATTCACCATTTTAAGATGGTGGTGCGCTGCAACTACTTCAGTGAGATGAGAGTCCATGTAGCTGTTCAGTATACCCTGGACTCCTCTCCCTTGATGGCGCTCGTCTTCTGTACCTTGGAGCAGATGCGTGTTAAGGCTCTGATAACGCATTAAAGTGTTACTGTCTCTGACTCACATTACCGCCATGAGGTGGATGATCCATGGTATTTCCCATTGCCCTGGGTATTATACAAGTGTATGCAAAACTGTTGTATTCCACATACACCCAAAAACGCTTTCATCTCCTGAGAGGTCAGCTGAGTTCCATTGTCTGTAATGCGGGCAGCAGGAAACTCTTCCTCCTCAAAAATCTCACTTATCCTAATTTTAGTAGATATTTCCGGAAGAAACCTTACAGTCAGACCCATTGAGTATACATCTACTGACACTATGGCAAATCTCTTTGTACGGTTGACACCTGAGACAGGACCAATAAAGTCATGGCATACACTGTGCCACACCTGACCTAGGTCCGGAATGCTGCCTAGTATGACTTGGGGACCCACCATCAATCTCTTCTCACACTCTTTGCATTCAACACACCGCTCCAACCATGGCACCATGGCACTATGGTGGTCATTAAAACCCTGGCGGTCAGTGTTAAAGCAGCGGTAAGACCGCCAACAGGTCAGCGGTAAAAAATTTGCAATTACGACAGTGGCAGAAACCACCAACAAAGACAGCCACTTTAACACTCCGACCGCAACGGCGGTACAAACAAACACAGCGGCGGTCACCGCCAACAGACAGGCGAAGGACAAAGTAACGCCCACAGTATCACAACCTACCAATCCACCACCTTTTCCGGGGCGGATTCACCGCAGATAAAAACACGGCTGAAACAGGATTTTGAAGGGAAAACGCTCACCTCTACACACCCCACGAGAAACCAGGATACCATGGAGCCGGAACTCCAAATTCTCCCTGCGATAGTCTTACTGCTCCTCTAACAGGGGCACGAACGCCGGCGGCGAAGCCCACGGTGAGTACTGCACCTACGACACAGGGGAGGGGGGGAGGGAAAAAACAGGGACACACACACGCAACACCCCCACCCCCACCCTCACCCACTACAACACACACACTAATACATATTTAAACATGATAGTTACACCCTCCAACCCTCCAGAAGAATGCAAAGAAAAAAAAAATGAGTGTAACCATTGTAATATATTAAAATCAAGTAGGCAAAAATATATATATACACCATAAACAAAATATACACCAAGCATAGTAGTCCAGTTAGTGCTCCAATTAAGTCAGTGGAACACTGGGCACACACGGTATGGGCGAGGCCCACACAAGATCCCCGACCATGACTGAGAGAACACTGCAGGGGCATCAGAGAGCAAGAAAACAGGCACCTCAGGGGGAGGGAAAGGGGGGGCACCTCAGCCGGTTGAGTGCACAACACCAAATCCACGAGGGGGCCACATGCCCACTGTTACATCCTAGGGAGTGCAAAGCCACAGTCTCTCAAGTCTATACAGTGGGTGGGTTGCCCACTGCTCCATCCTGGGGAGTGCAAAGCCACAGTCTCTCAAGTCTCTACAGTGGGTGGGCTGCCGGCTGTTCCATCCTTGGGGGGTGCAAAGCCACAGTCTCTCAAGCCTCTACAGTGGGTGGGTTGCCCACTGTTCCATCCTGGGGAGTGCAAAGCCACAGTCTCTCAAGTCTATACAGTGGGTGGGTTGCCCACTGTTCCATCCTGGGGAGTGCAAAGCCACAGTCTCTCAAGTCTCTACAGTGGGTGGGTTGCCCACTGTTCCATCCTGGGGAGTGCAAAGCCACAGTCTCTCAAGTCCATACAGTGGGTGGGTTGCCCACTGTTCCATCCTGGGGAGTGTAAAGCCACAGTCTCTCTAGTCTCACAAGTGGGTGGTTTGCCCACTGCTTTATCCTGGGGAGTGCAAAGCCACAGTCTCTCAAGTGGATAACAGTCTCCACTGGTTCTGGAGGGGGCATTGTGCCCAGAGTGCTTCATCCTGCTAAGGACAGAGGTAGTGGATGACAGTCTCCACTGGTTCTGGAGGGGGCATTGTGCCCAGAGTGCCTCATCCTGCTAAGGACAGAGGTAGTGGATGTATCTCTCCACTGGTTCTGGAGGGGGCATTGTGCCCAGAGTGCTTCATCCTGCTCGTGACGGACTCAGTAGCGTCAGTGCCCTTGGCGCTCAAGGGCCAGCGGTGCTTGAAGCGGTGGTGCCCTGTTCAGCGGTGCTTGGAGCGGCGGTGCCCTGTTCAGCGGTGCTTGGAGCGGCGGGCTCCTTTGCAGTGACTCAGCTGCTGGCGGTCCTCTCTGTCCCAGCGGGGCTTGTGCTGGCGGTCCTCTCTAGCCCAGCGGGGCTTGTGCTGGCAGTCCTCTCTGTCCCAGCGGGGCTTGTGCTGGCGGTCTTCTCTGTCCCAGCGGGGCTTTTGCTGGCGGTCCTCTCAGTCCCAGCGGGGCTTGTGCTGGCGGTCCTCTCTGTCCCAGCGGGGCTTGTGCTGGCGGTCCTCTCTGTCCCAGCGGGGCTAGTGCTGGCGGTCCTCTCTGGTCCAGCGGGGATGACGGCTGTGGCCTCCTGGGCAACGGGGATGATGGCGGTCTCCTCCCCCGTGCTGCTCTTTCCAGACTTTCCTGGTTTCTTTTGGCCCTTCCCCACCTTGGAAGGTGTAGCACCTGACTCCACACTCCCACCGAGACCCCTGGGAGCAGCTTTGGTGGCTGGAGTCTTCCCCCTCTCCCGCCGGACACTGGCCACCTTTTGATGCTTCACAGGTGGGGGACTGTCCGTGCTGTGGCTCCGTGCCACACTGGCTGCCCTGGTGGCCGGTGCACTCCAGATTCCGGTGACTACAGGCACCATTGGTCCGGAAATGTTGTGGCTGAGGTGCTAGTTCGGGACCTAGGAGACGGACGGGGTGGGGGAGGTGTGGAAAGAAGTCAAAGTTGGACAGGAAAAGTTTTTGGGAGACACTGGGACGGGTAGCTGGAGGGGGTTTGGGAGTGGAGGAAGAGGTTGTGGTTGTAGGAGGTGTTCGTTTGCTGACTTTGGGTGAAGGTGCATGCGGTGGAGGCTGTCGTGAGGTGGATGGCTGTTGGGTGGATGTGTGCCTGCGTTTGTGTATCTTGGGAGGTGGCGTCACAGACACACTGGGAGAGGACACAGGGGACGTGTGAATGGTAGTGGGGGTGGTGACTGCACGTGTGCGGGGTTTGGTGGTGTGTGTGCTCTTGATGGCAGTAGTGGCTGTAGATGTAGTGCATGCAGGTGTGAGTGTAGACGAGACTGGGAGGGAGGAGGGGGACACAGTGGAGGCAGTGGATGTTGGTGTGTCTGCATGTGTCTGATGCTTGCGTGAGTGCGTGTGGGATGTGTGGTGCTTATGTTTGCCTGAGCTTCCCTTGTGTGTTGACGTGTGTGCATGCTGGTCTGTAGGTGTGCTTGTGATAGGCTGGGGTACAGGGAATTGGATCTGGGTGGAGGAAGTTGGAGGGGGGAGGCCAAACACAGGGACAATGGCTGCCATCAGTGCTGAGGCCAGAGTCTGAAAAGCTCCATGAAGGGCCGCCTGACCAGAATGAATGCCCTCCAGGAATGCATTGGTTTGTTGAAACTGCCTTTCGACACCCTGGATGGCATTCAAAATGGTAGACTGCCCAACAGTGAGGGACCTGAGGAGGTCAATGGCCTCCTCACTGAGGGCAGCAGGGGTGACAGGGGCAGGGGCTGAGGTGCCTGGGGCGAAGGTGATGCCCACCGTCCCGGGTGAGCGGGCACGGGGCAAAGGCTGAGTGGCTGCTGGGAGGGCGGTGCTGGTAGGGGGGTGGCGGATGTATCTGTAGATGGGGGGGGCACTGATGTTGCCGCCACCACAAGGGAGCTCCCATCAGAGGACGAGTCCGTGTCACTGGTCTCAGCTCCTGTCCCCGTCGTGGAGCTCCTCTCGCCCTCCGTCCCACTGGTGAAGCCTGAGTCCATAGTGTGGCCCTCCATGGCCATGTGGGATGCAGCTCCCTCGTGCTCCGGTGCCACTGCTCCTCCACCTGATGATGCTAATACACACAAGAACAGGGAGACCACAAAAAGGGGGGGGGGGACAGAAGAAAGACATGTTGAGTGCATGCATTATCGCTACCGTTGCGGGACGCGACAGACACACAAGCCCCCTGCACTACGCCGCGCTCTTGGGCTCCACTGTTCAATTCCTGGGAAATGGCCTACTAGGCTATGGACGACATCTGCACACATGGATGACACAAGGGCATGACTAGGTGTACTTGGCACTCTACAGAGGTGGGGCCTGCCTTATGGAGGGACCTTGCCTACAGAACTCGCCCTGGCCTAGGGAAACCCACAGCCCACCTCCCCCACCCAGACACCTCCACTGCGTGCAAAAACAGCAGGATGAGAGTGTACTCACCCCCTTGTGGCTGCTGTGATGCCCTCAAGCGCCCATCCAACTCCGGGTATGCCACCGCCAGGATCCTGAACATCAGGGGGGTCATGGTGTGACGGGCACCCCTCCCACGTTGGGAGGCCATCCCCAGCTGAGCCTCCGCCGTCTTCTTGCTCCAGTGGCGAATGTCCTCCCATCTTTTACGGCAGTGGGTGCTCCGCCTGTGGTAGACCCCCAGGGTCCGGACGTCCTTGGCGATAGCGCGCCAAATATATTTTTTCTGGTGGGCGCTGACCTACATGAATTGTACAGGGGGAAGAGAAACTTCTTACCAACTGCACCGTCAGTCATTGGCCCTCATCCCTACCCTTGCCATGTGGCACATGCACTCACCGTCGTTTCATGCACGCCGCTATCTCCCCCCCTTCTTACATCCACCCCATTCCACACAGGCATAGCCCATACAGCAGTGTACTTACCTGTTTGTCTGGAGGACCATAGAGTAGCGTGTACTGGGGGAGGACCCCGTCCACGAGTTTCTCCAACTCCTCCGATGTGAAGGCAGGGGCCCTTTCCCCAGACACACGAGCCATTGTCTCTTCCAGACCGAGGTCACAGCAGCACTTGCAGTGTAGGTCCTCTCCTGTCGAAGATCAGGTATCGAGTGAGTGAACAGATAGAAAATGGCAGTCACGTCCGCAGTGGTGCGTACCGTCACCGCCGGCGTACATCGTCATTGGCTCCTGGGACCCATAGGGTCCAATGTTAACCAATGCAGCATTGCGCCGCGGTCTTCGACCGCCTACCACGACGGTGTACAACGCCAGCGCAGTTACCTCACATCCCATTGCCACAATTTACAGGTCAGGCAGCCGCCATTTCAGGGGCCCACATGGCTTAATTTTTAACTGCGTCACAAATACCTAGGCCTAGACTCAACACACATCCAGGCCACTTTTTGGATTATGATTCGTGTTCTGTGTAAGCTGTGGGTACGTACCTTTGAGTTGGTTGACTCTGTGCTCGCTGTTGTCCTTCATAGGCACTGTCCGCTGGGACATGTGAGAAGATGGCGGCATCCTCCGGTGTACCGACCGTTGGTGGACCTGTCGACAATGGAGGAAAGACATGTGATCATCACCTACAGGATTGACCGTGCCACAATCCAGTAACTGTGTACCCAGCTGGAGACAGACCTGATGTCAGCTATCCGCCATCCCACAGGAATCCCCCCTCAAGTGCAGGTGCTGTCAGTGCTCCATTTCCTTGCAAGTGGGTCATTTCAAACAACAGTGGCCATAGCATCAGGGATGTCCCAGCCTATGTTTTCCAACGTGTTGTCCAGAGTGTTGTCTGCCCTGCTGAAACACATGCAGAGCTACATCGTTTTCCCTCAGGTGGAGGATTTGCCTACAGTGAAACGTGATTTCTATGCCCTGGGACGTATCCCCAACATCATAGGTGCCATTGATGGGACACATGTGGCCTTGGTCCCCCCACGCAGGAGTGAACAGGTGTACAGAAACCGGAGGAGTTATCATTCCATGAATGTACAGATGGTGTGGTTGGCAGACCAGTACATTTCCCATGTGAATGCCAAGTTCCCTGACTCAGTGCATGACGCCTACATCCTACGGAATAGCAGCATCCCTTATGTGATGGGTTAACTCCAGAGGCACCGTGTGTGGCTATTAGGTGAGCACCTGGAAGCAAGACAGTGGGAATGGTTGTCTGGGTCTGGGGATATCCCTACAGGTTAGTGTGTGTCTAACTGTTGTCCCTCACCATTTTCAGGTGACTCTGGTTACCCCAACCTGTCATGGCTACTGACCCCAGTGAGGAATCCCAGGACAAGGGCAGAGGAACGCTACAATGAGGCACATGGGCGTACATGGCGGATAATTGAGCGGACCTTCGGCCTCCTGAAGGCCAGGTTCAGGTGCCTCCATATGACAGGTGGATCCCTATTCTACTCACCAAAGAAGGTGTGCCAGATCATCGTGGCCTGCTGTATGCTTCCCAACTTAGCTTTGTGACGACAGGTGCCTTTTCTGCAGGAGGATGGTCCAGATGGCGGTGTTGTTGCAGCTGTGGAGCCTGTGGACAGTGAAGACGAGGAAGCAGAAGAAGAAGACATGGACAACAGGGACTCAGTGATCCAGCAATATTTCCAGTGAGACACAGGTAAGAATACATACCTGCCTACTACATGTACTTTAACACTACTACCTCTCTACTGGCTGTCGTTTTCACCCAGTGTATGGTCACTGAGTTGTCACTTTCCCTTACGATTTCACAGATGGGTGTCCCACAGTGTGACTTCTGCTTTGATTCATCATGGACTACAGCTGTGTGACATTGGTATGTTGACATTACAAATGAAAGAGCTTTTTGACACTGTAATTGCTAATACACTATCTCGAAATCCCAGACTGACTCCAGATTGTTTTGTGCTTTAAGGGTGTTTATTTTAGTGCACAATATTGGAGGGGGTAGCAAAATGGTGAGGGGTGATGGCGGAGGAATGTCCATGGCAGAGTCCAGTCTATTAGTCTCACAGGTGAATTGCCCAAATGGGCATAGGAAGTGGAGCTGGGGCAGTTTAAGGATGGACACGGTGACAAAGTGGGACAGAAGGATGACATTCAGGGTGGTCTAATTTCGTGGCGGGGTCTTGTCATCGTTCTCTGTCTTTGTCCTGGATCTCAGGGACCGTTTGCGAGGTGGTTCTCCCTCTGCAGGGGGTGGGGTGCTGGTGTGGTGGTCCTGTGTTGGTGCCTCCTGTCCACTAGTGCCGGCGGAGGTGGTGGGCAGTTCATCGTCCAGGCTAGTGTCAGGGGACCCTTGTAGTGCCACAGTGTCCCTCCTGGTGTTGAGTACTTCCTTCAGCACCCCTACGATGGTGCCCAGGGTGGAATTGATGGCTCTGAGTTCCTCCCTGAAGCCCTAATACTGTTCCTCCTGCAGGCGCTGGGTCTCCTGAAACTTGGCCAGTACCGTTGCCATCGTCTCCTGGGAGTGGTGGTAGGCTCCCATGATGTTGGAGAGGGCCTCGTGGAGAGTGGGTTCCCTTGGCCTGTCCTCCCCCTGTCGCACAGCAGCCCTCCCAGTTCCCCTGTGTTCCTGGGCCTCCGTCCCCTGGACCGTGTGCCCACTGCCACTGCCCCCAGGTCCTTGTTGTTGTTGGGGTGGTGGGTTAGCCTGGGTTCCCTGTAGTGGTGGACACACTGCTGTTTGACGTGTCCTGGGGACGGAGGTATGGGCCCGCTGGGTGGGTGCTGTGCTGGTGTTTCCAGAGGGGGGAATCTCTGTAGTGGCCTGTGACTGTGTGATGGGAACTGACTGTCCCGAGGTCCCCGATGGGCCGGGCTGGTCATCTAGATCCAGCTGGACAGAGCTGCTGTCATCACTGTTGGCCTCTTCTGTTGGCGGTGTGGACATGTGTGGACCCTCCTGTCCGGTGACGTTGGGTAGGGGTCCTGCAGGGGTATAAAAGGATGTTTATTACATCTGTGTGTGTCATGGTGTGCAATGGGTGGGTGACTCTGTACCCCAGTGCTTGCATTCCTGTGTTGGACATTGTGTGATGATGTTTTAGGGGGGTGTATGGGTATGTGCAGTGGCCATGCTTTAGTGATGTGTCCATGCTTTGTTGTTGCATGCAGGGCTTTTTGTTGGGATGGGTGGTTTGTGATGTTGGGACATTTGTGAGGAGTTGGAGTGATGGGGGTGAGGGTGGGGGTATGTGATGGCATGCAGGTAGGGTGGGGGATGTAATAGTTAAGATTTGACTTACCAGAGTCCATTCCTCCAGCTACTCCTCCAAGGCCCTTGGGATGCAGAATCGCCAAGACCTGCTCCTCGCATGTTGTTAGTTGTGGGGGAGGAGGTGGGGGTCCGCCGCCAGTCCGCTGAACCGCCTGGTGGTGTCTTGAGACCACGGAACGCACCTTCCCCCGTAGGTCGTTCCACCTCTTCCTGATGTCATCCCGATTTCTTGGGTGCTGTCCCACTGCGTTGACCCTGTCCACTCTTCTTCGCCATAGCTCCATCTTCCTTGCAATGGAGGTGTGCTGCACCTGTGATCCAAATAGCTGTGGCTCTACCCGGACGATTTCCTCCACCATGACCCTGAGCTCCTCCTCCGAGAACCTGGGGTGTCTTTGCCGTGCCATGGGGTGGTGTGGGTGATGTGTGGGGTGGTGTGTGTAGTGATAAGTGGGGTGATATTTAGTGGTGTGTTGTGTGAGGTGCGTGGAAGTTCTGTGGGTGATGGTATTGTGTGCCTGTGGATGCTTGGTAGTTGTTTGTGGTGTCTCTCTCTGGCCTTCTCTCTGTAATTGTGGTCGTAGGGGTTTGTGGGTGATGTGCGTGTGTGTTTTATATTGTATTCGGTGTGTGGGAGTGGTGTGTGTATGTGTATTTCGCATTGTCCAATGTGGTGGTGTTTTGGAGACGTGTGTGTATTTTGAGCGTGGCGGTATGTACTGCCAATGGAATACCACGGTTGAAAGACCACCGCGTGGATTCGTGGGTCGTGATAGTGTGGGCGTATTTCTGTTGGCGTGACGGTGGAGGTTTTGTTTTCGCCAGTTTATCACTGACCTTTGGTGTGGCGGACTTGTGTGGGTATCTGAATATTGGCGGAGTCCGTGCTGTGGGTCATAATAGCTGTGGCAGAATGCCGCGGCGGTGTGTCGGCGGTCTTCTGCACGCCGGTAAGCAGCTTTTACCGCCAATGTTGTAATGACCGCCTATATCTTTGTCCATCCCTTGCCATCAGAACTCGATACTCACTTTTTTCTTCATAACCATTTGTCCCAGATGCCCTTCAGGAGCTTTATCAAATAACTGCTTACGAGCACCAATAGGCTGTACAATGTTGTCTCCACGCATTGATAGCTCATCCAGCACTACTTACTGAACAGCCTAAAATCATTAGGTAGGGCACTTTCTCTTCTCCTCCCTTTCCTGATCGTGTCCTGTACTGCCTATAACACTTCATCGTTATCCTAGCACATGACCATTCCGAGCTACTAACTACTCCACGACTCCACTTAACATCATCCGCCACACAGGCTACCTCACCTTCTTTCACACTTTTGCCCACACCTTCCTCAGTCACACTCTTCCAGTCCAACAGCAACCTTGACAGACAGTCGGCTTTAACATTCCTCCATATATATATATATATATATATATATATATATATATATATATATATAATTATATATATATATATTCACTGTAAAACTGCACTCTTGTAACTGTGAGGCCAACCGTGCCAATCTCGCCGACCCTTTGCCTGCCCCACTTGGTGATAACATTTTTATTAGTGGCTTGTGGTCAATTTGGAGAGTTATCTGATGTCCCCAAGAAAATGTTCTAAAATACTCCATTCCCCATGCTGCTGTCAATGTTATCCTCTAAATCACTGAGTAGTGACGTTCAACGGTAGTTAGGGAACGTGAGGCTAAGGCCACAGTTTTCTCCGTTAAACTATGCTTTTGGGAAAGGACTACACCGATACCAGTGGCACTGGCATCCACTGTGAGGATTGGCCCTTTCTTAGTGTTGAAGGGGGCAACAGTACCCACAGTGCAGATCTCTAGCTTAGTGTTTTCAAAATCTTTTTGCTGTTCTACAACCCACATGTAACTATCACCTTTCCTCATTAGTATTTTCAAGCATTTGGTTTTGCTGGCAAAATTATAGACAAACTTTGAATAATATTCAATCAATCCTAGGAATAACCACAACTGAGCCATTGTCCTTAGGTACTGAGGCTAACTTGATTGTTGCAAGTAAATCTTTTTTTGGTTTAGCCCTATGCAAAGATAAGGTATGTACCAGGTATTCAATTTCCTTTACTACGAATGCACATATGTTTTGCATAATGTCAGACCAGAATCCAAGACTCTGCATAACACCTCCTTCAATGCTTTATTATGGCTTTCTACATTTTGCCGTACACCAATATGTATGTAATCTTGAAAAAAATGACATTTTTCAAACCTTTAAACATCTCACTCACCATTTTCTGAAAAACGCTCGCAGCTTAGGACAGCCTGAATTGCATTCTTGTGAACTGATAAGTTCCTTACATTGTTATGAAGGCTGTCAAGTGTTTGGATGATTGATGTAAGTGAATCTGATGATAGGCATATTTCAGGTCCGGTTGAGAAAAAATTCCTCCCCCTTGCAGCAATACAATAAGCAAATTGATATTCCTTTGTCTGCAACTATATTCTGGTTTAGACTCCTAAGGTCCACACAAAACACAGCTTGCCGGCAATCTTTTCCGTGATGACTACCAGAGTTATCCAGGCAGAGGTTTTTACTGGTTTGATAATACTATTATTGAACATTTCATCTAGCATTTTCTTTACTTTTTCTGTCACCATGATTGGAACCTTCCTGACCTTATGTTGCACTAATATAGCTCCTTCTTTAAGTTTTATTTTGTGAATATCATCCTTCAACTGCCCCATTTTGTCTCTACACCCCTCTTTTGCACCTTTCAGTATGTCACTCGCTGTCAAATCTTCCACCAGCATCACCTGAATAGGTGCCTGGGGGTCTATCTTTATATGAAGATCAAATTGGTGATACCACACTAAACAAGCATTTGCAATGCAATGGGTCTTGCATTTGCTTGAATTAGAGTTATTAACATTGTAAACTCCTAACCGGACTTTTCTTGACACATAAATTGAAAATAAAAAGTAAACCAGTTTCACATAAGCGAGCCGATTCACAGCGCCACAGCTGCTGTGAGCATCAGCGCGAAGGAGAGACACAGAAAGAAAAAGAAGTTCGCTTGCAGTCAAACTTATTGTCAAAAGTGCAATTAGCCATGTAACAGGGGCGATGGCCAAGGCGGTAACAAAACCTCCCCAATGAGGGACAAATGTAAACCATTTACCAAAGTCATTAAAGGATTTTTGAAGGGCAAGCCCACGAATGAGTGGTAGTGATGGGCGTGGTTAAAAGTCCAGGTACATGTCAACACGTCAAAAAGCAGCGCTTGTGTGCTGCTATGCTCAAACTAAAAAAATAAAATACAAAAATTAACCATCACATCAGTTCGCTGAGCCCACAACCATTGGCTTTGCTAATGCATGTTAATCAAGCGGTGATGGCAGTGATGATGACAAACTAGTATGCATTTCTTTTTGGATCTATTTAGTTTGTACCTGCATATCCCTCACAAAGAACCCTCTAAAGATATTTTCCTTAAGAGGTGTGTTGATTTTTGTGCAGCCAGAGACAGACTCTGAACCCCATTTTGAAATCACATGTTGGTTTGCCTTGCTGTTCCCACCACTGTGTGGCATACTTATATTCTATCACTGAAACTCCTGGTGATGTGAAGTACAGGGATGAGATACTTTAATAGTACGGGCATCAGGGTGAATGTGTGTGGGTGGGGGGAGGAAGTCGCTGTATCTTGCAAGGAGACCCCAAAGGTTTTGTTACGCCACTGATCCACGCTTGGACTCCAGCACACCTGTACTCCTTCTCACAGTGCTAAGTTTAGAAGGATTCTTGTTCGAGGAGAGAGACATAGTTTTTCCTATAAGTCAATAAATGAATGTGACTAGTTGAACAGCGCCCGTTCGCTGGACACATCTTGGCAACTTCAATGCTTTGCCAGGGGAAGTAAGCGCTATATAAATACAATTCAATTCCTCTAATAAAACGTGCATCTTCTTTTTTGCGAACATATCTAGTATGTTCTAAAACTTAACTTAAGTTTCGACTTTACTCTGTGTTCACACTGATGAGCCCCTGGGCGCACCCCATTCCAATGAGTGATAGCATTGCAGAGCATACACATGTATTATAAACTTATCACACCAACAAGGACTTTAAGATTCAAAACACCAGACCTCAAAACAAATGGTTGGGGAGCCTATAAACTTTCAGCGCTGCTTTGAGACCAGTGTGGTGTAATTTCAAATGTACATAAAGTGCAAAACAAAACCGACAAAGAAGGAACTCTTCTGTCCACAAATATGGTTGAATTGCATTTTAAGTATAGACGGCAGGGGACACACTTCCATTGCGCGTGATAGACAGGAACCCTCAGGGCCTCGCCTAGCAGTAGCATCGTGTTAGCAGAAAATTTCCTTTTTGTGTGTATGAGGAACGCTTCAAAGGGCCAACTGTATTATTTCTGAATAAATGACCCCTTCCTGATGTACTCTTTTTGTTTCCTCCCACACATCAACGCCCTTGGCCTGGTACACCTTGGCACACATTTCTTTAATCCTTCTGTACATAAACGAGCTGCTGAGATGTGACCAGTAACTTGTGTAAAGTGTCTGTTGCTGAAATGCGAGACTAATTTAGTAACTTTTGATCTGTTTGAGCAAGAAACTTTATGTTGAAATCTGAAAATTATAGTGAAATGGTAAATGATCACATACTTTCAGCGGCCAGGGAGTATATTAGTATAAAAACACACTCGCGCTTCTTGAAAGTGGCTGGTGGGTAGTTTCTTTCCTGCACCGATTGCACAGACCATTAAAGTATTGTTTCTGTTCATAACCCCCACAGTGCAAACTCCTACACTGCACCCTTCGGCCTTTGGCTCGGACGCTTGAAACGCCCTCCGTGCTCTGTCCCTACAGGGCAGGTAGATAATTGTCGTGGTCTCTCTCAGCGCCGAACGCAGCTGCGTTGCAGTGTATTTGGATAAATGTATGTTCACCTGTGACTTTCATTGTCCAGCACTGGTTCCGCTTTCACTTTGACCATGTCCTCCTCACAAACTGACAATGTTTGCTGTCATGGCCACTTGTTTTGGTAACCAGGGTGTTTGTGGTTTGTGCACATAGTCACAGTGTGCTTCAAAAGTAACAGGAGGTGCCTCGGAGATAAGCGTCACGCCCTGAGGCTCTGCCAACGGCCATGCGCCTTCGTCAGCGTGAAACGTTTGTCATGGCGCTGGAGTGAAGACTTCCGATAAACTGTGTGATAGAGAGTTTGTATCTTTCCATCTATTTTGTTTCCAGGTTATTTTACAACGGAAAGCATGCAGGAGTTGAAACAGCCTGAAATTGGCAACGTTCCAAGCATTTGGAATGCAATAGTCCTGTGTTTGCTCGTGTTAGAGCTCATAGCGTTGTAAATTACTGACTGGACTTTTATGGCCACACAGACTGAAAATAACAAGAGGAAGAGAGCAGAGCAAGCTGTCCCTGTGAAAGCTTCCCTCTGATGATGGTTTATGTTTACAGAGGGAGCTGGTGGGGAGGACGGACTGAACACACTCACAGTGCAAGGCAAACAGGCCAATACTGAAAGAAAAAGTCCCCTTCGGAAGAGATGAACATGACATAGCGGAATTACACAGTACTTTGTGCTGCTCCCAAAGTGAAAAAAGGTAGGACAAAGAGGCAGAACAGCCCACTAGCAAGCAAGGATTTTTGAAGGACACTGCAACTATCAAATCAAAATGCTGGAACTCACTCTATTGTATACTTTGGTATACAGCTGGCCGAACTCTAACGCTCAACCTAAAAAGTTGGCCTTGACTCCCCTACGTAAACCTTGCAGCTGATGTGTCTATTCTTAAACTCAGTATCCATATACATATACCCTATGACAGTGGTTCCCAACCTTTTGACTCCTGAGAACCCCCACTGAATCACTACTGGAACCTGGGGACCCCCAAGCAATTTGTAAGATTTATTTTTCAAACATTAAACAGTCATTTACAAAAATACACAAACTAGTGCATACCGAACAAATTACTAAAGATGCAGTTATTTTATATTGAAAAAAAATGCAAACATCTAAATATTTTATTGGGAAGATTAGCTCTGCGACTACGTTTTCAATGTTTGGTTTTATTTAGGAAAGCTGAATCCTCAGGTCACATTCTACATTTCCCAAACAATTTCTGTTTTTAATTTTTTAGGTACATGAGATGAGAAGGCTTTTTCACATAAATATGTGATGGGGAGAGGAAGTAAAACCATAAGGGCCTCTCATCTCTCAATAGCCTTTCTGTCACATGTAATTAATTTGTTCTTTAGCAACTCTTATACTAGTGTAGAGTGTCGAAGCACTTTACCGGGAACTACATGGTGTAGTATTCACAAGTCATCTACACTGGGGGGCATTTTCTAAGGTTGCTGTCTGTAGAAGCACAAACTCAGGATTCAGAACATAACACAGTGGATAGCTTTGACTTTAATATTAAGAATATATTTCTGTGCAAGCAAACCTTTTTTAGCAGCATAAGGATAATGAAAGACTGGGAAAAAACATAACTTTCTAATTTGAGCCATGCATGGAGTTTGCATGCAGCTCTTTGATGGCAGTTCATAGCTCGCTGTGCTAGATTATGATTGTAATTATGAACAGCATAGTAACAAAAGAATCTCAGTAACCCACTGTGATTTGCAACTAAAATACTGTTCTTTGCATGATACATGCTTTTTGCAGCAATCATATTAACCATCTGCGCTTCCTTAGATTAATCAAAACTGCCACTAGAAAAAACTCCCATCTCTCTCCAGCAGGTAGTAATCATCAGCGTTATCTTGATGCTTTTATTTTTTTGCCTGAAAACTGCAAGGAATTTTGTAGTACTTTTAAAACTGCTTCACAAAGGAAGTGCTAAATATAAAAACACAATTTTTTTTTTATGAAGAGGCCCAGCTGGAGAAGTGCCTTCCTGCCGGCCCAGGCCTGCGTACCCCTGGAGGGGGGTGCAGACCACAGGTTGGGAACTACTGCCCTATGATGTTTATCTGTTCTACCTGATAACCTCCAGGGTTAATATCCTTCAGTAACAACCACACACCAAGCCACTCTGAAAGGAACATATTTTTAGAATAATCATATACAATGAGCCAGAATCCAGCATCACTTCCAACTTTCTTTCCTTGGTGGTATATTCTGCCTTGGGTCTAATCTTCCTTTGTTCGCTACCCTACGCACAACACTCTATCAGGTCTGGTATTATTTTCTGTAGAATATATATCTTGCATCAACACTGCCACTTTGCCTTTATTGTTCTCCTTACACATCCTGACGAAGTGTCCTTTGTGTCCACATTGCCTACATTCATTCCCAGTGGTGACACAACCCTTTGACTCTGGAGTGTGATAGGTACTCCCACACCCATTGCATATTCTGTGAACACTTTTACTACCAGGAACACCCTTCCGTCACTTGGCACTCCACTTGGACGTTGTGGCCACCTCCTTGTTTACTGTCAACAGCCGGCACCTCAAACCTCACCTTGTTATCTCTGTGCTCCATCTCCTTCATGCACTACTCAGATTCTTGTACAATTTTAGCAATCTCTATAGGCTCTTTCAGAGATGGTGTTTTAGCAACCCATAGCCGCTTCTGCATTTTTCTGCTCCGGCACTGTACAATGAGCTGGTCCCCAGTCATCTCATCCCTCACTGCCCCAAGTTTGCACTTGACTGAGAGCTCTCGTCATCTTGTGATGAAGTCATCTACCTATTCCCGCTCCCTCTGTGGCTGAGTATAAACATGTATGTCTTCTCAGTGCTACTTTGGCTCCCTTTGCAAATCTCAACCCCAACCTTTTTCCTGGCTTCATAGTACACATCCTCTGTGGGTTGTCCATCATTAGTCGGAGCTTGAGGTAAGTACTTAAAAACATGCTGCCCTTCCTGCCCTAGAGTACTTTATAGAATTTCTTTTTTTCGGCTTGCCCTGAAGTCTTCAGCATCTAGTGCTTCCAAATAATTATCAAAAATGTCCAAGCATTCCTCCCACTCTATAGAAGGAACTCTAGGCTGTGCTAAGAAAGGAGGGGTGTGATTGAGGTCAGATCTATTTTTCCTTAAATATTTTTCACATCAACTTGTTCTCACTCAGTGGCAATTGTTTTGGTACACTGTGCCTTTAAGCTGGGCTAGATCACATCAGCGGGTTCACAATTATTAGCAATAGTTTTGGTACACTGTGCCTTTAAAATGGGCTACAGGCCATGTCTAAAATTATTTTCTCAAATCCCCAGTGAATAAAGGAGCGTTGTCACTAGATGAGAAGAGCATCACAACAAAGCCTCACCCAGAAGACCAGCTTTTGACACTAGCAGCCGGTTACATGGAGGAAATGGATAATTTTCTTTAATGTGCTGTTGACAAGGTGATTGTGGTGGCAGTGAAGCTATTTGTCAGGCAGCATAACAGTTATGACTCTCTTGGATTCCCCCACACCAGGATACAGGTGAGGATCCCCAAGAAGGTGGCAGGGTACATCTAGTTAAAAAGACTGTGAATAGCAGGGAGCCTGTAAAGACAGGCCAGGTGAAAGATGTTGATCAGTTTGAGAAATTTTGAAAAGTGTGCAGCAGCCCTGCCACGCTTTCCGAGAGCGGAACCTGAGACGGGCCAAAGCCACTAATTTTGCCTAGTTACAGTGCCAGTCTGGTGGAGTGGTAATTCTCTGCAGAGTAAGAAGTACACAAAGGACTTGGGGCCAGATGTAGCAAGGTTCCAAATTGCGAGTTGCAATTTGCGAGTCCCAGCGACTCGCAAATTGCAACTCGCAATTTGGAATGCAGAAAGGTGTCTCAGACACCTTCTGCGAGTCGCTATGGGGTCGGAAAGACCCACCTCATTAATATTAATGAGGTGGGTCGCAATTTGCGACCCCATAGCGATTCAGGGCACTCATGGGGATGGTGGCCTGCTGGGAACAGCAGACCACCATGTCCGTGACTGCTTTTAAATAAAGCAGTCTTTTTTTTTCAAAGTGTAGCCCGTTTTCCTTAAAGGAAAACGAGCTGCACTTTGAAAAAAAAAACGAAACCTTTAGTTTTGGTATTTTTCAGGACAAGTAGTGGTCCCCTGGACCACTGCCTGCTCTGAAAAATTATTTTTTTGATCAGACACAAAGGGGAAAGGGACCCATGGGGACCCCTTCCCGTTTGCGCCTGGGTTACCATCCACTTCAAGTGGATGGTAACTGCGCTTTCATTTGCGACCGCAATCGCGGTCGCAAATGAAAATGCATACCATTGTGAGTCGCAAATAGGAAGGGAACACCCCTTCCTATTTGCGAGTCGGAAATGCATTTTGCGAGTCGGTTCCGACTCGCAAAATGCATTTCTACATAGCAAAGTGGCTTTGGCGACTCGCAAACGGCGATTTTCGCCGTTTGCGACTCGCTAAACCTTTGCTACATCTGGCCCTTGATTCCTTGAGAGAATTGAAGGGTAAACTTAAGAAGGACCATCCACCTATCCAGCTCAGACAGCAGAAAACTCGGTGTTCAATAAGATGACAAAAGCAGATCTGTTCAAATTGGATGATGTTTTGCCAACCTTTCAATCTACTTAACCCTTCATTTCTTTAAAGACTGAGGTGCGCTTTTGGTGAATCTAATATGGGCTGTTGGCTGCAGGATGGTATCATTAGTCATCTTGAGGATCCCAATGGACCAAGAGGGTCTGGAGACTTTCGGTTTCAAAGCATATTATTTAGCAAGGCAACCACAATGGATGGCCCAGTGGTTATCAGGGTTGGCACGCTAAAAGACTGGGACGGTAGATAAACCGTTGTGGATCTCTGAGGTCCTGGACCTGTCCATGTTTCATCCAGACTACTCTGGGTGACCCTGTGATGACTGGCTTTGCTTCAACTGGTTACAAAAAGCCTGTCCCTCATGCTCCTAGTATACCTCTTCTTGGCCTCTCACAACACCAGGTCTGTCTAGATCAGGGTCGTCTCACGCACTAGATAGCAGCAGTATTAGACACAGTGGGGGGCTTGTTCCAGGACGATCTCCTTAAATCCTTTCAAGCCTTGCTTGACCGATATGCACTACACGAACAGCAGTTCTTAACATACAGTTTCATATTCCACACCTTACGCACAAGATGGGCAATTGTGGACGTGGAACCAAACATCCATCAGCCAACCCAAATACTATATACCATAGATAAAGGCTTGCATTGCATCTCTTGGTTGTACAAATCACAGAACACCCCATCATCACCATCCCATCAATGTCTTTGTGATATCTGGGAAGCTGAATTTGGAAGGGTTTTATGAAAGAAAGAATGAGAGAGAGCACTGTACCACCCATATACCATTTCCTGCAATGCCAGGTTCAAGTTGATCCAGTTTTTTATTTTACATCGGTCTTATGTCCTCCTTACCACTATTAATGGCATTTTTCCAGAAGTGGCTGACTCTTACACCTACTGCTCCTCTGCAAATGCTGATATCTGTCACATGCTCTGGCATACCCGTTGCTCTTTCTATTGGAACCAGGTCCTCCAAACACTGTCCACCTGTATTGGCATACTCCTACAGCCCACCTGAGAAATATCCACTTTAGGAATTATCCATCACTTGCAATGCCACAGGGCTGCAACACGTTTCCTAAACCTCAGATTCCTTTTGGCTAAAAAAAGAGTTACCTGTAAATGGAGTTCACCCCTTGCTCCTTCCCGCTTAGCATGGCGCTGGATAGTTCTACGTTGGGACCAAGGGGAAAGTAAGATTCTACATAAGAAGACGGCCTTCACAAGTACCTTTTAGCAGAGAGCTGGGATGGATTCTTTGCTTCTCTGGGAGACAAACCCAGGGTCAACACCTTACTCCCCTGAAGGGAGTGGATCTGACCTCATGTCCTGTAACCTTCCAAGCCCCACCCACACACACTTCACCCTCATTGGCTGTCTCTCCCAGTCTTTCTTTGCTATTGCCAATCCCAACTGGGCCCACATGGAGAGGTGGCCCTGTAACTGAGCCGCACCTCCAACCATCCCCGACAGAATCAGTAATCTCACTCACACAACTTCACCTCCCCACCTCCTCACCCTCATGAAGCCACACTTACTGACATTATCCATTTTCCCAGCCACAGTTCTTGTTCCCCCCCCTTTTTTTGCTAAGGTTAAACGTTTTTTTAAAACAACACTCACCACTGCTTGCACATCTCCCTATGCCACGTGCAGTTAGACTCCCTACTCTGTCCTAGAGACATGGGTTCTTCAAAACTCACTGTCAGTAAACACCTCTACTTTACCTTCCCTGCAGGTTGGGGCATACCACTCCCTCTGTTTGGGAGATTGGCCACTTATTCACACACTTTATCTCCTTTTGTCTTTCTTTATTGTGATTGGTATGTACTTTGACTCGTTGGATATTGCTCACATTATGTCTTGCTATTGACTCCTATGTACTGAAAAAATGATTTGAAAAAACTCAAAAATCGGTGTTAAAATAAAAGTTTGGACTGCATTTGTCACCCCTAGATACCCCAATGGCTGCTGGTTAGGTAAAGGCAAGATAAAGATAGCCATTGGATCAACCATTCATAAACTACCTGAGCGCAGAGTGCCTGAGGTCTTTGGGCCAGATGTAGCAACGAATTTGCGAGTTGCAAACGGCGAAAATCGCCGTTTGCAAGTCGCAAATGCGTCTATGGTATGTAGAAATGCATTTTGCGAGTCGGAACTGACTCGCAAAATGCATTTCCGAGTCGCAAATAGGAAGCGGTGTTCCCTTCCTATTTGCGAGTCGCAGTGGTATGCAATTCCATTTGCGACCGCATAAGCGGTCGCAAATGGACTCGCAGTTACCATCCACTTGAAGTGGATGGAACCCACTCGCAAACGGGAAGGGGTCCCAATGGGACCCCTTCCCCTTTGTGACTGGACCCAAAAATATTTTTTCAGAGCAGGCAGTGGTCCAAGGGACCACTACCTGCCCTGAAAAATCCGAAACAAAAGATTTCGTTTTTTTTTTCTAAGTGCAGCTCGTTTTCCTTTAAGGAAAACGGGCTACACTTTGAAAAAAAAAACTGCTTTATTTAAAAGCAGTCACGGACATGGAGGTCTGCTGTTCCCAGCAGGCCTCCATCCCCGTGAGTGCCCTGAGTCGCTATGGGGTCGCAAATTGCGACCCACCTCATTAATATTAATGAGGTGGGTCTTTGCGACCCCATAGCGACTCGCAGAAGGTGTCTGAGACACCTTTCTGCATCCCAAATTGCGACTTGCAATTTGCGAGTCGCAGGGACTCGCAAATTGCAAGTCGCAATTTGGGAGTTTCCTATATCTGGCCCTTAGTTCCCGAACTGGACCCTAAAATAGTCACTTTTGTTGGGATTTACAATATAGATCCTAAGTGGGGAGGTTTATAGGTCCTTGACAGAACTAGCTGCTGGATCTCTCTTTGCCTATAAACAAAATTAGCAAACGAAACGGGAGTGCCAGCTGATCCTGAGTTTCTTTAAAGTTGGACACAAAAAGCCCTTTGTCTCCTAAGGAACTGAAACACTGATTTCTATGCAGAAGAAGTGCTCTCTTTTGGTTTGGATAGATCCCAAACTGTGAGAGCTAGCCACATCTGACCCAGATCCTAGCCTCTGAGGGATAATATTTGAGGAACCCATTCTTAATGGATGAACTCAGTAGTTTTGTGCAAATGTTTAGAGCGCTGGGAAATACACATTCTTCACTGCATAAGGTCTTAGCCCCATGATCTCCTGTTAGGTCTAGATGTGGCAGGGTTCTCCATTGTCCAGGGGCCAGTTCCAGAGTTCCCAGAATGCAGACATGCCTTGGAGAGAGGCGACATTGGTTAAGGTAGTTCAGTCCCTTCTCTTCAAGATGCACAGCGTTTTTATAGAAAGAAATAGAAGAAGCTCCAAACCGAATTCCGGAAACCCTGAAGGTGAGCCTTCTGCTTTTGTCCCACTTAAAGGAGGGCAGAGGATTGGGTAGATCACTTGTGATGCCTGGGTCCAACAGGCAGTATGGGGGATTAAAATAACATTTTATTATACCATGGCAGAACCAGTTCTTCCAAGGCTTCAGTGGTTTGAGTTGCTCAAGAAAGGAATTAGAGACATTCAGTGCTCCTGTCTTCAACTCTCTGGGTTTGTCAGCAACATGTTCCTTGTCAGGAAGGAAGAAGGTTTGCATCTCATAAACAATCTGCAAGAGTTCAGTGCATGCCTAGTGTAAGGTATCCATACATAATGTAGAGGGAAGAGGAAAATATATTAATCATACCTTCCAATCTATATCATACTACACATCAGGATAACTGAATAAACATGTTTCACATTCTCTGGGATTCCCCTAATTTTGAAGGAATGCCTTCACCCACATTTTGCCACATGCTTCATCACAGGGCATACTTCACACCCAATACAGATGTAAAGAGAAGAGATCACAATGTTGGATGAACATAATTATGAATAATAATTTATACCAAAATCATTATAATAATTAAAAGCAAATGGGAATCAGAACAAATTGTAAGACAATGCACACAACACACAGGGAATCGTGAAGGTATATATAGACATTTAACAGTCAATTGGCAGTCTTACCCTATGGTTAAAACAGTTTTCTAAGCCTTGGGTTAGCACAGGAGCATCTCTTTGCATTCAAACACTGTGCGAGCAAATAGATATTTAATTCAGAATAAAACTTGACAAGACAAAAACGTGTTTTTGGAGGTTGCTTTCACTCTTGTATGGTTGAGTATTTAACTAGTACATGTACATGAGGCTTCGTATAGAAAAATCTTTTACAAATATTTTGGCCCAAGTTTTCAGATCGAGCATTTGATGGTACAATTCCATAGCATAGATGGAAACACCCATGTCATATATGAGCATAATTTGGAGGGAGATCTTTCACGAGATCTGTGCCTGAATGGCTTTAGCTGAATGTTTAGCTTTTTGCTAAAGTCAAACTCTAATGAAACATTTCATAAATGTGGCTGCTCCAGAATTTCTGCTCAAAACTATTTTGGTCTGTGGAAAAGCTAGTCTGTGCTCCTTCTGTTTCTTTAGCTTAGTTTTCGGTTTCAGTCTTCCCTATCCTTAGTGCCCCAGGTAAATTTAGCAGCAGCTTCTTATGTTTACAGTCTTTGCAGTTCATAGAAATTGTTGCCTTCCCTGACTTTGTAAGTGGCTGTAGTCACAGACGTAATGTGCTCCAAAATACATCATGGGAACTCCTTTTATTTAGGAGCCTGAAAACACGTAGTTAAGAAATTACACCAGATCCAGAATAGAATTCTGCAGCTCATCTTATTTCTGAAAATGTGACCAGGCAGAGCGGCATCATTGGATCTTATGTTGGTTGCTAGTGCAGCAGAGGGTTAAGGTTTTGCACAATGACTCTTATATGCATTTCCACGTTTCTTGCAGATCAAATTAAAATGTTATGTTCGGGCCCTTCATTCGAACCACTGGTATGAACTTTTTGTTCGTCCCCCACGCCATATTTTAGGAGGCTGGAGAGTCATTTATTTTGTTTGTTGACCTCTGCTTTAAGTTAGTGGAATGCTCTAGCTATGCCTCTGTAATGTGACACCTCTTGTAATATCTTCCATAAAATAATTGTTTTCAATCAAATTTGTTTCGTTGTTTTTATGTATATTTTCTGGTGTAGTCAAGTAGAGTACGGAAATCTGTGTCAAATGATTTAGATGCAAATAAATATTTATATTCGTTGTCGTAGGTGGAGTGTTTTCACTGCTTTGTGATTTCAACTGTGCCTTTGATATAATACATATGGTGTAGGTTTTATGTTAACACGTTTTGCTTTGGGACCTACTGGGGAGGTGTTGGTAGGGGTGGTGGCAGGGAGTGGGACTCTGCTGGTTCACACTTTTGCAGCATCCGGCTGAAGACTTGCAGAGGACCATTTCTCGGTCTTAAGCAGCTTGAGCTAACAGTTCCTTATGTGATGTGGCAACTGGTTAATCTGAAACAAGTCTTGTATATGTGTGTTGTCCTGTTGGCTGCTGCTGTCCTACAGTTACATGAAGGTCATAAATCCGCCAAACTCTTATTGCTTGGGAAGTTCTTCTGAAGTTGCAGCAGGTTGAAGGATTCAATCCTGTTTCCTTCTTTTTGACATAACAAACAGGTTTTGCAAATCTGGGTCATTCGCCCACCTTCTTGCTGCTCAACATTCTCTTTTTTGTCTCACTTCTCATTTTATCAAAAGGGACCTGCTTCCTCTTCTCACTCTTCACTACGAAGGGGGAAAAGAAATCTGTAACCTGACTTTGGGCTTCCCTGAGCTGGCCTTAATTTATCTGTCATCTCTGTGCAGAGTTTCGTTTCCATCAGGTATTATGTGCCCATTTCCTCATATACCAATCTTTCTTCCTTATAGTTTTTCGGCAGTATAATTTGTTGGTTACAGTTCCTCCCGTTGTTTTGCCTAGAATTCTCTGGAAATAGGGCCTGGTTTATTGGGCTGGGCATTGTTGAGGGGAGGGAGAGAATTCCAATGAAATATGCCACATGATCCCAGTTGCTTTAAATCTCGTACTTAGGGCCAGATGTAGCAAGGGTTTAGCGAGTCGCAAACGGCGAAAATAGCTGTTTGCGAGTCGCTAAAGCCACCTTGCTATGTAGAAATGCATATTGCGAGTCGGAACCAACTCGCAAAATGCATTTCCGACTCGCAAATAGGAAGGGGTGTTTCCTTCCTATTTGCGACTCGCAATGCTATGCATTTTTATTTGCGATTGCGGTCGCAAATGAAAGCACAGTTACCATCCACTTGAAGTGGATGGTAACCCAGGCGCAAACGGGAATGGGTCCCCATGGGACCCCTTCCCTTTTGTGTCTGGAAAAAAAAGACTTTTTCAGCAGAGCAGGCAGTGGTCCAAGGGACCACTACCTGCCCTGAAAAATACCGAAACTAAAGGTTTCGGTTTTTTTTTCAAAGTGCAGCTCGTTTTCCTTTAAGGAAAACGGGCTACACTTTGAAAAAAAAAGACTGCTTTATTTAAAAGCAGTCACGGACATGGTGGTCTGCTGTCTCCAGCAGGCCACCATCCCCGTGAGTGCCCTGAATCGCTATGGGGTCGCAAATTGCGACCCACCTCATTAATATTAATGAGGTGGGTCTTTGCGACCCCATAGCGACTCGCAGAAGGTGTCTGAGACACCTTTCTGCATTCCAAATTGTGAGTTGCAATTTGCGAGTTGCTGGGACTCGCAAATTGCAACTCGCAATTTGGAATTTTGCTACATCTGGCCCTTAGTCCTCTCCCTCACCTTACAAATTGGGGCTATTAATCACACAATCATTTATATCAAATTCATGGTGAAGCCCTGAGTAGAAGTGTAGTGTTAACCATTAATGCTGTTGAATTGATTCTGTTTCTTGGAATTTTGGATTAAATTACCATTTTCATTTTGTGCATTGATGTTTTGAATAGTTAGATGTTCACATTTTAACAGCTGTTTTATATATTTCCATATTTATTAGATTCGTACTTCGGTGACAAGAGTTCTTTTGCAGAAAATCCTAGCACTCTAAATGTGACCTCTGGCACAAGCTCCGTTTCACTAAGGTGCCCTAATAGTGCCAGGCTTGGTAAAACGCCGATTTCAACTGGCAATCACCGTGGAAAGTCTGGTGGCCCTATTCGCACTCCAGTGACAGGGTATTCAGGTATGATGTTCTCTTTAAAATAGACATTCCGCAAATCATTGTAACTCATTTTAAATGCATTCGCACATTTTTAGGTTATGATCCATTCAAAGATCTAATGCATGATGACTTTGCTAACAATTTAGCTCACATTCACATCACCATAGCACTGTAAGTTAGCACCCTACCTCAGCGCACCATGCTGAGCAGACGGAGAGGTGCCCCTTCACTGCTGCCAAACAAAGGGCCAGATGTAGGAAAAAAGCAATTTGCGACTTGCAAATTGCGAGTCCCTGCGACTCGCAATTTGCAAGTCGCAAATTGCTATGCAGTACGGTGTCTCAGACACCGACTGCAACTCGCAATGGGGTCGCAATGACCCACCTCATGAATATTCATGAGGTGGGTCGCAAATTGCGGCCCCATTGCGAGTATAGGCACTCGCAAACATGGAGGCCTTCTGACGTCAGCAGACCTCCATGTTAGCGACCTGCTTTTAAATAAAGCAGTGTTTTTTTTTTTGGAAGTGTAGCCTGTTTTCCCTAAGGGAAAACGAGCTGCACTTTAAAAAAAACCGAAACCTTTAGTTTCGGTTTTTTTCAGGGCAGGGAGTGGTCCCTTGGACCACTCCCTGCCCTGAAAAAATATTTTGGGCTCCAGTCACAAACTGGAAGGGGTCCCATGGGGACCCCTTCCAATTTGCGATTGGGTTACCATCCACTTGAAGTGGATGGTAACTGCGAGGCCATTTGCGACCGCATATGCGGTCGCAAATGGTATTGCATCCCAATGCGACTCGCAAATAGGAAGGGAACACCCCTTCCTATTTGCGAGTCTGAAATGCATTTTGCGAGTCGGTAACGACTCGCAAAATGCATTTCTGCATAGCAAAGAGGCTTTTGCGCCTCGCAAACAGCGTTTTTCGCTGTTTGCGAGGCGCAAACCCTTTGCTACATCTGGCCCAAAGTCACTTAGGTTTTCTTTGTACTTGCCTCCACCTTACTACAACTAAATAAGGTGACTAGGTTTGGACGTTGGCTATTCTGAATATAAGGTTCTCACTCGTAGGTACAAGGGAGAGCTCAGAGCTCAATAAAACTAAAACATGTTCGGTCGTTGGCACCATCCTCTGTCCTCACTGCAGTTCACTATTAGTATAAAGTGCCCTAGGGACCGTTTTATTGCAGTCGGAATAAACAAGACTTCCTTGTATCTGTGACTCTTCCACCTCGGAGAGCCAAAACGCACTCTAAAAGACATTAACGGTTTGGGACTCGAAGATGGGATGACAAAATAACATAAAATAAAGACCACTGTCAAGCTAATCTAGAACTTTACTTTATTAAATATATAAGAAACCACCGACAATAAACAGCATTACCATTGTTGATAGTGGGTAGGGGCGATGACTCACAAAAGACAAATCCTTGAATGTGTATTGCGGCCCCTTGCATCCCTCAACAATATTAATGTTTTGCACATTACAGTCTGGTGCATTTGTTTTACAAGGTGCTTCACCAAAATGACACAAGTGGCAACATACGCAATAAGGTAAAATCACAACGAAAAGGCTTTGTTTAGAGTAATTGTAATATGCAATCTATGAGGCAGTATACAGTGTTTTTCTCATGCCAGTTTCGCTGTACTGTTGTCATAATATGGAACTATATTTTTGTACCAAAGAATGTGAATGTATGTTTATTAGCATTATTGCTTTAACCCCTTCACTTCCAGGCCTTTTCCCCCCTCAGGTGCCAGGGGATACCCAGAGTTTGTGGATTCCTCTGAAGGAGACTAAGAAATTAGTAAAAAAACAAAAAAACAGCGAAAATTTCGTTAAAAAAAAAATGGGGAAAAAATGCTGCAGAAGATGACTTGTGTTTTTTTCCCCCTGAAAATAGCATCAACAAAGGGTTTGCGGTGCTAAAATCAACAGCTTCCCAGCTTTCAGGAACAGGCAGACTTAAATCAGAAAAACACATTTTTTCACACAATTTTGGCATTTTACTGGGATAATACCCCATTTTTACTATTTTTTGTGCTTTTAGCCTCCTTCCAGTTAGTGACAGAAATGGGTACGAAACCAATGCTGGATCCCAGAAAGAAAACCATTTCTGAAAAGTAGACACAATTCTGAATTCAGCAAGGGGTCATTTGTGTAGATCCTACAAGGTTTTCCTACAGAAAATAACAGCTGAAATAAAAAAAATATTGAAATTGAGGTGAAAAAAACAGCCATTTTTCTCCACGTTTCACTCTGTAACTTTTTCCTGCGATGTCAGATTTTTGGAAGCAATATACCGTTAGGTCTGCTGGACTCTTCTGGTTGCGGGGATATTTAGGGCTTGTAGGTTCATCAAGAACCCTAGGTACCCAGAGCCAATAAATGAGCTGCACCTTGCAATGGGTTTTCATTCCATACCGAGTATTCAGCAATTCATTTGCTGAAATGTAAAGAGTGAAAAATAGGTATCAAGAAAACCTTTGTATTTCCAAAATGGGCACAAGATAAGGTGTGAAGCAGTGGTTATTTCCACATCTCTTTCGAGAATCACTGCATAACGTTTCACACATTCCATTCGGGAAACATTTTAGAAATGGACATATCTGGGGCCATTCTCACAAGGCCTAGTTAGTGAGATTTTATATGATTGCAGGAACGTAACCCCTTTTGGTTGGATTATTGATGAATACGCTTGTTTTAAATGACTCTGCACCTAAAAGAGGCACAGCATAAACCATACATCCACATCCATTGAGTGTAATATGTTTTTCATTAATATTGTTGTCAGAGATAAAGAACATCATGGCCCACTCCAGGCTTCACATAACTCTTAGAAATCCTTGCACCTTCCCATACTCAACATTGGCGATGAATGGCATATTACACTTTGCACATCTGCATGTATTCTTTAGTAAGTCAGTAAAACTTTAGTTTTTTTACAAACTGTAAAACAATAACAACAAAAACACATTAATTGCTAAATAAGTAAATGAAAATCGCATTTGAATCAAGACACAATTCATCATTCCAATGACTTTGAACCGCCTATTATATTTAAGCCATTAAATAAAGGGCTATAAAAGGGTTATCTATAAAATAAAATAATAATATGTATTAGCAATCGGATCTGGTGTCGGAGAGGTACTTTCTTTTTAAGCTTGGTGTGGCCTACCCAACTTATTTTAAATCAAGCAGTTTCCTAATAACAAATATTCCTTTGACTGTTGCCAGCAGAAATGTCCTCATACTAAAACAAACTTGTTACCTTTGTATAATCAATAAGCATTTATAGGCTGTCCTACACTATGTGAATTCCTTTCAAGGTATTATCGGATGCATACATTTGTTTCTGAGTGTTGTAGAATCAGAAAAACAACATAATAGATGTTGCTGAGCTGAGGACAACGTATTATGGATTCAGATGAGCACCACCCTTGCTAAATGCCTAACTAAGCATAGCAAAAATTTGATCAGTAGGCTTCTGCCGTGAATACTATAAACTCATAACTGATAAGTCGTAGGACTGTCACTGTTTTTATAAGCAAAGATCCTCTTCCTTTGGGTTTTACCAGCTTTTGAGCTTAATGAGACTTGACTCTAAATTCAGAAAAGCATTCTTGATGTCAGTCGTATCCTGTATGATTGTTTTCAAAGGCTTAACAGAGTAGGGGTGGCCTAAGTTTAGAAGGGCCTCTTTACCATATTGAGTCTAAGGAAGTTTCCACAGTTGCTCTGTCTCTAGTAAATAATGCCAGCTAAACAGCTGTAGGAGAGAACTTCAGAATTTTCCTCCAGATAGGGTGGTGTGGGATGCAGGGTGGGAATCCTGATGGACTTTGTACAATGATACTTATGGTGGGAGGCTTAGGAGACGTCTCAAGGATCCATTTACTTCTGTTGGTACCATTGCTACATTCCCATAACCCCATACACATCTGTCTTAATGTTCTGATGGATACAACTACCTGTGGATTCCTCACCTAATGAATACTCCCATGGCGCCAGCATTCGATGGAAATCTTCTTACTAGTCTCTGCACGTCGACGAGGACGTCACTCTAGCCCACGCGACGCCGTCTGATGTCATACAGGCAATAAGAGGTCCTCGACGACGTGCCGACGTCAGTTCCCTTTTTTCCGTGCATTCGAAACGGTTATCTTCGAGGGAGCAACCGTTACTTTTGTGGTTACAGTGTATTTTTGCTGCGTAGTCTTTCGCTGTGGTAATAATGTCGCAGAGAAAGTCTGGATTCAAGCCTTGTCGTGAGTGTGGAGGCAAAATGTCACTGACGGATCCTCATTCCGATTGCCTTTGGTGTTTGAGCTCCGACCACGACGTCTCGACTTGTGATTCATGCCAGCACATGAATCCAAAGGCCCTCAAGGAACGTGAGGCGAAGCTGTTTATGGCGAAATCGAAGGAGAAGCATCACAAGAAGTCTTCTTCGCCAAGACATCGGCGTCATCGAGACTCCCGGCGCCGTAGAGAATCTCGGCGTCATTCAAAGGAGACTCGTTCCAGGTCTTCGGATCGGCGCCGAAGGACATGGGAGATCAGTCCCACGGTTACGCCGCATCCTTCGACGCCGTTGCCCTCTCCGGCGTCTCCGACTTCACCTGGACAGGCGTCGGTGATTGAGGTATTGGAGCCTCAGGTGTTTTCTCCGGCGTTGCAGACGTCGAGGCCGGCGTCGGGGTCGCCTCCGAGACAGGCACCCCAGTATCCGGCTTTTCCCACCCCTGGAGCCGATAGTTCCGCATTCTTGAATGCGATGTATGCCATCTTCCAACAGATGGCTCCAGGGGGTGCTCCGGCTGGGCCTTTGGCCTTTTCATTGGGTGATCCTGCGCCTCTTCGGCCGGCACCCTTTATGCCCTTTCTCCCTTTTGGGAACGTGGGCTCGGCGCCGGTGTCGGCGCCGGTGGCCGCTCCGGTGGCTTCAGAGGGATTGGCACCGGGGATTTCCATCCCGTCGACGTCGGGATTTCGGCCTGTGACTCCGGTGGGTCCATCTGCTTCGACTGCTCTTTTGTCGGCGCCGAAGTTACCTGTGGCGCCGGACGCGGCGTCGGTGGCTTCTGAAGATCGGCGCCGATCTTCGGCGGAGGCATTGTCGACTCCGCGTATTGAACAACGGCTTCATTCGAGGAGACGTGCTCTCCGTGTATTAGAGGAGCAGGAGTACCAACGAGCCCTGGAGGAAGGAGAGCTAGAGGACTCGGGTGATGGGCTGCGTGGTCTGGAGTCGGCCAGTGGGCTGGACACTTCCCCTGAGTGGGATCTTTCGTCCCCGGGAGAATATACTGAGGAGGCTGCTTCCTTTCACGCAGTGGTACGGAAGGCAGCTAGTTTTTTGGACCTGCCTTTGCCGGTGGTGGAGGCTAAACAAAACCTTCTAACAGAGGTGCTACATCCGGCCTCAGGTGCGGCGGAGCCTCTTTTGCCATTTAATGACGCTCTGCTGGATCCGGTGTTAGAGGTGTGGAAGAGGCCGGCATCTTCCCCAGCAGTTCACAGAGCCGTGGCCAGGAGGTATCGGGCGGCTCCGACTGACCCTGGTTTTCTGTCTAGGCACCCTACGCCGGAGAGCTTGGTGGTGCAGGCCTCCTGTTCATCCAAGTCAGCGCCTGGTTCTTTGCCGACGGTGCCTGGGGAAAGAGATTCAAAGAAACTAGAGGCGCAGTCCAAGAAGATTTTTTCGTCCTGCAGTCTGGCGTTGAAGGCCACCAACGCAACCTGTATCCTGGGGAGGTATATTCATGCTCTGATGGATGACATTTCCTCATCATTTACAGAGCTTCCCCAGGGTCTTTTGGATGTTGTTTCAAATGCCCAGGCTGCTGAGACCCAGATTATCCAGACTGGACTGGATACGACCGACTCAGTAGCCAGAGCAATGGGCACAACTGTGGTGGCAAGGAGGCAGGCCTGGCTCCGTAACTCGGGCTTTTCTGCGGATGTACAGTCCACATTGTTGGATCTCCCGTTTGATGGGGACAAACTGTTTGGAGCCAAGGCTGATTCGGCCTTGGAACGTTTTAAGGAGAGCAGGGCCACGGCTAAATCGTTAGGGCTCCAAGCTCCTTCTTCCACGGCCTCTTCCAGATTTTTCAGGAGGTTTCGTGGATTTGGGCGTGGCTCTTCCTCCTCTTCCTTTCGGGGAAGATATCAGCAACCTGCCTCTTCCCATCCCTATAGATCTTTTAGAGGGAGAGGTAGGGTCCGCACCAGAGGAGCCTCTCAGCAGCTCTCTGCCTCTTCCTCATCCTCTGGCGGGGTGCAGCAGGGGAAGCAGCCTTAGGCTTCCACCATTTCCCACTCACTCCTCTCCTGTAGGGGGAAGATTACAGCATTTTCATACCAAATGGAAGACTGTTACAACGGACACTTGGGTTCTCAGTATTGTGGGAAAAGGCTACACCCTTCCCTTTCGGGAGTTCCCGCCCCTCATCCCGCCCCGCCCTTCTTATTGTTCAGAAGAACACCTCCTGTTGCTAGAACAGGAGGTACAAGCCCTCCTTTCAAAGGGCGCGGTGGAGTTGGTCCCAGAGCAGGAAAGGGGTCGAGGATGTTACTCAAGGTATTTCCTGATTCCCAAGAAGGATGGTCGTTTGAGACCAATCCTGGACCTGAGGGTCTTGAATTGGTTCCTCAAGCAGGAAAAGTTCAAGATGCTGACCCTAGCACAGGTGCTTTTGGCGTTGAACAAGGAAGACTGGATGGTGTCTGTCGACTTGCAGGATGCTTACTTTCATATCCCGATACTCAAGTCACACAGGAAGTATCTCCGGTTTGTGGTGGGATCGCAGCACTATCAGTTTGCGGTCCTTCCGTTTGGTCTTACTTCAGCACCTCGAGTCTTCACGAAGGTGATGTCGGTGGTTGCGGCAGAACTCAGAAGGAAGGGGATAGCAGTATTCCCTTACTTGGACGACTGGTTGATCAAAGCCAAGTCCCCGGAGCTTGTGTCGCATCATCTGCAGTCAACAACCCAGTTGTTGTTCGACCTGGGTTTTTTGGTGAACGAGCCCAAATCTCACCTAGAGCCCTCTCAGCGCCTCCTGTTCATAGGGGCAGTACTGGATACAACATTGAACCGAGCCTTTCCTCCGCCTCAGCGGATTCAAGATATTCAGGATCTGGTTCCAATGTTTCGAAATGGAGCGGTAGTTCCAGTCCTCAAGGTCCTTCGTCTGCTTGGTCTGTTTGCCTCCTGCATTCTGTTGGTCACGCATGCTCGCTGGCACATGAGGGCTCTTCAGTGGTGCCTCCGAAGGCAGTGGTCTCAACACAAAGGGGATCTAGAGAGTACTGTCAAGATCTCCAGAGATGCTGCTGTGGATTTGAAGTGGTGGATTGCAAGCAACAATCTTTCACAAGGAAAGCCGTTCCAGCGGTCGCCACCAGTGGCCACAGTCATAACGGATGCTTCCACTCTAGGGTGGGGAGCTCATCTGGAGGATCTGGAGATCAAAGGCCTTTGGTCTCCAGAGGAACAGATGTTTCACATCAATCTGTTAGAGTTACGGGCTGTACGTCTGGCTCTCAAGGCCTTCCTCCCTTCCCTTCGTGGTCAGTCGGTACAGGTCCTGACGGACAATACTACCACGATGTGGTACATAAACAAGCAGGGAGGAGTGGGGTCGTACCTTCTCTGCAGAGAAGCTCTTCGACTATGGTCCTGGGCAAAGGACTATCAGATTTGCTTGATAGCAAACCATCTGGCCGGAGTCTTGAACGTGCGTGCGGACAGTCTCAGTCGCCAATTCTCGGCAGACCACGAGTGGCGTCTCCATCCAGATCAAGTCCGTTTAATCTTCCAGAGGTGGGGGTTTCCTCGGGTAGATCTGTTTGCCACTCGAGAGAACGCGCATTGTCCGTTATTCTGCAGCCTCCAGTATCCGATGCAGGGAGCGTTGGGGGACGCGTTTCAAATAACCTGGTGCGGCCAGTTGCTTTACGCGTTTCCTCCCATACCCTTGATTCCTCGAGTATTGAGGAAGATTCGCCAGGACCGGGCTCTAGTCATCCTAATAGCTCCGGATTGGACAAGGAGGGTATGGTACTCCGACCTTCTCCAACTCTCAATGTGCCCTCCGCTCCGTCTCCCTTTCAGGGCAGACCTCCTCTCGCAGTCGCAGGGGCAGGTTTTACACCCCAACCTCCAGAGTCTGCACCTACATGCCTGGAGATTGAACGGGGCAACCTGAGTTCCTTCTCTCTCCCGCCTGAGGTAGTGGATGTTATATTAGCGGCCAGGCGACACTCCACTAAATCTATCTACGCTAATAGATGGTCTAAATTTGTTGCGTGGTGTGGAGAGAGGCAGATTGATCCTTTGCATGCTCATCTATCGGACGTTTTGTCTTTTGCTCTGTCTCTAGCGCAGAAAGGTTGTGCAGTGGCTACCATTAAGGGTTATTTATCGGCCTTGTCAGCCTTCATATGTCTTCCAGACCAACCATCTTTATTTAAATCCCCTATTGTTATCAGATTCTTGAAAGGTCTTCTAAATAAATATCCTCCAAAGCCATTTGTTATGCCGCAATGGGATTTGTCCTTGGTCCTGACTTTCCTTATGGGGTCCCCTTTTGAACCTATGCATTCTTGCCCCTTAAGGTATTTGGTTTTAAAAACAGTCTTCCTGATAGCTATAACATCAGCAAGGAGAGTGAGTGAGTTGCAGGCCTTATCAGTAAAGCCCCCTTATACAACTTTTTATGGGGATAAGGTGGTGTTGAGGACCAAGGCTGCTTTCCTCCCGAAGGTTGTTTCACCTTTCCATTTGGCTCAGGCAATTACTTTGTCCACGTTCTATCCTCCGCCTCATCCTTCCAAAGAGGAAGAAAGACTGCACCGTCTGGACCCAAAGAGGGCGTTGAGCTTCTTTATTGATAGAACAAAGGATTTCAGGCTGGAGGATCAGCTGTTTATTGGATACGTGGGCAAGAGGAGAGGAAAGGCAGTCCACAAGAGAACACTATCCAGGTGGGTTGTTCTTTGCATTAAAATCTGTTACTCTTTGGCAAAGAAGGATCCTCCTGAGGGCATTAGAGCTCATTCCACCAGAGCTAAGTCGGCCACTTCGGCCTTGGCCAGAGGTGTTCCTGTGGTCGACATCTGCAAGGCCGCAACTTGGTCGTCCCTTCACACTTTTGCAAAACATTACTGTTTGGATTCTGAGGTTAGAAGGGACGGCCATTTTGCACGGTCAGTGCTGCAGGATTTCTTGGTTTGACCATTTAGGCACCCACCGCCGGGCGTGGTACTGCTTTGGGACTCTATTCATTAGGTGAGGAATCCACAGGTAGTTGTATCCATCAGAAGAACGAGTTACTTACCTTCGGTAACGACTTTTCTGGTGGATACATTAGCTACCTGTGGATTCCTCACGGTCCCACCCGCCTCCCCGTTGCCTTTCTGGTCTTACCAAGTAATCCTTGAGTACGCTCCTCTTGGTCTTTGAGGGTGCAATAGATGTTGTATATATTATATTTATATATATGTATATATCTTTGTGTATATACTTGATGTGTATATATATTTTAAAAAGGAGAGTTATATATATATATAAAAGATTTACAGTTATTCATGCAATGTTGTGTATTTTTACAATGTAATGGGATGTTGCCTTGCTCTTTTCATTGCATTGCCTGGTTGTTCTCATGCACGTAAAAAATGATTGGTACTGACGTCGGCACGTCGTGGAGGACCTCTTATTGCCTGTATGACGTCAGACGGCGTCGCGTGGGCTAGAGTGACGTCCTCGTCGACGTGCAGAGACTAGTAAGAAGATTTCCGTCGAATGCTGGCGCCATGGGAGTATTCATTAAGTGAGGAATCCACAGGTAGCTAATGTATCCACCAGAAAAGTCGTTACCGAAGGTAAGTAACTCGTTCTTTAAGGCCTTACATTCTGATAGATACTAATTCCTACAGATTTCTTGCCTGATAAATTACTTTCCTCAAAGAGACAGATTGGATTCAGAAACTTTTTACCCAGCTGTAGCTCTCCATCACTGCCAGGTTGGCATCATGTGGTTTCAGCCGTTAGTCTGCCCTCCCAGAATGCGGCAACAGAGTATATAAGGTTGCAACCAGAGCACTGGCCTTGTTGATGTGGGCCTTCTCAGTTCTTCACCATCAGAATTCCTCAGGTTTCAGTAACGACTCGGTCAAATGTCTCCGCCAAAGATGTTGCAAAATGCTATCCTTTTCAGACCCACCCAACATCTGCAGGTGATGTCTTGGCTCTGAACATGACCCCTTGATCTTTAACTTCTATTTATAGAGGCACCAAAAGTCCTTTGGGGAGTGGGGGGCCAAGCTACTTTTTTGCCAAGGCCCCTAGGGCTACACTGAAGTGTTCCCTTTCAGGTTAGTCTCCTGGCCCACTGAGAGGGAATGGTCTTCTATAATATTTTGCCATAAAAACCACCACAGGGAGAAGTCTTTCTCAGGAAACAGGTCTGCTCCTGGGGTTGTTTGAAGCCTCTGATCCACACTCTGGCTCTGGACTCTTCCCTCGTTGCCCAAGCTGATTCGAACATTATAAAAGATGAAGCTGGAATTTCCAGCTCTGTTGGCCAACCCTGTGCTTGCTATGCCCTTCTGCAAAGCTAGGTTTGGGTAATTTCAAGGTGGTTCCAAAACCGTCTGTGCCACTGCACTATGGTGAGCCTTCTCCTTCAGGTATGATTAATCCCTTCAGGTCCAACCCCAGCACCTCCAGACTCCGGTCTTCTATGGACTTCCAACTTGCCATCACTTCTGATAACCCCAGTGCAGTCAGCCTACAGACGGAGTGATGGTGAATCTTTGGAACCTCTGTAGAGTCTAGAGATTTGCCCCCATGGGAGACCTCTTCGACGCTGGTGCTGTAGTCTGTACACTATGGCCTAACAGAGGATGATGCTTTGAAGGCAGATATCCTTCTTGCCTCTTCTTGTGCTTACAAAATGCAGGTGACTCAGATACATCTCCAGAAGCAGCATACCTTACCTCTCTTTAAAAGACATTTGTTCAATCACTTTAGTGTTACAACAAGCAACAGAAGCACTAAAGTTGATTTTGTTCACTACTGAGGTCAAATCTTACTTTAGGGCCGTTGTTTCTATAGTCTCAGCATCTGAGTAAGGAAATGCCTCCTTGGCATGGTTACCCCCTGACTTTTTGACTTTGCTGATGCCAAGTTATGATTTGAAAGTGTGCTGGGACCCTGCTAACCAGGTCCCAGCACCAGTGTTCTTTCCCTAAACTGTACCTTTGTCTCCACAATTGGCACAACCCTGGCACCCAGGTAAGTCCCTTGTAACTGATACCCCTGGTACCAAGGGCCCTGATGCCAGGGAAGATCTCTAAGGGCTGCAGCATGTCTTATGCCACCCTGGGGACCCCTCACTCAGCACATACACACTGCTTGCCAGCTTGTGTGTGCTGGTGGGGAGAAAATGACTAAGTCGACATGGCACTCCCCTCAGAGTGCCATGCCAATCCCACACTGCCTATGGCATAGATAAGTCACCCCTCTAGCAGGCCTTACAGCCCTAAGGGAGGGTGCACTATACCACAGGTGAGTGCATAGTTGCATGAGCCCTATGCCCCTACAGTGTCTAAGCAAATCCTTAGACATTGTAAGTGCAGGGTAGCCATAAGAGTATATGGTCTGGGAGCCTGTCAAACACGAACTCCACAGCACCATAATGGCTACACTGAAAACTGGGAAGTTTGGTATCAAACTTCTCAGCACAATAAATGCACACTGATGCCAGTGTGCACTTTATTGTAAAAATACACCCAGAGGGCATCTTAGAGATGCCCCCTGAAAACATACCCGACCCCAGTGGGGGCTGACTAGTTTTTGCCAGCCTGCCACACACCAGACATGTTGCTGGCCGCATGGGGAGAGTGCCTTTGTCACTCTGTGGCCAGGAACAAAACCTGTACTGGGTGAAGGTGCTTCTCACCTCCCCCTGCAGGATCTGTAACACCTGGCGGTGAGCCTCAAAGGCATCCCAGCTAGTGGAGATGCCCGCCCCTCTGGCCACTGCCCCCACTTTTTGCGGCAAGGCTGGAGGAGATAATGAGAAAAACAAGGAGGAGTCACCCCCCAGTCAGAACAGCCCTTAAGGTGTCCTGAGCTGAGGTGACTCTTACTTTTAGAAATCCCCCATCTTGTAGAAGGAGGATTCCCCCAATAGGATTAGGGATGTGCCCCCCTCCCCACAGGGAGGAGGCACAAAGAGGGTGTAGCCACCCTTAGGGCCAGTAGCCATTGGCTACTGCCCTCCCAGACCTTAACACACCCCTAAATTGAGTATTTAGGGGCTCCCAGAACGGAGGAAGATAGATTCCTGCAACCTAAAGTAGAAGAAGGACTGCTGACCTGAAGCCCTCCAGTGAAGACGGAGACGACAACTGATTTGGCCCCAGCCCCACCGGCCTATCTCCCTACTTCGAAGAAAACTGCAACAGCAACGCATCCAACAGGGTCCAGCGACCTCTGAAGCCCCAGAGGACTATCCTGCATCTAAAGGACCAAGAAGCTCCCGAGAACAGTGGCCCTGTTCAAGATACTGCAACTTTTTGAAACAAAGAAGCAACTTTTAAAGACCACATGTTTCCCGCAGGAAGCGTGACACTTTCCACTCTGCACCCAACGCCCCCGGCTCGACCTGCGGAGAACTAACACTACAGGGAGGACTCCCCGGCGACTGCAAGCCCGTGAGTAGCCAGAGCTGACCCCTCTGAGCTCCCACAGCAACGCCTGCAGAGGGAATCCAGTGGATCCCCCTGACCGCCACTGCCTGCTTCAAGGAACCCGACGCCTGGAAATCACACTGCACCCGCAGCCCCCAGGACCTGAAGGAACCGAACTCCAGTGCAACCCTCTGCCTAGCCCAGGTGGTGGCTATCCCGAGGAGCCCCCCCCTGTGCCTGCCTGCATCAATGAAGAGACCCCCGGGTCTCCCCATTGATTCCTATTTAAAACTATTGAAAACCTGCAAAGTGCCTGTTTGCACTCTGCACCCGGCCGCCCCTGTGCCGCTGAGGGTGTACTTTCTGTGCCTGCTTGTGTCCCCCCCGGTGCCCTACAAAACCCCTCTGGTCTGCCCCCCGAGGACGCGGGTACTTGCCTGCTGGCAGACTGGAACTGGGGCACCCCTGTTCTCCATTGAAGCCTATGCGTTTTGGGCACCTCCTTGACCTCAGCACCTGACCGGCCCTGAGATGCTGGTGTGGTAACTTTGGGGTTGCCTTGAACCCCCAACGGTGGGCTATCTTGGACCCAACTTTGAACCCTGTAAGAGTTTCACTTACCTGTGAACTTAACATTTACTTACCTCCCCCAGGAACTGTTGATTTTTGCAGTGTCCACTTTTAAAATAGCTTATTGCCATTTTTGTCAAAACTGTACATTATATTGTGATTATTCAAAGTTTTTCGAATAGCTGAGTGAAATACCTTTCATTTGAAGTATTGCTTGTAAATCTTGAACCTGTGCTTCTTAAAATAAACTAAGAAAATATATTTTTCCATATAAAAACCTATTGGCCTGGAGTAAGTCTTTGAGTGTGTGTTCCTCATTTATTGCCTGTGTGTGTACAACAAATGCTTAACACTACCCTCTGATAAGCCTACTGCTCAACCACACTACCACAAAATAGAGCATTAGAATTATCTCTTTTTGCCACTATCTTACCTCTAAGGGGAACCCTTGGACTCTGTGCACACTATTTCTTACTTTGAAATATTATATACAGAGCCAACTTCCTACAATCTACCATTCTTCGAAAAGGGGGCTAGGTGGAGGCCTTTGCCAACCTGACGATTCACAGACAAATTGCTAGGTAAGAGAGGCCTCCATTTTGTGATCCCAAATTGTTTCTGTCATAACCTCTCCATAGATGCTATTGGGAAAAGCTATTTCTAGAGAGTCAAACCTAAATGCCTTTCCTAGGGTTGTTTCAGACCAAGACTCAATGAAACAGACCCTGAAGTGCAGCTTGGAATCTGCATACACGGTGCCTTAGTCTGTGGTATCATCTGTCATCTTGTGTCAAGCTTGAATGCACTTCACTAACTTTACAGACGATATCCAAGTAACTGTTGTGAACAAGCACTGAGATGGTGAGTGGCTTTTTGGAGAGACTCCAACTCCTCCTTGGAGCGTTTTATAAACTAAAGAGCAACAATGTGATGCTGTACCTTGTGTTTCTAGTGAACCAATTCCACATGCAGTACAGGACATTTCTGATGGATACAACAACTGCCTGTGGATTCCTCACCTTATGAATTCTACCAATGCGCCAGCATTCAAAGGAAACTTTCTTCCCAGCTCTTCACGTCGACGAGGACGTCACAATTGCACGGCTCCACACGCAACTCCGCCAGACGTCGTCGTGGCGATAAGAAGTCCTCTCCCGGGTTGCTGACGTCAGTCCCCTTTTTTCCGCTCCTTTGACGCTAACGTTTTTTTCCTTGCTCTCGAACCTCTACTGTTTCGAAGGTGTCTTGTTGTACTCATTACAATGTCTCTGCCAAAGAAATCAGGTTTTAAGCCTTGTCGTGAGTGCGGGGTCGTATGTCAGTCACAGACCCTCATGAAGTCTGCTTGTGGTGTTTAAGTTCAGATCACGACCTGGAAGGGTGCGTGTCTTGCCAGAGGATGAACCCGAAGAAAGAGAGACTAAACTATTCTTAGCAAAAGCTAAGAGTGGTCACAAGGGTCATCGAAGATCTAAGGAGAGGGACTCTTCTTCTCATAAGTCCTCGTGATCTCATAAGAAGCGGCGCCGGCACAATTCTCAACGCCGCTCTTCCTGAAATCGGTGTCGTCCCCTTCAATATGACGTCGTACGGCATGGAGGTCAGTCCAACTATTACTCCTCAGCCTCAGAGTCCACAGACTTCTCGCACCATCACTGAGTGAGGTCGTCCAGTCCCCGGCGAGTCCGTGGATCTTCTTATTGTCGAAGGCCACAGTCCAGCACTCAACAGCCTGCCAACCATCTCTATAGATCTTTTAGAGGGTGGGGGAAGGTTAGGACACGAGGAGCCACCTAGCAGCATCCTGCCTCATCCTCTTCCTCTGGGGTAACCCAACAAGGAACGCAGCCCTAGTTTTCTATCCATCTTGGTTCATGCTTCTCCCGTAGGGGGCAGGATATTTCATTTTCTCCATGAGTAGGATTTAGTCACATCAGACTCTTGGGTGCTAAATATTGTGGGGAAAGGTCATGCTCTTCCTTTTCGGGAGTTTCCTCCTCCCATCCCTCCCCGTCATTCGTTTCATTCAGAAGATTATCTCCTGTTGCTTCAGCAGGAGGTGAAAGTCTTTTTGTTAAAGGGTGCAGTGGAGTTGGGTCCAGAGCAGGAAAGGGGTCAGGGATGCTATTTGAGATATTTCCTGATTCTCAAGAAGGATGGTCAATTGAGGCCTATCCTGGACCTGAGGATTTTGAAATGGTTCCTCAAACAGGAGAAATTCAAAATGCTGACTCTAGCACAGGTGCTTCTGGCGTTGAACAAGGAAGACTGGATGGTGTCTGTCGACTTGCGGGATGCTTATTTTCATATCCCCATTCTGAAGTTGCACAGGAAGTATCTCCGGTTCGTGGTAGGGTCGCAACATTACCAGTTTGCGGTCCTTCCTTTTGGTCTTACTTCCACACCGTGGGTCTTCACAAAGGTGATGGGGGTGATTGCAGCGGACCTCAGAAGGAAGGGAATATCTGTATTCCCTTACCTGGACGATTAGCTGATAAAAGCCAAGTCCCCAGAGCTTGTGCTGCATCACTTGCAAGTACAACAAGGTTGTTTTTCAACCTGTGTTCAACGGTAAACGTGCCCAATTATCACCTGGAGCCCTCTCAGCGCCTCCTGTTCATAGGGGCAGTACTGGATACCACATTGAATCGGGCCTATCCTCCGCCTCAGCGGATTCAGGACATTCATGTGTTGATTCCAATGTTTCAAAATGGAGCGGTTATTCCAGTCCTCATGGTCCTAAGTCTGCTCAGTCTGTTCGCTTCTTGCATTCTGTTGGTCACTCTTGCACGTTGGCACATGAGGGCTCTCCAATTGTGCCTCTGCAAGCAGTGGTTTCAACACAAAGGAGATCTCGAAGAATGGGTAACAATCTCCAGAGACGCTGCAACGGATCTACGATGGTGGGCTGTGGACGGCAACCTTTCCCAAGGAAGGCTGTTTTGTCTACCACCTCCGGTGACCACGGTCATAATGGATGCTTCCACTCTAGGGTGGGGAGCTCATCCGGGGGACCTGGAGATCAAAGGCCTTCCTCCCATCCCTTTGCGGTGAGTTGGTTCAAGTCTTGACAGACAACACTACTGCAATGTGGTACATCAACAAGCAGGGAGGAGTAGGGTCGTACCTTCTCTGCAGACAGCCTCTGAGGCCCTGGTCCTGGGCACAGGACCATCTGATTTGCATAGTAGCAAACCATCTGGCCGGAGTTCTCAACGTACGTGTGGACAGTCTCAGTTGGCATTTCTCGGCTGATCACAAGTGGCATCTCCATCCAGACCTGGTTCTTCACATCTTCCGGATGTGGGGTTTTCCACAGATAGACCTGTTGCCACTCGGGAGAACACGCATTGCCCGTCGTTCGGCAGCCTCCAGTATCCGGTACAAGAAGCATTGGGGGGCACGCTTCAGATGTCTTGGTGCGACCAGTTACTTTACACGTTCCCCCCCATACCCTTGATTCCTCGGGTTCTGAGGAAGATTCGTCAAGATCGGGCACAAGGCATTTTAATAGCTCCTGATTGGCCAAGAAGGGTGTGGTACTCAGACCTTCTTCATCTGTCACTGAGCTGGGAAGAAACTTTCCATCGAATGCTGGCGCATTGGGAGAATTCAAAAGATGAAGAACCTACAGTAGCTACTGTATCAACCAGAAAAAGCGTTACCGACGGTAAGTATCTTGTTCGTCTGGGCTACTCCAAGGTACAACCAGCCCATCAGCACAACATATGCTGCCAATGGAAGCGTCCCAACAACTGTACTTCTCCTTTTGGGAGCTGGGATGGGTCTTGGGATGCTATCAACACCAGAAGCATTGGCTCCAGTCACTGCCATTATCTGCTGCTTCGGCTGCCTCAAAACCTCTCTGACATCCTCTCTATGCCACCAAGTTCCAGTCAAAGGGGTGGGCAGTTCTCCCATTTCTCCCCAGTTGGGAAACAATCGCAATGGGTTGCAGGGTAAGCCACATAATTTCAAGGGCTGCGTCCTACTTCCCTCTTGCTCCCCAGATAGCCCTACTTCCACCGGAACCATGACTAGTGAATGCTTTGATTCGCATCTCCTTGGATTATTACGAGCAGCAGCTGAATTTGGAAATTACAGAAATTACCTTCTCCAGGTGGGTGGTCCATGCTTGTATCTTTTTGCCACAGCCCATATAGGAAGTGTCCTCTGTTTTGTGCAGTTCACTCCCTCTCAGTTGTTCCCAGGGTATGACCTTACATTTGATTGGTCATGAGGCCTGTTTTATTCTTTGCCTTCAATTCACCTTCTGTCAAGTATCCCGCATAAAGCACAGCAGAACTGAGCACAGCTGAACCTAATTTCCCAGGCATGGTCGTGCAACGTTTATTATGCCATCTGTTCCCACCTAGTACTTGGCCCTCTCATCCTGTCCCACAAACAGTGGCCCTGTTGTCACAGAAGAATTGCCAAGGCCGTCATCCCAGTGCCCAAAGACTGTGCTACTTGTGTTCAGGTTGAATGGTGCCAGTTTGGGTTCTTCTGATTGGTGCCTCAATTTGGCAATGTCATGTACGTTTTCAAGATATCCGTCACAAAATGAATTTATGTGGGTTGCTAGAATACTTTTTTTCAGTGGTGCAAGTTGGAAGTTCAAACCCACTTCAGTCACACCTTTCTAATGTTTTCATTTCCCAGCCATTCCTAGAAGTGGCTAGCAAAAATTGTATTTGCCTTCATATGTTTCGATCACTGGTCTTCTTTGTTTAAGTTGCTATTAGTGACACTTTTTCTGAAAGGTTTTGTTTCCTTGCCCTTTTTATCGTTTCTCAGTCGGAGTTGAATCTTGTGTTAGCTTTTTTTATGGCTTCTCCATTTGCGTTCATGCAAAGTTGGCCGGTTTGATTTCTGAATCTGAAAACCGTCTTTTTAATGCCAGGACAAAGTGGATAGTTTACTCCTTTTGGGCTTTGCCAGGGACAAAGCAGAGATCGAGTGATCAATTTCGCTTTGGTGCTCCCTTTGTAAGAAATGTGATTTGCCTTGACCAAGAAAGACCCTCTAGCTGGCGTCCATGCCTGAAACCTCAGGGCCAGACTTCTTCCACTGCTCTTACTAGAGGCATTCTAATTATTGCCATTTGCCAGGCAAACAGTTGGTCAACCCTACATAAGTTTGCTGAATATTACTCGTTCACAGCTCTTGCTGCAGTGATGAATACTTTGCTAGTGCTGTGCTGTATAACTTTCTTGGTTAAAGGGTGTTACTTAGTCCAGTTTTCCGGAAAATAATTGCTTTGGGATTCATTCATGGGGTGAGGATTCTGCAGAAAAAAAGCATCCACAAGAAGAAAAACGTATTTCAGCTTCAGAGCCAATATTTCTGGTGAATACTGCATCTTCCTGCAGATTCCATACCGCCCTCTCACTACCCTGTGAGTTGGTGCAGTTTTTAGTAAGATCTTAGTGTGCAAACATGTCGTGCTGTATAGCCACTGCTGTCAATGTTCTCTTGGTTTCTATCCACATACCTCAGTGGGGAACGGACAACGTACTTGGAACCGACACCAGTGTACCTGTTGGTTCCTTCTATTCTCTAATGTCATCAAGTCCTGGGTGGGCCGAGTCACCATCGAGCTCACATGTTACCACTAGAGTGCAGAGCATTTGCTGGGAAAAAAGTTTCCGGATCCACTCTGTCTACTGATAGATATTCATTCATGAAGTGAGGAATCTGCAGGAAGATATAGGTGGTCATTATGACCTTGGTGGTCCTGCCACGCCTGCGGTTGCAGTCAGACCGCCGACAGCTTGGCAATGCAGGACCGCCAAATTATGACCGCAGCAGTGAACTGGCTGCCTGCACCGCCAGGGCGGTGAGACCACCTGGCCGAAGGTTGACCATCTTCGACCCAGCGGTCCACCTAACACCGCCTGTGGTATTTTGAGTATCCTTACCGCGAGTGATTCCGTGGCTTCTCGTAAGGATACTGGCGACAGGAATACTAATTCCTGTCACCACAACAGGACTCCCCAGCTCCCCCTTCATTGTAGGAGGCCCCCTAACCGGTGTACTGACCCCCCCTTCCCGATCCCCGTACTTATCACCCCACCCCCGATCTCCGTACTGGCCCGGCCACCCAGATCCACGCACGCACTCACCACACTTCCATACATCCACGCGCACATCCACGCTTACTCATTTACATACCTATGCGCACACGGCCACGACCCCCTGCATAGAGGCATTCACACAAGCACACAGACGCTTGCACACATGCACACAAACACACTCAACACGCCCCCACCCCCCTGCATTCACACACACCCCCATTCATGCACACAGCATTCAACACTCCCCTCCCCTGTTGGACGATCTCCTCACCTGCTGGTTGCTGTGGTCGTCCGGGAGGGAACGCACGGCGCTTGCTCTGCTGCCAGCACCTCGCCAACACAACACCGCCACGCCATTTAGAATGTTGTAATACAGCGGGCGGTGTTGTGGTGACGTGGCGGCAGCGGCGGCGCAAACTCCACTAGACCGCCGACCACCAGTATGGCTGCTGGCGGCTTCCACGCCAAATAGTGGCGGAGAGCAGGCAGAAGCCATAATATGGTGGTCTTCAGAGCGCCAACACTGGCGGTCATATGGCGATGGTGACTTCGGCAGTCTACGGAATAGCCCACCGAAGTCATAATGAGGGCCATAGTATCTACCTGAAACATTGTCATGGAAGGAAAGTAACTTTTTCTTTAGCATTATATATTATAACCTTGTGCATTAGAGGTTTTCTTACAACCGGGAGCTTCCAACATAACAAGGTCTGGCTTTCTATAAGTTAGTATGTTTGTTAATTTGTGCGCAATTTGTTTATCTACTTGGGGATGTATGTATGTATTATCTAGTTAGTGACAGTGGGTTGGATGTGTGTATGGGTGTGTATCTATATATATATATATATAAGGTAAAGTCTTAAACATGTGGGTGGAATTGGAGGAGTTGGGCAGGGGTGGATGTGTGGATGGGAAGGGGCTGTAAACGTTGAACAAGGGTATGGGACAATAGCTAATGACAGGAACGAGTGAGGAACCCTTCTCAGGGAAGGTGACCAGGATAAAAGCTTTGAAGGACTGTGGAGGGTGACAGTTCAAAATAGTTGGATCAATTGGGGAGTACTTACTCAAAGGGGAAAGTCACCGCTACCTTTTGAGTCAACTTATTCATCACTTGAAGTACATATGCTCCTCAACTGAAGCCTGCATGACATTCCCTTGAACTCACATGTGAATGGAGCAGCAACCCTTTGAGACATGCCTGAACTTCACTGGGAATCTACAGGACACTCTCTTGGGTATTCCAGTGCCTGAAACACCACGCCCCTTACAAATGGCCATTCTCTTGGAGCCTATTTAACTCTCCAAGATAGCCCACATCTTTCTAGAGCACAGTGACCCTTACAAATGCATTTGCTCCTCAGAGGAACTTGTTTTACCTGAGCGCTCACAACTGAATGGACAGTAGTTCTTCGCTGGGAGCCTGCATGGCGCCACAGCTCATTTTCTAGTAACTGGCTTCCTCAGGACCCTAAAGTAAAGTATACTGCCTAAAAATGATAACTTGTTAAAGTAATTACCTTTAGATTAATCCATTCAAAGTCTTAGTACGGAACATAATCGATAAAGCAGCAGTACAAGAAGTACCTAATTTTTAGGATATGTAATCAGAGTTAACATCACTTCTATAGAGGTTCAAATGGTTCCTGACAGTTACTTCAGTTGGTATAAATACTAAACCCATAAACATGAGGTTTCTTTATGGGATTATTTTTAGAGTGGACAAGTAGCCTCCTCTTTTTAAAAAAATAATGGAAGAAGTAAGAAAGACCCTGACAGGGAAGAGGTGAGAGAGAAAGACTGACAAAAGAGAGTAGAATGGACAATCAAGGAGGAAGGCACTGAGAAGTACTGGTGAAACTGACAACTGGAAAGTTAGAGGGCAAAAGTGACAAATGATAAGTAGGAAGGAGAAAGGGGCATTAACGGAAGAGGGAGAGAGACTAACAAGCAAGAAAGATGGAGACACTAACAAGGGTAGAGAGAGGCTGGGAGAAAAGTCAGAAAACACTGCAATGGCTGACAAGATATAGCCACTAATAACGAATCAGGACGAGAGAAATTGTGTGAAGTAAGATGGGCGACCTCCTTCTCCCTGGGATTGTTGCTAATATGTATATATATATATATATATATATATATATATGTGTGTGTATTTGTGCTCAAAGTGCACCGTTGGTCTGGCTACTCTGCTTCTGTAGCAGCAGGACGGCTGGAAGTAGTATGCTGTGTGCTACACTTGAATGTGGCTTATGGTTTACTTTTTGCCTTGAAGAGGATGGGGAGTTCACTATTGCTGGACCTTGCCCTATTTATAGGGGCATTCCCCAAACGTTTTGCCTTCCTCCTCCTATTTTTTCTGAGCCTTTTTGCTGACATTATGACTCTGGTCCCTTTATCACTTCTGAGCAGTGCTAAAGTGCATGTGCTCTCCCTTGTAAACTTGGTATGATTGGCTTATACCTGATTGGCACATTTAATTTACCTGTAAGTCTCTTGTACAATGGTATCCCTGTACATAGGGCCTGTAAATTAAATGCTACTAGTGGGCCTGCAGCGCTGCTTGCGCCACCCAAAGTAGTAGCCCTTCAAACCTGTCTCAGGCCTGCTATCCCTATGAGCAGGGTGCAATGTATGTAAAAGCCATGTGCCTAGTTGTGTGGCCTGTCCTGGTAGTGCAAACAGCCTATTTGGTGTCTCACTGCTGTGAGTACTGCCTTCTCTTAGGATTGCACTGGAAATGCCCTATCTTATATCAGGGTGGTATTGTCTCATCTATGATGGGTAGCATAGGCATGTATGGTATGGTTGTAATGGTAGTGAGAACTGCTGCTTACTGGTGTAGGTGGATTTTTTATTACCATTATGGAAATGCCACTTCTAGAAAGTGGGCATTTCCCTCTGCTTCTAACTCTGGTGTTTTGCAGCTTGACTCCAATTCACGTCTGGGGAAGAGTGACAGCTGTGCTTTGTGCATACGTTTCAGACAACCTGTACAAAGGGGAGGGTGGAGGTGTCACAAAAGTGCATCTGCATATTGAATGGTCTTCCTGGGCTGAGAGAAGGAGAGGCGGGGCACATCTGCATTTGTAAAGGCTGTGCCCTGGCCTCACACAAAGGGCTTGTTTACCCCCACTGATATCTGGAGACTGTGCTGGAGGAGAAGGGGACACTCCTAGACCCAATTAGGTCCGGTTGGGACCTCTTCTCTCCCCTTTGTAACAGTTGTGCAAAATTAGTACCGGGGTTTTTCGCCCATGTTTATAGAGCACTTTTGGAACTGGAACCAAATCTCTGCCAGAGAGGCTACTGGACTGTGCAAAGGACTCAACTGGACTGACCTGTTTGTTGCCCTACTGCCTGGCTTCTGCTAGGTGGCACAAAGGACTCATCTGGATCGCTCTTCTGCTTGTTGCCCTGCTGACCAGTTGCCCCCCTATGCTTGGCTGGACTAGAGAGATCGCCCCTACCTCACTGTGGGGTGCTGGTTTTTTACTCCTTGGGATCTCTTCATACCAGCACGTGGTGAGTGCTGCAATTCCCTCAGGTTAATTCAGGCAGAGACGAGAGAGAGGCAGGAGCCACACTGTGGCTTCAGTGGTCCCTCGGTGGGCGTCCTGCTCACCAGAGGATTGTGGAGAGCTCTCCTGGCTGAGGGAGAAATCTGCGGGTCCCAGGAAGCTGACAGTAGAATTCTGAGCCAGGAGGCTCATCCCGCCGGACCCCCCTTTCTACTGCTTTGGCCCACAATCGGGAGGGAAACCTCATCAGAGGTCCCCCCACTTCTGCAGGGCCCCCTGTTTGTGTTTGTGGCTCGCAGGCGGGGTGGTGACCTCACCTGAGGTTCCCCAATCCCACTGGGCCCCTCCAAATATTTTGGGTGACTTGTGGGCGATGTGGAAAACTCATCGGAAGTCCCCTGTTACGGCTGGGTTCCCCCTCCTCTCCCACTGCATTTTATTGCCACATAGCAGGCTGCGGTTGCGACCCTCGACTGAGGTCCCCAGCCCTGCAAGTATTATACGAGGATTGGAGCGCAAGAGCTCTGGACTTGGAACACGGACGTGCCCCCATTTTTGCCACCCTCATTCCTTGTTGTGGTGTCTGGGGTGAGCGGACCATACTTGCTGGTTCTGGTAAGAGAAGCATACAGTGGTAGTTACACGTAGTTTGTTTCTTATGACAATGTCTAGGCCTATGATTATATGCCTATTGCGCCATGTGCATTCTTGGGGAGCTGTCAGGTTATACTCATCCATGATAGTGGTTTGGAAGCTATGATCATATGTTTTACCCTGATATGTGCATTTTAGTAACACTGACAACCTGGCTTCTTATGTTGCAGGACAACCAGTAACCTATGTGTTTTTATTGTGACTACTGTGGGTGTTCACAGAGTAATAGTACCTGAGTAATGTTCTGACAACTGCTTGCGTAGCAGTGTATTACCATTCCATGGGGTGTTTGGTCTAATGATGTTTTGTACAATACAGTTTATTTTTATTTAACTTGGTGTTGTGTTTCTTTTGTGGTGTACATATTGCGTCACATGTGTTTTGTGCAATCTCTTAACACATTACCTCCTGGTTAGGCCTGACTGTTCGTGCCAGGCTACCAAGGAGGGTGAGCAGGGGTTATCCTGGGTGTGTAACCCCCTCGCCCTGACTAGAGTGGGTGGGTTCTGCCTGGCTTAAGTGCATAGCCTAGCCAACCAGAAACCCCATTTCGATCATTGTTGACAGCGGTGAGGATAGGACTTGCACTTGCACAATACCATTTTGACTCATTGTTGCACCACAAATTGCACTTAGACAATTACATGTTCTAATTTATTTTGTTGATTCTCCTGTTTTCTCAAACCAGTCATTTTAAATTATTACTTCTGTTTCAGACTATTGCACTTGGGACTCTTGTTGTTTTACACCTGTGTTTGTTCTCATCAAAATGGAATCTACCTTTGACCCAGATGAGTTGTTGCTCTACAATCTAGTGGAGTTAAAGGGATTCTGCACGGAGAGGGGCATATCTGTAAGTGGGGAATCCAGTATAAGGGAACTTCAGAGAGTCCTGTTTAATATTGAAGAGGCACCCTTGGTAAAAACAGTAAAGGAGGCCACAGCCAACTAGGACGCCTCCATGGGTTAGCTTAGATTGTCTGGGAAGCATAGACAGAGGGGTCCAACTGGGTTCAGATTGGCGTAGAACTGGAACATGCTCAAGCAGGGAGGTCCTTCAAGGTATTTATTGGTCTCCCCTGGCTTTAGACTAGGAGGGGGTTATATTGAACCTGGCCCTTTTCACAAGGTAATTCCCCAAACTTTTTGCCGTCAGCCTCCTCTGACCCTTTTTGCTGACGTTATGACTCTGGCCAGTTTATCGCTGCTACAGGCCTTAAAAACTTCATACAAATGTTACTAGAACTACAGGTAGAGTAACTTGAAAAATCTACTCAACCATTACTGTAATGTACTTGATCCGTAAATGGGTCTCAATTGTGTGACCCTAGGCGAATATTTTACTTCACAGAGTTACCTTTTTCTTCATTCTCACATATCAGTGTACCTTCAAATATGTAAGCTCTGCCTTTCTGCTGTTCTTAAAAACATCTTCATTTGATAAAATGGACTAAACGTTTGCTCCATGTGTAAAAAGAATCTAGCCGACCTATAGGGGACACATGATCCATTACATGCCTCTTAGTTTACCAATGGCATTGCTACCAGGGCAGGAGTATTTATAGGTTTATGTTTAGGTTTATGAAGCATACAGTGGTGGTTACATGCAGTTTGTTTCCTATGACACTGTCTTGGCCTATGATTATACACCTATTGCGCCATGTGCATTCTTGGTGAGCTGTCAGGTTATACTCATCCATGATAATGTTTTGGCAGTTATGATCATATGTTTTACCATGATATATGCATTTTAATAACAATGACAACCTGACTTCTACTTATGTTGCAGGATAACCAGTAACCTATGTGTTTTTATTATGATTACTGTGGGTGTCCACAGAGTAATAGTACATGATTAATGCTCTGACAACTGCTTGTGTAGCAGGGTATTACCGATACATGTGGTGTTTGGGCGAATTATGTTTTGTACAATACAGTTTATTTTTACATAACTTGGTATTGTGTTTCTTTTGTGGTGTATATATTGTGTCACGTGTGTTGTGTAATCGCTTTACACATTGCCTCTGGCTTAGGCCTAACTGTTCGTGCCAAGCTACCAAGGGGGTGAGCAGGGGTTATATTGGGTGTGTAACTCCGTTGCCCTGATTAGAGTGGGTTGGTTCTGCCTGGCTTAAGTGCATACCTTAGCCAACCAGAAACCCAATTTCTAACAATTATGTTGATGTTGGTTGTTTGGACACATAGGCGGTCATTATGAACATGGCGGTAAACACCGTTCCCCGCCGTGGTGACTTTGAACAGAAGACCGCCATTGGCAGAGAACAGAAACCCGCCATATAATGATGCAAAAATCTGAATCTGTCAAAAATGTCCCAGCCACCAGGCACCGCCAGGACCTTGTCGGCAAAAATGCAGGACATCCCACCCTGCCACCGCCGAGCACACAAACTCCCCGCCTTCCAAATAATGATGCAGAAATCACTGCGGCGGTCAATGGAAGTCGAACTACCATTAGTGGTACAGACCGCCACGGCCCTCAAGGGGACCCAACAGTATGAATTGCACACATTGGCAAGTTTGAAACCCACACACCTGACACACATCTGCAACACTATAAAACACTCACAGACACACCCCACAATCATTTGCAACGCCATTAGGACAACTGAGATTGAGAACTCCACAAGCAGACACTGAACACCACAACAGACGAATCACACACCCAACCACACAACAGCACCCTACCCTAGATCCACACAAAACACCACTCAGAACACACACCATGGCACCCCCCAAACACTCACGCTTCACAGAAACGGAGCTAAGGACCCTGGTGGAAGAGATACTGAAGGTCGAGCCACAATTATTCGGGGCACAGGTCCAGCAAACACCCATCGCCTGGAAGATGGAGTTATGGTAGACCACTGTCAACAAGGTCAATGCAGTGGGACACCATTCACGCACGAGGGACCACATCCGCAAGATGGAACGACCTGCGCAGGAAGGTGAGGGCCATGTCATCCCGGCACAACATTGCAGTCCAGAAGACTGGGGGAGGACCTCCGCCAACACCACCCGACTACACTGACTGGGAGGAAAAGGTACTGGCCATCCTGCACCCTGAGGGCCTCACTGGACTCACTGGAGGAATGGAGTCGGGGAAGTCGTCTACAGTTACCCCTTATCCACCACACCTGTAATGCATGCACCACCCCACCCCTCCAACATCAACCAGGACCACTACCCCACCCAGGCCACAATCACAACATCCAGTCACCCCGCATGCCCACAAACCCACTAACAGGCCAACATCCCTCCCCATGTGCACAGCCGCCCACCCCTGCAAGGACTCACAAAGGCACTACACCACCCACAATGCACCTCCACATCCTAAGCAAAATGCAACGGCAACCTCACAAAGGCACCCTAAATGACCCAAAAGTGGAAAACCTCCCCAAAACAGCCCAGTCCTGTGCACCCCATCCGATTATACAACTGTAACAGACATGTCCATTACCCCCACGGACAGGACAAGGAGTGGCAGTGCCCCACGTGTAGACAGAGGCACCACCCAAGACTCTGGAGAGGGAACCCTGGACAGTGAGGAATACCCTGGCCCCTCACACAGTCCTGGACTGTCACCATCCAGCAGCCCCACCCAGGACACCATTGACACCCCTACCACACACCCACCAACATCAGGCCAGAGCAAACGGACCCACATCTGTGTATCCAGGCCACAGACTGGTGGAACACAAGGACAGAGGCCACAGTCACCACCTACCAACCGGCAGGAAGAAGATGGCCCCAGTACAAGTGGTACTGCCAGACCTGTGCGGGGGACACAGGCACAGGGGGCTAGGCCTAATGGGGGCATCAGTGGCCCAGGGGGAGGCCACAGGATGGATGCTGCAGCCCAGGACGTCATCTCTGAGGTCCTGGGAGCATACCACCATACCCAGGACAGATTGGCCCAGATTGTGGCCACCCTGGAGCAGAGTCAAAGGCTGCAGAGAGACCAACAACAAGAGACCTTGGAGCAGTGGAAACTGCACAATGCCACTATGGCCACCATAGCAGGTGCGCTGTTGCACCTTGTCCCAATCCAGCCTAAGACCGCCACAGACCAGGAAGCCCCCACTACAGGCCAAGATACAGACCGGCCAACAACAGCAGCAGCAGCAACTGGACTTGTGTCACCATCTGAGGACACACAGGAGACCTACATCTCAACCTCTACAGGCCAACACCAGGTACCCAGATGGTCCCTCAGGCCAAGATATGGCACTGGAGCACCTGCCAAGACCAAGGCCCCCTCTAAGAAGTGACTCTGAAAAGAACTGTCCTCCAAGTGTGCCACTGAACCACCATCAACATGGTGCAATAACAACCCCAAAACTTTAAATAACAGATGGACATATCACCACTGCCAACAAACGCTGAGACCATGTAGCCAATATGGACATCCACCAGTAGCCCACCCCCATCACTGTAAAGTGCACAATGGCATACCTGACACCAAATAAAACACCTGTTCACCAATGTAAATGTCCTCTGTCATTATGTTCAATCAAATGGAAGTGTGAATGCATTGTACTTGAATTCATTTATTCATATCTTAATTACAGATGGCTGTTCATGCTTATGGGGTTTGGGACAATAGGGCCTGCATAGGGCAAATGAGAAATTAATAACGGTGTAGTAATGGCCAAAATATCTACCCCCTGCCATCCAGAAATGTTGTAGTGGAAGTGACCTCATACCACTAGTGGTTGTCGTAATAGCGCAAGGCGGTGTTCACCGCTGTGCGACCATTCATTGGTTAACATGGTTGTCAATGGGGATTATTAGCTTATCATGATCACCGCCGGTGGTGACGGTGCACACTGCTGCGGAGCGTACGCCATCTCGTCACCAAAACTTCACTTGACTCCCAGATTACGTGCATGCAGGTACTCCACTGAGTGTGCTGCTGTGTCCTGCCTCTGGTCCTGGAAATGGCACGAGTGGCAGGGGAAAGGGCCCGCCCTTCACCAGCGAGGAACTGGACAAGTTCAATGGTCGACCAGAGGTACAGGTGAGTAGGTGGATTGGGGGCATGGATGTGTGTCATGGTGGTAGATGGCTGTAAACATGTGTGCACGTTTGACACTGTACAGTCGTGGGATTCATGACATGCTGCATGAGTGAGGTCCTGTTATGCTGTTGTGAGTGTCCGTCCCACAGGGGCGTGTAGCCAGCTGTATGTAATGTGCATAGTCTGACCTCTGGGTTCCTTTTTCTGTGTGTCCCATATAGGTCAGCACTCATCTGAAGAGGGGACTCTGGCATGCCATCGCCAGGGAGGTGCAGACCCTGGGGGTCTACAACTGGCAGAGCACCCACTGCAGGAAGCGTTGGGAGGACCTGTGGCGCTGGACGAGGAAGACCTGCGAGGCCCAGCTAGGGAAGTCCTCCCAACGAGGAAGGGGTGCCCGTCGGGCACTGACCCCCCCTAATGCACCACATTCTGGCAGTGGCGTATCCGGACCTGGATGGGCGCTTGAAGGCTGCACAGCTGACACAAGGGGTTGAGTACAGAAACCATTGTATGCCCTCTTGATGGATTTGTGAGTGTGCTGTGGTATATATGCTGTCTAGTGGCAGGGACTCTGACTGATGTCCTTTTACATAATGGGCCCCGTGGGGAGTTGGGTTGTAAGGGTCAGGTCTGCAGTACTTCAGGTCCTTCCGTGATGTAGGAAATAGCTGTAGAGCAGGGTTGTGGCCACTAGTCAGGGGCATAGCAATGTGTATAGCGGTAGGTGCTGCATGGTGGAATATTTGCAGGGTGGGTGTATGTGTGAACCAGTTATGTACCTCCATTCAGCTATTTACAAGTGTCTCTCCTGTTTTGTCTCCCCATCCCTGTTCTCTTGTGTTGTCTGTGTACATCAGCATCATCTGGTGAGGGAGCTGAGGCACCGGCGAGTGGGGGTGCAGCAACCCACAGTTCCACAGAGGCAGAGTCGAGCGACGCCAAGGGAACCAGTGGGTTGGAAGGCAAGGGGAGTACCACAGGGGAGGCAACTACCACTGGAGGTAGTGACTCTGATACCTCCTCCGATGGGAGCTCCCTGGCGGTGGCAGACCCTAGTGGGCCCACCCATTCTGTGTCATCATCTGCCACCCCCATACCATTACCGCCCTCCCATTTGCGCCCCACCGAGTTGCCCGTGCCCGCTCACCCAGAAGGGTGGGTGTCTCCTTCGCCCCAGACACCTCATCCCCTGCCCCAGTCAGCCTTGCTGCCCTCACGGAGGAGGCTATTGACCTCCTGAGGACCATCTCTGTAGAGGAGACAACCATCGTCAATGCCATCCAGGGGCTAACATCAGAGGTGCAGCAGACCAATGCCTACCTGGATGGCATTCACGGTGCCGTGTCTAGCCTACAGAGATCTTTTCAGGCTCTAGCCTCCTCTTTGACGGCAGCCAGTGTCCCTGGTCATTCCGTCCACCTTCCAACCACCTCTACCCCTTCCAGCACCCCACTCCCCTCACCCGTTCCAGGTGCACATTCTAACAGCCATGCACACACCTCAACACACAAGAAGCACTCTGCAAAACACAAGCACCACACTTCCCACCACAGGCATACACACAGCCAACATACAAAGGCACACAAACACCAACATCCGCTTCCCCCAGTGTGCCCACCTCTTCCGCATCTGTTGGATTTCTGTTGCTCATGGAGCCTAATTAAAGTTTGTGTGGCCAGTGTAGGTTTTGGCACACTCTGGATCCGTGGTTCATCGTTTCTTTGTGGGGAGGTGTTGTGCACATGTGTGTACTTTGGGCAGGTTTAATTTGCCTTGTGTCGGGTAAGTACCTCTTGCTCTTGGGTGTATGGCTTGTGCTGTTGTGAGGGGTTGTGGGTGCGTTGCGGGGTGGGTGGAGTGGGTGGGTATGTAACTGTGCCCTTTCTTTCCTTGTTTAGTAGGTTATGGTACGTACCGTCGTCGTCTTCATCGTGGTCTCGGTTGTGGAGGCATATGGCAAGGAGCAGGGTTGGCATGATTTGCAACTCTCTCTCCATGTCTGCTTTGGCGTGTTGTGTGAGCCTACGCTGAGTGTTTCCTTTTCTTTGGTTTGTTTCCACCGGGCTTTGCGTGGCGGTGGTTCCTGCCCCGGACCTGACGGCGGTCTAGTGCTTCATTATTTGATGGGCGGGGAGGGCCTTTCCTTCGGCCTGTGGGTGGCACTCCTCTGCTGGCGGTGAGTGGTTTTCAGGCTGCCTGTTTTTCAGGTGATTCATTATTTGGCGGTCCGGACCACCTGACTGTTGGCGGTAGTTAACGCCACCGCTAGTGGAGCGGTGTTTACCACCATGTTCATAATGAGGGCCATACTCTTTGCTTATGGTTAATGAGTAGGGACAGTTTATAGCAGAGTTATAGCCATGACTACCTAGGTGATAGGTTATAGTAGAGATAAAGCCATGATTATTTAGATTCAAATTAGGGTGCACCTTGGGAGATCACCAGAAGACTGGAAGTGACTAGTAACGTTATTGACCTGGAACGTAAGGGGACTGAATATCTACCACAACAGGCAGAGAGTACATATATGCTTGAGAAAGCTCATGGGGTAAGTTGCATACTTAGTGATAGAGTTTCTGGTGTTGCAAGGTTGGTGAGGCAATAGAGAATGCAGTTTTACCCCACCCCATTGAGAATTCCAGTCGTAATGTGATCTGTGCATACACCACTGTTTTACGTAGGTGCAGTGGGAGGAGATATAGAAACATTTTTAAGGCTCACTGCAGCATATCACAAGAGCCCACCAACGAAGACACCTGTTATTGAAAGGAAAGCCGAGAATCAGATTTGACCCCCAGATTCCTTACTATGGAGACTGGATGAGGGGAAGATGGTGAAGAGAGAGCCAACATCTCTCAAATCAAATAGATTGAAAAGACCCAAACAGCAGAAAATCCTTCTTTAAATCTTTAAATGACTGGCATGCATTTCCAAGACCGATAGTAAGTAGGCTTTAAAGGTTCATGCAAGGCAGCTGACTGCCTCTCAAAGGAGAGGAACAGCATGGTGTTGTCTGCATAGGAAACCACTTTGAATCCAAATGACTCAACCACCAAAGCCAGGCGAGCTATATAGATGTTAAATAAAGCCAGACTCAAAGATGAGCCTTGAGGAACATCCCAGTGACGTGGCTTAGTGGCTGAGGAAAATATATTTAAGCGCCCAGCCACCCACTCCAGTATTCTCCAGGAGCTGGAGTAAAATAGCTTGGCAGATGGTAATGACTGCTGCTGGCAGATCCAATAAGATCAAGGCAGCACTCTTACCACTATCCAGTTTGGAATAATCGGATACTTCTAGCTGTGCTGTCTCCAGGCTGGCGGAATCAGGATTGAAGGGGGTACCGCAGCTTATGTTGTTCCAGGAACTCTGAAAGATGGGTGTTAATCACCTTCTTGAGCATTTTGGTAGCTGTTGGTACAAGAAGAATGGGAAGTAGAACAGCATATTGGGCTGAAGGCTTTTTATCACCCTGCCCTGGTTCCAAATAGATAGCACCATGGCTGAAGATAAAGACGTGTTAAAGACTTTATTGAGAACTGGACTGAAAACTTTTACTGCTGGTGACAACACTGTGGGAGGGCATGGATCAATCAGGAACCAACTTACACTTCAAAATAGCAGCTTCAGACTCTGCGAGAGAGATAGCCTTAAACTGGGGTAAAGTGCATGGTTCCAGAGCGAGTATAATGGCCAACATACGCTCTGAAGAACACCGCAGCAGCTCCTCCAGGTTCATCTGAAGCTTGATAATTTTGTTGTCAAATAAATCTGCCTGTTATTGCAGAGATCCTGGGAAAGTAGGACTCCCCTTGTACATGCCTTAGTGATTTGAAAGTTAGCCTGAGGCCCATTAGAGGCAGAACTAATATTGGAGTCAGATTTCAGAGCTTAGGCTGCTTTGATCGTGGCATAATACATTTTCAAGTCCACCTTTCCACTCTCTTTCCAACCTCTTGCATGTCCTTTTGTCAGTGGCTAAGGTCTGGGGAAAAAATTAGGCTGACAGACCATGCTTACAGCCCTTTCGAATCTGTAGAGAAATGAGCGAGTCTTAGATCAACTGAAGCCAACCTGTTACTTCCTCCACATCTAGGTCAATATCTCCTTATAAAGAAGGCACTGCTCTCCCCAAAATCCCCAAAAGCTTATTAGGCTTGATCTGATTCTGAGCCCGAAAAGATGAGCTACGAGGAGGCTGGTTCTGCTGGGTTTTAACCCCCATGGTCCAATGAAAAGTGATGAAGAAGTGACTGGACCATCTTTCTGGTCTGGATTCCAGTAGGATAATGGGGAAGTTTGAGAATACCAGGTCAGTGGTATGGGCTGCCCGGCATGTTGGGGTGGCCATGGTTTGGGAAAATTGAGAGAAGTCATCTTATCTAGCAGACCTGAAGCACAGCTATTTGCAGTGTTAGCAATTTGTAGATTTGAATTTCTCCAGCTCTGTAAAACTAGCTTGCTGGATCAACAGATGTACCATTGCTTCATCAAGAGAATTGATAAACTTGCCGGCATGGAAATAGATCATTGCACCTACTATTAACAGCTGGGGGTACACTGACAAGCAAAAACCGTGGCCTTCAGCCCAACAGTTTCTAGTAGGGAAAATTAGTGCAGCGTAAGGCTTGTTTAAAGGCAAAGGCAACCCCCCTTGCCTATCCTGTTTTTCCTATCAAGATGAACCATGGACTTATCCCGAGTGAATTTCTGCCGCTATGTCAGGGGCGGATGGCTCCTGAAACCAAATCTTGATCATGAATAAAAACATCATGCTGGGCATCACACAGCATGTTATGAGTGTGAAGAGCATGCTTAGCGACCTAGCTTTAATTAAGGCCGCTGAGATGTGGTGCAGAGACGCCCTCATCCCTGAAAATCCTGTCCAACTTACCTTCCCTGGGCTTCAGTACTATCCAAAGGCAGAGATTCATACTAGCAAGTCTTGTGACAACTCCTGCACATGGCAGCCCCTAAATAATTGCTCACCAACAGATTCTTTTGACATGTCATGACTGGCCTAAGAGCCTGAAGCGAGTGTGAGGAGTAAGCGCACTGCACTGCTTATGTTGAATGCCTACAGGCAGCATGAGTAACACTGGTTGCAGAGTGAACGGGCGCGGACAGGCTTGCCTTTGGTGTACCTTTGGCATGCCAGTGGCACACTCACTTTAAACATCTGAGCAGTAGCACTTCTTATGCAGTGAGACATCATGAAAACCCTCAGACAGCTAAAGAGCAAATCCACTAAACTAGTGCCTGTAGTCACCTGTGTGAGAGCATAAAATTCATACTAATATTCTTCTCATACGTAATCATACTTATATTTTAATATATAAAATGCTTAATGATAAAAAGAATGTTTTTAAAAAAATATATATATATATTTTTATTACATTTTTGCTTTAATTCTGCTTCCAACATTTACTAGTCACTTTGTACAGGTATATTAAATCAATAACGTTGCTGATACACAGTTTAACACATTAACTTGACAACTTAACTGAGGTCATTATCGCACATTAAATGAGGAGTACAGAAATAGTTCCTGAACAGTCGCTCGCCAAGATGTAAATATGGGCACTTTTCCACTACATCAGGTATATACTCTTGTGGAACTGGCGCTTATGCGCTGCGTGGGGAAAGATCTTGAGCGGAGGGGGTGTGCGTATTGAGTGTGGGGTATATAACTTGCGTTATGACGTGGAAACACAGCTCCTCTGTGGGCGATCATTATGGATCACCCTTGGCATAAATTCAGGCGCAGGGAGGTGCCAATCATTCCGGTGATTCTCATTTAAAGAGTCCCTAGTTGGGCAGGGTGGAGAGCGGTCAGGGCTGACTACTATTTGCAGTTGTTTGTGTGCATTAGTTCAAGGCGGTTTCTCGTCGCTTTTGGCGTCTAGTCTATCTATCAGGATCTCCCACGCCTCACTGCCCCTCTGCCGGGGTCCCATTTTTGTGTTCCTTAGCACCATCAACTCTGCGCTGGCCCATCTTAGTGTTGTGTTGTGCCAGGACGTCAGGTCCGGGGCAATGGCCGACTTCCAGTTCATTGCTATCAACCTCTTGTACATTACGAAAGCTAGATCAATAAACTTATGTAGGTGTTTGTGTTTTTTGTCTCTATTTCTCAGGCCTAGTAAACAGGATTTAGGCTCTACTGTGAGTGCCGGGCCTGTCAATTCAGATACCTTTTCCACTATTGCGCTCCACTTTACACGCACTAGGGGGCAGTCCCATACCATGTGGTAGAAATGTGCCAGCGGGGCTCGGCACCTTGGGCAAGCTCGGTCCGAGGTGGGGAACATACTTTTAATGCTGGCTGGAGAGAGGTATGTTTGGTGTAGATAATTTAGTTGCGTATATCTGAACCTAGGGTTTCTCAAAACTCCCTTAGTATGTAGTAGGACACAAGGCCATTCCTCCTGTGTGATCGGGAGTGGGAGCACCTCGTTCCACTTAGTTAGTGCCTTCCCCAGGACGGGTACCGTTTCTTTATTCAGTGCTTTGTACAGGTTCGACACTATTTGCAGTTGGCCGTCGTATTGCAACATATGGTGTACTGCAGTGGAGGTCGTGGGTTCCTGTTCTCCCGACCCCCACATCTTCTTTATAGTGTGGCATAGGGCATGATATGTCATAAATTGCCCTAGGTTTACTGCTGTGAGGTCGCGTATTTCTTCGAAGGTCATTAATTTCCCTTCTTCGAAGTAATCACTGACCTTCTCGATGCCCGCCTCTGCCCACACCGCCAAAGACCTTCCTCTGTCTCCCCCAGCCCAGCCCGGGAGGGCCCCTAGTTGCACTAGAGGGGAGTACGGGAGTGCGCGGCGTCCACCCTGAATATACCTCTTCCAGCATGCATGCGCTACCTGCAATTGTGGTTTGACGGCTATTCCCTTCGGGGCTCCGGCTGCCATCCATGCGACCAATGGTTGCCACTCAGGTTGGCCAACGCCCCTGCCGACTCCGCTAATGTGGGTCTATGTATCCAGTCTAGTACCCACTGGAGCTGGGCAGCCGCATAATAACGCTCGAAATTTGGGGCTCCCATTCCTCCCTCGGCTACTGGGCGCTGTAGTGTGGTGAGTGCGACGCACGTTCTGCCTCCTGACCAGATGAGTTGCAGCAGTGCACCGTTTAGTTAACGGAAAAAGCTCTTGGGGACTAGGAGTGGCAACGCAGAAAAATAATATAGGAGCCGGGGGAGTATCAGCATATTTGCTATTGCAACTCTGCCCATTGGTGACAATGGCAGCTTGCCCCAGAAGCGAAGTGATCCCTTAATGGAGGCAAGTGCTCTCCCCAGGTTACCGTCTCTGAGGTCCTCCGGTTTATGGTATATTTGGACCCCCAGGTATTTAAATGAATCAAAGCACCATCTCAGGCGCCCGGACAGGGTTGTAGCTCGGTTTGACAATGTCCGTGCGACAAGGAGAAATACGCACGATTTTTCCCAGTTTACTACCAGTCCGGACATTGTGCCGAACTCGGCAAGGAGTGTCATTACTGATGGTATTGTCTCACTTCCGTTACGGAGATATATTAAGGCATCGTCTGCGTACAGAGATATTATGTGTTTCGTCCTGTTCCTCTGTATGCCCCATTCCTCCTCCCTCGATCTCAGGCGAGTGGCCAGGGGTTCCATGGCGATAGCAAATAGCAGGGGGATAGGGGGCATCCCTGCTTAGTGCCTCTTGCAATTGGGAAACTTTCGGATACCGTTCCGCCTGTTCTAACCCGTGCTTGTGGCCCGGAGTACAATGTCTGCACCCATTGTATAAATTTTGGGCCGATTCCCATTTCCCGCATGGTATCGAATAGGAAATCCCACCCCAACGTATCAAAAGCCTTTTCTATGTCCAATGATAGTACCATTTCGTCATATGCCCCTGGGGGGGAGCTTCCCATCACTCCCAGTAGTCGGCGAGTGTTTAGGAATGTATTGCGTTTGGGAATGAAGCCATTTTGATCTTCGTGTATCAGTGTGTGGATGACAGGGGCCAGCCTGTTGGCCAATATTTTGCCCAGAATTTTACAGTCGGTGTTTAATAGTGATAGTGGTCTATATGATTTGACATCTGTGGGGTCCCGTCCCTGCTTGGGCAGGACCGCTATCACTGCTTCTCTCTGTGTGGGGGGCAGTACCTTGTGTCTCCAGGCCTCTTCGTATACTTTTAATAGATGGGGCTTCAGGAGGACCGAATATTTCGCATAGTATTCCATTGGAAGGCCATCCATACCTGGTGCCTTGTTTCTTGGCATTTATGTTAATGCGGCTTCTAGTTCCGCAGCACTCAGTGGGGCTTCTAGTTCTTCAGCGTGTTCCTGAGATAATTGTTTTAAATGAGCGCCAGATAGGAAAGTTACGAGCTGACCGGGTGTAAAATCCGTGCGTTTAGTGTATAGGTTAGTGTAATAGTCCCTGAACACCCTATTTATATCTGCCTGTGTGGAGACCCACTCATTATTGTCTAGTTTTATAGTCCCTATTGGAGTCTGTTGCTGGGTTCCCTTTAGGAGCCAAGCCAGCAATCTGCCCGACCCGTCCCCCTCAGATTGTTGACGCATTAAATGATACTTATAATCATGTTTGCGGAGGCGGGAGTCCGCTTCTTTGTATTTTATGGGTGTTTCTTTTAGTGTGGCGTATGGTGCTTCATTACCGGCTATCGACACTTCGAGTGTTCTCAGTTCCTTCTCCAATTTGCTTATCTCCGAGTGTAGGGCGCGCCTGACACCCCAAGTGGATGCCATGCAGAACCCTCTTACCATTGCCTTATGTGCCTCCCATTCTGCTGCTCTTGTGTTTGCGGAGTCAGAGTTGACTTCCCAGTATTGCTTTAGTGCTGTGCCTAGTCCCTCTGCGTAGGCCTGGTCTTGGAGCGCATCTGGCTGCAGCCGCCATGTGGAAATTACCTGGCGGGTCCCGCCCCAACCCAGGGTTATTTTGAGCGAGGAGTGGTCCGACAGTGTCGTGGCTAAATATTCTGACACCTTTGTCAGCGCGCATATGTCAGTAGTGCCCCAGAATATATCTATTCTTGTGTGCACCTTGTGTGGCACAGAATAAAATGAGTATTCTCTCTGCCTGGGGTGTTGTATTCGCCAAAGCTCATGGAGTCTCATGTCTTCCGCCCATTTCTGTAGTGGGTTCTTGGTGCTTCTGGATATTACTGCTGATTTAGGAGGAGCTGATCTGTCCAACTCTACGTCAGGAAGACAATTAAAGTCACCCCCCCATATGGTGGGCGCTGCTGGGTTGTCTAGTAATGCCGGGGTGAGCGACTCCAAAAATCTCGCCTGCGCATTGTTGGGTGCGTATATCCCTATGAGAGCTAATTGTCTCCCATCTAGGTGACCTTCCACTATCACATACCTGCCCCCTGTGTCAATCTTGTGTGAGGTTCTGGCAAACAGGACAGCTCTTGCTATCCAAATCAACACCCCCCTGGCATACGCTGAGTGTGTTGTGCCTGTGACCTGCCCGCCCCATTTCGTCTGAATCTCTTGTAATTCATCTTCCATTAAGTGTGTTTCTTGTAGGATAGCTATGTGGGCCTTTAGGCGCTTGAGGCGTGCATGAACTTGCGCTCTCTTGCTCGGTGTAGACATTCCCCTTACATTCCACGTAATTATCTCATATTGTTGTGCGTGTGCGATGGTTTGTTGAGCCATATTTCCCTTTGTGGTGTCGAGTTCATTTGCTCCCTCTTGGGTCCTATTTCCTTCCAGCTGTCTGCGCATTTTACTAGGACTTTGTCTAGAGCTGGCGAGCGCGTTAGTGTACCCTGCTGGCAGTGTTGACCTCGTCTAACCCCTTTAACTCCCACTGTCCCACCCGCCCTGTTTACTAATCCCTCTAACTGATTGCTACCACTCAAACTTAAAGAAAAAAGAAAAAAAAGTAAGAAAAGAACCCCATCTTTGTTGCTTGGTGGGGTCAGTATCCGTTCGGATACTCGTGGGTCGGCACTCATTCGGGTCGGGTGTGTCACCTGTGCGGAGCACACACCCTTCCTCAGACCTGGTCTGTGAATGTGCACGTGCATTGGCGTGAGCACCCCTGGGAGGGCCCTCTCATTTATCTGTCACCCCCTCCCCCCTTTTGCTGCCTATTGCGCTTGAACCCCTATGATCACTGGTGAACAGTTTAAAAAGATACTTTTCGGAGCCAGTGCGGCTTGTGTTACGATTCCTGCTTCAGCCGCTTCGGGATTCTGGACTCCTAATATCCTGTCCGGTTTCTGACAGTCTCGCTTTTACTGCATTGTTCAATTCACAGTTCGCCCGCTGTTCTTGAAGTGACATCTGGGCCCCTGAGCGCTTCTGTGATTGTTGAGGTTGAGTTGGTCGATTCCGAGTCTGATGCAGATGTAGGGGTCGTCCGGAGTGTCTCAAAGGGGTTTTGCATGAGTATCGGAGTTTGTTTTAGTATTTTCGCTCTTTCTTCTGCCGCCTGCTTCTCAGTGGGCTGGCCCCTTGGGCGTCTCTTGCTGCGTTTCCTTGTTGCGGTGGTGGTCCATTCCTTCTCTTCAGGTGCACCCTCGTTTGATTGCGCGATGCCTTTGGCATGCATCCATGTCCAGGCATCTTCTGGGGAAGCGACATATGCGTGCGGTCGTCTAAGCTCACCTTCAGTTTAGCTGGAAAGAGGAGAGCGTACTTAATGTTGTGCTCCCGGAGTCGTTGTTTGATTTTCACGAAAGAGTTCCGCCTGTTCTGTACTTCTTGATTGAAGTCCGGGTATGCGTGGATCACTGCATCCTCGAATTGAAATGGACCTTTATTGCGGAAACGCTGTAGTATCAAGTCACGATCCCGGTAATTCAGGAGTCTCACTATTAGAGATCTAGGAGGCTGACCCGGGAGTGGGGGTCTGCCCGGGATTCTATTTGCTCGTTCTACCGAGAAGAACTTGGAGGGGGAGCCATTCACTACCTCTTTGATTAGCCATTGCTCTGCTGTTAGTTCCGGGTTTTGTTCAGGGGGGAACTCCGGTATCCCCACTAGGCGAATGTTGTTACGTCTGGATCTGCTTTCTCCTTCTTCGGCCCGTCTCCAAAGGATCTTTACTTCCGGGTCCAATCGTTGTATTTGTTTCTGATTGTCTGTTACTGTTGGACCTGTCGCTGTTCGGGTATCCTCCGTTGTTTTCACCCTCTCTGACAATTTCCGGTGGTCCACTCTAAATAGATTTAAGTCTTGCGTTACTGCGTCTATCTTATATTCTAAGGAAGATTTAGGGGGTCATTCTGACCTCGGCGGTAAAAGGCGCTTACCGCCAGTCAGAAGACCGCCATAACACCGCCGCGGCCGCGGGAAACCGCCACGGTCATTCTGACCCGCAACAGGCAAACCGCCAAAAACCCGACATCCACAAAAGTCCGCCACACCAACGGCCAGCGAAAAACTGGCGATGACCAAACCGCCACCGTCACGCCAACAGAAATACGCCCATTCCATTACGACCCACGAATCCACGCGGCGGTCTTTCAACCACGGTATTCCATTGGCGGTACACACCGCCGCGGTCAAAATACACACACAGCTCCAAAACACTGCCACATTGGTCATTTTGAAACACACACACCTGATCCACATACAAACACCACTCCCACACACCCAACACAATATAAAACACACACCCACATCACCCACAAACCCCTACGACCACCATTTTTTGACTAAGGCCAGAGAGAGACACCACCAGCTAGTACAGAGCATTCACAGGCACATAACACTATCACTCACACAACATCCACGCACAAAACACCACACACCACCACACTCACCACACTCATCACCACAAACGCCACCCCACACCTCATCCACACCACCCCATGGCACCCCAAAGACACCCCAGGTTTTCAGACGCTGAACTCAGGGTCATGGTGGAGGAAATAGTTCGGGTAGAGCCCCAGCTCTTCGAGGCACAGGTGCAGCACACCACCATTGCCAGGAAGATGGAGCTATGGCAAAGAATAGTGGACAGGGTCAACGCTGTGGGTCAGCATCCACGAAATCGGGACGACATCAGGAAGCGGTGGAACGACCTACGGGGGAAGGTGCGTTCCATGGTATCCAGACACAACATCGCGGTGCAGAAGACTGGCGGCGGACCCCCACCTCAACCCCCAGAATTTACAACATGGGAGGAACAGGTCTTGGCGATCCTGCATCCTGAGGGCCTCGCAGGAGTAGGCGGAGGAATGGACTCTGGTAAGTCTAATCTCAACTACTTCATCCCCCCCACCGGCATGCCAAATCATACCTCCACCCTCCCCCCCACCCCCATCACACATCCTCCTTGCTAATGTCTCACCATCACAACCCACCCATCCCAACACCAAGCCCTGCATGCGACCACAAACCATGGACACCCATCACCTAAGCATGCCCACTGCAGATACCCATCCCCCCCCAAACCACCGTCACAACAGCCCCCACAAGGGAATGCCAGCACTGGGGTACACGGGCACCCACCCATTGCACGCTATGGCACACACAGAAGCAATAACCATACTCTTATACCCCTGCAGGACAAGAACGCCACGACACCGCCCAGGAGGGTCCAGAAATGTCCATTCCACCCCCAGAAGAGGCCCACAGTGATGACAGCAGCTCTGTCTCCCTGGACCCAGATGACCAGCCTGGCCCATCGGGGACCTCGGGACAGTCGGTTCCCCTCAGACAGCCACAGGCCACAGCAGAACTACCCCCCTCTGGGAACACCAGCACAGCACCCACCCAGCGGGCCCATGCCTCTGTCTCCAGGACACGTCAATCAGCGGTGTGTCCACCACTACAGGGCACCCAGGTTAACCCACCACCCCAACAACAACAGGGACCTGGGGGCAGTGGTAGTGGGCACACGGTCCAGGGGACAGAGGCCCAGGGAAACAGTGGAACTGGGAGGGCTACTGTGCGACAGGGGGGGGGACAGGCCCAGGGAACCCACTCTCCACAGGCCCTGTCCTCCATCATGGGAGCATACCACCGCTCCCAGGAGACGATGGCGACGGTCCTGGCCAGGTTCCAGGAGATCCAGGTACTGCAGGAGGAACAGTTTATGGGGTTCAGGGAAGAACTCAGAAACATCAGTTCCGCAATGGGCACCATCGTTGTGGCTCTCAATCAGATTGTCAGCACATTGCGGGACCATGTGGCACCACAAAGGGCCCCTGTCACTAGCATGGACCAAGAACAGGCTACCACCTCCGCCGGCACTAGTGGACAGGAGGCCCCGACACAAGAACAGGCCACCAGAACCCCACCCCCTGCAGAAGGAGAACCACCCCGCAAGCAGTGCCTGACATCTAGGAAGAAGACAGAGTAGGATGCCAAGACCCCCGCCAGGAAAGGATACCCCCTGATTGTCATTCCACTGTCCCACATTGTCACCCTGTCCAACCTTAAACTGCCCCTGCTCCACCTTCCACAGGCATATGGACAATGCACCTGTGAGACTGAAAATCTGGACTCTGCCATGGACATTCGTCCACCATCACCCATCACCGAATTGCAACCATTACCCAAAATTGAGCACTTTAATAAACACACTTATTGCACAAAAATAATCTGGAGTCTGCCTGTATTTTTGAACAAATGTATTACACAGAACCGTGCCAAAATGTCCAGTTACATTGTGATGACAACATACCACTGTCATACAGCTGTAGTCCATGGGGAAACAAAGCAGAGGTCACAGAGTGGGGCCCACATCTCTGAAATTGGAAGGGAAAGTCACAACTCAGTTAACATACACTGGGGGGAAACTCAGACATTAGAGAGGCAGGAGACTTTAAGTAAATGTAAAATGCCGGTGTTGATTCTTACCTGTATGTCATTGAAAATACTGCTGTATCACTGTGTCCCTGTTGTCTGTGTCGTCCTCTTCGTCTTCCTCCTCTTCACTCTCCGCAGGCCCCACAGCTGCCACAACACCACCATCTGGACCATCCTCCTGCAGGAAAGGCACCTGGCGTCGCAAAGCCAGGTTGTGAAGCATACAGCAGGCCACGATGATATGGCACACCTTCTTTGGTGAGTACATTAGGGATCCACCTGTCATATGGAGGCACCTAAACTTGGCCTTCAGGAGGCCGAAGGTCCGCTCGATCACCCTCCTGGTACGCCCATGGGCCTCATTGTACCGTTCCTCTGCCCTTGTCCTGGGATTCCTCACTGGGGTCAGTAGCCAGGACAGGTTGGGGTAACCAGAGTCACCAATTAGCCACACACAGTGTCTCTGAAGTAGTTCCATCACGTAAGGGATGCTGCCATTTCGCATGATGTACGCGTCATGCACTGACCCAGGGAACTTGGCATTTACATGGGAGATGTACTGGTCAGCCAAACAGACCACCTGGACATTCATGGAATGATAACTTTTTCTGTTCCTATACACCTGTTCACTCGTGCTGGGGGGGACCAAAGCAACATGTGTCCCATCAATTGCACCAATGATGTTGGGAATATGTCCAAGCGCATAGAAATCACCCTTCACTGTAGCCAAATCGCCCACCTCAGGGAAAACAATGTAGCTCCACATGTATTTCAGCACGGCAGACAACACTCTGGACAACACCTTGGAAAACATAGGCTGAGACATCCCTGATGAAATGGCCACTGTTTTTTTAAATGACCCACTTGCCAAAAAATGGAGTACTGACAGCACCTGCACTAGAGGGGGGATCCCTGTGGGTTGGCGGATGGGTGACATCAGGTCTGGCTCCAGCTGGGCACACAGTTCCTGTATAGTGGCTCTGTCAAGCCTGTATGTCAGTATGACATGTCTTTCTTCCCTTGTCGACAGGTCCACCAGCGGTCTGTACACGGGAAGATTCCTCCATCTCCTCGCAAGTCCCAGCGGACGGTGCCTAGGAAGGACAACATGGAGCACAGAGTCAATCAACCCACAGGTACGTTCCCACAGCTTGCACAATACACAATTCTCAATGCATTGAATGGCTTGTATGAGTGTTGATGCAAGGCCTAGGTATGTGTGACGCAGTAGAAATTAAGATATGGGGGCCCTTGAAATGGCGGCTGCCTGACCTGTGAAGTGCGACAGTGTGATGTGAGGTCAATGCGCTGGCGTGGCACACCGTGGCGGTAGGCGGTCGAAGACCGCGGCGCAAAGCCGCATTGGTTAACATTGAACCCTATGGGTTTCAGGAGCCAATGAGGATGTGCGCCGGCGGTCGCGGTACGCACCGCCGCGGTACGCACCACCGCGGGCGTGACCGCCATTTCCATCTGCTTAATCACTCGATACCTGATCATCCACAGGAGAGGACCTATACTGCAAGTGCTGCTGTGACCTAGGTCTGGAAGAGACAATGGCTGCTGCGACTGGGGAAAGGGCCCCTGCCTTCACTTCTGAAGAATTGGAGAAACTCGTGGATGGGGTCCTCCCCCAGTATGCGCTACACTACGGTCCTCCAGACCAACAGGTAAGTACACTGGGACCATGCTTTGTGGCCAATGCCTGGGTTGAGTGGGGTGAATGAAAGATGGTGAGGAGGGGAGCAAATGAGGCATGCATCAAACGAAAGATGAGAGCATGTGCCACATGGCAAGGGTGGGGATGGGGGGCCACTCACATCGAGCATGCAGAAGGTGATGTTTGTTTCATTTTCTCCCTCTGCACATGTCACATAGGTCAGCGCCCATCAGAAAATCGACATTTGGCGTGCCATCGCCACGGACGTCCGGACCCTGGGGGTCCACAACAGACGGGGCACCCACTGCCGGAAGAGGTGGGAGGACATCCGCCGCGGGAGCAGGAAGACCACGGAGGCTCTGCTGGGGATGGCCTCCCAACGTAGGAGGGGTGCCAGTCGTACTTTGACCCCCCTGATGTCCCGGATCCTGGCGGTGGCCTACCCCGATTTGGATGGGCGCGTGAGGACATCACAGCAGACACAAGGGGGTGAGTACAAGCACATTCTGCTGATTTTGCGCACATTGGAGGTGTCTGGGTGGGGGAGGAGGGCTGTGGGTATCCCTAGGCCAGGGCGTTTTCTGTAGGCTAGGCCCCTCTGTTAGGCATGGCCCTGTACCCCCGCCCCCCACCTCTGTAGGTTGCCTAGTACAGCTAATCATGGCCCTGTGTCACCTATGTGTGGAGTTGTCGTCCATAGGCTTGTAGGCCATGTCCCACGGATTGAGTAGTGTACCCCAAGTGCGCGGCGTAGTGCAGGGGGCTTCTGTGTCTGTCCTCTCCGCCAACGGTGTCGCCAATGCACGCACTCAACATGTTTTTGTTTCTCCACCCCCCCTGTTTTTTTGTGGTCTTCCTGTTCATGTGTGCATTAGCATCATCAGGCGGAGGAGAAGTGGCATCGGAGCACGAGGGAGCTGCATCTCACATGGCCATGGAGGGCCATGCAACTGACTCTGATTTCACCAGTGAGACGGAGGGCGAGGGGAGCTCCACAGAGGGAACACGTGGTGACACCAGCGACACAGACACGTCCTCGGAAGGGAGCTCCTTTGTGGTGGCGGCAACATCCGTGCCCACCGCAACAACAGGTACAGCCGCCACCCAGCGCACCAGCTCCGCCCTCCCAGCAGCCCCTCAGCCTTCGCCCCGTGCCCGCTCACCCAGGAAGGTGGGCATCTCCTTCGCCCCAGGCACCTCAGGCCCTGCCCCAGTTACCCCTGCTGCCCTCAGTGAGGAGGTCATTGACCTCCTGAGGACGCTCATTGTTGGGCAGTCTACCCTTTTGAATGCCATCCAGGGTGTAGAAAGGGAGGTGCACTGGAGTAATGCATACCTGGAGGCCATTCATTCGGGTCAGGCTGCCCATCAGCGATCGTTCAACGCTCTGGCCTCAGCACTGACGGCAGCCATTGTCCCTGTCTCCTGCCTCCCTCCTCCAACTTCCTCAACCCAGTCCCACTCCCCTGTACCTCTGCCTATCCCAGACACACCTACAGACCAGCCTGCACACACCTCAACACCCAAGGGAAGCTCATCCAGACATAAGCACCACACATCACACAAGCATTCACACAAGCAACATCCACATGCAGACATGCCAACAGCCACTGCCTCCTCTGTGTCCACCTCCTCCTCGTCTCCCTCCTCCCTCCCTGTGACGTCTCCACTCACACTTGCATGCACAACATCTTCAGCCACTACGTCCATCACCAGCACACCCACCAGAACACTCCGCACACGTGCAGTCACCACCCCCACTACCATTTACATGTCCCCTGTGTCCTCTCCCAGTGTGTCTGTCACCCCCTCTTCCAAACCACACAAACGCAGGCAGCCACCCACCCAACAGCCACCCATCTCACGACAGCCTCCAGCACAAGCACCTGCACCCAAAGACTCCAGACTTCACTCTCCTACAACCACATCCTCTTCCTCCACTCTCATACCCACTACAACTACCCGTCCCTGTCTTACTAAATTGCTTTTCCTTTCCAACCTTGACCTCTTTCCATCAACTGACCCACCCCCTCCATCTCATAAGGCTCCAATCAGCACCTCAGCCACCACAAAACCTGGACCTACAAAGACAATAGTCCAAGGATTTTGGAGTCCACCACCTTCAAGGCCAGCACTTCGGCTAGGAGTAAAGAGATGGCCAGCCCACCCCCTGCAAAAAAAGCCAAGAAAGCCAGTGCCCGGCGCGAGAGGCCAAAGACAGCAGGCTCCAAAAGCACTACCCTGGCACCGTATGGGAGTGGGGTGCCACCTGGCACACTGGCAAAGGGAGGAAAGGGCCACAGACGAGCAGGGAAGGGTGGCAAGGGCAGCACGCCCGACAAGTCCAGCCACAGCCCAGCTGCCCAGGAGGGCCCCGCCAGCCACAGCCCAGCTGCCCAGGAGGGCCCCGCCAGCCACAGCCCAGCTGCCCAGGAGGGCCCCGGCAGCCACAGCCCAGCTGCCCAGGAGGGCCCCGGCAGCCACAGCCCAGCTGCCCAGGAGGGCCCCGCCAGCCACAGCCCAGCTGCCCAGGAGGGCCCCGCCAGCCACAGCCCAGTTGCACAGGAGGGCCCCACCAGCCACAGCCCAGCTGCCTAGGAGGGCCCTGCCAGCCACAGCCCAGCTGGGCAATGAAGGAGCGCCAACTCAAGCAACGCTGAACATGGCAAGGACTGCCAAGGCAAGCACCGCTGAACAGGGCCCTTCAAGTCAAGAACCGCTGAACAGGGCACCGCCATCTCGAGAACCGCTGAACAGGGCCCTTCAAGTCAAGAACCGCTGAACAGGGCACCGCCATCTCAAGGACCGCTGTACAGGGCACCGCCATCTCAAGAACCGCTGAACAGGGCACTGCCATCTCAAGAACCACTGAACAGGGCACCGCCATCTCAAGAACCGCTGAACAGGGCACCGCCATCTCAAGAACCGCTGAACAAGGCACCGCCATCTCAAGAACCGCTGAACAGGGCCCTTCAAGTCAAGAACCGCTGAACAGGGCACCGCCATCTCAAGGACCGCTGTACAGGGCACCGCCATCTCAAGAACCGCTGAACAGGGCACCGCCATCTCAAGAACCGCTGAACAGAGCACCGCCATCTCAAGAACCGCTGAACAGGGCACCGCCATCTCAAGAACCGTTGAACAGGGCACCGCCATCTCAAGAACCGCTGAACAGGGCCCTTCAAGTCAAGAACCGCTGAACAGGGCCCTTCAAGTCAAGAACCGCTGAACAGGGCACCGCCATCTCAAGAACCGCTGAACAGGGCACCGCCATCTCAAGAACCGCTGAAAAGGGCACCGCCATCTCAAGAACCGCTGAACAGGGCCCTTCAAGTCAAGAACCACTGAACAGGGCCCTTCAAGTCAAGAACCGCTGAACAGGGCCCTTCAAGTCAAGAACCGCAGAACAGGGCACCGCCATCTCAAGAACCGCTGAACAGGGCCCTTCAACTCAAGCACTGCTCCGCTGGGCACCGCCGTCTCTGCACCGCTCCGCTGGGCCCTTCATCTCAAGAACCGCTGAACAGGGCCCTTCAACTCAAGCACCGCTCCGCTGGGCACCGCCGTCTCTGCACCGCTCCGCTGGGCCCTTCATCTCAAGCACTGCTCCGCTGGGCCCTTCATCTCAAGCACCGCTCCGCTGGGCCCTTCATCTCAAGCACCGCTCCGCTGGGCCCTTCATCTCAAGCACCGCTCCGCTGGGCCCTTCATCTCAAGCACCGCTCCGCTGGGCACCGCCGTCTCTGCACCGCTCCGCTGGGCCCTTCATCTCAAGCACTGCTCCGCTGGGCCCTTCATCTCAAGCACCGCTCCGCTGGGCCCTTCATCTCAAGCACCGCTCCGCTGGGCCCTTCATCTCAAGCACCGCTCTGCTGGGCACCGCCGTCTCTGCACCGCTCCGCTGGGCCCTTCATCTCAAGCACCGCTCTGCTGGGCACCGCTCTGCTGGGCACCGCCGTCTCTGCACCGCTCCGCTGGGCCCTTCATCTCAAGCACTGCTCCGCTGGGCGCTTCATCTCAAGCACCGCTCCGCTGGGCCCTTCATCTCAAGCACCGCTCCGCTGGGCACCGCCGTCTCTGCACCGCTCCGCTGGGCCCTTCATCTCAAGCACTGCTCCGCTGGGCCCTTCATCTCAAGCACCGCTCCGCTGGGCCCTTCATCTCAAGCACTGCTCTGCTGGGCCCTTCATCTCAAGCACCGCTCCGCTGGGCCCTTCATCTCAAGCACCGCTCCGCTGGGCCCTTCATCTCAAGCACCGCTCCGCTGGGCACCGCCGTCTCTGCACCGCTCCGCTGGGCCCTTCATCTCAAGCACTGCTCCGCTGGGCCCTTCATCTCAAGCACTGCTCCGCTGGGCCCTTCATCTCAAGCACAGCTCCGCTGGGCCCTTCATCTCAAGCACCGCTCCGCTGGGCCCTTCATCTCAAGCACTGCTCTGCTGGGCCCTTCATCTCAAGCACCGCTCCGCTGGGCCCTTCATCTCAAGCACCGCTCCGCTGGGCCCTTCATCTCAAGCACCGCTCCGCTGGGCACCGCCGTCTCTGCACCGCTCCGCTGGGCCCTTCATCTCAAGCACTGCTCCGCTGGGCCCTTCATCTCAAGCACTGCTCCGCTGGGCCCTTCATCTCAAGCACAGCTCCGCTGGGCCCTTCATCTCAAGCACCGCTCCGCTGGGCCCTTCATCTCAAGCACCGCTCCGCTGGGCCCTTCATCTCAAGCACCGCTCCGCTGGGCCCTTCATCTCAAGCACCGCTCCGCTGGGCACCGCCATCTCAAGCACCGCTGGCCCATTGGCAGAAGGGGCAGGCCCGCATCTGTGTCGGGCAGGGCTGCACGAAGCACTCTGGGCACCATGCCTCCTCCAGAACCAGTGGAGTCAGTAATCCACTTGTGAGACTGTGGCTTTGCACTCCCCAGGATGGCACAGTGGGCAATCCACCCACTGTAGAGACTTGTGAGACTGTGGCTTTGCACTCCCCAGGATGGCACAGTGGGCAATCCACCCACTGTAGAGACTTGTGAGACTGTGGCTTTGCACTCCCCAGGATTGAACAGTGGCCATGGAGGCCCCTCATGGATCTGGCGTCGTGGACTCATCTGGCTGAGGTGCCCCCTCTTCCCTTCCCCCTGAGGTGCCTGTAGTTTTGCTATCTGATGCCCCTGCAGTGTTCTCTCCATTGGAGCCGGGTATCCTGTGTGGGCTTTGCCCATGTGTTTAGGCCCATTGGCCCATGAACAATGGCTGATACCCAATTTGGACTGGACAATTTACATATGTATATATAGTTATAGATGTTTGATATATTTTTTTACTTAGCCGTACAATATACTTCAAATTTCATGATCATTTTTTTTTGTCTTTGCATTCTTCCGGGGGGTTTGGGGGTGTCACTCTGAGTTGTTGCTCTGCATTGATGTGTATGTAGTTGTGGGTGAGGGTGAGGGTGGGTGTGTCGCGTATGTGTGTCCCCGTAATTTTTTGCCTCCCCCCTCCCCTGTGTCGTACTCACGTTGTCTTCTGCGCCGGCGTTCGTGCTCCTGGTAGAGGAGCAGGAATACAATAGCTGGTAGGATGTGTAGTTCTGGTTCCATGCTGTCCAGATTCCTCGTGGAGTGTGTAGAGGTGAGCGTTTTCCATTCGTAATGTCTGATTCCGCCGTGTTTTTATCGGCGGGGCTACCGCCCCGGAAAAGGTGGCGGATTGGTGGGTTGTGATAGGGTGGGCGGTACATTGTCTCCCGCCTGTCTGTTGGCGGTGACCGCCGCGCTGTTTGTTTGTCCCGCCGTGGCGGTCGGAGTGTTAAAGTGGCGGTCTCTGTTGGCGGTTTCCGCCAGGGTCAGAATTCCATTTTTTACACCGCCTGCCTGTTGGCGGGTTGGCCGCTGCTTTAACACCGACCGCCAGGGTTGGAATGACCCCCTTAGTGTCCATGATAGCCTGTAGTACTTTTTCGAATTGCACCGAGTGCGTTTGGAGTGTGTTTTCGAGTGATTGCAGGGTTGTATTTTGCGGTTGTTCAGTGTGCGCCAGGCCCGGCGTATTTCGCTCCTGGTTCTTTGACGTCCTAGATTTCCCAGCCATTTCTTCCCCTTACGGATGTCGCGTTCGACCAGAGATTGAAGGACTAATTGGATATAAATTTCGGTGGCCGTGTGTTTTCGAGTGCGACTATGCTTCTTCCAGGATGCAGTGTCTTTTTTGAGGGGCTTCTTCATTTAATGTGCGAGGCATGCCCAAAGAGTGATGTGGGATGGCGCTGTGACTCCTGCGGCAGTTATGGAAGGGGAGGGTGGGGGGGTGGAATCAGCCCACACCCTCGGAGACGCCCCGGGCCCGCGGGTCTGGCGGGGCACAAGATATTGAGTGTGTGAGCTCCTTGCCCTCTGTTAGGTGCCGCTCGCGATGTCCCCCAATGGGAGGGGGAAACCCAGGGGGTCCGCGCTGTCTGCGTGGGACCGCCTCCGTCCACTCCCGATTCAAGGACAAGTCTCTGGGTGCACTCCTACGTGGAACGGAAGAGGTCAAGAAAGGTCCGTCCCCGAGTTGAGCACCCCCAGCCGATCCCCGCTGGGGCCGGGTGCCGTCTCTCACAATCCCCACGTGCAGGAGGGGGGGCGGAAAGGGGATGTAGCCGCCCGCCTGCGGCAGGCGAATCACGCTTCACCCTGGTCACAGGTGAGCACTCCTTATGCCGTGTTCTCCTATTACCGGGGCGGCTCCCTCTCACCAGCCCGCGGTCTCCAGACCGAGCGCTGTGGGCCGGCCCACAACTCCGTAGCCAGTTTCGGCTCCGCGCTTCAATCTGTAGGTAGGGAGGGGGGGAGCGGTATGCGGCGGCCGGCAGGAAGAGGCCGAGGAAGTCCACGCCAGTGTAATGCCAAGCTTCGGCAGCGGGCGCGTCGTCGGGGCCGCAGACGCCACCCAAGAAAGGGGGAGGGGGGGGAGAAAGTCCCCTCTCTTCTGCTTGATTTCGCCGATCCTGCTCACAGCAGGATCGGCCTGGGCTGAGGCGTGGAGCTCCTGCTCCTTTTGTTGCTTGATAGGGAGGGTGGGGGGGGGAGCGGAGCGCTGCCCCCGCCAGCCAAGGGCCCGAGAGGGCCGGACCAGCGCCCGGTCCCCCCCGTTTCACCAATGTCCCGGGGCTCCGAGACTTCCAGCCGTCTCAGCCCCACCTCACCTGGTCCCGTAGTTGGACTCGGGCGCCGCTTCGCCGGGCGCCTCCTTTGTTTCGCTGGAGTCCCACGACCGGGTCGACGTGACTCCAGCAGTGCTCCGGCAGCGATTCGTCTGTTCCTCGGGTCCAGGGCCGCCCGGGGGCTGGCGCGTTACGCCCTTGTTGATGCGCCCTGCCCAGGGGTGCCCACCAGGATCTGTCAGCCAGGCCCGAGTCGAAGCTCCTTTCTCAAGCGTCCGACTCGGTCGCCATCTTGGCTCCTCCCCCATGATAAAAATTATGTTAACATTAAAATGTGCGTGCTTTATTGGCCACCATTGAGTATGAGGCCTACATGAAAAACTAACTGAAAAGTGTGTTAATGTAGTGTAAGGATTAAAATGGCTTCTGTAAAACTAAAATGCTGAAATATATGACCACTTCTTGGTTTTCTGCTGTGCCTCAAGCAGACAAGGACACAGTTAAAGTTATCGAACTCCTGGTGTTCTTTCTCTTGATGCATTTTTATGTGCTCATGTACGCTTTATAACAAACTCCTTTTGTTCTACTTACAAACTTGTTACGTGCATTTTATTAATGAAATGTGTTTCTCTTGTACGAAGAAAATGTTTCCATATATGTGTAACCACTGTCTAGTAGAAGCAAACCCAGAAGATGTCAAAACAAAAGGGCCTATGGATGCAGCCAGAGAAGGAAGTGTGCAAGATACATTTAGTATAAACCTGAACTACTCAAGAGGAGCAGAAGCGAATGAGCGTTCTCAGAGCTAACATTTTATGTAATTATATCAGTTAACTTTGTAATTGGAAGTTCTCTCGTAGGGGTATTTCCATGATAGTCATAAGCACTGAATAGTTCTGCACACCTGCGGGGACCCCAGAGCACTGTTATGAAATGTCTTCTGAAGTGTAGATGTTCGCCTTTCTTGAGGAAGGCCTGCAAAGTCACTTAAGAATGTCAATGTGCAGCCTAGAGGAAAGGCTACAAAGGCCAAATTGTTCATTCTTTTTGTTTGAAAAAAGGGTACTGTAGTATAGATATACATTAAAAACATGTATATTCTAGAGATGATGCAGAAAAAAACTTTCACAAACCAAGATGCAGAGGAACATCTTGAGGAATGACACAAATGTCTTGTGGATCCTGCAGGAGTCACAGGGGCCGCCTCAGAAGGTGGTATCGGAGCAGGAGCTAGAGGTGCCAGAGGTGTCGGTGGTAAAGGAGATGGCTGAGGAGAAGGTGGCAATAGAATCAGAGAAGCCGAGGACTCAGAAGTGGTGTAAACTCTCCTTGGTCTCTTTGAATGCCTTCTCGATGTCGACAAGCTTCTAGACGTCAAAGTACGACGTCGACGTGTACTTCTCGACGTCGATTCCTCACGCCGTTGGGAGCCCCTCGACGGCGATCTGCCTCGATGTCGGTAGGATGACGTCGATCATCTCCGACGGCGAGCACTGTCCCTCGACATCGACGTTCCCTGTCGTGTCGACAGTGACCTCGACAGAGAACTCCTCGACAGCGAATGTCTGCGCCGTCTCGTCGATGATAACGCTCTTGATGGCGATGTCTCTTCCTCGACGGCGAGCTGGTTCTCGACGGCGAGCATGCCGGCGCTGTTCCTTGTCTCGACGTCGATGCTCTCGACGTCGTCGGGGACCTGTGTCGTTTTTTAGCAGATTTGGAAGCTGCTCCAGAGGACGAAGTCAGAGCCCTGGTGGAAGACTGACCTTCCCCTCGCTCTGTGGTCTTGCCTGTGGATTGTGTCCTCCGTCTACTGTCCTCCTTGGCCTGAAGGCGAATTTTCTCCCTGTCACGCAGGGTGCGTCTGGAGAAGGTTTTACAGATGTCGCAGGCATCAGGTTTATGAGAAGACGGCAGTCAAATAATACAGACTTGATGTGGGTCTGTTTTAGCCTTTTTCCTGCCACAAATAGGGCACTTATCAAAAAGTGAAGGCATGTTGAATGGAAAAAGGCCTTAAATTTCTGTCAGAATCTGACAAAAAAAGGACAGAAAATACTCAATCTGGTTGAAAGACGTCGCGTGAGAATGAAATCCAAAGGATTTGTGTGAAATTTAGCCAGAAAAACCTATAAATAGGTGGAGCTCAATGCTTCAGGGCCCTGTCAGAAAAGAACTGAGGCAACTGCCTCTTGCTATGCATGATGGGATACAGGAAGTCTATCTCTTCTTAAAGGCACAGCTCTATTTTCACTCTGTATAAAGGCAGTCTATGGGCTACACTGCCCTGCATTGCTTCATCCTTATATAAAGTTGTAAAAAGGTTTGTGAAAGTTTTTTCTGCATCATCTCTAGAATATACATGTTTTTAATGTATATCTATAATACAGTACCCTTTTTTCAACCAAAAAGAATGAACAATTTGGCCATTGTAGCCTTTCCTCTAGGCTGCACATTGATAGTCTTAAGTGACTTTGCAGGCCTTCCTCAAGAAAGGCGAACATCTCCACTTAAGAAGACATTTCAGAACAGTGCTCCGGGGACCCCGCAGGCGTACGGAACTATTCAGTGCTTATGACTATCATGGAAATACCCCTACGAAAGAACTGGAGTTACAGGTAAGAAACTATTCCTTTTTTCATTGCCTCATGTTTTAACCAATAGCAAAAGTTTAGCAAGTTTAATTTAATGTTTGAGAGCCATTCGTCTGGTGTGCATTCTTTCCTGATGTTCAGAGACTTCACTTCATATACTTAGTGTGATCCGTCACTTTGACACTTCATGCTTTGCCAGTCAGTCTACTGACATTCTGGTGTTTTATTATTTTCTAAGAGAATCAATCAAAGACAATTAACTATCGGTTACCATAGACAGGAATGTGGGCAAACCTCTCCGTCAGCACGATGCGATGCAAGTGATGGATTTTCATCTACAAATCAGATACCAAATACTAGCGTCAAAGCGAACTAACATTAAATCCAAGCTCCTAAATGAGAGTGTATTAAATAAATCTTCTGAAAACTAATATGATAACATGGAGTAAACTGAATATTCCTGTAAAATAAGTATTTATTCATTTTCTATGGATGATCCTCCACATGCATTTGAGACATATTAGGTCAAGTAATGACTAGGGCCAGAAATCCATGTGTAGGTTATCACACTGTGAGTGGAACAGAGGATAGGGCAAAGGAAGCAGATTAATATAAAGAAAGAGTAACATGAGATTAGTTCAAGCAGACAACAACATTGTTAACATGATATATAAGGCTCAACAATATAAACTCTCAAGGCTAGTATCACAGCATATGTAGAGCCTGGCAGCGTAAATCCTACAGTAATGAGATGCAAATAATATCATAAACTTGGCAAGGGTTCCTGTGGCAATAATAAACTGCAGTCCCAATTGAGCATGTTGCAATATTCTATTATACACAGCAAATCCCAAAACCTGAATTACATTCTATCAAAGTAATTATATATTTTGTGTGAAGATTCTGTTATAAGTTATAACAGATAGTTATAGTAACCCTTTATGCATTACCCAGGGATTCCTATCAGTTTCCCAAAAAAGTAGTTGAGTTCATGATCAATATTGAGTCCCATATCCACCACTTTCAGTCTCAGAATCCATAATGATTATTGTCTCCTTAATTTCAGTCCATGAGTACCCCCTCTGGCATCTAACTGAACTGTCTCAGTTCCATGAAAATGAGAAGCTATGATGCGAATCTTGTACTGAGCAATGTAATGTACTCCAGTATTGGAAATTTCATAGATTCACATGCTTGAATCATTCCCCCGTTGTCGAGATCGGAGTCCCCTGTACCTTAGAAAAGACAATGTCCCCAAAGACATAATAGCAACAACATTAAAACTAGACATTTTAGTAATCTATCCGAGTCTTTATGTAAAAAGGACTAAACTCGAGCCTCAACCAATCAGAGTGCTCCACCCTCTAGAACCTTCCTGAGAGAAACTCCAGTACCTTAAATTTTCTACCACACATTGTGCTAGGGAGTCTCTCCTGAGCTCTGCTCAGTTTGTTCTTGTGAAGAAGATTTGGCCTCTACATCTTAATTTCTACTTGGTTATTGAGTGTTTCTGATTAACACTCACACTTTCTGGAGCCTGCTTTACCAGCATACTGTCTGACAGAGAAAGGAAAAGTCTCTTTAAAGCCTGAAGTACTTGTGGGAAGAAAAGGCTCCATTCAGAAGATCCTCATAGTGATTGCATATAATGCCTCTATCCTGAGCATTCTGCTACTGACTGTAAGATATGTAGTACTTTTTGCTCAAAAACTTTAAAGGATAGAGAGGGAAGATTGTTAATATGGCTCCAGAAGCTTAAATCAAGAAATTACCCTGTCTCAGACTCTGACAGTGCAGAGTCTTCATGGTCTTCTAAAAGATCCCAAAAGACGGCGATAATGGCTACCGGTCTCTCGACAGTGGCTTCCTGTTCATTGACGACATCTACGTCGACGGTAATGAAATCTAGACCGTCAACGCTGAAGAACAAAATGTCAGCGTTGACGACGGCTCCGACGACGGCTAGGATTCCCATGACTACGCTATCGTCAGGGGCACCGTCGATGGCGACTGGTGCAGTTGAGCTAACGGACACGACTTCATTGACGACCTCGTCTACGGCACCGTCATCGACAGCGCCGATAAGAAGAAAAACTCAGTCCTTGTCTGGGAGAGGAGATATAACACCAAGAGCCACATCCCCAAGGAAGGTCACACCTTTAATTCAAACTCATCTTTTGGAAGAAAATTCTGATGATGATGGGCTGTTTGGGGCAGCCCATAGTCCTTCCCAGCTCCATGTTAAATGTCAGGAGAATGAAGAGGAATGTTATCAACATTATTATTCTGCTCAATGACAGCAGCCAAATGTACCAGAGGATATGGTCTGGATCCCAAGTTCCCTTATTTCTGATTTACAGCTCATGTTATCAGATTACAAAAAGAGATTTCCATCTGCGCCACGATCGGACATACAAACGGCGCCTCCTCCCTCGCTGCCTGCCACTCCAGTGCCATAGCCTTGGTCTCCTAGATCATCCAGAAGTACCCACCAAAGGTCTTTCATGTAGGTTACTGACTCGTCAGATGAGGAAAGGGAGGAAGGAGAGTTGTCATAACCCAGGCAGCACAGATGCGTTAAAATAAAGAATTGACGCCAATTTCAGCTCCTCCAGACAAGGAAAGGAGAAGGCTGGACAACATTGGGAAGCGTTTTTCCTCCATGTTGGGGTTTATAGTAAGAGCAGCGAATTTGTTGGCAATCCTGGGGAGGTATGACAGACCGAAGTGGGCCGACATTGCCCCGTATCTAGACCACCTTTCGGAAGACTCTAAAGTGGAGGTAAAGAAGATCCTCTTGGAGGGGAGGGCACCTCGGCTGAGGTAATAGACTGCGCCATGGATATAGCAACCACAGCTTTTCAGCAACTAGCCTGTGGGGCGGTGCTGCAGCGTCAAGGCTGGCTTAGAGCAACTCCTTTCACTAGGAGGTTCAGAATAAAGTATTGGACCTCCCATTTGATGGGGAAGCTCTTTTTGGCAAGCATATTGATGAGGCCCTACAAGCCATCAAAACAGATACAGACACTGCAAGGTCCTTAGGAACCCTTCAATTTAAGAAGATGCCCTTTCGTGCCTTCAGGGGTCGAGGAGTTTTAGCATATCGAGGGAGTTACCAGAGCTTTTGTTACCCCTCCTATACTGCACAGCAGTTCCGACCACAATACTCTCAAAGGCAACCACCCCAGGTGTCCTATTCTAGGCCCCCTTCCAGGGGTAGAGCGCGTCAGAGCAAAGAGGCGGTCAGACGCCACTGACAAGTTTCAGGCTCCGGCTACAACCTTACCACGAATCCAAAAGATAGGGGGAAGGCTATCACACTTCTATCGGAAGTGGGAGCAAATAACATTGGACCAGTGGGTTTTAAAGATTGTTCGATTTGGACATTCTTTAGAGTTCATTCAACGCCAACCTTCTCGTCCTCCTCATACCTTCTTTCAGAAGCATCTAAAACAACTCCGGCTGGAGGTCATGACCATGCTCAAGAAGGGAGCGATAGAGAGAGTTCCTTCTTTAGAAAAATGCAGAGGTTTTTACTCCTGTTTCTTTCTGGTGCGCAAAAACTGGGAGTCTTAGCATCCCATTCTAGATCTCAGGGACTTAAACAAATACTTCAAATGTCAAACCTTTCGCCTGGTCACATTGCAAGACATTCTTCTCCACATGACTCACGGAGATTATATGACGCCCCTGGATCTGCAGGGTGCCTACTTTCATATTACGATTTCACTTGCCCACAGAAAATATCTACATTTCACAGTGGCCGGCAGCCATTTCCAATTCAGGGCTCTTCCATTTGGACTGAAGTCCACCCCCAGAATCTTTACAAAAGTGCCTAGCTCTGGTAGCGGCTTTCCTAAGAAAGAAAAAAGTGCAATTTTTTCCCTACTTAGACGATTAGCTAATAAAAGCACGGTTGTATCAGGAAGCTCACAACTCAACAAGGGCTTGCATGGTATTATTCGACAAACTGGGCCTCTGAATCGGAACAAGTCGAACATATTGCCAACAAGAGTGACAACCTTTTTAGGAGCAAAAATCGACACCATCAGAGACAAGGTTTTTTCTTCGGTGAAGAGACAAGTAAGACTCATCTATCTAACAAACAGAATACAAAGAAAAAGGTCACTTTCAGTACGCTCCTACAAGTCGCTTCTGGGGATGATGTCTTCTTGCATACAGTTAGTCCCTTTTTGTCAACTAAGAATGCGTCCCCTGCAGGAGGAACTAGATCTTCAATGGATACAGAAAGAGGGTTCATTCAACGATTTAATCACAGTCACTCCTTTAATGATCCAAGCGTTCCAGTGGTGGAGAGACCAGATAAACATCGCAGTCGGTCTTTCTTTTCTACCTCCTCGTCCTCTGCTGGTCTTTACCAAGGATGCCTCCCTAGAGGGATGGGGAGCATATCTTCAAGACCTTCAGATCAGCGTAATGTGGAGCAACTCTTTTCAGAAATATCACATCAATTTCCTGGAGTTGAGAGCAGTTTTCCTGGCCCTGTAGCTTTCCTTCCAAGAAGAAGACACTCAGCGGTTCTCATAAGAACAGGCAATACTGCAACAATGCCTTATTTAAACAAGCAAGGGGGAACAAAATCTCTTCTCCTATCTCGAAAATCGCAGACTATTTGGAAATGCGCCATTCAGAATGGCATCAGTCTACGAGTGGAACATCTGCCAGGAAGGCAGAACGAGATGGCAGTCACTCTCAGCGGGCTGACATCCTCCTGTCACGAATGGGAGCTGAACCAGGAGGTGCTTGACCAAGTTTTCAGGATGTGGGGGAAACCCAAACTGGATCTCTTTGCAACTCCGCAGAACACCAAATGCTGCTTTTATGCAAGTTGGGTTCACCATCCAGGCTTTTGGGGGAATGCATTTTCAATGGCATGGTGCGGAATATTTGCCTACGCTCTTCCACCCATTCCCCTGATCTCAAGAGTACTTGCAAAGATCAAAAGAGAGCATTGCATGCTCATCCTGTTATCTCTGTTTTGGCCTCGCCAACATTGGGTCTCGGAACTCCTACTGCTCTCAGAGACAGACCACATTCCACTGGAAGCTTCACCACAGCTCTTGACAAGGAACAAGGGTCAAGTTTTACATCCAGACCCCAGATCACTCAATTTATCGGCCTGGCTCCTGAACACAATGAGTTTGCCTATTTAACTATTCACCCTGAATGTCGGGATATTCTTTCAAAAGCCAGAGCAGATAGCACCAAAAAATCATACTTTAAAATGGAAAAGGTTTTGTTTGTGGTGTCAGAAGGGGCCGATTGATCCCCTGCTGTTGCCGCTGGAGCGAATATTGCCCTATCTCCTCCATCTGGCATCGACGGGCTTGGCGCATGCATTCATCAGGGTGCATTTGGCAGCTATATCTCGCTTCAGACGTTCGCCGACATCGCCATCTCTTTGGTATTCTAGACTAATCAAACAGTTCCTCAAAAGGCTCTTTTGAGTTTTTCCACCAGTAAGGCTTCCTCTTCTGTCTCGGCAACTCAACACGGTTCTCTCTCAGCTCATAAAACACCCATTTGAACCAATACACAGGGCAGATTTAAAGCACTTATCGTGGAAAGTAGCTCTTTTGCTAGCCCTTACTTCGTCTAGACGGTCAGCGAGATCCAGACTTTGACCATTCAAGAGCCTTTCCTTCAATTTAAACAGGATAGAGTGATACTTCGGACGAACCCCAAGTTTGTTCCAAAGGTGCCATCAGACTTTCATATTAACGAACAGTTGATTTTGAAATCTTTCTTTCCAAATCCGACATCTCCAGCGGAAAGAGCTCTGCACTTGTTGGACATCAAAAGAAATCTCAAATTTCTACTCAATTGTTCATCGCATATAGGGCCCCGAGGAAGGGACATGCCCTTTCCCAGCAGAGTATAGCCAGGTGGATAGTAGCTGCTAAAAACCTTCGCCATCAAGCAGCTGGTAAGCCTTTACATTCTTCGGTAAGGGCACACTCTACGAGATCTGCCTCAGCTTCCATGGCACTGTTTGCAGACATACCCCTGTAGGACATTTGCAGAGCAGCCACCTGGAGAAGTACTCACATGTTTACGAAGCACTACTTTCTGGATGCCATCCCTAAAGGAGATGTAGCGGTTGGTCAGGCGGTTCTGCGACATCTGTTCCAGTGACTGTGAGCTCACTTTACCTCCCTCCATCCTTCTTTTCTGCTACGCACATTGCATGGTTTCTCCTTTAGATGTTTCATTTGCAAAAGACTTTCATAGCATATAAATAGGTATGCAAATAGATGATACTATCTTTATAGAATGTAATGTTTTCATGTCACTACGGTTAGCTCAGTGATCTCTCATTAATTTTAAGTCAATGCAATGTGCTCCGAATACTGCTTTATAGTCTGATTCAAGCATGTGAATCTATGAAAGTTCCAATACTGGAGTAAGAAAATAATTTTCTTACCTGTAACTATAGTTCTCCAGTATTGGAATCTTTCATAGATTCACATGCGACCCACACGCCTCCCCTGGGAAGCTCACCTTTGTTCAACCTTCAACATGCGCACTAGTGCTTAGACAATCTGAGGTACTGGAGCTTCTCTCAGGAGGGTTCTTTAGGGTTGGGAACTCTGACTGGCAAAGGCATGAGTTTGGTCCTTTTTACATAAGGACTTGGATAGATTACTAAAATGTAAAGTTTTAATGTTATTGGTATTATGTCTTTGGGGACATTGGGCCTGATTCTAACTTTGGAGGACGGTGTTAAACCGTCCCAAAAGTGGCGGATATACCACCTACCGTATTACGAGTCCATTATATCCTATGGAACTCGTAATACGGTAGGTGGTATATCCGCCACTTTTGGGACGGTTTAACACCGTCCTCCAAAGTTAGAATCAGGCCCATTGTCTTTTCTAAGGTACCGGGGACTCCCATCTTGACGACAGGGAATGATTCAAGCATGTGAATCTATGAAAGATCCCAATACTGGAGAACTATAATTACAGGTAAGTATCTGTGATGCAAAAGGAAACCTTGTATCCCCATGCCTTCCCGCCCTCCAGTGTTCCATTTTCCGTTCTTGTAATGTACATATAGTGCTGCCCACACATATATTTTGCCACATGTGAGGTCAAAACATAGATCACAAATTTGATAGAACAAACAATGTTACCCAGAACCTTGTAAGTGAAGCTACGATAATAGCTGAATGACCACTGTCCACATTTAAGGAAACCATTTGTTTTGGCTGAGCGCCATGTCATAACTTTAAAGGGAGTGGGTAACTAAGACTGAGTATATTTCTGATAGTTTGACTCTTCCGAAAAGTAATATAGGGCCTAGTATTGACAAACGGTTAGAGCTTGTCATCATCTTTCAATAGGTACCAGTGCTTTCTAAGTATCATGTTCAGCTTGTTGATATCTCTGCCGTACGTAATGGTCGGTCTAATTTCTTTACCAAGAGGAGATATTCTGGTCCGATCCTCTTCCAGGGTGTCATTCCTGTTGAATTTTAAAGCCCTATTACTGGCACTCACCACCGTGTATTTGTCATAACTCCTATTTAAAAACCATTGGGCTATATCCTTCACATTGTTTTCAAACTCTTTATCAACACTACGCATTCTCTTGGCTTGAACCATCTCACCGTAAGGGATAGCATCGACTTGATGTTTGGGATGTGCACTGAAAGTGTGTAAAATCACATTACACAGTGTCTCCTGTTTATACATACGGCTCAACAAAATGTTGTCTTTGACATGAAATTCCACATTGTGAAATTGAAGCTTATTTCTAGAGTAATTCAGTGTAAAGGACATATTATAACTATTAGAGTTGAGGTAGTCTATAAACCCACAGAATTCATCTGTTGAGCCTGTCCAGACCATCAGAATGTCATCAATGAATCTCCCCCAGTAATGCTGACATTAAGTGTATGAATAAAATAGCAGTCAAATTAGATCATTGAAGCTATAGGAGTTTGTGATACAATTCCTATTCATTATGAGGCATTCCTTTTATATATATGCACACAGATGACAGGAACGACTTGATTGGCATACTGTTTCTTGCATGATTTTAGGTGAGCTCACTGATGTTTTTACGTTTGATGTTGGTTGTTTGTGCCCGGGTTTTAAGCATATTCACTGATCATATAGTGACTTAAGTCTGTAGGATTCTTCCTTATTGGATTTTGGATATTTGAACCAGCACATTAATATATTCTCTTTAGGTACGATAAGAATTTGGACATTTGCTTGTCAGCTTATACCGTGCAACTTCTTTCTATATGGTTCTTCTACTATGTTATTTTCACTTCTTGATATTCTATGTGATATTCTTTCGCTTTAAATTTGATGTGATCCTCTGTATGTTTCCTTGGGCACTAACTTGCGTTTCTTGATTCTCTCTTCATGCTAGGTGTTTTGGTGGTGGTTTGAGCAGCGGCAACTTTGACTATATGTTAATTTATATGATTTTGATGTTGTAGCCCTGATGAAGTCTGCCGTGACATCTATGAAGCAGACAAAACACATTGACTTTGTTTCTGGATGCTGCTCTCTGCTAAAACATGTATTGGGGAATGCATTGAACATTTTGCCAAGTAAAATAAACAAGAAATCCAATTAACCCTACTGGAGGGCTCAATTTGGTACATACCATGGTGTAGAAGTGGAGTGGTTGAAATTTGACTTTCTACGTGTGGCAGACTTTCCTGCTCCAGGGGAATAGGTGGCTCCCCTGCATTCTGAGCACCCATTATAACTTTGGACTGAAAATATTTGATTCATTAATGTTTAAATACTGAGAGTTTGTGCGCCATTCTCCTAGCCACCCATTTCTCTTGAATTTATTCTTGCATATTGCTGATATCAGGGGCGGCCCCTCCATGTGAGTGGAAGAGCATCGCCCCACTAAAGAAAATGCCCCCCAAACTGAAAAATAAAATGGTAATAAACAAAGTTTATTACCATTTTATTTTTCAGTGCCCCATCCTGAACTGAGTGTCAGGACGGTGCGGGACAATTGCTACTGAGTGGTACCAGGGAGCTGTGCACTTGTTTAAAGTTCTCCTGTACCTGTGGATGGCCGTCTTGCAATGGCCAGCCTGACATGTGCACCTTATACATCTCTAACCCAGCTGTCTCAAGACGGCTGGGTTAGAGAAAGCACCGGCTTCCAGTGCTCTTGTGATGGATGAGAGAGGCCGATCACACCAATCCTGACGCTGCTTTCATGCTAATTATGAGGATGAAAGCAGCGCCAGAATTTGTTAGTGGTGTTTCCTGGTCCCGCGTGTTGGAGCTCCAGGAACAGGGGGATGTCATGCGGAAGACGCCAGAAGGTAAGTGATTTAAAAAAATATATATATATTATTATTATTATACCCCCAACCCCCTGCCATTAACATAAGCCAGCTTCCTCTGGTTGATATGAAGGCACTTATGAACTTATAACATATTTATGTATCTGTTCTTCTTATGTCAACCGATTTTCAAATATTTACATCACCATTGATACATGTAACCATCTATGATACTTGTATGACACATAAAGACTATTGACTCGAAGGTGCAGCTGCATATCAACATCAACATTGTTTTTAAAAAAAAATACAAACCTATTTCTCAACAAATTATTTCTGTTACAGTTACTTCATCATCCGCAGTTTCTGCCCGCTCTGTTGCATCGGTTATTGTAAGTGTAGTGGAAGGAAGAGGTCTTGCTAGAGGTGAAATTGGAATGGCAAGCATTGATTTGAAAAACCCAGAGGTCGTATTGTCACAGTTTGCAGATAATACAACTTATGCAAAGGTAGGTCCATGTTGTTTCTCCCTTCCTTATCTTGGCTTTTTTGTCAGAAGTTTAGCCTTTTGATATCCTAGTTTACTTCAGCACTTCAGCCTCTTTGACATGCTCAGATGTATAAATACTACTAAGTCCAATTTAATTTCTCGAGAATTGTAAACCCTTTGTGGTCTCTCCCTCTCTGTGCTCGTAAGCTGAGCTCCATTTCAGTTCCTTATTTTAAACCTCCTTTGTACTTGACTTTGGTAAATAGCCATACTTTTTGGTGAGCAGGTCAGTTTCTGCACTCTTGGCCTCTGTTTAGGTCTGATAAATTGACGCTTCACCGCCAGTAAAAAATAGTTGTAAAGAGTACTATTGCATAAATATAAACCTCTAACATATGCTGTACATTCTGTCTCTATATATTGTCATCTACATTCACACCACATTAATATAGATTGATTTTGTGCTCCTTTCATTGACTGATTTTCTTTTCATTTTTTTGCGGGTGGCGCTTAGGAGTCAAAAGAGTATAAAGAACATATTGCTCAGGAGCTTTTACCTGCATGGTTCTCCATCACAACATTTCGTTAATGTAAATAAAATATGAATATCTCTGCCTTACGTAGGAGCCCTAAGAAGCAAAGAATAAAAACATTTTCCAACTAAAAACACAGTACCTGTGTAAAAGCAACAGTTTATCATAATACTCTTATGTTCATGGTTACGTATAAAACAGATATTTGCATTTTTTTAAACGCTGACCCTTACCTGCAGCAGTATGTACAAAACGTGCAAGAAAATTGCAAGGGACTCAATTTTATCCTCCCAAATTTGATTTGAATTGATCAAGTGAGAGAAAATTTAAAAGGGAGGGAAGTATAATTTATAATTCTAGACAGACTGCTAAAACATGATGCAGTACAGTATGTTCTGTTTATGATAGTAAAATACTAATTTTCTTTGAAAAAAATCCTAATGTTCTAAAACACCAGCAGGAAATGCATAAAAACACCTCACCGTGAGAGCTGATGAGTGGGGTGGTTTGGACCTACCAACTTACACAGATCCCCCGCAGCCTGATCTCTAAGGCGGGCATAGTTCCAAATTAAAACCACAGTTGCACTAGCACCACTTTGACCAACAAGGAACAGGAAAGGAGGGAACGTGAGATTTCAAATTTCACCTCAGACTCTCCAAAGGGGACGTTGTAACAAACAAATGACCTTAACCTTGATAGCTTTGCTTGAGAGGCTTGCTTTGGCGTTGTTCCCCCTGTGATCGCCCTCGTGCCTTGCCAAAGTTTGGGGATTACTTTGCTGTGCAAAGACTAACATCCCAGCCTTCTCAAAGGTTAGGAAGAGTTGCCATCCCCCGCTTGCCAAAAGACATGGGGCCAGATTTCACTGTTGCTTATCTTTATGATGTTTTTTCAGTGGAGCAGCTAACTGCTGACCAAGTGTCCTGGCCTCTCATGACCGTATTCAAGGGCCAGAATGGTTGTTGGTGCCCTCGCCCTGCTGTAGCCCATGGAAAAGGTGAGAATTTCACTTTCTTCTATTTTTTTTAATACTTTTGGAACCGGGGCAGAAGCTCAAAGCTTCCCCAGTGTTCTGATAACAATGTGTCAGCTGTCAACTTTCCTAGCCCTCCTTTCATTACATCCCTTTGGGAGCCAATAATGACCATTAGAGCAGACTGCTACCATAGTGTCCTATTTTCTGACAATCACAATTTCACAAGGGCAACATAGTCTGGCACTTTTAAGGATATTCTTTTTTATCTCTCCAGGTGTTCCAGAACACTAAAGAGAATTAAAAAGCAGAGTTTTTCAATCTGCGTGTGTTTTTAAACTTGGAAATGCTGTGTAAGGCTGAAAGGCACACACTGCGATTAGTTATATGCTATTCGTGTAACATTTACTGGAGATGGCATGCCCAGTAAATTAAAATGTGTCCATCCCCCCTGTCTTGCCATTGAGGCTCCTTAAGGTACGGTAATAACATAAAAGGTGATGGGTCAGGACTGATTTATATACTGCTGGGTCCAAATTGAGATGGCAAAGTATGCAAAATAATGATGGATTTGGACGCTGCCCGAGTAATTACCAGTGGATGAGATTAATTCAAGCATCCCATCCATCACTTTCTTGTATACTTCAGTGCGATGCCCTAAGTGTGACAGGTATGCCCAGAAGTAGGCCCTGTGCTCACTGCACCACTTGAACTAAGCTATTCCTCCCTTGCGATCCCCAGTTAGGGTAACACCAGATTTGGGTTGCTTGTGTTCCCAATCAAGGAGGACCTGGCTGTACAGTTCAGGCTCAACTGTTTCTATTGGAGTAGGGTCAAGATTGATTTTCATATGGCTTGGTCCAAACTGAGGTGGCACGGTGTGCAAAATAACAATAGACTGGGATGTGGCCCCAGGTAATTACCAGTGGATGAATTCAGGCATTCCATCCATCACTTTTCTTTTGTAGTATATTCAGCCATGAAAAATGTTGCTGCCTGGGGACTTAGAAGTTTATTAATGCCTGGGCTCATGAGGCTCTGCATTGCCTAGGCCCAGTAATTTTCATTAGTGTCTAGAGCCATGGTGTCCATTATAGGATTTGGCAATTGATGCTTATTAACGACTGGGAACATTGAAGATTGGTCATTGTTTAAAATGTATTAGTTTTAGCAGTGCAACACAGATAACAGAGATAATTGTGATTCCTCCAAGGCAACCCACAGCAGTATTATATTTAACAATAATCAATGACAGTTATAAAAGTTCAACATTTCAGCCAATCTGGTACCCTTGTATATCTTCATTTAAAATTTCCATAATTACACAGTTCATCTTTTTGCTTACAGGTTCATGGTTCATATGGGGATCAAGGTAATTCTCTTCTGCAGATTCCAATCCATACATATCTTAAAATATCTCTGGGGGCACCCCTTAGCTAGATATATTGGCTTGTTTAGAATCATGCATTGGTCCAGTAATTTTCCATCCCCTCATCGTCAGGGGGCCTATGTCTCTCTTAGCAACCAGATGCCCCAGCAACAGCAGGGCCCTTTTATATCTGTTTGAGTCCAAATCAACATTTATATGCAGAATGGTCAACCTTGGGTTGGTAGGTAGTGTCCAAACGTTTAGAGCTCAAAGTAGGGAGAACACCCTTCGAGAGCAGTTTTAGAACATCCCCATATTGTGTGCAAGAGATCACCAACCTACGTGGTGCATCTCAAAGAGTAGTGAGGACATCATTCCACATTTCCACAGCCCATGCCATGCAAAGTACATTCTATTTAAATACTTTCATTGAATCAATCTATATCATGAGGCAATGGCAGATACTCTCAGTGACACCAGCTCTTTACTCCAATCCTCATCAGAGAGCGGACCCACACCCGGTGAAGTATCCTATAGATGTCTGGGGTAATAATGATCAGGGATCTGTGTTATTTTGTGATCTTTCAATTTACCCATCAACAGTTTTGCCTCTGTAGCGTTTAAGTCAGGAGTTATTTCTAAATCAGCCATATAGGAGTTGATTGCATAGTGAAGGTGGCAGTAACTAAACAATTGGGTTTTGTAAAGATAAAATTCCTCCTGAATGTCAGTAAATGATTAAAGAACCGTTTTCAGTATTACACCTCCCAGGTGAAATACACTTATTGTGTCCTGTTGTCTACATCCATTCTGTGCTGTCACTTGACTCAATCTATTACCCGCTCACAGGGGCATCTTTTTGGTGAGTTTCTGACCCCATCCCAAATACCTAGTTTGTATCCCTCTATATTTTAATAATTAATTGTTAGCAGGTGAGAACCAGGGATCAATTACTCCTCCTGTATAGAGAGTTTAATGACTGTGTTGCCTGCATTGCCATTTCTTGGATGCAAAGGCAGGGTCTCCGTGTGTCGTACCACCACTCATTCAAGATCATTAAGTGAGAAGCTCTACAATTTGCTAGGATATTAGCAGCAGCAATCCGCCCATCAAAAATGGATTAGAAACAATTTCAGAGCACTTTTCTAGCTGGACCCTGGTCCCACAGGAAAACCATGAGAATGGAGGTAATGCCCATGAAGAATGCTCAAGATATCTCGAAAGAAATTTTTTGCAATTGATATAATAAGCTTGGTAATGCCCCATCTTAAAAATTGCTTCTTTACCCAGTAACAACTTCAGGAGCTTTAACCAAATTTTTATATCATCAATCAGTTTATCAAGTAATGGATATATACTGTGAACCCAAATGAGAATCTTGTGTGACATAGACTTCAAAAATGTATCCCCGCACCCTGCACTTATCTGTAAATCGCAGGCCACTTGAGACTGTGGGGACAATCACCCTCCAAAAATATTGATTTAAGTGAACTCCACTGATGTCTCCAAAGAGAAAAAAAATTTGTAGAGCTCTGGAATACTAGAACATCGTCAACACAGACAGAAACTCTGTCCCCCATCCCTATGTCCACTGAAAGCCTTGTATCTGAGCATCAATTCTGATCTTTCTGGCAGCAGTTCAGTCACAAGTGTGAAAAGTAGTGGTGACAACGGACACCGGTCTTGTGCCATATTGTATTGGAAATGGTTCTGATGCCTCCCATCCCAATGTAGTCCCCAAATAGAGAAGTCATATATTTAATTAAGTTGGGGGTCAATATTGATTTTATTTAATGAAGCAAACAAGTAGTCCCACCCTATTGAATCAAAGACGTTTTCAAAGTCAGCCAAAAGAATCTCTGCATGTCTCCCTAACAAATTTGCCAATGCCAGGGACTTGTGGGGGTGACTAATACTGTGCATAGTGGCACGTCTTGCCATAAAGCAGGAATGTTCAGTGTAAATTAACACGCTGATCACCACTAACAGGTGGTTGGCCAGGGGTTTCGCGGGAATTTTAACTTCCACATTTAGGTGAGAAATAAGAAGAGTACTGTAGGAAGGTAGCCTCTTTCTAGCATTGTTACACCCATTACACATCAGGGATTTTTTTTTTTTTTTACTTGTGCATAAGGGGAGTGGCCCCTTGGGCAAGGGCCACTCCCCAGGGGGGCAAATTACTTTTAGGCCATTTCAGGGGGGCAGATCGTCCTACAATTATTAGGCCGATCTGCACCACTAGACAACAGGGCTATTTTTTTTTTTTTTTTTTTATGTTTGGGGAGCGACCCCTTGGGCAAGGGTCGCTCCCGGGGGTGGGGGGGGAATTCTTATTAGGCCATTGCAGATCGGCCTATTTTTGTTAGGCCAATCTGCCCCCAAAAGGGGCAGAAACCTCTAGACACCATGGATTGGTGTGTGTGTATATGTGTGTTTTGTTTTGGGGGGTAGCCCCTTGGGCAAGGGTCGCTCCCCATGGGGGCACATTACTGTTGGCCATAACTGCCCCCCTTGGGCCTATTTTTTAAAGGCCCATCTGCCCTGAAGGGGGGCAGAAAGCCCACCAGAGACCAGGGAAGATTTATATGGCCATACCCCAAACCCAAATAAATGGGGCCAAACTTGTTCTGCCCACCAGTGGGCAGATTGGGCAATTACCCCCGATCCACACCCCGGGGGGACAGAAAGTCTACTAGATGCCAGGGAATAAAAACAATAAAAGAAAATAGTGGCGTGGTGGCTACCAACCAGTATTGGCCTGGTTATGCCCCCACCCGAACTGAAGGGGCTAACAGTCATTCAGCTCTCCCCTGCACACTAAAACATCTTATCCCATGGGAAGCAAGAGGACATTTGATTATTTTTGGTTTTTGTTTTACACTTGGGCCATGAGAGCTTGGTAACTCTCAAAATCGTCCCACTTGGAATGGTGAGGGCTTCACTTTTTTTTAACTTTGGGAAGCTGCCATGTAGAAAAATCCACACGACCTAGACACATCTGAAAACTAAACATCTAGTTGATTCCAGGGTGGTGTGCTTCACATGCACCCGCACCATTTCCTTACCCAAAATGCCCTGCAAACCTTCAACTTTTCTGGAAAGCACACGTTTTTCCCATATTTTTGTGATGGAACCTTCCAGAATCTGCAGGAATCCACAAAATTCCTACCACCCAGCATTGTCTCATCTATACCAATAATATTTCTGCTGCACATGTCAGCCTAAAAATGTTTTTTTTCAAACTGCCCTTTTGGACCCACTTTGGTTCCCCCTCAATTTCTACGTGTTTTTGGCTCTTCCCTGTCACAAACACTTGGCCCACCCACACAAGTGAGGTACCATTTTTATCGGGAGACTTGGGGGAACGCTGGGTGGAAGGAAATTTGTGGCTCCTCTCAGATTCCAGAACTTTCTGTCACCGAAATGTGAGGAAAAAGTGTTTTTTTAGCCACATGTTGAGGTTTGCAAAGGATTCTGGGTAGCAGAACCTGGTGAGAGCCCGACAAGTCACCCTGTCTTGGATTCCCCTAGGTGTCTAGTTTTAAACAATGCACAGGTTTGGTAGGTTTCCCTAAGTGGCGGCTGAGCTAGAGGCCAAAATCCATAGGTAGGCACTTTGCAAAAAACACCTCTGCTTTCTTTGAGAAAATGTGATGTGTCCACTTTGTGTTTTGGGGCATTTCCTGCCGCGGGCACTACGCCTACCCACACAAGTGAGGTACCATTTTTATCGGGAGACTTGGGGGAATGCTGGGTGGAAGGAAATTTGTGGCTCCTCTCAGATTCCAGAACTTTCTGTCACCAAAATGTGAGGAAAAAGTGTTTTTTTAGCCACATTTTGAGGTTTGCAAAGGATTCTGGGTAACAGAACCTGGTGAGAGCCCGACAAGTCACCCCATCTTGGATTTCCCTGGGTCTCTAGTTTTTAAAAATGCACAGGTTTGGTAGGTTTCCCCAGGTGGCGGCTGAGCTAGAGGCCAAAATCCACAGGTAGGCACTTTGCAAAAAACACCTCTGTTTTCTTTGAGAAAATGTGATGTGTCCACTTTGTGTTTTGGGGCATTTCCTGTTGCGGGCACTAGGCCTACACACACAAGTGAGGTACCATTTTTGTCAGGAGACTTAGGGGAACGCTGGGTGGAATGAAATTTGTGGCTCCTCTCAGATTCCAGAACTTTCTGTCACCAAAATGTTAGGAAAAAGTGTTTTTTTAGCCACATTTTGAGGTCTGCAAAAGATTCTGGGTAACAGAATCTGGTGAAAGCCACACAAGTCACCCTATCTTGGATTCCCCTTGGTCTCTAGTCAAAAATGCACAGGTTTGGTAGGTTTCCCTAGGTGGCGGCTGAGCTAGAGGCCAAAATCCACAGGTAGGCACTTTGCAAAAAACACCTCTGTTTTCTTTGAGAAAATGTGATGTGTCCACTTTATGTTTTGGAGTATTTACTGTCGCGGGCACTAGGCCTACCCACACAAGTGAGGTACCATTTTTATCGGGAGACTTGGGGGAGCATAGAATACCAAAACAAGTGTTATTGCCCCTTGTCTTTCTCTACATTTCTTCCTTCCAAATATGACGGTGTGTAAAAAAGACGTCTATTTGAGAAATGCCCTGTAATTCACATGCTAGTATGGGCGCCCCAGAATTCAGAGAAGTGCAAATAACCACTGCTCCTCAATACCTTATCTTGTGCCCATTTTGGAAATACAAAGGTTTTCTTGATACCTATTTTGACTCTTTATATTTCAGCAAATGAATTGCTGTATACTCGGTATAGAATGAAAACCCACTGCAAGGTGCAGCTCATTTTTGGGGCTGGGTACCTAGGGTTCTTGATTAACCTACAAGCCCTATATATCCCCACACCCAGAAGAGTCCAGCAGACGTAACGGTATATTGCTTTAAAAAATCTGACATTGCAGGAAAAAGTTATAGAGTAAAACGTGGAGAAAAATGGCTGTTTTTTTCACCTCAATTTCAATATTGTTTTTATTTCAGTTGTTATTTTCCGTAGGAAACCCTTGTAGGATCTACACAAATTACCCATTGCTAAATTCAGAATTTTGTCTACTTTTCAGAAATGTTTAGGTTTCTGGGATCCAGCATTGGTTTCACACCCATTTCTGTCACTGACTGGAAGGAGGCTGAAAGCACAAAAAACGTAAAAATGGGGTATGTCCCAGTAAAATGCCAAAATTGTGTTGAAAACTTGGGTTTTCTGATTCAAGTCTGCCTGTTCCTGAAAGCTGGGAAGCTGGTGATTTTAGCTCTGCAAACCCTTTGTTGATGCCAATTTCAGGGAAAAACCACAAGCCTTCTTCTGCAGCCCTTTTTTCCAATTTTTGTTTAAAAAGACTAACTTTTCACTGTATTTTGGCTAATTTCGTGGTCTCTCTCAGGGGAACCCACAAAGTCTGGGTACCTCTAGAATCCCTAGGATGTTGGAAAAGAAGGACACAAATTTGGCATGGGTAGCTTATGTGGACAAAAAGGTATGAGGGCCTAAGCGCGCCCTGCCTCAAATAGCCAAAAAAAAGGCCTGCAACCTGAGGGGGAAAAGCACTGGCAGCGAAGGGGTTAAGGAATTCAGCCCAGAACTCTTTAGGTCCCAGGGTTTTGCCAGACTTTAATTGACCCGGGGCCTCTCCTTATAAAGAGATCAAGAGCTTATCTTTTTTGCAATGGTTGGAAAGGCTTCTTTGTTCTTAAGAAGGGTATGCTACCTACAGAGGCAGTGCCAGACACCAGACTGTAACTGGAAGTCTGGCATGTGCTCAAGAAAATGACATACAACAGGAAGGGAAAAACTGAAGACCAGAAAAACCTTCCAGTTGTCCAGGCCAAACAACAAGGCCAAGAGCAGGAAGTAAGTAGGATCTGGAGAAGCTGGAGAATCCACATAGTCCACTGAGCAAGCAAGCTAGCCGAAACAGCAGCTACATAAGGAACTCTGTAATTTTCAGGGCACTGAGTGCACTGAATCTCCTGCACACTGTGATAAGTTCTTGTGCAAGACGTAGTCGCCCCATATTCCTGTGCGCTGCTCATCTCAGCTGAGTACACGAGAAAAGGAGAAATGATGTTGGAACGCTACCAGGAACAGAATATTGCTGAATGCCATGGAGATGTGGGCTGAGCCCATATGTAGTTGAGCCTGCTGCGCTCCTGAATTGAAAAGCCATGGTAGGAGCTTGCAAGGAGCTGGTACCTCCACACCCCAAACAATTATGGAAAAATCCTTACACTGAAAACTCTCACAAATATTTCCCCCTCGAGTAGAGCTCTTTCTGTTTGCAATAACAGTCTAATGGGAATGTTAGATGACAAACCTGAATACAGCTTTAGTGTCCAGATTTTTTACCTGCAAATAAAAATCTGAATATTTAGTTGCAGATGTTTATGCTATGGCCTTGCCACATTCAGCAATGTGTCCATTATCCGTGGACATGTACATCTTGGGAACTTGTTTAGTCACATTGTGACATAGTCTATGTGCGGTTTTCCTGGCTTTGTCTTCCTACTGGTAGAAACAACCTTGCTTCGCAAGCTGTGCCCTGCCTTATCCAATACAGTTTTTTGTAATAATGCTTTGGTAAGTGATAAATCTCTACATAGGTAAAGGATAGTGTCATGTTGGTGTTCAAGTTTAAGAAGGTGGGCCTCTATATCAGCCACCTCCTGTTGCCGCCAGTGTTATTTCCACCTTGAAGCTTATAATGTCCCCTTGTAAAGCTACTTTGAAGGCTTCCCAAAGTATCACTGGGGAAGACAAAGACCATGGTTAACTGCATAGTATATCACAACTGCTTATCCATTGTGTACCCTCCAGTGTTCATCCTGTAGCCACCATGCACTCAGGCACCACCTTTGTGTAAACCATCTCGGCCCCAACCATAAGATAAGCTCCACAGGTGAATGATCAAGAGCCAGGTTATGAACCCCTTCTACCTTGGGTAGTTCAGAGTTTGGAATTGAAAAGTAGCTTAAACCGGAGACAGTTCTATCTGCTCCAGAATAACAAGTAAAACATTGCTCTTGTCAGTGAAAGGTTTCAGGGAGCCTCATTGCCTTCTAGAATGTTGCCAGTATTGAGGGGCAACTCTGAGGAACTCGTGAACCACACCACCTGTCACAATCACAATCAACCCTTCCATTCAAATCTCCCACTAAAACCATGGTCCCAGAGGAAATAGCTCCAATAGCCAGCTGTAAAAATTCCAGAAAAGATATAGATGGTGGGGGATGCGTACGTACTTAGTAGGGAAACGTAACAACCTAAATTCTCATGGTGTGTGTGTGTATTATGCATAGGAAGGTGAAGACGGAGAAGGATGCCCACTCCACTCAATCCCCATGTGAGTCCTGAGTGGAACACCTGTGAGAATCCAGGACAGCCCAAGAAAAGGACATTAGGGGCCAGATGTATGAAGCCTTTTTCTAGTTGTGACTAGAAAAATGCTTTTTGGGATGTACAAAGCCCAAACTGCTATTCAATAACTTGTTACCGAATTGCAGTTTGGGTTTTGCGATTCGGTATTAGGATGGGCCGTGTCAAGGGCGTCCCTTCCTAATACCAAATCTAAATGGTATGTATGATTGTTTTGTGACCGCAAATGCGGTCGCAAAACAATCGCAGTTAGCACCAATTTCAAATTGGTGCTAACCCATTCACAATTTCAAATTGGTGCTAACCCATGGGACCCCTTCCCCTTTGTAAATGCATGCAAAAACATTTTTTCAGAGCAGGCAGTGGTCCCACAGTCCACTGCCTGCTCTGGAAAAAATGAAAAGAAAACTTTTCGTTTTTTTTTTTTCGAAATGCATTCTGTTTTCCTTTAAGGAAAACGGCCTGCATAAAAAATAAAAAAAAATACTGCTTTATTTGAAAGCAATCACAGACATGGTGGTCTGCTGACACTAGCAGGCCATCATTCCTGTGAATGCTGCCATTCTCAATGGGGTCGGAAATTGCGACCTACCTCATGAATATTCATGAGGTAGGTCATTTGCGACCCCATTGCGAATCACAGACAGTGTCATTGACACTGTTGTACATTTGACTTGGCGAGTCGCAAATTGCGAGTCACTAAGACTCGCACTTTGCGAGTCGCAAAACCGGATCTTCGTACAGGTGGCCCCTGATGCCCACAAGATTGGTCTCTTGCAGAAAGAGTATGTCTGTGTTTTGACATGATGCTGCCTTAAGAATAGCACCCCTACTGAACTGGTCTAGCAAGCCATTTGCGTTCCAAGTGAGAATGCGTAATAATCCCCTTTTTGGTCCTATGTCATGCTAGATCATAAAGTGGGAACAGTGACATATGAATTCCTGCAATATATCTTGTGGTGCAATGTGCCATGTCATGAATTGCCAAAGCGATAAAACAAATCATCAACCAAGAAACCCTACCCTACACTTTGAACTTGAAGCATCTGTTGCAGGAATGAACCAAGACTCCCATCAACAGGGCAGAAGAAACCTTCTCACTTGTTGCATATCTCAACCACCACTACCGCACCCTAAACCAACAATCTAGGAATAATAAAAGTCAAAAAAGAAATCAAAGAGAAAAATAAATTCTAAACAAGAAGAGATGGAAGTGTCTGTACAATGCACCCTTAATCACTCCTCCCTCAACTCTTGCAATAAACAACATGAACTAAGCTTGTCATTGCGAGTACCCTAGAAAGTTCTCACTCATCGGTAATCAATAGAAAAAATATGTTGCATTACGGAAGGCGTCATCAACTGCAGTTAAATATTTGGTTCCGTGATTGGTGAGGGTGTCCCCTCTTGTCTGTGGCCACAGAGACACAACCAGCTGTGTCTACCTGTGTAGAAGGATGCATTTGACACGAGGTGCCCTGGGCATGCATATCTGTGTCTTGGATATGGGACTGCTTCGCAAGTGGGTCTGAGCTGTCTTTGGAGACTCCTTTGCAGTACTAGGGGCTGGATCATTAACAAAAGGCGACTGTCTGTGTGGTTGACTGTCTAATCGTTTCTCCACCTTCTCCAAGGCCACCTCTGAAGTTTCAAAGAAAAAGGTGGAATATTGGTAAATGATTTTCTATTCGGCTTGATATAAAAACATGTATTGTATGTTCAGTGCACTGAGGCCCTGATTTATACTTTTTGACGCAAAACTGCACTAGAGCATCAAAAAGTTTAGCGCTGACTACCGCCATTTTTTAATACCACCCAGGAGTCATATTTATACTATGATGCTGAGTGGCACTAAAAATTGGTTAGAGTAATTTTTCCCCGGCATTAACCATTGCCCCTTGTCGTAAGGCAAAATGACGCTAACGGAGGAAAAATTACTCTAATTTGTTTTACGACATGTAAACACGTCGCAAAACGGAAATGCACCATTTTTGCCTGCAATATCGTCAAATGCAGACGCGAACGGAGAAAACAGTGCAATAGAGAGGCAAAATTGAGCCAGGAAGCCAAGAGAGGCCCCAGGGAGATCCCATTCAACCAGGAACCAGCCAGGAGGACACAGACAAGACCCAGGGGAGGGAGAAGAAAAAGAGAAAGTGTCGTTTCAGCGCAGAGGAGCATGAAATACTGGTGAGAGAGGTGACGGAGCATCAAAATCACCTCTTCGTCACCTCAAAATTGCCAATTGGAAGGAGAGAGGCTATTTGGCAGCAGATAGTGGATAAGATTAACAGTGTGGCAGAGGTCAGGAGAACTGTAACTGAGTGCAAGAAACGCTGGCATGACTGCTAGCGAAGGACAAAGGAGAAAATGGCAAGGAACAGGAAGGCAGCACTGCACATTGGAGGTGGAAGTCCAGCACCTCAAGAGGGCCTGGACGATATGGAGGAGATGGTTGGAATGGTCATCCCAGAGGAATTGGTCACTGGTATCGCAGGACAGCGCAGACTACCAGAAAACACCACAAATGCAGGGTAAATTGCATGGGGGAAATGTATGCTAAAATGTCAAGTGCAAGAAGGGTGAGGCACATAGGATTTACACAATGCATGTCAAAAGAGCGCAGAGGGACACATTGCACATTAAGCAAGTTACACCATGCTGAAGTAAGCTACATATGTACCTATGCCTGGGTAGTGCCATGCACCAGAACACATACACAACCTGGACATATGTCGATCACCAGGCCTAAATACCTACATGTACGTATGCAGCATTTGGGATGGATGGCATGTATAATCACTGTGCCGCTGGTTGTGTCATCACAACACCCCTTGCAGATAGTCATATCAACACTACCAAGACGACCAAGACCTCTGCGACTAGGTAGTCAGTCAATACCATTCCTGGGGTTACTTCTTAGTGGTGTCCCTTGCAGTAACACCTTGCAACTGCCTTGCCTCATTGCCCAAATGCATGTGTGCTGCATCTAACAGCACACAAATCATTGCAACTGTCCAATCAGTACCCAGATATGTGCCAGTAGCACCACCACAACACCGCACATTGACAACACATCCACATGAGTCAGCCGCCACTCCATTATGCAGTCAGGGTGCCTCCTGGGTGCAGGGAACAATGAACTGAACAGGCGCTGGGGGAATAGCAGACTGGTCCTGTATCATTGGTGAGATGCCAATATCCAGACCAACTAAACTACAGTAGTGTTGAACCACAGGTCTTGATGCTGAACTGGAATGTGGCACTACAGAAAATATGTACCACAGGTAGCAAACAGTAGGTCACAACAGTCACAGGCTGAGCCCACAACTACTTGGACACAACCATGTCAGACACATGTGAATAGGTAAATAAACACACACATACAACAAATGGAGTATGACTATGAACATAATAACGTATAATTCCACAGCAAAGGGCAGGGAATGGTGCATGGGCAAGTCCGGTGTTGGTAAGACTGCCAGTGAAGTGTACCATTTGCGGTTGCCAGTATGAGTCACACGCTGGGATGGCGGCTGGAAATCTGTCTGCCCATGGAAGCTCTGAGGGGCACATTCTTGATGAATCAAATAGACTCTGCCAATTTTGGGGGGCATTGGGTGTGACAGGACACGCTGCATTCAGCCCTGCAAATCAGGCAGCGGAAAGGGCAAAGGACCAGGGCATGGGACCCCCTGCACTGTCCATGCCAAGTGAATGGGCTGTGCAGGGGCACCCAGGGCCACACCACACCGCATCACCAACAACCTTTGCATGGGGGTTTCACTTGCCATTCAAAGGCTTGTGGAAACAGACCTGGAGGGTAGTGATGAACGTAATACTGGTCTGGTGTCACAGGACAGATGCAGTCCGTAAGCAGCTGGAAATCTGCCCTTTGCGAGGCCATTGGCCCATGAGGCATTCCACATTGACAACAGTTGCCACTACCACCTGTGCTGTTGGGGGTGGTCAAATAAACAATGGCAGTCAGGTGCCCATAGGACTGACACACTTGAAATGAGAGACCAGTATGACTACCTGAAGAATCAGCTGAAACTAGCTTCAGTCCCTGACCTAAGTGCAACTCCTGTTAACTGGCTATGTCCATAGACTCATTTACCATCAGGCACTGTCACATACAGAATGATGTATGCAGCAGAAATGTCATACCCATGCTGGCCATCCCTGGGTCTAACCCTGTGCTTGTGTCAAATTAGCTGCACTGCCACCATGCTGCACTCATGTATCATACTGCAAGGAGGGCTGCATTGAGGGGGAGGACATAGGTGTGTAAGAAGGCAAACACACCTGCACAGACAGAAGATGAAATTGAACTCTGCCAGGTCAATGAGTGCCATGCAATGTAGCATACATACACAAACAACAACATGAGGAGCCATCAATTGTAACAAGAGCATAGTGTCCTGGCATTGCCATCTTGGGGTTGTGCAAGGTCTCAGAACTGCATGGGTGTATGTAAAACACGTAAGACTGTGACAGGTGAAAATTGCCATGTGTGGTGCAGTGGCATGAGCACAACAACACCCATTGCAAGGCCTCACCATGCAAACGGATGCATAGGGAGGGTTGACAACAACAAGATGCTGTCAAGCCACAAAAAGGATAGACATCACACCTAGAAGATATGACGGAGCCAATTGCGCCAGCTGGGCTTCCCTTTATGTGACACGCAGGTGGGGCATAGGGCTGCAGACTGCAGCCATGATGTACAGGAACACTGTTTTGGGACTAAGGGGCATATATATAGGCCCCTAGCGCCACAGAAGCGTCACTTTTAGTGACACCCCTGTGGCACTAAGCACTGCGCCGTATTTACAAGGTGGCGTTCAGCCACTTTTTGTGGCTTAACGTCACCTTGTAAATAGAGCCCCTTCCCACGCAGCACTGTACGTGGAAGGGGCATGCAAAGTGTGTTGCTGGGGGAATGCCACAGCAACACCCATTGCATTTATGAAATTTAGTAAACCTGAGGCAGCGCCAAAATCTAACGCCACCCCCAAGGGTGGGGTTAGCAGGGCGCAACTAGGAGCAATACTTTTATTATCCAGTATTGGATCCTTCATAGTTTCATATGTTTGAATCTCTCCCGTTGTGGATGTGGGAATCCCACGGTATCCTAAAAAGCAGTTCAGAAACTAATTTCTTCCTCCTCGTTTTTTGTTTTTCCATAGAGAGAGCAAAATGCCAGAAATGATTGTTTACATGCGGGAAGGGGTCCCTTCCTGCACATAAACAAACATTTGAAAATGATGCTTTGGCACTTTTGTGTGTGCTGCATTCTACAGCTCACACAGAAGTGCCAAAGCCCCATTAGTGATTAGGGACACCTTCCTGCACATAAACAATCACACCCCTCAATGCAGACATCCTTGCACGATGGATACTGGCAGCTGAATTTAGTGCCAGTGCAGGGGAAAACACAGGGGTGCGCCATGCTCACTTAAACACGGTGCATCCCTGCATTTCTAAAGTGATACAGCACTGCCAATTTTGGCACAGCACCGCGCTGCGCAACCTTTCCATAAATCCGGCCCTAAGATGACAATGAGCCTCAAATATCAAGTCAGTGACAATATCATATCAACTGCCACAACACAGATAGACTGATTTTACACCATCTCATTGCAAAGGATGATGGCTTTCCTTCGGATCTGCCTGTCCTGGAGTACCCCGATGACCTGGATGACCAGCTGGCAACCATCAGCCAAGAGACCCTCCAAGAAGTCCGTGTAAACCTTCAGACACCACCTCCAGTCACGCGGAGTATTGATGTAGCAGACATCCCACAGGCCCCACTTAGCACCCCGATAGTACGACCTGCCAGCACCAACACAGCCGAGGATTCTGAGGACCCAGGGACCAGCTTTGAGAGGACAGTTGTAGGTGTCCAGCAGGAGCTGGCGAAGGAGGTGTGGGTGGGGATGCAAACTATGGCAGCCAGCCTAGAGGGTATGGGCATGTGCATGGTTACAGCTACTGAACAGACTGCAGCCAACCGAGGCACACACTCCCCAATGTGTGACGTCCAGGAGTGTCTGAAGGACATAGCTGCTGCCATGAGGGAGAGGCCACAACAATTGCCCTCCCAAACTGGCATCAGTGTGCTTGAGAACAAGATGGACTCCATGCACCGGGAAATGGTCTCACTCAAGTCAGATATGGCTGCCCACCACAGGGATGTTGCTACAATACTAAAAAATCTGCAGTTCCTCCTTGCTGCAGTGATGCCATATGTAGTTCCACAGATGGCAGCTGCTGGGAATTGGGAGTCCACATGTCCAACCATTAAAGTGAGTGTGGCCCTCTCTACCTCCCCACTACCACCATCAAGGGCAGAGGAGACACCACACACATCAGAGGATGAAGATGTGGAACAGATCATCTTCACCCGTAGGAGTTCCCGGTAGCACCAGCCGATGTCACATGGGCAGTGTTTTCCTTTGTCCTGTGCTTGATATCTTGCCAATGTTAGCACAGATGCAGATATGCACTCTTCACCGACACACTGTTGACCTTTCTGCTATGGACTGCAATTGTCTCTCACTTTTCAATTGCCAATTTATGTTCCCATGCACTGAAAGACGCTTTACCCAAGCATGTCCCATGACATGTCCCTCAACCTTGGACTTGTGTTGTGTCACAATTGGATGTATTCTGCTAATGGGTTCACAGACCTGGACATTGTAAATATTGCACTGCGACACTGGTAAATAAACACCACCTACACAACCAGCATGTCTTTGTGTAATGTGACACATCTACTACGCTTAGGAATTGTGATGTGTGTAACATGTCTTTCTCCAGTATTGGGGTATCTTTCATAGATTCACATGCTTGAATCATTCCCCGTCATCGAAGTGGGAGTCCCACGGTACATAGAAAGCAATAAATAGATAAATCCATTTTTTTATTTTTTTCATTGTAGTTAATGGCAAAAATACATTCACTTTCCTAGCTATCAGCCTCATTAGGAAAGGCCCAAAGTTCAGCCAATCAGGCGAGACCACCCCTTTAGAATCCTTAGCACAGAGGCTCAGTCTCTCAGATTTTCTACCGCGCGTCGTGTGTAAGGGACTCTCCCTGAGCTCTGCTCAGTTTACTTTCTCTTCAGGAGATATTATTCAGCTTTCACTCTTAGCTTCGCTGTAGTTTTTTCTTCATCATGCCTACAGCTAGAAAAGGTTTGTTTAGACCTTGTGGTACCTGTGGAAAATTAAGGCTTCATTGTGAAGACCCTCACAAGGACTGTGTTAGACCTGACATGCCTTGGGGTGGTCACCCCTAACTTTTTGCCTGCCTCCCTCCACTTTTTGGACTCTGTCTTTGCTGGCATTTAGACTCTGCACACTTTACCACTGCTAACCAGTGCTAAAGTGCATATGCTCTCTCTTTAAACATGGTAACTTTGGATCATACCTGATTGGACTATTTAATTCACTTACAAGTCCCTAGTAATGTGAACTGTATGTACCTAGGGCCTGTAGATCAAATACTACTGGTGGGCCTGCAGCACTGGTTGTGCCACCCACTTAAGTAGCCCCTTACCTTGTCTCAGGCCTGCCATTGCAAGGCCTGTGTGTGCAGTTTCACTGTCACCTCGACTTGGCATTTAATGTACTTGCCAAGCCTAAAACTCCCCTTTTTCTACATACAAGTCACCTCTAATGTGTGCCCTAGGTAACCCCTAGAGCAGGGTGCTGTGTGGGTAAAATGCAGGACATGTACCTGTGTAGTTTACGTGTCCTGGTAATTTAAAACTCCTAAATTTGTTTTTACTCTACTGTGAGGCCTGCTCCCTTCATAGGCTAACATTGGGGCTGCCCTCATACATTATTGAAGTGGTAGCTGCTGATCTGAAAGGAGTAGGAAGGTCATATTTAGTATGGCCAGAATGGTAATATGAAATCCTGCTGACTGGTGAAGCTGGATTTAATATTACTATTCTAGAAATGCCACTTGTAGAAAGTGAGCATTTCTTTGCACTTAAATCTTTCTGTGACTTACAATCCACGTCTGGTTGGGTTTAGTTGACAGCTCCTTGTGCATTCACTCAGACACACCCCAAACACAGGGTACTCAGCCTCACTTGCATACATCTGCATTTTGAATGGGTCTTCCTGGGCTGGGAGGGTGGAGGGCCTGCTCTCACACAAAGGACTGGCACACCCCCTACTGGGACCCTGGCAGACAGGATTGAACTGAAAGGGGACCTGGTGCACTTCTTAGCCACTCTTTGAAGTCTCCCCCACTTCAAAGGCACATTTGTGTAAAAAAACAGGGCCTCTGCCCTACCACCTCAGACACTTGCTGGAGAAGAAACCTGAACCAGAACCTGCATCCTGCCAAGAAGAACTGCCTGGCTGATCAAAGGACTCACCTGTCTGCTTTCTACAAAGGACTGCTGCCTTGCTGTTGGCCTGCTGCCTTGCTGAACTCTTGTCTGGCTGCAAAAGTGCTCTCCAAGGGCTTGGATAGAGCTTGCCTCCTGTTCCCTGAAGTCTCAGGACCAATAAGACTTCTCTTTTTCATTTGTACGCCTTGTGCGCCGAAAAATTTGACGCACAGCTTGCTCCGCGGTGAGAAAATCGCTGCACACCGATCCAGAAAGACGCCGCTCGACGCGACGCCTACGGTGCAACCGGAACTTCGACGCACGGCCTCCCATGGACAACGCCACCCGACTTCCAGAGAGGAAATCAACGCGACGCCTGCCATGGGAAAGAAAATTCCACGCACAGCCTCCCGGAACGACATGCAGCCGGATAACAAGCCGAGGAATCCACGCACAGACCCTGGGACATCTGGTAATCGCGCGAACCATAGAAGGAGTCGCCCCGCGTGCCGGAAAACGACGCACGTCTTCCCCGAGTGAAAAAATAACGACGCAAGTCCGTGTGTGAATGGGCGAAATCGACCCCCCCCCATTTTTATTCCCAAAGAACGACACACGTCTCCCCGCGTGAAAAATAACGACGCAAGTCCGTGTGTGAAGGGACGAAACCGACGCACACACCATTTTTCCACGCATCTACTCCTCTGCGGCCTTCTGCGGAGATTTTCCACTCCAAACCAGGTACTTTGTGCTTGAAAGAGACTTTTTTTGCTTTTTAAAGACTTAAGACACTTTATATCACTTTTCAGGGATATTTCTACAAATTCTTATTGCATCTTTTATTGTGTTAATCTACAAATACCCAGATAAATATTCTATATTTTTCTAAACACTGTGTGGTGTATTTTTGTGGTGCTATATGGTGTTATTGTATAATTTATTGCACATATACTTTACACATTGCCTTCTAAGTTAAGCCTGACTGCTTGTGCCAAGCTACCAGAGGGTGGGCACAGGATAATTTGGATTGTGTGCGACTTACCCTGACTAGAGTGAGGGTTCTTGCTTGGACAGAGGGTAACCTGACTGCCAACCAAAAAACCCATTTCTAACAGACTGCATCTACTGTCTCCATCCTGAACAGAAGGTCAAGGATTGCAAGATCTGCAGGACATTTCCTAATAAGACTCTCAGAGACAGAGAAGTCAGGCTCCTGCTTTGGCTTCAAAAGCGAAAATCCAGAGAAACTTTCTCTGAGGAGGAAGACAGCGATACATCAGTGGCCTCAAGAAAGAGGAAAAGGTCTGTGGAGAGCTTCTCCCCCAAGAGCAGTAAGTCAGCTAAGAAGCTGCATGTGTTTAAGGACAGACCTGAGGAACACCCATCAACTTCCAGGGAACATAGTGGTAAGGTTCGTTCTGAGCCATCTACTCCAGCTACCACATCAAAGAAGTTCAAAAGATCTTCAAGTTCCCTACCACCGTCGACATCCAAGATTTCTACACCGTCGACGGCGCCGTCGACGACCGCATCGTTGACGGCAGGTCTTCCTTCATCGACGACAACAGCGACGGCCACATTTACAGCTCCGTCGTCGCCAATGATTATGACTTGATCTCCGTTGTCCGCTTCAACCATAACGTCGGTGATCTTAAAATACGGTCCCTCACCTGCTCACACCTTAAAGATTACAAAGAGACCATCGGCGGGGAAAGAGGTGAGGTCTCTATCGTCGACGCACTCATCAACGGGTAAGCTCCAAAGCTCTTCGTCGATGATCCCACTGACGGACGCATCGACGACGGCACCACAATCTACTTTGCCGTCTAAGACATCGGCAATGACACCAACTCTGTTGACGACTACTCCATCGACAACACCTCCGTCGACGGCAGCTCCATCGACACTTGCACCGTCTACGGCAGTTCCGTCAATGCTCACACCACTGATGACGACACCGCTAACGACGGCTCCGTCGACGCCTACACCGTTGACGAGAACACCATCGACGAACGTACCGTCGACGACAACTCCGTTGACGGCTCAATTTCCTGAGTCTTTATCCAAACAATATGGAGCATCTCCTTACTTAACTCAAAGGATTCTGCCGATAAAGAGTAAATCTACTCACCTGTTACCTTCTCATACATCGCCTAGTAAAGTCGCGTCAGTACCCCCGCAGCATCTGTTTGCTGATGAGGAGGAGGAGGATGACATATATTCAGATGACGTTTTTTTTCCAGGTGGCACGTAGCCTTCAGAACTACGCATTAAATGTAAGGAGGAGGATGAAGAGGAGAGTGACCAGGTCTATTTAGGTCAACAGCCGCAGAGTCACGTACAACCTCAGGAGCAACAGGAGCAGACGATCCAGATGCCTGTCTCTTTGATAGCCAATCTTCAGCAGACGATGCAGGATTATTACACTAGATTCCCTCCACCTGGCTCCACTACTCCGGTACAACCTCCACACACGCCGATATCTACTCCTGTTCGGCCATCGGATTCTACGGAACCTATCCTAGTTCCTTCATCTGGGCAGGATATTGATCCACCTTCGTCAGAGGACGAGCAGGAGGAAGGTGAAATTCAAGACACTGACTCGCTCATTCAGGAATGGGATGAATATCAGATCCAGACGCCATCCCCTTCTACGCCACCACCGGTGGACTCTCCACCACAGGACATTGGTGGTTTTCACAGTGTGATGGAAAGAGCAGCAAAAAGATTTCAACTGCCAATAACATCAAAGCAGTCAGACTGTTTCCTATATGACTTCAAAGAGGACACTAGAAAGTCAGTACCAAGACTCGAAAAGAAATACAAAGCACCATACAACTCTCCAGCATGTTTGGTTAGTCACCCTAAGCCGGATTCTGTCATATCACAGGCAGCTCAGCGAAGGTCCAGAAATCCGTCTTCAGCTTTGACTGCCCCCCCCCCCCGGATAAGGAGGGACGACGGTTAGATTTGGTTGGCAAAAAAATGTCAACTATGGCGGCCACCACGGTCAGAGCAGCGAATTCCCTGGCAATCCTGGGAAGATACGACCGCCAGATGGGGTCCGACATGTCGCAGTTTATAGAGCTACTGCCTGAAGATAGTAGAGCTGAAGCGCGCAAAATATTACAAGAGGGTGAGAAGATCTTGGCTGAGATTATAGACTGTGCCATAGATGTCTCGTCTACAGGTTTCCGCCAGTTAGCCGGAGCGGCCATACTCAGACGTCAGGGGTGGCTGAAAGCTACATCGTTTCGACCAGAGGTGCAGTTAAAGATCTTGGACATGCCCTATGATGGTGAGCTCTTGTTCGGTAAGCATGTAGATGGTGCTTTGCAATCTATTAAAACAGACAACGAAACAGCCAGATCCCTGGGTACATTTCAATACAGAAGACAGCCCTTTCGAGGAGCGAGAGGAAGGGGGCTCTATTCTTATAGAGGCGGCTCACACCAGTACCGCCAATACTCATCCTACCAGGGCCAATTTCGTTCCGCCATTGGCCAGCAGCAGCCGCATACTTATCGACAACCGTCATCCACACACTTCCGGCAAGCTGCAAGAGGAAAATCGGCTTATAAAGCCAAAGAAACAGCAAGAAAACACTGACCTTCATCAGTTACCTGCACCCAACCCCTTTACCAACACTCTGATAGGGGGCAGAATTTCCAATTTCCTCCACCAGTGGTCCCAGATTACATCATACAAATGGGTACTCGATATTGTCAGCAGAGGACATACACTAGAATTCAATCAGCCTCCCCCTCACGTACCACCGAGGGGTCCCCCACCTGCCCATCTCAAGGAACTCCTAGCGCAGATTGCCATCTTGATTGGGGAGGGAGCAATAGAGATCGTACCAAGAAATCAGAGGGGAACAGGCTTCTACTCTCGCGTCTTCCTTATATGGAAAAAGACAGGAGACTGGAGACCTTTTTTAGACCTTTGTTCTCTCAACAAGTTCCTCAAGAAGCAATCATTTCGCATGATCTCCCTTCAAGATGTCCTACGCCTACTCAACCAGGGAGATTTCATGACGTCCTTGGATCTCCAGGACGCGTATTTCCACATTCCCATTCACCCCAGTCATCGGAAATTCTTACGGTTCAGGGTTGCAGGCACTCATTACCAGTTCAGAGTGTTGCCTTTTGGCCTCAGATCGGCCCCAAGAGTTTTCACCAAGGTCTTGGCACCAGTTGCAGCCTACCTCAGGCAACGAGGGATTCAGGTGTTCCCGTACTTAGACAACTGGCTAATAAAAGCACAAACAATGTTAAAAGCTGCTAGGGACACAAGAACATGTTTATCTCTCTTCAGGACATTAGGCTTAACAGTCAATTACCCCAAGTCTCATCTAGATCCTTCGCAGAACATCACCTTTTTAGGAGCCGTCTTGGACACAGTCCAAGCGAGAGCCTTTGCTTCGCACGACAGACAGAAGAGACTTCAAGATCTAGCAACCCGTCTCAGCAGAAGAAGGTCCGCTTCTGTTCGGACCTACAAGTCTTTTCTGGGGATGCTTTCTTCATGCATTCTGTTGATAGCAAACTGTCGTCTACACATGAGAACACTTCAGCAGCAATTGGACACTCAATGGAAGCAAATAGAAGGATCTTTCGACGATATAGTTTGAATAACTCCATCAGCGAGGCAAGCCCTCAAATGGTGGAAGGACACCCCCCTCATCTCAGAGGTTCTCTCCTTCCTGAAAGACAAACCAGTGCACATTATAACAACAGATGCATCCTTAGAGGGATGGGGCGCACACTTACAAGACCTATCAGTGAGAGGGAGATGGTCCACATAGGAATCGATTTTCCACATAAACGTATTAGAATTAAGAGCAGTTTCCTTGGCACTCAAATCCTTCCTCACCAACATCAAGGGTTCCTCTGTGTTGATAAAAACCGACAACACCACAGTCATGCATTACCTCAACAAGCAGGGGGGTACAAGATCACAGGCGCTGTCTCTGCAGGCACAGGAACTGTGGCATTGGGTGCTTCGGCATCAGATATCGATCAGAGTGGAACATCTTCCGGGAGCTTCCAACACTTGGGCAGATGCCTTAAGCAGGACTCGAACCAGCTGTCACGAATGGGAACTCAATCAGACAATTCTCGACCGCCTCTTTCGTCGTTGGGGCAAAGCCAGTCTGTATCTGTTTGCGACCAGAGAGAACAGAAAATGCCAACACTTTGCAAGCTGGCGACCGCAGAGAGGATCAAAGGGGAATGCGTTTTTGATCAAATGGTCAGGGATTTATGCCTACGATTTTCCCCCGCTCCCGCTCATCCCAAGACTTCTACAGAAGATGAAGAGGGAACCATGCCGGCTTCTATTGATTGCTCCCAAATGGCCGCGCCAGTTTTGGTTCACGGAACTTCTATTACTCTCGGAACAGCCTCACATACGGCTGAGACCAGCACCAGACTTGCTAACGATGAATCAGGGGTAGGTCCGTCATCCCAACCCGACTTCTCTTCGATTATCAGCCTGGCTCCTGAATTCTATGAGTTTGACTGCAGGGAAGAGCTTGCCTGTGCCAGGGCCCAGTCTACAAATAAGACGTATAAGCTCAAGTGGAAGAGGTTCTGCATATGGTGTTCAATTTCTAATGTTCATCTTCTGAAGTCCTCTCCAGAACAGATCCTTCCATACCTGTTGCATTTAGCGAAGTCCCAGTTGTCTATCAAGGTCCACCTCGCTGCTATATCCCGTTTCCGAAGGACATCAGAGTTACCATCTTTATGGTCATCCAGGATAATAAAGCAATTTCTAAAAGGGTTGTTCAGGATGTTTCCGCCGATTCACCATCCTCCACCTTCCTGGCATTTAAATATTGTGCTCTCCCAATTGATGAAGCATCCATTTGAGCCTATTCACAAAGCAGACCTGAAATATATCTCTTTGAAAACAGCTCTCCTTCTGGCCGTCACTTCCGCGAAGAGGGTTAGCGACATCCAGGCATTTACAGTCTCACCACCTTTTCTGCAATTTAAATCAGATATGGTCATTCTAAGAACTAATCCAAAATGTATCCCCAAAGTTCCTTCGACCTTTCATTTAAATGAGCCGGTGGTTTTGAGAACATTTTTTCCAAATCCTCGAACTCCAGCAGAGCGAGCATTACATTCCCTAGACATTAAACGATGTATGAAATTCTACATACAAAGGACTAGCAGCTTTCGTAAATCTGAAAAACTGTTTATTAGCTATGGACAGATCAATAGCGGCAAGACTGTTTCCAAACAAACCATAGCACGCTGGATCTCTTCTGCCATACAACTCTGCCACCAGTTAGCAGGAAAAACGCTATCATCCAATGTCAAGGCGCATTCCACTAGAGCGGTATCCACTTTGGCAGCTCTCTTCGCAGGAGTTCCTCTGAACCAGATCTGCAGAGCGGCAACGTGGACGTGTGCCCACACCTTTATCCAACACTACTGCCTGGATGCTACTGACAGGATGGATGCCACGGTAGTACAAGCAGTGTTACGTAATTTATTTGCATAAGGTGAGCCAAGAATCTTCTTTACCCTCCATCCTCGAATGTATTTCCAGACTGATATTTATCATATATATGGTTACAGTTGATGTATGTATATATTTTTTAAATATTGATAAACATATTTAACTACATATTTAACTACCTATTTAAGTCCTGAAGAAATGTGAACAAGCATGTTGTTCAGTATAGGGAAAGATGCGGAAGACATTGTAACGCGAAGGGTTAATTAGCTTGAGCAGTGTAGATGAGTGTAATGCCTGTTGAAACCCCCTCCCAAACATCATGGAAAAGTTAATGATATTATTTTCAAGCTTGTTTGTGTAGAAGACTCTGTCTCAACCTTGAGAACGAGAGTACAGGGAGAAGATGGAATGAAAACAAAGGCTGGAGAAGGGCAGAGCAGCCAAGTACTGATAACATATCTAGAAAATGCCAGAATGAGATAGAATCCAAGCTTTGAGTTTTTAAGCACTGAAGTGTGGGTGAGGGAGTTGGAAGGTCGCAGATGGAATTGTGGAAGCTGCCATGGCCCAGCGCTGCCTCCCTGTTTGCTCGTGGTGCTTGAGGGAGAGAGAGGTCCAAGCAGGCGGTAGAGGGCTTCCCAGCATGTCGTGGACTAAGTTAAGTTTCCACACAGGGATAAAAAACCTTTGTTTCTCTGCTCTATTATTATGACTGATTATTTATGCCTGCACTGTGTTTATAACCTGAAGTATTCAGCTCGTTTATATTTTGCTTTCTAAACCTATTAGTGTGAACTGCTACAATAACTGAAACATGCATTTTGGTGTGCAGTAAATCAAAGCTTATCTGAAGTATTCAGTTCGTTTATAGTTTGCCTCCTGAACATCGTAGTGAGAGCCTGCTGCAGTAATTGAAACATGCATTTTGGTGTGCAGTAAATCAAAGCTTATCTGAAGTATTCAACTCATTTATATTCTGCTTCCTTAATATCGTAGTGCGATGCATTTTAGTATACAGTTAATCAAAACTTATATCTGTCAATGAACTCTTTGCTTATATATATAAATAGGATGCTTTTCATTGCTATTCTTATTCTACTATTGTTAATGTGCTAAATGCCTACATTTTACCTGCAATTCTAGTAAAGCTAAATTGTATTTATAATTGGCGTGTGGTCCTTCATTGAGCGTCCTTATTGACTTATACCGAACAGGTGCCAACCAGTCACCTGGATAAGACATTTGGTACCAGAAGTGGGGTATAAGTCAATAGTGCCTCTTTGGGGATGTAAGAAAAGTGAGGCAGAGAGCGGAAGGCAGCATGGGGCAGAAGCCAGATCAATTCCCGGGTGGTTAGCAACTAACCCGTTCTCTGGTGTGGCAGGACTCCTGAACCGGTGGGTAGCGCCGGTGGTATGGGAGGCATTAGATGAGAAAGTGACTCCTCTCTTAGTGGAAGATGCAGTTCAGAGTGTGAAGCTAAGAGGGGCAAAGCTGGAGCTGAAAGCAGCAGGGCAAGTGGGATGGCTTTTCCTGTCTGCGCTCCGTACGGTATACAGGAATACAATAACACAAGATGCAGAGATAATAAAACTGCGGGATGAGGTTGCAGCCTTGCAGGAAAGGCAGTTACTTATGAAAGAGACCATAGAAAGTGCAGTGACTCTGGGTGATCAAATGGAGGCAAGGTGCACCGCATTAGCAGTACGAGTAGCAAAACAGAAGAGTAGGTAGAAGCCTAAAATGCCCTCAACTGTGCAAGTGAGGGCACTGATACGCAAACAGAAGAGTAGGCAGATGCCTAAAATGCCATCAACTGTGCAAGTGAGGGCATTGATACGCAAACAGAAGAGTAGGCAGAAGCCTAAAATACCCTTAACTGTGCAAGTGAGGGCATTGTAACGCAAAGAAAATTGGGATCCACATACTTGGGAGGATGAGGTGGAAGTACGTGTAACAGAACTAGGTGGAGTTGAAAGTGGAGAAGGACGTGTAGGTGAAATTGAAGGTGAAAAGGGAGCGAATGGCGGGCAAATACAGAAGTCTTGTTTGGTAAGAGATTATACTCTGAGTGAGTTGTTGCAGAGAACCCGTATGTTTAGGCAGATGCCTGCAGAGCCTTTGTTTAAATGGTTGGTGAGGTTGTGGAACACTGGAGCAAAAGATGCATTACAGAATCCTTTTACGTTAGGTCCCATCACAGAAGGAGACCCGTTTGAGCTGGAAATGATAGTACAGGATGATGTAGATAATGTAGTGATGTGGAGCCTATGGCAGAGGCAGGAAAAAAAGAGGGTGCCACAAGATTGGGCCTTAGTGGAAATAGAACGCATAACTGATGATCAGCCGGTCACTTTAAAAACATGGGTCCCCTTACTAGGTTGGACAAGAGACGGAGGGGTTGGCAATAAAGTAGGCAGAGCGCAGGAGTTTGCCATCGTGAAGTGGAAATGGTATCTGCATCAGAGGGCAAAACCAGGACCAGCAGGAGTGTTGAAGTTACAAGAAGATAAACTAGGGGCAGTGGACTTGCAGGCAATGGCCCCTGCACTAGAACCCTCTGAAATGGAATCCTCACCATTTAAGACAGCCCCGCCTTTTGAACAACTCACCGAAGAAGAACGGCAAAATGCATGGTTCACAGATGGTACCGCCCGGTACTATCAAGGAAAAAGACCAAGGCAAACAGTTGCATTCCAGCCTGCTACAGAAACGATGTTGCTGCGAGAAGGGGATAATGAATCAAGCCAGCTTGCAGAACGGCAGGGGGTAGCAGCAGTGATCGAACAAGCCCCCATCAGAGAGAAAACATTTGTGTACACTGACAGTCGGGCCACTTACCAAGGACTAGCAAACTGGGCCCGATTTGGCGCAAGGATGGATGGAAAATTAAAGGCACCCCCATTTCGGTAGGCGAACAGCTATGGGAAGAGATGTGGGAGAAAGGGCACAAATGTCAAATCTATGTGGGACATGTGAATGCCCATTTCCCATTGGACATCTCACTTGCATCTCTATTCGACAACACCGTAGATCAGATGGCCAAAACGCGAACGGTGGTCATCAAGGTGGAAGCTGAAGCCGCTTTAGCAAACAGGGCCCATGCAACATCCGGACATCCAGGAGAGAATGGCACTTATGCATGGGCACAGCTACGACAAATTCCAGCCACTAAAGAACAAGTGCAAAAAGCAGTAAAGGAGTACCCCACATGCAACCAGATTAGACAAATGCCCTTGCAAAAGAAGCCTAGCGGCCATATCAGAAGAGGAACTGCATCTACCACAGTGTGTCAATTAGACTATATCGGGCCGCTACCAAAGGAAGGAGGAAAAAACTACGTATTGACCATGGTGGACACCTACTCTTGCCTTATGTTGGGTATGCCCTGTAAGTCTGCAGACCAAAAGTCCACTTTGCGAGCACTAAACTACCTGATAAAACATCATGGGGCACATGATGAGATCCAAACAGATAGGGGCACACACTTTTCAGGGAAAACAGTGCAGGGCTGGGCGCAGGAACAGGGAATTCGGTGGATTGTGCACCTTAGTTATTATCCACAAGCTGTAGGCATGATTCAGAGATATAACGGATTGTTGAAAGAACAGCTAAAAAAGTTATCAGCACATGATAGACTTGCACAAGTGATTTGTGAACAAGCGTACACCCCTCACATTGAAGAAAGATCTGCCCCCCCGATAACACCCAGAGAGGTGAGGGAGGATTTGGAAGCACAGGAAGAAAAGTATGGGTGAACCATCCAGGAAAAAAAGCCAGAGGCAGGAGAGCTATTGAGTCAAGGGGTGGGGAGTACGTATATTATACTTTTAAAGAACTCAAATGTACCTGTATTTGTACTTGCAGTGAGACTTACCCCACGGTCGTAAATTATGACATCTGCATCGATGATGTGGTTCATGATTATAACCGGAAAAAGTGTATGAGTCCGACCGAATATAGTCTGTCATGTCACTTGTGCACTTCAAGCAGCTAACATAACTGATGACCAGGGAAATGTTTCACTTTGCAACGTGGAGGTACCTGGAGGCAAGTGGATGGCTGCCAAAGCTGTGACCTGGAAGGTAACTGGACAGCAAATCCGACATGCCAACGGACAGAACAAGGTGGAGAGGACGCCAGCAACAGTACAGGCTTTGAGTTACATGCTAAACATGATATGTAAATATTGTGATACCAGGACACATGGTGGTTGTTACAATGAACAATAGAATACTAGCCTTCATGTTTTATATAACCGAAAGACGCATGGTTAACAACTTAAGCAACGTTTCTATAATGCGATATAGAATAGGATGTAAGCAAGTTCTGCATGCAAGCATAGTTAATCGTATTGTGTTACAGATACATTTTGTCAAGGGGAATGTCTCAAAGTATGATCTATTATGTGCACCATGGACACCACAGTTATGGCCCTTGCCAAAGTTACGCAATAGAAGAGATCTAGGGTCCTTGATAGCTGGGGCCATCGGAATCGGGGTAGGGGCCCTGAATTCTTTTGATGTTGAAGCCATTAGGAATAAGCTATCTTCTACAGGATATAGTACAGGAGAGGCCATAAAAGTAATTTCTCAGTGGGGGCCTACACACTCACAAGAAGTATGGAAAGTCCTGCGTGGGTTGTATCGTGATTGGCAATGGCATAATTTCACTTATGAACAATTTGGAAAAAGCTTTCAAAGCACCCAAACAATGTCCAAAGGAATTCAGTGCATACTATGGCAAAGTATTGTTAATCAACAGTATGTAGACTTCAAAGCGGAATGGGGACAGCTTCAAGGTGAATATTGGAGACAACAATTGCATTTGCCTGAGGAAATATGGGTAAAGCCTATACAATTCCATTGTGAGGGAGAGATGTGTTATGCTCATTTTGATATAGCTAGAAGTAATCTTCCCCCTGAAATATGGTGCCCCTTTATATTGCTCCCTGTAGTAATAGGTGAAGAATGGTGGATACCTCACACTGACAAAAAATGGATTGATCAAACAAACCACACCGTAGATCCCACTAGATGTGCAGATTGGTCTAAGGGGTGGGTATGTACCCACACTGGACGGGCGCTAGACCTGTGCCTTCACCCGATACCAGGAGAATGTGAATGGTTATACTATTAATGGCACAGACTTATATCAGATAGGAACAGAGAGTATATGTTACGTTACTAATCATCCCTTACTTATTAACGGATTTATACAAACCACCGGAGAGCAAGTAATGTGTACGCACAATATTACCAGCATTATTGGCATAAGCACTCACATCTTGTACCGACCAAGTTCACCATAACCACATTACAGACGCAAATGCATGCGCAGTTAGAGTGGAACATCTCGCTTGTTGTTAAGCTACCCAGATAAGAGGCAATCAGGCACTACGTACAAGTTACCTTTGCTAAATTTGATATGACAGCTAAATACACCAAGGATACAGCCATACTGATGACCATAAACACTAAACAGCTTATGCACACTGCTTCATGCATCCAGCAAATAACTGAGCATCATTGGTATGACATCTTAGGCTGGGCACTAGGAGCTATAAAGACGCTAACTATAGTGTTACAACAGCTAATTTGGTTATTGATTGTTTGTGTTACGCTAATGACTATACTATGTAGACTATATGTATACTATATGTATGCACAAAGCAGCTTCATACTAAAGATGCAAGCGCTTAGAATAACGTTGACCAGTATTAGTAGCAACCTAGCTAGCGGAATGTCAAAGTAAATGATATCCGTTTCAACATGCATCACGCTCATCTAAGGGGTGGAGTGTTCAGTATAGGGAAAGATGCGGAAGACATTGTAACGCGAAGGGTTAATTAGCTTGAGCAGTGTAGATGAGTGTAATGCCTGTTGAAACCCCTTCCCAAACATCGTGGAAAAGTTCATGATATTATTTCCAAGCTTGTTTGTGTAGAAGACTCTGTCTCAACCTTGAGAACGAGAGTACAGGGAGAAGATGGAATGAAAACAAAGGCTGGAGAAGGGCAGAGCAGCCCAGTACTGATAACATAGCTAGAAAATGCCAGAATGAGATAGAATCCAAGCTTCGAGTTTTTAAGCACTGAAGTGTGGGTGAGGAAGTTGGAAGCTCGCAGATGGAATTGTGGAAGCTGCCATGGCCCAGCGCTGCCTCCCTGTTTGCTCGTGGTGCTTGAGGGGGAGAGAGGTCCAAGCAGGCGGTAGAGGACTTCCCAGCATGTCGTGGACTAAGTTAAGTTTCCACACAGGGATAAAAAACCTTTGTTTCTCTGCTCTATTATTATGACTGATTATTTATGCCTGCACTGTGTTTATAACCTGAAGTATTCAGCTTGTTTATATTTTGCTTTCTAAACCTATTAGTGTGAACTGCTACAATAACTGAAACATGCATTTTGGTGTGCAGTAAAACAAAGCTTATCTGAAGTATTCAGTTCGTTTATAGTTTGCCTCCTGAATATTGTAGTGAGAGCCTGCTGCAGTAATTGAAACATGCATTTTGGTGTGCAGTAAATCAAAGCTTATCTGAAGTATTCAACTCATTTATATTCTGCTTCCTTAATATCGTAGTGCGATGCATTTTAGTATACAGTTAATCAAAACTTATATCTGTCAATGTACTCTTTGCTTATATATATAAATAGATGCTTTTCATTGCTATTCTTATTCTACTATTGTTAATGTGCTAAATGCCTACATTTTACCTGCAATTCTAGTAAAGCTAAATTGTATTTATAATTGGTGTGTGGTCCTTCATTGGGCGTCCTTATTGACTTATACCGAACAGGTGTCAACCATTCACCTGGATAAGACACATGTTTTCTGGTATTTGCAGAACTTAAGCATATCTTCTACTGCTGACTACTCTGATTCAAGCATGTGAATCTATGAAAGATACCCCAATACTGGAGAAGAAAATAAGTTACTTACCTGTAACTGTGGTTCTCCAGTATTGGTATCTTTCATAGATTCACATGAGACCCACCCTCCTCCCCATGGGGACTCACCTCTTTTATTTTCTTAAAATCACTAGTGCGGAGAAATCTGAGAGACTGAGCCTCTGTGCTGAGGATTCTAAAGGGGTGGTCTCGCCTGATTGTCTGAACTTTGGGCCTTTCCTAATGAGGCTGATAGCTAGGAAAGTGAATGTATTTTTGCCATTAACTACAATGAAAAAAAGAAAAAAGGGATTTATCTATTTATTGCTTTCTATGTACCGTGGAACTCCCACTTTGACGACGGAGAATGATTCAAGCATGTCAATCTATGAAAGATACCAATACTGAAGAACCACAATCACAGGTAATTAACTTATTTTCTTAGTCACAGAGTGTCAGTACAAGAGTGCAGGAATATGGGGACACATATCTCTGAACAAGGTACCTCCCTGATGAACATCGATGCTGGTCTCAACCCCTACAAGCAGTTCACTGAGTATGTCGAAAATGTTGGACACACGTATGCTTCACCCACTACATACGGCGGGAATGGCTGTGAAACAGTTCCCGGGCAATATCGTCAGCTGGGAGTACCAGTAGAGCACATTGGTGTGAACCAGAGGTACCTAACCTCATCTGTAATTGCCACTGGTCAGTTTAGCAATATAGATATGAAATGTAGGCTGTTGTCAGATGTCCCACAGTGTCCAACATTCCGACACAGGACCCAAACAATGACAGCTGAATCACCACACCTACCTGTCCAATACACGGTTAACTTTGTCACCTTGAGTGGTGGGTACACTGGATGGCAGATGCACAGACAAGTAGATTTGTTGTAGCTGCCAATGTGACAGCTCAGTTGTAAGAAGGTAATGAACATGTCAAGGGAGGGATCTGGATGCAGCACGGATTCCCTAGGCCAACACACAATTTTCACTGTACACCATTGGGAAGACCCTGAGACCTAAGCATATGACACATGAAGTAATGGAGTACCCAAAGATTTTTAAACATAATTAAACTAAACTAAAAAGAATGAAGAACACCTATCCTAACTATACATAACCAACAACTGACTCTAACTACCCTATTCAGATTTTACCTAACACATTTAACAATACACTCTAAACATTGGCCCCCCACCCCCCTTATATCACAAGACACATGCAGGACAACATATACTAAACTACACATATACTACCTATATCTAAACAAATATAGATATATTTCTTTTTTCTTTTTTTTAGAGATATATATTCATTTTTAAATACACATAATGGCCCAACATGACCCACCACCCACCCACAAAGTATATTTAAAAAGTAGAAAACCCCCAAAGCTACTTATCCTAACTAAACTACTAACCTAATCTAACCTGAAACTAACCCACTAAAACATTAAAACAAATGAAGAGGAAGGGGACTGGACTGGGGGTGAGACTCATTAACCCAATTACAGATTGGCCGACAAACTTCAGTCTCTTGGTGTTCTTCTCCACCTCCTTCTCAAGACTGTCCAACGTTTTGAAGATCAGTGTCACATCCCTCTCTAGGTCCTTTATTGCATCCATGTCCATGGTAGCAGGTGGGGTGGGCTGTGGCACAGATGTTGAGTGAGAAGCAGCTGTGGCTGTTGTGATGGTGGCAGCTGTGCCCCCTGTACGGCTTTGGTGCTTGGTTCTCTCTGTGTGGCCAGTGTGGGTCCCCCTTGGGTGAATGCCCCAGTGGATCGCTTTGTGCGATAGCGGCATGCCATTCTACGGAACCCAGATTCCACTGCCAGGATGTGCCTATAGTGGACTGCCCTCTTCTGAAAAGCCTGAAGTTCCTCAGTGTTCCTGTTGGCAGCTTTTAAACTGAGACATGCAACCATCAGTGTCAGCATTGTGTGGAGTATGTACAGATTATTAGCTTACACTCTACATCTAATTGCACACGCACTCCAATTCACATTCAGGATAAAACAATAGCCCTGATGAATGAAACGGCTATGCTGCCTTAGCATCATTTCATTGATGCCAAAGCGACGCACAACAAGATTAGGAACCAAAACAAATTAGGTGTGCATTGATTTTGTGCCAAGTGTAACAATGCAAAGCAGCATCAACTTCACATAGATCAGGATCACTGTTCCTCATCATTTTTGTCAATTTTCAACCATACATCACCAGTAACAAGTACTCCCAATAAACAGTTATTGGGAGTATGGGATGCAGTTAATAACCATAAGGGGTCAATATTGATAGGTACATATGCAAGCCTGATCAAAATAATTGTCACCCACACTGTGAGCATCACATCAACCTACAAATTTGTTGTTCCTCACCCCCGTGCCTCAGGGGGGATGGCCATGCAATCCATCATCTCAACTGTCCAGGTCATTCACCAAGGCATGCCCACTCATATATGGAGTCAGGGAGTGGACCATATGTTAGGAGGGCTGACAACTAGGAAGCTGGTATCCATAGGTCTATCACATCTACATTCATGTGTCCAGGTGTAGACACCCATCAATACCTGATCTGCCAATACTATTCCTTACACACCCATATCCATGCCAGCACACGTCTGGCCTTGACCTGCATGCACACCGATTATATTCCACATAAGTGTCACGTAAATGTACAGTACATGTACAATACAATACAGCGATGCCCTAATTTGTGTTCAAAATGGTGCATCACTGTGTTGTGAGAATGACGGTGTGTCGCAGTGCCAATATTCTCACAGTGGTTCACTTCTAAGTCGCATATGGGCCTACGTGTGGCTTGTCATCACCTTGTTTACACGGCCCTGCCCATTGAGCACCACAAGCCTCACAAGATAGGACTCTGCTCGTGCATGGGGAACCCTTAAATGGGACACAATGTCCCCATCCAGCCTACTTTGATATCCGACCATTTGGCAGCTCATCACTTATAACATTGTAGGCAACATACATGACTCGCTCACACAAAAGCCTCAATCGCTACACAGGACAGACATTATCACACTTACTGGATACATCTGGGTCCTCAAAGCTTGCCACTTCGCCGATGGTGTATGGGGCAGGTCCTCCAGGAAGATATGGATGGAAAACCATGCTTAATGTCATATCACTCTCGCTACTAGTGGACAACATATTACAGTGTGCACTATTTTAAAGGAGTGAGCTAATTATCGAGGTTGAAGACAGTGCAACAGACACACCACTGCAAACTCACAATGACACTGACACTCAGGTGAGAGAGAGACACACATCTGCACACTTACACTGGGCCTGAGATTCATGTAGTGCGACATTCTGCAACAACCATATGTGGCCAATCTATAGAAGATGGAACTCCATGGTATGAGGGGGAGATGGGTGACAAACACATGACAGTACCCTGGTCCTCTGCAAGACAACTGACTCAGGTATTCTGGCTTGTCCTGCAAGGCACACCGTGGCACTTTGTGATGAACAAGCGGCTCAATTTTAAGTCCGCAATGATCATGCATTGAGTAATCCATGGCAGATGTGTCAAAGTTGTCTTATGGTATCAAATGACTCATTGCCATTGCCCCCGACTAACATAATGGCAGGGATCACTTGTGTGAAATGATGGCAATGTAGCGCTATATATGGATTGCCCTACTTTGTTGTCACAACCTAATTACATATGGTATGCTGGCAGTGTCTTGGCTTATCATATATGACATTAATCTGAGGCACAGGTGTTGCCATGGCTCCTAAACTGGGTGACTTAGTGATGGTTGTGCATGATTCACCAAACATTTGACCTGCATTGGTAAAATGGTAGAACATGTGAACTCCATGTCTAGACTGGCGCAGTTACACTTCATTCTGGTTGCATGCAACCTGTCCACAAGCATTGCATGCAGCATCTGCTACTGTCATTCACGAGCAGTGAACAGTAAATAGTATGCCAATGGGAAACTCACCAACAGGGCCACCGATCACCACACCAAGATGGTCAAGCAGATCCTGCTCCCTGGCCACCAGATCTGCCCAGCGATGCTTCAGCTGTTGCTCATTGCGACTGCTGCGGTACACCCTCTTCAGGTGGTGGAGCACCCTGCCCCACCTCAGCCGCCTCGCCTCTGTCCAGTAGCACTGGATCACACAGCCCCCAATCTCCAACATTAATGGCAGGTAGTGGACTACTAGCCACACAAAGCTTCCAAGCTCCTCCTCCCACATCCTTCTCAACCTCCCCCTACCAGACATATCTATCAGGTAAAGACTGGCAACAATAATGAATATGAACAAAATGAAAATAAAGGAAACTTAAGGCCCAAAAAAATTATCCCAACTAACCCAACTTAACAACTATCCCTAACAGACACCCACAGTACAAGTACAATGATAGATACAAAAAACACACACATTTACAAACACTGGGATAAAGTACAGTCAAAAATACGAAAAACACAACAGGAGGGACACCACAAGTTACAATACAGAGCAAGAACACACCACCAACTCCAGGACACAACCACACAGTCAAAAGAGTAATAGACTGTAAAGAGAAAGTGAAAGTACACCCACTGTACCATGCCTGTAAACAGGATTTCCTATTACATCACTTCCTGTCCCCGTGCATCACGTTTTCTGTTATGCGTGTATTTATTTGACACATGTTATATTTGCATGAGTATTTCAGACGCATGACCTACGTGGGTCTTTTATTTTGAAGCATTACCTTTATGCATCGAATTAACAGTAAATCAGCATTGAGATACGTGCGAAGGTGGAATTAATTCTAAGGGCAATGGGTCACATACTTTGCGTTTGCGGATGTTTTCAAAGCAGTTGCCTAATTCTTTTTTACTCTATTCCTGATTGCGTGATTTTGTTCCATTGTCTATGGATGTATCAACATACAAATGGAATGGGCTGGGCTGCAGTGTAGCATTTTGTGTATGGCCACATGTGGTAGTCCATGCAACAATGTGATTTGGGTGTGATTGGTCTAGTACACCGATGTGTGCTTTACAGAATCAACAGCATGCAAATATTTGCACGTCATGTGTATATATGCATGTGTGACAACAGTGTATCCACATATGTATGGCAGTCAGTACTAAGCAACAATTATAGTATGTGATTGTGAATTGTGTTTACTTATGTGATGTGTGCAGTTGTCTTACGGAGCATAACATTTTAGACGACATACACAGCTCGGGCATTGTAGATGATGGCTGATGGATCCTATCTTGGAAATGTTACCCGACAACTGTCTCCATATGTTGGTCTTGAGTTTGTGGTGACTTGTGTGTGGACTACACATACATCTGACATGTGTACATATTTGGTAAATATTGTGATTGACACACTCTGCCTACATTCCACCCATATCATGTTTGGAACACAAAAGAGAGATTAATCCCAATACATTTAGCAATAGTTGTTTTTGTGTGGTGCACCTGCAGCCCTAGCTGCATATGTTCTTATCCATTCTGATGTGCATTCCATAGACGTGTCCTTGCAAAGTGTGAGGTCATGTGTACCCTGTGTCAGGATTGGGCCCCATGGCAGTGACAGGACTGACTCCCATGGATATACTGCGCAGGCCCAATGTCTTCCATTGTTTGTCATACCTGGGCTAATCATGATGACCATTGTCACCAATGATATGATGTTCCCCCTTGTCACACATGCTCCATGCAGCCATTGCAACTCTCACACTGAGTTGTGTCATTGGTCTCTTCAAACATTACAGTCTCACCATATTTTGACATCCACTGACTTGTGTGTGAGGCCCTTGCTTACCTCCTATTTGGACTGGTTGTGCTTGTGTGTGATGAGCTATTGTTGTACAAGTTGACAATGTGGATGTTAATAATATGTAGTGGTCCATAGATTGTGCCCTTCAGTTGTTACATTGAAGTGATGAGGATGATGTGTGTGATGGTAGAAGTTCAATCTTACATAGCACATGTGATGTTGCTACTGTGCTCTTCAGATTAGTGTTTATAACATGCTCCCTGAGGTTAGACTCACAATACTGAGGTATATGTTGTGGAGATTGAAGAGACCAAAGTTGGATTGTGTGAATGAGAGAGGTGTTTATTGACAAAATATGCAAGGTGAGTTACCTGGTTATTAAGTGAAGAAGTTTTCAATGATGTGCAGTCTGCGGCATATCCCAGCAGCTGTGTTGTGCTGTTCCCCCTCATTTTCTTCTCCACTATCCTCCTCCATCTCCTCAGGCAGGTCATCAACCTGCTTTTATAAGGGGATCCGCACACATATGTTGTGCAGGATAGCATGTCATTATAATCTTGCAGATGATGTATGGGGCATAGGAGGCTGCCTCCTGTGATGTCCAGGCACCTGAATCTGGACTTCAGGATTCCAAATGTCCTCTCCACAGTCATCCGTGTCCCTCATTATATGCATGTTCTGCTGGTGTGCTTGGGTTGGGAAATGGGGTCATTATCCATGGCTGTATGCCATAACTCTGATCAGCTGCAAAAGATTAAGGGAGTAAGTTGTTGTGAGGGCTTGCAACAGGTTTGTCATGTAGCATGGCAGTTTAAATTTTTAGTTGGTTGTGACTCACATGTGTTTGTGGTATGCTGTGAGTTCCTATCCTTGTGTAATGTCTCCTCAGCACTGGGGAGTTGGGTCATGACAATCTTGTGTTTGGCTCAAGGACCTGGGACATATGATTTGGATTCCAAACTGATGGTCATAATGTATGTACCATTCGATGTGTAGTGCACCTTTGTATCAGTGTGCTATCACTAGAGGGAACACGACACATCCTCAAAACACAATGGGGTTAGATGTGGTGGCAACGTGGTAGCACCTTAGAACCTGGAAATCCCATCCATTTTGACATGTGTTATTGCAGATGATGTGTAACACTTAGGGCGTTTTAAATTGGTAAGTGACAATGCACAATACGACTCCAAAATTGGCTGTACTGTCCTGCAACATTTAGACTGTGTGACATGGTACTAGGCAACCCTTTGTTGTCCCCTGCGCCAGTTGCTCATAGGCAGCTGTGCACCTACACTACCTACCTTTCACCAGGGTACTTGGCTGGCTGCCTTGTGGAGGTGGATGTATCTGTGCAGGTAGGAACACTGCCCTATACATATGCTGTTTTGATGGCCAATTGGCTCTTTCTGTGTGTGCAGCAGTATGCAGCATGCATTGGTGGCACAATCATCTGAGCTCAAAGCACAGTCTGCTTCCTTATTGCAACCTGCATACAGCCCCTCTAGGGTGGTGTTTGTTGTTGGCACTGCCTCAGGTTTTAGGTGACAGCTGCATCTGAATCAGCATCATCATACTATGGCCCTCATTCTGACCTTGGCGGGCGGCGGAGGCCGCCCGCCAAAGTCCCGCCGTCAGGTTACCGTTCCGCGGTCGAAAGACCGCGGCGGTAATTCTGACTTTCCCGCTGGGCTGGCGGGCGGTCGCCTTCAGACCGCCAGCCAGCCCAGCGGGAAAGAGGCTTCCACGATGAAGCCGGCTCGGAATCGAGCCGGCGGAGTGGAAGCTGTGCGACGGGTGCAGTTGCACCCGTCGCGTATTTCACTGTCTGCGCAGCAGACAGTGAAATACATGTAGGGGCCCTCTTACGGGGGCCCCTGCAATGCCCATGCCAGTGGCATGGGCACTGCAGGGGCCCCCAGGGGCCCCGCGACCCCCCCTACCGCCATCCGGATCTCGGCGGTCCGACCGCCGGGATCTGGATGGCGGTAGGGGGGGTCGGAATCCCCGCGGCGGTGCAGCAAGCTGCGCCACCGCGGAGGATTCAATGGGGCGGCGGTACACTGGCGGGACCCCGCCAGTGGTGCCGGTCCGACCGCGGCTTTACCGCCGCGGTCGGAATCCCCATTGGAGCACCGCCGGCCTGTCGGCGGTGCTCCCGCGGTCCTCCGCCCTGGCGGTCAAAGACCGCCAGGGTCAGAATGACCACCTATGTATCTTGTGGTGACAGACCTGCAGCGGCACACATTGCACACCCCTTCCACACTACATACAGCATGAGAGGATGGCCGATTTACAATGTGGCTTCAGCTCATTATGAACTGGTCATCCGCCAAGTTTTGCATACAGTGCAGGCCATGACAATGTCACTGTAGGCTTTTACATTGGTCCCTTGGTGATCCAGAGTGGCAGCTAATGTTTGTGACAGCCATGAGCTGTCCAAGGGTGTGTATCCCATTATTACAGGATGATCAACATAACTACCAGTGCCTCTCCTATCTTCCAACACATGAATCAGCATTTCTACTGTCAACACATGCACAGTGCAGGCTATGGGATGAAGCTTAGCTACTTGGCACAGTGCATGTGAGGTCAGTGATGTCCTGTTTTCTCCTACAGGGTCCTACTATGGCATCCATGATCTGCACTGTCTGACAGTGACTCTGCCCCACGGTGGGCCATTTAACTGCTACAGACATGATATTGTTGTGAGTCAGTAAGTGTTGTATGTGAGGTGGCACTGCAGTAGGTGTAGTACCACTTATCCTACATCTGGCACATGGTATGTGAGGGGCATTGATCTTGTATTCCTATGTGTGTGAGCCAATGCATCAGGCAGATGTCTCTGCACATTACAGGTAAGTCAGGTATGTGTTGATGAGATGTAGTGGTATAGGCAGCAGTTGTCTGGTATTTGATGTTTGTTCTGGCAGTGATCTGCACAGCATGACTTGAGGGATCTGTGCCTATATGGAACAAACATGGGCATGGTGTATGCCATTGACATGGCTGTGCTATTCTTTGTTTGTTGTACTGTGTGTGAAGTGTACGTAGCAGGCAACCTGTGGGTGCTTGTAGTGGTCTGTGTAGTTCTTCTGTTAGCAAAGGCTACATATCTGAACCTGTCCTTCACATGGTGTGCCTATCAAGTTGTGGGTGTGTTACATACATGTGGGTGTATGTGTTTGTGGTATGCACTGATTGTGCTGTACTGCAGCATGGTGCATATGTGTTGTTAACTGCACATCTTTGTTACCCTGGCCATGTGTTAATGTTGTGGTGTATGTCTTGTGTGTCCTACAGGGTTGGTGTGTTGTGTGTATATCGCTAGGTTTGTTGATTTCCCCACAAGTAGGCCATTTCCATATTGCCCTGGAATTATTCATTGAACCTGCTGTGCCAGACTATGTAGGCATCATGGGCACTTCCAGAATACTTGGCCAAAATGTTTATGAATAGTACCCGGTGGTCCACTATGGCCTGCACATTAATGGAATGCGTGTGCTTGCGATTCCGGTATAAGTGCTCTGTTGCTGCAGGTGGTACGAGCTGGACATGGGTGCAGTCAATTGCACCGAGTACATATGGGAAGCCATGGATTTGAAAGAACCCCTATTTGTTCTCCTGCTGTTTTTGCAGGGTGTTTGGGAAGCTGATGTGGCGGGGTGTCAGGGAGATAATAGCATCTAATACCTTTGGCAGGAATGCAGAGAACGACGGCTGTGGGACACCAGAAACCAGGGCACCTATTGTTTGGAGTGAGCCACTTGCTAGCACGTGCAGGACAGCTAGCAGCTTTGTCACAGGTGGTATGTTGTGTGGGGTCTTCAGGGTAGCTGTGATTTGTGGCTCAATGTGGTGCAGCAGGTGTAGTATTGCTTGCTGGTTCAGTCTATAGGTCCTAAAGATGTCCTGGTTCTGAAGACCCTCTCCTGCCTTCTGCGTTGCCGTTGTGGGCTGCGTTGTAGTGGTGGTGATTGCTGTAGTTGTTGCTGTCCTCTGCGTCGTCTCGCAGACTCAATCCGTATAACCTACATCTTCTCCTGTGGGTTGGTAATGTTGCTTCTGTGTGTTCTCCTTAAGTAATGATGAGTTTGCCTCATCTTAACGCCTGCCCTCACACAGGTGTTAAATGTTTACGCAAATCGGTGTTAACATCATTTTTTGTACCCACCCGTGCGTCATATTGCCTGGGTGGATAAATATGGCACTATGGGGTTAGAGTCATTTTTTGGACGGGAATGCCTACCTTGCATCTCATTGACACAAGGAGACTTCACGCATCAGAAAAATGATGTTATTACCAACATTTTGATGGGGTCTAGCGTCAAAATATAAATATGGCGTTGAGTTTGCGCTGTATTAGTGTTTAAAAAATTATGCTAATTCAGCGCAGAGTATAAATATGCCCCTGAGTTTCTTTTTGGCCTCAAGTGTTTTACATTTTTGTTGGTATAGTCCAGAAAAACCAGGACCTTCTCTGATTCTTAGGTCAAGGTACTATTTCCTCTTTCAAAAAATATTGAATTTTATTCCTATCTTTGTAGTTCGACAAGTGGGCAATCGTGGGACAGAGAGGTGTACATGGTGGAGGGCACTGCAAAAGTGCCTTATGTTGTTTTTCTATTTTGAGGAACACAGTGGGCCTCTCTTGAGGCATTGTCATCCACAACCATTGCTCAAGGAATTTTTGGTGTGATGCGCCCTGTCCTCTGCCCTTTCCTCTAGTTCCTTTGATAGCACTGCTAATTTGTATAGATACTGTTTAATTAAGTTTGTACTGTATCCTCCAGTTCTGATACCCATCCCTCTGTTTCCGTAATTCTGTCCACACTCTGTCTTGAGTCTTGACTGGGCAGCAGTACATCAGCTCACACTGCTCCTATGTTGGCCTCCCAAATTTCTTTGGCAGAGGTAGTGTTTTGTAGGAGGCTGGTGTTTCTGATGTAAACACCCCTGGCATGTCAGGCTGAACAAGTGTCTTTCTGGCTCTAGCAGACTGTTGAAGCTATACCTCATTTCCGATATGGGTATATTTGTCCATTGTGCGTGCTTAGCCATGGTTGAGTACTGTCAACTTGACCATTCCCGTTTTGTATGCCCTCAAAGTCCATGCGTTCTCTTAAGGCACATAGTAGTGATTCAAGAGATAAAACAAATAAGTGACGAGAGTAGCAAACCCTGTCTACTGCCTTGGGTCAGTGTGAAATAATAAAAAAATATCATTAACTTTAACTATTGCTTTTACTGGGTGTTTAGCCCTGAGGTATAGCCATGTTTGCATTCTTGTAATTTGGCTTTAATTAGGGTTGCCCATGGAAATGTTCATGTAACTTTATCAAAACGCCTTTTCTGTTTCATTCGCAGTAACAGACGGCAGTGATTCCTCACAAAGCAGTTCCTTCTATGGCCCCCAAGGCACGACACAGAGTGTGATCAACTGTGCTGACTCCACAGCTACTCGTGTGGGGGGGGGAGGGCAGCTACCAGGACATGGGGTGCTTTTCCTGCGCTTTGGGACAGATGTCCAAGAAGCGCGCCTCATGCACTGGGGCTAACAAAATCATACTGAAGCACTCTGGCACAGGACCCACAGCGATTTCCTCATGCTGGGAGGGAATTAATGGCAAACCGCTCTTTAGACTTGACTATCACAGCAGGGGTGAAGGGGGCACACCACATAGCCCCTGGAGACAGCAATGGGGCACAGAGCTGCAGGGCTCAAGGTATCAGGCCATCACAAGGGTTCATAAGCAGTGGCAGTTCCTCCCAGTGACCGAGCAAGTCACAGGTCAACACAACATTAGGGCAGTCCCAAGGCGGTTCCTGGCAAGTCCTTCCAGCAGTATCAGTTTCCAGTTCAGTCCATTAGAGTGTCAAACTGCAAGGGGGAAACCACCTATACTTATACTCATTTTGCGCAGCCTCCACAGAAGGGGGAGAAGGGGTTCCTACCAGCCCTAACCAGTTCCAGGTGTGTCCCCTTTCTCCTCCAGCACTGGTTCTAGACATCAGTGTGGGGTAAATGAGCCCTTTATGTGAGGCCAGGGTACAGCATTTACAAATGCAGGTGTGCCCTGCCTCTCCCTCTGCCAGCCCAGGAAACCAATTCTATATGCAGATGTACTCTTGTGACACCTCTACGCTCCCTGTGTACAGGCTGTCTGGAAAATATGCACACTGTCAGGAATCCCCAAGGTGCCTCCTGCGTTATCTGTCAGCATCCCCAGGGATTAGGGTTAAATCATGTCTCTGTTCTTGGTTAAAACTTAATGTTTCTAAGTAAACATAATGTGCTTTGTTACACAATTGGTTTTATCAACGCTTGTTTTACCAATGCTTGTTTGCTAATGTGACCAGGTGTAGACATGTGCTTTTAATTGGGTGTGGTGACTCATCCACATGTGGAAACTCAACTGCTTTCCTGATTGGCTATAAATAGCAGAATGAAGCATGCCTCCCTGCTTGGCTTTGTTTTGCTTCCTGATCTCAGCATCTGATTTGACAGTCCAGACTCTGCTGTCATCCTCGTATTCAGGATTTTTGAGGCAATTCTTTTCTTTGGTCCTGTACCAGCTGACAACAGGCATTCCTCCAGCACTCCCAAAAAGACTGCAGCTAAGTGACTAGTATTCCCCAGGGAGTTTGTTCTTTGAGTGCCGCGCTTTCCTAGAACAGCTGGTGTATTTCAGACCACGTATTTTGGCAGAGTGCTTATCTTGAAGAGACAAATGCATTTTTGAACATTCTACATTATTATTGTAGTTACTTGCCTAAATGTGCTTCAGGAAATCTGCTTGAGCTCAAGTACAACAAAAAGTGACAGTGCATTTTTAAAAGAGCATTTACGTGACTTTTTTTCTCTTAATAGCATAACTCTTAGATTTAAATTGTGTAATTCGTGCCTATGTTTCAGGTTTGAGGAATTTGCTTTTGAAGGGTTTTTCACACACACAGTGAAAAAAAAAAAACTGCGCCACCCTAACTGTTTCAACCCAGAGTGGACATTTATATTTCTTGGATTGTTTCTGTTCCTTTTAGTTTAATCCTATACATGCAGCAAAGTTATATGTGATATAATGAATGCCCTTTTTTATCTTTCTTCTGCATGATAAGTGCAACCACAGTTCTAATTGTAGTGTGCAACAGGGAATCTCTGTGAAGCCAGCCCTAGGGTCGCAGTACTTATTGTTATGGTACTCAGTTTGGGTTTTTGGTAATGCAGTATTAGTAATTGTGCCAACAGTTATTTTTATCCAAGAAAAGTGCTTGAGCATCCGAGTGTTCTTCTACCACTCCCGTGCCCATATCAGAAAGAGAGATTCAGTTTCAAGGAAGTTGAGTGCAGTAACCCTACTATCACTCTGTCAACAACCTGCCTCCGAAGATACAGGGTGCCTGGCTGGACCGGCAAGACGTGGCAGTGTTTTGTCTCTTTCTCTTCCACTCCCCCTTTCCTTTTGGGACACCTTCCGGGGTTTCTGTGTCCACCAGGAAGTGCTGAGAGGTGTTCCACGAGGTTGGGGGCATACCATTGCCCCTGCGGACATCCTGCTTTTCAGGTGAGTGGCCCCTTTTCGACACACTAAGCCCAGCTGTCACTCTGCCCCAGACGTGGATTAGAGTCAATCTGCAGAACGCCAGAGTCATAAGCACAGACAAATGCCCACTTTCTAAGAGTGCCATTTCTATAATGGTAATAGAAAACCCACCTACACCACTAAGCAGCATTTCTCACTACCATTACAACCATACCAAACATACCTACGCTACCCCTCCTAGATTAGACAATACCACTTAGACATGTGTTAGGGCACTGCCAGTGCAATCCTATAAGAAAGGCAGCACTCACAGTAGTGAGGAACCAAATAGGCTGTTTGTCACTACCGGGACAGGCCACACAACCAGGCACATGTGCTGCTTTTTACCCACACAGCACCCTGCCCATAGGGCTAGCTAGGGCCTTCCTTAAGGGTGACTTATATGTAGTAAAAGGGGGGGGTCCAGGCCTGGCAAGTAAATTTAGATGCCAGGCCCCTGTGGCAGTAAACTGCGCACACAGGCCCTGCGGCAGCAGGTCTGAGATGGGTTTGAAAGGCTACTTCTGTGGGTGGCGCAAGCTGCACTGCAGGCCCACTAGTAGCATTTAATTTACAGGCCCTGGGGATAGGGATATCATTGTACAAGGGACTTACAGGTAAATTAAATGTGCCAATTAGGTGTAAACCAATCATACCAAAGTTAGAAGGGAGATCACATGCACTTTAGCACTGATCAGCAGTGATAAAGTTCTCAGAGTCCTATAGCCAATAAAAAAAGGTCAGAACAAAAAGGGAGAGTAAGGCAAAAAGTTTGGGGATGACTGTAAAAAAGGCCAGGTCTAACACTCTCATTTTTACTATCAGAACATGTAAACTACATGTCCTGGCGGTGTCATATGTTACAACCTGCCTTAGGACTCTGTAGACCTGCCAGAGGGGTGACTTACACAGATGTGCAGGGGAAGTGGAGTCTTTGCCACTGCTGTCAATGGCAGAGTTGGGCCAGCAGTACACCACTGCTCTTTCAGTCTGCAGTGGTGGACTGGGAGACTAGTGTTACTTCAAGGGCCTCCAGGGTGGCACAACCATTGCTGCAATCCCTGAGGTACCCCTCTAACTGAGAAGTCCTAGGTATCATATACTAGTGTCTTAAAGGTAAGTTAGCCATTTCTAATTCTGTATCGCCAATTTGACATAACCTTTAGGGTCAGGGCACTGGCACTGATATCTGGATAGCAGGCCTCATTTCACTCTCAGAGTTCAAAAACCAGCAGCATCAGTTAAAAAACAGAGGTGGCCACAGAAAAAGAGGCATTTACTAACAGTCAGAAACTGTGACACAGTACACCACCCTATATATGTCCAGAATTTCACACACCGTAGAGGAGTAAAACACCTGTTTTGGATGCACTGCCTTGGTATTGCTTGAGGGCCTCCGTTGCCTCTTCCTCGATGCTCCAAGTAACACTGGACAAAATCATCAGCACTAGTGAGAACTTCCTTCCCGTAAAGGCTCAGGGAACAATGGATTTCATTACAACACCGGAGGCTACCATTATGCATCAATCTTTTAATTGCCACTCCTGCAGCAGCACCTTTAAAGCTTTCACATAACAAAGATAAATTGCAGAATTAGAATCTTAACCATCCATAAATAACAATGCAGCAGAACATTCCTTCTCTTTTAATGCTGCTCCTTTTTACTTGTCTTGTATATATTGACTTTGGATGTGAATGTTGTGTAGTTGTCAGGGTCAAGCTTCTAATTTTCAGAAGCGATGAATCTGTTTTGAATGAGTTGTTTATTAAAAAGATGAGCATTAGCACCAATATTTCAGAGCCTGGATATGAGTTTCTATACATGCGGCATATCATAGATTACCAGAACAGATGGACGTGAGCTGAATACAATGTGGAACATACAAGGCTAACAGGTGGGTGTGACGTGCATTTGCTTGCACGCACTCTAAGAGTTTTAACAAAATAAAGGGACAAAGTGGGAGAGCATGAAGCATTTCACAACTTGATCGTACACCACTTTAGTTTAAAGTCAGTAACGTTCGCAGTGACAGTTTTTCCAGTGTTTTAGCAGCTCGCAAGAGTAATTAATGTTGAGAGTTTTACCAAAGGATAAAAAATGACAGAATAACTAGTAATGAAAAACTTACAGAAATTTAAAGGATTAATGAGGTGATTCCTCTGGGCTGATCTGTTTCTTGGAAACACAGTCATAGAAATAGAAAAAGAACATTAGATCTTGTAGTTAACGTAAGATTTGTCAGCCATCTTGGAATGGGCTGTTAACCATGGGAATCAATGAAGGTGTGACAACGCAGTTTCGAAGTGAGATCACTTCAATAGCAACAGTCAACTTCGGATTCTGTCACGGTGAGGGGAGTTTCTGGTGGTTACAACTGTTGGTGTGAAAATATTGTTGTAGGTTATTGCAGTTTAAAATGGCATCAGAAGAGGGATATGTATAGTTTTCTTCAGGAGAAAAAGTTTTAGGAGAGGAGAGTTCGAGAAGGAGTTTAAGGACTTCAGTGAAGGAGGTAGGTGATATTGTAACAGAAAGAAAGGTAAAGGATACTGGGTCAGCAGAGGAGTTTTGGTCTTTATCAGAAGGGGAGAAAAATATAAAAAAGAAAAAGAAAGGAAAAAAGCTTACAAAAATGAAGCACATGGAAAAAGAAAGGAAAGATGAATTAAACTCCATGAGAAAGGTGGGTGCCCACAGAGACATGTAAAGCAAAGGTGTCCTTTGCGGCAGACAGGCGCAGTCTGATGACGACTTTTTTGCATGATGAGAAAAGGTGGTAAAGAGTACGATGAATATATATTAGATTTACAACCAGATGATAACTTGGAGTGTGCGCGTACTTATAATGTAGTAATTAAAAATGTGTTGGGGAAGGACATGTTTTATCCATATAATATACGTCACCCAAGGAGTGCCGATTAGTTGCCTTTAGAGCAGACTCTTCTGGTGAAGATAAGCCCAAAGTTGTGAGATCTAGCTATTGAGAAGGCTACAGTTGATGGTGAAGGCTTGCTCTTTGATGAGGTAAATATGTTTCGACGTTCACTGTGTTGGAAAAAGCACAGACTAATATGAGGAAGGTGTCTGGAGGTGTTTTTGGAAGGGCCAGCAGATGAGGACCTTATGTTGACCGGTATTTGCAAAGGCCCCAGAACAATTAGTGCTGCTGACGAGCCGGAAGAGGTGTTCAAGGTTCCTCAGGTTACTTTCCTCAGAGAGGAAGGTCAGGAAGAACCTGGAGTAGTAGAGGAAGCAGTCCAACAAATACAGGAACCCAGTGTGAGAATGGTGATGTCTGTTGGTTCTTCCAAGAAAAGGGTAGGTGAAAGCTTAAATAAGTTTGCAGATTCATGGAAACGTAAAACAGAGGATCTGTGTTTTTTTTTAACACTGTTCAAGGATACAAAATAGAGTTTATTGAGATCCCAATTCAAGTTAAAGAACCTATGGAATTAAGGTTATCAGAAGAGCAGAAACAATTGTAGATGGAGAAATAGAGCCAATGTTGCTGAAGGGGACTATGGGCCTGATTCTTACCTTGGCGGGCGGCGGAGGCCACCCGCCAAAGTACCCCCGCCAGAACATTACCGCAGTCGTCAGACCGCTGCAGTGATTCTGGGATTTCCACTGGGCTGGCGGGCGACCGCCAAAAGGCCGCCCGCCAGCCCAGTGGAAATCAACTTTCCCACGAGGACGCCGGCTCTGAATGGAGCCGGCGGAGTGGGAAGGTGCGACGGGTGCTGTTGCACCCGTCGCGTATTTCAGTGTCTGCAAAGCAGACACTGAAATACAAAGTGGGGCCCTCTTACGGGGGCCCCTGCAGTGCCCATGCCATTGGCATGGGCACTGCAGGGGCCCCCAGGGGCCCCACGACACCCCATACCGCCATCCTGTTCCTGGCGGCAACGCCGCCAGGAACAGGATGGCGGTATGGGGTGTCAGAATCCCCATGGCGGCGTAGCGAGCTGCGCCGCCATGGAGGATTCTTATGGGCTGCGGAAAACCGGCGGGAGACCGCCGGTTTTCCTCTTCTGACCGCGGCCAAAGCGCCGCGGTCAGAATGCCCTGCGGGGCACCGCCAGCCTGTTGGCGGTGCTCCCACCAACCCTGGCCCCGGCGGTCCATGACCGCCGGGGTCAGAATGACCCCCTAAATGTCCAGTAGGAGAACATTTTGAAAGCTTTGTAAGCACTGTATTTTTTGTAAAAAATGAAGGACAAAGGATAGAGGCCAGTAATAAACTAGAGGTTTCTGAATTGGTTTTTAGTCTACAGACATTGCCTCTAATAGCCTGGTAGTGGGGTGCAGTGTTCAGATGCCTATTTGAGATGACTGGTGAAGCTAATACACTATGGCCCTCATTCTGACCCTGGCGGTGTCTCACCGCCAGGGCAGAGGGCAGAAGAAGCACCGCCAACAGGCTGGCGGTGCTTCCGTGGCATTCTGACCGCGGCGGTACAGCCGCGGTCAGAAACGGGAAACCGGCGGTGTCCCGCCGGTTTCCCTCTGCCCTGGGGAATCCTCCACGGCGGCGCTGCTAGCAGCGCCGCCATGGGGATTCCGACCCCCTTACCGCCATCCTGTTCCTGGCGCTGTTCGCTGCCAGGAACCGGATGGCGGTAACGGGTGTCGTGGGGTCCCTGGGGGCCCCTGCAGTGCCCATGCCAATGGCATGGGCACTGCAGGGGCACCCTAACAGGGCCCCACTATGATTTTCAGTGTCTGCCAAGCAGACACTGAAAATCGCGACGGGTGCAACTGCACCCGTCGCACCCCTTCCACTCCGCCGGCTCCATTCGGAGCCAGCATCCTCATGGAAGGGGGTTTCCCGCTGGGCTGGAGGGCGGCCTTCTGGCGGTCGCCCGCCAGCCCAGCTGGAAACTCAGAATAACCGCGGCGGTCTTTTGACCGCGCAGCGGTATTCTGACGGCGGGACTTTGGCGGGCATACCTCCGCCGCCCACCAAAGTCAGAACGAGGGCCTATGTCTGCAGACGGCCTTGCTTGGGGGCACTAGGACAGTACACCAAACCATTAGATTATTTGTCTCTGTGGCACTTCTCAGGGCAGAAGAGGTAGGAGGCCTGTTTCATGGACTTGATACACTGCAATGATCAACTCAAACTTTATTATTGCATGATCCCTCCAATGATATAGGCGTAGGACATAAAGGGGCACATGCACAGTTACCTCCTGATAGCCCAGGGGCAGGGCAGGAGCCTCCCAGTGCCAGAACATACTGTAGTACATTTCCTACACGTGCTCACTAAATGGACCCCGTGGACTGGTGATTTACAGAGTGACCGGCTAGCAAACCTGGTATTAATTGTATACGTTTCACACTGTTTCTTTTGTAACTTCCTAGTTGTTAATAACACACTTAGGGCCTGATTTAGATCTTGGCGGAGGGAATATCCATCACAAACGTGACAGATATCCCATCGTATTACAATCTGTATAGGATTTATGGGGATCGTAATATGGCAGACAGGATATCCGTCACATTTGTAATGGAGTATTCCCCTCCGCCAGGATCTAAATGAGGCCCTTAATCTGGGCTTCAGCCTACATTTGTAAGAACCACCGTTCCTTCTCGACTACCAAATTAGCACACTGTATGGCTTTGTGTTTTGTAGTTGTTTGCTAAACTCAATAACATTTTTTTTTTTTAACTATTCTGGGCCTTTGATGGAAGCCTGCGGTCCTGAGTGCAGCAGAGGCCTGCAGTGCTGCTTCCCCTCAGTTGTTTTGAGAGGGAAGATTGTACCCCCACTGCCAAGATGCACTAAGTGTGTAAAAAAAAATGTGCAGTTCATGCAGTTATGTGCTGCTGCCAAGCATCATGTCTTATGTGCATGTGAAGAAAGAAAGGACTGAACAACAGAAAGATGGAAGGAAAGAAAGAAAACAAGAAGGAAGGAAACAAAGGAAAAAAGGAAATCAAGAAAGAAAGAAAAGATAGGAGGAAAGGAACAAGGCAAGAAAGAATGAAAGGAAGACAAAAAGCAAGAAGGATGGAAAGAAGAACGCAAGAAAGAAGGAAAGCAAGATAGAATGAAAGAATGGATAGAAAGCGGGAAAGCAGGAAGGAAAGATGGAAAGAAAATAGGAAAGAACGAATACAAAAGGACTAAAGAAAGAAAGCACGAAAAAAGCAAGGAAAGAAATAAAGAAAGAAGGAAAGCAAACAAGAAAGAAGGCAATAGAAATAAGAAGAGAAGGAAGAGGATGGAAAGAAGGTAAGAAAGGGATAAGACAGGATAGAAAGAAGAAAAGATGGGAGGAAAGAGGGCAAGAAAGAATGAAAAAAGGAAAGAAAGAAGGAAATAAACATGGAAAAAAGGCAAAACAGAAAAAAACAAAGGAAGAAGGAATGAAAAAAGAACGAAATAAAGGGAGTAAATAAGAGAAAAAAGGTGTTAATGCTACTAATTACACACAATAATGGCTGATTTGCTTCCTGGATAAAGTTTATTAAAGAACGTTTGTGTTCTGAAGCATTGTCTGCTTATGAATGAACATGTGTAATAGTGAAGCTTTTGGTTTTGGTTTGTGTAGCGCATGTTTAGTGAAAAAGAGAATGATTTAATACAGACGAGGATACTTCAAAAGGAATATACAATAGCATTGGCAGGAGACATGAACTGATAAAACGTGGAGTCTCTGGTAGAAATGTCCTTCTTTTGCCTCAGACTCTAAACGCAAAGGCAACACTAATTTAAGTGAAAGAGCAAAATGCAGTCACTCGTAGTGAAGTTAACCAGTGGCTGAAGTAAGCAAATGCCCACACCGGAAACAGCGGCACACGTATTAAACAGCAGAAGATCCCTCAAGAAACTCATATGAGACCTCAAGGGGGAAAAAGATAGCTATGAATGGGGTACTTTATTCCAGGTCCTAAAAGATACAAATCATGCCCACTTCTGGGATTATGTAAATAAGTAAAAAAAATGGCCACACGGCCAGAGATAACAGTGTATCAGAGGCTGCATGGGTCTCACACGTAATATCTTTATACACAGTCGTCGACCCAGCTCCAAATTTTGCTGCCAACTGTCGGGACAGCGCTCAGTGCCTTCTGATCCCTCAAAGTGATAACCCCTCTCCCTCAGTTTTGTCTACGTTTTCCACAAGTATGACAGAGAACGTCATGAAAAGGACTAGGAAGGACAGAGAGCCAGGGCCAAATGGTCTACCAGCTACACTGTTCAAATGCGCTCCATCAGACTGGGCAGAGAAGCTGACACAACTCTTTAATAACGCGTACCTACTGACCACAGTCCCGAAGTCCTGGAGAGGTTCTATACTGTGTCCACTTTATAAAAAGGGGGAACGCTCACTAGCTGCAAACTATCAACTAATTGCCCTCCTGGATGTGGAGGCAAAAATGTACGCTCGAGTGCTGCTGGACCAATTGGAAGCCTGGGTAGCAGAGTGCCAAATTCAGCCATTCTTTCAATCTGGTTTTAGATCGGGGCCCTTAACGGTGGACAGTATCATGGCACTTGCATACTAACAGCACCAGGCAATCAACACCAGTCATCAGCCGCTATTCTGCTGTTTTGTTGACTGTAGTGCGGCCTTCGACAGGGTGGACCGTGAAACCCTGTGGAAGAAGCTGGCATTATGGGGCATTCCCACACACCTCTTAAAAGCCATAATCTCACTGTACTCCAGTAGCTGGGTCCGGGTCCTCACGGGGCCAGGGTCACTATCACGCAAAATAGAAACGAACAGAGGCCTAAAACAGGGATATGTTTTGGCCCCACTACTGTTTAATTTCTACACTGCAGATTTGGAGAAACATTTGAAAGCTAGTAGTTTGGTTCTACCCACGATGGGCCCCATAAGACTCCAAATCATCCAGTATGCAAATGATATTGTGATAATGGACTGCACAAAAACCGGATTACAACGAGCTCTAAATGCCCTGAATATTTACAACAAGGCCAATCAGTTGCAGGTCAACCAAGAAAAGACCAAAGTGCTTATATTTGGATTGTTCAAGAATACAAAACTCGCAACCTGGCAATTAGGAAGCCAGACCATCTGCACAGCCAAGAAATATAACTACTTGGGGGGGTGGTTCACAGAAAACAACACAGTAGGGGCACAGAAAAATGCAGTCAGACAAAAGGCTGTTGTCATCACATATGAGCTTGCCAAATTGAAAAATCAACTCAGAAGCGCCTCGGATTGCACCAATACTGAGAGTAACAAAGTCGACATTACTCCCTACTTTGCAATATGGCCACCTGACATTCCCGGGGTCCTTAGAGTCCACCATAGAACAGGCAAGTTGCAGAGCATATTTAAATATTTTACAACAACCAAAGTATACACGTCACACTAGGATCCGATTGGAAATGGGTCTAAAGTCACAGCAGATATATGGCCAAGCCACAATCTTGAAATATTACATTAATCTCAGGAAGGCCATTTCGCTCACGCTAATACATCACCTGAAAAAGATTTTCGCGACTGCAAGCAACCCCTGGCACATGCAACTAAGCAAAGCACAGAAGACCTTCCAAATGGGCGATTCCATCCAGCTATCAGACACAGGCCCTCATTTCAACCCTGGTGGTCGGTGTTAAAGTGGCGGTAATACCGCCAACAGGCCGGCGGTAAAAGAAATTAGATCACGACCATGGCGGAAACCCCCAACATAGACAGCCACATTAACACTCTGACTGCCACGACGGTAGAAACAAACACCGCGGCGGTAGCCGTCAACAGATAGGCGGAAGACAAGGTTCCGCCCACTGTATTACAAGAGGCCTATCCGCCACCTTTTCCGGGGCAGTACCAATGCCATCAAAAGCACGGCGGAAACAGTCTGTGGAACGGAAACCACTCACCTTTCAACACCCAACGAGGAACCAGGACGCCATGGAGCCCGAGTTACAGGTCCTGCTCATGTTGCTTTACCTCCTCTTGTGTCAGGAGCAACAAAGACGCCGGCGACGACCACGATGAGTACTGCACCTAGCGCACAGGGGGAGGGGAGGAGGGGAATGAGAGTGACACACACACGCAACACCCCCACCCCACTCTCAACCACAACACCATATACACAGATACATGCAGCAACATTACATATACACCCCGTCACCCCCTGGAAGAACGCAAGGACAAAATGAAATGATTGTAACAAGTGTAATCATTGAAAAATCAGATAGGCCAAATTAAAATATCAGTACATACAAATATGTACACCAATTACACAAGTCTGGATAGTAATTAAATCATTGTCCGTGGACCAGTGGTCCCAAAATGCATGGGCGAAGCCCACACAAGATACCTGACTCGAAACGGAGAGAACACTGCTAGGGCATCAGATCAAAAATAAACAGGCACCTCAGAGGGAGGGGGAGGGAGGGCACCTCAGCCGGATGAATGGATGACGCCACTGCTCCATGAGGGGGCTCCATGCCCACTGCTTTATCCTGGGGAGTGCAAAGCCACAGTCTCTCAAGTCTCTCCAGTGGGTTGTTTGCCCACTGCTTTATCCTGGGGAGTGCAAAGCCACAGTCTCTCAAGTGGATGTGATTCTCCACTGGTTCTGGAGGGGGCATTGTGCCCAGAGTGCTTCATCCTGCCAAGGACTGGGGTAGTGGATGTGATTCTCCACTGGTTCTGGAGGGGGCATTGTGCCCAGAGTGCTTCTTCCTGCCAAGGAGTGGCGTAGTGGATGTGATTCTCCACTGGTTCTGGAGGGAGCATTGTGCCCAGAGTGCTTCACATGCAGTGTGGCAGGTCCCGTTCCCTCAACTGGGTGTGTGTTCCACGAGATTGCCTGGGAACAGGTAGCTTGATACTCCATGGAGGCAGAGACACACTCCACCCTACTGCGACTTCGCCTGCCACATGCAGGTACATACAGTGCTGGGTGTCGTGCCTCATGTACGCTGTGCAGGGTCCAGGAAGTCTCCTGCAGCCTCGGACGGCTTCCCACTGGAGATGATAGCCATGTCAGCTGTGGTGGCACTGTCTGAGCACGTTACGGGGCTGGTGGCGGTGATTGCATCGGTTGCGGCGGTGTCTGTGGCGGAGGTGCTGGCGGTGGTGCATGTGTCAACACCTGTGAAGGGACACTGCAGGAGACGTCTCCTGCAGCCTCGGACGGCTGCCCACCGGGGATGATGCTAGGGACTGTTGCTGAGGCAGCAGACGTGCAGGTGGCGGTGCATGTGACGGTGCAGGTGGCGGTGTCCACCACTGTACAGGTTGATGTTCTGGTTGACAGAGGGGTTACTCTGGTCCCTCAGCCGGAGCCTCTGTGCCCTGTCCTGACTTGCCCTTCGCTTTGTGTCCCTTCCCCACCTTTGCTGTTGCTGCTGGTCACTTTGCACTGTCCCCTTTTGGCTTGGAGGAGCCCTTGCTTGGTGGTTGGTGCGGCTTCTCCCTCAGGCATGTGGGCACCTTCTTCACCTTGGCAGGTGGCGGAGTGGGATGATCCTTGGCCTCGCTAGGTGGCACACTGGCAGCCCTGATGGATGCTGGCCGCGATGTGACCAGACTTGCTGAGACAACTGTGCCGGATGATTTGGTGGCTGAGGTGCTGGGCTGGGACCTGGACAGCCTGGCCCCAGGGGAAGGACGGGGAGGGAGGTGTAGGGAAGTGGTCAATGCTAGCCAGGAAGAGTTTCTTAGACACACTGGGACGGGAAGATGGAGGGGGTTTGGGAGTGGAGGAAGAGGTAGTGGTTGTAGGAGGTGTACGTCTGCTGAATTTGGGTGAAGGTGCATGGGCTGGAGGCTGTTGTGAGGTGGATGGCTTTTGGGTGGGTGTGTGCCTGTGTTTGTGTAGTTTGGGAGGAGGGCTCACAGACACACTGGGAGAGGACACAGGGGATGTGTGCATGGTAGTGGCGGTGGTGATTGCACGTGAGTGGTGTGTGGTGATGGGCGTGCTGGTGATGGAGGTAGTGGATGGAGATGTAGTGCATGCAGGTGTGAGTGGAGACGAGACAGGGAGAGAGGAGGAGGACGTGGAGGAGGGGGACACAGTGGAGGCAGTGGATGTTGGTGTGTCTGCATGGGGATGGTGCTTTTGTGAGTGCCTTTGGGATGTGTGGTGCTTATGTTTGCTATGTCCACTCTTGTGTGTTGATTAGTGTGCATGCTGGTCTGATGGTGTGCTTGGGATAGGCTGAGGTACAGAGCATTGGGTCTGGGTGGAGGAAGTTGGAGGGGGGAGGCTGGACACAGGGACAATGGCTGCCATCAGTGCTGAGGCCAAAGCCTGAAATGCTCTCAGTTGGGCCGCCACGCCAGTATGAATGCCCTCCAGGTATGCATTTGTTTGCTGCAAATGCCTCTCAACACCCTGGATGGCATTCAAAATGGTTGATTGCCCAACAGTGAGGGATCTCAGGAGGTCAATAGCCTCCTCACTGAGGGCAGCAGGGCTGACTGGGGCAGGGCCTGAGGTGCCCACACTCCTGGGTGAGCAGGCACGGGAAACTCGATGAGGGGCTGCTGGGAGGGCGGTGCTGGTAGGGGGGGTGGCAACTGTACCTGTTGATGTGGTGGGCACAGAGGTGCCTGCCACCGCAAGGGAGCTCCCATCAGAGGAGGAGTCGCTGGTGTCTCCTCCTGTCCCCGTCGTGCAGCTCCCCTCACCCTCCATCCCACTGGTGCCTTCTGACTCCGTTACTTCACCATCCAAGGCCATGTGGGTTGGAGCTCCCTCCTGCTCCTCCGCCAGATGATGCTAATGCACACAAGGACAGGGTGACAAAACAAAAAGGGGGTAAAGACATAGGAGACACATGGTCAATGCCCGCAACACCACTACCGTTGGTGGACACAACACACAGGGAGCAGCCCTATGCACTAAGCCATGCACTAACAGGGCAGGGGAAAAGCACATGCCCATGGGGGACTCTGTCTAGACCCATTTCATGCACAGCTGGAACCCATGGGAGCCTGACTAGGTGTACAGGGCACATATCACCTTTGGGGTTGGAGTGGGAATAAGCCTGCAAATCAATGGATCTACCTTTGCACGTCTGCCCTGGCCTAGGGGAACCCACAGCCCACCTCCCCCACCCAGACACCTCGTCAAGCGCGCAAAGTCAGCTGAATGAGAGTGTACTCACCCCCTTGTGGCTGCTATGATGCCCTCAAGCACCCATCGAACTCAGGATATGCCACCGCCAGGATCCGGTACATCAGGTGGGTCATGGTGCGACGGGCACCCCTTCCACGTTGGGAGGCCATCCCCAGCTCCGTCTATGGTAGACCCCCAGGGTCCGCACTCCCTTGGCGATGGCACGCCAAATACCCTTCTTCTGGTGGGCGCTGACCTAAAGGAATAGTGAAGCTAAAAAGGATGTTACTTTCCCGTACACTTCTTCTCACACACTGGACACACACCTCCCACCCTGTCCCATTAAAACATACACTCACCATCCTCACATGCTGGCCTTCCCACGTCTCTTACATCAACAACACTCCATACAATCATGTCCCATCCACCATGCACATGGTTCACTCACCTGTTTGTCTGGAGGACCGTAGAGTAGCGTGTACTGGGGGAGGACCCCATCCATCAGTTTCTCCAACTCCTCTGCAGTGAAGGCAGGGGCCCTTTCCCCAGACACTGTAGCCATTGTCGCTTCCAGACGCAGGTCACAGCAGCATTTGCAGTGTAGGTCTTCTCCTGTTGAAGGTCAGGCATCAAGTGAGGGAACAGATAGAAAATGGCGGTCACGTCCGCGGCGGTGCATATCGTCACCGCCGGCGTACATCGTCATTGGCTCCTGGAACCCATAGGGCCCAAAGATAACCAATGTTGAATTGCGCAGCGGTCTTTGACCGCCTACCGCGACGCTGCACCATGCCAGCGCAGTTACCTCATTTCCCCTTGTCCCATCTTACAAGTCAGGGAGCTGCCATTTCAGGGGGCCACATGGCAGGCCAACTAACTGCGTCACACCTATTTAGGCCAGGAATACAGACAGACAAAGGCACATAGAGATATTTTAACGATTGTGCTAAACAGCCTTGTGAAACCTATGTGGTGTATGACCCTCTGCTCACCCTTCTCCTCCATAGTGCACGTCCTCTGGGGCAAGTGATGAGATGGCGGCATCCCCCTGGTGGACCTGTCGACAATGGAAGACAGACACATCATTATCACTTACAGACTTGATTGTGCAACAATCCAGGAACTGTGTGCCCAGTTGGAGGCAGACCTGATGTCAGCTATCCACCATCCCACAGGAATCCCCCCTCTAGTGCAGGTCCTGTCAGTGCTCCATTTCCTGGCAAATGGGTCTTTTCAAACAACAGTAGCCATGGCATCAGGGATGTCACAGCCAATGTTCTCTAACGTGTTGTCCAGAAGGTTATCTGCCCTGCTGAAACACATGCGCAGCTACATTGTTTTCCCTCAAGTGGAGGATCTGCCCACAGTGAAAGTTGACCTTTATGCCCTGGGACATATCCCCAACATCATTGGTGCCATTGATGGTACACATGTGGCATTTGTCCCCCCCCCCGCAGGAATGAACAGGTGTGCAGAAACCACAAAAGCTACCATTCAATGAATGTACATCTCCAATGTGAATGCCAAGTATCCAGGCTCTGTGCATGACGCTTACATTTTGAGGAATAGCAGCATCCCTTATGTGATGGGGAGACTCCAGAGGCACCGTGTGTGGCTAATAGGTGAGCCCAAGGTCCCCACAGAGTTTAATTAGGTGTCTGGGTATGGGAGATTCCCTAATGTTTGGAGGATGTCTAACAGTTGTCCCTCGATATTTGCAGGTGACTCTGGTTACCCCAACCTGTCATGGCTACTGACCCCAGTGAGGAATCCCAGGACAAGGGCAGAGGAACGCTACAATCAGGCACCTGGGCGAACTAGGAGGATAACAGAGCACACGTTCAGCCTCCTGAAGGCCAGATTCCGGTGCCTCCATCTGACAGGTGGATCCCTATACTACTCACCGAAGAAGGTGTGCCAGATCATCGTGGCATGCTGTATGTTGCACAACCTGGCTTTGCGATGCCAGGTGCCTTTTCTGCAGGAGGATGGGCCTGATGGTGGTCTTGTGGCAGCTGTGGAGCCTGTGGACAGTGAAGAAGAGGAGGCAGAAGAAGAAGATGTAGACAACCATAACAACATCATCATCCAATACTTCCAGTGAGACACAGGTAAGAGGATGGAACTGCTTCCCACATCTCATACTATTGTAGGACCTAGCATAAATCTGCCTTTTTACCTCTGTGTATGGACCCTGACACGTCACTTTGGCTTTCCATTTCACAGATCTGGGTCCCACTTTGTGCCCTCTGCTATGTTTACTGCTGGCCAATGTAGGAAGTTGGCTCTGTATGCACTATTTCAAAGTAAGGAATAGTATGCAGGTTCCCCTTAGAGGTAAGATAGTGGCAAAAATAGATAATACTAATGCTCTATTTTGTGGTAGTGTGGTAGAGCAGTAGGCTTATCAAAGGAGTAGTGTTAAGCATTTGTTGTACATACACACATGAGGAACACACACTCAGAGACAATTCCAGGCCAATAGGTTTTTGTTATAGAAAAATATATTTTCTTAGTTTATTTTAAGAACCACAGGTTCAAATTCTACATGTAATATCTAATTTGAAAGGTATTGCAGGTAAGTACTTTAGGAACTTTGAATAATCACAATAGCATATATACTTTTTACATAAAACACATATAGCTATTTTAAAAGTGGACACAGTGCAATTTTCACAGTTCCTGGGGGAGGTAAAGTAATGTTAGTTCTTGCAGGTAAGTAAACCACCTACGGGGTTCAAATTGGGGTCCAAGGTAGCCCACCGTTGGGGGTTCAGAGCAACCCCAAAGTCACCACACCAGCAGCTCAGGGCCGGTCAGGTGCAGAGTTCAAAGTGGTGCCCAAAACACATAGGCTTCAAAGGAGAAGGGGGTGCCCCGGTTCCAGTCTGCCAGCAGGTAAGTACCCGCGTCTTCGGAGGGCAGACCAGGGGGGTTTTGTAGGGCACCGGGGGGGACACAAGTCAGCACAGAAAGTGCACCCTCAGCGGCACTGGGGCGGCCGGGTGCAGTGTGCAAACACGCGTCAGGTTTTCAATAGGTTTCAATGGGAGACCAAGGGGTCTCTCTAGCGATGCAGGCAGGCAGGCAAAGGGGGGGCTCCTCGGGGTAGCCACCACCTGGGCAAGGGAGAGGGCCTCCTGGGGGTCACTCCTGCACTGGAGTTCCGATCCTTCAGGTCCTGGGGGCTGCGGGTGCAGGATCTTTTCCAGGCGTCGGGATTTTGGATTCAGACAGTCGCGGTCAGGGGGAGCCTCGGGATTCCCTCTGCAGGCGTCGCTGTGGGGGCTCAGGGTGGACAACTTTGGTTACTCACAGTCTCGGAGTCGCCGGGGGGTCCTCCCTGTAGCGTTGTTTCTCCACCAGTCGAGCCGGGGTCGCCGGGTGCAGTGTTGCAAGTCTCACGCTTCTTGCGGGGATTGCAGGGGTCTTTAAATCTGCTCCTCTGGACACAAAGTTGCAGTCTTTGTTGAACAGGGCCGCTGTTCTCGGGAGTTTCTTGGTCTTTTGGAAGCAGGGCAGTCCTCTGAGGATTCAGAGGTCGCTGGTCCTGGGGAAAGCATCGCTGGAGCAGTTTTCTTCTGAAGGAGGGAGACAGACCGGTAGGGCTGGGGCCAAAGCAGTTGGTGTCTCCGTCTTCTCTGCAGGGGTTTTTCAGCTCAGCAGTCCTCTTCTTCGTAAGTTGCAGGAATCTGAGTTCCTAGGTTCTGGGGAGCCCCTAAATACTGAATTTAGGGGTGTGTTTAGGTCTTGGAGGGCAGTAGCCAATGGCTACTGTCGTTGAAGGTGGGTACACCCTCTTTGTGTCTCCTCCCTGAGGGGAGGGGGGCACATCCCTATTCCTATTGGGGGAATCCTCCTTCTACAAGATGGAGGATTTCTAAAAGTCAGAGTCACCTCAGCTCAGGACACCTTAGGGGCTGTCCTGACTGGCCAGTGACTCCTCCTTGTTTTTTTCATTATCTCTCCTGGACATGCCGCCAAAAGTGGGAGCTGGGTCCAGGGGGCGGGCATCTCCACTAGCTGGAATGCCCTGGGGCATTGTAACACGAAGCTTGAGCCTTTGAAGCTCACTGCTAGGTGTTACAGTTCCTGCAGGGGGGAGGTGTGAAGCACCTCCACCCAGAGCAGGATTTGTTTCTGTCCTCAGAGAGCACAAAGGCTCTCACCGCATGGGGTCAGAAACTCGTCTCTCAGCAGCAGGCTGGCAGAGACCAGTCAGTCCTGCACTGAACAATTGGGTAAAATACAGGGGGCATCTCTAAGATGCCCTCTGTGTGCATTTTTTTATAAATCCAACACTGGCATCAGTGTGGGTTTATTATTCTGAGAAGTTTGATACCAAACTTCCCAGTATTCAGTGTAGCCATTATGGAGCTGTGGAGTTCGTTTTTGACAGACTCCCAGACCATATACTCTTATGGCTACCCTGCACTTACAATGTCTAAGGTTTTGCTTAGACACTGTAGGGGCATAGTGCTCATGCACCTATGCCCTCACCTGTGGTATAGTGCACCCTGCCTTAGGGCTGTAAGGCCTGCTAGAGGGGTGACTTACCTATGCAACAGGCAGTGTGAGGTTGGCATGGCACCTTGAGGGGAGTGCCATGCCGACTTAGTCGTTTTCTCCCCACCAGTACACACAAGGTGGCAAGCAGTGTGTTTGTGCTGAGTGAGGGGTCGCTAGGGTGGCATAAGACATGCTGCATCCCTTAGAGACCTTCCCTGGCATCAGGGCTCTTGGTACCAGGGGTGCCAGTTACAAGGGACTTACCTGGGTGCCAGGGTTGTGCCAATTGTGGAGACAATGGTACATTTTAGGTGAAAGAACACTGGTGCTGGGGCCTGGTTAGCAGGGTCCCAGCACACTTCTCAGTCAAGTCAGCATCAGTATCAGGCAAAAAGTGGGGGGTAACTGCAACAGGGAGCCATTTCTTTACACAATCCCCCCCCCAGCCCACAGGCCAGGAGACTCAGCCAAAGCTGGGAGAGTCTTCCTAGTCTGTCAGGCGAGGAAGAGTAGAGGAAATAGGCTGGTTTGTTGCAGGGCCTACTCTGCCTTACATCCTCCTGTTGAGGCCATTCCCTCTGGGGAACTGACCCACTTCCACAGTGATAGGACCTAGTCTGAATTGCCTCTTGTCTGTATCTTTAATGTCTCCACCCATTCTCTCTATTTTGGGGTTAGAGGTATCCACCTCTGCTAATCTTATCTTAGCCAGGGTCACCCCTAGTTTACCCAAAGAGGTTACCCAGAGCTGGAGTAACCCCACCATGACCAACAAGGTCAGGGGGCCTAACTTGCTACTTGACATGGGGTCAGACCACCATGCCAAGGGTAGTGCAGCCATAAAGGCTAACACCCAGCAGAGGCCACTGACAGCTGTCAGTGCCCAGAACCACACCTTTAGCTCTTCACCTACAAGGGAAGGGGCTAAGTTACAGGCTTCTTTGAGTTCAGGGTGCCTGTCTGCTGTATTAGAGTGGGGGGTTACTACATCTTGTAGTAAACACCCTTCTTCCACTCTTTCTTCTGTTGGCTGAGGAGCCACCCACTCAGGTTTAACAGTTGCCTGACTAGCCAGGACTTCTTGTGTGTCAGGTGGGACTTTATCAGAGCCACTTTTGGAGTTCTCTCCTACTGGAGCAGAGTCTCCCTGGCTTGCTGGAACCTTGGCTAAAGGTTGTCCACCTTTCCTACTCTGTTTTCTTTTCTTTTTCTTCTGGGGCCTACTTGTAGTTACTGCAGGGGTAGCACCTCCAGAATCCTTGGGAGAGGACTGGCACTGGACCAGTTCCTCTCTTGGGCTCTGACTAACCTCTGGGTAGTTATTTCCAAGGAGACAATCAAGGGGGAGGTCTGTACTGACTACCACCCTTCTCCAGCTAAAAGTCCCACCCACTTCTATGGGCACAAAAGCCACAGGCCTATCAGTGACCCTGTCTAGGCTAACTCTTACTCTGGCAGTCTCACCTGGGATGTACTGGTTTGAGAACACCAGCCTGTCATGCACAATAGTGTGACTGGCACAAGTGTCTCTCAGGGCAGTGGCTGGGATTCCATTCACCAGTAGGTGGTGGAAGTGTCTACTTCCCTCTGGAATCTCCAACTCACCTGTTGGGCCCCTTTTCCAGTTGAAGGCTATGAAGACCTCCTCATCTGAGGAGTCATCCCCAATGGCTACACTGGTTACCCCTGGGATTTTGCTAGGGGGTTTGTTTTTGGGACAGAAAGTGCCCTTGGTGTGGTGCCCTGTCTGTCTACAGTTATGGCACCATGCCTTAGTGGCATCCCAGTTCTTACCCTGGTACCCACCTTTGTTTTGGGTTGTGTCTTGGGGCCCACTCACCTGTTCTGGTTTTTGGGGGCCTACAGAGGACTCTTTTTCTTTGTTTCTAGTGTCACCCACTTTCTCCTGGGGAGGCTTTGTAACCCCTTTCTTTTGGTCACCCACAGTGGAAGTTTTGGTTACCCTAGTCTTGACCCAGTGGTCTGCCTTCTTTCCCAATTCTTGGGGAGAAATTGGACCTAGGTCTACCAGATACTGATGCATCTTTTCATTGAAGCGGTTACTTAAAATGTGTTCTTTCATAAACAAATTATAAAGCCCAACATAGTCATGCACTTCATTTCCAGTTACCCAACCAACCAGTGTTTTCACTGAGTAGTCTACCAAATCAACCCAGGTCTGGCTCGAGGATTTTTGAGCCCCCCTGAATCTAATTCTATACTCCTCAGTGGAGAATCCAAAGCCCTCAATCAGGGTACCCTTCATGAGGTCATAAGATTCTGCATCTTTTCCAGAGAGTGTGAGGAGTCTATCCCTACACTTTCCTGTGAACATTTCCCAAAGGAGAGCACCCCAGTGAGATCTGTTTACTTTTCTGGTTACACAAGCCCTCTCAAAAGCTGTGAACCATTTGGTGATGTCATCACCATCTTCATATTTAGTTACAATCCCTTTAGGGATTTTCAACATGTCAGGAGAATCTCTGACCCTATTTATGTTGCTGCCACCATTGATGGGACCTAGGCCCATCTCTTGTCTTTCCCTTTCTATGGCTAGGATCTGCCTTTCCAAAGCCAATCTTTTGGCCATCCTGGCTAACTGGATGTCCTCTTCACTGGAGTTATCCTCAGTGATTTCAGAGATGTTGGTCCCTCCTGTGAGGGAAGCAGCATCTCTGACTACTATATTTGGAGACAGGGCTGGAGTGGCCCTGTTCTCCCTAGTTAGGACTGGTAGGTGGGAATTTTCCTCCAAGTCACTATCTTCATCCTCTGTGTTGCCATCCTCAGAGGGGTTGGCCTTTTCAAACTCTGCCAAAAGCTCCTGGAGCTGTAGTTTGGAAGGTCTGGGGCCCATTGTAATTTTCTTTATTTTGCAGAGTGACCTTAGCTCCCTCATCTTAAGATGGAGGTAAGGTGTGAGGTCGAGTTCCTCCACATTCATCTCTGCACTAGACATTATGGGCCTGATTCTTACCTTGGCGGGCGGCGGAGGCCGCCCGCCAAAGTACCCCCGCCAGAACACCGCACTGCGGTCGTCAGACCGCTGCGGTGATTCTGGGATTTCCACTGGGCTGGCGGGCGACCGCCAAAAGGCCGCCCGCCAGCCCAGTGGAAATCAACCTTCCCACGAGGACGCCGGCTCTGAATGGAGCCGGCGGAGTGGGAAGATGCGACGGGTGCTGTTGCACCCGTCGCGTATTTCAGTGTCTGCAAAGCAGACACTGAAATACAAAGTGGGGCCCTCTTACGGGGTCCCCTGCAGTGCCCATGCCATTGGCATGGGCACTGCAGGGGCCCCACGACACCCCATACCGCCATCCTGTTCCTGGCGGCAGAGCCGCCAGGAACAGGATGGCGGTATGGGGTGTCAGAATCCCCATGGCGGCGCAGCGAGCTGCGCCGCCATGGAGGATTCTTATGGGCAGTGGAAAACCGGCGGGAGACCGCCGGTTTTCCTCTTCTGACCGAGGCCAAAGCGCCGCGGTCAGAATGCCCTGCGGGGCACCGCCAGCCTGTTGGCGGTGCTCCCGCCAACCCTGGCCCCGGCGGTCCATGACCGCCGGGGTCAGAATGACCCCCTATGCTTCTAAAAGTTGGAATAATTTTTAAGAATCTAAAACTAGTTCTAGGTTCTAATTCAAGCTTTCACAAAACTTTTAAACTCTAAAAGGAATGCTAACAGGGACTAACACAAGGCCCTAGCAGGACTTTTAAGAATTTAGAAAAATAGTTCAAATTGCAAAAATCAATTTCTAATGACAATTTTTGGAATTTGTCGTGTGATCAGGTATTGTCTGACTAGTCCAGCAAATGCAAAGTCTTGTATCCCACCGCTGATCCACCAATGTAGGAAGTTGGCTCTGTATGCACTATTTCAAAGTAAGGAATAGTATGCACAGAGTCCAAGGGTTCCCCTTAGAGGTAAGATAGTGGCAAAAAGAGATAATACTAATGCTCTATTTTGTGGTAGTGTGGTTGAGCAGTAGGCTTATCAAAGGAGTAGTGTTAAGCATTTGTTGTACATACACACAGGCAATAAATGAGGAACACACACTCAGAGACAATTCCAGGCCAATAGGTTTTTGTTATAGGAAAATATCTTTTCTTAGTTTATTTTAAGAACCACAGGTTCAAATTCTACATGTAATATCTCATTTGAAAGGTATTGCAGGTAAGTACTTTAGGAACTTTGAATAATCACAATAGCATATATACTTTTTACGTAAAACACATATAGCTATTTTAAAAGTGGACACACTGCAATTTTCACAGTTCCTGGGGGAGGTAAAGTAATGTTAGTTCTTGCAGGTAAGTAAACCACCTACGGGGTTCAAATTGGGGTCCAAGGTAGCCCACTGTTGGGGGTTCAGAGCAACCCCAAAGTCACCACACCAGCAGCTCAGGGCCGGTCAGGTGCAGAGTTCAAAGTGGTGCCCAAAACACATAGGCTTCAATGGAGAAGGGGGTGCCCCGGTTCCAGTCTGCCAGCAGGTAAGTACCCGCGTCTTCGGAGGGCAGACCAGGGAGGTTTTGTAGGGCACCGGGGGGGGACACAAGTCAGCACAGAAAGTGCACCCTCAGCGGCACTGGGGCAGCCGGGTGCAGTGTGCAAACACGTGTCGGGTTTTCAATAGGTTTCAATGGGAGACCAAGGGGTCTCTCTAGCGATGCAGGCAGGCAAAGGGGGGGCTCCTCGGGGTAGCCACCACCTGGGCAAGGGAGAGGGCCTCCTGGGGGTCACTCCTGCACTGGAGTTCCGATCCTTCAGGTCCTGGGGGCTGCGGGTGCAGGGTCTTTTCCAGGCGTCGGGATTTTGGATTCAGACAGTCGCGGTCAGGGGGAGCCTCGGGATTCCCTCTGCAGGCGTCGCTGTGGGGGCTCAGGGGGGACAACTGTGGTTACTCACAGTCTCGGAGTCGCCGGGGGGTCCTCCCTGTAGCGTTGTTTCTCCACCAGTCGAGTCGGGGTCGCCGGGTGCAGTGTTGCAAGTCTCACGCTTCTTGCGGGGATTGCAGGGGTCTTTAAATCTGCTCCTCTGGACACAAAGTTGCAGTCTTTGTTGAACAGGGCCGCTGTTCTCAGGAGTTTCTTGGTCTTTTGGAAGCAGGGCAGTCCTCTGAGGATTCAGAGGTCGCTGGTCCTGGGGAAAGCGTCGCTGGAGCAGTTTTCTTCTGAAGGAGGGAGACAGGCCGGAAGGGCTGGGTGCCAAAGCAGTTGGTGTCTCCGTCTTCTCTGCAGGGGTTTTTCAGCTCAGCAGTCCTCTTCTTCGTAAGTTGCAGGAATCTGAGTTCCTAGGTTCTGGGGAGCCCCTAAATACTGAATTTAGGGGTGTGTTTAGGTCTGGGAGGGCAGTAGCCAATGGCTACTGTCCTTGAGGGTGGGTACACCCTCTTTTTGCCTCCTCCCTGAGGGGAAGGGGGCACATCCCTATTCCTATTGGGGGAATCCTCCTTCTACAAGATGGAGGATTTCTAAAAGTCAGAGTCACCTCAGCTCAGGACACCTTAGGAGCTGTCCTGACTGGCCATTGACTCCTCCTTGTTTTTCTCATTATCTCTCCTGGACTTGCCACCAAAAGTGGGGGCTGGGTCCAGGGGGCGGGCATCTCCACTAGCTGGAGTGCCCTGGGGCATTGTAACACGAAGCTTGAGCCTTTGAAGCTCACTGCTAGGTGTTACAGTTCCTGCAGGGGGGAGGTGTGAAGCACCTCCACCCAGAGCAGGCTTTGTTTCTGTCCTCAGAGAGCACAAAGGCTCTCACCACATGGGGTCAGAAACTCGTCTCTCAGCAGAAGGCTGGCAGAGACCAGTCAGTCCTGCATTGAACAATTGGGTAAAATACAGGGGGCATCTCTAAGATGCCCTCTGTGTGCATTTTTTAATGAATCCAACAGTGGCATCAGTGTGGGTTTATTATTCTGAGAAGTTTGATACCAAACTTCCCAGTATTCAGTGTAGCCATTATGGAGCTGTGGAGTTCGTTTTTGACAGACTCCCAGACCATATACTCTTATGGCTACCCTGCACTTACAATGTCTAAGGTTTTGCTTAGACACTGTAGGGGCATAGTGCTCATGCACCTATGCCCTCACCTGTGGTATAGTGCACCCTGCCTTAGGGCTGTAAGGCCTGCTAGAGGGGTGAATTACCTATGCAACAGGCAGTGTGAGGTTGGCATGGCACCTTGAGGGGAGTGCCATGCCGACTTAGTCGTTTTCTCCCCACCAGTATACACAAGCTGGCAAGCAGTGTGTCTGTGCTGAGTGAGGGGTCCCTAGGGTGGCATAAGACATGCTGCAGCCCTTAGAGACCTTCCCTGGCATCAGGGCCCTTGGTACCAGGGGTACCAGTTACAAGGGACTTACCTGGGTGCCAGGGTTGTGCCAATTGTGGAAACAATGGTACATTTTAGGTGAAAGAACACTGGTGCTGGGGCCTGGTTAGCAGGGTCCCAGCACACTTCTCAGTCAAGTCAGCATCAGTATCAGGCAAAAAGTGGGGGGTAACTGCAACAGGGAGCCATTTCTTTACAGCCAACAACTGTGTAACATTGGTATGTGAACATGTACGTTGACATTGCTATATTTCTGAGAGGTTGCAATTACACATTTGTAAAAGTATAGACTGACACCAGATTGTGATTCAAGGGTGTTTATTTCTGTGCTAATAAGTGGAGGGGGTATGCAATGGGCTGGGGTGATTGTGGAGGAATGTCCATGGTGGAGTTCAGTCTCTTGGTCTCACAGGTGCATTGTCCATGGGGGCATAGGAAGGGGAGCAATGGCAGATTAAGGTGGACAGGGTGTCAAAGTGGGACAGAAGGGTGACTTTCAGGAGGGTCTTATTTCCTCGCGGGGTCTTGGCAATGCTCTCTGTCTTGTTCCTGGATCTCAGGGACCGTTTGTGGGGTGGTTCTCCTTCTGCAGGGGGTGGGGTGCTGGTGGCCTGTTGTTCATTTGGCGGTGCCTCCTGTCCACTAGTGCCGGCAGATGTGGATGGCTGTTCATCGTCCAGGCTAGTGTCAGGGACCTGTTTGTGTGCCACTGTGTCCCTCATGGTGTTGGCCAGGTCTGCCAGCACCCCTGCAATGGTGACCAGGGTGGTGTTAATGGACTTCAAGTCCTCTCTGATCCCAAGGTAGTGTTCCTCCTGCAGCCGCTGGGTCTCCTAAAACTTGGCCAGTACCGTGCCCATGGTCTCCTGGGAATGGTGGTATGCTCCCATGATGTTGGAGAGTGCCTCGGAGGGTCGGTTCCCTGGGCCTGTCCTCCCCCTGTCACACAGCAGTCCTCCCAGCTTCCCTGTTGTCCTGTGCCTCTGTCCCCTGAACCGTGTGCCCACTGCCACTGACCCCAGGTCCCTGATTGTCTTGGGTTGGTGGGTTTGCCTGGGGTCCCTGTAGTGGTGGACACACTGCTGATTGACGTGTCCTGGGACAGTGGCATGGGCTCGCTGGGTGGGTGCTGTGGTGGTGTTTCCTGAGGTGGGGTCTGTGGTGGCCTGTGACAGTGGCAGGGGAACCGACTGTCCAGAGGTCCCTGATGGGCCGGGCTGATCATCATGATCCAGGCGTGCAGAACTGTTGTCATCACTGTGGGCCTCTTCTGTGGGGGGGCCGGATATGTCTGGCACCTCCTGTCCGGTGACGTTGGGTATGGGTCCTGTTGGTGTGTAAATGTTTAGTATCTGTGTGTGCCATCTTCTGCATTGGGTGAGTTATCCTCTACTCCTGTGCTTGCATTATTGTGTTTGCCCTTTTGTGATAGTTAGTTTGGGGTCTGTGTGGGTATCTAGGTGTCTGTACTGGACATGCTTTGGTGATGGGGGCCCATACATAGGTGTTGCAGGCAGGGCCTTGGTATTGGGATGGCTGGGTTGTGATAGTGGAGCATATGTGAGGTGTTGGAGTGATGGGGGTGAGGGTGGGGGTATGTGATGGCATGCAGGTGGGGTGGGGGGGTATGGTAAATGAGATATGACTTACCAGAGTCCAGTCCTCCTGCTACTCCTGCGAGGCCCTCAGGATGCAGTATTGCCAAGACTTGCTCCTCCCATGTTGTTAGTTGTGGGGGAGGAGGTGGGGGTCCACTGCCAGTCCTCTGTACAGCAATCTGGTGTCTGGATACCACTGAACGCACCTTCCCCCATAGGTCGTTCCACCTCTTCCTGATGTCATCCTGTGTTCTTGGATGCTATCCCACTGCGTTGACCCTGTCGACGATTCTCCGCCATGGCTCCATCTTCCTACCAATGGAGGTGTGCTGCACCTGTGATCCAAAAAGCTGTGGCTCTACCCAGATGATTTCCTCCACCATGACCCTGAGCTCCTTCTCAGAAATCCTGGGGTGTCTTTGAGGTACCATGATGTTGTGTGGGTGATGTGTGAGGTGCTGTTTGTTGTGCTGTGTGATGTGTTGTGTTGGGGTGTGTTGTGTGTGGTGCTTGGATGTTGTATGAGTGATGGTGTTGTGTGCCTGTGGATGCTGGTGTTGTGTTTACTATTCTCTCTCTCAGCTTTTTCAAAAACATTTTGTTGTAAGGGTTTGTGGGTTTGTGTGCGTTTTATAGTGTTGTGAGTGTGTGGGTGTGGTGTGTGTATTTCGAATTGTCCAATGTGGTTGTGTTTTGTAAATTTGTGTGCATTTTGAGCACGGCGGTGTGTACCGGCAGTGGATAACCGCAGTTGAAAGACCACCACGTTGATTCGTGGGTCGTGATAGAGTGGGCGTATTCTTGTTTACGTGAGGGTGTAGGTTTTGGTATCACCAGTTTATCACTGACCTTTGGTGTGGCGGACTTGTGTGGGTGTCTGTATTGTGGCGGATTCCGAGATGTGGGTCATAATACCTGTAGCGGATTTCCGCAGCCGCCACGATATGTTGGCGGCCTTCAGCACGGCGGTAAGCAGGATTTACCACCAGGGTTGTAATGAGTCTTACAGTGTTTGGAAAACATCGATTGACAAAAGAGCAAAGGAACTCTCACGAGAGTCTGATTTATTGTTAACCAAATCACTTACAACAGTGCCTGCGATAAATGACTCTTATCTGGTCGGAGCTCCCTAACCATACCTCCTAGCAGCAATAAACGCAGGCACGCACCATCAAATCCTTTATATGTGAACATTAGTCCTCCCAATTAAGGACTTTAATCCTTCTTGGTCCGCACATAGGCCAAGAAGCGCCTGTAGACTCTGCTCTTATCACCAAGAAAACTGGCTACACCTTCTGTGCTGCTGTCCCAAATTAGCAGCTGAAAGAAGACAGTTAATAATTCCACTGGCGCTGGCTCAAGGAGCAGCTCCTGCATGGAGGTATCCAACCTCTGCTTTTCACACTCTGCGCCCTGGGCTTTGGCAAGATGTGCAAAATATGTGACAGCTCTCAGGAGGCTGCTAGCTCAGGCAGCTGGATTAAACAACAGAACACACGAGCGTTCTAACCGTGTGTAGGCATTCCGCTGTTGCAAATAAGACGATATATAGACTAATTTTTATTGTTTTTCTTTTGTTCTTCAATTTTATCAGTTTTATAACAAATTTGAACCAACTCTGTGTTTGTCTTAATTTTATTTGTAATGGTTTCAATTAACTGATCAATAAATTGACAATGACAGTGGCTGAAGTAGGCTGATCTATAGCACCATGCTGTATGCTGTAGTGGGTGTGAGAAAAATGTGAATGACACAACAACAGACCAGTGGATGAAGAAAGGTGGCTGAAAGCCCCATTAAGTAAGTATAATAAGTATAATTTTGGCAAAATCAACAGATGTTGGCTAATGCCAGACTTAACAAGCATTGACAAAGCAATGCCTTGGGCAGAGCACTGGCAAAAGGAACAGGAGAAAGGACATGATAAGAACTAACAAAATATGAAAGCACATGATGGGAGAGGACACATAACAATACATGGCAATGGCTGGAGACAGGGATACAATGTGGAGCAAACACTATAGGAGAGAAGATGGGAGAACAAACGTGTAGACAAAAAGCACAAATCTCCCATGAAAGAGTGTTCTCTGTATTTCAAAGTGACATTTACAACCCTCATAAGGGCAGAACTGCGAGTGTCTGCTGAGAGCTGTTTGTATCTTTTCGTCAGCAAGGAAATATCACGTTTGTGAAGCAATATGCAGCTTCAAAATGCTTGTATCAAAACAAGAATGTACAGAAGAATATTTAACTAGGTGATGAACCTAGTTATCAGCTCTAGAAGAGGCATTTTTATAAGCACTCAAAATGATGCAAACACTAAAGAAGAGTGTATTCCTCTCAGCTACAACATTCTTTGTGTATCTAATGCACACTATCAACTACACGCAGAGAAGGAGAGCCAAGGAGGGGCGCTGCCTTGGCATCTGATAAAAAACGTACGAAAAGGCAACGTTTTTCCTCTAGCCGTGGCACTGAAGTGCACTACTTAATGTAGGGATGACCACACTGTGAACAAGAAAAATGCACTCATTCACAGTGAGGGTGGGCACTTACTGGTGGGTTGACCCATTGCCCTGTGCTCTTTACTGCAGCAGGCAGAATCAAACTTTTGAATGACACAAATCTTTATTTGTAAGGATTCAATCAGAAAACACTCATCGGCTTGTGCACCTAGAGGAGGCAGTTCCCCCATTATAATTCCCAGTAACTGGACGCATATTGACTTCAGTCTGGAAATCCCCTCCACTTAGCTCCCCAGTCCTCCATAATGATATCCCCTATTGCGTGCCTTGCAGGAAAATTCACAATTTCAGTTCAGTACAGTAGGTCTTTGAGCATCCATTGAGACTACATCTGGTGCTGTCTCATTGAGGATCATTTGTGTCATCATGTCCATCCAGTTCCTTAGATCCTTCTCCACTTGGTCATCAGTCCGAATGCTCCACAGTCACAACATTTCCGCCAGGGGCCAAATTAACACATATGCTGTCCATTCCTGTGTGGAGGGTCCCCTCCTCGACATCCAATGTTTTGCTGTGCAATGTCTCTCTATAAGTAGGCCCAGCTTCGCAAATGTATGTTGTATCACCCCACATTTGGGTTTAGGTACTATGATCAGTATAAAGTGACGCAATGACCTTTCGTGATAGACGCGGGTCACCTGTTTGAGCTTCGTCACTACCTCCTACCACTAGTCCTTCACTGTGCCACATGTCCAGGTCATATGTAGATGTATTTACTTGTTAACAATTGTTTTTTAAACAAAGTCTTGGCTAACACCAGACTTAAAAATTAACTGGACAGCAGTGACTCACCTGAACAGAGGAGAGATCTAATTATGTTGAGGACCCTTGTATTTTGGTCCTCTAGACAGCCTTTGACTCAGTGGATCGCACCATACATTTTCATCCCTGAGACACCTTCTGTGTTCTGTTAAGTTTTATGTAATTAGTGTATAGTGTAACCAGCTCTCCAAACCATAGATGTAGACACGTGGATAATGGTGTGCGACCATAAACAATATCAGAGGTCAGGTTTTTTTTTATCTTTTGGCCATTGTTTGCTCATATTTGAAGATACTTTTATGAATTACTATTTAAATTAAATTGTTTATTTATGTATGTCTATTTGAAGAGCAGAAATAAAGGTAGGGATCCATGTAGCTCTGATACTCGCTCTCTTACCTGCTACTGGGGGTGCAGAGACTTTGGAGCAGTGCCTGGTGAGCTGGCTGACATAAGTTGTGCCAGCTGTAAATTAGGAGTGAGGGGGAGAGGGGCAAGGATGCAGAAAATGTTCTCCCTTAAGTATATTCTGTCCCTGCACCCACAGCATACACCAGCTCAGTACAAGCAAAAGTAGCTAGATTTCTCCTCAAACAGGTGGACTGCAGGAGATGACAGTCATGCAGATCCGGCCATAGCACTTTGTAGTAGGGAGGTTGGCCAAGGAGAAGAGACCAGGTCGTTAGGCCTCATGACCTAAATTGCTGCAAGAGCTAGTCTGTGGGTTGTGAGATACACAAACAGTGGAATGAACAACTGAGCAAGTGCACCATGTGCTTCAGAGAGAGGCACAGAATATGATCCCCTTTACCATCTCTGTCACCACAAACTGTGATCCCAATGCGGTGGTGTCCCTCAGGTTACCTATTGCCGCAGCCTCCCTTTCCTGTGCCATACGTACGCCATACATTCATTTCAGATCTGGTCACTGCCATCAGCTCATCCCTTGCTCTTTTATTAGCCAGAACTCATCTTTTGCTGAGCAGTGCACACTTCTGGAGTCTGACATACCACAGTTGCCCCATAATGTAACTCCATTGCAACTACAAGATGAATCTGCTGATGTACAAGTCTGTTTTCATAACCACATCCCATTCCCCTTGTAGCAGGTCAAATAAAGGAGCTAGAGATCTACTACCTGGCTATCCAAAGAGGGAAGATGCAAGAGGCAAGTGGTGACCAGACCAAAGGTGTGGAGTAATGAACTGGGAGGCTGGTAGAACTCGGTCTGTATGAGGTCTTCAGAACACCAGTTGAACCTGAACAGGAAGACAGCCTACACCCAGCAGCAAAGTCATCGTCCATGTAGCTTTTCCATGGAATGACAGAAACGTCTGGAGGCACTGCAGAGACATTGGGAGTTACCTCAGCTGTGTTAATAGATGTTACATCATATAGTGAGGTTGGTGATGTGTCCCACCAAAATTTTACTCAGGATCTTCATGTTTAAATATTAGGTTAGTTTCCTGAAAGGAGTAAAAAAAAATGGCTGGTGTTAGAAATGGGGTCTCTAGTTGCCAGTCATATGAATTTTCAAAGATTAAAATTCAGTATAGCGCTTAGAAACACAAAAGCTCCAACTGGGGCTATCACAACATAGTTGACAGAGTTGTTCCCAGCAGTCCAACGCCACTCGCAAGAGAGTGAGGCACTAGTGATGGAGTCACACGGACCCCAGGTACAATACTTTTAGAAATGAGGAAAACAATAATGTTGCACGGATTCAGGAAGGTGAGGCATCGCTGGAGCTGGTTCCTTTCTGCTACTGGGGAGGTGAGGCATTGGTTCCTTACTGTGAGGCAGGGGAGGTGAGGCATTGGTTCCTTACAGTTGCAGGGGAGATGATGTGGCATCAGTGGCGAGGGGTCGGTTCCTTGCAATCAGGTAATGTCGATTAATCCAGCGGGTCAAGACGTAATGGGGCAACCTCTCGGGTTGCGGTCACACCACGGTGCCACAGGCTCCACGGGGGAGTCGGGTGTCACGGACATCGGTGACACAGTACTTGGGACTCACAATGTTGTGGGGCTTCAGAGGTGCTGCAGTAGCTTTGGGCCTGAGGCACCGGATCTGCGCCATTGGTCGCAGTCACTGCACTTCAGCAGGGACCATGGCTTTGGATGCAGGTAGCGGTGCAGAGTCGAGCAACGACGCTGGTTCTGAAGTGGTCCAGAATCAATGTGCTTGGTTCTTCTTTTTTTAACCAGAACTCACTTCCAACGGCCCTGGAACTAGATTGGGTTACACTTGGCAAAACAGGACTTTCAGCAAGAAAGACCAGGTGCTGGTAGAGGAAGTCTTTGATGTCCCTGAGACTTCTAACAGGAGGCAAGCACAGTTCGAGCCCTTGGAGAACCTTGGAAAATAGGATGTAGAAAGCAATACCCAGTCCCTTCACTCCCAGGGCAGAAGTAGCCTCAGGAGGCCAGCACAGCGGAGCAACAGGCAGAGTGGCAGGTCCTCCTCAAGCATCCAGCTCTTCTCCCTGGCAGAATGTCCTTAGTCCAGCAGTGTTCTGAAATTGTGGGGTCAGCAGTCCAATCCTTAAACTCCTTTCTACCTTTGAAGTCGGCAAACTTCAAAAGAAAATCTTTATAGTGCACAAGACCCTGTCTTTCCCTGTCGTGGCCCCAGACTTACTCCAGGGGGTTGGAGACTGCTTTGTATAAGGACAGGCACAGCCTTATCCAGGTGCAAGTGTCAGTTCCTCCCTTCACTGTAGCTCAGGAAGACCCAGTATGATATGCAGGACACAAATCAGCTCCCTTTGTGTGACTGTCTAGAGTGAATTCACAAACAGCCCAACTGTCAGCCTGACGCAGACATGTATTCAGCAGCCAGGCAGTGACAGAGACTGGTTAAGCAAGAAAATGCCCACTTTCTAAAAGTGGTATTTTCAAACTTACAATCCAAAAACCAGTTTTACCAAAAGATGTATTTTTAAATTGTGAGTTCAGGGACCCAAGACCCCATAACTTTATCTGCTCCCAATGGGAAATTACACTTAAAAGATATTTCAAGGCAATCCCTAAGTTAATCTATGGGAGAGGTAGGCCTTGCAATAGTGAAGCCCGAATTTGGCAGTATTTCACTGTCAGGACATGTAAAACACACTAATACATGTGCTAGTTTTTAAATACACTGCACCCTGCTCAGGGGACTGCCTTGGGCCTACCTTGAGGGTGACCTACGTGTAGTATAAAGGAAGGTGTGTGCATGGCAAGTGGGTGCATTTGCCAGGGCGAACTGGCAGTTTAAAACTGAACACACAGACACTGCAGACGCAGGTCTGAGACATGTTTACAGGGCTACTGGTGGGTGGCACAATCAGTACTGCAGGCCCACTAGTCACATTTAGTTCACAGGCCCTGGTCACCCTAGTGCACTTTACTAGTGACTTACTAGTAACTCAAATATGCCAATCATGGGGAAAACCAATCACCAACCCAATTTAGACAGAGAACACTTGCCCTTTAGCACTGGTCAGCAGTGATGAAGTGCCCTTAGTCCTAAAACCAGCAAAAACAGATCAGAAAAAATAGAAGGAAAAAGGCAAAATGTTTGCTGGGGTGATATAATTATCAGCCCTCTCGCTGGAGCTTTATCTGTGCTGGTATCAAGGTGATGTGCTGGTTCTCCATCACTGCTTTGTTTCTTTCCCACAGTCACCCCTCTCTCTGTGTGAATGCATGAATGAAATACATATTAAGTGCATCATACACCACAGAGGTATCTTGGATCTGGGATAGTGAGAGAACAAAGGAGGACAGAACTGATCTTAGCAGGTAAGTCACAATTGTCTGGATATTTAAACACAAAGTTAAGTATGTAATTATTGCAAAAGACTGCGTAATCCACAATTTCTTGGAGAGTAATGGATAGTTGGTTCTACTCAGCGGGTTGAAATGAAAAATACTTTTCTCCTAGTTGGTATTTTTTTAAGTGGACCAAAATTGCGCTTACCTCCATGGCAGATTGTAAGACATATCAAGGAGTACATTTGGTCACATAGGCTACAAGAGCAGGGGCACCAGAACCATTTATCGCTTTATGGGTTAGACATAACGCTTTACAAATTGCCCTTTGCGTGCTTAACTCTAAGCAGTGCTATTTAGGCCTGACTTCAGTGATAAGCTCAGATTCACTCATTCCATGAGGTAGTGTTCTGGCTTAGATCAGTTGAAGCCTAACAAAAAAAATTCAGGTAAACCCAGATAGCAGGTGTTGATGTAGCTGATCCCAAAATTGATATATTAAGCAACTATCATAGACAGAAACTCAGATGGGATGACTGAGACTTTTGCTAAGGAGTTTAATTTGACAGGAGCTTGCAGATTCTACAGTTAATTTGTGTCTCCAAGGACACAGCTTTGTCAATGTTAAGGCCTACGTTTTTACCACATTGACCAGATTAGGTGAAGACCTCAAGTTTGCAGACCTGAAAATGCTGTTCCATAGAGAGTCAGGGCAAAATATTAAATGTTTTCTTTTGTCAGCATTCAATTTCAACAAGTTTTTTCACATCCAATTTTGAATAGAAGCAAGGTAGCTCGAAACAAATTGCTGAATCCCTTCAGTAGGGCAGTCGAAGTGAAACAGAGGCTGAGTGCTGTCAGTATATGTAATAGAGTCAAGGAAGGTATAAGGAGAGGTTGAACCTAGATGTTAAAACTTGGGACAATGATGACCCTTCAAGGGCTCTGCATTTCACCTGACTTACTTTGGACATTAAGGGGGTCATTCCGACCCTGGCGGTCCATGACCGCCAGGGCGGAGGGCAGCGGTCCATCACCGCCAGAACCAGGATGGCGGGAACGGGTGTCGTGGGGCCCCTGGGGGCCCCTGCACTGGCATGGGCAGTGCAGGGGCCCCCTCACAGGGCCCCATACAGATTTTCACTGTCTGCTTAGCAGACAGTGAAAATCGCGACGGGTGCCACTGCACCCGTCGCACCCCTGCAACTCCGCCGGCTCCATTCGGAGCCGGCTTCCTCGTTGCAGGGGCTTTCCCGCTGGGCCGGCGGACGGCCTTTTGGCGGTCGCCCGCCGGCCCAGCGGGAAAGTTGGAATGACCGCCGCGGTCTTTTGACCGCGGGGCGGTCATTCGGCGGTAACCGCATGGTGGGCGGCGACCGCCGCCCGCGGCGGTCAGAATGACCGCCTAAAGGTGTTATTGATAACAAGTAGATTTTTCTTGTCAAAAACAAAGTGAACCAGGCAAGGCCGGGCCTTTAAGGAATATCTCTACTAAAACTGCTAGTATTAAAACGCTGCAAAGAGGCCTAATAGGGTACAGACCTGCTAGATGTCCACTGTCCAGATTCTACCTTAATTCATTCAAGATGGAGACCAAAGCAGTTTCGGTCTCCATTGGAGAATAAACCCCAGTTTGAGACACAGCCAGTAGATTATTTTGTTTTAGGTGGTTTGTAAACTTTTAGCAAGATACTTATTTCTTGTGACTGACATTTCAACAAAGCAAGGATGACCCTGGATAAAGGAGTTAACGAAACAAAGTCTGACAAACAACTCTAGATGTCCTTGCGCCCATTTACACAACAATTTATCAAATTATGAGCTGTCTTAAGGAGGCTCACCAAGAATTGTTTGAGTTAAATATCCCTATGCATCCTCATTTTTTCTTCTTTCTTGTTATGCCATTAGCTCTGGAAGACAGCTCAAGCTGTCTGTACCAAGACTACTAAAAAGCAGAACATCAAAGAATAATATACTCCTACAGGACCTGACTCCCTTGCATTTCAGCTCGATATGGAGAAGTTAGAGGTTACCCTTCTCAACAGGCTGCAACATTCCCCTGGGGATGTATCCAGAAATAATCTGTCAATAAACTGCCTTAGCTTTCAGAAAGTAAAGTGAACTGGCTTCCAAAGGTTGAACTGTGTACTGTCATTGGGCATGAAAATGTTGTAAAAACAAAACTGAATTATTTTTAATTAACGTGTACACTAATAAATCCCATGAGACTTTTATGGCCTGTTTTAGATCTTTAAGAGAGATCCGTTGTTCCACTGTTACGGCAGTTCCAAATAATCCATCAAACTGACGGATTTCTGACTGCCGTATTTAGATCTATGGCGGCTGACCCTCCAACTGCACCAACAGAGTGGAGTCTGCCGTGTAAGTGGTCTACCACTGTAGATGTGGTGGACTCCAATGCTGGCTAACAGTACTCTGTCGCTGTCAGGGCGGCAGGATTGTGCTGTGAATATTTAGGTTTCACAGCCGTGCTGGCGTTGTTCTGACAGTGGATTTCTGACGGCAGGAGTCCATCATGGGACCCGCTCAACACTGTACAATGGCTGTGGCTATTGGATGGATGCTACCAGCACACACCTAACGTATACTGGCCAATTGTGAATACCTGCAAATCACACATAAAACACACTCCATTTCAGACCATGATCCTTTGCATTCCACTGCAGAAACTCAATTTTGCTGCTGAATTTGCCACTGAGGAGTCTGGTTATTTTATTTTTTCTCCCTATGTCCATTTTTCATTTGTTTTTGTATCAGCTTGTCACTATTTCATTTATTTTTAGTTTCTCACTGTGACAGGGAAGAGGAATCCACGTTTTACAGAGAGAGAATTTCCAGTCATGGTTGGATGAAATCATCAGAGTAGAGCCACAGTTGTTTGGAGCACAAGTACAAAATGCACCCATATCTCATAAAAGGCAAATGTGGGCCAGAATAGTTGACAGAGTGAATGCTGTAGCAAACAACATGGGCACACAGGTGGAAATTAGGAAGAGGTGGAACCGCCTGCAGGGAAGAGTGTATACCTTGGCTGGCCTTCAAGCATCACCTGGAGGACCAGAGGTCTGGTGGTTCTTCTAGCCCCCCTTACAATTTCTTCTCTGGGGGAAGAAGGCCTTGCAGATTCTACATCCTGAAGGCTTGACATGAATCCCTGGTGGAGTGGAGACTGGTAAGTAACATTTTTGAATGTCTCACCAATCAGAAATTTTGTTTTTGCCCTTACGCTAGTTGTTGATAATGTTTAGGCCCTCAATAAGCATATCAATTAAATTTAAGTAGCATTATGGTTGTATTTCTCTTTTTAACAGTGATCAATATGTGTTGTCATAATGTGTGTTGCTCTCCATGGATCATCCCTTGCATTTGCCTAGTTTGTAGCTTTGTTTCAATGTAAGGTGAAGTAATCAAGAAAACAGGTTCCAAACGCTATCTATTTCTACATGAAGGAATAGTGCACTTAAGTGTCCTTTTCACCTATTTACATTATTCACATATGTGTCTACATATTGTAAATGTGTATTCATTTTCACTGCAGATTTATTACTAGGTATGTTTAACTCATGTTTTTACACGTGTAGTTAATGATGAGTAGAAATGACTACAACCACCGTAATGTCCTGTTTTTTCCCTGGAAAACAATTACATTGTGATTTTGGTCATTCTCTCCTCTTCCATATATATACATATGTTAAAGTGTCATGCATTTGGCAGTCACCATTTTATGCTATCACTGAAAATGTCATTTTTGAAGTATTTATAGTATGTCACTTGTCATTTGATTGAATAAATGTAATTGGTTTTACAAATCATAGTATGTTGACTTAAAAATTGTCAATCAGGTCTTATCATATGCTGAATATAAGTAGTATCGTCAAACATGTTACTTTTCAATGTTCATATGATGACTAATTCCAGTAATTCTCCTCAATTGTATAACAGTCTGATTCTAGCCAGCTAGGCTTTGGAATGGTATAGTTTTCAATAGTCCTCTCTACTGTGTTGGGTTGGTTGTTTGATACATATATTGTACACTTTCTAAATAAACTTTGTCTTTTCAGGACATCTTTTTCACCAGTATTTCAGAAGTATACATGTGTGTAAATTAACCTGTATGTGTAATTCACAACACATCACAGAAAGGTCTAATACCTCCATTAATCATTTGTTAACTCGTAGGATGCTTCATTGTAGCCGAAGAAACATTGTATGTCCAATCCAAACTTTTAATTTTTGATTGTTTGTAATCCATATTAGAACCCATACCCAAAACCAGAGGACCACTGTCTGTCACTGAGGAAACCTCCACTCCAGACCAGGAACAAGCCTTCAGTGAGGACACCACTCCTGGATATGGATGATGATGAGCTGGCTGGTCTGACTTGGCAGACACTTTAGTGAGTCACACTCTGTCTGGGATGGGGCACTCTGCCTCAAGGGCACAGGTTATTGGGGCTAGTGGTCATGGGAGGGAATCTGTGGACCAGCAAAGTGAGGCCACTGGGTACACTGTCACCCAGACCACCATCTACCATACATCAGTCCCAAGACATGATGGGCCAGGTCCTAACAGAGCTTTGGGACATTAAGAAGGTGCAGAGGGAGGACAATATAGAGATGCAGAATTTCAACTCCACTTTGTGCTCCCTTACTGGGGTGATGTATGACATTTGTCACAATATGTGCAGGGATTTTCCTATACAATCTTCCCCTGTCACAGTGTTCCTTCAACCTCTGAAAAAAAAACATCAGTCTCCGCCACAGACAGGGAGGCCCTGCCATAACAGGAAACAGCTCCACCCACCCAGCCCCTGCAATTGTGGATCCCCCACACCATTCCCCGAGAGGACGTTCATCTAGACCAACAGAAGAGGATGGCAAGTCCTCCACCATCAGCAAGAGAGGCAGAACCTAATTTCCTCCATTGTCTGACTACCATTCACTCTATGGACTATTTTATGGACACATTTACCTTTTTTGAGGAAAGTTGTGATTTGCACATTGGACTTCAAACCATTTAGCCTCTACAAGATAGTATCATCCACTATGATACATTGTTTTGTTTGGGTTTTTCTTTTTTCTTTTGGTTTTCAATAAGTTTAGGTTTATTTCTGTTTCAATATTACATTAAAAAACACAAAGTGAAAAGCTGGTGTTGTATTTCTTGTGATCTTTCCTTTCTTTATTTCTGCCTTCCATCATTATGTAAAAAAAGCTAACAATAAATAAAATTCATTAAAAAATGTTACAGTTATGTAATGTTTATCCCGTTTCCAACCAAGGAAAGAGATGCCAAAAACAAATTTCAATGTATTGATTACATGACTATGTTAGAAAAAATTGTATAACAAAAAACTTGAAAAAATTAACAACCAATGCATAGCCCAAATAGACTGTGCCACTTGTATTTTTACTGTTCCACACCCTGCCACCATAGAAGAACGAGATATAATCCTAATAAAAATGTTCAATAGACAAACTATTATTGATTTGTGTCCTCCGCTGGACCTAGAAATCCTGCCTCACAATAGGAAACCCACATTAATAACACCAATAGTGAAAAGCATGGATCTACTACATTTAGTTTCCACCAGAAATAATTTCAGTACGCTGTGGCAGTATCTGGTGAAATGACACAACCAACTTTCTGTGGTGTGCTACAACAAGTTCTTTCTACTATGATGAGATACATCAACTGCTTCATACACTTAATCCAAAATGAGGATTTTGTCAATGTGAATGGAGATTAGTATTCATTGGGTCGACTAACATGTGGTTAGAGCAAGTGAAGCAGCACATATTGCCTTGATGGCAACATTCAACAGAAAACAGGTGTAATGCAATCTCAATAACATCTTTTCAATCACTGTGCAAGTTGTCTTTGTTCATTATATGTACATCCAAAGTATGTTTCTTCCTCAGCATAACTTTAAATGTCACAACTTTGCAATGTCCAAATGATGATAACATGGTGAAGGATCCTGAAAAAGAAAAAAAAGAAAAATATATGTATTTTACATGACAAAATAGACTCAAATGATAGGCAATGAGGGCACATTCACTTAGAACGATAATCAATGTCAGTGTCTCAAAACATTTTACAACAAACATCCCTGCCCTGGAATTTTTTTAACTTACCGTTCCTAAAAGAATCTCTAGCACAGACTGATATGCTTGTTATGTCATGTTATTTTGACATTTAATTTAGCAATATGTTAAGGTAAACTTACACTCATGACTCTTGACACACGTCAGTTGCTTCCCTTCACCAGTGTCATCTTCATTTGGAATTTCAACATCTTCACCAAGTGGCTGTTCATAGGCTCCATTCTCTGCAATGGATGGGATGTTCCATTGGAGGGCTATGTTGTGCAGCATGCAGCAGATCATAGTGGTTTGGCATACCTTATTGGGTGAGTAGAGGAGGGCTCCAGTGGACTTAACCCAGACAGCGAAATCTGTCCTTCAGGAGGCCTAAAACCCGCTCCACTGGCCTCTGTGTTCTTCCATGGGCCTAATTGAAGCAGACTTCCCTTGGCGTTGTTGGATTCCTCATTGGTGCTGACAACCATAGTCAGTTAGGATAGGCTGAGTCTCCTATATGAAATATCCAACGAGGAAACCCTCAACATCATGCACTCCATCCAATCCGGCTCTCCCTTCAATCCCTGCCCCCACCACACCTTCAATAAAGCAAGTAGCTCCATCACACCCAAGCTCTGGCACATCATCAACTGCTCTTTCGAAACCGCCACCTTCCCAGAAATCTGGAAACACGCCGAAATAAAGCCCTTATTGAAAAAACCAACCGCAGACCCAGACAACCTAAAGAACTTCCGGCCCATCTCTCTACTCCCCTTCCCAGCCAAGGTAATCAAAAAGGCTGTCAACAGATAACTCACGAACACATTGAACTCTACAACATCCTTGACCCCTCTCAGTCTGGCTTCCGGACCAACCACAGCACTGAGATCGCTCTCCTCGCAGCCACAGACAACATTCGCATCCTCCTAGACAGGGGTGAGACCGCAGCTCTCATCTTCTTCCCCTGTCCGCCGCCTTCGACACCATCTCCCACCGCACTCTACGGACTCGTCTCCACGACACCAGCATCCAGGACAGGGCACTAGAATGGATCACCTCCTTCCTCTCCGACAGAACCCAAAAAGTCTGTCTCCCCCCATTCTACTCAGAGACCACCAAGACCATCTGCAGCATCCTGCAAGGTTCCTTTCTGAGCCCCACTCTCTTCAACCTCAACATAGCCCTCCTAGCCACCTTTGCCAGACACCACTCACTCAACATCATCTCTTATGCAGACGACAATCAGCTAATCATCTCCCTCACTAATGACCTGCTCACAGCCAACTTCCACAACGAAATGAGGGCAGTCGCAGCCTAGATAAAGGAGAGCTTCCTCAAGCTAAATACTGAAAAAACGGAAGTCCTTGTCATCGTCAACAACCCCTCAGTCTGGGACATCTCCTGGTGGCCCACTGCCCTCGGAAGCACTCCAGCCCCCACCGACCACGCCCGCAACCTCGGATTCATCCTGGACTCAGCACTCTCGATAAACCGTCAAGTCAGCCCAGTCTCCTCCACCTGTTTCAACACCATACACATGCTCCGGAAGATCTTCAAATGGATCCCAACCAAATCCAAAACAACAGTCACCCAGGCCCTCGTCAGCAGCCGCTTGGACTATTACAACGCACTCTATGCCGGGACCACCACCAAGGTACAGAAAAGACTACAACGCATCCAGAACGCCTCCGCCCGTCTCCAAGAACTCCCCCAAACACAGCCACACCTCCACCCTACTGAGAGACCTGCACTAGCTCCAAATAGACAAGAGAATTACATTTAAACTTCTAACACATGCATACAAAGCCCTCCACAACGCTCGCCAGGCAACCCCACTCCACCGACTTCGCCCTCGCCGCCGTCCCACGTGCCTGGAAGGCCACAGCCGGAGGAAGATCCTTCTCCCACCACTCGCCAAGACCTGGAACTCCCTCCCTATCCACCTCAGAAGATCTCCCACTCTATCACAATTCAGAAAGGACCTCAAAACTTGGCTCTTCACCTGACCCCCTCTGACCTTCACTTACTGCTCTCCCACCCCAGCGCCTTGAGACCCTAACGGGTGAATTTACACTGATTGATTGATTGAATGAAATATCTCATCTCATTGTACATTCATAAATTATAAATGAAGCAAATGATCCTTGTACTTACCAATAAGCCAGGCCCTCAGGTCCAAGTTGTGATATTTGCAGGGGAATGCTGCTGTTCCGTAGTACAAAGGAATCATGTGTTGACCCTGGGAAACAGGCACATACGCTTGAGATGTATAAATCCGATAAGCAGACAACTTGCACATTGTTTGAATGGAAGCTCTTTTGATTGCGCTAGACCAGTCCCATGGCGTATCGTGGCACTAAGGCAGTATGTGTGCCATCTGTTGCTCCATCCACATGTGGTATGCTACCCAAGGCACCAAAACTTCCTTCACATTTGCAAAATCCCCATATCGTGGAAACTGGATGAAGTAGTTGATGTGTCTCATCAGTGAAGAAATAACTTACAGCACACCACTGAAAGTTGGTTGTGACATGCCTCCAAATACTGCTACGTTGTATTGGAAGGATCCTGTGGCCACAAAGTGGAGTACTGCCATGATTTCTCACTATTGGTGTTATTGCTGTGGGATTCCTATTGTGAGGTAGAAGAACCAGCTCCAACATCTGGTCCAAAATGACTAGGTACATGAGTACAATGGCACATTTCTTAGCAAAAATATTTTATAAATAGGTTTTCACAGCAAGTGCCAATTCAATTCATGTTGACAGTAGCAGATTGACATGAAGTCTTACTCCTTCACAAATGTGCATGTAAGCCAGTCTGTTTCAACAAACTTGAATTTAGTAGGCAAATGTCCTTAATTGAAACAAACAGGAATGTGTACACACTGGTGACAGAGTTATACATACCTAAACAACATTTTTGTGTCCTTTGTAAGGTCCACATGATGTATCAGTTTTGGACCACAGGCGTTTTTGAAAGGGACTTTTGCAGTTATAAAGATTTTTTACTAGATATTTATTTTTTTGCCATGAATTCACTATTCAAAACAACCAATCCGTAGCATTCCATGAGGAATTTTAAGTGTTTAAGTATGATGATCTAAAACGAAATAAGACTAATGATTTGAAATTTGGAAATGTTTTGTTAGATAACCTTTTGAACATTTAGATTTGCACAGATTTGTTAACAATGTTGTAGGTGTCTTTCCAGCATTTTCAGCAGCAGGCAGAGGAGACATCAGCCATGAAGGTGGGGAAGCAACTAACCACTGTGTGTCAGGTGGAGAAACGGACACAGTTGCATGGAGGGTGAGGGGTCTGGCACGGAGGCCACCAGCTCTACATTTTCTTCAGAGGCCTCCACAGAAGACTAGTTCCTAGTGGTGGCGTACATTACAGGACCTGCCCATCTGCATCCTTTTCTGTTACCCAGCACAGCACCCAGATTCTCAACCCCCAACCTCCCTCTTGACCCCACCCCACTCCTTTGGCCAAACCCCCTCTTTTTCTCCCAAAAGTGCTGAGCTCTTCTTTGCAACCACCACATCTCACTCTGTCCCTGTCCCCCCGGCTGCACTCAATGAAGAGGCTATTGACTTCTCACGCAGCATCTCTGTAAGCCAGACTGCAGCTGTGAATGGCATCCAGGGGTTCAGTTGCCAGAAATGCAACAGATGATTGCATTCCTTTATGACATTCATAGTTCAGTGTCTGGAATGCAGAGATTGCTTGCAAAGATAGCCTCTGCACTCACCTCATCCCTCCAACTGGCCCAGAATGGGGGCCCTGCTCGTGTCCCTTCCTCATCCAAATCCCACCTCCCACCCCCTCCCAAGCACATTCACTTTCTTTCACGCACCCACTCCAACAGACAAAAGCAGCATACCCACACACAAACCCAAACACACCAAGAAACATACTCACACTTCTAACACTACACCTGTAGGCACTACTGCAACCACTACACCCACACCACCACCACATGTACCACTACTGCTCCTGCAACCACAACACCCACCACCACAGACACATCAACCACCACAACCACAACTCCCACCACCACAGACACATTCACCTTCACCAAACAGCACACCCACAAGCACCACAACCACAACATCCACCTCAACATCACACTCATCCAAACACACACAGTCACACACATGCTTACAGGCAAAACAACACCCACCAGATGCACACAATCCCCTGAATCCTGAACACTTACAACAGCACACGCATCCAAACACACGCAGTCACACACATACACATCTACACGCAAATCACCCACCAGACGCATATGCTCACAATCAGCTGAATCCAAAACACCTACAGCAGCACACTCATCTAAACAGACACACTCACAGAAAAGCACACACATACCAACACACACCAAACGCTAACTCACACACTCATCCGAACACCACACACATTAAGAGAAACATGCACCCATACATAGACCACATACACCAGAGCCACATGCACCTGCACAACAGACAGACAGACACACAACACCCACTGTAGCTCCTTCTAACTCCCAAACCATATCCTCTCCCACCCCTCCTACGCTTTCTCCTCCACTCACTTATACTGCCTACCTGGCCCTGACCCCGAATAAACAGAAACCCACCCCTCTCAAGTAAGATAATTGAGGTGTCTTGTCTGCCCACTAGATTCCCCTTACTGAGAAGGTTGTTCTTGGCAGTGTGATTAGGAGGAAAGGTCTAGGCCTGAAGCCCACACTTGCAATCCAGAACTCTATGGACATTTATCATTTTTTGTTTTTTAGGTTTCATAATGAGACATATCTCATTCTTTACACACATTTTTATTTATTTTCACAAAATTTGTCCTGGCATAATTTTTAAATTATTAGTAATTGATTGATGACAGTGTTATTAATTCAAATGTGAGTAACATGAACTTAATTTCATTTCTGACAGTGACAAACACAGGTTGTGTTTTTTTTTTACATATTTATATAGTATATACAGTAATGTTGAACATTTATGATGGACATGTAAATGTTGGTGCAAGCATTAATCATGATAATGAACACTTACACCAAAATTAAGCATGTTAATATTTCTGTAACTTGTAAATGCAGGTGTGTTTTTAAAATAAACGATGTGTTAATAATAAACACATATGCATTACACATGGAAAATAATGCTTTTGAGTTAAAAAATGTAATGTTTAACAGAAATTGCACAAGACAAGGGGAAATGTGACGTTTACAATTTAGAGGTGGCCTTGGATGCATATGTTTTATAAACCCACTTGTTGTATTGTGTAGTGCAATTACTACATTATAATGGATTTATGTAGCTACAATAATATGTACGGTTTATGTATCTGATATGGCAGTTTAGGGGAAATGATTAAACACACCTGTATTTCGAATTAGAGATTAATGTGTATTTTTTGTGTAGATGTCCATTAGCATGAAGGCAGTTAGAAAAATTGGTAAGTGTAAATAGTATATAGAGGTGTGTTTCTTTAAGTTTATTAAACTACCACAGTACACACATATGCATTGTACATCATTGTATTATTGCTTGTATGTATTTTTTAAACGTGCATGAGTGTAGAGCTAGTATGACAATTCCAATGGTAACAGTCACTTACCGTCGGTTCTGGCAACAACGTGGTTGATTTACATCTTGGTCCGGTATCAGCAGCAAAGGCAGGACTTGTGTGATCGGGTCCGTGGCAGCAAGGGAAGTGAAAAGAAGAGAAAAAAGTATGTTTTGTGCTTTCATTACTCTAATCCACCAGCTCAGGTGGGGAGGTTTAGTCTCCACAGTTAAGTCGATGGGAAGGTACAACTTGATCTGCCCGGCTGTAAAACTGGCTGTGGCACCACTACCAGCCACTGCTAGACGCTTTTGCCTATGGCGCGGTTAATGCAAGTGCGAAATACTGGCAGTGATGGCGACTCCCCGACAGACCTTCATCTACCAGCCTGCCATCATCTAAATAGAGTGGGTGGACCGCCTAGTCGGCAGACGGATTATCTGATAGAAAGCTGATGGCGGGACCGATTCTACCAAGATCTAAATCAGGCCCTTAGACTTTTTACTAAGAGATACATCTATCAGTGCCTTCAGAGCTGCAACATAATAGCTTCCTTGAACTGTGACTGCATCAATACACGCAAATATGTAAACTGTCTTTGATGTGTCAAGTTATAGTGTGTAAATGCCTGTTCTATTGTTGTAACTTTTGCAACTAAAGTCCTCATTGTAAGTGGCCTGGTAATCCGCTCTAACATGTTTACAGCTGAGTTATGGATGTGCTCACTTGGGTGTTTGAAGTAATCTGCATTGTGACTAATCAGTGCCTATGCCAACAGCATAATGGGGAATATAATCACCCATGTCTCCAACAGCAGTAAGAGAGAATACCATAGTGGGTGTGTAGCTCCATACTGAAGTTCATAACTGAAATTGTAAACCCTGTACTTGCATTCCTTTTGAATATTACAGTATATAGATATGTGAGATTAAAGTACTGTCTTAACTAGAATGTAAGCACTGGGCTGGGCAATACCTTAATATGTCTATTGTTAGACTGATGAGTCTGAGCCCTTGTCCCCATACTACGTTCATGAGAAGCCTTGGACTGCTAGCTTTTCTTACCCTGAAAGTCAAGCGTAGAAATTGTTGTACTTGGCCCAGTTTAAAGAGACACTTATAAAAGCTACCTCAAAAACTCGATTTGTCCCAATAGCCGCTCTCAGCACTAGGGCCACCAAAATGGGGTCTGAAAAAAGGCAAAACTGTACTGGCGAAAAAGCTAGTTAGTTACCTGTGACTCTAGTTCTTTGGTGTTGCTATCTTTCATAAAATAACATTCTTCATTCAGTTTAGGTCACCAGGCTTCAAGCCCCAACTATTTTAAATAGCAGTAAGCAGTAATAAAATTATATAGTACAGCCTTCACCTCATTTGAAATAATCTGTACTTAAACATTTGAGGAGACTATGCCGAGCACTATACTCCCTCTAGAGCCTACCAAGTCTCATATTTCATAGCACAGGTGTGAAGGATAATAATTTAGGTAGTGAGTATGAGAAAGTTCTTCATTTTCCCTGATCTCCTCTAATTGTTTGCGGACTGGTGTCGTTATCTTTTGAAATCTGCACACACGTGCACTGCTGTTTAACATGGGATCAATGCACAAGCAGTTGGAGTCTCTCAATGACAACATGTGCAAGCTGCATGAGGGACAGCAAACAGCAGCAGAACATGCAAGGGAGATGACAGATGCCATTAGGGAACTCTGCACTGTGATGCAGCAGGACCATGTCAGCCACCGTAGGCGCCATCACCAATTGATGGACAGGTTGGATGGGTTCAGCAGATCTGTCAATTGGCTCACTACCACAACTGCTTTGGTGTCACGAGATGCTGTGGGCATGCAAGTGGAGATGGCATATTGCAGTCGGGACGTTGCACGAAGATTGGTGCAAATCACCAATGTTTTGGAGACAATGCAGACAGCCCGGAGTGCTACAAACAGCGAACTGGGTGGTGGGGATAGTGAGGAGCCCTCTAGCCTCGTCAGTCTCACAGCCCCTGTGATGGATCCTAGGGCTCACAGTACCAGACACAGTACTGTCTCGGAACCCGCAACGGGAGGTGCCACTGAGACCACTGAGCGCTCAAGTGGAGGCGTGGACGTAGAAAGTAATGTTGAGAGGTACAGGTGACTTGCATATCATGTAGGAATGCAGTGATAGTATGATGCTAATAGTGTGACACTGTAACTAGGACCTGTTTGTGTATAGTGTTTACCTATGACCTAATCACACATATATTACCTGAAGTCAAGGCAATAAAGATGCTACGTACAGCAATACATAAATGTTGACGTGGTGTTGTCATTACTTACATCAGAAATAGTTACGCTTGATCTCTGCATGTCTTTGTCTGCCCTCTGCTGCACTGCTTCTGTCTGCTGGCTGAAGGGGTGGCAAGGGATTGTCATCTTCTTCGGAGTCAGGCTCTGTGGGTTCCACTGGCATGCCCCTCGTTGTTGCAATGTTGTGTAACATAGCCCATGTGGCCACGATTTTGCAGGTGTTTTTGGGGCCGTATTGCAGTGCACCACCACTCTTGTGCAGGCATCGGAAACAGCTCTTCAGCAGGCCGAATGTCCTCTCTACAATGCTGCGTGTCGTCCTGTGTGCTGCATTGTACCTCCTTTTGCCTGGCGTGGCAGGATTCAGATAGGGTGTTAGGATCAAGGACCGCACTGCATATGCACTGTCTCCTAGAATGACAGGAGAGTAAAATGAGTAATTGTTATCTGTGACATCACATAGACATTAAGGCGGCATTGCCAACTATTACATTGCCAAGTAGGTATCCTTCGCCAAACTCCCCAGCAAGTAGTCTTGTGTGTATTCCACTGTGCCTGAAGAAGTAGGAGTCATGTGTGCTACCTGGGCATCTGGCCACAAGATCCGTTATAACGTTAGAGGCATTGAGTTATGACTTGTATGTTCATGGAATGTGTATTCTTTCTGTTCCGATAAACATACTCTGTGACAGATGGTGGACAGATATTTACATGTGTCCCATCGATGCAGCCAATGACATGTGGGAATTGGGCTATCTGGTAGAAATTGAATTTGGTTTGTTGCAAATCCTGTAGGGTGTTGGGGAATCTTATGTGTGGATGGATTTTGCTAAGCATGGCATTAAGGAATGCATTAAAGAAGCGTGAAAGTGCACTCTGTGAGACACCTCCAGCTGCTGCTATGACACCTTGATAGCTCCCTGAGGCTAAGAGGTGCAGGGAGCATAATACCTGCACATGGGTGGATATGCTATTGGTCCTGTGTGTATTTCACTGCATTAGGGGTTGTAGATCAGCTATCAAGTCAAGTATCATGGCTGAGTTTAACCCGTACTTTAACTAAATATCTCCTCCTCTGTCTGGTCAAAAAGAGTAATGCGCACTCTGAAAATGCACTCCTGTTTCCTCCTCCCTCTCCTCTAATCTGCCAGGCTCCTCATCCTACTCGCCATGACGTAGAGTGCAGCCATTGTGGAAAAGAGGCTGAGTCATTCTGGGCCTCTTTATATAAGTTGCACCTGTTTACCACCTGATTTAAATTTGTGGTAAATTGCACGTGCAAAAACCCATTCTGCGGTGCAGCAAGTGAGGGCACAGAGGTGAGCCCACAATCGCCTGGTGGAGGGGTACTTGGAGGACGGATACCTGGCCCCGGGATGGCGCCCGGGTGCTTGACCTGCGAGGGCTCTGGCAGAAGCCTGAGGTGGTGGGGGTCAACGACTATCTCCACCTCCCTACATGTGATAAGGCCCTGGTAGAAGGTTTCCCAGCAAATTCAGAAGATTCTGCGTGGGGGAGCAAGCCTGTGGACCAATGCGAAGTGGCGTCAGTGTAAGTTACAGGGAGACAATTCCCTGGGGGGTGCATATGCCTCGGCGGAGTGTGCAGGCCAAACAGGGTCTCCAACTATTTTACGCTGGCTGGGGCAGGAAGCACTGCCTCGCTGTGGGAGGGAGAGTTGGCACTTACAAGGACAGGAGGTCCTCCCTTCGCACCTTCAAGGCGGAATTACGAGAGGAGCTCACAGCCGACATTAAGGTGACGTTGGACACATTGCATGCAGACTTTAATGGGAAACTGTCCTCACTTCAAGCTGATGTGGACTCAGTGGGGGCCCGCACTTTGAATCTGGAAACGCAGGTGCAGGAGGTGCAAGAGAAGGTTACCCGTGGAGAGGGAGAGCACGAGTATTAAAACGCAACTCCACCTCACCATGCTCAAGTGCGGCGGTTTGGAAAATCGCGCTCACAGAGACAACATCAGAGTGCGGGGTCTGGAAGAGGGCAGCGAGGGAGCTGACTTAGAGGCCTTTGTGGTTGGCCTCTTCTCCACCCTCCTGGGTGAGGATCAACTGGAAGTTCAAGTGGAGAGGGTGCACAGGGTAGGTAATCGGGCCGCAGGCGAAGGGAGAAGGCCCAGAGACATATTGGTAAAGCTGAGCTTGTTTAAGGTCAAGGAACGCATCCTCCAATGGATGAAACGACAAGACTCCATCTCTTTTCAGGGTGCGCACTGCACCCTCTTTCAAGATATCACTCCAGTGAAACTGGCCCGAAGGTAGCAGTTCCACCCTTTGACGGAAGCATTAAGAGTGAAAAACATAAGGTACAGACGGACATTTCCCTTTGGTCTGGCTTTCGAACTCCATAACAAGGCTTGCCACTTTACGACCGTTGATGAGGCAGCGTCCCCACTGGGCTTACAGGAGAAGAGTGCGGGTGAAATGCTCACCACACGCGAGGAGGGGACTAGCTTTCCACTTCGGCGGAGCAATGGAGACAACAGAGGAGGGTCTCCAGGGAGACACTATCCACGTGACAGGTGCCTACAACAGAACCAGCAAGGAGCTGGAGGGGGCCTCTTGAGTAGCCCCATACGAGGGTCATTTCAGAGCCCAGGCGGGGGGAGGGTCCCCCTGTAGAGGAATGTCCGGAGTTTTGGAGCTCGGAACTGACTCACCCACTGGATGGCTGGGTCTAGCATGGCACCGCTCCTGCTGCGTAGGAGGGATGAGGGGGAGCCCCCCACCCTTGATGCTGAATTGGCAAATGTGAATGGTCTGGGGGGGAGGCGGTTACATACCCTGTCCGCCCCATGAGGAACACAAGGAGGTTTGATATCCTACGATTTCTTGTTCATGTTTTTTTTTCTTTTACAAGATGTTCTTTCTGTTTGGTTATTGTTCACTATCCCTATTTAGTGCAAGAAGGCTTTAGAGGAGGCCTGTGGAACAGTCAGGGCACCAGGGTAAGGAGTGCTGGGGGGAGGGAGCGGGGAGTCTGCTACCGGAAAAAGTTTGCTTGCATGAGGGAATTTAGGTTGCTGTGGTGCAATGTTGTAATTGTTATCATGGAATGTTAAGGGGTTGAACTCACCCAATAAGCGGTCATAGCTGAGAAAGTATTTTGATGATCATCACTATGACATCGTGGCCTTGCAGGAAACGCACCTTACGACGACGGAGGGTCACTGCCTACGTGACAAACAGTACCCACAAATATTCACTGCATCAGCTCCAACAAAACACTGTGGGGTGGCTCTGCTGTTCCACAGATCTATTCACTTCCAGAGCACGAGGTCCAAACAGGACACGGAGGGCAGATATCTAATGGTCAAGGGCAGCTTGGGGGGGAGAAACTGTACGCTAACCACTCTTGATGCACCTAACAGTGAACAAACGCAATTCCTTTTGAGTTTCCTGGAAGGGCTGGAGGGTTTCGCAGAGCGGGAGATAATACTGTTGGGTGATTTCAGTCTGGTTTAGGACCCCGCCCTGGACACAACCCATCCCCAGAGAACACAGATAAGCGCTTTTGTCAGATCAGTGAAGTTAGCCCTCTGCCGCTTAGGGCTCTTTGACTCCTGGGACCCCCTCAAACCCACGGAGAGGGACTATACTTTCTTCTCCCATTCTCACCGATCCTATTCAAGGATAGACTATATATTTCTAAGTCGGCCTCTGCGGCAGACTCTACGATCAGTAGCAATTCATCCGATTATTATATCTGACCATGCTCCTCTGGAGACTTGCCTGGAATGGTCCCTCGCATGCTCAAGTACTAGGCAATGGTACTTCCCAGGTGTCCTAATCCGTGACTCAGCTTCCCGCAACGACTTGCGGAGCGCTATCAGAGATTACTTCCAACATAATAGGGTGGGGGACACCACACCACATTCTATGGGACGCCTTCAAGGCGGTCATCAGAGGCGCATGCATTTCCTTAGCGTCCACGCTAAATCGGTTAAAATCTGAGGACCGGCACCTCTTGGAAAATGAACATAAAGTAGCTGAACTGGCCCATAAGCTCTCCTCGACCTGGCGATGAGTCATCCATCTGATGGAAAAGGTAACTAAGAAGCGGGTCCCCGTGCTGCTGCTTGCGCTTGATGCTGAAAAAGCATTCAATAGGGTGGGGTGGTCCTCCCTGGTGGCGACAATGCAGCATTTCGGATTCTGGGCACAATTTATAACAATGGTGATGAGCAATTACTCCTGTCTCCAGTCCTGCATTCTGGTAAACAGGGTGACCTCTGATTTCTTTGACCTGTCATTGGGAACGAGGCAGGGGTGTCCCCTTTCCCCGCTTCTTTTTGCGCTCAGTGTTGAACCTCCGGCGGCATGGGTGAGAGCATGCCCAGGTTTTCAGGGCATTAAGTTCGGCCTCGACCACCATACAATCTCCCTGTTTGCCGATGACATTCTGCTGTTCTGCACTGAACCCCGCACGTCCCTTTCCGCACTCCAAGGAGAGCTAACTCTCTTCGAGCAAGTGGCAGGCTTTAAAGTAAATACAGGGAAATCATTTATCTTCAATCTGACTATACCCGCCGCTGAAATGGGACACATAGCCTCCATGTCTCCATTTATATGGGCTAAAGAAGAAATTACATACCTGGGTATTAAGCTAATTCCTAAGGTTGCTGATTTGTTTAGAGCCAATTAGCCACCCCTAATTAGATCATTACGAGAAGACTTTAAAAGATGGTACCCACTCTGGCTTACATGGCTGGGGCATATCAACAGCATCAAGATAACGGTGCTCCCACACCTCCTATCTATTCCAGAGCCTACTCATTGACATCCCTACAGATTTTTTTGCAGAAGTTCGGAAGGTGCTTACGAGGTTCATTTGGCAGGGATCAAGAGCCAGATTGTCACATAAGGTACTTATGCGCCCTAGAGAAGGCAGATTAGCACTCTCCGACCTCCTCAAGTATTATAGAGCGGCACAACTGCGTGTCATAGCGGAGTAGTCCCTCTGAGAATCGGATAAGTTGTGGCTTCATATGGATAGGGCAGTGACGGGACGGACATTGTGGGACGTCCTTTGGAAATCCATACCTTAGTACCCCCACCACCACTACCCTTAAAGTGTGGGACATGGTGACAAGAGCTTATGAGATTACATCCTTTCCATCGCCACATACCCCCATCCATTTCAATGAGGCCTTTACCCCGGGGGAATCACCGGGGCCCTTTGATAGATGGATGGAGTGGGGGGATGCCTGCGGATCGCAGACCTGTATCATGGGGACTAGCAACGTACGTTCGATAATTGTTGCAGGGACTTTCAACTGCCATCCGAACACTTCCATTACACTCAGTTAGTACATTGGGTTACACATCCTCACATGCAGGTGGCGGCCACCAGAGATCTTCTTCCTATTGAGAGATTTGTGCAGCAGGGAGGAGTGGCGAGGGGCAGCATATCTACACTGTACATCATATTGGCCTTGGCGCAATGTGCACCTACCCCTCGACACATCCCCTTCTGGGAACGGGTGTTGGGCATCTCGGTGGGGGAGGACCGCTGGCATTACCTATTTCAAGATATATCCAAATATCACCGCTCAATGGGCGCCAGGGAAGCACACTATAAACTACTTTACATTTGGTACCTCTATCCTGAGAAGCTTAAGAAAATATACCCCCAGGCATCAGACCGGTGTAGGCGAGGTTGCGGAATGTTGAGGGATTTCAGACATATCTGGTGGGATTGCCCTGCTAGCCGCCCTTATTGGAACAAAATCCTCTCCCACTTAAAAGAGATTTTGGGCTACCCCATACTGACATCTCCAGAGCACATCCTGTTGGGCCTTCGCACCCCAGAGCTGAAACATCAAATGCAGGGAGATCGCTCTATTCTGTGGCTGGTGTTGGGGGTGGCGAAGACAACCTTACGTCTTTCTGGGAAAAAGTGGACCCAACTCCAATAGCTCTGTGGCTCACGAGGCTATGGCGCGGCCTCTCCATGAAGCGTTTAGTAGATAAAATGGATGGCTCGCAAAGAGGTTTTGACTTTATCTGGGATCCCCTGGTTAGGTTCCTCTCACAAGGCCTGCCCCTCGCAGCTTGTAGCCCACGTCTTCGTGCTTTGCATCTTTTCCATGTATAGGTGCTGATTGCAAGGGGAGGATGAGTGCGACTAGGCATGAAATTCCCGTGTCGGGGAGGGGACATTCGATCCAATGGCCTTTTCATTTGCGGCAGAAGCGCAAAAAGGGATGCAACACTTGTTGTGTTGTAATGTTTTGTTCTGTTTAATGTTACTGAAGCTAGCGGCTTACTTCACCAATTATTGGGCAAGCGGGGTGTAATAAGAAGTGTATCTCTCTGCTATTTGTTAAGCTTCACTTTATTGTAACAAAATATCAATAAAAACAATTTTACCTAAATTAAAGGCTAAATACACCTTGGTGGCTAACCAGAGTGTATTTTGGAGATTGCCTAATCTGCTCTGTGGTTTAAACTGTGCTTTGAAAGTTTATGCAGCACTTGTTTGTGGCTCGAAATAGTGATTAGTTTCAGTGCGCGAAAAGGTAGCTAGAAATTGTGGATTGTGTCTGTCTGTATCCAAGGAGATTCTGAATTGAGGAGCACCTCCCTGCCCCAGCAACCTGGGCATGGTGATTGGCTCTGTAGCTCCCAGGTACCCTCAGCCATCCTCTCACACCTGAAATGGCTCTTTAAGTTTGAGGAGGGAACCCCCAAGACAACCACCTCCATTTTGTGATCCCAGCTTCTCTGCACTCTAAACAGCCCAGTGAGCAAGAGTCAAAAGAGCTGGTACGATCACAGACTTGCTGTGTTTGCTTGTAATCTTTAAATACATGCTGTTCCTCTACCCATGTTTGTTTACATTTGGCTCTCTGTTTTTCTGCACACTTGGTATTTGAAACTGCTATTTTGCTCTACCTGTGTTTGTATGAATTTACATCTTGGTTTTCTTCATACTTGATCCCTTTAAACTGCTGTTTTTGTTATGCCTGTGACTGTCTGAATTTACTTCTTGTCTATCTGCAAACGTGGTACCATTAAACTGCTGTTCTGTGCTACCCGTGAACGTATGAATTTTCCTCCTAATGTTTCACAAAGACTGCATTAAACCTCACCACCCCCCTTTACATGTTTTAAAAAAAGGCTCAATACACCTCAAGGGCTTACAAGAGTGTATTTGGTAGACTGCTCAATCCGCTCTGTGGTTTAAACTATGCTTCGAAAGTGTATGCAGTGCTCGTTTTTGGCTTCAAAAGTGATTAGTTTAAGTGTGCGAAAAGCAGTATTTCAGTGGTTTCAAAATTATCCCCTACCTGAAAGGTAGAATCTGGTAGCTAGAAATTGTGGATTGTGCCTGTCTGTCTCCAAGGAAATTTTGAATAGAGGAGCACCTCCCTGCCCCGCCCCAGCAGCCTGAGCTTAAGATCATCTGGCGCTTATAAAAGTTTCTATTAGCTGTTGCATCTGTTGCTGTGAGTGGTTGCTAGGGCTAGTATTTCTGTTGGATTAAGGATTTCAGTTCTGATTTGCTGTTTGGGCTAGGGCTTTGATTGGCTAATAAAGCTGAGGTTTCCACTGGAGTAATGTTTTAGGGTTACAGTTCTGATGGCTACGGTTTCCACTGGGCTAAAGGTGTAGGGTTAATGTTCTGATTGTCTGTCAGGGCTAGGGTTCTGATTGGCTGCTAAGGCTAGGATTTCCACTGGGCTGAGGGTTTAGGGTACAGTTCTGATTGGCTGTCAGGGCTATGGTTCTGATTGGTTAGTAAGGTTTGGGTTCCTATTGAACGGAGGGATTAGGGCTTTGGTTTTCATTGGCTGTTTGGGTAGGGCTGTGATTGGTTAATAGGGCCAGGTCTCCCATTGGCTCTGGGGTTTATGGTTATGATTCTGATTGGTTAGGGTAAGGGCTAGGATTCTATTGGCCGTTAGGGTTATTTAAGCCTAGGGTTTAGGGCGTCTCAGCCCGGGCATTGAGGCTAAGGGCAGAGAGGACAAAGGAAGCTGCCTGTTTGGGACTGGTCAGGCCTACGGCCAGAGATGCTGCACAATTTTTCACTCACCAGCTACCACCTTTATCCCTCCACATCCACAAGCACAGTATTAACCAAGGCATTCTACTCATACACCACAAAGCTCATACACATTTCAATGCCTCAACAGGCAATACAAAACACCACAAACCACACCTATACACAATTCTACCACAAGTACAACACTATGGCACCTTCTTTCTCACACAAAACACAAATCTATCCTGTACTACTAACACATCCACATATCACCAACACAAAGTCACATTATACATAATGTTATTGCATCCAGACATGCACTCCCTATTCACACAAAACACCAGATCTATCTTCTACTTCCTCCTAACAAGACCCCTTTTTATCATGCCGAAACATTACACTAAACCTTCCATCACAACATGCACCAACACCTTCTTCCTCTTTACACTCAACCATACAATCCTTAAACTCTGCTCCACCACACATATTACCCCATTCTAGGGATCAAATCTAACACAAACACTCATAACTCTTGCCCATTCCCTCTTAGATACCACATACACTGTTCTCCAAACCACATCATCACCCCGTACCATTCAAATACCACTCACCAGCAGTAACTCACATACAAATCCTTCAACGGAAACCACTGTATCAATATCTCCTCTCACTGCTCCAGAAAAACAAAACAAAACACACACACCAGCACATCAAAATAACTCACACTTTCATCATACTTCCCATCTCACCAACTCCCACTCTCATAACTGCACAAATAATATAAATCCTTAAACATCTTCACTCCTAAGTTCTCATTCTTCACCAGCATCCACCACAAACACCCTAACACAGCAGCATTCATTCACCCGCCTCTCATTCATTGCACAACTTAAAGACTTAGAATATGACCCACATGTTTCACCCCCACCCGAACCCACACTTCTTCCACCCTAAACAGATGCAAACAAAATAACCAACATGCCACTCTTCACAATTTCACATCCCCATGTTCATTACACAACAAAAAGAACACAACTCACCTTGTCACTTGCAACCACCATCTCCACCACTGACACACAGAGACTCAATAGAATGCATTCTAAACCTGCTGCATGAGGAACATAATATAGAAAAGCAATACTATTATGTTCCTCACACAGTTAGTATCAGCACTAATGACACAGCTGCTGGAAGTTCAAAATATACTGATCACTCTGCTACAAAACAAAATGACACCACCACCAAAACACAATCTCTGAACTGCTTATTCATAAGTGCTTGATCACTCTAAAAACAAGCACCACATCTACAAACTACTCACGGACACACAACCTGACTTCCTCTTCATAACTGAATCATGGTTGAGAGATGACATGGCCCATTTGTTGCATAAAGCTGTTCCTCCAGGCTGTCAGATAATCACACAAAACCATATAGTTAAAAGAGGAGGTGGACTAGCTGTTATATTCAAACAAGCAATAAATCTCAGCAAAATAGACAACATCTCCATACAAGGTTGTGAGGCCCTTATCGTCAGATGCAACCCTACACCAACTCCCTCCTCCTTTGCAGACCACCACCTAGCAATTCAACATTCCCAGACACATTTCTAGGCACAATTTCAAACCTTATAACACTATACTCTAACCTGTCAGGGATCCCCATGGTGTCTCCTGCATTGTCTGTCAACATCCCCAGGGATTATGGTTAACCCCTTCCCTGCCATGGACGTGATGGTTACGTCCATCCGGCGCCACGGACATAACCATTACGTCCTGGGACCGGCCCTCGGGGGAAGCGCTGGCGCTCCCCCCGAGGGCCTCCCCACCCCCCCCAGGGCAGGGCTGGAAGGGGAATCACTTCCCTTTCCACCCCCGAAGTGACGTCTGATGACATCAGTGCGCCAACGCTTGCTGACCTCATCCGAGGTCAACTCCTGTCACGCTGGAAGCCCGATTAGTTTCTCCTCGGTATGGGGGGAAAGAGAGGCATGAAAAGGAATGGAAAGGAAAGGCTTTTCTGTCCCTTTTCATGTCTCTCTGTGCATTCCTGCAGCACAATCACATAGCGATCGTGCTGCAGGAAGCCACTAGACACCAGGGAATTTTTGTTTTGTGTGGAAATTGTCATAAGGGTAGCGGCCTCTTGGGCAAGGGCCGCTCCCCATGAGGGACATTTTATTTAAGCCCATTTCTGCCCTCCCTGGGGGCAGATCGGCCTATATTAATTAGGCCGATCTGCCCCAAGGGGGCAGAAGCCATTAGGAACCAGGGATTCATTTTTTGTTTTTTTAATCTTGATAAGGGAAGCGACCCCTCAGGCAAGGGTCACTCCAAGGGTGGCAATTTTTTTATTAGGACTTTTCTGCCCCTAGGGGCAAATCAGCCTATATTAATTAGGCCGATCTTCCTCCAGGGGGCAAAAGCCACTTGACACCAGGGATATTTTTATTATTGTTTATATTGATAAGGGGAGCAACCCCTTAGGCAAGGGTTGCTTCCCGGGGGGAAATTTTTTATTAGGCCTTTTCTGCCCCCCTGGAGTAGATAAGCCTTTATTAATTAGGCCAAAGCCAGTAGACACCAGGGAGTTTTTATTTATAGTGATAAGGGTGACGACCCTTTAGGCAAAGGTCGCTCACCGGGGGGGCATTTTTTTTTATTGGGCCTCAGCCTATATTAATTAGGCCGATCTGCCCCCGGAGGGGTGGGGGCAAAATCCATTAGGCACCTGAATGTGTTTTTTTTCATTTATATTGATAATGGGAGCGACCCCTTAGGCAAGGGTTGCTCCCCTTGGGGCAATTTTTTTATTAGCCTTTTCTGCCTGTCCCCAGCCCCTGGGGGCAGATTGGCCTATATTAATTAGGCCGATCTGCCCCCAGGAGGGACAGAAGCTATTAGACACCAGGGATTTTTTTATTTATTTATTTATATTGTTTATATTTATATTGATAAGGGGAGCGACCCCTTAGGCAAGGGTCTCTCCCCGGGGAGGGCAAATAGTTTTAAGGCCATTTCTGCCCCTCTTGGGGGCAGATCGGCCTATCTCTATTAGGCCGATCTGCCCCGGGGGGGGGGCAGAAACCAATTAGGCACCAGGGATTGGTGTGTGTGTATGTGTGTGTTTTGTTTGGGGGGCAGCCCCTTCAGCAAGGGTCGCTCCCTATGGGGGAACATTACTGTTGGCCATATCTGCACCCCTTGGGGGCAGATCGGCCTATTTTTGGAAGGCCCATCTGCCCCCACGAGGGGCAGAAAGCCCACCAGAGACCAGGGAAGATTTGTTTTTCAAAATAAGAGGGTGGGGGTATCGCCATACCCCCACGCCAAATAAATGGGGCCATAGTTGTTGGGGAAATTACCCCCAACCCACACCCCGGAGGGCAGAAAGTGTAATAGATGCCAGGGAATAAAAAAAGAAAAAAAATAGTGTAGTGTTGGCCACCAACCAGTATGGGTATGGTTATGCCTCCACCTAAACTGAAGAGGGTAACAGTCTTTCAGCTCTCCCCTGCACACTAAAACATCTTATCCCACAGCAAGCAAGAGGAAATTTTATTATTTGGGGTTTTGGTTTTACATTTGGGCCATGAGAGCTTGGCTAACTCTCAAAATCGTCAAAGTTGGAATGGTGAGGACTGCACTTTTTGGACTTTGGGATGCAGCCATGTAGAAAAATCCATAAGACCTAGACACATCTGAAAATGAAACATCTGGGTGAGTCCAGGGTGGTGTGCTTCACACGCACCCCGCACCATTTTCTTACCCTGCAAACCTCCAACTTTGCTGGAAATCACACATTTTTCCCCATTTTTGTGATGGAACCTTCCAGAATCTGCAGGAATCCACAAAATTCCTACCACCCAGCATTGTCTCATCTATACTGATAAAAATTCTGCCCCACTTGTCAGCCTAAATTTTTTTTTTTACAAACTGCCCTTTGGGATCCGCTTTGGTTCCCCCTCAATTTCGACATGTTTTTGGCTCTTCCCTGTCACAGGCACTTGGCCCACCTACACAAGTGAGGTATTATTTTTACCGGGAGACTGAAGGGAACGTTGGGTGGTAGGAAATTTGTCCCCGTGCGGTGATCCCACATAGAAATGTGGGAACAATGTGATATTTTTTTAGCTAAATTTGAGGTTTGCTGAGGATTCTCGGTAAAACACTGGGAGATCCACGCAAGTCACACCTCCCTGGACTCCCTTGGGTGTCTAGATTTCAGAAATGTCTGGGCTTGGTAGGTTTCCCTAGATGGCTGCTGAGCCCCAAGACCAAAAACACAGTTGTGTCCCCCGCAAAAACAGGTAGTTTTGTATTTGATAATTTTGATGTGTCCAGATAGTGTTTTGGGGCATTTCCTTTCGTGGGCACCACGCCTACCCACACAAGTGAGGTACCATTTTTATTGGAAGACTTGGGGGAACACTAGGCGGAAGGACATTTATGGATCCTCTCACATTCCAGAACTTTCTGTCACCGAAATGTGAGGAAAAAGTTTTTTTTTGGCCACATTTGAGGTTTGCAATGGATTCTAGGTAACAGAACCTGGTGAGAACCCCACAAGTCACCCCTTCCTGGATTCCCCTAGGTGTCTAGTTTTAAAAAATGCACATGTTTGGTACGTTTCCCTGGGTGCCAGCTGAGCTAGAGATCAAAATCCACAGCTAGGCACTTTCCAAAAAACACATCAGATTTGAATGTAAAAATGTGATGTGTCCATGTTGCGTTTCCTGTCGCGGACATTAGGCCTACAAACACAAGTGAGGTATTATTTTTATCGGGAGACTAGTGTCCAGTTTTTAAAAATGCACATGTTTGGTAGATTTCCCTAGGTGCCGGCTGAGCTAGAGGCCAAAATCCAAAGGAAGGCACTTTGCAAAAAAGAGCTCTGTTTTCTTTGGGAAAATGTGATGTGTCCATGTTGTGTTTCGTGGCATTTCCTGTCACGAGCACTAGGCCTACCCACACAAGTGAGGTACCATTTTTATCTGGAGACTTGTGGGAACGCTGGGTGGAAGGAAATTTGTGGCTCCCCTCAGGTTCCAGAAATTCCTGTCACCGAAATGTTAGGAAAAGGTGTTGTTTTTGCCAAATTTTGAGTTTTGCACAGGATTCTGGGTAACAGAACCTGGTGAGAGCCCCACAAGTCACCCCATCTTGGATTCCCCCAGGTCTCTAGTTTTCAGAAATGCACATGTTTGGTAGGTTTCCCTAGGTGCCGGCTGAGCTAGAGTCCAAAATCCACAGCTAGGCACTTTCCAAAAAACACACCAGATTTGAATGTAAAAATGTGATGTGTCCATGTTGCGTTTCCTGTCGCGGACATTAGGCCTACGCAAACAAGTGAGGTATTATTTTTATCTGCAGACTTGGGGGAACACAGAATAGCAGAGCAAATGCTAGTACCCCTTGTCTTTCTCTACATTTCCCTTCCAAATGAGACGTCTATTAAAGAAATGCCCTGTGCTAGTATAGGGACCCTGGAATTCAGAGATGTGAAAAATACCACTGCTTTTCAACACCTTTATCCATTTTTGGAAATACAAAGGTTTTCTTGATACCTATTTTTCACTCTTTATATTTCAGCAAATGAATTGCTGTATACTTGGTATAGAATGAAAACCCATTGCAGGGTGCAGCTAATTTATTGGCTCTGGGTACATAGGGTTCTTGATGAACCCACAAGCCCTATATATCCCTGCAACCAGAAAGTCCAGCAGACATAACAGTATATTGCTTTAAACAATCTGACATGGCAGGAAAAAGTTACAGAGTAAAACGTGGAGAGAAATGGCTGTTATTTTCACCTCAATTTCAATATTTTTTATTTTAGCTGTTATTTTCTGTAGGAAAACCTTGTAGGATCTACACAAAAAAACCCTTGGTGAATTCAGAATTTTGTCTACTTTTCAGAAATGTTTAGCTTTCCGGGATCCAGCATTGGTTTCACACCCATTTCTGTCACTAACTTGAAGGAGGCCAAAAGCACAAAAAATAGTAAAAATGGGGTATGTCCCAGTAAAATGCCAACATTGTGTTGAAAAATTTGTTTTTCAGATTAAAGTCTGCCTGTTCCTGAAAGCTGGGAAGACGGTGATTGTAGCATTGCAAACCCTCTGTTGATACTATTTTCAGGGAAAAATGCACAAGCCTTCTTCTGCCGCCCTTTTTGCCCATTTTGTGGAAAAATATTTTTTTTGCTGGATTTTGGCTAATTTCTTGGTCTCCCCAGGGGAACCCACAAACTCTTGGTACCTCTAGAATCCCTAGGATGTTGTTAAAAAAGGACGCACATTTGGCATGGGTAGCTTATGTGGACAAAATGTTATAAGGGCCTAAGCACGAACTGCCCCAAATAGGCAAAAAAGGCTTGCCACCTGAGGGGGAAAAGGCCTGGCAGCGAAGGGGTTAAATCATATCTCTGTTCTTGTCAAGCCTTCATGTCTCTAAGTATGCAAAATGTGCTGTGTTACGCAATTGGTTTTCATCAGTGTTTGTTTTACCAGTGCTTGTTTACTAAAGAGAACAGATGTAGACATGTGGTTCTGATGGGGTGTGGTGACTTATATTTACATTCACACGTGGAACCCAAACTGCTTTCCCAATTTGCTATAAATAGCCCAAGTGAAGCCTGCCTCTCTGCTTGGCTTTGGTTTGCTTCCTGATCTCAGCATCTGACTTAGCAGTCCAGCCCCTGCTGTCATCTTCATATTCAGGACTTCTCTGGCAAATCTTTTCTTTGTTCCTGTACCAGCTGACACCAGGCATTCCACCAGCAAAGAGGAAAAGACTGCAGCTAAGTGACTCACATTCTCCAGGGAGCTTGATCTCTAAGCACTGCACTTATCCTAGAACAGCAGTTGTATTACTGGCCTTGTATTTTGACAGAGCGCTTATCTTGAAGAGACAAATGCATTCCTGAACATTCCACATTATTATTGTAGTGACATGCCTAAATGTGCTTCATGAATATTGCGCTTGAGCTCGAGAACTACAAAAGGTGACAGAGCAATTGAAAAAGAGCAATTGCATGAATTTTCTTTCTCGAATAGCATAGCGCTTGGATTTAAATTATGTAATTCACACTTGTGTTTCATTGTTAGGGAATTTGCATTTTGAAGAGTTTTTGATGCTCGGTAAAACTGAACCAAACTGTGTGACCCTAACTGCCCGAACCCAAAGTGGACATTTGTGTTTCTTGGTTTGTTTTGTTCCTTTTAGTTTAACCCAATGTATTCAGGAAACAAATATATATAATTAATGCCATTATTTGCCCTACCTTTGCATAATAAGTGCAACCACAGTTCTAATTGTAGTGTGCAATAGTGAATCTCTGAAGACAGTCCTAGTGTTGCAATACTTATTGTTATGGTACTCAGTTTGGGTTTTTTGCAATGCAGTGTTAGTAATTGCGGCAACAGTTATTATAACCCAAGAAAAGTGCAGGAGCTTCCCGGGGTTCTTATGCCGCTCCCATGCCATATAACAGGAAGGGAGATTCAGTTGAGTGCACTAACTCTGCTATCACTCTGTTGATAATGAACTGCCCTCCTGAAGTTACAGGGTGCCTGGCTGGACCGGGCAGTAAGGTGTGGCAGTGTTTGTCTCTATCTCTTCCATTCCCCCTTCCCTTTTGGGACACCTGCCAGGGCTTCTGTGTCACACCAAGCAGTGCCGAGAGGTGTTCAAGGAGTTCAGGGGACATACCATTGCCCCTGCAGACATCTTGCTTTTCAGGTGAGTGGCCACACCACAACATAACCTGTGCATTCTTGGGTACCTAAACATTTGATTTGACAAACCCAATATGCCCTATCCAAAAGCTATCTTCACTCGCCTAATCACATTGAACCTACATCAGATTGTACACAATCCCACACACATCGCTGGACACATCCTAGATGTAATTTTGCAAACCCAGAACTGGTTACCGTTCAAAGCACCACATCAGTAACATGGTCCGACCACCATTTGGTAACTTTCCAACATAAAACACCAAAAATCAACACACCCAAGACCATCTTACTTACATCCACCTATCGACCATGGAACAAACTCAATTTTGAATACTTAAAAACAAAACTAACTGCCAACCCGTATCTAGACACAATAAATTCTGTTAAAAAACTTTACAAGTGGCTACTGGAAGCTTTTGATATCCTAATACCACTCAGAAAAACAAAACCAGACAAAAGAAAACAAGCATCTTGGAGAAACACAGAACTAAAAAATCTAAAACAACAATCAGAAGGCTACAACGAACCTGGCTCAAAACAAAACATTCAAGACAAACTTCACCTACTAAAACTTAACAAAATACAAATCATCAATCAAAAAGGTTAAACAAAAGGTACTTCTCAGGCAGAATTCAGAATGCTCTATCTGCAAATAAAGAATTTGATCAAATTCTCAACAAATTTTGGAAACCTAAATTCATAGAAGGAACTAGTCCCATTACTCAAGAATTCACAGACAATCTTGCAAATCATTACACAACGAAGGCAGACACATTGGACTCCTATTTCAAAAAAAAGAAAAGAACCAGCACCAACCAGTTTCTAATAATCCCCTCCAAGAGTAAGGCAGCCTCTGCACTCCTTCAAACAATATCACAAAGTGAATTTATGGATCTGATCACAGAAATCAGGCCTTCCAGCTGCCCTTCTGACCCTTGTCCACCACACATCTTCAAGAACATTCTTTTATCTACCTCTGCTGCTACGTCAGTAAGAAGAATCATAAATATTTCTTTAACTCTGGGAACCTTTCCTTAAGACGTTAAAAAGGCATACATACACCCATTATTAAAGAAAGCAAACTTGGACCTGTCAACCCCAACAACTACAGACCAATTACAAATGGACCTTTCCTGGGCAAACTAAAAAAAAAGAGCAGCTTACGCCCAGATGTCACAATTCATTGAAGATAAATCCATACTTTCAGACTACCAAACTGGATTCCACCCAGGAAGAGGCACTTAATCTGCCATTATCGCCGTCTGGGATGATCTTAAAAACACAATAGACTGCAATGGAGTTGCTGTACTTCCTCTGGACCTCTCAGCTGCCTTTGACATAGTTGACCACGACACCCTAATACAAAGACTCCGAGAAGCCGGCATAGATAGGTCTGCTCTCGACAAGATCACATCCTACCTTCAAAACAGAACAATGTCATCCATACTTCCCCTTTCTCATCCAAACCCTACTTCACAAAAGGAGTCTCTGAAGGTTCAATCATCTCACCCACATCTATATGATGTCATTACTGCCAATGATCAATGAATTTCATCTTACATGCTACAACTATGCCGATGACGCACAAATACTCATTAAACTGGAATGCCCCAAAGAAACTGGAAACTCACAGATCTTCAGTTGCCTCAGAACCGTTGATTAGTGGATGGCATAGAGCCATCTTAAACTGAATGCTTCCAAAACAGAAATTCTAACATGTGGCAAATGGAAAAATTATGACCCACTATGCACCTGGCCTGACGATCTGGGACCACCTCCTAAGGTATCTGAGGATGTTAGAAATCTTAGAATTACCATGGACTCGAAGTTAACAATGAATGCTCAACTGGACAAATTAGCAAGATCAAGCACCATGAAAACTCTGTGACGCATCTTCCCCCACCTCGGATTTCCACACAAGGGGCAAGCTACTATCTCTCTCTCAACGCATTCAGAACTTGGCTGCCAGACTACTCCTACATGTAAAGCCACAAACCCTGCTTTGAGGGGCCTTCATTGGTTACTGGTTGCCAGATGATCCACCTTCAAGCTGCTTTGCATCACCCACAAAGCAATGCATGCAACAGAAACCTCCGCTCAAGATTGGCACCCTGCCTGAAAACACCAACTTACAAAAAAAAGAGAATAGGTGGTTCGATCTTTCTCTGTTCAAGTGGCCAAACTATGGAATTCATTACCCCAAAATATAAACTCCATAGATAACTATCTTATCTTCAGAACACTACTCAAGAATTTTTCTCTTTCCTACATAACCACCATACTCAAACAGCAATGGACTGCATATCTCTGTATATGTAAACATTTATAATTTCATTATATGTATATATCTAGATATGCATATTTCCTTCTGAAGATAGGTATAATAACTATTTTATCTTAAAATACATACACACTATTAAGGCCTGTTTTAACAAATGTATATTTTACTGATGGTTAAATGTACATATGTATGTATGTGTAGATGTGTGTATGAGACTATACATATTATGAATATGTGTCTGTATGTATGTGTGTATATTGTTCTATGCTTAACATGTTCATAAGTCATTGCATAGTTTCTTGATTAGATGCTTAAGAGTCTGTTTTTATGTTATCTATCGCGACAGGTAAATAATATATTAACTATTTATCTACAAACATGTCACTATTGAAATATTAAGGAAAGATAACATAATGTTATGAAGGTACACAAATAAATTAACTCCAAATACAGCAACTCTTCAACATCTGTGTTTAGACTATACAACTTAATTCTAAATATATTAAGTTCTTTACACATATATTCTCTTACTATGTAATCATGTATCTATATATTACTTTAGTCTACTGTAGAAGAGGAAAAAAAAAAAAATACAAAAATTAAATTCAAACGACTCTCTCGAAAGCTTTACTCTGTCTCACCATCACCCTATATCTCTATCAATCTGTCCTCTATCTCCATTCTCTGACTCATCCCAAACCCCTTCTACTACTACTATTATGAGCTCCAAATAAGCCTTCCTAGACTTTTCCTTCCTCTACCCCTCCTAGCTCGCCCCAAACCTCAGTTTACTAATATGATCTCCCAAACAACCCCACTAAATTATCCCTCATTAATCACTCTTTCAACTCATCCCAAACCCCATTTTACTACTATGATCTCCCCAATCCCTTTCTATGGACTCTCCCCTCCTCCATCTCTCGTTTACTGATCCCAAACCTTATCTACTATCATCTCTAAATTAACACTTCTGGATTTTTCCCTCCTCTACTTCTCCATTATTCTATTCAAGCCAATTCAATCCAACTATGAAACCCAAGTCCTCCACTCAAATTAAATCATACTTCCTTATGCTAATACTAATACAGTACTCATATTCCCCTATACTAATGCACCACTAATCCTTTTGGGTTCCGGAGTAGTGTGACGACGAAAAGAGATTTGACGCCTTGTCAGGGTAGTAAGCGCTATATAAATATACAATTACAGTTACAATTAGTTGGCACAGTGAGCACGGGACCCACATCTTGGCCTACCCTTGCTACATAGGACAGTACATCAAACAAACAAAAGTTGATGGGAGGAATGCTTGCAATAAGTATAACGATTAACAATAGTTTGAAGTAGTATTCCAGCCCATTGTTCTTTTCCCCACTATGCCACCTCAGTTTGGACCTAGCCTTTTGTGTGTTTGGTGTACCACCCTAAGTGGCTAGGGCATGCCCAGCCGTGGGTCCTTTGTTCACTGGGTCACTGGATTCAAGCCACACCCGGCAGGCTAGCCCTGTTCAGGGCAACACAGTGCTTGGGTTGATTCTTTTCCAGTTCAAGGAGGATCTGGCCTGGCAATTTGGGCTGAACTGTTCCTACTTAAGCAGGGTCAGGACTGATTTGCATATGGCTGGGTCCAAACTGGGGTGGCATGGTGGGTAAAATGATGATGGGTTGGAATGCTACCCCAAGCAATTGCTAGTGCTTAGTCTTATTGCAAGCATTCCTCCTATCACCTTTTGTGTGTTTGAGGTGTTCCACAGAGAAGTCAACTCCGTTGATGATGGCACAGTCCCACAGTGCCTGCGCCTGCTCCGAATGGGGATCTAGGTCTTTTGCCTCCATGGTTAACCTCTGTAGTACATGGAAGAATTGTTGTTGGTTTATTTTGTGGACCTCCTGTGGAGTATTCGAGGCAGGAATGCTTAAAATCAGACGAATGGCTTGAACTTCCACAAGTTTGCTTTGGTTAGATTATTTCTCGTCCAACTATAGGCCTCTCATGGGGAGGTCCTGCATATGTGCCCCCCAACTTTCCATCGAGATATCTGACATCATGGTCAGCTTGGCTTGTGTGGGTTGGAACTGCAGGCCTCCTGATTTGATGGGTATCACTGTCACAGAACAGCCAATATGAGATTTTGAGTGACATTGATGATGTGATACCATGACTCCATTGCCTGTTTACATTTAGCTCCAGCTTTTGTTGAACTATCTTCATCCATAATTGACAAAATGGTATTAAATTTATGTTAGTTGACCTTAGACCCAGGTTCTGATTGTGACAGTGTAACATTTGCAGAAGGTTGGAGCCATATTCTGTAACTTTGAAATATACTCTTTTTGCATAGAAGGTTTGCCTAAGGTTGTATATAAGCAAGTTCTTCGGGTGATTGAATACTTGGGTCATGTTCATTGTCAAGCTCTGCCAATGGAATAGGTTTATGCAGGACTTCATTGATGTTTGTAATTTATTTCTGAAAATACCTGGTGACATTAACGCTGTAGGAAGGCTGCCATAACTGATAGACATTTTGTAAAAATCCTGGTATAGATTATTTCAGGACCTCCCTGAACCTCAAGCATGCTTATTTCCATATTCCCATCAATCCAGATCACAGGCACTCTCTGAGATTTTCAATGGCAGGACCACATTATGAATTCAGAAGCTGCGTGTGATATGGATGTATTGTGCGAATGCCACCATTCAAAAGGACTGATTATTCTGAAATTTGTTGAGTTCTCGGAGGGCTAGTATTGGCATCTCAGTGCTTGGTTTCTTCTTCAGTATGAAAAATCTGAAGTACAGCTCTGATTTTGCTGTGCTTTGGGAACCCATTCTATGGCTTCCTTGAGAAAAAGCTGTAGGATCTCCTGTTGAAGCTCCCTGAGGTGGAGATGATGTTCCTATGCTGGTGGACAACACTAGGACTTTAGAATAAGCTCCAGGGTATATCATGATTAAGAGTATCCTAGTACCCAGCGGTTGGTTGTGGTATATGCCCATCCCAAGGCAGAATGTGTGATTTTTCCATCCACAGCCTGATGGGGATTAGTAGTGTGGACAGCAATAGTGAGACAGGCACAGTTCTCTTGTGAGTATGACTGAAATGCTGCTCTCTGTTTTCCTGAGGAGCTATAAGGGCTGTCACAGTTGACCTCAGTTTGAGGAATATTCCTGAGTGCAGTGGGACTGCTGATAGTTATAGTACTGACAGCTCTTATCTCCATGCTGGGAGGAGGCCCTCCTATATGATTTTTCTTCTCTTGAAGCCTAAAAAAAAAAATACCCTGCTGAAGGCTTGAACTGCTGGGCTCGCAGAGAATGTGCAGAGTACATGTCTGTTTTGAAATTCTGTAAGGCTTCATTGACATGGTTCTGAACAAGGTGTTACCATCAAAAGTCATGTTGAGGATCTTGGCCTGAACCTCTGGTCAAAAGGATGTGGACCCCAGAAATCCTTGCCTTATAAGGACAGAGAGCTATAGCATGGCCAAACACAGCATTTGACACATCCAAGCCTGTGTCAATAAGGCCCATAGTGCAGTATTTGACACATCCATGATGTGTTGATAATGGCCATCAATGCATTCACTCCTTATGTGGCTGTTGCACTTGCCTCATTGTGCCTGTCTTCTGGAATCAGGTCTGCCAACAGAGAGATTTAATTCTATTCCCTCCTGTTCAATTCATGTCATTTCATCAGTCACAACATGCAAAGGTAGCTTAAGTATTACCCAAATTAATGGAGTTTGCTGCCATTGAACTGACTCTCTGGCCAAAGTTATCAATTTGCTTATGTCTATCCAGAGGGGCAGAAGTAGGTGGGTAGTCCGGTTTCTCATTTATCTTTGGGCCGCTGCTGCACTGATTTGGTTTCAGGTAAATAGGGAGGCACACTTGTGCTGTGCCTGATGCTATATTTTTGTTCTCAAGTTGAGATAGTACTGCTTGAACTGTAGTCGATGCCTTTGATTTTCAACCCATCCTTCTATATGTAACCAAAAATCTAAATAGACTTCACCAACATCATAGGTGGCTCCTGGAAACCATAAGGTAAGCATTGCTGCTTTGCATCTGCCATGAATAGGCCATATGCCTTGGTTGCCCTTTCCAACAGACCAAAGATTCTAGGAATGTGGTATTCTGCAGAAGACTCTGGTTGTGTTCCATCTACGTCCTGGGGTGTTAAATAAAGGTTTTCTCAAGTCATCACCTTCATGATGATTCTCTTCAGAATAGTGATCAGGAATTTTCTCATCTTTGTTTTCAACTGGTTCTTCCCCATCCTGTTCGTTCTCTTAAACCTTGTTTTACCCAATATCTTGGGGGTAGGAGGAATTGGCACAGCGTGTTAAGGCATGAGAGGCTGTGCCATTAGTAGTGTATGGGGTTGAGGTAGTACGAGCTGCACTAGAAGAGGAAGTGGCAAACAATGCTGCAGTTGAAGAATGAGCATTTGACAGGTCTAGAAGCACTTGTGCTATCGCAGGGTCTTGGTATTAACGTCTGTAAGTCTAGTGACAGTATTAATCCTATGTAGATCTGTGGAATGACGATGTGGTGGTAGAAATACATCAAATGGTCCTGGAGTTCTTATACCTGTCTTCACGTTTTGTCAATTTATTGAGTCATGTCATTCCTCTGCTGGTTGTTTGTGGTCACACACTGGTACGTAGTGAGCATCAGGTTGCACAGAACTGCATGCCATATCTGAAAATTGGTCCTGGTCACTAACGTCAGCCTACTGTTCAGAATGTAAAGCTTGCTGTGGTAAGTCCATGGACACTTTCAGTGTCGACGCCTGGAGCTGTGAATCTGGAAGAAGCATCTCCAATGACGGTGAGATATAAATATGATGCAGTTTGGTTGTCAAAACCTCAGCGATACACACTGGAGTTGTTTTGGATGTGTTGTTCCTGACATTGTGTAGTCATCAGTGAGGTCTTAAGTGCAGTTAGGGGGGCCATCTGCAGTGTCGTCATTGATGGCATCATCAATGTCTATAGTATCTTCTGGCATCATCAATGTCTATAGTACTTTCTTTCATGTAGATGTAGTTGCTGTTGATGGGATTTTCTTTGGTATCACTGGCTTAGTCATCAACAGGGTCATCATAAATGCCAACAGGAGTTGATGGTTATTTGGTCATCAGTGTTACAGTTTTCATTGTTGGCAAGAGCTGTGCAACATAATTAGTTTTGGCAGCAAGGCTAACAAGGTGCCTGAGGAGACAGTTTTGTGCTATGTTTTGCGCTTAGGGCTCCAAAGCCTTTTTTGATATCTTATTTTATGAAAATCAGGTTCTTTCCCTTTAGGAACTATGACTAGATGCTTCATTTGTGAATTGACGGTCATGAAGTTCTTTCCTTTTCTGCACCATCTTCACAGAAGTGCTTGGAGAAGCACAGCTCAGGGAATCATTCCCTAAAGAGGGGGCATCCTTTCTAGAGAAGGATTTCTTTTTACGCTCTTGAAGAAAGATGACCAGCCTCATTCCTCTCTCTTTAGGAGTTTTTGAGGGAACATGTTTGCAAATGTCCCATCAAGACATCTTGTTAATAAGGTACCTCAGCATAAATCTTTTGCTGTTCCTAGATTTTTTGAAGAGAAAGCTCTGTTGTGAAGATGTAATTTTCCCAAGGGCTAGACAAAGACAAACACAAATCTGAGACAACTCACTGTACAGTATTGCTGTAGCAAGGGCTGACATAATTCCAGGGGGGGGGTAAAGAAACTGGCACAATCCTGTTAAATGTAGTCAGTCTGTTAACACAAAGCAAAACTCTGCTCATGGACTCCTCCCACGTGAAGGTAGAAATCTAGATTAAGGTGGCCTCTTTGGGAAGTAGAGTGCTGAGCACATTCAACTGTTTGGTAGAAGTTCAGTTAATTTCAAATTAAGGCAATGTTCTACTACACAAACCCTGTTGTATGGACCAGTCGCTGTTTTCACACAGTTTGTTGCTATTTAAAATTATTAGTTTAGGGACTGCCAGCCTGATGTTGGGTAATGATACATGATATTGGCTAATCGTACAAGCACTGAATCTGTGAAAGACCCAGCGCTGGAAAACTGCTCCATACCACTTGCCTGGTGGTTACACTACACCCAGGCAATGGGCCACTGAGACAGCAGAATGTCTCTCTTTCTGATACGATCTCTCATTGCAGATGTTCTAATGAAATCTGTGTGGATGAGCAGTAGTTTTGACAACTTGCAGAATTTTTTTGTTCATATCTTTTTATTGAACATTTATCTTAATCAACAATAACCGTATCCCTGGGTGCTGGGGCGTGCAGTTGGTACAAAGAATCTTTGATAAGCATCTACAAACATGAAGTACGTAGTTCACATTACAACAGGAGATCCGTTCCCCACCCTCAAACCTTGTGACTCTATTCTTCATCGGACGTCCGACCCTCATAGACCTTCATGATTACCTTCACGATTACAGAACCATCTACACGGACCACAGCCCAGAGGTCAGGCCACACCTTTCACTCCCTTGCGGACTCCTGCCACTAGCCCCAGATCTTTAAAAACTTCTGGAAGCATTCCCTTCTCCGATATGTAGGTTCCTTAACCTGTCTACACACCACACCATGATAAGTGACCAGTCCTTCATGGATCGGACTGCCAGGGGTGTTATGCCGAAGAGCAGTGTTTCTGTCAAGGGTCACATCTCCCTAGGTGCCCAGGGAGATCAGCTGGGGGGGGTGAGTACTAGGGGATCTCCCACCACCGCCAAAAGCCTGTGTTGTATGCCCATTCAGAAAACCCTCACTCTCACTCTCTCTAAGATTGTGTGCTGCTGTGCATAATGTTAGCCACATCCTCTCTGACATCGGTCAGTGTCTATCGTGCCCATGGCGTGCAATCTTATTATGGTGAAGCAGGCCTGATGCAGTGATTTCAGCTGTATCAGTCAAAATCCAGCTTAGATGGTGACCTCTGGAGAGTACCTACATGCCGCTCCCCATTTTATCATCCATACATCATCTTGTTTTCTACCCAGATCTTCCTCCCCCTCTTTCTCTGTTTGTATTGGGGGCTGACTTTTGGTGAGGAGTGTAGAGTAAATCAGGGACATAGTATGTCACTGTAGGAAGGCCTCAGCACCCTGTACTCTAGAGGATTCTCTTACTATAGTTCTTGGGAGTGTTCGATCTTGCAGGCAAGGATTGGTTTGACTTACAAATAGTGTAATAACTGGTCCCCTGATGAGTAATACTGTCTCAGCTATTCCTCAGAGGACAGCCATCCTGTGTTGCCACGTAGATCCCCTAGCTATGAGATGCCAAGCATTCTCCATTGCCTGTATTCCATCATGCCGCTTAGCTCTGCTACTGCTCCTGAATCCCTTAGTGGTGCCTGCATGTTGCACGGTTCCAAGTCTGGACCACTGAGTCCCTCTGGTTGGCCGTCAGACAGCGCTCCCTTTGGTTTGTGAAGGACCAATAATTGACCACCAGCAGTGGTGTCGCCCCATAGTACAAGTGTAGATCTAGCTGAGCTATGCCCCCGTCCATTGTCCAACTTATCCAGTTCACTAGTCCTTCCATTGCCACTGCAAAGAGCAGTGGGGACGGGGACATCCCTGCTGACTGCTGAGTGCAATTTGTCTGAGAGTGCTTCATTCACTTGCACCCTCATCGTCAGTCTGTGGTAGAGAAGGCACACCCATGTCTGGAAGGAGGGTCTGAGTCCCTTCGTCTCCAGTAGCGCTATGAGTAAGGCCTGTCTATTGAATCAAAAGCTTTCCCTGCATCTAGCGGCAGCAGTACTCCGGTTCAGTCATACTTCGTCTGCTGGCCAGGTACACAAATAGACAATATCGGTTGGGTCTAATGGGCCTATGGGGCATAAAACTGGATTGATGCAGGGCAACTATACCATTTGTTACTTGTATTAAGCGATTCAGTATAACTTTAGAGTAAGAGATGGAATTACTGGTTGAGGTGGGTGAAACCCTTCTCAAGCAGCAACCACAATCCTTGTTGGGGTGAAATCCCAAGCAAACCCTAAACTAACCTATGGTGAACCCTGTTGTAGCTTGGCACAGTGCAATCAGGCTTAATTTAGAGGCAATGTGTAGAGTATTTATGGAGCACATCAAACAGTAATAACGTGAAAACAAAACACTAGAAGCATCACACATCAATTTAGAACATCAGAGTACATTTTAATAAATAAAACAAGACCAAAACGAAAAACATCCAATCAGTAGAATCGGAGATATGCAGTTTTAAAGGGACATAGCACAACTGTGGTTATCTGGTTGCGCCCGACCAGGACAAAGTCACAAGTTCAGGCCGACCACGATGGAGCGTGGGCTGGCTACAGGGACCAGGTAGGCCCGCTGAACAATCGTACCTTAAATCCTAGTTGCAGAGTATCTCAAGGTCCTGCGTCTAGGATGTGTCTTACAGATGATGCAAGGTCCAGGTTGGAGGTGTGTTGCGCAGCGTCAGTTCCAGGAAGCTGCAAGGCTGCAATGTGAGGTCCTCCGTCATCGGCGGGGGGGCTTGCGATGCAAAGCCCTGTGCTGAGGGTGCATCGCCCGGCAGCTGGTTCTGATGAGGCTGCAGGCTGCAAGGGCAATGGAAAGTCCTGCTGCCAGGATAGTCCTCATTATACTCAGGATTGCCCCCCGGAGTAGAGGAGGTACATCAGTTCTGCTGGATCCATAGATGGCCTGGCAGAGCACCTTCAGGCACACTTCCAAAGGTCCAGGATTGGGGAGGCGCCTCTTGGCAGTGTAGGATTCACAGTTGCAGAGTCCAGGTGCTGTTTCCAAGAGACCAGCCATTGGAGTCGATCTAGTGGTCCTGGGCACAGGTTGCAGGTCCAGGCCGTCTCCTCCAGGCATGAGGGCAGCAGATCAGCAGAGCAGGCCAGCAGTCCTTCAGGGCAGCAGTCCAGCAGAGTTGGCAGTCCTTTCAGCAGGACAGCAGTCCTTCTTCCTGGCAGAGTCTTCCCCAGGCCTAGAAGTGTACTGAAGAGTTGGTGTCTGATGTCCAATATTTACACCTGGTGCCTTCTTTGATGGGGGAGAAACGTCTAGTGAATTCCCTTTAAATTACTGAGGATTCCTGGCTTTCCTGCCCTGGCTCCAGACGAACTACAGGGAGAATGCAATCCTTTGTGTAAAAGCAGGGCGCAGCCTATTCAGCTGTAAGTGGGGCTGTACCCAAGTCCACCCTCTCATCTTTCCAGTGATGGCCCATCCATGCACACCTAAGCTCTCAAGGAGGAATACACATAGTCTATCTGCTAACTAGACCTAGTCATGTGACCTAGACACAGGCTGCAAGTAATAAATGGAGTAGGCAGGAACATGCCAAGTTTCTAAACGTGACATTTTCAAAGCTGTAATTCAAAACCCGTTGTATCATGAAAGATGATTTTTCTAAAGACACCAAACATGAACTGTTTACCTCTACCCATTTAGAAGATATCCTTATTAAATATAAAAGGCTAGGGCCAATGTTATCCTATGGAACAGGTAGGCCTTACAATAGTGAAAATGAATTTAAGAGTTTTTCACTATCAGGACATGTAAAACTTAAAAGTACATGTCTTACTTTTTTACTTCATTCGACTCTTCCCTATGGGCTGTTTGGAGTCTAGCCTAGGGGTGACATATGTATTACAAAGGAAGGCTTGGGTCTGGGAAAAAGGTTTATCTTGGCAGGTCTAAATGGCAATTTAAAATTGCTCTCACCGGCTGCAATGGCAGGCCTGAGTTAGGTTTCAAATATCAAGCACTAACCTGTTCGTCCCATGGAGACACAATATTGACCAAGCTGCTTGTTCTCAATTCAACCTAAAAGTTGCGTGCCTCCCACTTAAATACACATGATTGGCACCACAATGTCCCAGGGGAAAGGGGATGGATGGGAGAAGGAGAGAGACACTGGAGTCGCAGGGCTGGATCCAGACACCTAGTGATGGTTCTTGAAGAGCCGTTCTTTCCTATGATAAATTACACATCAAATAACTAATATCTCATAACCCACGTATACTCTACTGTTAAACTATGATGTGCAAGCTAGATGTACCGGTTCGGGTCCCCTATCCCGCTTTTGATGGCTCTCCCTCTCTCTAAGAATCTTCGGAAATGATGTGGATAACCTGTAATTAAAATGAGCCTTGAACCTCATATTCTGTCTATAACTGCTCCCACTGTGATCTCAGATTAGTCCCTCATCACCTCAATTAAGCCTACCTAGATGTTCCTTGATGTTCAGTGGCTATCTTGCGTATTTCACCTTGGTGAGATTTCCCAACATGCTGACTCACTTGACTCATAGATATTTACATAGGCAACAATAATAAGATCAAACTCTCAGGGAATTAAATTCTCCAGATATTCATGGGTTAATCATTGTACTGTGCTAGAATTGTGAGGAATGCAATTCAGTGTTTAAATCACACTGAAAACAGGGTTAATTTCAAAGATTACGGTTCACGTTGTATTACTATGAAAATCCAATAGCATTCAACTTCATGACCAACCGGCTTATCACTGTTACATCACAGTGTAATTTTGAGCATGGCGAAGATAAGCTTCAACTTCGTTTAAGCATTAAATAAAGAATGTTCTGCAACACCAGCAACAATTTTAAATAATGCAAATGTCACTTTAACCTCAGCAACAATAAACGTATTCACTGTATATTGTTTTCATAATAATTATTTCATAGAAACTCCTTTCTACAATAAGCTTTATAGCATGACAAGTGGCGAACATCCCAATGACCTTAAAACCCAAAGATGTGCCCTTTTAGGCGCATCGCATCCTGGAACATTTGCTTATCAAGTCTCAAGTCAGCAAGTATCAAGTTTTAGCATAAAGGTTCTTAAATCTCGCATAGCCGTTTCCTGCCTTTTTATGGGTTAATTCCCTTGGTCTCCTCTTCTTCCAGAAGCGGCCTCCAAGATGCTGGACAGAACAGAACAGAAAGATCAAAAGCAGAGGAGCAGAGATTTCTTCTCTGCCGCCGGTGATCTTTACAGCAAGCAATTCACTCAGGTCGAGTTTGGTTTAAATGCCTGCTGCATCCAGCCACACCCAGTCTGAGTCATAGGGATGCTGGAGGCGTGTGCAACACATGTTCCCAAACAAGCATTTGGCTTTGTAAACAAGCATTGGTCCCGGCAAAGGCAAATGATCAACTCAGAAGTTTTTTACTGGGGCATATCTGGATTTGCAGGCCCAACATCAAGAGATACTTAAGTGGCACAAGAAGTGCCTCAATTCCACTAGTAGTATTTAATTTATATGTTCTGAGTACAAGTGGTATCACTTTACTATGGACTTATAAGTAAATTAAATGTGGAAATTGGGGTTAAGCCAATGTTGCCATGTTTTAAAGAGTGAGCACCTGCACTTTAGCACTGGTTTGCAGAGGTAAAGTGCACAGTCCTATGGCCAACAAATGCGAGATCAGGAAAATATTGAGAAGTAAAGCAAACATTTTAGGAGCAGACCACCCTATGAATGACAGGTCTAACACCTGGCAAGTATTTTCATTTCAATATTCAGTAGAGATATCAACTTGTAGGATGCTCATTCCTCCGGCATCTTTACTACCTTATGGATTAGGACAATAGCCCCTGTCTAAGGTTGCTGTGAAGTTCACCCCTCTCCCCAGCCTCATAGTACATGTCTTAGAGTGGCTTTATCACACAACTTTTGACACATTTGAAGACATCTGGGGGTAAGCCATTTGACCCTGGAGATTTCTTGCTCCTAATTTGGGACAATCCCTCCACAGTCTTCCTCTCTGTAATGTCAGCCTTTAGAGATTTCATAGCTTCCCTTTCCTGCTGCAGATCTGGAATAGCTCTCAAGAAAGTATGCATGTATCCCCCCGCCTCTGGGGAAAGACTTAAGATATACAGGTCACCTAAGAACAGTGCAATTGCCTGCGTAATCGCCTATACCGAGCCTATCAACGCTCCCTGATGTGTGTGGATTGCTGGGATCCATCTCTGGCCTTATACTTTCTTTGCCAACCTGGCTAACATCTGGCTTCTTGAGTTACACAAGGTGCCTATATCCCTCCCTGAGTTGAGTCTTACTTTACTGGTTTCGGTGTTGGTGTCTCTACATACCGTGCCTCACCGTTCTGTATCTTGTCCTCCAGTTCCACTATTTTCTTCACTCTATGTATTTTCTTCCCTGCCACATGGGATATTAAGTAATCTCTCGCCACCATCTTATTTACCTCCCAGAGAGCCACCCCAGAAAACATTACCCCTCGTTTTCTTGGAAATATGTGGCCCCACATCCAGCATGTGTTTCTAGGTAGCCCAGTCAGTCAACTCCCAAGTATCTAGGTGCCAAATGAAATCAATGCGGAGCATGGGAACCACAACTTGGGAGAGAGCAGGGAATGATCTGAGGTATTACTCTGTAAGTATGCCATTTTCCAGTATCTGTGCTATTGGGTGACTGGCACTACAAAATAGGCCGCACAGGAAGTGGGATGCATAAGACACATTTGAAAATCTCCAGATTCCTGAGTGCTAGGCCTGCCAGAGATCCACCAATCCCAAGCCCCTGTGAACGATCGGAATTGTGGGTCATCTCTGGTGTTCCTCTAGACTGGAGTATCCTGTCCATTTCTCCCTGAAGTATCAGATTAATGTAACCCACTCCCCACTATTAGTAGTGCTTCAGGACACTCGGTTACCAAGTTCTTCATCCTCTCCAGCCCAGCCTACTGAAGGCCCAGTGCAAGATACCAAGAGGTCACTATTAAACTTTCCCCATTCAATGTGCTGCCCTTCCCCCCCTTGCTGACCATCTTTCGGGGTGTCCACCCATGGTTTTGTAACCTGAAATGGGAAGGACCTGGGAGCCAGGATCCAGGTCCCCCTCCATCCTGTGGCATAGTTTGCATGTACTAAGATCTTATATTGGCCTCTTCCCGGGAATGGACAGTGATTATCATTCTAGTGTGTTCCTTATAGCAAAACCAGGTCTGGGGATTGGTGTGCCAAATATTTCATCAGCACTCCCTCTTCGGTTTGTTACCAAGACCTTTCCCATTCCATGATATAATCCTGAGAGATTCCCTATTTGATGGGGAGTAGTCTGTGTCATGGTTGGGGACCACCGGGGTAGCTCCCATCTTGCACCCCATGCCGCCATGCAAGGTAGATAGTTCACTTAGCCGCAGTCACCCATAGCTTCCAACCCTCTTCCTGTCACCCCTTGCTGTGAGTATAGAACCACTCGCCACCCAACACCTGGGATACCTGTTGCCTCCAGCATTGCGTGTACATTACTAATTTGTCTAAGAGTCAAAAGTAGAGCCCATTTGGGGCCGAGCCTTCTGCTGCAGTCCCTGATTGTGTATCCAGGCCTATATTGCATTGCCCACCCCAAACTCCTTCCGGTCAGGGTCTTCTTCTCCAGTTACAGCCTCAGGCAATCTCATCTGGGAGGTCAAGTTCCTTGGGGTCTCATCCTGAGGTGGGCAAGTCCTCATCAGATGTCCCGGAGTCTCAGTCCAGGACCTCCCACTGGTTTCAAAAGGGACACAGGCGGTTCCACTGCAGTTCTGCCACAACTCTACCCTTCTCCATCCGTGCTTAATTTTTCATGGAGGTCACTCTGGAGCATTGGCGGGGCATTTTTTGATTTCAGTGTCTGACAGTCAGATGGACATTCCTTGTCCCACACTAGTGGCATCTGGTGGCCCTGCTTCTACAAGCAGTCCCATATCTTCAGTGCTATTGCAAAGAAGTATGTCATAGTGCCAACTGCGATAATGAGGTGAGCTGGGAACAACAGGGCATGTTTGATGTTGCGGTATCTTCGTTGTTTTTTGACTGCCAGAAACATTGCACGTTGGTGCTGCACCGTGTTAGCGTAGTCCAGGTAGATGCTCATTGGGCTTCCCCCAATCTGCCAAGACCATTGGGACTTTGCTGTGTGCAGGATATTTTCACTTTCCCTAAAGGTAAAAAGCTGTGCCACCATCGGCCTGTGCAGTGCTCCTGGCACTGGGGTCTTCCTGGGACCCTGTGGGCCCGTTCTGTTGTGAATAGGGTTGTCAGCTTTCTCCCCAGCACCGTTGTTGATAGCCATTGCTCCATAAGAGTTTTGTAGAGGGTCATTTAGCTTTTTCAGGCACTCCTACTAGGTACATGGTACTGCGTCTAGATTGGCCCTCAGCGTCTTTTAACCTAATCACCTGACGCCCACCTCTCCTTGCAACGTTTGAAGCTTAGCCTTGTGATCTGTAACAGTGGGCCTAAGCTGTGCCGTGATTGACTCTGTGGTCGCCATCCTGTCTGCAATTTTTGTGTGGTCTGCACAGAGTAAACCCACATCAACCATCACATCCTCTGTTTTTGCTCTAGGGTATCCTTGGTGTCTTGAATCATTACTAGGATTGTGTCAGTGTGGGCCTCCAGGTTCATGTCAGCTGCTGCCTGGGCATGCCCGTCTGGCAGGGCTCTGCCTTTAATATGCCCTGGTCTACCATGTTTGGTAGGGACCATACTGTTATGCACAGGGACCTGGGTGGCTGTCCCGAGCCAGCACTAACGTGTTCCGCTAGTGCGTGGCTATTCAGTTCAGGATAAAAGGATGCAATGTGTGGTGTTGATAGGGGCACTAGAGTTTGAGGTTCCTCTCCTGCGGTGCACGTCCAGCTTGTCCAGATAGTACTTTCCCATGTGGCTGTCCTCTTTCCCTCCCATCCCCCTGAGGCAACAATCCAGGTATGAAGTTTGTGTGGTGTGTTGAGGACCAGCTCACTGCACCAGTTGTGACAGGCTCCGTCTCTTTGCCGCCAGGATAGTTCTCCACTGCAACGGGCAGCAGTCCTCTTTGGATGGCAGCACTATGGATCCTTGTGCCCGTGGGCCAATGCCAGGTGCCTCCAGTCCAGAATCTGAGCTTGTTGACTTGTGTGGCCCAGACTAGCCAATGCTGTGTTCTTGGCCTCACAGCTCAGCTCTCGCCGCCAAGACGTGGAACACTCTTTCCACCCACCTGTGTCAGACCAAGGACCTACTTACCTTCAGGAGACATCGCAAGACATGGTTGTTCGAGCAGTAGCAGCTGCCCCCCGCACCTTGAGAAGCTCACGGGTGAGTAGTGTGCTTTACAAATCCCCTGATTGATTGATTGATTGATACCGCACCACTGCTAGCGGCCCCCATCTTGCGCAGCTCCTGATTGTCCAGACCATGCTGGAGCCCGTCACTGCTGCCTCTCACTGGGTCTCGAATCCTCCACTGCCTCTCCGCTACAGTCACAGAACCACCCCACCCACAACTATCAAGGGCTGCAGGGCTGGGGGTACCTTCAGGATCACAACACCAGCAGGCCAGCAGCACCAGAGCTCAGAGCTAAGCGTATAACTCCATTGCTGCCCTGGGTACACCCAACATGTCGATTCTTGTGCAAAAACAGTTTGCAACTGATTCAACATTGATGGGCCTCTCCAAATGAGAGTTTTTCTGTTTCAGTTCATGAACTTATATATCTGTAGGGGGAAAAGTAAAATAACACCTGTTTTTATGTTAACTACAACAATTTTGCGAAAATGGGTACAGTATATTTATGGTTAAAACCTAATCTACATGTTAATATGCTGTGCTCTTATTTTCTATTAAGTACGTCTTTCAAATGTTTTTCAGGTTATTACTAAACTTAAGATTCTGGCACCGTTAGAAATTATCATGTCAAATACTGCTTGTGATAAGGGAAATGCAACCAAACTGTTTGAGTTGATAGCAGAAAACTTCAAGGTAATTTTATTTTTACATTTTAATTAAATTTCTAAGTTGGTGCCACTTGTCCTCAAACGTATTACATTAACTGAACGTTTTCAAGCATATTCTTCATTCTAAATTTAACGTTCAGAACATTTTCCTGAGTGACAAACTTCATAAGTCCATTTCCACATATATAATTTTGAATTTTGCTTCATGCAAGGAACAATTGCAGCTCATTAGTGCCAGGACCTGCAGTAGTGTATACTGTGTTGTCTACATAACTGCAGCTATCTGCAAACCTCTTTGCATGAGACATCAAGTTTGATGTTTTATACTGTGCTAAATGATGTTGTCCTTACAGTTAACCCTCTCAAACACTACCTGATGGCTCGTATTTTAAGTGCCGTACCCATTCATGTTCGCTGCTTGGTATTTGCAGAGGAAACCATTTACAATAACTGAATTTCAAATTAAGATGCCTCAACCAAGTATGGACCTGTGGCCCAGATTTGCAGTCGTAAACCCTGTGAGTCACATAAACACCGGGTTTAGGAATGCAAAATCCCTTTCTGTAATTTACAAAACCTATTTTGCGAGTTGGAACAAATTTCACAACTCGTAAACTGGTTTCTTAAGCCCATGCAAAATTGTAATTTGGAAGGGGCGTGGAAGGGGTGTTTCTTCTAAGTAGCGATTCGGTAGCCAGCTGTATCAGTGATTTGCGGCCAGAATTCCAGTCTTAAACAGTTAGCAAGTTACCAGCTCCTCAAAGGAGGTACTAACTGATTCACAGGAGGTTGTGGGGGTTCCCCTTTAGGGATCAAGCTGGCAGCCTCATGGGAGTAGGCAGCGGTCCAGGGGACCACTGCTGACTTCCTCTGAGGTTTTCAAGAACAGAAACGTTTTGCAAAAGGAATCCTCATACATTAGGATCTGTGTATGAATCTAAATATAGAGCACAGTCCATGTAGCAATACTATGAAAAGCTGAGATATTGGATCACTGCTACTTACCAAAGTCAAGAATATTTGTCTGTCTAGAAGAGCCTAATATGCAGTGTGCTATCACAGTAACACAAAACAGATGTAGGGTGGTGACAGGCAAGGAGACTGATACATTGAGTCTTATTGAGGGATTTAGACAGAGTAAGTAGAATGGAGTCCGAAATATCAACATCAACATGTGTTAGTCTTTTGAGTTTTTGCAGGGTCATCCCCAGACTTGTTGCCTCCTGCCTCCTATTTTTTCTGACCTTTTGCTGTTGGCTTTTGAACTCTGAGCGCTTCACCACTGCTAACCAGTGCTAAAATGCATATGGTCTCTGTGTAAATTGTATTGTTGATTGGGTTATCCATGATTGCCATATTTGATTTACTAGTAAGTCCCTAGTAAAGTGCACTAGAGGTGCCAGGGCCTGTAAATCAAATGCTACTAGTGGGCCTACAGCACTGGTTGTGCCACCCACATTAGTAGCTCTGTAATCATGTCTCAGACCTGCCACTGCAGTGTCTGTGTATGCAGTTTTAACTGTAAATTCGACTTGGCAAGTGTACTCACTTGCCAGGCCTAAACCTTCCCTTTTCTTACATGTAACACACTCCTAAGGTAGGCCCTAGGTGGCCCAAAGGGCAGGGTGCAGTGTATGGTTACGGTAGGACATATAGTAATGTGTTTTATATGTCCTGACAGTGAAATATTGCTAAATTCGTTTTTCACTGTTGCAAGGCCTGTCCCTCTCATAGGTTAACATTGGGGCTACCTTTAAATCAGATTAAAGTGTAGATTCCCTTTGGGAGCGGATAGACATGTGGAGTTTGGGGTCTCTGAGCTCACAATTTAAAAATCCATATTTTAGTAAAGTTGATTTTAAGATTGTGTGTTTGAAAATGCCACTTTTAGAAAGTGAGCATTTTCTTGCTTATACCATTTCTGTGACTCTGCCTGTTTGTGGATTCCCTGTCCGGGTCAGTTTGACAGTTGGGCTGGTTGCACCTCTCACTAGACAGTGACACAAAGGGAGCTGGGGTGTGGCCTGCATATCCTGATGAGCCATCTGTGCTAGGAGGGAGGGGAGGAGTGGTCACTCACACCTGAAAGGGCTGTACCTCCCCTCACACAATGTAGTCTCCAACCCCCTGGTGAGTGTCTGGGGCCTGGCCTGGGCAAGGCAGGATTTCACATTCAGAAGAGATTTTGCTTTCAAGTAGGCCTAGTTCAAAGTAGAAAACTGGTATAAGAAGGGCACCCACAACCACAGACTTTAGAACACTTCTGGAAACCAAGAGGAACCTCTGCCTGGAGAATAGCTAAAGAGCTGAGGAAGAAGAGCTGCCCTGCCTGTGACTGTGCTTTGTGTAGTTATCCTGCAGTTGCTGCTTCTGCCAGAGTAAGAGGACAAAGACTGGACTTTGTGTGCCTTCCATCTTGTGAAGATCTCCAAGGGCTTGATTTAGAGCTTGCCTCCTGTTGTTTGAAGTCTCAGGGACAGCAAAGACGTCTCTCTGCCAGCACCTGGAGTATCTGTAGAGAGTCCTAATCTGCCAAGTGGTGCCCATCCAGTTCCTGGGACCCTGAAAAGAGAAGCTGGCAGCCTAGGTGGAAGAAATCCATGCACAGATCGCCGTGGGGGAAAAGATCAGTGCAACTCTGATCTGTGGCTGAAAAATCGATGTGCTGCAGGCTTTGTGGCTGAAAATCGATGCTGGCCTGCAACGCGACCGAAGAATCGACACACGGAGCTGGAAAATGACGCACAGCATCGCTGACGGAGGCAGGGAGATCGCAACCTGCGCTGTGTGGTTTTCGGATTATCGTGCGGCTGGATTTCCGACGCAAGCACCGCTGATCGTGTAAAAACAACGCAAGGCCTGCCCTGACCCGAGAGTGCTGACCGGATCGACGCTTCGCTCTCCTGCGGAGGGAAGAGACAACGCACCCGACCCGACGAAAGGAGAAACAACGTGAGGTCTCACTTGTGAGTGAAATCTACGTATCCCAAGTCCTTTTTGACGCACACTCGCCTGTGGGGGGTTATTTTTGACGCACCCAAGGTACATTTTCACACTAACAGTGTTAGTGTGTGTTTAAAACTACATGAAGACTCTTTGTTTTTTAATTGATAATTTGACTTGTGTATTGTTGTCGTTTTGGTCTTGTTTTGTTTAGATAAATATTTCCTATTTTTCTAAACCGGTGTGGTGTCATTTTGTAGTGTTTTCCTTAAGTTACTGTGTGTGTTGGTACAAGTACTTTACACCTAGCACTCTGAAGTTAAGCCTACTGCTCATGTCAATCTACCAAAGGGGTAAGCAGGGGTTGGTTGACGGTGATTCTCTTTTACCCTGACTAGAGTGAGGGTCCTTGCTTGGATGGGGGTAACCTGACTGCCAACCAAAGACCCCATTTCTAACAACATGTGAGAGAACAAACATACACCCAAAGACTAGAAAGACGAAAGCAGAAGAACCAGAGGGAAAATAATGCTTACACGTTCAGGTATTTAATGAGCAGTACTCAGGATAACAATTCCAAACTGTCAGAAACAAAGCCAGTAGACAGATGTTCTCTCTCAAACCCAAATTCTGTGTGCTGCCAGGAATTCTGGCAAGGTCTAGTGCAAGAAGTAAAGAGAATATTGGGTACACAGCTGCCCAAGATCACGCAGGGAGTCAGAGCAAAAAGAGGATCCTAGGAGGAAACTCTGCATAAGGGAACAAGAATTTCGAAGCTCAGAAAGAACTGGCACTCAAGAGGCAATTTGACATTCAGATTATCTAACACCCAGAACAGATGTGCAAGACATATATATAACAACATTAACAAGAAAAGAATGTGGGTTAAAGCACCACATGGTAAGCGGGAGCTCCACAAGGTGAGACTGAGCTCAGTACGTTCCTCACCCACAATAGCTGTTAAGATGCAAAAACCCACATATAGGATATATATGCAGAGGCAGGGTCTGTGGAGATGATACCTATGGTGATGTTATACAAGTAACTCAAAGACAATACTCACAGTGGATGAGAAACAACACTTAGGTTGTCAGCTGTGCCCATGAATCATGGCGATCAAACAGGAGCACGCAAGGCAGTAACAGCAAGAAATGCAGAGGCACGATTGACAAGGAGCTAGCAAGGAGGAGTGCTTAACGAGAAAGGGCAGAAAACAAAGTACACACTTGGAAGAAAGCAAGAGTTTTCCATGTTACCCTACGTTAAGTTTCCAAAAGTGCATTGCGCTAGTTCTTTATTGTCAAATTTATTCCCCCAAAATTACACAGATGAGATAAATATCCCGTAAACCTGCCCCCAAAATCTTAGTGAACCAATTTATTTTTTTACCTTTGTGTATGTCACCTTCTGAAGTGTAAGCCAGCATCCGCATCATGTTATTAACACTGTCACTAGATTATATAAAGCGGATCTCCGAGCCACATCTAAATGATCCAGATGCTCCGGTCCAGATGCTGACTTTTTCCCCATGGTGTGGGCTTGCCCAGTGATAACGATTTACTGGAGGGCGGTCATAGGGAAGGTCTCTGAGGCCTTGCGGGAAGATATCGAAGTGGCCCCAATACCACTTCTGCTGGTGGTCAGGGGCGAGCTGGGCCTAAGGAGAGCAGGCAAGAATTTCTTGCGTGTGGCATGTTTGGTGGCTAAGAGAGACATAATGGCAGAATGGAAGGCCGGAGTGGCGCCTGCTTTGAACAAATGAAGACGTGGAGTGGACTGGTGCGCACAACGTGAGAGGCTGGTATGCGAAGCCAGGGGATGCCCAAACAAATACATCAAAGTGTGGGGGAAATGGGACGATGTGGCAGGCTCTTAGCGGAGAAGCGATGCGTCTGGGAAGGAGATACCCTCATGGGGCTGAAATATAAACTATTGACTGTCATTCATTCTTTTTATAGATTTGCCCTACGATGTCCGGACGTGGTCTAGGGACTGACCGTCCGCAAACACCATTTGGTGTTCTGTTATGTGTATTTCTATCTTTAGTTTCTTTTTTTCGTAAAATCAATAAATCTCTTTATAAAAAAAACAATATCACTGCCAGTTAGTGCTGGGTGACTGCCTGTCTCCTCCCTATTAGCCTGAATGCATTTGATGGGCAACATTCCAAAACCTTTCCATATTAAGTCCCACCCCCAGGGCTGTACCTACCATTGGTGCATTTGAGACGGGACCCAGAGAGTTGAGAGGCCTATTAAGTCTAGATAAGTGTTACGGGTTGTATCCCAACAGCAGTCAAAGTGTCAGTTTGTTACTTGTTTGTACCAGGTCCCATTACATCCTTGATACTATACTACCTCGATGTAGAAGTTTCAACCTATTCTCTTCAGCTTCGTAGAGTGGCCATTTGTTTGCATGTCCACGTCTTTCAGTCGGTTTACAGCCTGCCTCTGGACTTCTCTCTGTAACAAAGTACCTGCCCTCTCACTAATTTGCATTGAAGGTCAAAATAACTCAAATTCAGATATTTTGTAAGTCTTCAAGCATTTATTTTTGGTAAAATTACATTACACATAATGTGAATATGTTGTCTAACACATGTTCTTTACAGAGGACATAACTCTTTAATAGCATTATGGCATGAAAAATATAATCATGAAAAAGAAGTGGAAACGGGTTAAAAGGGCAGTAATACCACGCGAGAATGGCTGCACTATTCTGAATTGTCCCCATTGGACTTGATGCTACCACACTGATTTCCACTAGTAATTCATGATTTCCATGTTGTTTTCTACGGACATATTCCACCTGGTTATACCTGGTGAATTTTTTGGGAAATTATAAGGGTGCAGTAATTCTACATATGGAATTGCCTCATGCATAGATTGGAAGTCAGCCAAAGTGAAAATCCAAATATCTCACAATGAGAGCCTCAGAGTTCAAAGCTAAAACTCAGCAAACTGCTTCAGTGCTTCCTCTCACCTTCCGGTGTCGTAGGTCAGCTCTAGTACCTCTTCTACAGCTTTTGGCACCCAAGAACCAGTTCCAGATTCTGGCCCATCCAACTGCCAGTCTTACATCCGCGGCATCAGACCCAAGAGAGCTGCCTGACAGTTTTGCAGATCCCCTCCCCTCAAAAGGCTGCCAATGGACACCAGTCAGAGGGCCTGAACCACAAACATGAAGACCTGCAGCTCAATAAGTACTACTGATATTAATATATAGATATACATAAGCATATATATATATATATGTATATATATATATATATATATATGAGTCCATGGGCCGTCAGCAAGCCAGTCAGAATCTTTTATGGGTCAAAATATACTTGTGAGGCCCATCTCTTGCCTGGCCACTGCTCTCACATTATAATTTCTATCGGCCACTCACACCCCTTTTGCTGATAAAGAGATAGAATTAATGGGAACTATCAGCCAGGATAGTGGGCTTGCCTGTTTATAGCTGTGAATGAAAAATACCATTTCCTTATTAAAGAATAGCTGTGGCAAACTCCTATGTTGTTGACTAAGGCATATATGAAAGAGGCCTAAGCTGATCTATTTAATTTGAGGAATTATCCAAATTTACAAACAACTTGTTGAGTTAAAATGTAGTATTAACTGTAAACTGAAGAGGTGTGGTCGACAGAATAAGAACACGAATTGTGTTGTTATTTTGCCAACATACTGTGAATATTTGTTGTTGTCTAATCTCAAGTTGTCAGGTTGTGTGGTTGAGCATTTTAGGACCCTGTTGCATATAGAGAGCAGGAGAATTTAATACCCATATATAGAATAGCAGGTAGTGTCAGTGAACAGTTGTTAGCTGTGCGTTTATAGTTTGAAAGGTCTACAGGAGATAGTGAGGGCCAGGCAGTTTCCTCACATGGTAGCTGAAGGTTTCTCCAATGGGACCTCACAAGTCCTCATAATTTAATATAATGACAAAAGAGACATAGATTCAGAAGTCTTTCAGCACTGTAAGAAAGTGAAGCTGGAATAAGCGTGGGCCACAGTAGAGCCCAGCTCGAGATACATTGTAACAGTTGTTTGTGCCTGATTTGTGTTTCTGATGAATAGATTTTCCAGCTAATGCCTCACCGTGTGAATTATCCTTCTAGGAGTCAGCCTGCTCTAAAAACGCTTTTCCCTGGCATTATCACTCCGGCTCTGTCAAGCTGCATCATGTGACTTCAGCTGTGACTCTTTCTCCAGGCATGAGGACATAGGAGTACATTAGGTGTCAACCCTTGCTCTGATGTCAGTTCCTGTTTTTTCATGTCCTAATGACGTAGATCCGGAGCACTCTGTTCCTGTCTCACTGTTGAAATTCCTCAACATTTAAGCAGCAACTAGGTCATATGTCTCCCCCAAAACATTCAGGTTTTAAGACTCATGGCTGGTGCCACAGGAAGATATCCCTTCTGGATCCACATGACAACTGCATGTGGTGGCTCGGAGCACATTAGAGCATCATGGGATTCTTAAGCCTTAATTACCGTGGCTAATATCCTCAGGGAGATGCTATAGTGATCTGCTTTGCCTACAAGTGAATCACCTGTAACGGAATGCACTCTGAAAAGATCTTGCAAAAAAGCAACATAGGAAGGAAAAGTCCTCTTGCTCATGAAAATGGTCCCGGGACTGTACAAAGTCTCTACTACCCCCTGGTGCAGCATTCCTCCTCTTCATTCCGTCATAAAAAAGATAACACCCGAGCTTTTGGGTCCAACAGTCGACCCCACACGGTTTGACCTTCTGGGTTACTGTGCTCTATCTGCTCAGGATAATATCTACACCATCTGGGCCACCTGCTGGGGGTTACATCCTTACAGGCTTGGCTACTTTGGCATCGCTGACCCCAGTGCCTCCCTATGAAGCACCTAAACTTCCCCAGGCCCCAGTGTTTAAAAAGAAGTTGAAGGCAATCAAGTTGTTACCCCTGTTTGGTTACAACCCCTGCTTTGGTGCAGTGATAGATCCCTCTTACAGAGTTGACTATGGCACAGATTTTGAGGTATCATCCTCAGAGGTGAGGGAAAATAGTAAGGCAAATATTACCGATATTCCCTTAACAAAGAACTACCTTAAAGCTCAGAGAGTTGCCAGGATGGAGACTTTTAGCTCGAACTCCAGTGGACTTGCAGTGCCTCATAAAGACTATTTCTGTACAGTAGATGATGATTCAGAAAGTCTTAACCTTTATAATACAATAGCTGACGTATGTCTGTAATTACAAAATGCAAGTGGCCCAAACACTACATTGGAAAGGGCCACCCCTCACTCCCTTAATGGAAAGTTTCCTTATTTACAAGTATAGTGTACAAAAAGCTGCTGAAGCTTTGGAATTGATCTTGTACTGTTCAGAATCTAAAAATGTTACTAAGATTGTGCATCCCTCCTCCTCAGTGGCAGCGCCTTTGCATCCATTCAAATGAAGGGCTATTGGATCTTGTCAAGGCTCCAAGGAGAAACCCCTTTTACGGGCCAGCAGCCCTTAGAGCCATAGCCAGATGCCAGTGGCCTGCTGTTGGTGGTCTCCACTTTCTGTCTTACTGTTGATCCTCACAAAGATCTGCTATCCATGCTTTTGCTGCAAAGCAGAAACTGAATGCCATTCCCATGGCTTCTCCCAGTAGAGAGGTAAATAAACTTGTCTCTGTTGCACAAAATGTTTTCACTTCCAGTTGTCTTGCTCTTTGCACTGCTAATGCAGCCTGCCCTCTGGGCCGTTATGTTCAACCCTTATGGGAGTGACATAGTAACTGGCAAAATCTACACTGATCAGCTTACCAGACTACTTAAAGTGCGGCCTGGTCTAAACAAACACCATTTCACAGTCCATGGGCAAAGCTGCCATGCTGCATTTGTGCACTTTGATGCATTTTAATGGCTTCTGCGGAGATGTGCAAGCTGCACTGATAGACATTCATTTTGATCGTGAGCAGCTGATCAGAGAAAAGGCTGACTTCTCCCTGGAGAGCCTAAAAACAGGATAGCTACAGCTTGGGTGCAGGCCTCACCTCACAAGTGCAACAGTTCCACCAACAATATAGGAAGTTTTGTGGTTACTCCATAGCATGAAATCCTGGCAAAGGTGACCTTCTCTGTCCGGACACCTTGTAGCTATACTGCTGCTTTCAGAGCATGGGTGGTCCTTGAATGTCACATCAGCTGTAGCAGAAGATACTGTCTGTCATCCTCTGCTGCCTCAAAACCTCTCTGACTCGTCCTCCTTATAACACCTTTGCTTGTGGAGGGCAGGGTATACCATTTTCATGACAGACCACTGAATCATTCAGCTAATCTATGAAGACTGTGCCCTACTGTTCCTGTTCCTCGCTCCAGACTGCCCTCCTTCCAGTGGATGTGCTCCCCAGTTTATGCCTTGATTGTGGAGGTAGACGTATGCTGAAAAAAGGGTCACTAGAGATGGTACCCCTAAAATAAAGTGGCTTATGTTTTTTTAAATGTTTGGTTCCCAAGAAGGGTGGGGTCCAAGACCCATTCTGGAACTTGGTGTTATGAATGTATTAATTTGGTGAAACTAGTTCAAAACACTACTCCTGAGTAAAGTCTTATTGAATGCGTGGAGCAGGTTAGCATCACTGGATCATGAAGATTTCCATTTTCCTCTTCTCATTGCCACCAGACAATACCTGAGGTACACAGTAGGATCCCAGCATTATTAGTTCACGGTTCTACTGTTTGGACTGTCAAACATTCCACACATCTTTGCAAAAGTGCTGACCATTGTCGTAGCTTCACTGTCATTGTCAGGGGTCCATGTATTTCTGTACTTGGATAACCTGGTGTTGATCAGGGAACACTACAACTTGGACTGTACCATCAATTTCTGAAAGACCGACCTTTCTTCAAGATAGAGGCTGGCCTTCAGTGGGGTGGTTTTGGACATGAACCTCATGAAGGCAATTCCTCCTTCTCATACGTTCACAGATTTTGGGGAAATGAATCTAAGATATTTTACTTAGGCTTGAAACCCAGCTCTGCAGGTCTTGTGTCTTCTGGTCTCATGGTCTCCTGCATCCTGTTAGTGGCACACACCAGATGGCGCATGAGAGGTTTTCAGTGGTTTCTGAGGTCACAGTGGCTCCAGCATCGAAGGAGTGCCTCTGCACTTGTGGATGGACCCCTCCAACCTTGTGGCGGGTTGTCACTTCAAACCTCCCCTGGCTCAGACAGCCATGGTCATACACACATCTTTATTGGGCTGGTTGCTCCTCCTGGCCACCTGATGGTGCGCAAACCTTTGTTTAGCATGAGAGCAGCACCTGCCCATACAGAATCTTCTGTATCAGGGAGCATTATTAGATTTTGTCAAACAGTACCACTACCGTCCATTAGATCAACAGACAAGGTAGTAGAGTTCATAGACTCTATGTCTGGAATTAATTTGCTTGTGAAAGTGGGTGCAGTGATGGGGAATCTTCTTGATAGCAGCTCAACTAGCAGGCTCCCCCACTGTGAGGGCAGATTCTCCCAGGCTCCTCACTACAGGACCATGAGTAGGGATGGCATTCTCAGCTCTTGATCATGCCTTCTTCTCTCATGCATAACAGACCTGTGGTCACAGCAGGATGATCTCGTCCCTCACTCTAATCCCTCAAATGCTGTGGCTATATGTGTGAAGATTGAGCGATGCCCTTTGCCTTCCTGATGAGGTCTCAGACATCATCTTAGCAGCCAAGAAGTATATACCAAATCAGTCTACACAGGTCACTAAAATAAGTTTGTTCAGTGAACTGAGGCATAAACACCTTAAAATATTGCCTTTCAGAAATCTTGAGTTTGCATTGTCCTTTGCACAGCAGTGTTTCATTGTGGATACTGTTGGGGGCTATCTGGTGACACTCTCTGTGTTCATGTATCTGCTTGATCAAGCTTCCTTGTTAGATCACCACCAGTGGCACATTTTCTGAAAGTTTTACTTGCTTCCTCCCTCTCTGTGTATTGTTACTAGGTGTGATTTCAGTATCATTTTGACTTTCTTAGTGGCCTCTCCGGTGCGTCTTCTTACTCCTCAGATAGTTTTGTTGGTGACCATAATTTCACTGCTTAGAATCAGAGAACCTAGGTCTTCTCAGTTCTTCAATCTTTCACAGTTTTCTAGCCAGATAAGTTGATCCTTCATAGATGCTCATCTTTTCACCTGAGTGGTTTCTCCTTTTCATATGGCGCAATCTATTATCCTTTCATCTTTCTTACTGCATCCAACCACGGAGGAGGAAAGACTATGTAGACAGGATCCCTGGAATGTGCTATGCTACTACATAGACTGCACTAATCAGAAAAGATAGTATGCATAACTCTTTGTGGGTCTTGCCAGAGTGAAGAAGTGCAAATTGTTAATCAAATGTACCGCAGTATGCTGGGTCACCCTGTATATTAAGAGCTGCTGTGCCCTGGCCAAGAAGGATCCTCAAGAGGACATTTGTGAAATTCCCATTGAGTCATCATGGCTGCCTCCAAAACTCTTTCCACTGGTGTCCCAGTTACTGGCATTTGTTGACCACCTACATGATAATCTTTGCGTGCTTTTGCGAAGCCCTAGTACCTCATGTTTCAAGCTTGCAGTGATAGGTAAATTACCCAAACTGTGTTGCATGATCTTGATTACTGCACCACAGCTTCTATTCCACCGCACAGGGTAATATTGCTTTGAGGCTCATTCATATGGTAAGGAATCTGCAAGAAGAAATAATTATCAGAAGTAAAATTTACTTAACTTCCATAACAATAATTTTGGTGGGTACTTAGAAGAAAGTCATTGGCCACTCCTTTGATGGGAAGAACTTGTTCAGTCCCATTTAACCGATGATGTTCAGTAAAAAATAAATGGCAAGGTAACACACACATCTATTGTGGAATACTGTTTTGATCACAGACTGTCTTCAAGCTAACAGAGGTGTTCAAGTTTTTATACTAGATGATAATGTCCTGTTTTTGCACACCCTGCGCAGGAACCCCCTCGTTCTCAGGATCCATTCAGCATTCGACGAAGAGATGATTAAGGATGAGGAGCAAGCTTGTTTTTGGCCTCAGAAGATGCAACTAAGTATCTGTGATTTCTGCTGGAATGTTCCCACCCTCCTTACTGCACTCTCATAACGCCCACTCCACTCCAGTAGGCAAGGGAAGCTTTCTCTTGTATACCATTACTATATTTTGCTTACAACTAATACATGGGTTGTCTTGGTTGTATGCACTGTGCAGCGGTATGCTCTACAGGTTTCTGATCCAGGTCACCTCTATGTTGGTTGGCACCCAGAAAATATGTGAAAGATCTCACACGTTTATCAGCATCCGGAAGTGAGTGGGAATTTTTGTTCTGCTAAGGTTAAGGGTTGTGGGCTTTGCCCAATTGCTGATCTTCACATCAGAATCGGTCCTTCCCACACAGAAGTTTATTATATCTGACTCATATCCTGGCAGCCAACCAAACAATTTCTGACAATCCTCTGAGGAGCTGCAGTAAGCTTGCTATCATAATCCTATCTTTCAGGTGTGCCAGGAGTCCATCTGATTGATGCCAGAGAACCAAAAGTACCAGTACAGGATGTTTCCCTCTTGTCTCAGCATGGCCAAGTGCCTGCAGAACATCCATTGATGCCTCTCCCTCGGTGACTCATCAGAGCTGTGCAAGGTTGTGTGAGAGAGGAAGCAGGTCTATCTGTAAGACTTAGCTCCCAAGTCAATCTTGGATTTTAAAGAACCACCCTAAGCCCTCATTTGGTTTCCTCTCACAAAGATTTAGTTCACTGGGCACATTGTGTCTCCAGTTTCGCTTTAATCTTTCATCCGGAGAGGATCAGGTAACTAGCCAGTTGGTAGACCATTTAAAAAAATGATATTTTATCAGCCTAATGTCCAATGCATTTGGGAGTATTAAAATGCCTTAAGGGGAGAAATTGCTGTGCAATCAATTAACGCCTGTTCCAGATCTTTGACCCTTGGTTCCAGTCTTGCGATGGTGGACACATGTTCCCAACCTTATGTGGCATGCATTATTTGCCTACTTTGTCTGCATATGCTCACCGCAGGGAAATATCCATCTGCAGCGTGTTGAAGCTGAAGTTAATCTTCATGCATAATTATTGCCATTATTAATTGTCTGGAGTCATAATTATTGCATATCACACATTTTTGGGGGAATAACGTGAGAATAACATTTAACATAAAAACAGCGTGTTTACTGCTCCAAAATCGGGGTGCTTCTGTAAATACCAGGCATTCCCCATCCTCATAAATATCGGTAGCTTTAACCACCACACAATTTATTGCCCAACTTGTAAAGAGGGCCTAAGCCCAAAGGTAATAACTTGGACTGGGACACTCTACTTGAAATATCTGACCTCTGCTTCATAGCGGTCTGTCTGAAATGGCATCTAGGTCCTGGTCAACCATGAGCTGTTGTTTTTCTCAACACTTTTTGTGTTAATTCTTAAAAAATATATATATGGCCGCCATTAACTTATTTTGATGATCTTGATGTCTTTTCTAAATTGATTTGAGAATTTTAATGTCTTGTTTTCTTGACTTTGTAAAGCTTGAACTTAACGCACACATTTCTATAGACTCCCTTCTACTTGTGTTATAGCTACCAGGGTTGAGCTGAGAATCTTTCAGAATTGTGTTTTGTCCCATCCAGATTGTGTTTACCACGTTGGAAGTGGACACGCCCTCCCAGATTAGTAGGCAGTTAATGACAGCATTTAAATAACTGCACAATCTATTCCAAATAGCACTCATTAAATTAAATTGCATAAATATTTAGGTTGAGCGTTAGCGTTCGGCCTGCTGTATACTAAAGTATACAATAGAGTGAGTTTCAGCATTCTGATTTGTTAGTTGCAGTGTCCTTCAAAAATCCTTGCTTGCTAGTGGTCATTTCTGCCTCTTTGGCCTGCCTTTTTTCACTTTGGGAGCAGCACAAAGTACTGTGTAATTACGCTATGTCCTGTTTATCTCTTCTGTAAGGGACTCCCAATTTGGGAAAAGCTAATACTGTGGGGTCGAACTGCATTAACAATCGCATTTCTACTTTATCAGTGACTTGTTTTATTTTACATGCACCTTACAAAAAAAGTCAAAATACAAATATATAGTATATTTACTTTTATCAGAGGGAAACATTACCCTAAGGTAAATGTTCCCAACCGTACCATACCGTAACTCCGTTAAAGGGAGCGCCCCAACTTTTGGTTTGCTGGGCATTGTGATTAGTGGGGGCACATCGCCTTAAGTTTAGACAGCGTGAGAGTCGGCAAAGACGTCTTTGTATGCGCTACAGTTGCTAGTGCTGTGCACATTGTTTCTTGGCAGCCGTTCTGTGTCACTGACACAACACGTGCGCTATCATTGCTAGCATTGGGACTTTACTTGATCTTTTCTCATTCGGAGATACTTCCTGAAGTGATGGTGATACAAATATGAACTACCCCATCAATTTCAATAAAATTTACTTTTCAGGATTAGTCTCTGCAAGGCTGATTAGGAGCCTCCCCGGATTTCGAGGTCGACATGGTCATGGGGAGGAACTTTAAAATTACCGTAGCTCCCCGAGTAGAGGTGCAGTTACTTCTGCTGCCTTTTCAAGAAAGGGGCTTGTAACTGCACAATCTTAGTTAGATGATTGCTCTCCTAATGACCACGTACACTCCTCAAGGAAGCAGCTAAAACCTTTTGTTTGCCTTGTTTACCTTACCACACGAGTGCTGCTACTATTGGATATTGCAGAACTGACTGCAGGCAAGTTTGGGGTGCCTATAAATGACAAATGTGATTAAACAGAACCGGAGAACCTTTGTATGGGAATGATTTGTTACTTGTCCTGTTTAGCATATTTTTGTGCACATTTTATCAGCCTGTGCCAAAACCTTCTCAGCTACACACTCCTGCATGCACAGCAAACCACCTGTATGCTTACATTTTACACAGACACTTTCTTGTTAATATACACTTCTATTGTAAAGTTGTTTTCCAGTCATGATTTTAACCAACATGTGCATACTAAACTGAAAATCATCTCGCTGCCTAATTTGCCTATTGGAATGCCTTGATGCCTCACCCTCTTGCAGCTCAGAAGAATGTCTTCCCCGCCGCTTTTATTAAAGGATTAAAGGGGCTGTAAAATGCGGATATTCCTCAGCCCTCTGCTACACAGGAGACTCTGCAAGCTCTCCTGGGCTAATTAACACCTCCAGCAGAAATGCGGGGCTGCCATGCAACAGCGGTCCTTCTTAACTAAATACCACATAGCTTCTCTAACCTCAGGGAAAAAATAACCCTGGTAGTTGTATTAATCCCCACCACTAATTGGTTTAATATGAAAGTGTTTGCCTTTGAAGTACAAATGATCATTGCTTGCAGTCAGTTATTGCAGACAGTATTCTTGTAGGCACTACATTATATCTGTGCTGAAAAATTACTCTTGGATACTGTGACATGCCATAAATATTTGATTGTGCGACTCATTCCTCTGCCTTAATTTCTGCAAAAGACAGGGGTTTTAGCCCAAACATTTGAAAAAAAGGTGCTATAAATTGTGAGTTTTTTTCAAAAGCAATTCTGGGGGGCATAACCTTTGTGTCTGTCTTGTGCACTAAAACGTGGGTCTGGTGGTATATTCTTTTCTCCTGAGGAAGGTTGGTGTTTCAGTTCAGCTCTGGCAGCTCTTTAATTTTAAAGGGCTGTCATTAACATGTTTGAGTAGGTGTGGTGACAGCCACAGTAGTGTTTACATTCTGCCCAGATTAGGAACTGTGTGCACGCACCACACAATCCTGCTACAGGAGGGCACGCCTCTTCGACAAACGAAGCAGAATATTCTGTGCAGGAGAATGTCTGCAAGGGTAATGTTGCCTTGAAACACTGTGTTTACACAGCTTGGCTTTTGAAGTTGTGCAATTTCTAAGTTTGGGCAATAGCAGTTGTGAACTTTACTTATTGAAACGACGTCTGAAGAAGGTAAGTCTGATTTGGCGCTGCTGCCCAGATGTCAGCAACAAGATCATATTTCACAGGAACACATTTCCACCACATACAACTCAGATGTTAATTTATTTACACGTTTGTATGTAAGCATTGCAGCCTTCCATATGTTAATTGTGTTTCATTATTTGTTGCAGATAAAGGAAGAAGATGAATGGAAGTGCTTTAGTTATATGCAGGGCCACTGGAATTATATGGCAAAGAGGACGAAATTATGTGGCAGGGTTAACCAATTTATGTGGCAAGAAAAGACCATTTATGCATTTACAGCGCCAATAGCTGTAAATCAAGCAAATGTGAGGCCTATTGCATTGCAAATGCTTGTTAATGATAAAACCGCTCTACAATGAGGAGTATGGTTGTGGCAATCTCTAATCCTGACAGGTTTAAATGTGGTGCTCCGTTATCTGCCAACCTTGTGTATCTTGAAATTTCAATATTGCCATAATCAGCCAAACAGCACTCTGACAAATGTTCTTTACTGTCTAAGTAAAGTCTATCCAAACTGTTTTGCTCTTTTGACTCTATACCTGGATGGTTACTCTTCTCCTTCCTTGGGTTGTTCTTCTCTCTGGTTTGCTTCATGACACATAGTCCTTGGCTACTAAAGATAGTACTAAAGTAACTCTGGCAAGTTGTTACCATCCGTTACCATCCGTCTCAGGGCCATCAAAGACTTCCTCTGCCAGCAGCGGGACTCGCTGCTGAGACTCTTGCCCTGCCAAGTAGTGCCTTTTCCGGTCTCTGGGCCCTTGAAAGGTGAAGGTGGCAAAACAAGAGCTGAAATCCACACACAGAATGCCGTACGGTGACATTTTCGACGCACGAGCTGCAACGCAGCTGGTAAAAAAAACGTGCCACCCGCTTCGCGGCTGAAATCAACACATCGCGGCCGGAGAAACGACACAACACCTGCTTGCAGTTGCTGATAATGACACAAACCCCATGCAGCGTGGTTTTCCAACACCGTGCAACCAGATTAGTCAGGCATCGCCCCTGGGCGTCCAAGTCATTGTGAACCTGCACATATCCGAGGTGCCCCGTCTGGAAATCGACGAATCACATTTTTGTGAGGGAGAAAAAGTTTAGTGGCCCCATTGACTACTGTGACTCCTAGGAAGCAGCCCAGGAAGATAATATGGACTGCAGAGTGTCAAATAGCATTTGAGGAACTGAAGAAGGCACTATGCACTGCACCTGTAGTAAAAGCGCTTGTCTACAGTGAGCATTTAATTGTACAGACAGATGCCTCTGAAAAGGGAGTTGGAGTGGTGCTAGCTCAGCTGGATGGTTAGGGTAGAAAGTGTCTGGTAGCCTTTATTAGCAGGATATTACTACCAAGGGAGTAGAACTGGGTGGCTATTGAAAAGGAGTGCTTTGCCATACTGTGGGCCTTGCATAAGTTCTGCCTTTACTTTTTTCACACTAAGTTTGTGGTGCAGACAGAGCAAGAGCCACTGAAATGGTTGATGGCTATAAATGGAGAGAATCTCAAGTTGTTGAGATGTGCTATTTCTTTTAAGGGCTAGACTTGTTGTGGAGCGGGAAGCTGGATTGAGTCATGGGAATGCTGACAGATCTGACCACCTGATTTCTTCAGGTTAGGAGTTGGTTCAGGGTGTTCTGATATGAGAGGGGTATCTCTTGGGACTGAAAAGTCCTCTGGGTAGTGAGAGATGTGTGCCCCTACCCTGAGTGCCCAACTGTGTTGTTGTCTGGATCATTAATGCTGATATATGCGAACACGGATCATGCGTGTGTGCCATGACATAGGCCTGTCTGATGGATTGCGATCTTGTTGGACTGGGAGGGGGGCCCAAAGCACTACCCTCATAGTGGTGGAAGGCTTCTGCCTTCACCAGGAGTTAACACAAGTGCGGTGGTTGCAGCATAACGTGTAGTGAACTTTAGTAGTGAACAGGGCCTTTTTACCCTGTGTCACTGGAGTGAGGGTTTTACGCTCAGTCACCTTTTAAAAAGTTCTGCTTCTGCATGCTTAACTCACCTGTGGCCTACATCCGGTGAGGTGGATGTGCGTGCATGTTATAAACATGTGCAGAGAATGTGCTCGCAATAAATACACTGCACAAAGGATTAAGTGTGGTCCAATGTACAAATGGTAAATATGGGTGCTGGGAGGCTGTGATTTTAACTAACACACTCTAGTAGAGTACAGAGTGACTGCAGTTATGTATTGTGTGTGCAGCCCAAGTGTGTGTGCTGCATGTGGGTATGCTGGTGGTAGCCTATTACATCAGGATAACAGTACTGGGCAGTGAGTGTGTTGTGGACATGCCTGCAGTGGTACATTACATGGAGGCCAGCCTATATGGCAAGATATCTTCCTTGGTATATTCATAGGAGGAGCCTGCATTCAGCATATTCCAGGACTGTTAGCGTCTCCAAATTCAGAAGAAGGTGCTGTGGAGGCAGGAGGTTTTCTCCTATTACTCCTCAACTGTGGAACAAGTTACTCTTTCAACTTAGAAGTCAGTCCAACCATCTCAGTTTTAGGAAGCTCCTTAAAACATGGCTGTTTTCTTATGCTATTTAAACAAATAAAGGTTTGGCCGTTGGTAGCATGATCTGCTATCCTGCTCCTCCCTCTATTCCTGCCTTTCACATTCAAGCGCTTTATAATAATTATCAGTATTAATGGAGGAGCTTGTGTTAAACTTTGAGATGCCCAGGCCTCGAGAAGTAGAGGAATCCCCTTAGACAGATTTGTGTATTGCTGCATTCCAATAAGCTGGGTGGGACATGCACTTGTGGATGGGAGAGCCAGGCTCGCTCTGTGCATTTCAAAGGGCTCTTTAATTCAGTGATAGATCACAAAGAAGGGGCCTGGACATATTCAGGAAGAGAAAGATGGGTCTGATAAGGGAATCATGAAGAGTAGGACTAAGGACCCAGGATTAATCTTTTAATGCATGCATCACTGCTGTTGACATCCAGATGTGAACTCTGGTCACTCCCATGAATCTTGTTGTGGGTTAATTGGCTTCAGAGTCCTGCCTGTTATGACAGACATGCTGCAGGAGAAAGAAGGGGAAATATGTCCATTTTAAAGACGCAAAACCCCATCACAAAACTTCAGAGCTAGATGGGCTGTCTGAGGGGGGATGCTTTGTCAGACTTTTGCCTGTGTCCAGGACTAGAGGTCAAGCCTCACCCAGGGAAGACAAGATCACCTGCCCTGGAGCCTGGAGCACCAGCGCCTGCCTGCTAGCCAAGACTGTTGTGCCTGTGAGGAAGAAGAAAGCATTGGAGGGAATGAAGTCGAGAAGGTAGCCCTGACATGAGGATTCCCTGTGCAAGGTGTGAGGAATCCATTCTTGCATCGATTGGGCCATACCCTGTGGGCTGGACTGAACAGGTGACCAGGTATGCCAGAAGGGGCCGCCAAAAACTGAACCGAGGAGCACGGTGGGTCCCCACACCAATCAGGCCATAGCCCATTTACTGGACCCTATCCCAAGAAATCCGAAGCCAAGTGTGCCATCGCCCCAAACCAAGAAACATCTTTGACTATGTTGGGACCCAACCGCATCCTGCAAACTGTACCAAAGGATGCCAGAGGAGCAACGGGACACCAACAGAGTCCCATTAGAGCAAGGAGTCCACCACCCCCTGCTGAGGGAAGATGACGCTGCACCACTAAAGGGTTCCCTGCTGCTGGACAGGGTACCCCAAGCGTAGGACCTTTGGGGCCCTGGGGGACATACCACTATTGGTGCTGTAAAACCCTAGGCTCGAATGACTGAATTTACTCGCAGAATCCAAGGAAAGAACTCTTGTGTCTGGCCTACTAGTTTATAGTCCCTAGATGCTGCCATCAGTGAATGGGGATTAACATCAAACCCCTTGCACTAGAGGTGGGAGGACAGGGAGTGGCCTGACAACTACTGAAGCCCCAACCTCAAGTGAACTGTGTCATTGCTTTTTGAATGTTGTTTTCCTTTGCATGTGTAGAGTTTGAATTAAAATAGTTATTTTTATACAAAAACAAGTAGTTGACTGGACATTGATTTATGCTGAGTTATGAGTCGTGTTCACTGATGTGTAACTAAGCTTACCCTGAAAGAGCCATGACTGCTGCATCTATGCTACCCAACTGAGAGTCAGGTGCAGAAGGGGGTGCTTGACCCACCTGAGTGGGATCCATAATAGGGTGACTCCGGCACATCAAGGGTAAAAGGCCTCCCCCACCTTGGTTGGGCCTAGTAACTCCTGCGTACTCTGTGGCCCTCTGAATGGGATTCTGCCAGACAGACATTAAACTGCATTTTAAAGGGACAAGGAGGGTTATGAAGCAAGAAGAATCTTCACCTTTGCCAAACAATTAAACATCCATGATTGATACAATGACAACAGAACAGGCAAGTTCAGAATCAGGAACATTGGATTCAGATTTAAGTGAGGGATCATCCAGCATGAACAATCCAAGGATGTGAAATTGTCTTTTTTAGACGAGATGAGGCTAGCAAGCCAACAACAACAATGGAACAAAAAGTTAGAAGGCTGGGGTCCTCAATAGATAGAGGACGAGGTGGTGGCAGGGGAAAAGGTTGGGGCAAGTCACTAGAAAAAGGAAAGCCTCGAAGGACCAGAGGGGCAAAGGTAAGAACCAGGACTGGCAAAGTGACATCAGCGCAGTAATTCAAGAAATGAAAGCCATGAGTATTGCTGACAGATAAATGTCTGAAATTGAAATGTCAGTCCCCAAGGAAAGCCCTAGCTTCTACCCGACCAAAAAGTTTGATTACACTCTGACTTGCATTGATCTGAAATATATTTGCAAAATTAAATTGGCAGAAATATATGCTGAAGAAAAAAATAAATTGGATATGAGTGGCACAATTTCATCAGTACCACAAACCAACTTACCAGCTAAAGACTTACCTCTGTTGAATGCCCTCATCAACTTGGACTCCAATAGGAATGAGCACAACTAAATATCAGAAACACAGATATTGAAGGCACAATAGCTTGAGAATTTAGGAGCAGGAATGAGTGGGAATTCTGCCCAGTATTACCATCTGATATTAAAATTGATCTCTTGCATGAAGTTATGATCAATAAATTTGGCCAAATGAAAAACAATAGAGCGAAAGTCAACCTAATGGGACATGATAGAAAAGTATTGAGATCATTACAGAAAGATACACATATTAAATAATGGCAGCAGACAAACTGGCGATCCTAAAAAATGAAAATTATCCAACAGAGATTGTTAATCAAATTGGAAATGAGTCCTATTGAACAATTAGTCACAGTACTTCAGCGTAAATATTTAATAATTGGTTGGAATTGGGTCTGATAAGTGAAGATGGAATGCGCTTTCTATCAGTACAATACCCTGTGATCCCCACAATGTACTTTCCATTTTTTGCCACCCCGGGTGCAAGATGTACGGTCATACTTTAGAGATGCTTGGGAATTGATACAACATCTACAACAACTACATTAGCTAAATACATAGATTTAAACTCTGTCTTGAGAACATCATTTATGTTTGATAAACAGCTGTGCAAACAACACTGTGTAACAGTGTTGGGTTTTTCATTTTCTCCTAGCCATGCCAACCTCACAATGCGTTGGTGGGAGCAGAAAGCAGACTGGTCATCAGAGAATGATAAGTATGTCAACAAAATCATATTGTATTTATGTTATATCAATGACCAAGTAATAGTTTGGGGTAGATCTGAAAACAACTTTTTGGACATCTTTTGAATGCACAATAACAACAAACTAAATTTGGGATTCACATATAATGTCAGTGAGAATAGAGAAGTATTCTTGGACAGTAAGAACTACATCAAGGATGAGCAAGTACACACAGCATTACACAGGAAAACAACTTCAAACTCATGGTTACCTGCAACAAGCTTTCATCCAACTTTACTGAAATGGAGCATTCCTACGAATTAGCATAACTTTTCAGAAGAGGAGCAGTTTAAAAAAAGAACAGAGAGGTAATGAACAGGAGGTTCAAGATTAGAAATTAACCCCAAAAATCGGCAACATTTGTTGGTTGGTTGAAGACTGAAGGATTTTGGGAATGCCTCAAATCTAAGATCCCACTTAACTAAAAATGAATTTCACACGAGCTCAGGGCAAAAGCACAAGATTAAACATCATATAACATGTAAAACGTGATAAGTAATTTACATTTTGTTCTGCCAATGCAATTTAAATTATTTAGGAAGTACAGTTTGCCCTCTTAAGAAATTTTACGCCATATAAGGGCAATTAACGCCAAAGATCGTAGCTATGCGATGGCTAGGCAAATGGAATTATCACACAATGGATATTGGCTAGACTTGCAGTTTTTTGCCATAGATCATGTACCAAAATCAGAAAGAGGTGGCAATAGGGCATTGGCATTTCAAAAACTAGAGTCATGATACATAATTGAAATGAGGAGCTTGAGCCTGGGTGACATCAAGCTGAATGAAGAAATATTTGTACATTTTACTTAATCCAACATGACTGGGATCCGTCTTTTAGTGATCAAGAACAAGGATTTTTAGAGTGAGTGTGTAACGTGCAAATGGTCAGAGTGGACTGATATTCGCTGGCGGGGTGTAAAACTGTGGATATGTTGATACATAAGCTATCGTCTACTGCATAATCTGCAGATTTTAACAAAACAAATGTTTCTAGCTCAAATGGTTCAAAAGTTACTATAGATGCAGAGACACATCTTGCCGTACAGCAGAAGACCTTTTGCAGATGTTTACTGGTCACTTTTCTGTTGATTATTGCCATATTTTGGTGTTACACTGGTACTAGGGAGGTGCAGCTTCTGTCCAGACGGTGCTAGCAAGTGTAAAAATGAGAAAATAATGAAATAATAGTATCACACAAATTGCCGCATTATGCTGCATAATTTAGCTTTTCCTGACGCATAATTTAGTTATCCCTGCTGCTTAATTCGGCCCTTCCCTGCCGCATAAGTCCAGTGGCCCTGTATAAAAGTGATGGAAAGCTTGATAAAGAGACCTAATTTCTGACAGAGTCCTAGACAGGTAATCATGCAGAGATCTGCTAGAAGCTAGGCAGGAGATCGGTTAGCTGGAAGAAGCTACTGAGAAAGCTAGTCAGACAGAGGACTGACAGACCGCTAAAGATCCAGATTTAGGGCCTCATTATGGGTTTTCTGGAGATGACCATCAAATTATGAGTTTGGTGGTGGTACCCAGAGAAGACCTCCAAAGCACCGAAGGCACCGCTAAGCAGGACAGACCGCCACGGTTGATTGGAGACACCAACAGTCCAGTGGAGACCATGTTTCTACTGGACACATTACGAGATTGCACACTACAATATGACCGCTGTGGTTGACCACCACGGAACACCAGCCGGAAACAAACAGTAGAAGAGGAGACACTCACCTAGTCATCCTGCTACTCGCATAAGGACAACGGAATCATCGCCAATGAGGAAGACAACAACCATAAGTACACACACTCACCTGTTACAATTGTCAATTGTAATCATTTGTACAGTTACATAACATACCATAGGAATGGGGATGCGAGGGCTGCACTCACATGTAGCAGTACAGCGATACACACTCATATACTGCATCAAGGACACCCACACATACACATCACGCACACTGCAGCCAGCAAACACACACACCACATGTCTATCCCACACAATTACGCATGGCAACTCGATATTAGCACCAGAGGCACAAAAAGGTGCCCCTACTTGACTTCTGACTGCCATGTAACCTCCACAGTTAGGGGCATAAAGGGGCAGGCAGGCACCTCAGGGATTCTTGGGAGGTGGTGGGGTGTTTTGGGCTTGCGCTTGAGAAGGGGGTTTCAGTATGAAGAGGAGCAGGTCTTGACTATTCTTCATCCTGAGGGCCTCGCAGGAGTCGGTGGAGGAATGGACTCTGGTAAGTCAAATCTTAACTATCATATCCCCCACCCTACCTGCATGCCATCACATACCCCCACCCTCGCCCCCACCCCTATCACCCCAACTCCTCACAAATGTACCAATATCACAAACCACCCATCCCAACACCAAGCCCTGCATGCAAAAACAAAGCATGGACACTCATCACTAAAGCATGCACACTGCACATACCTATAACACCCCCCTCAACCATCATCACACAAGCCCACACACAAGAATGCTAGCACTGGGGTACACGGTCACCCACCCATTGCACACCATGAATCACACAGATGCAATAATCATGCCTTTCCACCCCTGCAGGACCACTACCCAAAGTCACCAGACAGGAGGGTCCAGACTTCTCCACCCCACCCACAGAAGAGGCCCACAGTGATGACAGCAGCTCTGTCCACCTGGATCTAGATGACCAGTCCGGACCATCGTGGGCCTCGGGACAGTTGGTTCCCCTCACACAGGCACAGCCCACCACAGACCTCCCCCCTCTGGTAACACCAGTACAGCACCCACCCAGCGGGCCCATACCTCCGTTCCCCAGGACACATCAATCAGCTGTGTGTCCACCACTACAGGGAACCGAGGATAACCCACTACCCCAACAACAACAGGGACCTGGGGGCAGTGGGCACACGGTCCAGGGGACGGAGGCACAGGAACACAGGGGAACTGGGAGGGATGCTGTGCGACAGGGGGCGGACAAGCCTAGGGAACCCACTCTCCATGAGGCCCTCTCCTCCATCATGGGAGCATACCACCACTCCCAGGAGACGATGGCAACGGTACTGGCCAAGTTTCAGGAGACCCAGCGCCTGCAGGAGGAACAGTATTTGGGCTTCAGGGAGGAACTCAAAACCATCAGCTCCGCCCTGGGCACCATCGTAAGGGTGCTGAAGGAGATACTGAACACCAGACAGGACACTGTGGCACTCCAAGGGGCCCCTGACACTAGCATGGACGATGAACTGCCCACCACCTCCACTGGCGCTAGTGGACAGGAGGCACCGCCACAGGACCACCACACCAGCACCCCCCCCCTGCAGACGGAGAACCACCCCGCAAGTGGTCCCTTGAGAACCAGGAATAAGACAGGGCACGATGCCAAGACCCTCGCCAAGAAATAAGACCACACTGATTGTCATCCTACTGTCCCACTTTGTAACCCTGTCCATATTGGAACTGCCCCAGCTCCACTTCCTATGCCCATATGGGCAATGCACCTGTGAGACTAATAGACTGGACTCTGCCATGGACATTCCTCCACCATCACCCCTCACCATTTTACAACCTACCTCCAATATTTAGCACTGCAATAAACACTGTTGAAGCACAAAACAGTCTGGAGTCAGTCTGTGATTTTGAAAATGTGTATTAGCAATGACAGTGACAAAAAACGTTCTCAAATGTAATGTCAACATACCTATGTCACACATCTCAAGTCCATGAGGAATCTAAGCAGATGACACACGTTGGAAACCACACCTGTGAAACCGTAATGGAAATGTACAACTCAGTTACCATATACTGGTTGAAATCGACAGACAGGATAGAGGATAGAAGTGTGCAAGTAGTTGTAGTAGGCAGGAATGTATTCTCACCTGTGTGTCACTGGAAATATTGCTGGATAACTGAGTCCCTGTTGTCAATGTCTTCTTCCTCTGCTTCCTCCTCATCACTGTCCACAGGCTCCACAGCTGCCACAACACCGTCATCTGCACCATCCTCCTGCAGAAAAGGCACCTGTCGTCCCAAAGCCAAATTGTGAAGCATACAGCAGGCCACGATGATCTGGCACACCTTCCTTGGTGAGTAGAATAGGGAACCACCTGTCATATGGAGGCACCTGAACCTGGCCTTCAGGAGGCCGAAGGTGCGTTTGATCACCCTCCTAGTCCGCCCATGGGCCTCATTGTAGCGTTCCTCTGCCCTGGTCCTGGGATTCCTCACTGGGGTCAGTAGCCATGACAGGTTGGAGTAACCAGAGTCCCCTAATAGCCACACCCGGTGCCTCTGGAGTTGACCCATCACATAAGGGATGCTGCTATTCCGCAGGATGTAGGCATCATGCACTGAGCCAGGGAACATAGCATTTACCTGGGAGATGTACTGGTCTGCCAAACATACCATCTGTACATTCATCGAATGATAACTCTTCCGGTTCCTGTACATCTGTTCAATCCTGTGGGGGGGAACCAGAGCTACATGGGTCCCATCAATGGCACCTATGATGTTGGGGATATGTCCAAGGGCATAGAAGTCACCTTTCACTGTAGGCAAATCCTCCACCTGAGGGAAAACGATGTAGCTCCGCATGTGTTTCAGCAGGGCAGACAACACTCTGGACAACACGTTGGAAAACATAGGCTGGGACATCCCTGATGCCATGGCCACAGTTGTTTGAAATGACCCACTTGCAAGGAAATGGAGCACTGATAGCACCTGCACTTGAGGGGGGATTCCTGTGGGATGGCGGATTGCTGACATCGGGTCAGGCTCCAACTGGGTACACAGTTCCTGGATTGTGGCACGGTCAAACCTGTAGGTGATGCTCAAATGTCGCTCCTCCATTGTCAACAGGGCCACCAGCGGTCGGTACACAGGAGGATTCCGCCATCTCCTCACATGTCCCAGCGGACGGTGCCTAGGAAGGACAACAGCGACCACAGAGTCAAACAACTCAGAGGTATGTACCCACAGTCTACACAGAACACGAATCATAATCCAAAAAGTTGCCTGTATGTGTGTTGAGTCTAGGCCTAGGTATGTGTGACGCACTTAAAAATGAAGCCATGTGGGCCCCTGAAATGGCGGCTGCCTGACCTCTAAAGTGGGACAATGGGATGTGAGGTAACTGCGCTGGCGTTGTACACCGTCGCGGTAGGCAGTCGAAGACCGCGGCGCAATGCTGCATTGGTTAACATTGGACCCTATGGGTCCCAGGAGCCAATGACGAAGTGCGCCGGCGGTGATGGTACGCACCGCCGCGGACGTGACCGCCATTTTCTATCTGTTGAATCACTCGATACCTGATCTTCGACAGGAGAGGACCTACACTGCAAGTGCTGCTGTGACCTCGGTCTGGAAGAGACAATGGCTCGTGCGTCTGGGGAAAGGGCCCCTGCCTTCACTGCAGAGGAGTTGGAGAAGCTCGTGGATGGGGTCCTCCCCCAGTACACGCTACTCTACGGTCCTCCAGACCAACAGGTAAGTACACAGGGAGCACGTTGTATGGGCTATGCCTGAGTGGAGAGGGCTGGTTGTAAGAATGAAGGGGGCACAGTTCTGTGTGCATGAAGTACTGTGAATGCATGTGCCACATGGCAAGGGTAGATATGTGGGCCACTTACTTCGACGGTGCAGTTGGTAATGACTTCTCTTCTTCCCCTGTACATTTCATTTAGGTCAGCGCCCACCAGAAGAAGGATATTTGGCGTGCCATCGCCAAGGACGTCCGGACTCTGGGGGTCCACCACAGACGGAGCACCCACTGCCGGAAAAGATGGGAGGACATTCGCCGCTGGAGCAAGAAGACGGCGGACGCTCAGCCCGTCGCACCATGACCCCCCTGATGTTCCGGATCCTGGCGGTGGCCTACCCTGAGTTGGATGGGCGCTTGAGGGCATCACAGCAGACACAAGGGAGTGAGTACAACATAATTTTGGTTACTTTGCGTGCAGTGAAGGTGTCTGGGTGGGGGAGGAGGGCTGTGGGTTTCCCTAGGCCAGGGCGAGTTCCGTAGGCTAGGCCCCTCCGTAATGCAGGCCATGTGGCACTGCACCCCACCTCTGTAGAGTGCCAAGTACAGATATACATGCCCCTGTGTCATCTTTGTGTGCAGATGTCGACCATAGCCATGTAGGCCATATCCCAGGAACTGCATCTGTAGAGCCCAACAGCGCGGTGTATTGCAGGGGGCTGCTGTGTCTGTATTGTCCGCCAACGGTAGCGGTAAGCCATGCACTCAACCTGTCTTTCTTCTGTCACCCCCCCCCCCCCCTTTTTGTGGTCTCCTTGTTATTGTGTGCATCTGCATCATCAGGCTGAGGTACAGTGGCATCGGAGCACGAGGGAGCTGCATCCCACATGGCCATGGAGGGCCACACCACGGACTCTGAATACACCAGTGGAACGGAGGGCGAGGGGAGCTTCACGGCGGTCACAGGATCTGCAACCAGCGACACGGACTCATCCTCCGATGGGAGATCCCTTGTGGTGGCGGCAAAATCTGTGCGCCCCACTACTACAGGTACAGCTGCCACCCGCCCTACCAGCACCGCCCTCCCAGCAGCCCCTCAGCCTTCGCCCCGTGCCCGCTCACCCAGGAGGGTGGGCATCACCTTCGCCCCAGGCACCTCAGCCCCTGCCCCTGTCACCTCTGCTGCCCTGAGTGAGGAGGCCATTGATCTCCTCAGGTCCCTCACTGTTGGGCAGCCTACCATTTTGAATGCCATCCAGGGTATAGAAAGGGAATTGCATCACACAAATCCATTCCTGGAGGGCATTCATTCTGGTCAGGCTGCCCTTCATCGAACCCTGCAAATTCTGGCCTCAGCACTGATGGCAGCCATTGTCCCTGTCTCTAGCCTCCCCCCTCCAACTTCCTCCACCAAGACCCAATCCCCTGTACCCCAGCCTATCCCAAGCACACCATCAGACCAGCATGCACACACCTCACCACACAAGGGAAGCTCAGGCAAACATAAGCACCACGCATCCCACAGGCACTCACGCAAGCATCACACACATACAGACACACCAACATCCACTGCCTCCACTGTGTCCCCCTCCTCGTCGTCTCCCTCCTCCCTCCCAGTCTCGTCTACACTCTCAACTGCATGCACTACCACTACAGCCACTAAGTCCCGCACCAGCACACCCACCACCACACCCCGCTCACGTGCAGTCACCACCCCCACTATCATTTACACGTCCCCTGTGTCCTCTCCCAGTGTGTCTGTGACACCCCCTCCCGAAGTACACAAACGCAGGCACACACCCACCCAACATACATCCACCTCACGACACCCTCCAGCTCATGCACCTGCACCCAAAGCCACAAAAGTTACACCTCCTACAACCACCTCCTCTTCCTCCACTCCCAAACCCCCTCCAGCTACCCGTCCCAGTGTTCCTAAGAAACTTTTCATGACCAAGCTTGACCTCTTTCCCACCCCCCCTCCAATTCATAGGTCCCGTACTAGCACCTCAGCCAAAAAATCTCTGGGACCAGTGGTGCCTGTTGTTACAGGTATGTGGAGTGCACCGGGCACCAGGGCAGCCAGTGTGACACGGAGCCACAGCACAGCCAGTCCCCCCCCTGTGAAGCACCAGAAGTTGGACAGTGCCCGGCGGGAGAGGGGGAGAACTCCAGCCAGCAAAGCCGCTCACAAGGGTCCCCGGGGGAGTGTTGACTCAGCTGTGACTCCTCCCAAGGTGGGGAAGGGGCAGAAGAAATCGCCAAAGTCTGGGAGGAGCAGCACGGCGGAGAAGACCGCCATCATCCCCACTGCCCAGGCGGCCACCGCCAGAGTCAGTGCCCAGGAGGGCAGCCCGATCCCCGCTGCCCAGGAGGCCACCGCCAGAGTCAGTGCCGAGGAGGGCAGCCCGATTGTCACTGGCCAGGAGGCCACCGCCAGAGTCAGTGCCCAGGAGGGCAGTCCGATCGTCACTGGCCAGGAGGCCACCGCCAGAGTCAGTGGCCAGGAGGCCACTGCCAGCCACAGCCCAGCTGCCCAATGAAGGACCGCCAGCCCAGCTGGGCAATGAAGGACCGCCATGGCAAGCACCGCTGAACAGGGAAAGCACCCCTGAACAGGTCAGAAACTGCAAACTCAAGCACCGCTGAACAGGGCAAGCTCCGCCAAGTCATGCACCGCTGAACAGGGCAAGCAACGCTGAACAGGTCAGAAACTGCAAACTCAAGCACCGCTGAACAGGGCAAAGACCGCCATGGCAAGCTCCGCTGAACAGGGCAAGCACCGCTGAACAGGGCAAACACCGCCAAGTCAAGCACCGCTGAACAGGGCAAAGACCACTGAACAGGGCAAGCACCGCCAAGTCAAGCACCGCTGAACAGGGCAAGCACCGCCGAACAGGGCAAGGACAGCCAATTCAAGCACCGCTAGCCCATGAGCGGCAGGGGCAGTGACGCAACTCGGACCGTCACGGGGTGAGTGATGCACTCTGGGCACCAGTCCCCCTCCAGAACCAGTGGAGACTGTCATCCACTCCGTCTGTCCTGCACAGGATGAAGCACTCTGGGCACCAGTCCCCCTCCAGAACCAGTGGAGACATGCATCCACTCCGTCTGTCCTGCACAGGATGAAGCACTCTGGGCACCAGTCCCCCTCCAGAACCAGTGGAGACTGTCATCCACTCCGTCTGTCCTGCACAGGATGAAGCACTCTGGGCACCAGGCCCCCTCCAGAACCAGTGGAGAGATACATCCACTACCTCCCTCCTTGGTAGGATGAAGCACTCTGGGCACCAGGCCCCCTCCAGAACCAGTGGAGAGATACATCCACTACCTCAGTCCTTGGCAGGATGAAGCACTCTGGGCACCATGCCCCCTCCAGAACCAGTGGAGAGATATATCCACTACCTCAGTCCTTGGCAGGATGAAGCACTCTGGGCACCAGCCCCCCTTCAGAACCAGTGGAGACTCTTATCCACTTGAGAGACTGTGGCTTTGCACTCCCCATGATAAAGCAGTGGGCAACTCACCCACTGTAGAGACTTGAGAGACTGTGGCTTTGCACTCCCCAGGATGGTACAGTGGGCAACCCACTCACTGTAGAGACTTGAGAGACTGTGGCTTTACACTCCCCAGGATACATCAATGGGCATGGAGCCCCCTCATGGATCTGGCGTGGTGCCCTCATCTGGCTGAGGTGCCCCCCTTCCCTTCCCCCTGAGGTGCCTGTTGTATTTCTAGCTGATGCCCCAGCAGTGTTCTCTCCGTTTTGATCAGGTATCGTGTGTGGGCCTCGCCCATGCATTTTGGGCCCAGTGGTCCACGGACAATGACTTGTGCATTACCTGCACTACTAATCGTGGTGTATATTTTGTTTTATGTGTATATATTATATGTAGATATTTGGTTACTGTATTTTGATATATTACAATGGTTCCACTCATTTCCTTTGGACTTTGCATTCTTGCGGGGGTGTTGGGGGTTGTTACTGTGATGTTTGGATATGCATTGGTATGTGTGTTGTAGTGGGTGAGGGTCGGGGTGGGGGTGTTGCGTGTATGTGTCCCTGTCTTTTGCCTCCCCCTCCCCTATGTCGTAAGTGCAGTACTCACCGTTGTCTTCGCCGCCGGCGTTGATGATCGTCGTATAGGAGCAGGAAGACTAGTGCAGTAAGTATATGGAGTTCCGGCTCCATGGTGCCCTCCTTCCTCGTGGAGTGTGTAGAAGTGAGCGTTTTCCCTTTGAAATGGCTGTTTCTGCCGTGTTTTTATCTGCGGTGAATCCGCCCCGGAAAAGGTGGCGGATTGGTAGGTTGTGATACTGTGGGCGGTACTTTGTCTCCCCCCTGTCTGTTGGCGGTGACCGCCGCGCTGTTTGTCTGTACCGCCATGGCGGTAGGAGTGTTAAAGTGGCTGTCTTTGTTGCCGGTTTCCGCCACGGTCATAATTCCCATTTTTTTACCGCCCCCCAATGTTGGCGGTCTTACTTCCGCTTTAAAACCGTCCACCAGGGTTGTAATGACCACCAGACTTTCCTGTACATCCTCTTCACTGACAGATGACAGGAAACATCACTAACAACATGGTCAATGCAATGCTATGCGTTGACCACGCTGCCACTACCACGCATATGCATTTACTACCATGCGTTTAGCACAAATACCTTTACCACGCATATGCCTGGTAACGGAAGAGAGACCAGTCCGTGCGGAACAGGAAGGAGCAGTGACCAGAGGAGAGAGAGGTAAGTGGGGCCGAGTTGGGAAGGTTGGGGTAGTTTTAGGGACAGGGTCTGGGTAGTTTTTAGGACAGGGTGGGGAAGGTTTTAGGGTTTAGGGTGGGAGGTTGGGGTAGTTTTTAGGACAGTGTAGGTTTTAGGGCAGAGTTGGGGGTCAAGGTAGTTTTTAGGACAGGTGGGGTAGGTTTTAGGACAGGGCAGGAAGGGTAGCTTGTAGGGTTTAGTGTGTGGGTGGGGTAGTTTTTGGGACAAGGCAGGGTAGGTTTGAGAGTTTAGGGCAGGGGTCGGGTAGTTTTTAGGCCAGGGTGGGGAAGTTTCAGGACATGGTAGGTTTTAAGGTTTAAGGCAGGGTGAGGGGGTTGGGGTAGTTTTTAGGACAGGAGGGGTAGGTTTTAGGACAAGGCAAGTGAGCTTTTAGGGTTTAGAGCAAAGGCATGGGGTCAGGATAGTTTTTAGGGCAAGGCAGAGTAGGTTTTGGGGTTCGGGGTGGGGTCAGGGTAGTTTTTAGGACAGGATGGGGTAGTTTTTAGGACAGGGTAGGTTTTAGGGTTTAGGGCAGGGGGTCTTGGTAGTTTTTAGGACAGGGCAGAGTAAGTTTTAGGATAGGACAGGGTAGCTCATTTGGGTTCAGGGTGGGGCAGGGGTGGGGTAGTTTTTAGGACAGGGCAGGGTAGGTTTTTAGGTTTCAGGGTGGGGGTTGGGTAGTTTTTAGGGCAGGGAGGGTTAGTTTTTACTATAGGGATTGTTTTACTGTTTAAGGCAGGGGCGGGGTAGTTTTTGGGACAGAGCAGGCTAGGTTATAGGGTTTAGGGCAGGGGGTCGAGGTAGTTTTTAGGACAGGGTGGGGTAGTTTTTAGGACAGGGTAGGTTTTAGGGTTTAGGGCAGGGTGGTGAGTCTGGGTCATTTTTAGGATAGGGCAGGGGTTAGGGTCAGGGCATGGGGTGGCAGGGGCAGTTTTAAGGACCTGGGCGGGTGGAGTATAGGGGGCAGGGTGGGGGAGAATTTACCACACATGTTCCTTTACCAAACATGATTTTACAACGGAATTAGTTGTAAAGGCATGCGTGGTAAAGATGTGGTCGTTTGAGAGACTACGTTGAAAAGGCATGTGTGATATGCGCATGCGTTGTTCCATCAAACATCTGAGGAGCATATTCAGTGAAGGCATATGTGAGGTGGAAAGAGGCAGACACCATGCATCTCCAGCATCAACTGTCATGTTATCACATATGACCAGACACCAAGCACATATGAAGATGGGATTTTTCAGGCAGAGTTTGGCATGACACCTTCACTAACCATGTGCAACAGTGACAAGGTGGGTCAGGGCACAAACATAACACACTCTCCACAATGTCTCAGGACTCTAAATCTGTCACCAAATATAAGTACATTCCGAGCAACTTACCCATTTTCACACAACTTAAGCACCCAACAAACTTTAAGGACACAATCTGAAATATTGCCCATCAACCTTTGCTAATCAAAGATTAGTTGAGCTAATGAAACATATGTGCATATGGTGCACTTAACTGCTCCTCCGGTGCACCATAGAGCTGTCCATACAGAGATAGAACCTGCTCCACCATCTTCTCCAGCTCCTTCGGTGAAAAGGCAGGGGCCCTCTCACCTGTGGGACGTGGCATGATTGCTCCCAGAGATAGTACACAGCAGCTCAGGTCGAGGAGGTCTTGCTGGCAGCAGTGTCTGCAGTCAAGTGAGAGATGAAGTGTGAGATGGCAGTCATGTCCGCCACGTAAGAGACCGTCATCACCGGCAGACATTGCCATTGGTTCTAGACCACCAAAGACAGCAATATGTTCCAATGGCAATGTCCACCACAGAAGTATCTGCCTCCCACTATGACGACTTCCACTGGCGGTCGCAGGTCGTTTCCCATTATCCAATACAGCAGGTCAGGTAGTCGCCATTTTAAGGCCCTTATGTGGTCAGAAAAATTATTTTCATGATACTTCACAACTTGTCAAACATATCTACTGCATATTCTTCAGTGCTTGCATTGTACAAACATGTATGAATGTCCAAATTGAAGGGACATGTTGTCATGTTGACAAGACACAAGTAAGGTATCTTTGATGGCACAGTCAGCACCCTCTTGGCAACTGGCAAGATAGGTTTTTTGGCTTTTTATTGCAATGCATAGTTGGATGTCAATATAACAGAGACTCGCTGAGGTGTGCGTTCACATTTCCATGTCATGATTGTGGGAAGGTGATGAGATTCCACTAATATGACACCATTACCATTGGTCTGTGCTGTGTACCATGTACCTACTGTATCATATGGCATGCCAGATCATTATGAGAGACATATGTATTGTCAGTTACAAGGGACACAATGAATGATGGACATACCTTCTTATTTTCTCTCACATAGTTAACCTGAATTGAGTAACTCAACCTCAAGAGTATCGTCCACTAGCAGACCATGACGGATCGACATGTCATTCAGATCTACCACCTGGATAGGCAGACAATCATTGATCTCTGTTGTCAGTTGGAGCCAGATCTGATGCCTGCCATTCGTCATCCAAATAGTATACCACCCATTGTACAAGTCATGTAAGTGCTGCATTTCCTAGCAACAGGGTCCTTTCAAAATTCCGTAGCCCTAACTGCAGGGATGTCCCAGCCTATGTTCAGTCTGGTCTTGAAGGCTGTATTGTCTGCATTGTTGAAAAACCTGGACAGCTACATCTGATTTCCACAACATGAGGATTTGGCAAATGTGAAGGCTGATTTTTATGGTTTCGCACACATCCCACATGTAGTGGGAGCCATTGATGGTACCCATGTAGCCTTGGTTCCCTCACACGGCAAAGAACAGGAAGAACTTCCATCCCATAAATGTCCAAGTAGTCTGTTTCCCAAGTAGTCTCATTCCCCAAGTATGTGCATGGTACCCAGGCTCAGTCCATGATGTCTTCATCATGCAGAACAGCGCTATCCCACAGCTGATGATACAACAGTACCCAGAGAGGGCCTGGCTGGTTGCTAAGTCACATATTCCATGTGTGTTAGTATCCTATGTCTGATGCCAAATGTAAGGATGTCCAAAATTTATGTTTGCACACATGTAGCGTTTCCTTACAGGGAACTCTGGCTACCCAAACCGTCCCTGGTTATTGACATCAGAGAGGTACACAACCAAGCCAGGGAAAGTCCGCTTTAATGAGGGCCATGGAAGGACACGGCTTGTCATGGAGCGGACTTTTGGGCTCCTGAAGGCAAGATTCCATAGCACTGATAAGTTTTGTGGAGCCCTTCTCTACTCACCTGCCAAAGTGTGTCAGATCATTGTGGCCTGCTGCGTGCTCCACAACCTCGCCCTGAGGCATCAGATCCTATACCTCTTAGATGAGGAGGAGCCAGCAGTTCCACTGGGTGAGAATGCAGAAATGCCAAGTGAGAATGACAGAGATGAGGATGAAGGTGGAGACATCCAGGCAGATCTCATCAATCAGTACTTTACCTGACTGTAAGTATGTGATGTTCTGTAATTTGTCTGACTCAGTGGGGTATTGGGGGGTTAGGGATGTTTGAGAAGGGTCTTTGTATAGCCATCAGACATTATTCATTGCTTTGCAAAACAGCTCAGGCTTTCAAGCAAAATAGTACATGGAGTTGTGATTATCAAGATGAGCTCCTTTGTCAGTGTTTGTCACAATGCACAATCTAAGTTACCATTGTATTTGGGACATGTATTCCCAGGTCTTGTTTACCGGTACCTCCCTAAACTCCTTGTGCAACATTTGTACTTCCTGGATCTCTTCACAATGCTATCCTCATGTGGACATTTCTGAATTGTGTCCCTGGCATGTGGGTTTAGCTGATCAGACATGTGAAGTGGACAGGGATTGATCCAGGTACTGTATGACATTATTTTGGTGGTGTATGAGTCCTTTGCATAGGCTGTCAGGACAGTGGGATAGCAGTGTTCTGTTCTACACAATAGACCTGTTAGCAATGTTATCCGGGACTAATGGTGCCATGTGTGTGATCGTGTGTCTATGACACGTCTTCCTGTCAATCCATTCACTCAACCTTATCATTGTTTTGATAATGGGAGTGTTAGAAATTGGGTTTTTGGTTGGCTGTCAGGTTACCCCCTGTCCAAGCAAAAGCCCTCACTCTAGTCAGGGTAAGTCACACACAATCCAAGATTATCCTGTGTCCACCCTCTGGTAGCTTGGCAGAAGCAGTCAAGCTTAACTTGAAAGGCAATGTGTAAAGTATTTGTGCAATAAATCATACGATACTACCATATAGCACCACAAAAATACACCACACAGTGTTTAGAAAAATATATAATATTTATCAGGATAATTGTAGGTCAAAACGAATAAAGTTGCAATGTGAATTTGTAGAGATATCACTGAAAAGTGATATAAAGGGGGTCATTCTGACCTCAGCGGTAAAAGGCTCTTACCGCCGGTCAGAAGACCGCCATTCTACCGCTGCGGCCGCGGTAAACCGCCACGGTCATTCTGACCCACAACTGCCAAGCCGCCAAAAACCCGACATCCACGGAAGGCCGCCTCATCAGCGGTCAGCGATAAACTGGAGATGACCAAACCTCCACCGTCACGCCAACACAAACACGCCCATGCCATTACGACCCACGAATCCACGGTCTTTCAACCGCGGTATTCCATTGGCGGTACACACCGCTGCGCTCAAAATACACACCCAGCTCCAAAACACAGCCACATTGGACAATTTGAAATACACACACCTGATACACATACAAACACCACTCCCACACATCCAATCAACTATAAAACACACACCCACATCACCCACAAACCCCCACTACTAGAAATTCGGAGAGAAGGCGAGAGAGAGAGAGAGAGAGCACAGCTATCGAAAACCCCAACACACACAGGAACACAACATCATCACCCACACTACATCCACGCACAAAACACCACACACCACCACACACACCACACCACACTCATCACCACAAACACCACCCCACACCACCCCATGGCACCCCAAAGACACCCCAGGTTCTCGGACCAAGAACTCAGGGTCATGGTGGAGGAAATAATTAGGGTAGAGCCCCAGCTATTCGGCACACAGGTGCAGCACACCACCATTGCCAGGAAGGCGGAGCTATGGCAAAGGATCGTCGACAGGGTCAGCGCTGTGGGACAGCATCCCAGAAACCGGGAAGACATCCGAAAGCGCTGGAACGACCTACGGGGGAAGGTGCGGTCGATGGTGTCAAGACACAACATCGCTGTGCAGAAGACTGGCGGCGGACCCCCACCCACTCCACCCGAATTCACAGCATGGTCTTGAACATCCTGCATCCTGAGGGCCTCGCTGGAGTAGGCGGAGGAATGGACTCTGGTAAGTCTAATCTCAACTACCTTAACCCCCCCAACCACCAGCATGCCAACCCACACCCCCACCCCCACCCTCACCCCCAACCCCCCAGCACACATCCTCCCTGCCAATGTCTCGCCAGCACAACCCACCCAACACAACACCAATCCCTGAATGCCAACACAAACCATGGACACCCATCACCTAAGCATGACCACTGCACATACCCATCCCCCCCCAAACCACCCTCACAACTCCTCCCACAAGGGAATGCCAGCACTGGGGGACAAGGGCACCCCCAAATCATACGCCATGGCACACACAGAAGCAATAACCATACTCTTTTACCCCTGCAGGGCCCGAACGCCAACACACCGGCCAGGAGGGTCCAGATTTGTCCATCCCGCCCCCAGAACAGGCCCCCAGTGATGACAGCAGCTCTGTCGACCTAGAACCTGATGACCAGCCCGGACCATCGGGGACCTCTGGACAGTCGGTTCCCCACACACAGACACAGGCCACAGCAGACCCAACCCCCTCTGGGAATACCAGCACAGCTCCCACCCAGCGGGCCCATGCCTCTGTCTCCAGGACGCGTCAATCAGCGGTGTGTCCGCCACTACAGGGCACCCAGGCTGACCCACCACCCCAACAACAACAGGGACCTGGGGGCAGTGGTAGTGGGCACACCGTCCAGGGGACAGATGCCCGGGGAAACAGGGGAACTGGGAGGGCTGCTGTGCGAGAGGGGGTGGACCGGCCCAGGGAACCCACTCTCCAAGAGGCCCTCACCACCATCATGGGAGCATACCACCACTCCCAGGAGACGATGGCGACGGTACTGGCCAGGTTCCAGGAGATCCAGGCACAGCAAGAGGAACGGTACATGGGGTTCCGAGACGAACTCAGGAACATCGGTTCCGCAATGGGGACCATCGTCCTGGCCCTCAACCAGATAGTCACCACATTGCGGGACCATGTGGCACCCCAAAGGGCCCCTCTCACTAGCCCGGACCACGAACAGCCTACCACCTCCGCCGGCACAAGAAGACAGAGTAGGATGCCAAGACCCCCGCCAGCATAAGATACCCCCTGATGTCATCCCACTGTCCCACATTGTCACCCTGTCCAGTCTTGAACTGCCCCTGCTCCATCCTTCCACAGGCATATGGACAATGCACCTGTGCGACTGAGAACTGGACTCTGCCATGGACATTACTCCACCCCCAAAGCAAAATACAAACGCTGTGGGATAGCGTAACTGGATGGACGGAATGCGGAACCAATCAAACATTCACCCCCAGTCACAGATCTGGGTTTAATCCATCCATTATTTTGCTCACCATGCCACCCCAGTTTGAACCCAGCCATATGCAAATCAGTCTTGACCCTGTTCCTCATGGGAACAGTCCAGCCCGAACTGCCAGGCCAGGTTCTCCCTGGACCGGAAACAAGCACCCCCACCCATCACCGTTTCACTATCATGGACCCATATGCAGCACTTAAAATAAATCACAATTCCACTTAAAAAATCAGGAGTCTGCTTGTATTCTTTACAAATGTATTACACATAACGGTGCAATAATGTTCAGTCACATTGTGATGACAACATACCAATGTCTATAAGCATTAGTCCATGGTCAAACAAACCAGCAGTCACGCTGTGGGTCATACAGCTCTGAAAAGGGAAGGGAAAGTCAAAAATCAGTTAAAAGGAACTGGGGGGAAACACAGAAAGTAGAGATGCAGGAGGGCAGAAGTAAATGTAAAAAGGCGTGGGTGATTCTTACCTGTGTGCTACTGAAAATACTGTTGTATAACTGTGTCCCTGTTGTCCGTGTCGTCCCCGTCGTCTTCCTCCTCTTCACTCTCCACAGGCTCCACAGCTGCTACAACACCACCATCTGGACCATCCTCCTGCAGGAAAGGCACCTGGCGTCGCAATGCAAGATTGTGAAGCATACAGCAGGCCACGATGATATGACACACCTTCTTTGGTGAGTACATTAGGGATCCACCTGTCATATGCAGGCACCTAAACCTGGCCTTCAGGACCCCGAAGGTCCGTTCTATAATCCTCCTAGTTCGCCCATGTGCCTCATTGTAGCGTTCCTCTGCCCTGGTCCGGGGATTCCTCACTGGGGTCAATAGCCAAGGCAGGTTGGGGTAACCAGAGTCACCTATTAGCCACACACGGTGTCTCTGTAGCTGTTCCATCACATAAGGGATGCTGCTATTTCGCATGACATATGCGTCATGCACTGATCCAGGGAAGTTGGCATTTACATGGGAGATGTACTGGTCAGCCAAACAGACCACCTGGACATTCATCGAATGGTAATTTTTTCGATTTCTGTACACCTGCTCATCGTCTTTTGGGGGTACTAAAGCCACATGGGTCCCATCAATGGCAATGTTGGGGATATGTCCAAGGGCATATAAATCACCCTTCACAGTGGCCAAATCACCCTCCTCAGGGAAAACAATGTATCTCCGCATGTATTTCATCAGGGCAGACAACACTCTGGACAAAACCTTAGAAAACATAGGCTGAGACATACCTGATGACATGGCCACTGTTGTCTGAAAAGACCCACTTGCCAAAAAATGGAGTACTGACAGAACCTGCACCAGAGGGGGAATCCCTATGGGTTGGCGGATGGGGGACATCAGGTCAGGCTCCAGCTGGGCACACAGTTCATGTATAGTGGCTCGGTCAAGTCGGTATCGAAGTATAATATGTCGTTCTTCCATTGTCGACAGGTCCACCAGCGGTCGGTACACAGGAGGATTCATCCTTCTCCTCGCAAGTCCCAGCGGACGGTGCCTAGGAAGGACAACATGGAGCACAGAGTCAAGCAACCCACAGGTACGTTCACACAGCTTGCACAGTACACGAATCGCTATGCATTGAAAGGCTTGTATGAGTGGCAATGCAAGGCCCAAGGCCTGTGTGACGCAGTAGCAATTAAGCCATGTGGGCCCTTGTAATGGCGGCTGCCTGACCTGAGAAGTGTGACAGTGGGATATGAGGTCAACGCGCTGGCGTGGCACACCGTGGCGGTAGGCGGTCAAAGACCGCAGTGCGAAGGCGCATTGGTTAACATTGAACCCTATGGGTCTCAGGAGCCAATGACGATGTGCGCCGGCGGTCGCAGTACGCACTGCGGCGGTACGCACCGCCGCGGGCGTGACCGCCATTTTCTATCTGCTTAACCACTCGAGACCTGACCATCCACAGGAGAGGACCTATACTGCAAGTGCTGCTGTGACCTCGGTCTGGAAGAGACAATGGCTGCTGCGACTGGGGAAAGGGCCCCTGCCTTCACTTCAGAAGAGTTGGAGAAACTTGTGGATGGGGTCCTGCCCCAGTATGCGCTACTCTACGGTCCTCCAGACCAACAGGTAAGTACACTGGGTGCACGTTGAATGGGCTATGCCTGGGTTGTGTATGGTGGATGTAAGATGGTGGGGTGGGGAGCGAATGAGGAGTGCAAGGCACGACAGATGAGAGCATGTGCCACATGGCAGGGTTGGGAAGGGGGGGGCAATCACATCTAATATGCAGAAAAATGATGAAAATTCCTTTCCCACCCTGTACATGTCAAATAGGTCAGCGCCCATCAGAAAGTCGACATTTGGCGTGCCATCGCCAAGGAAGTCCGGGCCCTGGGGGTCCACAACAGACGGGGCACCCACTGCCGAAAGAGGTGGGAGGACATCCGCTGCGGGACCAGGAAGACCGCCGAGTCACTGCTGGGGATGGCCTCCCAACGTAGGAGGGGTGCCAGTCGTACCTTGACCCCCCTGATGTCCCGGATCCTGGCGGTGGCCTACCCCGATTTGGATGGGCACGTGAGGACATCACAGCAGACACAAGGGGGTGAGTACCAGCACATTCTGCTATCTTTACACGCATTGGAGGCGTCTGGGTGGGGGAGGAGTGCTGTGGGTGACATTAGGCCAGGGCGCTTTCTGTAGTGTAGTCCCCTCCTTTAGGCATGGCCCTGTGCCCCCGCCCCCCACCTCTGTAGGGTGCCAAGTACAGCAATCCATGGTCCAGCATCACCCATGTGCGCATTTGTTGTCCATAGACCTGTTGGCCTAGTCACAAGTACTGAGTAGTGTACCCCGATTGCGCGGCGTAGTGCATGAGGCTCCTGTGTCTGTCCTCTCCGCCAACGGTGTTGACAATGCATGCACTCAACCTGTTTTTATTTCTCCCCCCACCCTTTTTCTTTATCTTCTTGTGCATGTGTGCATTAGCATCATCAGGCAGCGGAGAATTGGCATCGGAGCACGAGGGAGCTGCAACTCACAAGGCCCCGGTGGGCCATGGTACAGACACCGAGGTCACCAGTGATACGGAGGGTGAGGGGAGCACCACAACGGGGACCCGTGGTGACACCAGCGACACCGACACGTCCTCGGAAGGGAGCTCCCTAGCGGTGACGGCAACATCCGGGCCCCCCGCCTCTACAGGTACAGCCGCCACCCAGCGCACCAGCTCCGCCCTCCCAGCAGCCCCTCAGCCTTCGCTCCGTGCCCGCTCGTCCAAGAAGGCGGGCATCTCCTTCGCCCCAGGCACCTCAGGCCCTGCCCCTGTTACCCCTGCTGCCCTCAGTGAGGAGGTCATTGACCTCCTACAGACCATCATTGTTGGGCAGTCTACCCTTCTGAATGCCATCCAGGGGGTAGAGAGGGAGGTGCATCGGAGCAATGCATACCTGGAGGGCATTCATTCGGGTCAGGCTGCCCATCAACGATCGTTCAATGCTCTGGCCTCAGCACTGACGGCAGCCATTGTCCCTGTTTCCAGCCTCCCTCTTCTAACTGCCTCCACCCTGTCTCTGTCTCCTGTTCCTCAGCCTATCCCATCCACACCATCAGACCAGCCTGCACACACCTCAACACCCAAGGGCAGCCCATCCAGACATAAGCACCACAGATCACACAAGCATTCACCCAAGCAACACCCAGATGCAGACATGGCAACAGTCACTACCACCTCTGTGTCCCCCTCCTCCTCGTCTCCCTCCTCCCTCCCTGTGACGTCTCCACTCACACCTGCATGCACACCACAATCAGCCAGTACTTCCATCACCAGCACACCCTCCAGTACAGTCCGCACACGTGCAGTCACCACCCCCACTGCCATTTACACGTCCCCTGTGTCCTCTCCCACTGTGTCTGTCACCCCCTCTTCCAAGACACACAAACGCAGGTAGCCACCCACCCAACAGCCAACCACCTCACGACAGCCTACGTCACAAGCACCTGCACCCAAAGACAGCACACCTGATTCTCCTACAACCACATCCTCTTCCTCCACTCCCATACCCACTACACCTACCCTTTACATTGGTCCTAAAAAACTTTACCTCTCCAAACTTAACCTCTTTGCCCCACCTGACCCACCCCCTCCATCTGCTAAGAGTCCCAAGAGCACCTCAGCCACCACCAGCCCTGCTTCAAGTGTCACCATTGTGCACGGGTTTTGGAGTCCACCCTTTCCCAGCACTGATACATCGGCCAGCAGCAAGGGGACAGCCAGCCCCCCCTGGAAAGAGGACCCGTAAAATCAAGGGCCGCCGTGAGAAGACTGACACGGCTGCCCCCAAGGAGCAAAGTCCTGGGCCGTCACCTGCCACAACATCCAGGGGAGGCAAGGGCCAGAGAGCCTCATCGAAGGAGGGCAAGGGCAGCAGGGCGGAGAAGTCAGCCAGCAGGGGCGTGGACCAGGAGGGCCCCACAAGCCCCATCCCGGGTGTGAGGGAGGACACCCACGGGCCCAGGACTCCGTCACCGAAGGGTCCAGCAAATGCACGGTCGGAGGGCGACTAAGCAGGGAGTCCTGGCCAGGTCTGGCTCCCTTGAATGACTGGACAAGCACCGCTGAAGAGGGCCCCGCCATGAAGAAAGGCACCGCTGAAGAGGGCCCCGCCGTGAAGAAAGGCACCGCTGAAGAGGGCCCCACCGTGAAGAAAGGCACCGCTGAAGGGGGCCCCGCCGTGCAGAAAGGCACCGCTGAAGAGGGCCCCGCCGTGAAGAAAGGCACCGCTGAAGAGGGCCCGCCGTGCAGAAAGGCACCGCTGAAGAGGGCCCCGCCGTGAAGAAAGGCACCGCTGAAGAGGGCCCCGCCGTGAAGAAAGGCACCGCTGAAGAGGGCCCCGCCGTGAAGAAAGGCACCGCTGAAGAGGGCCCCGCTGTGCAGAAAGGCACTGCTCAAGAGGGCCCCGCCGTGAAGAAAGGCACCGCTCCGCTGGGCCCTTCCTGTCAAGCACCGCTCCGCTGGGCCCTTCCTGTCAAGCACCGCTCCGCTGGGCCCCGCCGTCTCAAGCACCGCTCCGCTGGGCCCTTCCTGTCAAGCACCGCTCCGCTGGGCCCTTCCTGTCAAGCACCGCTCCGCTGGGCCCTTCCTGTCAAGCACCGCTCCGCTGGGCCCTTCCTGTCAAGCACAGCTCCGCTGGGCCCTTCCTGTCAAGCACCGGTCCACTGGGCCCCGCCGTCTCAAGCACCGCTCCGCTGGGCCCTTCCTGTCAAGCACCGCTCCGCTGGGCCCTTCCTGTCAAGCACCGCTCCGCTGGGCCCCGCCGTCTCAAGCACCACTCCGCTGGGCCCTTCCTGTCAAGCACCGCTCCGCTGGGCCCCGCCGTCTCAAGCACCGTTCCGCTGGGCCCTTCCTGTCATGCACCGCTGGCCCATTGACAGTGCCGGTTCTGTGTCGAGCTAGTGTTCACGCTGCACTCGGGGCACCCTGCCTCCTCCATGACCAGTGGAGTCTGTAATCCACCTGATGGACTGTGGCTTTGAACTCCCCAGGATGGGACAGTGGGCATGGTGGCCCCTTCGTGGTTCTGGTGTCGTGGACCCCTGTGGCTGAGGTGCCCCCCCTTCCCTTCCCCCTGAGGTGCCTGTAGTTTTGTCATCTGATGCCCCAGCAGTGTTCTCTCCAACGGACTCAGGTCTCCTGTGTGGGCTTTGCCCATGTGTTTGATACACATTGGCCCACGGACTGTGGATATTTGACACAGTGAGCAGGACTTATTGACTTTGTACATAGCTTTCGCACTGTTCATGATTTTTGCTTTGATATTTCATAACGATAATTTTCCATGACTTCAATGAACCTAATTTTACATAAATTTACTTAAAAATTTTATTATGTCTTTGCATTTTTTAGGGGGAGTTGGGGGGAGTCACTCAGTTGTTGCTCTGCATTGGTATGTTGATAGTTGGGGGGGGGCGTATGTGTGTGCCCGTAACCTTTCGTCCTCCCCCCTCCCCTGTGTCGTAGGTGCAGTACTCACCGTTGTCTTCTGCGCCGGAGTTCGTACTCGTGGTAGATGAGCAGGTAGACAAGAGCTGGTAGGATGTTTAATTCGGGTTCCATGCTGTCCTCCGTCCTCGTGGAGTGTATAGAGGTGAGCGTTTTCCCGTTCGTAGTCTGTTTCCGCTGTGTTTTTATCGGCGGGGCTCCCACCCCGGAAAAGGTGGCGGATTGGTGAGTTGTGATACTGTGGGCGGTACATTGTCTGCCGCCTGCCTGTTGGCGGTGACCGCCGCGCTGTTTGTCTGTCCCGCCGTGGCAGTCGGAGTGTTAAAGTGGCGGGCTGTGTTGGCGGTTCCCGCCAGGGTCAGAATTCCATTTTTTGGACCGCCAGCCTGTTGGCGGGTTGGCCGCCGCTTTATCACCGACCGCCAGGGTTGGAATGACCCCAAAGTGTCTTAAGTCTTTAAAAAGCAAACAAAGTCTCTTTCAAGCACAAAGTACCTGGTTTGGAGTGGAAAATCTCCTCAGAGGGCCACAGAAGAGATACGTGGAAAAAGGGTGTGTGCGTCGATTTCTCCCCAGCACACACGGACTCGCGTCGTTATTTTTCACGCGGGGAAGTCGTGCGTCGTTTTCCGGCGCGCGGACAGTCTCTTTCTGTGGATCGCGGGGATTACCAGATGTCCCGGGTCTGTGCGGGGATTTTCCTGCTTGTTTTCCGGCTTAGCGTCGTTCTGCGGGGCTGCGCGTAGAAATTTCGATCTAACGGCAGGCGTCGCGTCGATTTCTCCTCTGGAGGTCGGGCGGCGTTGTCCTTGCGAAGGCGTCGCGTCGATCAGCGTCGGTGTGCGGCGTTTTTCTCGCCGTGGAACAAGCTGTGCGTCGAAAATTTCGGCGCACGGAGCGTCTAAGTGAAAAAGAGAAGTCTTTTTGGTCCTGAGACTTCAGGGAACAGGAGGCAAGCTCTATCAAAGCCCTTGGAGAGCACTTTCACAGCCAGACAAGAGTTCAGCAAGGCAGCAGGCCAACAGCAAGGCAGCAGTCCTTTGTAGAAAGCAGACAGGTGAGTCCTTTGAGCAGCCAGGCAGTTCTTCTTGGCAGGGTGTAGTTTCTGGTTCAGGTTTCTTCTCCAGCAAGTATCTGATGAGGTAGGGCAGAGGCCCTGTTTTATACCCAAATGTGCCTTTCAAGTGGGGGAGACTTCAAAGAGTGGCTAAGAAGTGCTCCAGGTCCCCTTTCAGTTCAATCCTGTCTGCCAGGGTCCCAGTAGGGGGTGTGGCAGTCCTTTGTGTGAGAGCAGGCCCTCCACCCTCCCAGCCCAGGAAGACCCATTCAAAATGCAGATGTATGCAAGTGAGGCTGAGTTCCCTGTGTTTGGGGTGTGTCTGAGTGAATGCACAAGGAGCTGTCAACTAAGCCCAGCCAGACGTGGATTGTAAGGCACAGAAAGATTTAAGTGCAAAGAAATGCTCACTTTCTAAAAGTGGCATTTCTAGAATAGTAATATTAAATCCAACTTCACCAGTCAGCAGGATTTTATATTACCATTCTGGCCATACTAAATATGACCTTCCTACTCCTTTCAGATCAGCAGCTACCACTTCAATACTGTATGAGGGCAGCCCCAATATTAGCCTATGAAGGGAGCAGGCCTCACAGTAGTGCAAAAACGAATTTAGGAGTTTTACACTACCAGGACATGTAAACTACACAGGTACATGTCCTGCCTTTCATCCACACAGCACCCTGCTCTAGGGGTTACCTAGGGCAAGCATTAGAGGTGACTTATATGTGGAGAAAGGGGAGGTTTAGACTTGGCAAGTACTTTTAAATGCCAAGTCGAGGTGACAGTGAAACTGCACACACAGGCCTTGCAATGGCAGGCCTGAGACAAGGGAAAGGGGCTACTTAAGTGAGTGGCACAACCAGTGCTGCAGGCCCACTAGTAGCATTTAATCTACCGGCCCTATGCACATAGAGTGCACATTACTAGGGGCTTATAAGTAAATTAATAGTCCAATCAGGTATGATTCAAGGTTACCATGTTTTAAGGGAGAGAGCATATGCACTTTAGCACTGGTTAGCAGTGGTAAAGTGCGCAGAGTCTAAAAGCCAGCAAAAACAGTGTCCAAAAAGTGGAGGGAGGCAGGCTAAAAGTTAGGGGTGACCACCCTAAGGCTGTCAGGTCTAACAGGGAGTATCTTAATTGTATGTAGCTGTCACTGTGTTTTATCATTGCAGGCCACTGTGTGTCAAGACTGACATAGGTGAGTAGCATACCTACAGATACCCGAGCATGGTAAGTGGAAGGTTCCCTGACTGGGGACATCTGTACTGACATCTGTCTGTATTATGGGGTAGGTTCATTTGGTAGGTATGGTATGGGTATGTGATAAGGGTTTAGCTGATGATAAACTGCACCAACCGGTTTGCCTATTAGGATACCCAAAGGAAAACTGTCCCTTACTTCAGTGGTCTGTGGGATGTTAGTTACTGACACTTATGCTGAAGTACAAAGTTGAACTGTGTGATCATTGGTATGTGGCCAGCCTATGTGCAGCACAGTGCTATAAACGGGGATTGATGAGTGTCCACTTGTATCATTGTGTATGCACTGAATCCAGAATCAAAAGTACATCTGACCTGTACTTTCCCACATTTCCTACATTTGAGTATATCATGTGCATCCAAGATATTTCACAGTCAGCTATTCAACACAGATTAAATATGACTCTAAAACATATATTGTGGTTTAGGTGTGTTTATTTACATGTGCACAGGAAAATAAAATGAATGGTATCATAGCAATCAAGTGCAAACATTGAAGGGTGGATGTTACGTTCAGGGTAGCTGCTACAACATTTGGAGTCTTAAGTCCAGTGTTCTACTATCCTTGAAAATGTACAGTGGTCATATCAGAGTCAACAGGGTGTATCAATGGCACAGTGGGAACCAGTCATTAGAGGATCACTTCCTGGCAGTGGTTGTAGTTTTGGCATCTGCACCTCCTGGTTGTTTAAGTGGACGCCCACGTTTGAAGGGGGTTCTTGAGTTACATAGGCTGGGGTGTCTGAGGCATGCCATCCCCTGGCAGAGCCTTAATTTCACTGACTGCCACAGATGTAGAAAGGGCTGATGCTACATGGCCAATGGAAAGGGTCTGGTGAGGTGGACATACACTGCATAAGGTGGTGTTAATGTCTCTCAGAACCCCTGTTAGGGAGACCATGTTGGCATTTAGGGCCTCCTACTGTTGCATGATTTCCTGGTCGTTGTCCCTCTGCAGCTACTTGCTGTCCCTTATCATGCCAAGTACCTGGCCCACAATGCCTTGGGACTTTTGGTAAGCTCCTAAGACTTGGGAGATGGTGTCCTGACCAGTTGTATCCCTAGCAGCCTCAAGCCGTCGGCCCACACCATCCCTTTCACGGACCCTACCCCCATGTGCATGCACCCTTGGCACAGTTTGCCTACTGCCACTGGTGCCAGGTCCTTCATTGTCAGTGTTTTTGAGTTGTGACCCTGGTACCTGTACTGGGGGAGACATGATGGTTGTAACTTTCCTTGGGACACAGATGTAGATGCAACAGGGCTGCGAGTAGTCAATGTGGGAATGGTGAGGCTGACAGTTGTAGACTGACCAGGTAGCCCAGATGGTCCAGAGTTCTCCTCATTGTCCACACATCCAGGAGTGCTCTCCTCACTGAGGGCTTCATCCATTGGGGAAGTGGCTGTCTCAGGTGTCGTCTCGATGGTCCCAATGGCAAGTATACCTGTTGAAGAAGTGGAACATACAGTTACAGATTGTTATGCAACATGGGCTATCCAAATTTGAAAGGTAGATTTGCTCTGAGCCATATAGAAATAGGCTTTGCTAGATCCCCTCATTTGACTGTTCTGCCTTTGTTAATGGAGGAAAAGGGCCTGCTGGGAGTTGTAGTGCTGACAGTCCCTGTACCACCCATGCCTTACTCAGATACTGTGCCCCCAGGGGAGTTTAGTTGACATGTGGGATGCCAGACATGGGTATTCGGACAGTTGGACTTAGGGGTGGTGTGTGGGTTGGCTGTTAAGATGTCAAAAGGTAATCAGTGAGCATGCAAAACAGAACTTTTGGGTGACATTATTGGTGTTGTGACTTACCTGACTCCACTCCCCCAAGTATTCCTGTCAAGCCCTCAGGATACAGGATGGCTAAGACCTTCTCCTTCCATGATGTGCTTGTTGGGGTAGGAGGTGGGGGACTGCCAGCTGGTGCCTGGGTGCCATGGAACGGACCGAGGTTGTTCCACCTCTTCCTGATGTCCTTCCTTGTGCATTGATAGCTGCCTACAGAATTCACCTTGTAGACTATTCTTTGCCACATCTCCATTTTTCTGGCGATAGTAGTTTGCTAGGATTGTGCTCTAAATAGGTGTGGCTCTACTCTGATTATTTTGTCGACCATGACCCTCAACTCGTCATCAGTGAAACAGGCATGTTTTTGTGGTGACATGGTGATGGCCGATGACATGTAAATGTGATGTAGACAGGTGATGAGGTGTGGGTGTTGTTTTGTGAGGGGGTGACGGTTGGTATCTGATGTGTAGGTTACGATTTTGTGTATTGGGTGTGTTGTGCAGGTGTGGGATGAGTGGTATTTGAAGGGTGGAGGGGTGCCTAATCCATGGCTATGTGTGAGCTCTGTCTTGCTGTGAGTGGCGTTTTGGTTGCAAAGGATTGTGGTGGGTGAAGGGGTGTTTTTTATAGTGCAGTTTATAGGTGTGTTGGGTGTGTGGATGTATGTCTGCTATATAGAATTCAAACTATCCAATGTGGTGTTGTGTATTACTGTGGTGACTGCCACGTTTCGCACTGCAATTGGTTTACAGCCATTGTGATTTGTGAGTTGTAATAGGTTTGGTGGATGTTTGATGGGCTGGCGGTGCTGGAGGTTACACAGCCTCTTTCCCACCTTTTACAGTCCTGGCAATGTCAGTGTTTTGGCTGTCTTTTGGCGGTCCTGGCTGTGTAACTCATAATACAATGTTCTGTATGTCGGCCAACATGGCGGTCTTTAGGCAGCCGCCACCATGGTGTTCTGGCTGTCAGACTGCCAAACTCGTAAGGAGGCCCTTAATTTCTCAACAGACAAATACCTGCACTGAAAGACAAAGAGGCGCACAGATGCTGCAGGTACGGTAGTAATGAGATCCAATGTTAGCAAATGTGTAAGAGATAATAATTTTAAGTTAGGAAAAGAAACAGTATGTGGTGGCTCATAAGATAGATTGATAACTTAATATTGATTACTAGACAGACATTTGCACACTACTATATAGGTAATAGAAGGCAATTTTTAAACTGCAAACCTATCCTCTTGGCCATGAGCTATAAATGAGAACCTGATTCTCAACAGTAAATAATACGGTAGCATGTAAATTAAAACCACCCTGCACATCAAACATGGTTATTAATTAATTTCAATTAATGTCATCACCAGCATTCTGGGATTTGCTGTCATAGTCAACATGCCTAAACCATGATGACTTTAACACTATGGTTGAAATGTATTTTATATTGCATTATAATTGCCTAAGGCAGGATATTCCATTTAAGATCTGTCGAATTAATATTTTATTCACTAAGCAAGGAAGTCATTTGATTCCAAAACAACATTCTTTACTGACAGTGTCTGTGAATCTTCAATAAACCATATATGCAGCTCCGAAAGCCTTGGGCAAAAAAATAATGAAAATATCAAACATGACATTGAGTAATCCCAATTTAGATGACTATTTTAATTAAGAATGAGCAGGTTCTGAAATGCAAAAAATGCAAGTAAATCACACCTGAGGCATTTAATTAAATTGATTTCTAGACATCTAACCAATGGAGTTCCAGTAAGAACACAGAATACATCATGCCTGTGCTGACCTGATGCTTGTAAAAAGTAAATACTCATTTTTTTCAGTAGAACATTAAGTTCTAACCGGGAGACAGGGTTTCTGACCCTTTTAAATGAACTGTATACCTCTGTGAGTATCCTGAAAATTTGACTAGAATCCGGTCTCATGGACCAATGCTATACTCGACTGATCCAGTGACTTTTGACTGCTCATCTTTTTTTCCTGCCCCACGCAGGAATTCATAGCTGATTTATACCAGTGTAGATGAAATGCACTTTAGACTGACACCAGTAAGATGATCTACAAACAAAATATTAATTGGTGTCCAGTGTTTTGAGTTACATCTCAATCTCAATCAACACTTGAAAGCACCACCTATTCAGAGATACAGTACAGTGGGTGCCGTACCATTGCTGCAACCTATTCAGAGCTACCGGGGTAAAGGGACAACCTCTGAAAAAGGAAAAATTATCTTTCTTGATGAAGATGAAGATTAACTGATTATGCTGAAGCATGTGAGCAAATAGCGACGTCGGCGTCCGACAATTTAATGGGTGTCCAAGGCACATAGATGCATGATAGACAATTAAATGCTCTAAGATGCAGGTACCTGCATGACAGAGGGGAATGGGGTCCATGGGGCCAACAGTGGTGTTGGAAAGGGGCGGTACGACTCTCCTCTTTTTTAAAAAGAAGGCCTGGGGGATGGCCACTGGAGTCCTCCGCCCTCCACTTTTTTATAAACAAAAAGCTCCAGGGAATGGGGTTGCCAGGGCCAATATTAGCTTGGGGGAGTGAGGGAGCATGGGGGATAGGCTTCCTGCAGGGTGCTGGATGCAGGGGCTGGCTGTCCGCAGGAGTTTTTCACCATATTATAATGTCACTTTAAACTTTCTTTGTTTCAGTGAATTTTTATGTTTTTTTAACATAAAGTAACATTTTATTACCATATGTAAAGCTAACGCCCGCCAAAGGGTTTTTGTGGAGGAGTGTTCCTTAGCTGCAAAAGATTGACTGTTTGGCCTGGCCACTGACCAGGCCCTGCGGCCAATGCACTGCCGCGTACGGTGGGTGGTTTCTTAAAATTGTTAATGGATTAATTCTTTAATTTTATTATTTAATTAAATGAATGTTTATTTTTTGTTATTTGTTTTTATTGTTTAATTAGTTTTTTTACAATAGATTTTTTAGGTCAAAAGTAAGCATACAACCTCTTGTATACTTTTAAATATACTTCTTCTGCAGGCTTCCAGCTATTTCATTTGTTAGTTTTGGTGTCATTTGAAAATCCTTGCTTGCTAGTGGTCAGTCATGCCTCTTTGTCTCTTTGTCCCTCCTTCTGTGTGTGAGCAGGGCCAACTACTGTATAATTCAGCTTTGTCCTGTTTATCTGGTCAGTAGGGGTCTTTTTTTAACTTTGTTTCCTGCTCGTGTTCAGGAAAATTTCCCTTTTTATTTGCAGAGCATTCTTGCTCTGAGATTAGCTGTAAACAAGGCTATAAATCAGACTGTTATCTTGGTCACATTTGATTTGTCTGCCTGTGGGCCTTGGTGCTCAGAGTAAGAGAGGATTGCTTGTAATTGCTTAAAGCCTAGCCCCCCCCCCGGGCTTCTTACATCAGGGTCAGAAACGAAATTAGCAGTGTTATTTGCACACCACAAAATTGTTTTCATGAACTTTGAAATAAACTGTGACTGCTTCACATTTCCTGTTTTCTTAGTCAGATATGCCTGACTTTTCCTAATTAAGCAATTCAGTGGTGTTGTAAATTAACCTGCTACCCCCACTTTTGTTCCAACAAGCATACAGGAACGTTCCCCAAACAGAGGCCCCGTCCCAAGATGTAACCTGATGTCACCTAGGAAACCTTTGTATGGTGTCCCTGCTCTTTCAGCTCTGCTACCTACATGCATCTCAGCCAGAGCACCTCCTTCCAAGCACTCAGTGTCCACTGCTGTTCCAGATCTACCAGGGCTCCACAATCCTTAGAGACAGTGCCCACTTCTCCTCCATACTGGGATCCCACTCACAGCTCCATCAGTGCACCTCAGATCACACACTCCAAGCCTTCAGCTGTGCCCATGCCAGAACCCCACACACGCTGTCTGCCAGAGCACTTCAGTTCTTACAGTCAGTACAGTCTGCTGTTCCAGTACTGGGACCTCGGACGCAGCTCCATCAGTGCACCTCAGTTCACACACTCCAAGCCCTCAGCTGTGCCCATGCCAGAATCCCACACGCGCTGTGTGCCAGAGCACCTCAGATCCTACAGGCAGTACACTCTGCTGTTCCAGTACATGGACCTCGGGTGCAGCTTTATCAATGCTCCTCAGTTCAAACACTCCAAGCCCTCAGCTGTGCCACAACCCCACACATGCTGTCTGTCAGAGCACCCCAGTTCTTTCAGTCAGTGCACGCTGCTGTTCCAGTACTGGGACCTCGCGCACAGCTCCATCAGTGCACCTCAGGTCTAACATCCAGTGCCACTGTTGATGGGAGCCACAGCAGCTCTGCCAGAATCCATCAGTTCTAACATTCAGTGCACTTTTTTCTCAGTACGTAGGCTCACACACATGCCCTTCAGGACTCCCCGCTTCTGTGTTTCAGAGGCAATGCCACTCTGATGCTGGTCCTCACTCTCAGCTTCACCAGGGCACCTCCAGGCTAACACTCTGCAACAAAGCTATGTCAATACTAAGTTCCACACATAGCTCCATTAACATATCTCATTTCTAACCTTGTGTGCCCGTTACTGTTCCAGTACAGAAGGCCACATACAAGCACTGAGCTGGGACACAGCTCTCTCTATACCCCCAATCCTGATGTGAAGTGTCCCAATATTGCTGTATTGGGGTTCACATAAAGGGCCAGATGTAGCAAGCCGTTTGCATGTTGCAAACTGCAAAAATCACAGTTTGCGGCATGCAAACAGCCGAACACGATGCACATTCACAAATTGTGAATGCGACTCGCAAATAGGAAGGGGTGTTCCCTTCCTATTTGCGACTCGCATCGCAATTCAGACTTGCTTTGCGACCGCGAATGCGGTTGCAAAGCAACTCGCAGTTACCACTGGTGGTAACTCATTCGCAAAAGGGAAGGGGTCCCATGTGAATGTCGAGAAAAATATTTTTTCAGAGCAGGCAGTGGTCCTATGGACCACTGCCTACTCTGAAAAAATTAAACCAAATGGTTTCGGTATTTTTTTCATTTTGCAACTCGTTTTCCTTTAAGGAAAACGGGCTGCAAAATGAAAAAAAAAAAACAGCTTTATTTAGAAAGCAGTCACAGACATGGAAGTCTGCTAACTTCAGCAGGCCACCATCCCTGTGAGTGCAGGGACTCGCTATGGGGTCGCAAAATGCGACCCACCTCATGTATATTGATGAGGTGGGTCTTTGCGACCCCATAGCGAGTCGCAGAAGGTGTCTGAGACACCATTCTGCTTCCGTTTTTGTGACTTGCAAATTGCGAGTCGCTCAGACTCGCAATTTGCAAGTCTAAAAAACAGATTTTGCTACATCTGGCCCAAAGCTCTGCTGATGCACCTCCTGCTGTTCTTCAGTACCCCCTACTGTCCCACACTCTGACTTCTGTTTGGGGACGTGGGGGAGCCAATTAAATCTATTCTTAGCTGCCTCCTTTACTTGGGAGGGTTTGTTTCACCTATCTCACTCTGTTCTTTCCTTTACTCTGTTTACTCACAATGTTTTGTATTTCCCACACTTTTTTCCAGCTCTTAAAATCCATATGTTAACAGTTTCACTCTGCTCCTCTCCCTTTTTTTTATTTCCCTCTTCCTCTTGCTACCTCCTCTTTCAAACTAACAAAAACATGGTTACTTGGTTCCTTGTTAAGCTCCTCTTTTTTTTCTTCATCATGTGTTTATTCTTTCACTATGTTTTCTCTTCCCTTCATTATTTCTTTGTCTTTTTTATTTGCTCTTACCTTTGACTCGATATGCGTCCTTCCTCTTTTTTTCACATCTTTCTTCCTTCCATATTCTAGTGTTTTTCTTATTTTTATCTGTCAATTCACATTTTCCTATAAATCCCTCTTCTTCCCGTCTGTATGTGGAAGCCACAAGTTACTTGTCGGGACCTGAAGTGTCAAAGTGGTTTTCCATTATGTGCTTGGGAAATGTGTCAGTACATACATGCCCTGGTTCTTTTGCTGTTTGTTTCTCTCACCATCTCTCTTTTTTCTCTAATGTTCATTATTCTCTTTCTTTTCACGCTTATTTCCTTATTTTTTCCTCTTTGTCTTCCATTTGCTAGCTTTCTTCCCTTTTTCTTTTGTCTCACACGTTTGCGCTATTGTTTCTCTTAGGTGAGTTTTCATTTTCTCATTCTTCCTTTCCCTTCTTTCTTTTATTTCTTTGCGACCCCTTCTCTTTCTTCCTTTTGTCTGTTGTATTCCTTTCACTTCTCTTTTTCTGCCTCATCTGCTTTTTCTCCTGGCGCCTAGTTATCAATGGAGCAACAGGTGCAGTGGCACTGAGGCCCAGAGACTTACAGACCTCACTCAACTCTAATTGCTGCTGTATTTTCTTACCGAAATTGCAGTCAACCATTTTCCTTTCTTAGTTCAGGTCCCATGACACCGTTACTACGCCACTTGCCTCTCCATTTTTACTCTCGACTCCCTCTTTCCTTTCACCCTCCATATCCATCCCATATGATATTTTTGTTATGGTGTTTGAAGTATTACAGTCTAATGCCAAAAGTTTATTTCTGATAAAGGTTTACATGATAATTGTGTATGTTTTAAGATAGAGGAAGTAGGAAAATTGAAGTGCTTTAGTTATATGCAGGGCCACTGGAATTATATGGCAGGAAAAGACGAAATTATGAGGCAGGGTTGACCAATGTATGTGGCAAAAAAAAGTCCAGTTATGAATTCACAATGCCAACGGCTCTACCTAAAGAAAATGCAAGCCTATCGCATTGCAAATGCTTGTTTACATTTGTTATCTTTGATATTAATCATGTTTTGTATAATGTAACCAACGTTGTTTTTTTAATATGTTATTTTATTGTCAGGTTGTTGAATTTGGGTAGGGTCAGCAGTGTTTTATAGTATATATATATATAATTTTTAATTGTTAATTACTCGATTAATTGTATTAAGTAATGCATTTATATATATTTATTTTATAATTTTTAAGTTTTTTATCTGTGTTAATATGTTTCTAATAGTTTCAGTTGGTTATCTATGATTCACTCTGATTTTTGTGGGTTGTTGGATTTTTAAGGTGGGTGAGTGATAAGTAGTTTTGAGCAACAAAGTAAAATTATTTGATTTAGGCATTAATTGAATATATTTTTCATCTCAACTTGTAATTTACATATTATACTGTTAATGTTTAAAACAAAATGTTGGGTTTAAAAAATGTTATTAATGTACACATTACTTAAAATGTTGTGTATTTTAAGGATTGTTGGTTGTGTAAGACATAAAAGTTGGATGTATTTTTAACACTTTGTTTTGTTTTTTGTTATTATTATTATTTTATTAAATATTTATATCGATAATTGTGTTCATTACCTTATTTTTTATTTATACATATTTGTAAGTTTAACATATATTTGTAAATATTTTTATAGTAATTTATAATTTAGATACTTACATGTTTTTCTTTAAATATTTTGGCATAGCTGGCAAGGTAACTGTGTGTACAGTTGTTTTAATTTTCAAACACTTTCCCCAGTGTGGCTAAGTTTAGAGTGGGAATATTAACTCTGATTCGCTCATAGCCCAGAGCGCAGCACCTTCCCCAGAGTGGCCAAGATTAAAGTGAACATAGTAAATCTGCCCCCCATGAGTCCAACACTTTTTGTAGTATGGCTAATTTTGGAGAAGGAAGAGTACATCTTCCCCCCCACCCCACAGTCTCCCACTTTTACCAATGTGGCTACATTGGAGGATCAATAGCAAATCACCCTCCACTCCTCACAGAGTCTAATACATTTGTAGTGGGAATAGTAAATCTTATCCCACAGGGTCCAACATGTTTCCCAGTATGGCCACATTTGGAGTAGCATCAGTAAATCTGACGCATTCAGAGTCCAAGTCTTTCTCCAAGTTGATAAAGCCTTAGCTGCTCAGGGGTTAAAGTAATATTTTACAGTACATGTTTTGTGGTTTTCACTTTTTATTTTCTTGAAACAGAAGTCCTTTTTTAAAATTACACTTCTTTTTATAATAAATATAAACAACTTTTAATATGTGTATAACAATTGTTAATACATTGTAACGACTTTTATTAGTATATTTTTGGTATAACACTTTTTACAGCATTTACTTTAGTCATATTTAATACATTTTCATTCAGTGTACATTTTAATGTATTAATACTTACTGTCAAGGTCTATTTAGCAGTATTGATTAAGATATTGTTTACATTTAATTTTCAGAGTATTTTTTAAATGTTATTTGCATTTCGTAAACAATGTTATAAATTAATACATTGTTGTAGAGAGACTTTTTTCACATTTGGGTTTTGCAGCCAACTGTATTCTGTGGTGTCTTTTTTCATTAAACTCTGCCTGTGGTTCCTTGCTGCAGTTTTTGTGGGTTGGATCAGTAGTATGGTTAATTTGGGTAGGTTAAGATAGGTGTAGCTAATTAGGGTTGGAGAAATAAGGTTGGTTAGCTGCATTCTTGTTTTAAGCCTTAATATGTGCTGTCAGTAATGAATATTTGCTTAGGTTTACAAATAGTTAATTCACATAATTTAATACTATGTAACAGGTATTTAATATTTTTGTATGCTTTCTTTTTTTACAGGTTTTTTTGAGGCCATGGTCAGATGACTTTTGAATACTGCTAAAAAAAAAAATCATATAAGGAAAAGATGATGGATTTTTTATCAAACATTTTTTTTAAAAAAATTCCTTGATTTATGAGTGCCCTGAATTGCTTATTCCAAATTTTTGTTAACATTTTCAAAGTTTCAAAAGATCTTTATTCTGCTTTCTTAGGTCAAAAAAGAGCAAAACACAAAAACATGATAAAAACAATACAACAAATTATCAATATAAAATTCCTGCAGATGTCATAAAGTGCACTTTTAAGGAGGTAGCAACATCAACCAGGAAACACAAAGGTTAGCAACTGCTGGGGATAAGTCATTCATATACCTTTTTGCATTAGGCATCTATTAGCCTAAAATAACAATTTAAAAATCATGTATTAAAACCAATAATAAATAACTTTTCTAAAATGCTAAATGTCTACAAAACCAACAATTATTTATAAAATAAAATGTAATGGTCATAATTACATGCCCAAGGAAACTCAAGTTCTTACTACAGATTTAAGAAAGGTACTAACCCAAAAACATATATCAGGGGAGTTCAATAATTGTAGATTTAACAAAGCTCTCTAGTAATGGCTTAAGAAATATCTACGGGAAAAGCTAAAGAAATTACAAAAGAACATAAAATGTGCAGTGATTGTTCACTGATGTTATCACAGTGCAGGCTCGTTATTAAAACATAAAAGCTGCCAGACTGTCCCTGCTCTGAAAAAAGAAGTGATCTCTCCTAGTGGGTAAGATCTAGGGATAGATAGATAACAGGCTCTGTTGATGCCAAGGACCTGCAATAGGTCAACACTGAACATTTAGGTAATTCCATCCTCAACCTTGATTCCTCACTGTAATCTAAGAAAAGGGAATTGATGCTTGTTTTGTTGTCTTTAGTAACACTCTTGGGATATGTAAACAAAGAAGATAAACCCAAGGCATGGAAAGTTTTAGAAATACAGCTTAGCCATGGAATTGAAGACCCCCTTATCCAAGCTGAGGCAATCCAAGATTATATGCCTACATGATGACGCCTCTGGATTTGCCCACACACTAACCCCAAGCTATAGAGGGGCTAGTCTAGATTTAGCTCAGAATGGATTATAAAGTTAGAGGTGAATGGCGGGAGGTACAAAATCCTCCAACATCTGCAGTTTTCCTCTGCTTGGAGAAGAGAGATATTGCCAAGACTCCAAACCCCTACCCCATATGTGGAGGCAGTGAAGTACTGTGCATTATGCTCTTTCATGAAGGGTGAGATGGTCCCTTTTCCAGTGGGGCTCATAAGGTTACACATTGCTCCTGCAAACCTACTAAGCTTAAGGCGGGATCTGTTTAATTGGAAATGCAACATCCCCAACGAGCTAAAAATTACTTCTGATGGATACAACTACCTGTGGATTCCTCACCTTATGAATTCGTCCTTGCGTCAGCATCCGACGGAAAGTCTTCTTCCTAGCTGTTCACGTCGACGAGGGCGTCATAATGGCACAGCTCCATGTGACTCCGTCTGACGTCAACGTGCCAATAAGAGGTCCTCGTCGGCGTCAGTTTTCCTTTTTTCCGTGCCTTCGACGCCAACGGTTTTCTTCCTGGCTCGTTGATAACTGTAGCGCTTTTTGGTGGTTACAATGTCGCCTCCAAAAAAGTCCGGTTTCAAGCCGTGTAGAGAATGCGGGGGTCGGATGTCAGTGACCGACCCCCATTCGGATTGTATTTGGTGCCTTAGTTCGGAGCATGATGTAGAAGGATGCTCTTCGTGCCAGAGCATGAATCCGAAAGCTCTGAAGGAGCGTGAGGTGAAGCTCTTCTTGGCAAAAGCGAAGAAGGGCCATAAGAAGGATTCCTCCCATGCTTCTCCCAAAAGACATAAGAAGCGGCGTCATCATGACTCTCGCGCCATCATGACTCTCGGCGCGGTTCGGAGCGGAGCCGATCGAGGTCTCGATCTTCTCGACGTCAGAAGACATGGGAGATGACCCCCACAGTTACGCCTCAGCCCGAGAGTCCGGAGTTGTCGCCGGCGCCATCCGTATTTGACGTCGTTCAGGGTAGCCCTCAGTTTTCGCCGGCGTCGAGGGAGCCTGATGTACAGCAGACTTCGGCTCAACAGTACCCGGCTTTCCCGGCTCCAGGGACGGATCCAGCTGGCTGCATTTCTGAATGCCATGTATGCCGTGTTCCAATCCATGGCCCCTGCTGGTGCACCGGTGGGTCCCACGGGGCCATTGGCGTTTAATTTGGGTTCTCCGGCGCCGTACAAGGTGGCTCCATTCATGCCCTTCTGCCCTTCAGAGACTGGCGGTTCGGCGCCGAGGGTATCCCCTGGCAGGAGTCCTCCTCTAGTGACGGTGGATCCTTCTTCACGTCAGCCGACTCCTTCTCCGCGTCATCCGATGTCGTTGATGTCCCCATCCAGGGCGGCTCCATCACCTTCCTGCCAACCAACTCCGAGAAGGTCATTGGTCGACTCCGTGTCGGCGCCGGCTCCGGCGTCGGGTGAGTCTAGGAGTCGTCCATCTCTTCCTGGGCACTTTCGGGATTCAAAGTCGTCGGCGTCGATGGATTCTTTGTCGACGCTGGCCTTAGAGACCCATCTTCGATCTCGAAGGAAGGCTTTGAGACTTTTAGAGGAAGAGGAATACAGACAGTTGGAGGAAGGCGAAATTGAGCCTTCGGATGGGTTCCAAGATCTTGCCACGGCAAGTGGTCTGGATACTTCCCCGGAGTGGGACATTGCGTCTCAAGGAGAGTTTACAGAAGAGGCCGCTTCCTTCCATTCAGTGGTGAAGAAGGCAGCAGAGGTAAAAACTAACCTGCTCACAGAGGTACTACATCCCTCTTCGTCCAGTGCTGACCCTTTGTTGACTTTCAATGAGGCTTTAACTGAGCCTATTCTAGACTTGTGGAAGAAGCTAGTAACAACTCCGGCTGTGAACAGGGCAGTGGCGAGGAGACATAGGGGCGCACCAGGAGATCCGTTTTTTCTATCACGACATCCAACTCTGGAAAGCTTAGTAGTACAAGCGTCATGTTCTGCAAGGTCTGCTCCTGGGACTTTCCCTGGAGTGCCTACTGATAGAGAGTCCAAAAGGATGGAGCAGTCTTCAAAAAAGATCTTTTCATCTTGTAGTATGGCGCTTACGGCTACTAACTCTACCTGTGTGCTGGGCAGATACGTCCACGCCCTTATGGACTCCGCTAAAGAGATGGTGAAAGAACTGCCACAAGAGATGCAGAAATCTTTTGGTTCCCTTTTTATGGATGCGCAGGCAGCTGCTCAGCAAATAATACAATCTGGCCTGGACACTTCAGATTCCATAGCCAGGGCCATGGGAACATCTGTGGCTACTAGGAGGCATGCATGGTTAAGGTCCTCTGGTTTTTCTTCAGATGTTCAATCCACCCTAATGGATCTACCGTTCGATGGAGAGAAGTTGTTTGGGGACAAGGCGGACTCTGCCCTTGAATGGTTTGAGGACTGTCGGGTGACAGCTAAGTCCTTGGGCTTACAGACCTCTGCTGCAACACCTTATAGACCTTTTCGTAGGTTTCGGGGGTTCACTCGAGGCTCTGCCTTTCGGAGGTCGCAGTCCTACGCCCAGCAACCTTCCAATCCGCCCTATCGTGCCTTTAGAGGGTGGGGTAGGGGTAGAGCTAGAGGTCCAGCCCAGCAGTTGTCATCTTCTTCATCCTCCTCTGGAGGACAACAGCAGAAGCAGCCCTAGTTTTCTCCACTTTAGCAACCATTCTTCTCCTGTAGGGGGAAGATTAAGGGGGTCATTCCAACCCTGGCGGTGGGTGATAAAGCGGCGGCCAACCCGCCAACAGGCAGGCGGTCCAAAAAAAGGAATTCTGACCCTGGCGGGAACCGCCAACACAGCCCGCTACTTTAACACTCCGACCGCCACGGCGGGACAGACAAACAGCGCGGCGGTCACCGCCAACAGGCAGGCGGCAGACAATATACCGCCCACCCTATCACAACCCACCAATCCGGCACCTTTTCCGGGGCGGGAGCCCCGCTGATAAAAACACGGCGGAAACAGACTACGAACGGGAAAACGCTCACCTATACACACTCCACGAGGAAGGAGGACAGCATGGAACCCGAATTACACATCCTACCAGCTATTGTCTACCTGCTCGTCTACCAGGAGTACGAACGCCGGCGCAGACGACAACAGTGAGTACTGCACCTACGACACAGGCAAGGGGGGAGGAGGAAAGATTACGGGCACACACATGCGCCATCCACCTACCCCCCCACCACAAATACCTACACCCCAATGCCGAGCAACAAGTCAGAGTGACACCACACAAACCCCCCGGAATAATGCAAAGACACAATTAAAATGATCTATAAAATATATGTATAAATAGCTCCATTGAAGGTATGGGAAATATGCCATATAAAAGATACAAAAATAAGGAATTAACATATTCAACAATATATACATAGGCAAAAAGTCCTGCACATTCCGTCAAAGTTCCATAGTCCGTGGGCCAATGTGCACCAACACATGGGCAAAGCCCACACAGGAGACCAGATACCATTGGAGAGAACACTGCAGGGGCATCAGATGATAAAACTACAGACACCTCAGGGGGAAGGGAAGGGGGGGCACCTCAGCCACATGAGTCCACGACGCCAGATCCACGAGGGGCCTCCATGCCCACTCTCCCATCCTGGGGAGTGCAAAGCCACAGTCTCACAAGTCCCTACAGTGGGTGGCTTGCCCACTGTACCATCCTGGGGAGTGCAAAGCCACAGTCTCACAAGTCCCTACAGTGGGTGGCTTGCCCACTGTACCATCCTGGGGAGTGCAAAGCCACAGTCTCACAAGTCTCTACAGTGGGTGGCTTGCCCACTGTACCATCCTGGGGAGTGCAAAGCCACAGTCCATCAGATGGATTACCGACTCCACTGTTAATGGAGGAGGAATGGTGCCCAGAGTGCTTCCTGAAGCCCTGCTCGACACAGAACCGGCACTGTCAATGGGCCAGCGGGGCTTGAGATGAAGGGCCCAGCGGAGCGGTGCTTGAGATGAAGGGCCCAGCGGAGCGGTGCTTGACATGAAGGGCCCAGCGGAGCGGTGCTTGAGACGGCGGGGCCCAGCGGAGCGGTGCTTGAGATGAAGGGCCCAGCGGAGCGGTGCTTGAGACGGTGGGGCCCAGCGGAGCGGTGCTTGAGATGAAGGGCCCAGCGGAGCGGTGCTTGAGACGGTGGGGCCCAGCGGAGCGGTGCTTGAGATGAAGGGCCCAGCGGAGCGCTGCTTGAGACGGCGGGGCCCAGCGGAGCGGTGCTTGACAGGAAGGGCCCAGCGGAGCAGTGCTTGAGACGGCGGGGCCCAGAGGAGCGGTGCTTGAGATGAAGGGCCCAGTGGAGCGGTGCTTGAGACGGCAGGGCCCAGCGGCGCGGTGCTTGAGATGAAGGGCCCAGCGGAGCGGTGGTTGAGATGAAGGGCCCCTATTCAGCGGTGCTCCTCCCGGCGGGGCCCTGTTCAGCGGTTCTTGTCCCGGCGGGGCCCTGTTCAGCGGTGCTCCTCCCGGTGGGGCCCTGTTCAGCGGTTCTTGTCCCGGCGGGGCCCTGTTCAGCGGTTCTTGTCCTGGCGGGGCCCTGTTCAGCGGTTCTTGTCCCGGCGGGGCCCTGTTCAGCGGTTCTTGTCCCGGCGGGGCCCTGTTCAGCGGTGCTCCTCCTGGCGGGGCCCGTTCAGCGGTTCTTGTCCCGGCGGGGCCCTGTTCAGCGGTTCTTGTCCCGGCGGGGCCCTGTTCAGCGGTGCTCCTCCCGGCGGGGCCCTGTTCAGCGGTGCTTGTCCTGTGTGTCTAGGGAGCAAGACCTGGGCAAGACTTCCCGCTCATTCACCATCCGAACTTGTGGTCGCGGCGCCCTCCTGTGATGGAGTCCTGGGCCCGTGGGTGTCGTCCGTCACTCCCGTAATGGGGCTGGTGGGGCCCTCCTGGGCAGCTCGCCTGCTGCCTGACTTCTCCGCCCTGCTGCCCTTGCCCTCCTTCGCTGAAGCTCTGTGGCCCTTGCCTCCCTTGGATGATGTGGCAGGTGACGGGGCAAGCCTACTGTCCTTGGTGGCAGCCGTCTCAGTCTTGTCGCGCCGGGCCTTTTTCTTTTTTGTCCTCTTCCCAGGGGGTGGGCTGGCTGTCCCCTTGCTGCTGGCCGATGTCCCTGCCCTAGGATCTGGTGGACTCCAATAGCCCTGCACTTTGGTCACAGTAGATGCAGGGCTGGTGGTGGCTGAGGTGCTTTTTTTACTCTTACCAGATGGAGGGGGTGGGTCAGTGATTGGAACGAGCTCAAGGTTGGAAAGGAAAAGGACTTGGGAAGGACAGGGACGGGTAGGTGTAGTGGGTTTGGGAGTGGAGGAAGAGGATGTGGTTGTAGGAGAGTCAAGTGTGCTGTCTTTGGGTGCAGGTGCTTGTGACGGAGGCTGTCGTGAGGTGGATGGCTGTTGGATGGGTGGCTGCCTGCGTTTGTGTGCTTTGGAAGAGGGGGTGACAGACACACTGGGAGAGGACACAGGGGACGTGTAAATGGCAGTGGGGGTGGTGACTGCACGTGTGCGGACTGTAATGGAGGGTGTGCTGGTGATGGAAGTACTGGCTGATGGTGGTGTGCATGCAGGTGTGAGTGGAGACGTCACAGGGAGGGAGGAGGGAGATGAGGAGGTGGGGGACACAGAGGTGGTAGTGACTGTTGGCATGTCTGCATCTGGATGTTGCTTGTGTGACTGCTTGTGTGATCTGTGGTGCTTATGTCTGGATGAGCTGCCCTTGGGTGTAGAGGTGTGTGCAGGCTGGTCTGATGGTGTGGATGGGATAGGCAGAGGAACAGGAGACTGGGACTGGGTGGAGGGAGTCAGAAGAGGGAGGCTGGAGACAGGGACAATGGCTGCCGTCAGTGCTGAGGCCAGAGAGTTGAACGATCGCTGATGGGCAGCCTGACCCGAATGAATGCCCTCCAGGTATGCATTGCTCCGATGCACCTCCCTTTCTACACCCTGGATGGCATTCAAAAGGGTAGACTGCCCAACAATGAGTGTCCTGAGGAGGTCAATGACCTCCTCACTGAGGGCAGCAGGGGTAACTGGGGCAGGGCCTGAGGTGCCTGGGGCGAAGGAGATGCCCGCCTTCCTGGGCGAGCGGGCACGGAGCGAAGGCTGAGGGGCTGCTGGGAGGGCGGGGCTGGTGCGCTGGGTGGCGGCTGTACCTGTTGTGGCGGTGGGCATGGATGTTGCCGCCACCGCTAGGGAGATCCCTTCCGAGGACGTGTCGGTGTCGCTGACGTCTCCACGGGTCCCCGTTGTGGAGCTCCACTCGCCCTCCGTCTCACTGGTGTACTCGGAGTCTGTTGTATGGCCCTCCGGGGCCATGTGAGATGCAGCTCCCTCGTGCGCCGATGCCACTTCTCCTCCGCCTGATGATGCTAATGCACACATGAACAGGAAGACAAAGAAGATGGGGGGGGGAGAAATGAAGACAGGTTGAGTGCATGCATTGGCAACACCGTTGTCGGAGAGGACAGACACAGAAGCCCCCTGAACTAGGCCGCGCAATGGGGGTACACTACTCAGTTATTGTGACTAGGCCTACAGGTCTATGGACGACAAATGCACACATGGGTGAGGCCGGACCATGGATAGCTGTACTTGGCACCCTACAGAGGTGGGGGGCGGGGGCACAGGGCCGTGTCTAACGGAGGGGCCTAGCCTACAGAAAGCGCCCTGGCCTGGAGATAGCCACAGCCCTCCTCCCCCACCCAGACACCTTCACTGCCCGCAAAGATAGCAGAATGTGCTGATACTCACCCCCTTGTGTCTGCTGTGATGTCCTCACGCGCCCATCCAAATCGGGGTAGGCCACCGCCAGGATCCGGGACATCAGGAGGGTCAATTGGCGACTGGCACCCCTCCTACGTTGGGAGGCCATCCCCAGCAGAGACTCAGCGGTCTTTCTGGTCCCGCGGCGGATCTCCTCCCACCTCTTTCGGCAGTGGGTGCCCTGTCTGTTGTGGACCCCCAGGGCCCGGACGTCCTTGGCGATGGCACGCCAAATGTCGATCTTCTGATGGGCGCTGACCTATGTGACATGTACAGGGTGGTAAAGGAAATCGCATCAGTTTTCTGCCTGGTCAATGTGAGTGGCCCCCCCCTCCCCAACCTTGCCATGTGGCACATGCTCTCATCTTTAGTGCGTTGCACTCCTCATTCACTCCCCTCCCCACCATCTTACATACACCCCACTCAACACAGGCATAGCCCATTCAACATGCACCCTGTGTACTAACCTGTTGGTCTGGAGGACCGTAGAGTAGCGCATACTGGGGGAGGACCCCATCATCAGTTTCTCCAATTCTTTGGAAGTGAAGGCAGGGGCCCTTTCCCCAGTCGCAGCAGCCATTGTATCTCCCAGACCGAGGTCACAGCAGCACTTGCAGTATAGGTCCTCTCCTGTGGATGATCAGGTCTCGAGTGATTAATCAGATAGAAAATGGCGGTCAAGCCCGCGGCGGTGCGTACCGCGGCGGTGTGTACCGCGACCGCCGGCGCACATCGTCATTGGCTCCTGAGAGCCATAGGGTTCAATGTTAACCAATGCTGCTTTGCGCCGCGGTCTTCGACCGCCTACCGCCACGGCGTGTCCACGCCAGCGCAGTGACCTCACATCCCACTGTCACACTTCACAGGTCAGGCAGCCGCCATTTCAAGGGCCCACATGGCATGATTTCTACTGCGTCACACAGGCCTAGGCCTTGCATTGCCACTCATACAAGCCATTCAATGCATAGCGATTCGTGTACTGTGCAAGCTGTGTGAACGAACCTGTGGGTTGCTTGACTCCGTGCTCCATGTTGTCCTTCCTAGGCACCGTCCGCTGGGACTTGTAAGGAGAAGGATGAATCCTCCCGTGTACCGGCCGCTGGTGGACCTGTCGACAATGGAAGAACGACATATCATACTTACATACCGGCTTGACAGAGCAACCATACATGAACTATGTGCCCAGCTGGAGCCAGACCTGATGTCCCCCATCCGCCAACCCACAGGGATTCCCCCTCTGGTGCAGGTTCTGTCAGTACTCCATTTTTTGGCAAGTGGGTCTTTTCAGACAACAGTGGCCATATCATCTGGGATGTCTCAGCCTATGTTTTCTAAGGTTTTGTCCAGAGTGTTGTCTGCCCTGATGAAATACATGCGGAGCTACATTATTTTCCCTGAGGTGGGCGAATTGGCTACAGTGAAGGGTGATTTCTATGCCCTTGGACATATCCCCAACATCATTGGTGCCATTGATGGGACCCATGTGGCTTTGGTTCCCCCCAGTGGAAGTGAGCAGGTGTACCGAAACAGAAAAAGTTATCATTTCGATGAATGTCCAGGTGGTCTGTTTGGCTGACCAGTACATCTCCCATGTAAATGCCAAGTTCCCTGGGTCAGTGCATGACGCGTATGTCATGCGAAATAGCAGCATACCTTGTGTGATGGAACAGCTACAGAGACACCGTGTGTGGCTAATAGGTGACTCTGGTTACCCCAACCTGTCGTGGCTACTGACCCCAGTGAGGAATCCCCGGACCAGGGCAGAGGAACGGTACAATGAGGCCCATGGGCGATCTAGGAGGATCATAGAAAGGACCTTCGGGGTCCTGAAGGCCAGGTTTAGGTACCTGCATATGACAGGGGGATCCCTAATGTACTCACCAAAGAAGGTGTGCCAGATCATCGTGGCCTGCTGTATGCTTCACAATCTTGCATTACGACGGCAGGTGCCTTTTCTGCAGGAGGATGGTCCAGATGGTGGTGTTGTAGCAGCTGTGGAGCCTGTGGAGAGTGAAGAGGAGGAAGACGACGGGGACGACACGGACAACAGGGAGACAGTCATACAACAATACTTTCAGTAGCACCCAGGTAAGAATCAGCCACCCCATTTTACATTTACTTAAGGCCTCATGCGTCTCCACTGTCTGTGTTTCCCCCCAGTTCCTGTTAACTGATTTGTGACTTTCCCTTCCCTTTTCAGAGCTGTATGACCCACTGCCTGACATCAGCTTTGTTTGCCCATGGACTAAAGCTTATTGAGATTGGTATGTTGTCATCACAAAGTAACTGGACATTATTGCACCGTTATGTGTAATACATTTGTTGAGAATACAAGCAGACTCCTGTTTTTTTTAAGTGGAATAAGTGATTTATTTTAAGTGCTACATATAGGTACATGATTGGGAAACGGTGATGGGTGGGGGTGGAGTAATGTCCATGGCAGAGTCCAGTTCTCAGTCGCACAGGTGCATTGTCCATATGCCTGGGGAAGGATGGAGCAGGGGCAGTTCAAGGTTGGACAGGGTGACAATGTGGGACAGTGGGATGACATCAGGTGGTATCTTAGGCTGGCGGGGGTCTTGCAATCCTACTCTGTCTTCTTGTGAGATCTCAGGTTCCGCTTGCGGGGTGGTTCTTCTTCTGCAGGAGGTGGGGTTCTGGTGGCCTGTCGTTGTGTGGGGGCCTCCTGTCCACTAGCACCGGCGGAGGTGGTAGGCTGTTCCTGGCCTGGGCTAGTGACAGGGGCCCTTTGGGGTGCCACATGGTCCCGCAATGTGGTGACGATCTGGGTAAGGGCCACGACGATGGTCCCCATTGCGGAACCGATATTCCTCAGTTCCTCCCTGAACCCTATGTACCGTTCCTCCTGCAGTTCCTGGATCTCCTGGAACCGGGCCAGTACCGTCGGCATCATCTCCTGGGAGCGGTGGTATGCTCCCATGATGGAGGAGAGGGCCTCTTGGAGAGTGGGTTCCCCGGGCCTGTCCCCCCCCCATCGCACAGCAGCCCTCCCAGTTCCCCTGTGTTCCTGGGCCTGGACGGTGTGCCCACTACCACTGCCCCCAGGTCCCTGTTGTTGTTGGGGTGGTGGGTCAACCTGGGTGCCCTGTAGTGGTGGACACACCGCTGATTGACGTGTCCTGGAGACAGAGGCATGGGCCCGCTGGGTGGGAGCTGTGCTGGTGTTCCCAGAGGGGGTTGGGTCTGGTGTAGCCTGTGGCTGTCTGTGGGGAACCGACTGTCCAGAGGTCCCCGATGGGCCGGGCTGGTCGTCTGGCTCCAGGGAGACAGAGCTGCTGTCATCGCTGGGGGCCTCTTCTGGGGGTGGGATGGACATCTCTGGACCCTCCGTGGCGGGGTGGTGGCGTTCGGGTCCTGCAGGGGTATAAAGGTATGGTTATTGCTTCTGTGTGTGGCATTTCGTGTGATGGGTGGGTGTCCGTGTACCCATGTGCAGGCATTTCCTTGTGGGGGCTTTTGTGAGTGTGGCTTGTGGGGGTGATGTGTGTGTGCAGTGGGCATGCTTTGGTGATGGGTGTCCATGCTTTGTGGTCGCATGCAGGGCTTGGTGTTGGGATGGGTGGGTTGTGATGGTGTGCCTTTTGCTAGGGGTTGGTGTGATGGGGGAGGGGGGGTATGATTTGGCATGCAGGTGGGGTGGGGGTGGGAAGCAGTAGTGAAGATTTGCCTTACCAGAGTCCATTCCTCCGCCTACTCCTGCGAGGCCCTCAGGATGCAGGATGTGCAAGACTTCCTCCTCCCACGCGGTAAATTCTGGGGGAGTAGGTGGGGGTCCGCCGCGAGTCTTCTGCACCGCAATGTTGTGCCTTGATACCATGGAACGCACCTTCCCCCTTAGGTCGTTCCATCTCTTCCTGATGTCGTCCCGATTGCGTGGATGCTGTCCCACCGTGTTAACCCTGTCCACTATCCTTTGCCATAGCTCCATCTTCCTGGCAATTGTGGTGTGCTGCACCTGTGCCCGAAGAGTTGGGGCTCTACACAGACTATTTCCTCCACCATGACCCTGAGTTCGGCGTCACTGAACCTGGGGTGTCTTTGGGGTGCCATGGGGTGGTGTGGTTGAGGTGTGGGGTGGCGTTTGTGGTGATGAGTGTGGTGCGTGTGGTGGTGTGTGGTGTTTGGTGCGTGGATTCTGTTGAACGAAGGAGACTGGATGGTGTCTGTCGACTTGCAGGACGCGTACTTTCATGTCCCGATAATCAAGTCGCACAGGAAGTATCTCCGGTTTGTGGTCGGAACGCAACACTACCAGTTTGCTGTCCTTCCATTTGGTCTTACTTCAGCACTTCGGGTTTTCACAAAGGTGATGGCAGTTGTTGCAGCACATCTCAGAAAGAGGGAAGTAGTGGGTTTTCCCTACTTGGACGATTGGTTGATCAAAGCCAAGACTCCAGAGCTTGTGTTGTCTCATCTGCGAATGACAACACAGTTGTTGTTCGATCTGGGCTTTTCAGTAAATGTACCCAAATATCACCTGGATCCCTCTCAACGCCTCCTGTTCATAGGGGCAGTGCCTTCCCCCCACCTCAGCGGGTTCGGGACATTCAGGCGCTGATTCCATTGTTTCAGGGTGGAGCGGCAGTTCCAGTCCTCAAGGTCTTACGCCTGCTAGGTCTGTTTGCTTCTTGCATTCTGTTGGTCACTCACGCTCACTGGCATATGAGGGCTCTTCAGTGGTGCCTCCGCAGGCAGTGGTTCCAGCACAAAGGGGATCTCCGGGATTCAATAAAGATCTCCAAGGACGCTGTAGCGGATCTTCATTGGTGGACAGTGGACGGCAACCTTTCCCAAGGAAAACCGTTTTCACTACCACCTCCTATGGCCACAGTAATATAGAATGCTTCCACTCTAGGGTGGGGAGCTCATCTGGGGGACCTGGAGGTCAAGGGTCTTTGGTCTCCAGCGGAACAGATGTTGCATATCAGTCTGTTGGAATTGCGGGCAGTACGTTTGGCGCTCAAGTCCTTTCTCCCTACCCTTCGCGGTCAGTCAGTTCAGATCTTGACGGACAATACTACCTCAATGTGGTATATAAACAAGCAGGGAGGAGTGGGGTCATACCTTCTTTGCAGAGAAGCCCTGCGACTCTGGTCCTGGGCTCAGGACCATCAGATTTGCTTAATAGCGAATCATTTGGCCGGAGTTCTGAATGTACGTGCGGACGGTCTCAGTCGTCACTTCTCGATAGATCACCAGTGGCGTCTCCATCCAGACCTGGTCCTCCACATCTTCGGGATGTGGGGCACTCCTCAGGTGGATTTATTTGCCACTCAAGAGAACACGCATTGCCCGTTGTTCTGCAGCCTCCAGTATCCGTTGCAAGGAGCATTGGGGGATGCGTTTCAGATGTCCTGGAACGGCCAGTTGCTTTACACGTTTCCCCTCATACCCTTGATTCCTCGGGTTCTGAGGAAGGTTCGTCAAGATCGGGCCCAAGTCATCTTGGTGGCTCCGGACTGGCCGAGAAGGGTATGGTATACAGACCTGCTTCAACTCTCGCAGTGCCCTCCGCTCCGTCTCCCGCTCAGGGCAGACATCCTCTCACAGTCGCAGGGGCAGGTTCTACACCCCCACCTCCAGAGCCTGCACCTTCATGCCTGGAGATTGAACGGGGCAACCTGAGTTTGTTTTCTCTCCCACTGGATGTAGTGGATGTTATTCTATCGTCCAGGCGACACTCCTCTAAATCCATTTATGCCGGCAGGTGGGCAAAATTTGTGGTTTGGTGTGGGGAGAATCAAAAAGATCCCTTGAAGGCCCACCTTTCTGATATTCTTTTATTTGCTCTTAGTTTGGCAAAGAAAGGCTGTACGGTGACTACGGTTAAGGGCTATTTGGCGGCTCTGTCGGCGTTTCTTTGCCTTCCGGACCAGCCTTCTTTGTTTAAGTCTCCAATTGTAAATAGGTTTCTTAAAGGTTTAGTGAATACATTTCCTCCTGTGCCCTTTCACATGCCTCAATGGGACTTGAATCTGGTTTTGACGTTCTTGATGAGTTCGCCTTTCGAGCCCATGCACTCATGTCCGTTGAGATATTTGGTATTAAAGACTGTTTTCTTAATTGCGATCACATCTGCTAGGAGAATTGGAGAGCTTCAAGCTCTTTCAGTAAAACCTCCTTTTACCATGTTTTTCCCTGATAAAGTGGTACTGAAAACCAGAGCTGCTTTTCTGCCGAAAGTTGTCACTCCTTTTCATCTAGGGCAGTCTATCACCCTACCCTCTTTCTACCCTCCTCCCCACCCTTCTAAAGATGAAGAGAGGCTACATAGGCTGGATCCTAAGAGGGCGCTGAGCTTCTACCTGGAGAGGACTAAAGACTTTCGCCTGGATGACCAGCTATTTGTTGGGTATGTTGGACAGCGAAAGGGCAGAGCGGTCCAGAAGCGTACACTCTCCAGGTGGGTCATCTTGTGTATTAAGATATGTTACTCTCTGGTGAAAAAAGTTCCTCCTGAAGGTATCATGGCCCATTCTACTAGGGCTAAGTCTGCATCCTCGGCCCTAGTGAGAGGAGTTCCGTTAGTAGATATATGCAAAGCGGCAACTTGGGCGTCCCTCCATACCTTCGTAAAACATTATTGTCTAGACTCTGAAGGGAGGAGGGACGGTCATTTTGCTCGTTCGGTATTGCAAGATTTCTTGGTGTAATCAGGCAGGCACCCACCACCGAGTGCGGTACTGCTCGGGACTCTATTCATAAGGTGAGGAATCCACAGGTAGTTGTATCCATCAGAAGAACAAGTTACTTACCTTCGGTAACGCTTTTTCTGGTGGATACACTAGCTACCTGTGGATTCCTCACGGTCCCTCCCGCCTCCCCGTTGCCTGCCTGATTTCACGGTTATCTTGCAGTAATTGGAAATATGTTTCTTTATATATATTTGTATATACATGTATTTTAAGGTGACTATGTAAATATATGGGTTTAATGGACAATGTTATTGTGTCTGTATATATTTATATATTTTTATGGGTTTTTGATGGGTCGGTTCTCACCTGTTCGCCTCAAAGGCACGAACAAAATGAGGTGAAACTGACGTCAGTACGCCGACGAGGACTTCTTATTGGCACGTTGACGTCAGACGGAGTCACGTGAACAGCTAGGAAGAAGACTTTCCATCGGATGCTGACACAAGGACGAATTCATGAGGTGAGGAATCCAAAGGTAGCTAGTGTATCCACCAGAAAAAGCGTTACCGAAGGTAAGTAACTTGTTCTTCTAGGTGACTGAAATTGTTACCACTAGCAAGTGATTGGCTTTTGATAAAATATATGCAACTTCCCATAGTTAGTCTCTAGATTAAGACTGGACATAAAGGAGACAAAGCGATCCACCAGCAACTGCAAAGTATTAGGGATACAAGCTAGGAGGACCGCATAATCTGCATAAAGCAATGCAGACATCTGTAAACCAGCAATCCTTGGGGTGTCTACCAGATAGAAGGCCAAATTAGAACATAGACCTTTAATATAAATAATAGAAAGTAAGGGGGTTAGAATGCATCCTTGACGCACCCCTCACTTTAAAGCAAATTCGGGGGACAGTTCCCCGTTGACGCCTAAGCGTACTTGTGCTACTAGATTCATATGCACAGAGTGCAGGAAATTCACTAAAGGTAAATCCACCCCCAGATCCAACAACATCTGCCAAAGCTTAGTTCTATTCACTGAGTCAAAAGCTGTAGACAGGTTCATAAAGGCTAGACAGTGGGCAAAGCTTGACATGAGTATATTGTTTATTATCAGACTCAAATTGAAGCACTGCTCACTGTACCCAAACCTAAACAAAACCTGAATTGAAAAGGAAAGAGGATGTCACTCTCTTGGGCCCAAGTAACAAGGTGATTATAAACCACTCTCCCTATGATGTTAACTATGCTGTCGATGAGTTATATAGGTCCATAACTTTTTGGGGACATACTGTCTCCCTTTTTAAATATTGACGCAATGGTGGATAATGTCAGTGAGTGGTGGAAGTTTAGATTGTGACATCTATTAAAGAAGCTAGTGATCAATTGTCCACATAAATCTGTTCTACATTTTATGAGGTCGATTGGGACCATTTGGGCAAGGGGCTTTCCCGTCCGAACACTTCCTTATTGCCAGATCTACTTCCAGCAAAGATACAAAAGAGGCGGCGAGTGCTGCAATCTGTTCAGAAGAATGTTAACTAAGTCTACGCTCATTCGATATATTATATAGTGATAAAGTGTGAGCCTCAGTCAGGTCCTACGATTTTACACTGTAATAAAGGACTTGGATCTGATTTACTTTACCAAGTCCCAGGAGAGGTTGCTATTATTTCCAGCTGCAGTGTGCTCCAATAGTTCTCAATCCCTCTTATGGATAGCCTATTTCCTGGATTTGAGAATGGATTTATAATCCAGACAGGCATCCTGGACCACAGAAATATCTCTCGGGGTAGCAACCAAAGCCTTTCTCAATCTACATTTGGTCACCAAGCAAAACTCGTCAAACCAATGGGGTTCTCCCTTATCTGGTTGAATGGGTTTAAGCAGGGACTGTTTGATGCACTGGGTTAGATTATCATAATAGGCAAGCATAGCACCTCCGCTTACGTCTGATAAACAGTTAAGAAACAACCCCTGTTGCGATTGTAGTGCTGAGGCCAACGTGCTGGCTGGATTTTTAAATTGCCTTAGGCCATCTGTGGAGTATTGGATAACGGGGTCAGCATTACAACGTATATGCCTGTTCCGGGGCAATTGGCCTTTGGCACAGAGGGCAATATGATGTCCCCACTCGGTCTGGACAACCTCTCCTTCTAGAGAACCAGGGTAAAAAATTATTGGTCACAAATATATAATCAATAGTTGAGGGGCGGCTGATTCCTCTAAAGGATGTTAAAGATATGGCATCCCCTCTAAAAATATTGAGTAAATCAACTAGATTGTGTGCTGCTAAGTATCTGTTCAAATCTGACAGTTTATCATCATTAGTTACGCCACACCTCACCTTTGGCACTCCTGGTTCCCAGTTACAGCCTGCCAACTTAACATTGAAATCACCACACACCAAATGGTAAGGCTGCCCTTTTGTGTTGCCTTCTACAATTTGCAATTTAGAAAGAAAGTTAAACAGATAAGTAAAATGAATAAAAACAACATTGGTGAAGTCGTTCTTGTAAAAATTAATTGAATAAAAAGAAAAACAGGATAAATTGTTGTCAGAGTCACCAGATCCTCGGGGTCTGCGCACGTTCCCAACACGTCCACCACTGAACAGCTCCAAGACTTTGATAGATAAATCACAGAGGCTAAGAGAGTTCAAGAGGGGAAGAGGGTATTCGGAAGGGAAACAGCTGGGAAGGAGACCTGTAGTAAGAAAAAGGTTAGAACAAACAATATGTAAATTATATCTCCTGAAATCAATACTAGACTATGGCCCTCATTCCAACCCTGGCGGTCTCTGACCGCCAGGGCGGAGGGCAGCGGAAGCACCGCCAACAGGCTGGCGGTGCTTCCTGGGCTATTCTGACCGCGGTGGTAAAGCCGCGGTCAGAAAAGGGGAACCGGCGGTTTCCCGCCGGTTTTCCCCTGGCCCAGGGAATCCTCCACGGCGGCGCTGCTTGCAGCGCCGCCATGGGGATTCCGACCCCCTTCCTGCCAGCCTGTTTCTGGCGGTTTTCACCGCAAGAACCAGGCTGGCGGGAACGGGTGTCGTGGGGCCCCTGCACTGCCCATGCCACTGGCATGGGCAGTTCAGGGGCCCCCTAACAGGGCCCCACAAGGATTTTCACTGTCTGCTTAGCAGACAGTGAAAATCGCGACGGGTGCCACTGCACCCGTCGCACCCCTGCAACTCCGCCGGCTCCATTGGGAGCCGGCTTCTTTGCTGCAGGGGCTTTCCTGCTGGGCCGGCGGGCGCTCTTTTGGAGGGCACCCGCCGGCCCAGCGGGAAAGTTGGAATGGCCGCCGCGGTCTTTTGACCGCGGGGCGGTCATTCGGCGGTGACTGCATGGCGGGCGTGGATCACATTAAGAATGATTTTCTCTTTATGTTTCTTTCTTTGATTCTTATTTTCACAAATCATCGACAAGGGGATAGTCTGAAGAGTTACTGAACCTCCAGTCAAGAGTTTTACATCGACTGCCTGGATGATTTCTAGGGTCTTCTTTTCAATCCATGGGATCCCCCATGCACGTACAAATTGGACATCAACAAAGTTCCCAGTACCCCCAGAATCGACTAGAGCTTTTTTGAAATAGATCTTTTTCTTGACCTGAACTCTTATTTCCAGTTTAAGATGTCTAGATTGTGAAGGGTCCACGGTGACACCCAAGAGCAACCCTTCTCTGCATCTTGGGTGTTTTAGTTTTCCAACTCGACTGGTGCATTGGCTGCTACCTTCTGAACTGGACCTTGCTTGTTCTTTGGTTTGATTGGACAATCTTTGGCAAAATTATCCTTCCGCCCACAATAAAGACATTGTCCATTTTTTCTGCATAGGTCCTTTTCATCTTTGGTCAAAGGTCTTCTGATGGTTCCAATTTCCATCAGTTTCGGCGTTCTCTCTTTCGGAGATCTTGAGTCTCTGTTATCATGAACACGCCATGAATATTTTTCAATCTTGTTGCGCGTTCCTTTACGTTCTGCTAAACGATGATCAAGCCTCAAGACAAGGTTTATTAATTCTTGACAGTCTGTAGGTTGTGGGTCGATTTGCGCTAAGATATCTTTTAGTTCCTCTTTGAGTCCCTTGTAAAACAAGACTGCTTGTTTTTCTTCAGGCCAGGATGTCTCGGCAACCAGCCGGTTAAAGTTGGCTAAATACGACACTAGGTCTAGATTCCCTTGGCGTAAATTTAATAATTCATGATCTGCTGACTTTGTTACAGTTCTACGATCAAAAACTCTCTCAAACTCACGAACAAAATTTCTCCAGTTGTACAAGGGACTAATTTTACGCACAAGAGGAATTGCCAAGTAGCTGCATTCCCATTCAAATATGTTAACAAGAAAGCTACTTTGGACTGGGCATCGGGAAAGTATGTGGTCTGCAGGTGAAGTGTAGTCCCACTTGAACCAGGAAAGATTGGGCTTTCAAAGGGTCACCTGAGAAACGTTCTGGGGGAGCTAAAGGAATTGCGGAAGGAACATTTAGGGAAATGTTTGTCCGATTACTTCCAGAAGCCAGAGAAGAAGTACCTGGCCAGGACACACCAGTGGGACTTTGTTCCTTCTTCTCTACCTTATCTTGCAACTGACTCACTCTCTCAACTAAGCTAGTTGTCAATTCTTTGGATGATACCACCTCTGCCTGGAGCTGGGTGGTAGCCTTGACTAACTCATCCAGCGTGGCCATGCTGAGAACATACACAAACCAGGAGGATAATAATTTGTGGGCTCACTATTCTGGCAGAGTCACCAGATCCTCGGGGTCTGCGCACGTTCCCAACACGTCCACCACTGAACAGCTCCAAGACTCTGATAGATAAATCACAGAGGCTAAGAGAGTTCAAGAGGGGAAGAGGGTATTCGGAAGGGAAACAGCTGGGAAGGAGACCTGTAGTAAGAAAAAGGTTAGAACAAACAATATGTAAATTATATCTCCTGAAATCAATACTAGACTATGGCCCTCATTCCAACCCTGGCGGTCTCTGACCGCCAGGGCGGAGGGCAGCGGAAGCACCGCCAACAGGCTGGCGGTGCTTCCTGGGCTATTCTGACCGCGGTGGTAAAGCCGCGGTCAGAAAAGGGGAACCGGCGGTTTCCCGCCGGTTTTCCCCTGGCCCAGGGAATCCTCCACGGCAGCGCTGCTTGCAGCGCCGCCATGGGGATTCCGACCCCCTTCCTGACAGCCTGTTTCTGGCGGTTTTCACTGCAAGAACCAGGCTGGCGGGAACGGGTGTCGTGGGGCCCCTGGGGGCCCCTGCATTGCCCATGCCACTGGCATGGGCAGTGCAGGGGCCCCCTAACAGGGCCCCACAAAGATTTTCACTGTCTGCTTTGCAGACAGTGAAAATCGCGACGGGGGCCACTGCACCCGTCACACCACTGCAACTCCGCCGGCTCCATTTGGAGCCGGCTTCTTTGTTGCAGGGGCTTTCCTGCTGGGCCGGCGGGCGCTCTTTTGGAGGGCGCCCGCCGGCCCAGCGGGAAAGTTGGAATGGCCGCCGCGGTCTTTTGACCGCGGGGCGGTCATTCAGCGGTGACTGCATGGCGGGCGGCGACCGCCGCCCGCCGCGGTCAGAATGACCGCCTATGATTCTAAGCATAGTCATTCTGAAAACATGAACAATCTAAGAATTAAGTTTAAAATGACTAAGTTTCAAGATGGCTGGATACCTGTAAGGGAATCAAGATCGATTAAATGAAAACTTTCTTATTCAAGTACTTTCCTTTGCATGAGAATCAGAAAAACAATCTGACTAAATTTTAAACCAGTCATATAAATCCTTTTTTGAGAATGCATACTAGGACCATACAATATTGCATCTAGAAACTCTGATCTTCTGTGTACTCTTAAAATGTTTCAACACAAATTACGCATATTGTAGATTTATGTATATATATATATATATATATATATATAGTAAACACCATAAAAGGATTGTGCACCATGAATAACACAATATGGATTCAGGAAAAACAAATCACATAACTTGTCAACTTGAATATTACATGATAAATATCTTAGAATAGTGGCATACAATAAACAACATGAATTAAACTCGAGGAGAGAATCGTGCGTCTTGCCGATTCGAGTGTCACCATGTAAAAAGCCAAGAAATGGTAGTACGCAATGAATATCAAAGTCAAATCATCATTAAACGAATCGCGCGTCTTGCAGATTCGTAAAACACGATGTAAATGCCAAGAAATAACAGCTCACAATGAATAACAAGATCAAAGTACAATGAAACGAATCACGCGTCTTTTGCCGATTCTTATGCCACCGTGTAAATGTCAAGAAATGGTAGCGGGCAATGAACAACAAAGTTAAAACACCATAAAACGAATTGCGCGTCTTGCCGATTCTTAAGCTACCATGTAAATGTCAAGAAATGGTAGCGCGCAATGAATAACAAGATTAAATTATCATGAAACGAATCGCGCATCTTGACGATTCGCAAGTCACCCTGCAAATGTCACAAACACTCAAGTGCATATTTCACACTTGCAAAGTACTCTCTCAAATCATAAAAGAATTAGGCCCAAGAACATGAGAGTTCTCGATAACGGCGTCGGGAGGCCAGCCCAACCACCGTCTTACCGCCCAGAACAAGGCTCTAAATGAAGAATGATCAGATGTCTGGAAGATCAAATAGGCCACCGGGACAGGAGCTCAGGAAGTAGCTGCTGCTCTGCACCCGGACCTCTGAATAGTGAGCACTTGGAGCTGGGCTGGCTCCTTTGTATAGAGTCTTGGCCCAGCCCACAACCACACCCAGGCATGTTGCAGGGAAAGTCTCTAGAAGGCCCTGGCAAGGGACCACACCCTAACACACTCTGAAAGCCTGCAGCAATACATTGCAAATGAACAGCATTTGTAAGCACATTAAAAATAAGTCTTCAGGATTGAACTCTGCAATGCAAAAGGTTAAACAACAACATATCAGCACAATGCATAAATTACGTTGTTTTGAGAGTGCTGGGTTTTTGCATTCTAGTCGCCAATAGAGCGCGCACTGCCCTGGTGTTGACAATTGTCACATATCTTCAGGACTAAAAATGCTGGAGAACAAGAGTCAATAACCATGCCTCCTACAAGAAGGCTCAGACTGACCCAAATCGATAGATCTCTCATGACTCTACTTCAAACTGAGGGAACAATGAAGCTCGAATAACAGGCATACCCATCATAAGATGTAGGGGTGATAGACAAAGTTTCCTGTAAGGCTATATTATTGTACTCTTTGACAAACGCTCTCCAATCAGAATTATCAATTTTCCCCTTCAGACCTGCAAAACATTTCAACCTAATATAGAAAAAGGTTGCCCTTGATTAGGACCTGGAAATTCATCCATAACAGGTGGGAGATTCCGGATACTTCCCTGAGCAGAAGTTTGATTTGATACTGCTGGGAGTTAGTCCAGGTCTGAAAAGGCATTGTATCTATTGGCGGTGGAAATGGGAAATGGAGTAGTTGGGTTTACTGCAGGAGCTTTTAATCGTTGAGTATGCTATCTAACTGATAATCAAGCTTACTGGGCCTCAGGCAAGCATGCCAAAAGCAAGTGCTAGAGATCATAAGGATGACACAAGTGACTAGTTGGAGGTCCTGGAGGGCAGGCATGCTACTGGATTTGGAAGGCGGATGGTTTATAAAAAATACCCTAAAGGGACCAGAGTGATAGTAGTCCATAAAACGTTTGGACAAATAACACCATACATCAGATTGTGAGCCAACCAAGGAAACTTAAAATTCATGATTAAGCAGTGTCAGCAGTCCCTGACCCGATCCAAGCAAACCTTCACACTAACAAAATGTCTTTCGCGTGATAGATTGGCAGCCCTGTATGCCGCACTAACCAGTCCAAGGTTTTATTGAATATTTCATAATAGGATTCATTTTGTCCGTTAAGTGAAGGTGACTCCCCAATCAAGACAGTTACATATGGTCCCGCGGATGGTGGAAGATTAACAATTGTCTTTGTAGGTATTGCGCCAGGTAGTTACTCTTTCTGATGGATACAACTACCTGTGGATTCCTCACCTAATGAATACTCCCATGGCGCCAGCATTCAACGGAAATCTTCTTACTAGTCTCTGCACGTCGACGAGGACGTCACTCTAGCCCACGCGACGCCGTCTGACGTCATACAGGCAATAAGAGGTCCTCGACGACGTGCGGACGTCAGTTCCCTTTTTTCCGTGCATTCGAAACGGTTATCTTCAAGGGAGCAACTGTTACTTTTTTGGTTACAGTGTATTTTTGCTGCGTAGTCTTTCGCTGTGGTAATAATGTCGCAGAGAAAGTCTGGATTTAAGCCTTGTCGTGAGTGTGGAGGCAAGATGTCGGTGACGGATCCTCATTCCGATTGCCTTTGGTGTTTGAGCTCCGACCACGACGTCTCGACTTGTGATTCATGCCAGCACATGAATCCAAAGGCCCTCAAGGAACGTGAGGCGAAGCTGTTTATGGCTAAATCGAAGGAGAAGCATCACAAGAAGTCTTCTTCTCCAAGACATCGGCGTCATCGAGACTCCAGGCGCCGTAGAGAATCTCGGCGTCATTCGAAGGAGACTCGTTCCAGGTCTTCGGATCGGCGCCGAAGGACATGGGAGATCAGTCCCACGGTTACGCCGCATCCTTCGTCGCCGTTGCCCTCTCCGGCGTCTCCAACTTCACCTGGACAGGCGTCGGTGATTGAGGTATTGGAGCCTCAGGTGTTTTCTCCGGCGCAGACGCCGAGGCCGGCGTCGGGGTCGCCTCCGAGACAGGCACCTCAGTATCCGGCTTTTCCCACCCCTGGAGCCGATAGTTCCGCATTCTTGAATGCGATGTATGCCATCTTCCAACAGATGGCTCCAGGGGGTGCTCCGGCTGGGCCTTTGGCCTTTTCTTTGGGTGATCCTGCGCCTCTTCGGCCGGCACCCTTTATGCCCTTTCTCCCTTTTGGGAACGTGGGCTCGGCGCCAGTGTCGGTGCCGGTGGCCGCTCCGGTGGCTTCAGAAGAATTGGCCCCGGGGATTTCCATCCCGTCGACGTCGAAGTCGGGATTTCGGCCTGTGACTCCGGTGGGTCCATCTGCTTCAGCTGCTCTTTTGTCGGCGCCGAAGTTACCTGTGGCGCCGGACGCGGCGTCGGTGGCTTCTGAAGATCGGCGCCGATCTTCGACTTCGGCGGAGGCATTGTCGACTCCGCGTATTGAACAGCGACTTCATTCCAGGAGACGTGCTCTCCGTGTATTAGAAGAGCAGGAGTACCAACGAGCCCTGAAGGAAGGAGAGCTAGAGGACTCGGGTGATGGGCTGCGTGGACTGGAGTCGGCCAGTGGGCTGGACACTTCCCCTGAGTGGGATCTTTCGTCCCCGGGGGAATATACTGAGGAGGCTGCTTCCTTTCATGCAGTGGTACGGAAGGCAGCTAGTTTTTTGGACCTGCCTTTGCCGGTGGTGGAGGCTAAACAAAACCTTTTAACAGAGGTGCTACATCCGGCCTCAGCTGCGGCGGAGCCTCTGTTGCCATTTAATGACGCTCTGCTGGATCTGGTGATAGAGGTGTGGAAGAGGCCGGCATCTTCCCCAGCAGTTCACAGAGCCGTGGCCAGGAGGTATCGGGCGGCTCCGACTGACCCTGGGTTTCTATCTAGGCACCCTACGCCGGAGAGCTTGGTGGTGCAGGCCTCCTGTTCATCCAAGTCAGCGCCTGGTTCTTTCCCGACGGTGCCTGGGGACAGAGATTCAAAGAAGCTAGAGGCGCAGTCGAAGAAGATTTTTTCGTCCTGCAGTCTGGCGTTAAAAGCCACCAATGCAACCTGTATCCTGGGAGGTATATTCATGCTCTGATGGATGACATTTCCTCATCGTTTACAGAGCTTCCCCAGGGTCTTTTGGATCTTGTCTCAAATGCCCAGGCTGCTGCGACCCAGATTATCCAGACGGGACTGGATACCACCGACTCGGTAGCCAGAGCAATGGGCACAACTGTGGTGGCAAGGAGACAGGCCTGGCTCCGTAACTCGGGCTTTTCTGCAGATGTACAGTCCACATTGTTGGATCTCCCGTTTGATGGGGACAAACTGTTTGGAGCCAAGGCTGATTCGGCCTTGGAACGTTTTAAGGAAAGCAGGGCCACGGCTAAGTCGTTAGGGCTCCAAGCTCCTTCTTCCACGGCCTCTTCCAGATTTTTCAGGAGGTTTCGTGGATTTGGGCGTGGCTCTTCCTCCTCTTCCTTTCGGGGAAGATATCAGCAACCTGCCTCTTCCCATCCCTATAGATCTTTCAGGGGGAGAGGTAGGGTCCGCACCAGAGGAGCCTCTCAGCAGCACTCTGCCTCTTCCTCATCCTCTGGCGGGGTGCAGCAGGGGAAGCAGCCTTAGGCTTCCACCATTTCCCACTCACTCCTCTCCTGTAGGGGGAAGATTACAGCATTTTCTCACCAAATGGAAGACTGTTACAACGGACACTTGGGTTCTCAGTATTGTGGGAAAAGGCTACACCCTTCCCTTTCGGGAGTTCCCGCCCCTCATCCCGCCCCGCCCTTCTTATTGTTCAGAAGAACACCTCCTGTTGCTAGAACAGGAGGTACAAGCCCTCCTTTCCAAGGGCGCGGTGGAGTTGGTCCCAGAGCAGGAAAGGGGTCGAGGATGTTACTCAAGGTATTTCCTGATTCCCAAGAAGGATGGTCGTTTGAGACCAATTCTGGACCTGAGGATCTTGAATTGGTTCCTCAAGCAGGAAAAATTCAAGATGCTGACCCTAGCACAGGTGCTTTTGGCGTTGAACAAGGAAGACTGGATGGTGTCTGTCGACTTGCAGGATGCTTACTTTCATATCCCGATACTCAAGTCACACAGGAAGTATCTCCGGTTTGTGGTGGGATCGCAACACTATCAGTTTGCGGTCCTTCCGTTTGGTCTTACTTCAGCACCTCGAGTCTTCACGAAGGTGATGTCGGAGGTTGCGGCAGAACTCAGAAGGAAGGGGATAGCAGTATTCCCTTACTTGGACGACTGGTTGATCAAAGCCAAGTCCCCGGAGCTTGTGTCGCATCATCTGCAGTCAACAACCCAGTTGTTGTTCGACCTGGGTTTTTCGGTGAACGAGCCCAAATCTCACCTAGAGCCCTCTCAGCGCCTCCTGTTCATAGGGGCAGTACTGGATACAACATTGGGTCGGGCCTTTCCTCCGCCTCAGCGGATTCAAGATATTCAGGATTTGGTTCCAATGTTTCGAAATGGAGCGGTAGTTCCAGTCCTCAAGGTCCTTCGTCTGCTCGGTCTGTTTGCCTCCTGCATTCTGTTGGTCACGCATGCTCGCTGGCACATGAGGGCTCTTCAGTGGTGCCTCCGAAGGCAGTGGTCTCAACACAAAGGGGATCTAGAGAGTACTGTCAAGATCTCCAGAGATGCTGCTGTGGATTTGAAGTGGTGGATTGCAAGCAACAATCTTTCACAAGGAAAGCCGTTCCAGCAGTCGCCACCAGTGGCCACAGTCATAACGGATGCTTCCACTCTAGGGTGGGGAGCTCATCTGGGGGATCTGGAGATCAAAGGTCTTTGGTCTCCAGAGGAACAGATGTTTCACATCAATCTGTTAGAGTTACGGGCTGTACGTCTGGCTCTCAAGGCCTTCCTCCCTTCCCTTCGTGGTCAGTCGGTACAGGTCCTAACGGACAATACTACCACGATGTGGTACATAAACAAGCAGGGAGGAGTGGGGTCGTACCTTCTCTGCAGAGAAGCTCTTCGACTATGGTCCTGGGCAAAGGACCATCAGATTTGCTTGATAGCAAACCATCTGGCCGGAGTCTTGAACGTGCGTGCGGACAGTCTCAGTCGCCAATTCTCGGCAGACCACGAGTGGCGTCTCCATCCAGATCAAGTCCGTTTAATCTTCCAGAGGTGGGGGTTTCCTCGGGTAGATCTGTTTGCCACTCGAGAGAACGCGCATTGTCCGTTATTCTGCAGCCTCCAGTATCCGATGCAGGGAGCGTTGGGGGACGCGTTTCAAATAACCTGGTGCGGCCAGTTGCTTTACGCGTTTCCTCCCATACCCTTGATTCCTCGAGTATTGAGGAAGATTCGCCAGGACCGGGCTCTAGTCATCCTAATAGCTCCGGATTGGCCAAGGAGGGTATGGTACTCCGACCTTCTCCAACTCTCAATGTGCCCTCCGCTCCGTCTCCCTTTCAGGGCAGACCTCCTCTCGCAGTCGCAGGGGGAGGTTCTACACCCCAACCTCCAGAGTCTGCACCTACATGCCTGGAGATTGAACGGGGCAACCTGAGTTCCTTCTCTCTCCCGCCTGAGGTAGTGGATGTTATATTAGCGGCCAGGCGACACTCCACTAAATCTATCTACGCTAATAGATGGTCTAAATTTGTTGCGTGGGGGGGAGAGAGGCAGATTGATCCTTTGCATGCTCATCTATCGGACGTTTTGTCTTTTGCTCTGTCTCTAGCGCAGAAAGGTTGTGCAGTGGCTACCATTAAGGGTTATTTATCGGCCTTGTCAGCCTTCATATGTCTTCCAGACCAACCATCTTTATTTAAATCCCCTATTGTTATCAGATTCCTGAAAGGTCTTCTAAATAAATATCCTCCAAAGCCATTCGTTATGCCGCAATGGGATTTGTCCTTGGTCCTGACTTTTCTTATGGGGTCCCCTTTTGAACCTATGCATTCTTGCCCCTTAAGGTATTTGGTTTTAAAAACAGTCTTCCTGATAGCTATAAAATCAGCAAGGAGAGTGAGTGAGTTGCAGGCCTTATCAGTAAAGCCCCCTTATACAACTTTTTATGGGGATAAGGTGGTGTTGAGGACCAAGGCTGCTTTCCTCCCGAAGGTTGTTTCACCCTTCCATTTGGCTCAGGCAATTACTTTGTCCACGTTCTATCCTCCGCCTCATCCTTCCAAAGAGGAAGAAAGACTGCACCGTCTGGACCCAAAGAGAGCGTTGAGCTTCTTTATTGATAGAACAAAGGATTTCAGGCTGGAGGATCAGCTGTTTATTGGATACGTGGGCAAGAGGAGAGGAAAGGCAGTCCACAAGAGAACACTATCCAGGTGGGTTGTTTTTTGCATTCAAATCTGTTACTCTTTGGCAAAGAAGGATCCTCCTGAGGGCATTAGAGCTAATTCCACCAGAGCTAAGTCGGCCACTTCGGCCTTGGCCAGGGGTGTTCCTGTGGTCGACATCTGCAAGGCCGCAACTTGGTCGTCCCTTCACACTTTTGCAAAACATTATTGTTTGGATTCTGAGGTTAGAAGAGACGGCCATTTTGCACGGTCAGTGCTGCAGGATTTCTTGGTTTGACCATTTAGGCACCCACCGCCGGGCGTGGTACTGCTTTGGGACTCTATTCATTAGGTGAGGAATCCACAGGTAGTTGTATCCATCAGAAGAACCAGTTACTTACCTTCGGTAACAACTTTTCTGGTGGATACATTAGCTACCTGTGGATTCCTCACGGTCCCACCCGCCTCCCCGTTGCCTTTCTGGTCTTACCAAGTAATCCTTGAGTGCGCTCCTCTTGGTCTTTGAGGGTGCAATAGATGTTGTATATAATATATTTATATATATGTATATATATGTATATATCTTTGTGTATATACTTGATGTGTGTATATATTTTAAAAAGAGAGAGTTATATATATATATATAAAAGATTTACAGTTATTCATGCAATGTTGTGTATTTTTACAATATAATGGGATGTTGCCTTGCTCTTTCATTGCATTGCCGGGTTGTTCTCATGCACGTAAAAAATGATTGGTACTGACGTCCGCACGTCGTCGAGGACCTCTTATTGCCTGTATGACGTCAGACGGCGTCGCGTGGGCTAGAGTGACGTCCTCGTCGACGTGCAGAGACTAGTAAGAAGATTTCCGTTGAATGCTGGCGCCATGGGAGTATTCATTAGGTGAGGAATCCACAGGTAGCTAATGTATCCACCAGAAAAGTCGTTACCGAAGGTAAGTAACTCGTTCTTCTTGCCCAAACCCACTGAGATAAGACCATCATACAGACCAACAGTTTGTGGGAGGGCTCCATGAATGTTGGGCCTGGCGAAGTTGCTCCACTAATTGTGTATGTCCCAGCGGTGCTACATTCGTGCATAGAAAGTTTTGAGTAGCAAGGGCTGGTTGATTGTCTGGCGCCTGTACAGAACCCTCTGTCTGTGGGGCAGAGCTGCGAATTGTTGGAATAGGCAGGTGCGTGCAAGTCTGTAATGATGCCAATTTGGCTTTGATGGCGTCTAACCGGTGAAAAAGGGGAGTGATTTCCATCTTTAGCACTATTCTAAACCTTTCAAGAAGGATCTCGATTAAAATGACCAAATTGTCCTGATTCAGGTTACAGTTCAATTTCTCTGTTCCTGATGATTAAATAATAGGGGTCTGGGGCTGACAAGCTGATGTCCATAACCCGCAAACAGACGTCCTATGATGCAGGGTTATTGCTACTCAGTTGCTTAGACCGGGCACCCCGTTTAGCTTTCCTGAATGGTGCAAGGGTGGAAGAACAACTCCTTGCAAGTGTGGTGCTAGGTGAATTCATGTTGACAGCAGGAGTAGGTACTTGACTGAATGGATTATCTATAACAGCTACGTTAGATATCAAAGTTGAGTACATTGAGGGGGTTTCAGAATTTCAGACCCAGGGCCGCATCCCAAATTTAAAGAAAGTCTCTTCTCTGTTAAAGCAATCTCAAGCATCCGGTCGATGGAAGTGGCTTTTACCAAGGGGGAGGAGACACGGGACAGCAGCCACCAATTTTCTTTTTGCCCATAATAACTCAAATTGATTTTGACCTCTTAAGATTTGAAACACCCAAAGCTAATAAAGGCGGTCCAAATCATTTGTTAAGACAGGACGCAAAGGGTCAGTAAAGAGGGTTCTGGGCAACAAAAATGGCAAGAGGAAACAAAAGATACCTGCTGTAGCTAACAAGCAATCTGAGCCCTTCTCTGTAATGAAGAGATGTGGGGCTTCTCAAACAGCACCAAATGCAACTGGTATAAAAATAAAGGGCCACTTGACTAACCCTAGCTCCCACAGGGGTGCCAGGTAGGAAGGGAGAAAACAACATCAAACCTCCTTCCAAAAGACAACAGCTAGCTGGCGGGAAAAGGTGTAGATGCTCCTGCAGAACCCCTCAAAGTTATGGGTCACAAAGCAAGGTGAAGCAATAGAAGGGCTGGCAAGACACCAAGGCCAACCCCAGACCGTGGGCGAGAGCGAAACGCCCACGGGGGTGGGTGGGTAGGGGTTTCAGACTCCTTTGGTCTCTGACAGACAGACCTGTGTGTGTCCTGTGAAGCAGGAGGAGATGAAGCTCTTTATAGCTGTGGACAGGTGAAGATGGTTGCCTGGGTTGCCTCCTGGGGCCTAAGGGATTCTGGTGAAGGTAGTCCCTTTGGGTTCTGTGCCCCTACTTAAACTTTTCATTACTGGAATCCAGGGACCCCCACAGAGTCATTTTGGAAGCTGGGGACACTACGCCTGAGCAATTTCTCTGATTTGAACTTTATAAGAATACACAAAAATGAAGAAAGCTGTGGCAAAGCCAATGGGCCTCGCCATAGGGTGGCATAGAGTGGAGTGACGTGGGAAAGTTGACAGAAACCATAGCCCAGACCAAGGTGCATCCCAACGCCCCAAGCAGTGTTCTTCAAAAGTACCAGGACAATGAGGATCCTGATGCTTTCTTCACTAATTTTGAGAGGGTGGCAAGTTCCGCCAATTGGCCAACTGACAAATGGGGACAATATATAGCCCCTCTACTGACGGGTCATCTACAGAAAGCATATCAGGCCGTGAAGCCGGGAGGTGTAACCCCGTACAGCGAAATTAAGAAGGCAATCCTTGAGAGGATTGGACTAGATCAGGAAAGTTATCGGGTACGGTTCCGACAAACCAAGTGGATGCCACAAGAGAATCCCCGCACCTTGTATTATCGTGTGTATCATGCAGGAGGCAAGTAGCCCCACCCCTCTGAGAATACTAAAGATGAGATGTTTGAAGCTATTGTTTTAGAACAATACCTTGATGCCCTCCCCTCCACCACTCGCAACTGGGTCAGACAGCACCCTGATCTCACTAACCATACGGCAGTTGATCTGGCTTGTGCCTTCCATCGAGCTCCCGAATTCCAAAATCCACTACCACCACGTCACGAGCCCTTGGTTCCAGACCCATCTATACCAGACCAACAGCAGGCCCCAGTACGGATAGAGCTGCTATATCTCATCCAACCCCTTCCAGAGAGGTTATGACAGGCCCACAATGTTTTCATTGCTCCAAATGGGGCCATATAGCCCGGCATTGTCCATTAAAAAAGGTCCAGAAGAACTAATGGAGATTGGTATGATGAAGGGTCGGGTTCTAATCAGGCGAAATATACTACCACAATGAGGGTCAACAAAAAAGAAAGGAACATGCTTATTGATTCTGGGTGTAGCCAGAGTGTAGTGAAACAAGACTATTTTCAGCCTGATCAGTGGATCCCAAATGCTCAAGTCCTAATCACATGCATCCATGGAGACTGTAAAACATATCCCGTCGCTGCAGTCTTAATTAATTAGAGAGGACAAGAAGAGTGCCTTTCCTTAGGGGTGATTCCAAATCGCAGTGAGGACATGATCATAGGAACCGATTATGACACTTTTGTTCAGTTACTGAATAATGCCAATCAGGACCATGTGGCTAATTCCTGGTGGAAGGAAGCTCCTTTCGTTTCCACCGACATTGAGGAAAGTAGTGTCCGAAGGAAGCTCAGTAAAAAAATGAAACACGAACAGAAACAGGGTTATCGGATAAATAGCAAAGGCCATAAAGTCACTGACTCTGCCGACCCAAAGGCCATCATGTCTGTAGCAGGAAGTTTCCGACAGGCCCAAATAGAGGATCCTATGTTGAAAAATGCATGGCGAAACGCATTAGCCTCGGATGTGGCCTCGGTAGGTCCTCCATTTACCTTTACGAATAACCTGTTGTATAGGGAATGTCCCAACAACCCAGGGAGGAAACCCCAGTTGGTAGTGCCCCAGACCTATCGAGAACAAGTTCTCCACTTGGTGCACGGGGATAATGGGGAAGGCCACTTGGGGAGGGAAAAACAGAGGCAGGGGTTCTACAACGATTCTATTGGCCAGGAGTCTATGGGGATATTACAAAACACTGTCAGGTATGCCCAAAATGTCAGCTAATAAACCCGTTGCCCGACCGTCCTGTCCCTCTACGACCATTACCCCTAATAGAGGTCCCCTTTTCCCGGGTAGGCATGGGCTTGGTGGGGCCCCTAAGCCCGTCTGTAAAGGGCCATCAGTATTTGTTGGTTTTAGTGGACTATGCTACCAGGTATCCGGAGGCCATTCCGATAGCCACCAGGAACACTAAAACCATAGCGCAGGCCATGATCGAATTGTTTTCACTGTAGGTTTTCCCAGGGAACTTCTCACCGATCAGGGTACTCCTTTTATGTCAAGACTCATGTCGGAAATATGTCATACCCTTGGGGTAAAACAAATTCGTACCTCAGTGTACCACCCACAGACAGATGGTCTAGTGGAACGCTATAATAAGACTATTAAGACCTTATTACGGAGAGTCATAAGCGACTCAGGAAGAGATTGGGAGAATAAACTGCCCCTAGTCCTTTACGCATTACGAACAAACATACAATCCTCCACCGGGCACAGTCCCTTTGAATTGCTGTTTGGCAGACAGTGGCGTACTTTATTAGAAATGCTGGCTGAACAGTGGGAAGAGTCTGAAGACGATCTCAAGGATGGTGTTTCCTATACCAGAGACCTTAGAGAACACTGACATACGATTTGGGAAGAGACACACAAAACCCTGATGGATGCTCAAGCAAAACAAATGTCTTATTATGACACTCACAGTAAGCCACGTAGCCTGACTGTAGGAGACAAGGTACTGGTCCTCTTACCCTTTAGTGAAAATAAGCTCTTTGCCCGATGGCAGGGTCCGTATACGGTCCTGGACCAAGTCACACCCACAATTTATAAGATTGAAATACCAAATGGAACCGGTAGGGAACAAATATATCGCATTAACCTACTTAAAAAATGGTATGAGAACCCTGAGGTCCTTACAACTCTATACATATCCACTGAAAGCGACAACGAAATCCCGGCATACCCCACAAAGGTAAACACCCAGTCCGATGTCCCGATGCCCTAACTGAATGACAATCTCTCACAAAAGCAAAAGAAACAACTGGAACACTTAGGCCCACATTACAACCCTGGCGGTCGGTGTTAAAGCGGCGGTAAGACCGCCAATAGTCCGGCGGTAAAAAAAATGGAATCATGACCATGGCGGAAACCGCCAACATAGACAGCCACTTTAACACTCCGACCACCACGGCGGTAGAAACAAACAGCATGGCGGTCACCGCCAACAGACAGGCGGAAGACAATGTACCGCCCACACTATTATGAGAGGCCAATCCGCCACCTTTTCTCGGAACCAACGCAAACAAAAACATAGCGGAAACAGGCCTTGGAAGGGAAAACACTCACCTCTACACATTCCACGAGGAACCAGCTCGCCATGGAGCCAGAACGCCAAATACTCCCTGCGATAGTATTCCTGCTCCTCTACCAGGAGCACGAACGACGGCGGCGACGACCACGGTGAGTACTGCACCTACAACACAGGGGAGGGGGGAGGGAAAAGAGAGTGACACACACACACCCACGCAACACGCAAACCCCCCACCCACAACATACACACAAATACATGCCGCAACATTACATTTACACCCCTCCACACCCCCTGGAAGAACGCAAGGACAAAAGGAAATTAGTTGAAAGATTGTAATCAATAAAACTCCATTAGTCAAAACTTGAAATACAGTATAAACAATTATGTACACAAACTATACAAGTCCGGATAGTGCACCATTCATAGTCAGTGGACCACTGGGCCCAAAATGCATGGGCTAGGCCCTCACTCGATACCAGACTCCAAACGGAGAGAACACTACTGGGGCATCAGATCGAAATGGAACAGGCACCTCAGGGGGAAGGGAAGGGGGGGCACCTCAGCCGGATGAGTGCACGACGCCAGCTCCACGAGGGGGGCTCCATGCCCATTGATGTATCCTGAGGAGTGCAAAGCCACAGTCTCTCAAGTCTCTCCAGTGGGTGGGTTGCCCACTGCTTTATCCTGGGGAGTGCAAATCCACAGTCTCTCAAGACTCTCCAGTGGGTGGGTTGCCCACTGCTTTATCCTGGGGAGTGCAAAGCCAGAGTCTCTCAAGTAGATAACAGTCTCCACTGGTTCTGGGGGGGGCTTTGTGCCCAAAGTGCGTCATCCTGTCAAGGACTGCGGTAGTGGATGTATCTCTCCACTGGTTCTGGAGGGGGCTTTGTGCCCAGAGTGCTTCATCCTGCCAAGGACTGAGGTATCTTTCCACTGTTTCTGGAGGGGGCTTTGTGACCAGAGTGCTTTAACCTGCCAAGGACTGAAGTAGTGTATGTCTTTCTCCACTGGTTCTGGAGGGGGCTTTGTGCCCAGAGTTCTCCATCCTGCCAAGAACACAGGCAGTGGATGTATCTCTCTACTCGTTCTGGAGGGGGCTTTGTGCCCAGAGTGCTTCATCCTGCCAAGGACTGAGGTAGTGGATGTATCTCTCCACTGGTTCTGGAGGGTGCTTTGTGCCCAGAGTGCTTCATCCTGCCAAGTACTGAGGTAGTGGATGTCTTTCTCCACTGGTTCTGGAGGGGGCTTTGTGCCTAGAGTGCTTCATCCTGCCAAGGACTGAGGTAGTGGATGTGATACTTCACTGGTTCTGGAGGGAGCGTTGTGCCCAGAGTATTTCATCCTGATAAGAACTGAGGTAGTGGATGTGACACTCCACTGATGGTGGTGCAACATGCAAGCTGCCCAGGCTCCTGGAACTGACCACCAGCCTCGGACAACTGACCACTGGGAATGGCAGCCATGCCTGCGGTGGTGCCACTGGCTCAGAATGTGGCGGGGCCTCTGGCGGTGCTGGCGGCGGTGTCAGTAGCGGCGGTGCTTGCGGCTGCCTCAGTGGCATCGGTGCTGGCGGCGGCATCAGTAGCGGCGGTGCTTGCGGCGGACTCTGTGGCATCGGTGCTGGCTGCGGACTCTGTGGCATCGGTGCTGGCGGCGGCCTCTGTGGAATCGGTGCTGGCGGCGGCCTCTGTGGAATCGGTGCTGGTGGCGGCCTCTGTGGAATCTGTGCTGACGGCGGCCTCTGTGGAATCGGTGTTGGCGGCGGTCTTTGTGGTGGCCGTCTTTGAGGCGGCGGTGCTGGTGGCGGGCTCAGTGACTGCGGTGCTGGTGGCGGGCTCAGTGACTGCGGTGCTGGTGGTGGGCTCAGTGACTGCAGTGCTGGTGGCGGGCTCAATGACTGCGGTGTTGGTGGCGGGCTCAGTGACTGCGGTGCTGGCGGCGGGCTCAGTGACTGCGGTGCGTGTGGCGGTGCAGGTGGTGGTGCTGGTGGCGGTCTTGTCCGCCGTGCAGGTTGGCGTCAACGTGGACCTGCCCTTGATTTTCTGGCCCTTCCCCACCTTGGATGGTGGCACAGCTGTCTTGACACTATCCACTTTTGTTTTGCCCGAGCCCTTGGTGGTAGGTGTTTTCACCTTCTCCCTCTGGGATGTGGGCAACTTTTTGACTTTTGGAGGTGGTGGAATGTCCTTGCCCTCGCTCCGTGGAATACTGGCAGCCCTGTTGCTTGGCGCACTCCAAAAGCCCGCAATTGCTGGCACCACTGTGCCCAGTGATGTGGTGGCTGAGGTGCTGGGTTGGGACCTGGGAAGGCGGGCCCTAGGGGACGGACGGTGGGGGAGGTGTAGGGAAGAGGTCAACATTAGATAGGAAAAGCTTTTTAGACACACTGGTACGGGTAGATGGAGGGGGGTTTGGGAGTGGAGGAAGAGGTAGTGGATGTAGGAGGGGAACGTTTGCTTACTTTGGGTGAAGGTGCATGGGCTGGAGGCTGTTGTGAGGTGGATGGCTGTTGGGTGGGTGTGTGGCTGCGTTTGTCTACTTTGGGAGGAGGGCTCACAGACACACTGGGAGAGGACACTGGGGATGTGTGAATGGTAGTGGGGGTGGTGAGTGCACGTGAGCGCAGTGTGGTGATGGAGGTAGTGGCTGAAGATGTAGTGCATGCATGTGTGAGTGGAGACGAGACAAGGAGGGAGGAGGGAGACGTGGAGGAGGGGGACACAGTGGAGGCAGTGGATGTTGGTATGGGTGCATGGGTATGATGCTTGTGTGAGTGCCTGTGGGATGTGTGGTGCTTATGTTTGCCAGAGCCACCCTTGTGTGTTGAGGTGTATGCATGCTGGTCTGATGCTGTGCTTGGGATAGGCTGAGGTACAGGGGATTGGGTCTGGGTGGAGGAAGTTGGAGGGGGGAGGCTGGACACAGGGACAATGGCTGCCATATGTGCAGAGGCCAGAGCCTGAAATGCTCTCTGTTGGGCTGCCTTGCCAGAATGAATGCCCGCCAGGTATGCATTTGTTTGTTGGAAATGCCTCTCGACACCCTGGATGGCATTCACAATGGTAGACTGCCCAACAGTGAGGGATCTCAGGAGGTCAATAGCCTCCTCACTGAGGGCAGCAGGGCTGACTGGGGCAGGGCCTGAGGTGCCTGGGGCGAAGGAGATGCCCACCCTCCTGGGTGAGTAGCCACGGGACACACGCCGAGGGGCTGGTGGGAGGGCGGTGCTCGCAGGGGGGGTGGCGGCTGTACCTGTTGATGCGGGGGGCACAGAGGGGCCAGCCACCGCAAGGGAGCTCCCATCAGAGGAGGAGTCGCTGTCGCTGATGTCACCTCCTGTCCCCGCCGTGGAGCTCCCCTCGCCCTCCGTCCCACTAGTGGCTTCAGACTCCGTTGTCTCGCCCTCCAGGGCCATGTGGGATGCAGCTCCCTCCTGCTCCGGTGGCACTGCTCCTCCGCCTGATGATGCTAATGCACACAAGAACAGGGAGACCACAAAAAGGGGGGGAGACAGAAGAAAGACACGTTCAGTGTTTGCAATACCGCTACCATTGGCGGACACTATAGACACAGCAGCCCTCTGCACTACGCCATGCACTTAGAGTTCCCTAATTAATCCCAGGGACATGGGGTACAAGGCCTATGCCCAATTGCTGCACACATGGAAGTCACAGGAGCCTGACTAGGTGTAGTTGGCTCTTACCACTGGTGGGGTTGGGGTGCCACATAGCCTGCCTCATGAAGGGACCTTGCCTACAAAGTTCGCCCTGGCCTAGGGGAACCCACAGCCCACCTCCCCCAACCAGACACCTCGTAATGCGTACAGAGTCAGATGGATATAACTGTACTCACCCCCTTGTGGCTGCTGTGATGTCCTCTAGCACCCATCCAACTCCGGATACGCCACTGCCAGGATCCGGAACATCAGGGGGGTCATGGTGCGACGGGCACCCCTCCCACGTTGGGAGGCCATCCTGAGCTGGGCCTCCGCCGTTTTCTTGCTCCAGCGACGAACGTCCTCCCCATCTTTTCCGGCAGTGGGTGCTCCGTCTGTGGTGGACCTCCAGGGTCCGGACGTCCTTGGCAATGGCACGCCAAATATCCTTCTCCTGGTGGGCGCTGACCTAGAGGAATAGTACAGGGATAAAGAATAATCTTTAACCGTCCGGACCGTCACAGTCATTGACCCACGTTCCCACCCTTGCCCTGACGCACATACACTCACCGTCCGCTCATGCAGGCCTCAGTCCCCCTCCCCTGTATCTTCCATCCACACAACTCCAAACAGGCACTGCCCATACAGTATGCTCACAGTTTACTCACCTGTTTCTCTGGAGGACCGTAGAGTACCGTGTACTGGGGGAAGACCCCATCCACTAACTTCTCCAACTCCTCCAAAGTGAAGGCCCTTTCCCCAGACACATGAACCATCGTCGCTTCCAGACTGAGGTCACAGCAGCACTTGCAGTGTAGGTCCTCTCCTGTCGAAGGTCAGGTATCAAGTGAGTGAACAGACAGAAAATGGCGATCACGTCCGCGGCGGTGCGTACTGTCACTGCCGGCGTACATCATCATTGGCTCCTGGGACCCATAGGGTCCAATGTTAACCAATGCAGGAATGCGCCGTGGTCTTCGACCGCCTACCGCAATGGTGTACAACGCCAGCGCAGTTACCTCATATCCCCTTGTCTCACATTACAGGTCAGGCAGCCGCCATTTCAGGGGCCCACATGGCATTAATTTTAAATGCGTCACACCTATCTAGGCCTTGCATACACACAGTGACAAGCACATTGCGGATTGACAAATGTGTGCGATAAATATTTTTTTTAATACCTCAGTGTTGGCTTACTCTGTGCTCGCTGGTCTCGTCCATAGGGCACGTCCGCTGGGGCAGGTGAGGAGATGGCGGCATCCTCCGGTGTACAGACCGCTGGTGGACCTGTCGACAATGGAAGACAGACACATCATTATCACTTACAGACTTGATCGTGCCACAATCCAGGAACTGCGTGCCCAGTTGGAGCCAGACCTGATGTCAGCTATCCGCCATCCCACAGGAATCCCCCCTCTAGTGCAGGTCCTGTCAGTACTCCATTTCCTGGCAAGTGGGTCTTTTCAAACAACAGTGGCCATTGCATCAGGGATGTCCCAGCCTATGTTCTCAAACGTGTTGTCCAGAGTGTTGTCTGCCCTGCTGAAACACATGCGCAGCTACATTGTTTTCCCTCAGGTGGAGGATTTGCCCACAGTGAAAGGTGACTTCTGTGCCCTGGGACATATCCCCAACATCATAGGTGCCATTGATGGGACACATGTGGCCTTGGTACCCCCCCCCCCCCGCAGGAGTGAACAGGTGTACAGAAACCAGAGGAGCTACCATTCAATGAATGTGCAGATGGTGTGTTTGGCCGACCAGTACATCTCCCATGTGAATGCCAAGTTTCCAGGGTCAGTGCATGACTCTCACATTTTGACGAATAGCAGCATCCCTTATGTGATGGGGCAGCTCCAGAGGCACTGGGTGTGGCTAATAGGTGAGGACAAGGACCCTATACCGTGTGAATGATTGTCTGGGTATGGGGTTGTCCCTAAGGGTTAGTGTGTGTTTAACAGTTGTCCCTCGACATTTGCAGGTGACTCTGGTTACCCCAAACTGTCATGGCTGCTGACCCCAGTGAGAAATCCCAGGACAAGGGCAGAGAAACGGTAAAGTGATCCACATGGGCAAACTAGGAGAGTGATCGAAAGGGCCTTCGGCCTCCTGAAGGCCAGGTTCCGGTGCTTCCATATGACAGGTGGTTCTCTCTACTACTCACCAAAGAAGGTGTGCCAGATCATCGTGGCCTGCTGTATGCTGCACAACCTGGCTTTGCAACGACAGGTGCCTTTTCTGCAGGAGGATGGTCCAGAAGGAGGTCTTGTGGCAGCTGTGGAGCCTGTGGACAGTGAAGAAGAGGAGGCAGAAGAAGAGGATATCGACAACAGAAACAACGTTATACAGCACTACTTCCAGTGAGACAAAGGTAAGAAGACATCACTGCCTCCCACATCTCATACAATTGTTAGACCTATCATATGTCTGTCACTTTCACCCAGTATATGGACAATGACTTGTCACTTTGCATTTCCATTTCACAGATCTGGGTCCCACTGTGTGACCTCTGCTGTATTACCTCATGGACTAGAGCTGTGTGACATAGGTATGTTAACAATACAATCGACATTGCTATTTTCCTTAGTTATAGCAAATACACATTTGTGAAAGCACAGACTGACTCCAGATTGTTTTGTGATTCAAGGGTGTTTATTTAAGATTTAAGTGCAAATTAGTGGAGGGGTTTGTAAAATGGGCAGGGGTGATGGTGGAGGAATGTCCCTGGCAGAGTCCAGTCTATTTGTTTCACAGGTGCATTGTCCAAAGGGGCATAGGGAAGTGGAGCTAGGGCAGTTGATGGATGGACAGGGTGACGAAGTGGGACAGAAGGATGACATTCAGGGTGGTCTCATTTCTTGGTGGGGGTCTTGGCATTGTTCTATGTCTTTGTCCTGGATCTCAGGGACCGTTTGCGGGGTTGTTCTCCATCTGCAGGGGGTGGGGTGCTGGTGTCGTGGTCCTATGGCGGTGGTGCCTCCTGTCTACTAGCGCCGGCAGAGGTGGTGGGCTGTTCATCATCCAGGCTAGTGTCAGGGACCCCCTGTTGTGCCACACCTCCTGGTGTTCACAAGGTCCTTCAGCACCCCTACTATAGTGACCAGGGTGGTGTTGATGGACTTGAGTTCCTCCCTGATCCCCCAATACTGTTCCTCCTGCAGCCGCTGGGTCTCCTGAAAGTTGGCCAGTACCGTTGCCATTGTCTCCTGGGAATGATGGTACGCTCCCATGATGTTGGCGAGGGCCTCGTGGAGAGTGGGTTCCCTGGGCCTGTCGCACAGCAGTCCTCCCAGTTCCCCGGTTTTCCTGTTCCTCTGTCCCCTGAACCGTGTGCCCAGTGCCACTGCCCCCAGGTCCCTGATGTTCTTTGGGTGGTGGGTTTGCCTGGGTTCTCTGTAGTGGTGGACACACTGCTGCTTGACGTGTCCTGGGGACAGAGGTACGGGCCTGCTGGGTGGGTGCTGTGCTGGTGTTTCCTGAGGGGGGAGGCTCTGTGGTGGCTTGTGCCAGTGTGAGGGGAATTGACTGTCCCGAGGTCCCAGATGGGCCGGGCTGGTCATCTAGATCCAGTTGGACAGAGCTGCTGTCATCACTATGGGCCTCTTCTGTGGGGGGAGTGGACATGTCTGGAACCTCCTGTCCGGTGACGTTGGGTAGGGGTCCTGAAGGGGTGTAAAGGCATGATTCTTGCATCTGTGTGTGCAATCATGTGCAATGGGTGGGTGACCCTGTACCCCAGTGCTTACGTTCTTGTCTAGGACCTTGTGTGATATTTGGTTTGGGGATCTGTGTGGGTATCTGTGGTGGACATGCGTTTGTGATGGGTGTCCATGCTTTGGTGTTGCATGCAGGGCTTGGTGTTGGGATGTGTGGGTTGTGATAGTGGGGCATATGTGAGGTGTTGGAGTGATGGGGGTGAGGGTGGGGTATGTGATAGCATGCAGGTAGGGTTGGGGATGTAATAGTTAATATTTATATTGTAATGGCTCTTCCAAGCGGATATAAGATGAGTAGACTAGATAGACGTTCTAGAGGAGGTGGTATAGCAGTAATTTATAGAGACTCCTGTAAGATTACTACAGCACCCACGTCAATTAAAGATGGTGAAAGCATGTCTTTCTTCATCAATGTGAATCCTCATTATACTTTATCGGGGGTTCTAATCTATCGACCTCCAGGCCCTATGGGAGATTTTATGACCTCACTAGCGGAAAATATTTCACAATCAATATATACTAAACCTAACTTTCTAGTGTTGGGAGATTTTAATTTACAGGCCGAAAAGATGGATTAGGCCTCTACTAGGATGTTGATTTCAGATATGATGGCCTGTGACTTAGTACAGTTAATTCAGGGACCTACTCACAACAGAGGACATACACTTGATTTAGTTTTCTCTAACGTATCACGTTTAGAATTTATATCTTCACTTCCACTTGCATGGTCAGATCATTATCTGATAGAATTAGAACTATCTATTTCACAGCAGAGGTTTTTGAATACGGCCGCCTCTTCATGCAGAAGAAAGTGGCATAAACTAAAAGCCACTGAGTGGATTAAGGCACTCGAAAAAAAGAAGCCAGGGCAGATAAATACAAACAATATATCAGACTTCATGCAATCCATGAATAAATGGATAAAGGATAGCTTGGATGATACAATACCTTTCTACTACACCAGAAATATAGGCCGAAAGAATTCGGCACCCTGGTTTAATGACCGCCTCCTAGAGAAGAAAAGAGGCTGTAGGAAACTAGAAAGGAAATGGAGATATACTCAAGATGACTCTATCAAAAAGGAGTATAAGACTATGATTCAAGAGTATCAGTCAGAAATTCGGGAAACACAAGCGGCATATTATGCTGGAAAAATTGAGGCAGCAGCTAACTCAGCTAAAGAGATATTTAATGCTTTAAAAGACCTCATTAATCCCACCGAGGAAGTAGAAAATAGGGATTTTCCACAGCAACACGTAGAGGATCTGGCAAGCTTCTTTTTGAGCAAAATTCAGAATATTTATGAAACATTTCCTAATTTTCAAAGTAAAGAACAGGAGATGGGGCATCAGGAAGAGCAGGAGGACATCCGCTTTACAAATGTTATGCCTATTAGTTTGGATATAGTGGAAAAATCACTGAATTCAATAAAATCAGGATCCCCGTTGGACCCTGCGCCCCCCCAGATTTTAACTATGGGATTACCCATCTTAGGCCCATTAATCACTAAACTGATTAACACCTCATTAGTTTCTGGTAGGGTGCCAGATTCTTGGAAACAAGCAATTGTGAAACCTCTGCTGAAAAAACCCAATGCAGATTCTAAAATATTGAATAATTATAGACCAATCTCGCTGCTACCCTTAATGGCTAAACTGACAGAGAAGCATGTACATAGCCAGCTGTCTACGCTTCTGGAGGAAGAAAAACTCTTACATCATACTCAGATGGGTTTTAGGCCTAAACATGGAACAGAATCCGCACTGATTGCCATCACGGAGGAAGCAAAAAAAAGGATGGATAACGGATGTGAGACCGCAATCATCCTTTTAGATCTGAGCGCAGCATTTGATACAGTTGATCTAAGCATCCTCGCAACTAGATTACGGGAATGTGGAATCGCGGGCACGGCACTAGAATGGATCAACTCATATGTATATGGTAGATCCTTTCAGGTGCTGGATAGATCCTACATCTCTAAGCGCACCTTCAGTACTTGCGGTGTTCCTCAGGGGTCGGCGCTGAGTCCGCTACTCTTTAATGTCTATATGCGGCCTTTGGCAGGGATCGTAGAACCATTTGGAGTAAAATTGGTCTCATATGCAGATGATACCCAACTAGTTGTCTCCTTCTCGAAAGCCCGACCAGACCTGGGCACGGCATTAGGACCATGCCTGGAAGCAGTGGCTACATGGATGGCGGGTAGTAAAATGAAGCTTAACAATGAAAAAACAGAGGTGATGTACTTTGGGAATAATAAGCCCTTAGCTATGTCCAGCAATCTAGACGGAGCCTCCACTCTGCCTCCTCCCAAAAGCCTTATTAAAAGCTTGGGCGTCTGGTTGGATCCCCTACTATCAATGGCACAACATGCCAATAGAATAGCAGGAACTTCATTTGCCCTGCTTAGGATGCTCAGAAAGGTTCTAACAATACTACCTTTTTTGGCCAGAAGATTGGTCATCCAGGCGGTGATAGGCTCGCGAATTGACTATGGCAACGCCTTGTTTATAGGATCTCCTAAATTTGTTATCCAAAGACTACAAAGAGTACAGAATGCCGCGGCACGCCTACTTTTAAACATCCCTAAACAACACTCTATAAGAGCAGGAATCGTCTCCTTACACTGGCTTCCGGTTGCAGAGAGGATTCAGTTTAAGGCCCTCTGTCATATTCACAGGGCCATCATTAATAAGGGTCCTGAAATGCTTAAAACACTGGCACAGATTTATGTTCCAGCTAGGCCACTCAGATCCTCATCAGCTAACCTGATCATGGTACCGTTGGTTAGGAAGGCAAGATGGGGAGGAAGATCACTGGCATATCAAGGTGCTGTGCTGTGGAACAACCTGCCTTTCAGTATAAGATCCAATTCTCAAGAAACTTCCTTTAGGAAGGACCTGAAAACATGGTTATTTAAAACCTAAATTCTTCAACGAATAGAAATAGTTTCATCTTTGCGATGGCACTTGAAGTGCTACGAGGCCTTAGGGCAGTTAGGCGCTATATAAATACGCATAACATAACATAACATAACATAACATTTGACTTACCAGAGTCCATTCCTCCTGCTACTCCTGCGAGGCCCTCAGGATGCAGTATAGCCAAGACCTGCTCCTCCCATGTTGTTAGTTGTGGGGGAGGAGGTGGGGGTCCGCCGCCAGTCCTCTGAACTGCAATCTGGTGCCTTGAGACCACGGAACGTACCTTCCCCAGTAGGTCGTTCCACCTCTTCCTGATGTCATCCCTAGTTCTTGGATGCTGTCCGACTGCGTTGACCCTGTCTACGATTCTGTGCCATAGCTCCTTCTTCCTAGCTATGGAGGTGTGCTGCACCTGTGATCCGAATAGCTGTGGCTCTACCCGGATGATTTCCTCCACCATGATCCTGAGCTCCTCCTCGGAGAACCTGGGGTGACTTTGCGGTGCCATGTTGTGGTGTGGGTGATGTGTGAGGTGGTGTGTGTTGTGATGTGTGAGGGGATGTGTTGTTGTGTGTTGTCTGAGGTGCGTGGATGTTGTGTGAGTGATGGAGTTGTGTGCATGTGGATGCTAGTGTTGTTTCTGGTGGTTTCTCTCTCTGGGCTTCTTTCTCAATTTTTGTTGTAGGGGTTTGTGGGTGATGTGGGTGTGTGTTTTATATTGGATTGGGTGTGTGGGTGTGGTGTGTGTATGTGTATTAGGTGTGTGTATTTCAAATTGTCCAATGTGGTTGTGTTTTGTAAGAATGTGTGTATTTTGAGCGCGGCGGTGTGTACCGCCAATGGAATACTGCGGTTGAAAGACCACCGCGTGGATTCGTGGGTCGTGATAGTGTGGGCGGATTCCTGTTGGTGTGACGGTGTCGGTTTTGTTATCGCCAGTTTATCACTGACCTTTGGTGTGGCAGTCTTGTGTGGGTGTCTGGATTTTGGCGGATTCTGGCCTGTGGGTCGTAATAGCTGTAGCGGAATTCCTCCGGCACAGCGGTGTGTTGGCGGTCTTCTGCACGGCGGTAAGCGGGATTTACCGCCAATGTTGTAATAAGGGCCTTAGTCCTAACTAGCCTGGACGTGTTCTCCAAAACCCCAGCCAGAACACACTTGGTACAACACCATATACGTACTACTGGGGACAAAGTAGCACGCCAATGACCTTATAGAATACCGGAAGCCAAACGAGAGCTAGTGGAACAGGAAGTCAAGACTATGGTAGACGCTGGTATAATTGAGCCCTCTTGCAGCCCATGGTGTTCCCCAGTAGTCTTAGTGCCGAAACCCAATGGGACCACCAGCTTCTGCTTTGATTTTAGGCAAGTCAAGCCTTTATCCCCCTTTGACTCGTACCCAATGCCCCAGATTGATGAGCTACTGGAACGTTTCGGACAGGCAACATATATGACCACCTTGGATCTAACGAAGGGGTACTGGCAGATACCCCTTAGGACCGAGGATAGGGAGAAGACAGCATTTGCCACCCCCTCAGGCTTGTATCAGTTCACCGTTCTACCGTTTGGTCTCCACAGAGCACCAGCCACTTTCCAACGCCTCATAGATAAACTTCTACGCCCCTTCCAGGCATAGGCAGCCGCCTACCTGGATAATATTGTTATTTATAGCACCACTTGGGAGGAACACCTAAATCATTTACAAAACGCCATACAAGCATTACATGCAGCCCATCTCACTGCAAACCCTGAGCAGTGTAAATTGGGACATAATACCATTAGATACCTCGGTTATATCATAGGGGAAGGGAAAGTCCGACCTCAAATTGAGAAGGTACAGGCCATTACTCATCTGCCCTTTCCGCATCAGAAAAAGGACATCCAAGCTTTCCTGGGCATGGTTGGGTATTACCGGCGGTTTATAACGCATTTTTCGGAGATAGCTGCCCCCGTAACTGATTTGCTAGGTAAGACCAAACCCAATCACCTGACGTCTCTCTCTGCTCTCGAGAGACACAGTTTTGACCGCTTAAAAACTCTTTTGACCTCTGAACCAATACTTTGTTGTCCAGATTTCAGTAAACCTTTTTTAGTCCAAACGGATGCCTCTGACCTGGGTCTTGGGGCAGTGTTGTCTCAATCTGATGGGAATGGGTTCCTACATCATGTTGTTTATATCAGCCGAAAACTATTACCACGAGAACGCCATTATCCAACCCTTGAGAAGGAGTGTTTGCCATCAAGTGGGCTGTTGAATGTCTCCGTTATCATTTAGCCAGGCGCCCTTTTACTTTGATTACTGACCACGCACCTTTGACATGGTTGGCCCGGCACAAGGATGCGAACGCACGTATCCTTCGTTGGTTCCTTTCACTGCAATCTTTCTCCTTTCAGGTACTGCATTCCCCTGGGGCCCATCAGACTTACGCAGACTACCTTTCCCGGTACCCGTCAGGCGCGAGGCTCCATCAGCCACTTTCTAGGGGGGGTGAATGTGACGGGCCGACACTGCCGGCTCCGTCATACCCCCGGGGCACCGGCATGGAGGAGGTTCTGACCCGGAAGTCCTTCGGTCGGGAACCAATCTGGTTGGCCTTCCAGGTAATGGCGGGCAGAAACAGGCACTTTGCGCCGTCACCAGGGAAGGAGGACAAGGAGGCGGAGACCGAAGGAGTGAGGATGGTGAGAGAGAAGGCAGAGGCATTGGAGAGGACGGAGAAGAAGGCGGTGGAAGACCCGAGGACAGAGAGGAAGGCAGGGGAAGCCTCGGCGGCGATTATTGCAGTGGAAGAGTGGGGAGGACACCGGAACCCAGCGGCACCGCAAGACACAGCGGAGGACCAGGAGGCACTTCACCAGAATTCCCGGCCACGCTCTGGGAAGAGCATGGCCTCAGCAGGTGTGTGGGGCAGGACTTAACAAAGACAAAGGGGAAGGAGGGAGGTAAAAGGGAGGGGGAGTAAAAAGTACCAGGGGGCATTGGGAGGGCTTGGTTGTTTGTTTATGTTATTTAGGTTCACTTTTCTCTTTCACCATGAGGGTTTGTTACCAAGCACCATTAGAGGTATTTAGGATTTAGTTTATTTAAAAAAAAAAAATGTTTTACAAGATGCTACACGATAAGAGAGAGATAACTCCTGTTAGTCCAGCATAGCCTAGAAAGAGAGCGACCCCTTTTCCCCTGAAATAAAAGGAAGGGAGCTAAAACCTTCACCCAAATCCGGCCTGGTCCTACGACAAGGGAAAAGGAAGAAAAGAAAAGGAAAAGAAGGTGCAGGAGAAGACAAACAGACAGAGAGCCACAAGAAGAAAGAAAGGAAAAAGTAGAGCGAAAGTAACAGGAAGAGAAAGAAAGAACACCTATAGAGAGAGATAATAACAAAGAACAAAAGAGAAGAAGAGAGGAGAGAGAGAGAAAGAGGAACAAAAAGAATAGAAAGAAAAGGGAAAAGAGATTACAACCCACTCACCAGGCCACTTACCGTTGTTTGTCTCCGTTTTCTTCCCACATGTGCCTCCTGGGAGTTCACCTGGAAAGAAAAAAACAAGAAATAAACACCAGAGGAATAGTGGCCGAACAACCTAATATATAAGCAGAGAAGTTATCTGAAATCTGAAATAAAGACTGTGTGCATACTATCTGACCACGGACTTAGTGTCATCATTGCGCAACCCCTATGACAATACAGTAGGGAAACTAGCAAATAATGACTGTTTGTGGTATAAAACATGTAGATTCCCAGTCCTGCTGAGTGTTTTGTGGTACCCTATCCTCTTCAGATGAACACTTAATTTTTCATGTAATACTAAGAAAAACAATTAATGATCTTCTTGCATATCACATCAGCGCCCTAATACAGGTGGATACATTTCTCTATGTTGTGTCATTATATTAGTCATGTTTTAATTATAACTTCAGCGATGTCAATTATTGTGAGGTCATTAGGGTTATGGTCATGTGACATTACTTTGTAGGAAGATTGAGGGTCAAAGGTCAAATGAGGTCACTGCCTGTGATGTCATTAAGGTCAAGAATGTGTGATGTCCTTTCTGCTATCGCTGACATTTTGGTGAATGAACATCTAAGTGTGAATCTAGAGCTTGTAGGCTACCTCCAGAATTGACATAAATTGGGTCCACATTGGCCTACTCAACTGCACCTTTGGCCTATCCAGATCAAAATTCTTAGAACCGGGCTTGTTTCTGCCATAAAGTTATCAGTGAGCTGATGGTTTTTGGTGCTCGGCACCGGCACTTAATTGTAAACACAGGCACTCATTACAGTCTGCCACATGGTGGTGTCTGTTTGTCTAATTTAGAGTTTACCACAATAATAGTTGTTTATGAAGTCAATATACAATGAAAATGACAAATACCTGCTGCCCAAGCCATTCTCATAGCTTTGGGGTCCTGCAATAGTCTAAACTGTCAAACTTGTAGAGGTGTGATGGCTAGTAGTTGTATCTGTAGTGTCATTGGCAGCGCTGGCAAGGGCAATGGGTGAAGCAAGCTGCAGTGGCCTCCTGATGAGAGCCTGGCCCCTCATTTATTTTTACAAATTAAATACTGAAAGTTACACCTTCGTTTAGGCTGTTTTCATATAATTTCTAACTATACTGGAGTTTGGACCTAGGTGCTCTCGTCAATCCCCATCCCACTGTAACATTTCTATCAGAGCCAATTAGGATTTCGTTTGACAAAATAAATATGGTGATTTAGTATAAAAGTGTAATGGATTCTATGGATTTCCCATCTTTATAGCACCTCAGATTTCTTACTTTTCAGAATCTCCTTCCGGTATTTCAGGCTAGGGAAATCTGCTTTATTTTACCGTTCAGAAAAGGGCTTACAAGTATCAGTCATGAACTGTAGTTTAAAATAGTCAACATTTCTCTCCATAGTCCTAAAAGAAATGCAGTCTTTATTTTATAATAGTATTTATTTTAAATATATATTTTCCTTTTGTTTTGCATGGAAACAACTAAAAAGAGTGTGAATTCGCACCCAAAACAATGAGATAATTAGAGTGGTAGAGCAGGAGCAAAATATCAGCCAATACATACTTATCAGCTAACAATGGTGCATAAGCCGGGTCAATCACAAGGAAGCAGAAGACATCACGGCATAGACATTAGGCCTGGGTAAGCAAAGTCACATTTTCATCATCCACCAGATGAATAATATTTTATCCAGCATCCCCAACTTGTGCGGGCACCCTCTACTCTTGTAAGCCACCTTTTCTGCTGCCATATATAACTCTTTCTCCTACCTCCACTCCTGGAGAGTCGGAATCTCAGGGGCACCCCAGCGCCTCACAACATCCCTCTTTGCCACAACCAGACTGAGGTTAAAAAAAGGAGCTTGGCGCGTGGGATATCCACATCTGCTGGTATGCCACGGAGATTATATTTGGGCTTCACTGGGAAATTATCCCCCACAACACTGCAAAGTTCGCTCAGCACTGCTTGCTAATACGGTTGTATGGTAGGGCAACCCCAGAGCATGTGGAGGAAGGTTCCTCTATCCCACTGACACAGCAGAAAGTCAGGGGACACTGCTCTCCACATTCCATGTAGGCAATTGCTTTCATAGTAGACCCGATGGAGAATTTTAAGCTGTCTGAGCTTCAGTCTGAATTTAATAGCCACCTCCTTGGGGTGCATCAAGGCAGCCTCCCAATCTGTGTCAACCAACTACCCTTCCTCATTCTCCCATTTTTCCCTCAACTTCTTCAGTGTGTCAGGCATGTTGTTATTGAACTTTTTTGTATGTGAAGGAAACTGCCTTTTCCTCAATCTCCCCTATAAGTAACCTACCCCACAAGGGGTGTATTCAGGCAGGCTGGGGACTTCCAGGCCCTCTGCACACCATGCATGACTGAGCTGTACATATTTGAAGTGTTGAGTACTTTATAACTGATAATCATGCTGAAGGGAGAAGAAGGGCATAAGACCCCCATTCTCTAGAAGGTCACCAATCTTAGATATGCCTATGAGGTCCCAAGCACCAGAGTCCTAGGTTTCCCAATTTCTCTAACCATCGCCTCACCCACAGCGGAGTCTCCCAAGTCACTCTGTTCGCCCACCCAATGTTTCGGTCCAAGCTGCAACCACCATCTGGGCCACTGACTACAACTGTCCAGCACCTTCTCCCCCATAGAGATAATGCAGATAGGACCTTGTCCAAAACTGAGTTCTCTCCGCAGCATAAGTGGAAGGTTTTGGGATGTTCATTCCCAATCATTGATTAGTGTTAGAAATGGGGTATTTGGTTGTCTGTCAGGTGACCCCTGTCCATGTAAAGACCCACACTCAAGTCAGGGTAAAAGAGAATCACCCTCAGCTAACCCCGGCTTACCCCCTTGGTAGCTTGGCACGAGCAATAGGCTTAACTTTAACTCCACACTGGACATTGGTGTGTTGCATGACGAACTCCACACTGGACATTGGTGTGTGGCTTGACGTTCCATCATCGCCCAGCAGGGCTGTGGGATCCTGGTCCCTCCTGGGCTGTGACTCTGGCGGTGGTCTCCTGACCAGTAACGATACTTGGGCCCTCCTGGGCACTGACTCTGGCGGTGGTCTCCTGACCAGTAACGATACTTGGGCCCTCTTGGGCACTGACTCTGGCGGTGGTCTCCGGACCAGTAACGATACTTGGGCCCTCCTGGGCACTGACTCTGGCGGTGGTCTCCGGACCAGTAACGATACTTGGGCCCTCCTGGGCACTGACTCTGGCGGTGGTCTCCTGACCAGTAACGATACTTGGGCCCTCCTGGGCACTGACTCTGGCGGTGGTCTCTGGACCAGTGACGATACTTGGGCCCTCCTGGGCACTGACTCTGGCGGTGGTCTCCGGACCAGTAACGACGGTGCTGGCGGTTGTGTCTGTACCGCCGGAAATGATGGCGCACTTCTCTGCCGTGACACTCACAACAGGCTGGGCAGACTTCTTCGGGACCTTCCCCACCTTCTTTGGAGTTACAGCTGACTCACCAATCGCCTTCAATCCCATTTCACTTGTTGTCCCACCAGGAGTCTTGACACGGTCCCGTCGTCCACTCTCCAATTTCGGAGCCTTTACAGGGGGTGGGCTGCCAGTGCCTTGGCTCCGGGTCCTACTGCCTGCCCTGGTGGACGGTGCACTCCAAAAACCTGGAACACGAACCACTGGCACTGGAGGCTTTTTGGCTGAGGCGCTACGATGGGACTGATGAACTGGAGGGGGGGGGAGCAAACAGGTCAATTTGACATAGGGACAGTTTCTGACGGACACTGGGATGGGTAGCTGGAGGGGGTCTGGGAGTGGAGGAAGAGGAGGTGGTTGTAGGAGGAGTCACTTTAGCTGTTTTGGGTGCAGGTGCAGGTACTGGAGGCTGTCGTGAGGTGGATGGATGTTGGGTGAGTGATTGCCGGCGTTTGGGTACTTTGGGAGGGGGCGTCACAGACACACTGGGAGAGGACACAGGGGACGTGTAAATGGCAGTGGAGGTGGTGAGTGCAGGTGAGCGGCTTGTGGTGCTGGGTGTCCTGGTGCGAATCCTAGTGCCTGTAGATGTGGTGCATGCAGGTGTGTGTGTAGACGAGACTGGGAGGGAGGAGGGAGAAGAGGAGGAGGGGGACACAGTGGAGACAGTGGATGTTGCTGTGTCTGTATGGGTGTGATGCTTGTGTGAGTGCCTGTGGTGTGTGTGGTGCCTATGTTTGCTTGAGCTACTTTTGGGTGTTGATTTGTGTGCCTGCTGGTCTGTAGGTGTGCTTGGAATGGGCTGGGGTACAGGGGATTGGGTCTGGGTGGAGGAAGTTGGAGGGGGGAGGCTAGACACAGGGACAATGGCTGCCATCAGTGCTGAGGCCAGAGATTGCAGGGTTCGCTGAAGGACAGCCTGACCAGAATGAATGCCTTCCAGGAATGCATTACCGTGTTGCAACTCTCATTCTACACCCTGGATGGCATTCACAATGGTAGACTGCCCAACAGTGAGTGACCTGAGGAGGTCAATGGCCTCCTCACTGAGGGCAGCAGGAGTGACTGGGGCAGGGCCTGAGGTGCCTGGGGCGAAGGTGATGCCCACCCTCCTGGGTGAGCGGACACGGGACACACGCTGAGGGGCTGCTGGGAGGGCGTTGCTGGTAGTGGAGGTGGCGGCTGTACCTGTAGAAGTGGGGCGCACAGATGGTGCCGCCACCACAGGGGATCTCACATCGGCGGACGAGTCCGTGTCGCTGGTTGGTGATCCTGTGGCCGACGTGAAGCTCCCCTCGCCCTCCGTCCCACTGGTGCATTCTGAGTCTGTGGTGTGGCCCTCCATGGCCATGTGGGATGCAGCTCCCTCGTGCTCCGGTGCCACTGTACCTCCGCCTGATGATGCTGATGTACAAAAGGACCGGGAGAGCAGGAAAAGGGGGGGAGACAGAAGAAAGAGAGTTTTAGTGCATGGCATACCGCTACCGTTGGCGGACAAGACAGACGCAGCAGCCCCATGCATTACGCCGTGCTCCTGCCCTCTGCACATGCAATTTCGGGGATATGGCCTACATGGCAATGGTAGAAATCTGCGCACATGGATGGCAAAGGGGCAACTATACATCAACTTGCCTCTGTTCTGAGCTGGAGTAGAGTGCCACATGGCCTACATTACGGAGGGGCCTTGCCTACCTAACTCGCCCTGGCCTAGGGACACCCACAGGCCACCTCCCCCACCCAGACACCTCCACTGCACGCAAAGTCCCCAGAATGAGGTTGTACTCACCCCCTTGTGTCTGCTGTGATGTCCTTAAGCGCCCATCCAACTCCAGGTAGGCCACCGCCAGGATCCGGAACATCAGGGGGGTCATGGTGCGACGGGCACCCCTCCCACGTTGGGAGGCCATCCCCAGCTGAGCCTCCGCCGTCTTCTTGCTGCAGCGGCGAATGTCCTCCCATCTCTTACGGCAGTGGGTGCCCCGTCTCTGGTGGGCCCCCAGGGTCCGGACCTCCTTGGCGATGGCACGCCAAATGTCCCTCTTCTGGTGGGCGCTGACCTACATGACATGCACAAGGAAAGAGGAACAGTCATTACCTACTGCACCGTCAATGTGAGTGGCCCCCTCCCAACTCTGTCCATGTGGCCCTTTCATCCCCATGCATAACTGTTCTATGTACTCAGCCCCCTTCCCTCTTCCACCCAGCCCTCTCCACCCAGCATAGCCCATACAACGTGCTCCCTGTGTACTAACCTGTTGGTCTGGAGGACCGTAGAGTAGCGTGTACTGGGGGAGGACCCCATCTACAAGTTTCTCCAACTCCTCCGATGTGAATGCAGGGGTCCTTTCCCCAGACGCAGCAGCCATCGTCTCTTCCAGACCGAGGTCACAGCAGCACTGGCAGTGTAGGTCCTCTCCTGTCGAAGGTCAGGTATCTAGTGATTCAACAGATAGAAAATGGTGGTGACGTCCGCGGCGGTGACGTCCGCGGCGGGGCGCATCATCACCGCCAGCGCACCTGTTCATTGGCTCATGGGACCCATAGGGTCCAATGTTAACCAATGCAGCATTGCGCCGCGCTCTACGACCGCCTACCGCGACGGTGTCCAACGCCAGCGCAGTTACCCCACAATTCCATTGTCCCAGTTTAGAGGTCAGACAGCCGCCATTGCAGGGGCCCACATGGCTTCATTTACTACTGCGTCACACATACGAGGCCTACACTCAAAACATTTCCCGGATGGGTTAATTGTCTGTTGTAGTCTTGTGTGTGACTGTGGGTACATACCTGAAGAAATGCTGACAGTTTCTTCGCTGTTGTCCTTCTTAGGCACCACCAGTTGGGACATATTGGAAGATGGCGGAATCCGCCGGTGTACCGACCGCTGGTGGACCTGTTGACCGGTTCGACCGTGCCACAATCCAGGAACTATGTACCCAGTTGGAGCCAGAGCTGATGTCACCAATCCGCATTCCGACTGGAATCCCCCCTGACGTGCAGGTGCTGTCAGTGCTCCATTTCCTTGCAAGTGGGTCTTTTCAGACAACAGTGGCCATGGCATCAGGGATGTCCCAGCCTATGTTTTCCAACGTTTTGTCCAGAGTGTTGTCTGCCCTGCTGAAACACGTAAGGAGATACATCATTTTCCCTCAGGTGGAGGATTTGCCTACAGTGAAAGGTGACTTCTATGCCCTTGGACATATCCCCAACGTCATAGGTGCCATTGATGGGACCCATGTAGCTCTGGTCCCCCCCGCAGGAGTGAACAGGTGTACAGGAACAGGAAGAGTTATCATTTGATGAATGTCCAGATGGTGTGTTTGGCAGACCAGTACATCTCGCTGGTAAATGCTATGTTCCCTGGCTCAGTGCATGACGCCTACATCCTGCGGAATAGCAGCATCCCTGATATGATGGGTCAACTCCAGAGGCACAGTGTATGGCTATTGGGGGACTCTGGTTACCCCAACCTGTCCTGGCTATTGACCCCAGTGAGAAATCCCAGGACCAGGGCAGAGGAACGGTACAATGAGGCCCATGGGCGGACTAGGAGGGTGATCGAACGCACCTTCGGCCTCCTGAAGGCTAGGTTCAGGTGCCTCCATATGACAGGTGGGTCCCTATTCTACTCACCGAAGAAGGTGTGCGACATCATCATCGCCTGCTCCATGCTCCATAATTTGGCATTGCGACGCCAAGTGCCTTTTCTGCAGGAGGATGATCCAGATGACGGTGTTGTAGCAGCGGTGGAGCCTGTGCCTGTGGACAGTGATGAGGATGAAGCTGATGAAGAAGAAAACGACAACAGGGAGTCAGTCATACAGCAATCCAGGTGAGTACATTTTCAGGTTTAAAATAATATTAACTTTCCCACGTCTACCTCTATCCTGTACCTACATTTCACTCACTATTTGTTAACTGAGTTGTCCCCTTCCATTTCAGTTTCACTAATGTGGTAACCTACGTGTCAACAGCTTGCACCCTTGAAAGGCTTGTGATGTGTGACATTGGTATGTTGGCCTTCCAATGGGTAACCATTATTGACACTGTAATTGACAATACAAAGTTGAAAATCATTGACTGACTCAAGTTTTATTAGTATTTCAAGGGTGTTTATTTAAGTGCATAACAATGAAGGGGGGTTGTGAAATGGGGATGGGTTATGGTGGAAAATTGTCCATGGCAGAGTCCAGTCTATTAGTCTCACAGGTACATTGCACATCTGGCCATTGGAAGTGGAGCTGGGGCTGTTTCTTTTTTTTTTTTTTTTTGTATTTTTTTTTTATTGTTAATTGCATCATATTACATAGTATAGTGAACAGTCTGTTAACCTAAGCCATTTCTGTTTCCAATCAGGTTTTCTCATAGGGAAGACAACAAGTACAGTTTTACATTCTATGAGTCATTATCAATACACATGTCTGTTTTTTCTAGGCATTATATATGTACAATTGTTATTTTATATCTCTCTTGTCTATTGCTATGCCATTTGCCATAGTTGCGGCTTTTTTCTTATAATATTGCATATACAATCAGAGATATGTTAAACGATTCAATGAAACCAACTTATAAAAGAAGAGGGAGAGAACAAAAAAAAACAAGGATCCATTTGCTCCATGATGTCCTCGTTATACAATTCTACTGTAATAATAGTCGGGGTCAATACTAACCAGGTGTCCCATTTGCCATCTCCTTGAGTCTCCCTGGAATATGCTGCTAGTCATTTAAAGAGTGTGAGTCATAATGTTTTGTGGTAAGGGTGGTATACGGTCAAAGGTAGTGGGGGACCATTAGGAGTGTACTGAGGGATATAAAGAAAAGTAGTGATTAGTGTGGGTTATGAGAATGGGGAAGGAAGGGGGGGTGGCGGGTGAGGGGGAGAGGTGTCTGGGTAGGAATCAAAGTGTATAGAAAATGTAGAGTAGGGAGGGAGGGTATGGAAGGGGTAAGGGGAAAGAGGGCGTATATATGGATTGTATTAGTGTCCATGGTGTCTAATAGGCAGAAGAAGAATAAGGAAGTGACAACGATAGTAACAATAAAAATCACTATAATAATAATGATGTTAACATTAGTAGTGATATTAGTAGTGATAGTGATAGTGATAGCGATAGTGACCAAGGGGAGGGGGCCGTGTTAATTCAAAAGGCAAATCATTATAGTGGCTGCTTCCATATGAAGAGAAAAATAGAGCCAGACTATAAAGTAATAATAAAGTAAGATGTTTTGGGGCAGGAGGGGTGTGGTGGGGGGGGAATGGATCGGGGAATGACACGGTGATATGAACATCAATAATATGTATAAGGATTGGGATATGAATAACGGAATAGGTTATGCCAAAAAGGTCAATGAATAGTGGATGGTGAGCAGCGGTTTTTATCATAGGTTATACAGTAGCTTTCTACCTTTCTACCTGGGGGGTGGGGGGGGGTCATCTGAGTCCAGGAGGGGAGGGATGGTGTGTTAGGTATGGGTGGATGTACCTACATGGGTATGATAGCAGGAATAGTATATTCCCACTACGTGGTATTTTGTGGAGTTCTCTAGGGGTAATCTGGTCCTAGTGTCCAGAGATGAAGGATGACCAGGTCTGGAGAAACACCTCCGTTCGGTCCTGTAAACTGTAGATAAGTCGTTCGTGTGTGGCTGCTTGGTACATTGCTGTCAACCATTCATCATGGGAGGGGACGGTCGGTGCACGCCAGTGTCTAAGGATGCATAATTTGGCCGTTGCTAGCGCGGTGTGTAGGAGTCTACTTTGAGTTCGTGTGATCTTATGGAGTTCTCCCATGTCGTGTAGCAATAGAAGAGATGGGGTGAGGAGTGGTGGGAGGGGTAGGGATTCTCGGAGGGTGTTTCCCACTGTTCTCCAAAAAGGTTGTACGGCTGCGCAATCGTGTAGGATATGGAGTAAGTCGCAGTGTGTGTGTGGGCACCTCCAGCAGTTTGCATGGGGGAGAAGTCTTGCTATATGTAATTTTTGTGGGGTCCAATACCAATCATGTAGGGGGTCATTCTGACCCCGGCGGGCGGCGGGAGCCGCCCGCCTGGAGGGAACTGCCAGATTACCGCTGCGCGGTCAAAAGACCGCCGCGGGTATTCTGGGTTTCCCACTGGGCTGGCGGGCGACCGCCAAAAGGCCGCCCGCCAGCACCAGTGGGAAACACCCCTCCATGAGGATGCCGGCTCCGAATGGAGCCGGCGGAGTGGAGGATGTGCGACGGGTGCAGTAGCACCCGTCGCGAATTTCAGTGTCTGCTGAGCAGACACTGAAATTCAAAGTGGGGCCCCCAGGGGCCCCACGACACCCCTCACCGCCATCCTGTTCCTGGTGGGCGGAACCGCCAGGAACAGGATGGCTGTGAGGGGGTCGGAATCCCCATGGCGGCGCAGCAAGCTGCGCCGCCATGGCGGATTCCCATGGGTAGCGCAAAGTCGGCGGTACACCGCCGACTTTCCGCCTCTGGCCGCGGCTGTACCGCCGCGGTCAGAATGCCCGGCGGAGCACCGCCAGCCTGTTGGCGGTGCTACCGCCGACCCCGGCCCCGGCGGTCCTTGACCGCCGGGGTCAGAATGACCCCCGTAGTGTCTTAAAAAAGAGGCAGAATTTCAGACGAGCCTCGCGTGCTCCGCGGTCCCTGGCTTCGATCAGGTCAGTCCAGTCCTCCAGGTCATATTCAGTTTGTAGGTGCGTCTGCCATTTGTTTTTGAGGGAAGTCAGGAGTGGGAGTGAGAAGAGGTGGCGATTCAGCAATGCCTGGAGTCCCGATATCGCACCTTTCATCTTCCCCCATGTCTCTAGATAGTGTAGTATAGGAGAGCGCGGGAGCTGTCGGGGAAGGGCACCTAGTCTCTGTTTAAGACAATGTCTGAGTTGGAGGTAACGCCATGAGTGGTATTCCGGGAGGTTGAATTCCACCTGTAGGTCCCTAAAAGTTTTCCAGGTTTTCCCTGATATAAGTTGGTCCACTCGTCTGATGCCTCGTTGACCCCAATCCTTCCAGGTAATAGTTTTCCCTCCGATTTGGAACCCTTTGTTGCCCCATAACGAAGCCCTGTCATGTAAGTGGGGGTCTATCTTAAGGAGCCGATGTACCCGCTGCCAGGTTTTCTTCATGGCTCCTATCATAGGATTGGTGGGTCGGGGGCATTTTTGGCTCGTATCGTATAATAGCTGGAGGCCATAGGGGGTCCCTGTAAGGGCTCGTTCTACGTCCACCCATAGCGGCGGGGTTATTACAGTCGGGAGTAGGAGGGCCATTTGTGAAAGATGTAACACGTACGAATAGTGTTCGATCGAGGGAAGGCTTAGTCCACTGCATTCCCGACGGGCTATCAAGGTGGTTTTGGGTAGTTGTGGGCGCATGGATCCCCAAGCAAAGGAGCGGATACAGCGGTCTATCTCTCTTAATACAGGTAAGGGGATCTGTAAGGGGAGCATGCCTAGGACATATAGGAACCTCGGCAAGGTTACCATCTGCACCGCCTGTACTCTGCCCCACATGGAGATATTCAGTTGGCCCCATTTCTCAAAGTCCCGTTTCATGGTATTGATCAGTGGGTCTATATTGTCTGACACCACATTGACCAACCCTGTATTTACGTCAATTCCTAGATATCTTAGTCGGGAGTATTTCCATTTAATCGGTAAGCCTTGTATGGAGGCACTCACTGTGACTGGGGAAAGTGGTAGAGCTTCGCACTTGTCCCAATTCATTCGATATCCTGATATGCATTCAAATTCCGTTAGAATCTCCCTCAGGGCAGTGATGGAAGTGGGCAGGTCAGTGAGGGTAAGTAATATATCGTCTGCGTATAAATATATGTCAGATTTTCCGCCTGGTAGCGGGATTCCTGAAATGAGGTTGGAACTACGGATGGCTGCCGCCAGAGGCTCCACCGCGAGTAGAAATAGGAGGGGTGATAGTGGGCATCCTTGACGTGTCCCTCTCCGGATCTCAAAAGTGTCCGACAGGAACCCCCCACAGTTTACCTGTGTTGTCGGGGAGCCATATAGGAGGCGCACCTTGTTAATGAAGCCTTCTCCTAACCCGAATCGTTTCAAGATTTCGAAGAGGTACCACCATTCTTTTCGGTCGAACGCTTTCTCGGCATCCAACGAGAGGGCTAGAGCTTCTTCTCGTGTATCGCGGGCAGCCCAAATGGCATGGAAAAGTGTGCGGAGGTGATTCCTGGAGGAGCGGCCCGGTTCAAAGCCTACTTGGGAGTGATGGATTAACGAGGGGATAACTTTATTAAGGCGAGTGGCCAGTATTCCCGCTAATATTTTAATATCTCCATTCAATAAGGAGATAGGGTGATAGCTTCCGCTAAGAAGTGGGTCTTTTCCGGGTTTCGGCAAGACTGTGATAGTGGCTTTATTAGACATAGGATGTATGGAGCCTTCCCTTTCGGCCCCTTGAAATGCCTCGTATAAGACATCTACAGTGTTGGTTCCCGTCCATTTATAGAATTCAGATGTAAACCCATCCTCCCCCGGTGCTTTGTGATATGATAGATTAGCTATTGCTTGTTGTATCTCTTCCTTACTAATATCCCCTTCTAGAAGAGCCCTGCCTTCATCTGTAAGATGGGGGATGTGCGTCCTCTGCAGGAATGCGTCTAAGCGGGCAGTGTCTTCCGATGTTTCTGAGGAATATAAAGTTTGGTAGTACCGGCCGAATTCTTCTGCAATCGCCTGGGGGGGTGTAATGAGTAAGTTATCCTGGGTGCGTAGTGCCGGTATAGCAAGTGCTGTTTCCCGTTGGCATAGTTGGGCAGCCAGTAAGCGGCCCGCTTTCTCTCCGTGCTCATAGTGGCGTCCCTTCAGCCGTTGTAGGGCATATTCTGCCTGTGAGGTGTAGAGGGTGTTAAGCTCCATTTTAGCCTGTTCTAGGGAGCGGCGATTGGGGGGGAGGGGTTGTTGTGTGTATTTCCTCATGGCCTGTGTTATTGTGTCTTCTAGCGTGTGTTGTCGGGCCCGTCTATGGGCATTGGAGATAGCTGCATCTCTCATTAATTGCCCTCTGATAGTTGCTTTCGCCGCAGCCCAGAGAAGTTGTGGTGAGGTCACTGAGCCTTTATTGTCCTTCAAGTATGTGGCCATATGGGTCTTAAGTTGTTCCTTCCCAGTCGGGGATCGGTATCTAGTGTTAGGGAGGCGCCAGGGTTTACGGTCGGGTGTAATCATTCCGAGTTCCAGGGTTATTACTACCGGAGAATGGTCTGATAGTGCGGCTACCAGTATTTCTATTGACTTAACCGCTTGTAGTATTCTATGATTAAGTAAGAAATAGTCTAGCCGTGACTGGGTCCCGTGGACCGAAGAGACACAAAAGTATATTCCCTATTGGAAGGGTGGGAGAGACGCCAACAATCTATTAGGCCATGATCTGAGAGGATGTCTTTGAAAACGGCTCTATCTGCATTGTTACCCGCGTCAAGACCAATTGATCGGTCTAGAATGGCATCTTGGACTATGTTCCAGTCCCTCCCAAGAATATATTGTGAGGCACCTATCTGTGTCAGAAGACGGTTGAGGGAGAGGAAAAAAGGGGCGCTTCGAGCCGGTGGGGGCGTATATGGAGCCTATGCATATTGTGGAGGATCCCACCACTAGCTTAGCCAGTACGTAGCGTCCCTCTGGGTCATGCCATGTTTTAATTAGTCGGAATTGCAGGGAGCGACGCAGGAGTATTGCCACTCCGCATTTTCTTCCCGTTCCTTGTGTACCTGCCAACATGGGTGGTGTTCCGCTGTATATTACTTTTCCCACCCAATCTCTACGTAATTTCTCTGATTCCGTCGAGGAGAGGTGTGTTTCCTGTAGTAGAGCAATGTCGGTATGTTTGGAGCGGAGATAGGACAGTATCTTCTGTCGTTTAATATAATGGGTCATGCCGTGTACATTCCAGGACAGTGCCGTGAGTGGGGTTGTCGATCCCGAGGGCGCCGGGTGTGTCATGGTTTATGGTGTATTGAATATGTTATGGTCCATGTGGTGGGACCAGGAAGTAAGTAAGGACTGGGCTGAGAGGCAAGGAATATGGATTTCTTGTTCAGTTAGGCCTTGGGAGGTTGGGAGAGTTCCCCTTGGTCACAATACGAAAAATATAGAAGAGAAGGGAAAAGAAAAGAAAGGGAGGGAGGGGGATGGAGAGGAATAGCGTGGAATGTGCAGAGAGAGACGGACAACGATTAAGAATAATTGATAGAAGTGATAAAGAATAAATAGGAAAAGGAAAAAGGAATAGCAGATGGAAATTGGTCAGAGGATGAAAACACTCACTACTGTCTAAAACCTTCTAATCTGCGGGTCTAACCTGTAAGGCCCGCGCGCCGGTAGGGTATTATATCAATGGGGCATGATGAGGGAACAGATGCTTCGTTCCTGGTATCATGGGACCTCCCAGGGGGGTGGGGGGGGCCTCAGTCGTGTGGGTGCATAAATGGGTGCATGAAGTGCCGGGGTGGGCTGGGCACGGGCCCGGAGTAGATGTTATGGTCTAAGAACGAGGAGGGAGGGGGGAGGGGGAGAGGGACAGGCCCGGGGCCATGTGCCACAGGACCTCCCGCTACACGTTCTGTGCTTATCATCTGTTAAGACATCTTAGAATATGAGAATTCTTAGTATCTTATGATGGCCTGCGGTGTTGCATTTTGAGTGTTCGTCCGGGAGCATGCCCCTTGTGGTAGTCTTGGAGCCGCCATGACCCCGAGTTGTGTTAGTCTGATTACTCTCTTCAGTGCGATTGTTATATGCCTGAGAGTTAACTGTGCTGTTCTACAAGTATACCTATGTGTTACATTGTGGCAATCAGTATTTGATAAATGTGTTTTTAGTAGGTCCCCACTCCCCTATTGGGTGAGCAGCAGATGTGGTGAATGGGTATGTCACTTATCTGTCCCAAGGTGAAGAGTAGATGTTCTAGAAGCGGGTCCGGATATCCAGGGCAGCTGTCCTACTGTGAGTTTAGTGTTCAGCATGCTGATCTTCTGATGGTGGTTGCAGGGGGGAGAGGGATTTGTCTCTGCCCGTGTCTTGAGTGTGATCAATCACTGCTTGCAGGATGTGCTCCCGGGATTCCTGTGTCTTTGGTGACCGATCATATCCTCGGCCTCTTTTTTGCGAAGGGGGACATTGAGTCTTGGGCCATGGAGTTGACAGACTAATAGCAGTTTCTGTATGCGCCGCTGGGGAGTCCGGACGGCCGGGGGCCGTGTCCATAGATTGCGGGGTCACACTATGTAGATAAGCGCTGAGGTCCTCGGGGTCAGTAAAGTCTCTGGATGTGATGTGGTGTGTGATCCACATACGTGCTGGTTCAAAAAGACCATACTTGATGTCTAGAGATCTTAGTTGCGGACGTAGGGCAAGAAATGCTCTTCTTCTGTCATTCGTTAACCTCGAGAAGTCTGCTGCCACTCTGATTTCGTGTCCATCCAGTGATATCGGTTGTCGTGCTTTAGCTGTTGAGATGACCTGGCGGGCTTGTTCATGGCGCAGGAAGCATGCGATGATAGGGCGTGGTTTATTTGCAGACGCTTTGTGTGAAGGACCAATTCTGTGCACCCTCTGAAATTCTGGAGGTGGTGAAAACTCTATGCCGAAGTGGTTGGTCAGCAGTGAGCCAAGAAAGGTTTTGATATCGGGTCCTTCTTTTTGTTCCGGTATACCGAAAAAGCGTACATTGTCTCTATGACTACGGTCCTCCAGTTCAGTAAGTTTAGCTCTGAGCGACTTTAGTTCTTCTTCCTGATCAGGGGTTGTCGCTCTATGGTCTTCTACTTCCAACAGCCGCTGATCTAGGTTATTTGCTGTTTCTCTGAAGCCTGCTATATCAGCGCGGATTGAGGAGGATGCTAAAGTTAAGTCTGTTATTTTTAAGTCCATTGCCTCCAAGCGTCGTCCAACTGAGGCAATCTCTTGCAGTATACGGTCTGTGGCGTCTAGTGCGGGTTGATCTACCTGGGGAGATGTATGCCCCTGTGATGCCGTTTGTGCCGTCATAGCTTTGGGTTGAGCAATGGCTTCCGAGAATAGCAGTTGACGAGAATGTTTACTTGCGGTCTTGTCGTTAAGCATTGTTCTCAAGGGGTGGAAATCAATTAGGAGATATTATTTTAAGAGCTAGCACTTGTAGGTCCACGGAAAGTTTCCTCGACTTCCAAGGATGGGTCAGACCTTGGAGTATAGGATCTGCTGTGGTCTGCTAAGCTTTAGAGCGTGATCTATAGAGGATTAGAATATGCTCAGTTTCTGATAGAGGTCCATTGATATAAAGCTGAAGAGAGATCAATGAATTTGAGTGTGATGCAGCGTGCAATAGGGGGGGTATCTTGTCTATCTTTTATTTTAGATCAGTCTCTTATTGTTTGGTTGGAGGGTCAGGTTGCGTAGTGCGACACATGTTGTTCTACTCTTCTTTCTTCTTCCTATTCCGGCTTTCCTCCTCCTTCTTTGCTTCTTTATCGTTCCTTATGTGAGAAATCTTTGTCCCTCCGTTGCTCTTTGAGATCCTTTCTCTGTCTCCCTTTTGTCTCCCCTCTGGATGTCGTGGAGATTCTTATTCTTTGCACGCTAGGTCATAAACGAGGGGGGGGGGAGTATGTCCTTTGTTTGCTGCTGGTGGTGTCGCTAGATAATGTTGTTTAAGGGGTCTCACCGTCTCAGCGTGCGGTCTCCTTCAGGCACTATTTAGTCCTCATGTGATATTGCTTCTTTTCCTTTCCGCTGTGGTCGTCGTGGTCGTCCTCAGGCCTAGGTTCCTCAGTGATCCATCCTCCTCGGGGTCCCCTCTCCCTCCATCCGCATGAGGGGGCAGTGCGGCGCTCCAGCGCCCGGGGAGCCGAGGCGGAAGAGGGCCGATCCGGCGCCTCCCTCGCGACGCGTCCCGGGCCCGTGTGGCACGCACCTTAACCCGCGGCTCCGCGGAAGCTCGGAGGCCACATTTGCTTTCGCGTCTCCGGACGTGTCTGCCGTCGCTCTGGTCCCACAACTTTGCCCCTCCGGAGGTCCCCTCCTTCCGCCAGCCAGGAGGCCACACTAGGGGTCAGGATCGCAGGGGGAAGACCCTCTGTTTGCCATCTTGACCAGCCCGGCGCGCGGAGATCTTTTCTCAGGCGGCCATTTTCTTCGACTGCCAGACCACGCCCTCGAGATGGGGCAGTTTCGATTTGGACAGGGTAACAAAGTGGTACAGTGGGGGGACAATCAGGTTGGTCTTATTTCCTGGCGGGGGTCTTGCCAGCTTGCTCTGTCCTGTTCCTGGATCTCAGGGACCGCTTTCGTGGTGGTTGTCCATCTGCAGGGGGTGGGGTGCTGGTGTGTTGGTCCTGTGGCAGGGCGTCCTGTCCACTAGCGCCGGTGGAGGTGGTGGGCATTTCATCGTCCTGGCTAGTGTCAGGGGCCCCTTGGAGTGCCACGGTGTCCCTCAAGGTCTTTTGAATGTCCGTCAGCACCCCTACAATGGTGCCCAGGGCGGAGCCGATGGTCCTGAGCTCCTCCCTGAACCCCAAATACTGCTCCTCCTGCAGACGCAGGGTCTCCTGCAACTTGCCCAGTGCTGTTGCCATCGTCTCCTGGGAGTGGTGGTATGCTCCCATGATGGAGGATAGGGCCTCGTGGAGAGTAGGTTCCCTTGGCCTGTCCTCCCTCTGTCGCACAGCAGCCCTCCCAGGTACCCTGTGTTCCTGTGCCTCCGTCCCCTGGACCGTGTGCCCACTACCACTGCCCCCAGGTCCCTGTTGTTGTTGGGGTGTTGGGTTAGCCTTGGTGCCCTGTAGTGGTGGACACACCGCTGATTGACCTGTCCTGGGTAGGGAGGTTTGGGCCCGCTGGGTGAGTGCTGTGCTGGTGTTCCCAGAGGGTGGAAGGTCGGTGTTGGGCTGTGGCTGGGCAAGGGGAACCGACTGTCCGGAGGCCCACGATGGTCCGGGCTGGTCATCAGGATCCAGTAGGGCAGGGCTGCTGTCGTCACTGTGGGCCTCTTCTGGGGGTGGAGTGGTGTTGTCTGGACCCTCTGGTGTGGTGACGTTCCTTCGGGTTCCTGCGGGGGTATGAGTACATGATTATTGCATGTGTGTGTTTCACGGTGTGCAATGGTTGGGTGTGCGTGTACACCAGTGCAGGCATTCCTGTGTGGGGGCTTGTGTGCTGATGGTTGGGGGGTGTTGTGGGTCTGTGCAGTGGGCATGCTTTAGTGATGGGTATCCATGCTTAGTTATGTCATGCAGGTCTTGGGGTTGGGATGGGTGGTTGGTGTCATGGGTAGATTAGTGAGGATTTGGGGTGATAGGGGAGGGTGTGAGGGTGTGGGTGTGTGATAGCATGCAGGTAGGGTGGGGGATATGATAGTTAAGATTGGACTTACCAGTGTCCGTTCCTCCAACAACTCCTGCGAGGCCCTCAGGATGCAAGATGGACAAGACTTGCTCCTCCCATGTTGTTAGTTGTGGGGGAGGAGGTGGGGGTCCGCCACCAGTCCGCTGTACCGCGATGTGGTGCCTGGATACCGTGGAACGCACCTTCCCCCATAGGTCGTTCCACCTCTTCCTGATGTCCTCCCTATTTCTTGGGTGCTGTCCCACAGCGTTGACCCTGTCGACTATTCTTTGCCATAACTCCATCTTCCTGGCTATGGATGTGTGCTGTACCTGTGAGCCAAATAGCTGTGGCTCTACCCGGATGATTTCCTCCACCATGACCCTGAGCTCCTCCTCGGAGAAGCGGGAGTGTCTTTGGCGTGACATGGGGTGGTGTGTGTGAGGTGTTGGGTGGTGTATGTGTTGATGAGTGTGGTGAGTGTAGTGGTATGTGGTGTTTTGAGCGTGGGTGTTGTGTTGGTGATGGTGTAGTGTGCCTCTGTGTGATGGGGTTCTCTATTCTGTGCTGTCTCTCTCTGGCCTTCTCTCAGAAATTCTGGTCGTAGGGGTTTGTGTGTGATGTGGGTGTGTGTTTTATATAGTGTTGGGTGTGTGGGAGTGTTGTTTGTATGTGTCTCAGGTGTGGGTATTTGGAATTGTCCAATGTGGCGGTGTTTTGGAGATGTGTGTGTATTTTGAGTGCGGCGGTGTGTACCTCCAATGGAATACCGCGGTTGAAAGACCGCCGCGTGGATTCGTGGGTCGTAATAGCATGGGCGTGTTTCTGTTGGCGTGGAGGTGGAGGATTTGTTTCTGCATGTTTATCGCTGACCTTTGGTGTGGTGGTATTGTGTGGTTGTCTGAATTTCGGCGGATTCCGTGATGTGTGTCATAATAGCTGTGGCGGTATTCCGCGGCCACGGCGGTGTGTTGGTGGTCTTCTGCATGGTGGTAAGCGCCTTATACCGCCAATGTTGTAATGACCCCCTATATGTCCTACCATAACCATACACTGCACCCTGCCCTTGGGGCTACCTAGGGCCGACCTTAGGGGTGACTTACATGTAAGATAAGGGAAGGTTTAGGCCTGGCACGTGGGTACACTTTCCAAGTCGAATTTACAGTTAAAACTGCACACACAGACACTGCAGTGGCAGGTCTGAGACATGATTACAGAGCTACTTATGTGGGTGGCACCTCCAGTGCTCCAGGTCCACTAGTAGCATTTGATTTACAGGTCCTGGGCACCTCTAGTGCACTCTTCTAGGGACTTACTAGTAAATCAAATATGCCAATTATGGATGAACCAATTCCATACACATTTTGTAAAGGAAGATATGCACTTTGCCACTGGTTAGCAGTGGTAAAGTGCTCAGAGCAACAAAAACAGCATACATCAACAACCTGGGAAAAAAAGGCAAAAAGTTAAGGGAGACCACGCCAAGGATGAAAAGTGTAACAATAAGGATTAAGTGGGCTGCCCAGCAATAGGCTTGTATATTAAGGAGGGCTATACCACTATTGTAAGGATTGTGCGACAGTGTCTTCAGTGATATCCGAGGGTGCCCATTGGTTCAGAAAAAAATTCCTGACCTCCCCATCAATCCTAACAAAGAGCTCACCAAGGATCTTATAATACGTGTAATCATTTAAAATATGGTGGCTATGCCCAATATAGTTAATGGTAACACTCACCAGCCTTCAGTAGCAGTATGGAAATCTGCCTCACCCTCCTCAGGTTCCGGTCAAGACATCGCTCCTGACTGGAGGTCATGTACATCCCAGGGTACTGAAACCCTTCCTTATCTGTCTATAGCCTCCCAGGAAGAGTGGACAATTCTAGGGCCCCACCCAAAGACGACAAAAACAATTTATCCCAGTGTACCCATGGTGGACGCCTTACAATTTAAAGATCTAGAGAACCATCAGAATTGTCTCTGCCGGCTGGGTGATGCACCAAAGAATATAATCCTCATGGTGGCAAAAGCTACTGTTCTTCCATGGGGGTCTCAGTGACTCGAAACTCCTAATGTCAGGATGACCTTAGACCACACAGGCTAGGGGCTCTATGGTGAGGGCGAACAGGAGGGGGGACTGGGAGCAGCCTGTCTGATCCCCTGCCTAATAGAAAACTCCAAGGAGAGGACACTATTGATCCGCACCACCATTGAGGGGGCCTGATAGAGGCTACCATGCTGCAAATTTGGGGCTAAACCGAATTTCATCAGCGTCTTGGACAAGAACAGCCAGTGAATAGCATTGAAAGCTTTCTCTGCATCCAGAGAAAGGAACACATGTGGTTCCTGCTGTGGGTGCACCGCCACTAACCAATTATGGAGCCTGCACAGGTTGTATCTGGTAGACCTCATCAACATAAAGCCTGACTGAGCCCTATGGATCAGGGGCGGCATGACCCCAAGGAGCCTGGTGGCCAGATCTGTGGCCAAGATTTTAATCTCATCATTTAGCAGTGAAATCTGGCAGGATGAGCCTGTAACAGGCTTGCATTTCTTTGTACCATAATTGTGGCATGTTGCAGGTCTGGTGGCAATGCGCTCACATTGTGGGCCTGAAGGACTATTTTGAGGAAGCGAGGTCCAAGGACCGCGGCATTCCTCTTAAAGAATTCAATTGGGAGACCATTTGGCCCAGGGGGTTTCTCCGAGTGTAACTTTGCAATAGCCGCCTGTATCTCAGGGAGTGTGATTTTCTCATCCAGGGCCACACAATCTTCCGCAGAGAGCACTGGCATAGCCACTTTACCAAGGAAGCTGGCAATCTGCTGGGCCTCTGAGAGGGGACCTTCCCTTTAAAACTTCCTCCGCTATGCTCCTGTTGGTCGTGTGAGACTCACCTGCACTATCTACAATACCCCGCACCCAGTAGGCCTCTTACTAAGCCATGCCAGGAGTTTACCAGCCTTGTCTCCCGCTTCATAAAGGTGATGTTGTGTAGCCAATATTTGGTTCCCCAACTTGGGTTGTGCCAGTGCACGATATTCAGTGCGTAATACCGCAATTTTCCTGAGAGTCTGGGAGTCAGACAAAGCTGCGGGAGTCCTCTCTAAGTGCACTGGTTGAAGTTCAATATCCTCAAGATCCCTAGTTGCCTTCTTTTTCTTATGCGCAATTACGTTTTCGGAAAATAACCTTGTAGACCACCCAGAGAACAATGGCAGAGTCCACAGATCCTTTATTTTTGGTGAAGTAGAGCCTAGTATCCGCTCGCAGTTCTTATTAAACTTCCTTAGCAATTCCCAGGAATTAAATTTCCAGCCCACACCCAGGCTCTTGCCCAGGGAAATCCAGAGAGGTGAATGATCAGACAGACACCTAGCAAGGTAATCAGCCCTTTTGATCCTACCAATCTCACATGCAGGGGCAAAAGCATAGTCCAATCTGGAAAAGACCCTGTGAGTCCCAGAGAAATATAAGAAACCACTATCCTGTGGGTGGTGGTGGTGGCGCCAAAGGTCTGAAAGAGCCAACATGGCTGCGGAGTGGACCAGTGGTGCTTCCTGTGTGTGCCCGCAACAGAGCCTGTGTGGTCCAATTCAGGGGCCATTACATCATTGAAGTCAGTCCTACCACAATATGGAGTAAGAAGTCTGTTTCTAACAATATGGCTATTACTTTGCGTAAGATGGCTTGTTGCAGCCATGGGGCCACATAGACACTTTTGAGGGTGACATCGGTCCTCCCCATTAGACCCTGAATGGCATCCCATTAGGATCGATCCAAGTCTTTCAAAATCCGGAAAGGACGAGTCTTCATGATCAAAATCACCACCACTAAGAGCCTGAGGTGAACCCTGCATGAGCCAGAGTAGTTTAAGGGGGTCATTACAACATTGGCGGTAAAAGCCGCTTACTGCCGTGCAGAAGACCGCAAACTCACTGCGGCGGAGCGGAAATTCCGCCACGGTCATTATGACCCACTGCTCGGAATCTACCAAAATTGAGACACCCACACAAGTCCGTCACACCAAAGGTCAGTGATAAACTGGCGAAAACAAAACCTCCACCGTCACGCCAACAGGAATACGCCCACACTATCACGACCCACGAATCCACGCGGCAGTCTTTCAACCGCGGTATTCCATTTGCGGTACACACTGCTGCGCTCAAAATACACACACGTTTACAAAACACAACCACATTGGACAATTCCAAATACACACACCTGATACCACACACCCAATACAATATAAAACATACACCCACAAACCCTTACGACCACAATTGCGACTGAAGGCCAGAGACACCACCATCTACAAATGAGCATCCAGAGGCACACAACACCATCACTCACACAAAATCCACACACCTCACACAACACACCACTAAATATCACCCCACACATTACAAAACACACCACCCCACACATCACCCACACCCCCCCATGGCACGGCAAAGACACCCCAGGTTCTCTGAGGAGGAGCTCAGGGTCATGGTGGAGGAAATCATCCGGGTAGAGCCACAGCTATTCGGATCACAGGTGCAGCACACCTCCATAGCTAGGAAGATGGAGCTATGGCAAAGAATAGTGGAGAGGGTCAACACAGTGGGACAACACCCAAGAAATAGAGATGACATCAGGAAGAGGTGGAACGACCCACCGGGGAATGTGCGTTCCGTGGTCTCAAGACACCACCTTGCGGTTCAGAGGACTGGCGGCGGACCCCCACTTCCTCCCCCACAACTAACAACATGGGAGGAGCAAGTCTTGGCTATTCTGGATCCTGAGGGCCTTGCAGGAGTAGCTGGAGGAATGGACTCTGGTAAGTCCAATCTTAACTATTACATCCCCCACCCTACCTGCATGCTATCACATACCCCCCACCCTCACCCCCATCACTCCAACTCCTCACAAATGTCCCAATATCACAAACCACCCATCCCAACACCAAGCCCTGCATGCAACACCAAAGCATGGACACCCATCACCAAAGCATGGCCACTGCACATACCCATACACCCCCCTAAACCATTATCACACAAGGTCCTACAGAGGAATGCAAGCACTGGGGTACACGGTCACCCACACATTGCACACCATGGCACACACAGATGCAATAATCATGCTTTTACACCCATGCAGGACCCCTACCCAACGTCACCGTGACAGGAGGGTCCAGACACGTCCACACCACCAACAGAAGAGGCCCACAGTGATGACAGCAGCTCTGTCCAACTGGATCTAGACGACCAGCCTGGCCCATCTGGGACCTCGGGACAATCGGTTCCCCTCACACAGTCACAGGCCACTACAGAGCTTCCCCCCTCTGGAAACACCAGCACAGCACCCACCCAGCGGGCTCATACCTCTGTCCCCAGGACACGTCAATCAGCAGTGTGTCCACCACTACAGGGAACCCAGGCTAACCCACCACCCCAGCAACAACAGGGACCTTGGGTGCAGTGGCAGTGGGCACACAGTTCAGGGGACAGAGGCCCAGGGAAACAGGGGAACTGGGAGGGCTGTTGTGCGACAGGGGGAGGACAGGCCCAGGGAACCCACTCTCCACGAGGCCCTCTCCAACATCATGGGAGCCTACCACCATTCCCAGGAGACAATGGCAACGGAACTGGCCAAGTTTCAGGAGACCGAACGGCTGCAGGAGGAACAGTATTTGGGCTTCAGGGACGAACTTAGATCCATCAATTCCACCCTGGGCACCATTGTAGGGGTTCTGAAGGAAGTCCTCAACACCAGGAGGGACACTGTGGCACAAAAAGGGGCCTCTGACACTAGCCTGGACGATGAACTGCCCACCACCTCCGCCGGTGCTAGTGGACAGGTGGCACCGCCAAAGGACCACCACACCAGCACCCCACTCCCTGCAGATGGAGAACCACCCCGCAAACGGTCCCTGAGATCAGGACAAAGACAGAGAACGATGCCAAGACCCCCGCCAAGAAATGAGGCCACCCTGATTGTCATCCTTCTGTCCCACTTTGTCACCCTGTCCATACTTAAACTGCCCCAGCTCCACTTCCTATGCCCCTTTGGACAATGCACCTGTGAGACTAATAGCTTGGACTCTGCCATGGACATTCCTCCACCATCACCCCTCACCATTTAACAACCCCCTCCAATACCCTTAAAGCCCAAAACAATCTGGAGTCTGTCTGTGATTTTGAATTAGTGTATGAGCAATTACAGTGACAAAATGCTCTTTCAAATGTAATGTCAACATACCTATGTCACACAGCTCTAGTCCATGAGGAAACAAAGCAGATGTCACACAGTGGGACCCACATCTGTGAAATCGTAAGAGAAAGTGACAACTCAGTGACCATACACTGGGTGAAAAGTACAGACAGTGGAGAGGTAGTAGTGTTAAAGTACATGTAGTAGGCAGGTTTGTCTTCTTACCTGTGTCTCATTGGAAGTATTGCAGGATCACAGAGTTCCTGTTGTCGATGTCCTCTTCTTCTGCTTCCTCGTCTTCACTGTCGACAGGCTCCACAGCTGCCACAACACCTCCATCTGGACCATCCTCCTGCAGAAAAGGCACCTGTCGTCGCAAAGCCAAGTTGTGAAGCATACAGCTGGCCACGATGATCTGGCACACCTTTGGTGAGTAGAATAGGGAACCACCTGTCATATGGAGGCACCCGAACCTGGCCTTTAAGAGGCCGAAGGTCCGCTCTATAATCCTCCTAGTTCGCCCATGGGCCTCATTGTAGCATTCCTCTGCCCTTGTCCGGGGATTCCTCACTGGGGTCAGTAGCCATGACAGGTTGAGGTAACCAGAGTCACCTGCAAATGGCGAGGGACAACTGTTAGACACACACTAACTCTTAGGGATATCCCCAGACCCTGACAACTATTCCCACCTCATTGGTTCCAGGTGCTCACCTAGTAGCCACACACGGTGCCTCTGGAGTTGGCCCATCACATAAGGGATGCTGCTATTCCGCAGGATGTAAGCGTCATGCACTGAGCCAGGGAATTTGGCATTCACATGGGAGATGTTCTGGTCTGCCAAACACACCATCTGCACAGTCATCGAATGGTAACTCTTCCGGTTTCTGTACACCTGTTCACTCCTGCGGGGGGGGGACCAAGGCTACATGTGTCCCATCAATGGCACCTATGATGCTCGGGATATGTCCAAGGGCATAGAAGTCACCTTTCACTGTAGGCAAATCCTCCACCTGAGGGAAAACGATGTAGCTCCGCATGTGTTTCAGCAGGGCAGACAACACGTTGGAAAACATAGGCTGGGACATCCCTTATGCTATGCCCACTGTAGTTTGAAATGACCCACTTGCAAGGAAGTGGAGTACTGACAGCACCTGCACTTGAGGGGGGATCCCTGTGGGATGGCGGATAGCTGACATCAGGTCTTGCTCCAACTGGGCACACAGTTCCAGGATTGTGGCACGATCAAGCCTGTAGGTAATGATTACATGTCTTTCCTCCATTGTCGACAGGTCCACTAGCGGTCTGTACACCGGAGGATGCCGCCATCTCCTCACATGTACCAGCAGGCGGTGCCTGTGGAGGACAACAGCGAGCACAGAGTCAACCAACTCAGAGGTACGTAAACACAGCTTACTCAGAAAGCTATTCATAACCCAAAATTTGCCTGTATGAGTGTTGAACCAAGGCCTAGGTATGTGTGACGCAGTTAAAAATAAAGCCATGTGGGCCCCTGAAATGGCGGCTGCCTGACATGTAAAGTGGGACAATGGGATATGAGGTAATTGCGCTGGCGTTGTACACCGTCGCGGTAGGCGGTCGAAGACCGCGGCACAATTCTGCATTGGTTAACATTGGACCTTATGGGTCCCAGGAGCCAATGACGATGTACGGCGGCGGTGACGGTATGCACTGCCCCGGACGTGACCGCCATTTTCTATCTGTTCAATCACTCGATACCTGATCTTCGACAGGAGAGGATCTACACTGCAAGTGCTGCTGTGACCTCATTCTGGAAGAGTCAATGGCTCGTGCGTCTGGGGAAAGGGCCCCTGCCTTCAGCACGGAGGAGTTGGAGAAACTCATGGATGGGGTCCGCCCCCAGTACACGCTACTCTACGGTCCTCCAGACAAACAGGTAAGTACACTGGGAGCATGCTGTATGGGCAATGCCTGTGTGGAGTGGGGTGGATGAAAGATAGGGGGGGAGAATGAGGCGTGCATGAAACGACGGTGAGTGCATGTGCCACATGGCAAGGGTAGGGATGTGGGCCAATGACTGTGACGGTGCAGTTGGTAATAACTTTTCTTTTTCCCCTGTACAATTCCTGTAGGTCAGCGCCCACCAGAAGAAGGATGTTTGGCGTCCCATCGCCAAGGACGTCCAGACCCTGGGGGTCTACCACAGACGGAGCACCCACTGCCGGAAAAGATAGGAGGACATTCGCCGCTGGAGCAAGAAGACGGCGGAGGCCTAGCTGGGGATGGCCTCCCAACGTGGGAGGGGTGCCCGTCGCACCATGACCCCCTGATATTCAGGATCCTGGCGGTGGCGTATCGGGTTGGATGGGCGCTTGAGGGCATCACAGCAGCAACAAGGGGTTGAGTACACTCTCATTCTGCTGATTCAGCTCGCAGTGGAGGTGTCTGGGTGGGGGAGGTGGGCTGTGGGTTTCCCTAGACCAGGGCGAGTGTGCTAGTTAAGTCCCCTTTTTCAGACAGACCCTGTGGAACTCCACCCCACCTGGGTCCAGTGGCAACTACACCTAGTCAGGCTCCTGTGACATCCATGTGTGCAGATATCGGCCATGGCCTTGTAGGCCATGTCCAAGGGATTGAATAGTGGACCCCAAGTGCGTGGCGTAGTGGAGGGGGCTTCTGTGTCGGTCGTGCCCGCCAACGGTAGCGGTAATGCAGGCACTCAACATGTCTTTCTTCTGTCCCCCCCTTTTTGTGGTCTCCCTGTACTTTTGTGCATTAGCATCATCAGGCGGAGGAGCAGTGTCACCGGAGCAGGAGGGAGCTGCATTCCACATGGCCCTGGAGGGCGAGACTACGGACTCCGATTTCACCAGTGGGACGGAGGGCGAGGGGAGCTCCACAGCGGGGACAGGAGCTGACACCAGTGATATGGACTCGTCCTCTGATGGGAGCTCCCCTGCGGTGGTGGGCCCATCTGTGCTCCCCGCATCTACAGGTATAGCTGCCACCACCCCCTCCAGCACCGCCCTCCCAGCAGCCCCTCAGCCTTTGCCCCGTGCCCGCTCACCCAGGAGGGTGGGCATCACCTTCACCCCAGGCACCTCAGGCCCTGCCTCAGTCACCCCTGCTGCCCTCAGTGAGGAGGCCATTGACCTCCTCAGGTCCCTCACTGTTGGGCAGTCTACCATTTTGAATGCCATCCAGGGTGCTGAGAGGCAGTTGCAACAAACCAATGCATTCCTGGAGGGCATTCATTCTGGTCAGGCAGCCCTTCAGCGAGCTTTTCAGACTCTGGCCTCAGCAATGATGGCAGCCATTGTCCCTGTCTCTAGCCTCCCCATCCAGCTTCCTTCACCCAGACCCACACCCCTGCACCTCAACCTATTCCAAGCACACCATCAGACCAGCATGCACACACCTCAACACACGAAGGAAGCTCTGGCACACATAAGCACCATACATCCCACAGGCACTCACGCAAGCATCACACACATGCAGACATACCAACATCCGCTGCCTCCACTGTGTCCCCCTCCCCCTCGTCTCCCTCATCCCTCCCAGTCTCGTCACCACTCACACCTGCATGCACTACATCTTCAGCCACTACGTCCATCACCAGCGCACCCACCAACACACCCCGCTCACGTGCAGTCACCACCCCCACTACCATTCACACATCCCCTTTGTCCTCTCCCAGTGTGTCTGTGAGCCCACCTCCCAAGGTACACAAAAGCAGCCACACACACACCCAACAGCCATCCACCTCACGACAGCCTCCAGCCCATGCACCTTCACCCAAAGTCACCAAACGTACACCTCCTACGACCACTACCTCTTCCTCCACTCCCAAACCCCCTCCATCTACCCGTCCCAGTGTTCTTTAGAAACTTTTCCTGGCCAGCCTTGACCTCTTTCACGCACCTCCCCCACCCCGTCAGTCTCCTAGGGCCCGACTCTCCAGGTCCCAACCTAGCACCTCAGCCACAACATCGGCGGGACCAGTGGTGTCAGTAGTCACCGGATTATGGAGTGCACCGGGCAGCAGGGCAGGCAGTGTGGCAAGGAGCCGCAGCACGGGCAGTCCCCCACCTGTCAAGCATCAAAAGTTGGGCAGTGCCCGGCGGGAGAGGGGGAAGACACCAACCACCAAAGCTGCTCCCAGGGGTACAGGTGGGAGTGTGGAGTCAGCTGGGACACCTTCCAAGGTGGGGAAGGGGCACAAGAAAACCGGCAAGTCTGGGAAGATCAGCACGGCGGAGAAGACTGCCATCAGCCCCGCTGGCCAGGAGCCGACCGCCAGCAGCCCCACTGCCCAAGACAGGACCGCCAGCAGCAGCCCCGCTGGCAAGGAGCCGACCGCCAGCAGCCCGCTGCCCCAGACAGGACCGCCAGCAGCAGCCCCGCTACCAAGGAGCCGACCGCCAGCAGCCACGCTGCCCCAGACAGGACCGCCAGCAGCAGCCCCACTGCCAAGGAGCTGGCCAGCAGCAGCCATGCTGCCCGAGACAGGACCGCCAGCAGCAGCCCTGCTGCCCAAGACAGGACCACCAGCAGCTGAACCGCTGCCCAAGACAGGACCGCCAGCAGCTGAACCGCTGCCCAAGACAGAGAACCGCTGCCAAAGACAGGACCACCAGCAGCTGAACCGCTGCCCAAGACAGGACTGCCAGCAGCTGAACCGCTGCCAAAGATACCGTCGGCACAAGCACCGCTGCCAAGGACACCGCCGCAACAAGCACCGCAGGCCCATGAGCGCCAAAAGCTACTGAGGCCGCCACGAGCAGGATGAAGCACTCTGGGCACAAGGCCCCCTCCAGAACCAGTGGAGAAAGACATCCACTACCTCAGTGCTTGGCAGGATGAAGCACTCTGGGCACAAGGCCCCCTCCAGAACCAGTGGAGAGTTACATCCACTACCTCAGACCTTGGCAGGATGAAGCACTCTGGGCACAAGGCCCCCTCCAGAACCAGTGGAGAAAGATATCCACTACCTCAGTCCTTGGCACTCTGGGCACAAGGCCCCCTCCAGAACAGTGGAGAAAGAAATCCACTACCTCAGTCCTTGGCAGGATGAAGCACTCTGGGCACAAGGCCCCCTCCAGAACCAGTGGAGAAAGACATCCACCACCTCAGTCCTTGGCAGGATGAAGCACTCTGGGCACAAGGCCCCCTCCAGAACCAGTGGAGATTGACATCCACTACCTCAGTCCTTGGCAGGATGAAGCACTCTGGGCACAAGGCCCCCTCCAGAACCAGTGGAGACTGTTATCCACTTGAGAGACTGTGGCTTTGCACTCCCCAGGATGAAGCAGTGGGCAAACCACCCACTGTAGAGACTTGAGAGACTGTGGCTTTGCACTCCCCAGGATTGAACAGTGGGCAAACCACCCACTGTAGAGACTTGAGAGACTGTGGCTTTGCACTCCCCAAGATTAAACAGTGGGCAAACCACCCACTGTAGAGACTTGAGAGACTGTGGCTTTGCACTCCCCAGGATTGAACAGTGGGCATGGGGCCCCCTCGTGGATTTGGCTTTGTGCAGTCAACCGGCTGAGGTGCCCCCCCTTTCCCTTCCCCCTGAGGAGCCTGTTTTATTTCTATCTGATGCCCCTGCAGTGTTCTCTCCGTCTTGTTCGGGTATCTTGTGTGGGCCTCGCCCATGCATTTGGGGCCCAGTGGTCCATGGACTTTAATGGTGGAATACCTTGGACTAGTATTATTGGTGTATATATTTGTAAATAGTGTATGTATATTTTTTGAATTCTGAATTTGATTATATTACAATCGTTCACCTCATTTCCTTTTGTCTTTGCATTCTTCCGGGGGGTTGGGGGGTGTAACTGTAATGTATCATGCTGTATTAGTGTGTGTGTTGTTGTGGGTGAGGGTGGGAGTGGGGGTGTTGCGTGTGTGTGTCACTGTTTTTTCCCTCCCCTCTCCTCTGTGTCGTAGGTGCAGTACTCACTGTGGTCTTCGCCGCCGGCGTTCGTGCTCCTGGTAGAGGAGCAAGAAGATGAAGGCTGGAAAAATGTGGAGCTCTGGTTCCATGGCGTCCTGGTTCTTCTTAGGGTGTGCAGAGGTGAGCGTTTTCCCTTCGAAGTCCTGTTTCCGCCGTGTTTTTGTTTGCGGTGAATCCGCCCTGGAAAAGGTGGCGGATTGGTAGGTTGTAATCCCGTGGGCGGTACATTGTCCTCCACCTGTCTGTTGGCTGTGACCGCCGCGCTGTTTGTTTGTACCGCCGTGGCGGTCAGAGTGTTAAAGTGGCTGTCTATGTTGGCGGTTTCCACCACAATTGTAATTCCATTTTTTTTACCGCCGGCCTGTTGGTGGTCTTACCGCCGCTTTAACACCGACCACCAGGGTTGTAATGACCACCTAAGTTCTTTGCCAACATTGGGTCCCCAACAAATGGGTCTCCTGGAGGAATACTACATTGGTTTTAAGCATCTGATAAATGTTGTGACCATTCCTCACTTGACCTTATTGCCTAACCAAATTGACACGGTCAATACAGCAATGCCTGGAGTCTTCCAATATATTTACTTGTACCATGTCTACACTGTGCGCTAATAACCAAGGGCTGGCAATATAAATGGCAGCTGCACTGCGTCTGCATCCAGTCTCTCTCCTCAAACCCCAACCAAACAACCACACTTAAACAACACCCATTGGAACCTTCCTCTCCCCCTCCCACAAGTATAAGACCACAAGTCACGGAGAAAACTACTTCGCTTTTGGAGCCTGAGAGGACTGTAGCACCCCTCACCCATCACAACCCCACCCACCAATTATCGCAAACTCACTAACAAAAAATACAAATCACACAACACACTCCTGCAGCCAAACAGACATCTCAAAGCCAAAATGAGAGAAAAAAACACATCCAAACTAAAGTTCCCCAGTCACTCTCCTAGCTCAGCCGATACACCCCAGACACACTAGACGCACAACTCACACTAAACGGTGGGAGGAGGAGTCTCCTCTAACAGGCCACAACCGCACCCCAAACAGAGCAGGTCCGGGAGCCCGCATCAAAGCACCCAAAAAACGCACCAGAACCCAACAACATCAGGAGTTCACAGGATCACCAAGTTCTCTGTGCAGCAGTTCAAGGTTAGATGTAGCATTGTTCGAGCTGCATCCTAGTTCATCTTCTGTCATCTGCTGAGTAGTCCCATCATCACCATCTGTCAAAGAAGGCTGACTTCCCCGCAGAAGCACCCCTCTCTCTGAATTTGTAGACTGCGCACCACCATTTTGGCTATCAGTAGCACCCCGCAAGAGTCCTTCTCCCACTTCTTCCAGCTTGGGCCCTTCTCTTGCATATCAAGGACCATAGTTGAAGTCTGGCCCCCAGTCCGCCATCTCAAGCTGGCTCACAAGGCTGTCCCAGCGATGCATGGAGCTGGGGCTGCTCCTCAAGCCAGCGCCAAGCATCCTCCGTTGTGAAGAAGAAGTGGACCTTATCCTGGAATAGCACTTCCAGTTTAGCAGAGAAGAGCAACATGTATTACAGCTGCATGGACTGGAGTTTGGCCTTCACTGCATCTAATGTCCTCCTTTGCTTCTGCACCTCACAGGAGTAGTCAGGGAATAACATAAAGGTGGAGGAGTCATAATGATCGCACCCTTCTGCTTTGAATCACAATCCTGAAAATTCTGAAAGCGTGCAAGTATCGGATGTGGAATGGTACCAGGCAGTGGCTGAGCAGCAGCGCTCTGTGTACTTATTCAATAACAAAGCAGGTGGAAAAGTTATCATTGGTGAAGGTGGAGCGGAGCTCCTACCCCAGAAAGTCAACCACACTTGACCCTTCGATCCCCTCCGGGAATCCCACCAGTTTCAACTGTCCACATTAGATCTTTAGTGACCACCTTCACCTCTGCCTGGTCCTTCCCAAGCGAGTGCATGGTGTCTTTCAGGTTGGACACCCTATCCTCTGCAACCGTAACACAGTTGCCAACATTTCAGAGATCTGGCCTCAGAAGCAACACTTTAGAGAAGACTTCACCAATTCTGGATCCCAGGGCCTTACTGCATGTTTGGATTGCCACTAGGAGGGCTGCATTATTCAGCATGGAAGGGGCCTCAGCGTCATCAGGAGGATGCTCAACTTCTTTAGTTTATCAATCAATTTTCCCCTGGTGAGGTTTAGGGCCCTTATCATTCGCCATCATAAAGAAAATGCCAAACGAAGCACTGTGGCTGTATAGTCCGTATTTCCCCAGGGCTAGGCCCCTCACCAGCACACCTGAAAGCAGACAGCCAGGGTCTTAGTAACCAACTGGCAGGACACAGCATTCACTGTGCTGCATCTCCGGGAAACAGCACCACCAGAATCAGATTATCGAGGAGCCCCCGATGTCCTGCTCACAGTCAAAGTCCACATCACCCTCAGAGCAAATCTGGCTACAGATGGCAAAAAGTCCCTCAGGGCATAGCTCCAGAAAGTCCAGCACTAGTGCCGGATGGGGCTCGGCCCAGATGGTCCGTCTCTCTCCTTCTCCCCCAAGGTCTGGCCTCACACCAGCATTTTGCAATGTGCTTCAGGAGCTCTCCACAGGTTTGGGGCATTGGTGGCACTCTCGACTCTGAGGGCGAGGATACCCATCACAGGATCAGCCCCAGATTCCACTGGGGTGCGCACTCCATTATACAGTCAGCCACCACGACTGTGCTGACTCTGCTGTGCTGCCCCTGCCCTGAGGGCACAGACACGTCCGGCCTCCAACGCCAAACACTACCACCACAGGCTCACCACGCCCACACCTGATCCCTTCGCACTGCTTAGACACAGATACGTGTCATGACATGAGAAGAGAAAGAAAGTAGAATGAATGAATGAGCTAATTTACCTCACAACTACTACCGAGGAGTGTCCCAGGGCTAATGTGAACAGTACTGGAATGACAAAAATCAAGCCAAAGCAAGTAACCAGGTTTTAAGATTCTTTCTGAAAACTAGGTCAGAGCTCAAAGTAGGGAGCTCCACAGGAAGCTACTTTCATGCTTGTGTGGTCAAATAGGAGAAACAATGACATCCATTTCTGACTTGCCTAACCTTAGGCTTTGTTGGACCTGGCCCTTTTTGTAGGGTCATCCCCAAACTGTTTGCCTCCTTCCTCCTAATTTCTCTGACCAGTTTTTGTTGGCTTTAGGACTCTGTGCACTTTACCACTGCTAACCAGTGCTAATGTGCATAAGCTTTCTGTGTAAATAGTATTTGTGATTGGTTTATCCCTGATTGGCATATTTGATTTACTAGTAAGTCCCTAGTAAAGTACACTAGAGGTGCCCAGGGCCTGTAAATTAACTGATACTAGTCGGCCTGCAGCGCTGATTGTACCACCTGCATGAGTAGCCCTGTAAACATGGCTCAGACCTGCCACAGCAGTGTCTGTGTTTGCAGTGGTAAACTGCCAATTTAACCTGGCAAGTATACCCACGTGCCAGGCTCAACCCTTCCCTTTTTATAAATGTAAGGCACCCCTAAGGTAGGCCCTAGTTAGCCCTATGGACAGGGTGCAGTGTATGTTAAAGGAAGGACATGTACTGATGTGTTTTACATGTCCTGACAGGGCTGTCTTTAAATACATTTTAAATGCAGTTTCCCTTTAGGAGCAGATAGAGATGTGGAGTTTGGGGTCTCTGAACTCATAATTTAAAAATACATCTTTTGGTAAAATTGTCAATTTGAAAATTCCACTTTTAGAAAGTGGACATTTTCTTGCTTAAACCATTCTGTGACTCTGCCTGCTTGTATTCCCTGTTTGGGTCAGACTGACTGTTGGACTGTTTGTGAATCTCCACCAGAGAGTGAGACAAAGGAAGCTCGGGTGTAGCCTGCATATCTTGATGGGTCTTCTGGGCTTGAGTGGAGGGAGGAGCTGACAGTTACACCTGAATGGGCTGTTCCTGCCCTCACAAAATGCAGTCTCCGACCCCCTGATGTGTGTCTGGGACCAGGCCTGGGAAAGGCAGTATCTTGTGAACAACAGAGACTTTCCTTTGAAGTTTGCCTACTTCAGAGGCAGAAAGGGGTATTACTATGGGGGTTATTCTAACTTTGGAGGAGGTGTTAATCCGCCCCAAAAGTGACGGAAAAGTGACGGATTTACCACCAGCCGTATTACGAGTCCATTATATCCTATGGAACTCGTAATACGGCTGGTGGTATATCCGTCACTTTACCGTCACTTTTGGGACGGATTAACACTCCTCCAAAGTTAGAATAACCCCCTATGTGCGTTGGTACAAATACTTTACACATTGCCTTTGAGATAAGCCTGACTACTTGTGCCAAGCTATCAAGGGGGTGAGCAGGGGTTATCTTAAGTGAGTGTTTCCCTTGCACTGAGTAGAGTAAGTGTCCCTGCTTGGACAGAGTGCAAACTGACTGTCAACCAGGGGCCCATTTCTAACAGATACCAAAACAAGAGAAGACATGGAAGAACCCAAGACTGTTGAAGCAGAAGAGTGTTGCAGCCTGGCCTTCAGATGCTGAGGACCAGCAGAAAAGTAGGCGCTACGCGCTAGAAGAATTATTTTGCTAAGAATTATCTTCTTTATGGCAGCCAATGCAGCAATCTCAGGTAAAGAGACAAATGGCCCGATTTAGGCCCGGGCAGAGGGAATACTCCATCACAAACATGACAGATATCCTGTCCGCCATTTTACGATCCCGGCAGGAGATAATGGGATCGTAAAACGTCGGACGGGATATCCATCACATTTATAACAGACTATTTCCCTCCGCCAAGACCTAAATCGGGCATATAGATGTCCAACAGGGAAGTTTAAGAATAAGACATGCTGCTGTGTTCTGGACAACCTGTAATCTACTGATTAAGTAATCAGGGAGACCCAAAAACAAAATGTTGACATAGTCCAGACTTGTAAGAGTGCATGGGAAACCATCTTTCTGGAAATAATTAGAAGAATGGAAATAGTTTTTTTCAAGGCTCGATGCAGCCTAAAGCATGTTCCAACACTGAGGATACCTGTAGTTGGAAGGACAGGAAAGTATCAAACCTCACTCATAGGTTCTTGACAACTTGTGCAGGCGGTGGTGGAGGAAGTGCTGTTTCAGGCCAACAACTCTGCCACTATTTGGGCTAAAAACCCAAACAATAAAATATCAGTGTTGTCTGTGTTGGACATTAAATGACTAGAGCGCAGCCAGCCAATGGCCTCACAAAGACAGACTTTGAGGGGACCACATAAAACTTTGTCTCCCTTCTCAAAAGTGAGAAGTAGCTGGATATTATTGTAGGATCCAGGCAAATCTTGTAGGAAAACCGACAGAGATAAACCATTTTTAAGATTAAAGGCATTTACACCTTTAAAAAACCTGCAAAGGTCAGTTAAAATTTGTAAACAAATTCTATAGTGGTTTCGACCAAACTCTAAATACCATTTATCTTGAAAAGTTTGTAATTTGTTTTTTTATTAAAATATTTATATTTTTCTATTTCACATCACCCACCTTTCTGGCCTTGTATTGAGAAGCAGTGGCATAATTCACCACTTGTTTATACAGCTCTTTAAGTCTGAGCGTTTGACTCGTGATGTCCTTAATTTCAGGCACATAAACCTCCCTTAGGATTGCATGAGGATGATGAAGGAGGTGAGATGTCCTTTCCCCAGAAACTATTTGCCTTTCCCTTACTGGAGAATTACTGTTACAAATAAATAACATTTCCTTTTCAAGGAAAGGTTATTCCATAAACCAGTAACGTGTTTTATAGCAGTACTTACAGGAGGAAGGTGAGAATTAGAAAACATCTTCATATAAAAAGATTTTTTAGGAACTTCTACAGACTTATGCTTGTGCTCTCTTCTGGACCCATACAACATTGGAAACTAAAAGTGTGCACCAATCTTGAAGCAGCTGCTATGCAGATGCCCAGGCAAGCGTCATTACATAAAAGGACCCCCTGCACCAATTTGTCTCTCATAGAATGCTATCCAAAGTCATCCCAGGAGAGTCATATTTGACGTCTAATAATGATAATAACGTTTGGTTATTCTACAATCCACATAGAGATTTATTGTTTGGTCTATTGAAAGGTTTGGCTAGGTTGCCCTGAGTATACAAGACTAGTGACTGCCTAGATCTTCGATATCCTAAATCTTTTCTCTGTAATATTTCTCAGCTTGTCTCCTGCCCAGTTTATGGAGAGCTTGTTCTGCTGGAAATTCTGTACTTTGAAAATCATTGCCATGCTTATAGTTTAATTTTGTGTAATTCAGACACCAATTTAATCAAAAAAGAGGATAAGACCTAAATGCAACAATATGTTCTCAGGAAAGAGCCAGTGTCCTTACCAATAGTTAAGTCTTTTTCAAATTCTCTCAAATTCTTTAGCTTGCCAGGGTCTTAAAGAAAGGATCCTGTTTAGGAAATGTTCTGTACGTTGCATGAGAGGAATAGTTTTACTCCCCTAGGGTTATACTTGGATTTGAGATCTTCCAGCCATATATTCCCTCAGTGGACCCCATATATCCTTCAGTCTGTTGACATCAGGTTGCATTATAAAAAAGCACTCTTCTTCAAAATTACAAAACATGGCATCATGTAACCAGTTATCAGTCTTGGGTGATGGTTCTTTCAGCCGAGCAATAGCAGCTCTACGTGTCCCTAATAGCAAAAGAAGAGTTGTATGTAATATAGAGCGGGATATCAACCAGATATTCCAATAGAACAATCACTGGAACTAATGTCAGCAGGTGACCAACAATATCCACAAATATATTGTTCACACTTAGTCAGTATGGGGCGGCAACAGAGCACTGCCCAGCCAAATAGAAGAAAACAGTCTCTCGATAGGAACAACATCATCAAGTTGTACTTAATTCTGTGTCACATTTACTCATAAAAACTGGGGAATAATATCATCTGTTAAGGAATTTGAAATGAAGGATTGTATGCCTATAATTCGCAGTACAATGTATGAAAAAGGGGGGACCCACTAACCCAGGGACCTGGGCTGGACAATACTCATCAAAAAAGTGTTCCCAATAGGGGAAGTGTAGGTTTAGACTTCCACAGCAATAGTGTCACAAAAAACTACTCTACAAGTTCATTAATGTTGTGGGGTAAGTGCATTTATTCACAACGAAATTGTGCAACATTCATATTTCTTCAACAACAAGGTGCTCAGTGGAACTGACATAAAGTGAATAAAAGTGTGTCTATTCTATATACAGAAATATATACAAGTGACTGATTGGGACAATATACAGTTGTAAACGGCACTCATAATTTGAATGTCGAGAGCCACAATCACATTTTAAAAACAGTCCACATATGTTAATGTCAAAGTTTCGACCCCTTTACACTATTATTTAGAACAGGATCATCATTAGGCCAAAATAAGAAAAGAAGACGCTTCAAAATAAAGAGTCATGTGTCAGTTTCTTTGTCTAAGTACATCGTGCCCTAATTGCAGACATGGTTATCTTGAAAACACCCAAGTTTACATACCAAGGATTTGGGGCAAAGAGACACACATATGAAGATGTGTCTATCACTGTTTCATTAAAATACCTCAGAGGACTACGTACGACGCTACGTTCAAAACAGGCTGCATCCCGAACCTACATGTAAAGAAATATAAGTTCATATAGCCTAACTAGGGACTCTGTCACCAATACAAGCAGGCATTGCTGAGACAGCCAATCGTTTAACGCGTGCTTCTTAAAATGAGGCTGTAAAAGGATAGACGTGTTATAGAAGAATACATCCTGAAAGTAATATGGATTTTGAGATCCACATGCCAAAGCAATGGAATAATCTCACAGGGTGCTGCTCAACGAATATCAAGGCCCCCAATTGTACATGGAAATGAATGACCGTAACTAGAAACGACTGTAGTACCACGCAGTGGACCTGTCCACACTGAACTAAATAAACTCCAAATACTCACACAGTCAATTTTGGTTCGTATCTTCATGCTTTGTGAATTAATCACGCGAAAGAGACTTTGCACCACCAAGTGGACTCAACAGCCTGTTACGAGTGGTTTGAGGGCTGTGTTATTTATCTACAAAAGAACAAGACGCTGTAGGTGCTGTACAGTGCTACATGTTACCGAGCATGATGCCTGGGCGCCAAAGAAAACGTGCTGCACACTCACCCAAATGGAGGTTTCCACGTGGAGTTTTAATGTTGCTGAAATGAATATACGGGGAAACAAATTAGTTTTATATGTATATGAGGCCGAATAGTGCGCACAAGCGGTCCCTGTCACAACTTACTTGTATCAGTGCTGTCGTAGTGCGCCAGCCGGGTCTGTCTCCTTCACCGCAGCCGCCAGAAGGAGAAAGGGTTCTCCATTTAAAGCCAACGTGGATGCTGTGCCGTGCACGTGTACCTTCAGGGTATGATCCGTGAGTTGGGTACGAGAGAGCCAGTTGTGCTGCTCGCACCAATATTCATACATGGCGGTGTTAAAACCTTAGGAAGATAGGAGAATATTCTACCTACTTGAGAAGTGAAAATGAAGTAAAGCGAAAAAAAGGAGCAGTTAACTCTCCTACTATAGTACACGAGGGTTGTGGCCAAGACAAGACCTACACGCATTGGGAAACTGACACACCAAGAGATAATGACCTGCTTGACATATCCCGATTTTCAGAAAAGCGTATTAGCGCACAATACTAGCAACACAAAAGGATGATATAGGGGGTTCTCCCCGAGAAAAGCTTTGAAAATTGCTGTATTTTATGTAAATTTCAACAATATTTCTGTGATAAATGGATAAATAAAATCGAGTCCTTACACTGGCTTCATCTTGACACTCTTCCTCCATCCAGGATGTGGTCTTCCGGCCAGAAATGCCAAAGTAGGAACTGTGGAGTCAAGTTTAATTCACAGCATGAATATCCCATGATTGAAGGCAAATTAATTAATCTCTCATGTGCCTATAAAAATGAAAGTGACAATGTGTATTGTAATTGATGCTCATGAATTTGGCTATTCTGAGTTGTGTTTGCGCTATATATAAACTACACAAAGAGGTTAAAAACATAGCCTTATCATAATGAACGACAAATAGATACCCATTTTGTGGCTGATTTGTAGAAAGTGAAACCAGAGAATATTAATAAATCATGGCTACCCACTTAAATTATGTGATCTTAGGCAACTATTTTATTTCACGAAAACTCAATTTCCTTCATTATCACGTACGAAAGCACTTTTATATATGTGAGTTCACAATATCAGTTGTACAAAGGGTGTTGCTAAAAGAAAGCAACACATTTAGTAAATTTCAGTGTCAGGTAGCTACAAATAAAATAAAGCGCTACTTAAACGAACAATACATTTAAAAAAGTTGGTACTCAGTGGCTAATGCACGATAATATATAATAAATTGTGAAAGTCTATTAGTTAATAAACTGTAGAGATCTAGGTGTAACCAGAAAGCCACAAAATTTAATTTGGATGGTGCATTGTAGAAAAGTGACATGTATTTTTCAGTACTATGAGGTCAGAGCCTGTGACAGAAAGCATTGCGAATATGGAAGTCATTATTTTAAACTTGCATTACACATAGTGTAAGATAAACTGCTACAAAATGCGCTAAAGCTTTTAAGATAAAATACCTAGACTTTACTTAATGCAATTTTTTAAGTATAACTGTCTCTTCAGCACCTCGTCAGGGGTAGTAAGTGTGATATAAATACAATTACAAGAAAAAGCACACAATTCGCAGCTCAGTTGTTAACTCTGCACTAAAACTCAAAAAGAATAAATCTTTGACATCACAAACCTTCCAGTGATTTGATCAATTAAAGCCAGTACCTGTTCCTGAGTATCCTTTACATTTGTAGATTACCCTTAACATTTGCAGATTAACTTGTAGTGGACTTATGCATTTCTTTCAGGCAAGCAGGTACCCTGGCAGGAAGGCTTGATTAGCTGTCTGCTCAGCTTCAGTTTCACAGCTCAGGAGACTCACTGAATGAGACTTTACAAGTGAAGCATTTAATTTAACATATTGGAATTAACCAAAGACCACAGGAGAGAAAATAGCAGGAAAAGGAGAGTGCAACAGGCCATGGACAGTGGGGAAAAGGAAGAAGGATGAGAGGAAGGGATTAAAGGGAGGGTAAGTGAACACAACAGAGAAGTAGAGATAACATCACTCACCTCAGTACTCTTGTAGTCCGGTGCGCCAGTAGCAGTCCACGACCTCCAGTGAGGTCCAGCTGCAGCTCCTAAAAAACAGTTCTGCAGGAAAGCTCTAAACAGAATACACGAGGTGCAGAAACATGCGCAGTGTAACTGTTTAGAGCACATGACCATCAACATCAAGACCTAGATGTATCCGTGCCTCCGCCCAGCCAGTCCAAATGTTATAGTACTTCTGGGGGCATCCCCTTGCTGCCAGTCCCATGCAGAAGTCCAGGCCTCGGTCCCACCCTTCAATGTTGGGGGCGTGTGTTGTCTTCCAGGCCTGGGCGATATCTCTTTTGGCCAGCACCAGCCCTAGCCACAGGAGAGCTTTTTGATGTCTTTTTCCTCCCAGCCCAACAGTGACGTGCAGAAGAATCAATTTGGGATCTCTTGGGATTTTCCTGCCCAAGACCCCCTCCATCTGTCTCAAAATCCTTCCCCAGAAATGGGAGAGAGCAGGGCAGTTCGATAATGTATGATTTAAATTTCCCAGTGTCTCCACACAGCACAGGCAGGCGCTGGTGGTCAGAAGTCCCATGTGGTGAAACCGGGTTCTGATATAGTAAGTGCGATGTAGCAATTTAAACTGAATGTGCCTGAACTGGGACGCTATTGCTGGTTCCTTAGTTGCCTCCATGTCCTCCCTCCAGCCGTCATCATCTAGATCCCCCAAGTCCTTCTCCCATGCTCAATGCACCATCTCCATGGTGTCTGGTACATTCCTGAGAAGCATTTTGTATGTCTGTGATAATTTGTCGTCTGTCATATGTGTAAGCAGAAGTTTGTCTTCTAGATAGGAAAATCCTGGTACCCCCGAAAGCGACCAAAGATCGGGCATGCCGAAGCTGTAGGTATTTAAAGAATTGCGTGTGATGTAGCGCAAAGTCCCTCTGTAAGTCCCGGAAGGATTTCAGTATTCCATTCTCCAATATATTCCCTAAAGTTGAAACCCCTAGCAGATCCCATGCCCCAAAACCCTGCAGGGCTGCAACCTGCGGTAGGTAGGTGCCCTGCCATAATGGTGTTTATAAAGTCAATCTGTTCCTTCCCCAGCCTGTGGCCTTTTTTGCTTCTTCCCATGCCTCTAGCACCACCTGAGTCGCTGGAGGTAGTTCCCTCCCTGCAGCCTCCGGTATAACAAATGTCGGAGACCCTGCATCCCTGTGACCATTCCTTCAAGAGAATAGGCCGGGTCTGTAAACCCTTCAAACCACCAATCATTAATTATAAGAAGATATGCTGCCCGGTAATACAACCTAATGTCTGGTGTGGTAATGCCCCCCTCAATCACCAATCAACAACATTTTTCTAGTGATACACGCGGGAGCACCCCCCCCCCCCACCCACAGCAGCTTGCACAGCTGGGTGTTCCATTTCTGAAGAAAGGACTTGCCAATGGGAAAAAAGGTGGTTTTGTAGCTGATACAAAAGGTGTGACAGTGCCAGCATCCTAAATATGGTTGAGTGCCCCAGTAGGTACATCGGAAGAACCTTCCAGAACAGAACATCCTTGGACAACCTCTCTAGCAGCAGCATAAAGTTCCTTTCATAGGAACGGTTTACATTCCCTGTAACAAATACTACCAGGTATTCAAACCCATCTGTTTGGATTGTGAGGCCACTCACCCATTGCATGTCTGTTGGACATCGGGCTATGGGGTATATGACAGACTTCTGTTGGTCTGAGCCCAGAGTACTTCCCAAAGATTCCCGGGATTTCCAGCGCCGTTGGTCCGGATGTCTCTGGATTCTCCAAATACAGGAGCCCATCATCTGCATATAACAATATCTTACAACATACTGCCTCTTCCCACTGGAAGCCCCTATATAAAGGGTCCATTCTCACCCAGGCTGCCAATGGCTCTAATACTCTTGCAAAACACCAAGGGCGACAAGGGACATCCCAGGTGCGTACCCCTCTCCACCGGAAACCATTCTGAGACCTGTCCTGACATGTGCACTCTAGCCCTGAGGTCAGTGTACAAAAGCCTTACATAGCTGCAAAACCAGGGCCAACAACCAGTTTGCTCAAAGAGGGCGAACATGTATGCCCAATCATTTGAATTGAAAGCTTTCTGGAAATCAACAGAAAGCAGGGCCTTGTGTTCCTCTTCCGCTTCACTGAGAGCAATAGCATTATGCACTCATCTCAGATTGTGCCTTGTAGCTCGTGTCGGCATAAACCCAGACTGATCTGAGTGTACCAAATGGGTAATGATCTTTCCCAGTCTATTGGCCAGCATGCTTGCCCACACCTTAACCTCTGTGTTTAGAAGCGAAATGGGGTGAAAATCCTTGCAAAAATGACTGGCAGTACCCAGCTTAGGCAGTACCACAGTGTCTGCCGTCCGAAGTTCTGGGGCAATCTGCCCTCTCCCAAGGACTCCTGGAACATGTCCAGCATAGGTTGGCCAGCCTGCCGCCACACCAGATGCCTGTACTCAGGCGGGAAGCCATTCGGCCCAGGTGCTTTCCCCAAAATTAGCTGGGCCAGGGCTGCCCCTAGCTCCTCCACTGAAATGTCAGCCTCTAGGGAGGCCCTGTCTTCTGCTGAGAGACTTGGGACCGGCAAATCCTGCACGAACTGAGGGAGGCCCGAACTCGGCCCCCCTTCGTCTGCACGATATAGGTCCTGATAATAATCGACAAAAGCCTGAGCCATCGGCCTGTGTCCCGTCACCTTCGAGCCACCCCTCATCTGTAAATATGGTATGACAGCCATTCCCTCCCTGGGTATGCACAGCTAGTGCAGTGTTTAGCAAGCTTTATCCCCCCATTGGTAGATCTGACTACAGGTGGCCTTCCACACCTCTCTTGCCTCCTGTGTAAGTTTCTGTCCCAACAGTGTCTGAGTGTGTCTTAGATCCTGCAGGAGGCGGTCCTGAAGCGGGTAGGTCAGCCGAATCTCCAAGTCCAGAATGCGCCCCTCCAGGTCCTGGATCTTTTGTCTACTCTTTTCTTGGTGGCCTTTCACAAAAATAATGATCTGTCCCCTCAAGCAGGCCTTTTGGGCCTCCCATACCACCCCAGCGAGACCACAGAACCCCGATTGTCAATTAAATGGCGATCAGTACTTTGCCTACACAGGTCCCTGAATTCTTCTTACTGAAGGTACCACATATCCATCCTCGATCCAGCCCGTCTTGCCCTCTATGGTAATGTTTGATCACCGTCCACGAGTAAGATGGAGATCTGAATCTTTTTTTTTTCCTCCTGATGTGATTGCATCTCTATAGCCTTGTTCACCTCATACAAGGTCTGGCTTGTGGATAATTTTCTAGGGCAGACCAAGGTGATCTGTTTAATGGACTTTTATGACCCTTCCAAATTTTGTACCTGCATTTTATCAAAGCAACCATTGTGCCAAGGTATTGCTTTATAAGCCCAAACTCCAACCGTCTTTGAGCCAGGGATGACTTTTGGGGGAGGGAGAAGGCCCACCTGAAGGCACTAGCTAGCAGTCTGTCCAGAAAGGCAGCATCCTGGCCTCTCATGGCTGAGCTGGCATACATAACAGTCAGAAGTAATTTGTTGGAAATTACTGCAAGTAATGGCTGGAAAGAGGAGCCTTCCATCTTTTTTGTTAGGGTACTGAAAACGTAAATAAAGCGCTCCCTTTCTTTATTACATACTGCTTTTAGTTTTTAGTGTGCGAAAGTGCCTCTACTGTTCAGTTATAGCCCCAAATATTTGTAAGTGCTGACCTCCTCCAGAATTGCATTATTAAGAAGGATGCTAAGTTGCCGCCCAGGATGTTTGATGATTGCCATGGTTTTGGTTTTTGTTATGTTGATCTCAAGTTAATATTTTTGACATAGGAATTTAATGCTTTAACAAGCCTTTGGATCCCTACTTTAGTCCACCTGAAAAGTAAGATGTCATCCTCATAGGACAGTAGAAACAAACAAAGAGAGCCCAGACAAGGGAATTAGGTTTCTCCTGGTCTAACTCTAATGACAAGTCTGCTGTGAATGGATTGAAAAGGTGGGGTGCCAACACACACCCCTGTTTGAGGCCTTGATGGGTTGTTATCCTCCTTGACACTCTTGTACCATTCCCAATTTTAATTTGTATCCATGTTCCAATGTATAGCTTTTCAAAAGCTCGGATCACCATTTGAGGGAATCTCCATTTTCTCAGTTTGTTCCATTGAATCCCCAGATCAATGCAGTTGAAAGCTGCTTTAAAGTCTATAAAGCAGAGATGGGGATTCCTTGCTCGCTTGCATCTGCCGATTATGAAGGAAGCTGCTAAGATGTTTGTTGTAATGCCAAGACCCTTAGTAAATCTGACTGGTTAATGGGTACCACATTATTTATCTTTGACCAGTCCATGAATTCAGCCAGGATTAGAGTAGCATAATGTTTGGCCTCCATGTCCAGGAGCATTATAAGTCTGTAATTGGCCATGTTGGACCTATCCCCTCCTTTAAAGACTGGATTGATGATGGATCTGAGTTCTTCTCTGGAATGGAGCCTGTTAGATACACTTCTGTATATAGTGCAGATAGTATATTCACCCAGAACTGAGGATCTTCTTTAAAGATGGCCTGTGGAATTCCTTTTGGCTCTGGCACCTCATCACAACATCCATCTTTTATGAGTTTTTTTTATTTTAGATGGAGACTACGGATCACCATCATTGGTGAGGAGGTGAAGTTGATTTTCATCTACCATGTTGGACGCTATATGGCTTCAGATAGAGAAAGTGAGTCCCAATCATGAATGAGCGGGTGCGATTGCTTGCTGTCTCCTGTGTTGGAGCCATAAGTAGGCATGGTGTCAAGCAGACTGGCTGATTCATGAGTGGCTATAGGATATTGCAAATGTATGGAGAAAAGAGTTTCCCATATTGCCTCTGGGATGTTTGAGTTGATTATGGCATTGATTGGGTTACTGAGGCTGTTGATTGTCTGCCAGAACTTCCTGGAGTTTGTCTGCCTGGCATTATATATCAGCCATGTCCAGAAGGCCTCTTTGCTTGACCTTTTATCTTCCCAAAGTTGTTTTTTTATACTGTTTCCTTAGAGCTTTGAGTTTTTCCCAGGTGAAGGGTTGCTGCCCAAGCTTCCTTGAGGCTCTACAGGTTTTCCTTAGTTCTTTCCTTAGGGTACTGCTTTTGTATGAGAGACTTGTTTTCTCTGTTTGCCTACGCTGTGTTCCTCTTATAACTGTGGTGGCTTAAGTTAGTAGCTTGGCACTGAAGTCCGTCCATGCCTTAAGTTGCTTGGTTGTAATACTGGCACATGCCACCGAAAGGTCCCTGGCCAGGATGTCGAGTTCAGCTATTGTACTGTTGCCCCATTGCAGATGCTTTAACTTTGTTGAGTTTAATGGGCCTGTGGCTGCTGAAGCGGGCAGTTGGACTAAGGTGCTTAGGACCACATGTAGGAAGCATTTTTGCCGCCGCAAAGGGCCCGATTCCCAAATTCTATTCCAAATGTACAAACATCCAAACTCTGATTTTGCATAATTGCAGTTTGGATGTAGAAATTGCTATTTGGAATGGGGGTGTTTAGGGCGTCCCCTCCAAATAACGATTTCCAGTGTTATGTATCAAGCTATTGCAAACGAAATGCAGTCGCAAAACCCTGATATTTTACCACAAACTCAAAGTTGATGGTAATATATTTGCAAATTAGAAGGGGTCCCCATGGGAACCCTTCCCCTTTGTGGATGGTAGAAAAACATTTTTAAGATTAGTTAAAAAACAAAAATAAAATGTTTCATTCTTTATTGTTGAAACTCATCCCGTTTTCTTTTAAGGAAAACTGGCTGCATTTCAACAAAAATAAAACCTTTACTCAAAGGCAATCACAGACATCGTGGTCTGCTGACCTCAGCAGGCCACCATCCCTGTGATGGCTGCGAATCCCAATGGCTCTCAAACTGCTATCTACCTCATTAATATTCATGAGGTAGGTCGATTTGCCAACCCACTAGGAATCGCAAGTATGAAACAAAACTTTTCATACATAAGGAATAGCGATTCAGATAAAATTGCTATTTGGAAATCGCTATTCCTACATCTGGCCCTTAGTCCTAGTGAGAGCATCTGATAAAAGTGATCCCTGTCCACCCTAAATTGAATTTTATATTGCGGGCCGCTAAGGCCTGTGGAGTCGGATGACAAGGAGCTGCATATTACTGAGACATATAATATTCATGTCTCAGCAGCAACACTTTCCAAGCTGTTGTTTTGCTGTGGAAAAGATAGCAGCCCCATTGCATAGTACAGGGTTACCGCCTGGCTAACTTCTGAATGGGACTACCTAACTGGGTGCTGTATAGTATCAAATTAATCATGGCATTGAACCCGAACCTTTAGAAAGTTGTCAATATGTGCCCTAGATGGTGCAGCAGGGTGAAGAGTCACCTCTTCCTTGCAGGATGTCACTCGAGGTGTTAGCCCAAAAAGCAAGCTTTGAATGGTAAGCTGCCTTTGAAGGGCAAATGGCATTAGCCCTGTGAGGGGGTGCCTTTTGTCTTTATAGACAAGTTGGAGACAGGGCCAAAGAGGGAAAACTCGGGCACCCCAAACTGGTTTTCCAGTGATTGTGTTGCCCTTAGGTAGCCACACTTCTGGGGTGGCTACCAAGATCCTTACAGTTGAGAGAAGCTTCAGACATCTTGAGAGTGGCAAGAATATTGCGCTCTTAGATTGCCAAATGCCACACACATCTGGAACTTTGTCCTCAAAGGGGAGGGGACATACTAGCCTACTGGCTAGTGACTGCGTTATCCCCTCAGGGCACTTTCGTGGGATAAATATGGCACCTCTGACACTCTGAACCTCAGATCACGTTGAATTTGTAGAAAGGACTGAAAAAGGGCTGCTCTGCTGCCCTTCAAACTGCATGAAGAGAGGCTGTGCCGTCGAAAGGAATGCACATGTAGCACTTTGGGCTAGTGAAGTTTGAACGGTGGCTGTGGCTCCTGACTCGGAAAAAGTTGATTCCCAGCCCCAGATCATAACTCCAAGGGTCAGTCGGCTTGCCCCCTGGAACAGCACAAGGGACATCAAAGCTGGAAGAAGCCCAAACAGGCAGGTCAGTAGCCACCACAGACGTTTTGCTGCTACCTGCCGCCGGGTGCCCAAAGTCACCAGTCCTTGATGGGCAAAAATTGCACCATTCTCGATTTGCCACTAGTGGGAGAGGGTCTTTGGAGCATGTGGCCACTGGCGCCAAACGAAGTGCCTTGATTGGATGTTTCACGTGTCCTTTGAATTTGGAAAGTATGCAACCGTGAAGGAGGTGCGAATTAAATGGAATCCTAAATCTGTCTTGAAGAAGTCCTGTTTGTAAGGACGAAACGCGTTGGCTGTTTCCAGTGTTACAAAGATGTTTTTGAGATGAAACAATAAACAAAGATATAATTATTCACACATGGACATTTGGATTATTTGAGCAATCATGTGGTGCACCTCTATGTATCAGGTGTCTGGGGTGTCTGATCCTGGGTTCGTGAATTCCTCGACTATGGTGAATAGCTCTTTACTGGTACGTGCGTTGGTGCTGATACGTTCTTGAATGGCAGCTTTCTTGGAGGCTTTGATGCGCTGGTGCTGCGTGATGACTGCGTCTTTGTAGGCTGTGTGATCTGCGGTTACTTTGCTGTTCCTCCATTTTCATTCCAGTCATCTGCAGTTGCGTTTGGATTCTTGGAATCTGTCGTGAACCAACTTTGGTTTCCTCTGGTGCTGGTTTCTGGCAGGTTTTCTGATAGGGGCTACAGTGTTGGCACACTCTGTAATCCAGCGGTGTAGGTTGCGTGCTGAGGCATCCACATTTGTGGCGTTTGGTTGTGGGGAGTGGCTGAGGGCATCTGTGAGGTGGTTTTAGGTGACTTTGCTCCAGTTTCTGCCTGGGGGCAGGGTGCATGGTGACGTGCAGGTGTCTTCGTAAAGGTGTAGTGGACACATCGGTGGTCGGTCCAATGGTGTTTTCGGAGTTGTGCAAGATGGCAATGTTGTTTCCAGCCGAGAGGATGGGTTCCAGGCTGTGGCCTACTGAGTGACTGGGGAGATTGACAATTTGCTGAGTCCGAGGGTGGCGAGGAGGGATGAGGTGTTAGGGTTGTTGCGGTTTTCATGGCAAAGATGGAGCTCACTTTGTGCCCCTTGCCTTGGCCACTTATGTGTCTGACAAGTTACAGCATTGTTTTCTGCAGCTACTGGGTCTCACTCCAGTGAATGTGTGTGTTCCATAAATGTAGATGTTCCTCTGTAGTTCTATTTACATCAGTTTTCCACAATGATGAAAATTTGAGATAGCATGGTTATGATTCAAACAAATGTGCCTGCTACATGTGGGTTTCTGAGTTAAAAGTGTACTATTGCAAACAGCTAAATTATCAGTTCACCACTTTGTTCAATATTTTACTGTATATTCTTAAGCCTTTTAGAGAATTTAAATCACCAGTGTTTTATATCTTTCTTTACTGATGTTGACCACTTGATTCTTGGGTGCAGAAATGTTCTTTCAAAATTCTTGTACTACTCTTTTCTCAGGACATAATGAAGCGTGGGGTTAAATCTGAAGAAGTCCTGCCCCAGAACATGTACGGACAATTTATGTATACAACTGCTGGCTGTCCATGTACTTAAGGCCTCTGTCTACACTAATAGCTGCAGAAACACCCTCCTAGCAGGACCCTCAAAGAAATGCACAAGAGAGTAATTTTGATAATGTGTAGTTTATGTTAGTGTATAGACCTGTGCTGTAGAGTCTCTTAATTATAAACTCATATTCGAAGGTTTCAAAGGCTATATTGAAAATAATGGGAATGAGATTACAGAACAACTGCAATCTATTTCTAGGGTAATAGACACATTACCAGTGACTTCAAGTGACTACGAAAGAGGTTTCAACACGGTGAACTAGATAATAGCAACCTTATGAAACTGTCTCGGTATTGGACGTCTTTCTTCACTAATGTTCATAGATATTGTTAGAAATTGGGTCTCTAGTTTGCAGGGGTATACACCCTTGTTGATGTAAGGACTACCATCCTGGTCAGTGTAAATCACAGCACAATCCAATTAACCTTGTGCTCACCCTCTGGTAGCTTGGCACAGAAGGGGCAGGCTTAACATATAAGACAATGTGTAAAGTGTTTGTGCAATAACTCATACAGTAACACAGTGAAAACACCACATAAATGTACTCCACACCAGGCTAGAAAAATAGATAATATTTAGCTGAATAAAACAAGACCAAAACAACATAAATCCAATATAAACAAGTCAAGATATCACTTTTTAAAGGTTTAAATGAGTCTTCATCCTTAAGAATCAGTGGCTCTATCCTTGTAACACACAGTACCTGGGATTCATCAAAAATAACAACCCACGGGGGCCCCAGAGGATAAGATGTGGCAAAAAATAAGGCACTGAATTGGATTTTCAAGAACGGCACAGACGATGCATTGTTTCTTTCCACACTGCAAGGTGATGTGTCGATTTCCAGAAACGTAGCCTTGGTTCCTCACTGCAAAATGGGAATATTTTGATGCCCAGGGATGATGTGTTGAAAATCCTTGACACTCTGGTGAGAAAGAGCAGACAAGGTGTCGATCTGGTAGGCGATGCTGCAATTTTTCAACCACGAGGCAGGTCCTTTGTCGATTTCTGCAGGTGTTACATCGATTTTCCAACACACTGGGATTTTCTTCTCCTTGATTAAGTCTTTGTGGCCCTGAGACTTCAGAACAGGAGGCAAGCTCAATCCAAGCCCTGGGAGAGCACTTCTGGAGAAAGCAGAGTCCTTCAAGCAGAGTCAGTGGCCAGCAGGCAGCAGGGCAACAAGCAGGGCAGCAGTCCTTCCAGCAGAGCATTCCAGATGAGTCCTTTGGGCAGCCAAGCAGTCCCTCTGACAGAGTGCAGTTGTAGATCCAGAAGTGTATAATTTTGGAGGGTCACAGACCGAGTATATATGTCCAAAAATGCCTTTGAAGTGGGGGAAACCTCAAAGAGTGTTTTTTAAGTGCACAAGTTCCCCTTTCCTCCAGTCCTGTCTGACAGGATTCCTGTTGGGGGTTATCAATCCTTTGTGTGAGGGCAGGCCATTGGTCTTTGAAGTGTAAGAGAGAGCCCCTCCACCCGCCTGCCCAGGGAGACCCATTCAGTATGCAGATGAATGCAGATGTGACTGAATGTACTCCTGTGTTTATGGCTGCATGGGTGGAATGCCATCCAGCATAGACCAGACATGGATTGGAGACAGCCTGTAAGGCACAGATGTCAGTAGGTGCAGAGAAATGCCCACTTTCTAAAAGTGGCATTTCCATAATAGTAATATTAAATCCAACTTCACCAGTGGGCAGGATTTTCTGTTACCATTATGGTCATTCTAAACATGACAGGGTTACATGTTTCAGACCAGAATTTACCACCTAAAAGTATATGAGGGCAGATCTAATGCTGACCTATGGGAGGAGCAGGCCTCACGATAGTGAGAAACAAATCTGTGAGTTTTTCACTGCCAGGGCATGTAAACAAATAAGTATATGTCCTGCCTTTTACTTACATATCACCCTGCCATGTAGGTTACATAGGGTCTACCCTAGGGGTGACATATGTAGAAAAAGGGGAGTTTAAGGCTTGGGAAGTAGTTAAATGCCAAATCGAAGTGGTGGTGAAACTGCACACGCAGGCCTTGCAAAGGCAGGCAGGGACATGATTAAGGGGTTACCTATTTGGGTGGCACAATCAGTGCTGCAGGCCCACTAGTACCATGTAATTTAGAGGCTCTGGGCACCTCTAAGTCATTTTACTAAGGACTTACAAGTAAATTAAATATGCCAGTTGGGTAGGAGCAAACGTTACCATGTTTAGGGGAGAGAGCACCTGCACTTTTGCACAGATCAGCAGTGGTAAAGTGTGCAGAGTCCTAAGACCAGCAAAAACACGGTCAGAAAAATGGAGGGCGGCAAGCAAAAATGTGGGTGATGAGCATACAAAGGCTGTTAGGTCTAACAAATATCATGGGTCCTCCTCCTTATCTTTGGAATTGTTTGCCATATGTTAACAGTTGGCTGACTGCTTATGCCATGTGTATGTTAATCAGTCTAGATAAAATAGATCCCACATAGATCCCACTGCCCGCAAATCAAAAGATACCAGACGCACTAGCTTTTTTAAAGTGTTATCCAGTTGCTAGGGCTTCAGTGTTATAAAAGGTCTTGCTAATTATTTATTTATTTTGCTTAAGTAGCCTTCAGCAATATAGCATGATCCAGATGTCTGATTTATTATATGCGCACAGCATCCAATTATAACTGTATTTGTCATAGGAAATATCATTTGCCATGCTCTGAACCAAAGGCAATGTGCAAACTGCATTTTTTATAGAGATTAAACTGTTCAAACATTGCCAGGGTACATAATGGTGATGTGTTAGGTAGGCTAAAAGTTGCAGTTTAATGATGCATGAACTGTGCTTTGTTCTTGATGCCATATTTGGTATGCCTAGCTTGTGGCATTTAGTGGCTTGTCTACTGTAGTTTATCAGACACCAAACGTCATCCCCATTTGGGCTGTTTATTCCATTAAGCAAGGAACTCAAGTTACAGGCTTCAGTATTGATCCACTTTCATTTGTTAAATCTTTTAATGTGCTCACATATATTCATGGGAGACCTATTAAACATATGATGTCTTAAGATCTGATGTGACTTATTGTGATGTCACTTCCTGTGAGGTCATGAGTTATGATGCCACTTCCTGTGACGCCACATGTGTTCATGTGCTGTGATGTCACTTGCATACTGCCTAACAAGGTTAGTCCCCCACTTCTTCGTGCCCTGATCAGAAGGATAATAGTGTGCTAGACTTTGCGCTATAAGAAAGTGAAAAGAGGTGTCCAAGGTGGAGAAAAACCACAATGACAGCTACTACTTTCCTACACCTAGGAGTGACTCTTCAGGACTTTTATAAAGCCGCAACATGTACAACTCCTCTTAAATCCTAAAAGTATGATGGTATGGGAGCACATGCCAGAAGAGAAATACGTGTGTTAAATGATGCTGCAAAACCTGTTCAAATCTCTTTCCTATGTACTAATTTTTACTAGAATAAAAAGCATGTACATATATGAAAGGCTTAATATAGACAAAGTGAGATAGACATGGACTGGTGCATTCTGCTTGAAAGGGTGGTATACAAGGGAAGAGGGTGCCCGAACAAATGGAATAAAATTTGTGGAATGTGGAACCGTTATAGGGGAGAACTCTGTGAACCCCTGGATGGCACCATTGAGAATGTGTTCTGATGCCGATGTTACATGCTTTGCTGTTTGCTAAAGCGTGTGTTATAGAAACAATAAACCAGGCTGTTATATTTATGGGCAATTATCTGTTGAGGTTACTGTTTTTACCTATTGAACTGAATGGTTTGTTGTCATCACAGTTTTCTTTGTTTAAGTGCTCAATAAAAAAAAAATTGAAAAGAAAATATAGCCGAAGTGAACATCACTTACATCTAAATAATATTATGGAGCACAGTTAATCTTTCATAGTATCAAGTCTGGATAGGAAAAGAGAAGGAGAAAGTGTACAGCCACAATGGGAGGTTTAGGCTGCACGCTCACTATCAGCACATTCATTTAATTTTATATATATATATATATATTAAACCATCTTTATTTGCATTTTACATTATATTGAACAACGTATAATAATGGAAAGCAAGGCAGTTACAAACAACATTTTCAGCGCCATCTTAGTGCCACTGTAGTATGTATGACTCTGGTCAAGCGAATAATGCAAGCAGATAGTTTTGGTCAGGATTAGTTGTGTTCTCCAGAGGTGAGAGTGTGCCCCATTGAAATCATCAAATGTGGGTGGTCCAACACTTAAACAATAAACAAATAAAGCTGGAGGCAGGTGAAGTCATCAATAATAAATTGCGAGGGAGGGTTCCGTAGTATGTATGTTGTTAGACGTTGCTGTCTGAACTGTGATCGGGTGGAACCTTTGTCACCTGATGGGGTCACTCGAGTTAAGGAGACATTTAAGTGTCTTGGAGGAAGGAGAAGTGAGATGTGAAGATTGTCATCATACCACTAAAAAATGGGTTCCCTTAGATGAGAGTGTGAAAGTGAGTCTTGTATCTGCTCAGAATCCTTAAACCTAGAGTAACAACCTAGTGAGGTTGCCAACCTGCAAATTATGTAGCACCTACTGGTGCAGATTATTATTCCTTGGTACCCCCGCCAGTTCACTCCATAATGTGACCCTCTCCCAAGCGACAGAAGTAACTGCAACTTTCTAACTTGTGATAATAGCCAGTTTAGCTATTTATATATTGCAAAGTCTAAGAATTGGGTGCTATACTTTTTTCTGAGGTATCTTATATATAGCAAACACACAAAGTGTGTGGGGTGGTGTAGGGGAGAACAAGTCTCTTATGGCCTGTTCAATGTACGCTGGTTAAGCGCTTGCCATAGTACAAGTGGACAAATGGATGTGACGGGTGGTTAGACCTATGAGGGAGTTCCCTTTATTGACTAGGTGATCTCACTCACATTATATTGTCATGCTTCATCATATGACCACCTAGCCCCACCCAGGTAAGATGATACTACCCGGGCAGACTCTACCTCGCTGTTAAAAGAACTTCAGAGGGAGTGCTGAGATTTAATCTTGCTGGATAATACAAGGGATCCAGATAAGGGTAGTGAAAGATAAAATTACCTTACAAATCACCTGTTTAGTTAAAAGATTTAATGTAGGTGTTTGTAGGTAAGAGTAAAACCGGGGATGGGGACTCCTTTAGTATGATGACTCAAGGGGTCTAAAAATTGGGGACCAACATGTTTCTGCCCACACTAAGAGCCAAAAAGGTCTGGGGCATTCATCAGGGTCAATGATCCCTAAAGGTGAGGAGCAGAGTTGTATGCTCGTTGGGAAAGGTAAGTACTCAAAGAAAATAGGCCTACCTGGAAAATTTAAAGAGGTATGGCCTAAAAAGGAAAAAAGATAAAAAGTCAAAGGTCGTGAAATATCCGTGCCACTTCACTCAAAACCACAGCACACTAAGGGTGTCAGAAACATGCTGTGGAAAATACACACATACACATGCAAGAGTTTTAAAGTCTTTTGGCAAGGGAAGCCTATTAAGATGGTCTTACCCTGCGTAAAAAAAGGCGGTTAGCCTCTGGTCTGGGAACTGACGGAGAGGGGTTGCCCCATGTAGTCACACTCTATGGGGGAGACATGGATTAAAATATGGCTAAGAAGGTCGAGCTACCACATGCTAGCAGGCTGGTAACTCAGGGGTGGTTAATTATGTGGAAAAAGAAGAAGACTGCTGTGTAATATCACTATGTCAATCTGCTGCACGAGGGTAAATCACTACGTAACACACTTGTAATAAAAACACTTGTAAAAGAGAAAGAAGAACACAACTACTGGACACACAAACATGGATACTTATCTCAAAAAAGAGAAGAAGAATCGGAGAATCAAAGGGGGGCCCACTGGGGGAGTTTCCGACTTACTTCTCCAAAGGCAGCAACACGATCGTGCACCTATGCGGTCCATGTCCCAGCTGCTTGTTCACTTGGGCCTGAATGCAGCTGGATATAAATGGAGGGTCCCGGTGGGCTGGTTAATGTCAATTATGCTCACGTGTGCCTCATCTGAAGCGTTGATGCTGCGAAACGTCCGGAGGACTCTGCCGCCAGGGACGCAAGTGTCTGGCAGCCGGGCGGGCCAGAAGGAAGTGAGGTTATTAATTTAGGAGACGCGGTGTGTCTTCCCGGGCCTCTGAATGCTGGGAAGTGAAGTTCCAGCAATCGAAGTAACGCTTGTCGGACGGTTGATATAGCAACCGGGATCCCGAGCAGGGGCTCCGAGTGGCAGCTGCTCCGATTAGAGCAGTTGCAAGCAACGGGCCCAACCCCAGATCGGGGGGCGAAGGGCCCAAGAACGCCTGGTACCAGGGAAAGAGAACCCGGGGGGAGGAAGGAAGGAGAAGGGAGGGAAGGAGGGGGTGGAACTTGGCAGAAAAAACAAGGAGGAAGGACATGAGAGGAAAAGAAAGAAAGAAGAAAAGAAGGAAGAAAGAGGCAAAAAGAAAGAAATAAGGGGAAAGAGAAAAGAAGGAGAAGGCAATGGGAAAGAGGGTTGAGAGAAAAGGACCGAGGGGAAGAGAGTGAAATGTAGGGGGGGGAGGGGCAAAAAAGTGGGGGGAGGACAGGAAAATAGGGGAGAACAGGAAATGAGAGGAGGGGGGCGAGGCGGCGGCCGCACAGGGGATGAGGGAAAGGAGGAACAGAGTGCTGAGAGGAATAGAAAAGGGAGAGGAAGGAAACAAGAGTGAGGGGGAGGGGAAGGGAGAGGAAAAGGGGGAAGAGGAAGAAGAGAGGGAGGGGGAGGGGAAAAGAGGGAGGAAGAAAAAGGGGCGGCAAGGTAGGGGATGTTGGGAAGAGGGAGGGATGAGTGAAAGGTGGGTAGAAGACAGGGAAGTGTTACTAAGGTTTTACAGTGCTGACCATTGGATATTATCATTGAGTCCCATTGTGTCTGTGTGCAGCCTCCATACCCATCTCTGTTCATAGTGTAACAGTTTTTGTTTCATATTTATAGTCGTATTGCTGAGTTCATCTGTGACATACCACTCCATATCATTGGGATCATGATTGTTCTGAATGTAATGTTCCGTGCATCCCGTCTGCATCTAACGGTACTTCGATGTTCGCAGATGCGTGTTCCCACTCTCCTGGTGGTCATGCAGATATACCTGAGTTGACAAGGGCATTTTATCATATAGTTGACGTTTCTACTGTTGCAGTTTGCGAGGGTCCTCAGCTCCCAAGGTGTCTGCAACCCGAGTTCTAATTTGGTAGTCTTTTTTGTGAACTGGCAAACACTACAATTGCCACAGGGAAAGTGACCAGTAGGTAGCGGTAGGTGCCATAATGTCATTTGTTTGTTTACAGGAGTCTGGTTGCGTGGTCAGGTATGGACTACCATGTCACGGATGCTTTTTCCTTTTTTGAAGGCGTTGAGTGGGGGGTCAAAGGGTAAACCTCCCGATGTTAGGATCTTCCAATCTTCCTTGATTATCTTTTTAACTGTATTGGATAGTGGGTTGAAAGTGGTTATACAGATTATGCTGTCCTTCTTATTGGCTCGCACCGATGGTTGCAGTAACAGATCCCTGTGGCTGAAACAAGCTCTTTTTTCGGCTCTTCTGGTAAGATGGGCCGGGTAGCCTTTTGCCTGGAGTTTTTTAGTAAGTTTCTTGGTGTGTTTGGTGTAGTCTGCCAGTTCTGAGCAGTTACGTCATAGGCGGAGAAATTGACGTACTGGTAGGTTCTCTTTCAGAGAACGTGGATGGAAGCTGTGGAATTGTAGCAGGTTGTTCCTTTCAGTTGACTTGTAGAAGACTTCCGTCTTTAGGAAGCCATCCTTTTCAGATATGAGGAGATCGAGAAAGGAGAGTTCTATGTCACCTCTAGTTGATGTGAATCTCAGAAAAGGATTTAAAGCATTTAACCAATCCATGAACATTGTCGTGTCTTCTCTTGTGCCTGTCCAGATCAGGAGAATGTCATTGATGTAACGTTTCCATAACCTGATTTGTTCATAGTACGGATGCTCTTCATTTAGGACAAATTGTTTCTCAAAGTGGTCTACGTAGAGACATGCCAGACTTGGGGCAAAGGTACTGCCTGTCGAAGTTCTGTGTACTTGAAGATAGTGATTTTTGTTGAATTCAAAAAAGTTTATTGTAAGTGCTGTGTGTGCAAGGTCTAAAATAAACTCAGGAGGAGGTATGGAGTTCCAGAACACTATTATTGAAAAGGTTGCAGATAACCTCAAGGGTGGCTTCCTGAGGTATGTTGGTATACAAGGACTCAACGTCCAAGGTTATCAAGTACTCTTTTTCTTTGTTAAATTCTAGACCGCCAAGCAGATTGAGTACATCTTTTGTGTCCTCTAGATATGTTGGTATATGCTTCACATACGGTTGTAGGAACCATTCGCAAAATTGCGAAAGAGGTTTCCTTCATAGTGGCCCCCAGGAAAACTATACAACTATTAAAAAAAATATTGCCCCCACAGGGTGTCGTCCTGCTCAAGGGTGACCCCCTGTCAATTTCATTTTTGTATTTTTTTGTATTTATTTATTTTAACCCCTGGGGGGCGAGATTTGGCACGATCGCACCCCCTGGGGTAAACCTACTTTTTTTTTTTTAAACTGCCCCCGGGGTGGGGCCGACCCATTTTCCGAGGAGGCTGAACTCCCACCCCCAAGTGAAATCCCTGGTGCCTAGAGGGGTTTCCCCCCTCCCTTGATCACAGCTGCACTCGAAGGCCAGGAAACTGGTTTAGGAAGGCCTCGTTTGAATCTACCCCTTCAAACAAGGCCTTCCCGAACGTCAGGGAGACCCGTTTGGGCTCGTCTTCCCCACTGGAGCAGGAAGCATTGGTAAGGCAGTGGGGAAAACAAATAGTGACGTCAGAGTGCCTCGTGGTCCACTGACATCACAAAGGGGCAGGTGAGGGATTGGGGGAGACACAGAAAATCTTCTGTGTCTCCCGTTTTTTTTTAACCCCCTCCCTGGTGTCGGCCACTGGTCGTGACCTGCACCAGGGAGGTACTACGGGCGCCGGCCAGTGGCCGATGCCCACACCCAAGGGGTTAATCAATCATTCAGTCAGGACATTATATTTGCAGTCACAAATGGGCAGCAGAAACTCCCCAAGCAATTGTTGCTCCCTTACAGCGTCAAAACGCTGAAAGGCAATGTTGAAATCATTCTCAATCCAAACAGACTTGGTTATGGGATATCATACTTACAACTGGAAGAAAATGATACCACCTGGTGTCTTCAGAAAGTTGCTGCTACCTTAAATGAGTGAAATGTTCTTCCAACTGACATTCAGCCTCATGTCTTCACTAGCTTAGCATGAGATAACATTGATAGGCTGAAAGAAACTCCTACTGGTAAGGGGACAACTCATTGACAACAACCTTTTAAAGCTCCTCACCCAAGAATTGAGAAACAAAAGCAAAGAACATTGACCACCACAAATACTGAAGAATCGTTCATGTATGTATCTGGTGAACGAGTGGGACCTCAGTCATTGATGACAAGTACTGAAGTCATGTCGGAATGTGTTGTCTATTTGAAGCTTGCACACGTAATCTGAGTTGTTACAAGACAAGAAGCAAGCCTCTCACAGATAATGCCAAGTTGGACAGAATTTAACATCAGTACTAGAGACCTAGTTAGTGTATCACAGGAATCCTTTGGCTACTTGCCACCATCAATGCCCCTACAGCTGAGTTGGCAACTGTTTCTGAAATTTTGAAACATTCAGAACTGGTAAGGGAATCACATCATTTGGCAAAAATTGTAGTGGTCATGGAACAAGCTCTCCAAGCAAAAGCAACTGAGATCAGGTAAAGATCCAGGCCCCGTTTCCCATTATATGTTCTGATCATTTTATTATACCTATTACCATTGATCTCCTGCATTCTTGTTCTCCTAGCAGTTTATCATACAGGAAAAAGCGTTGCTGGTCTAAACTTAACATTGACTCTCTGAAAACAATCTCTCAGCACTACGATACCTAACTCCAACCCAAATCCAAATTTTGCCTATTCTATACTTTTCACAATGAATTAATCAATCTCTGGATCTTGTATTCCCCAAAAAAAAAGTTCACCAAGAACCCTAAAACTAAGTCTATACCGTGGTATACTCTGCGACTTAGAACCTTAAAACAATTATGTAAGAAACTGGAAAGATAATGGAGAAAAGACTATTCAGAGATAAACAAAGCCAAATACATGGAGCCGAAAAATATTATGGTGAAATCTTATCTGCAAAAAGAGCTTATTATGGTGATAAAATTGCTCCCCAATGCCCCCAGAGAAATATTTGGGATTCTTAAATTATTTCTAAAGCCCTTTTCAGAAATAAATGGATGATGTTTATGTCAGTTTTTCCCCACCAAACTCGAATAATAATCATTTGGTTGACAACGTGGACCAATGACCTTACACTGTGGCGTTTGAAATGTTTCCTGATATTACATCGGAGACTCTTGAAATGCTTGTAGACCTTGTTAAATCAGGTTCTCCATTGGATCCCACTCCCCCGCCCATTCTAGCCAAGGAACTTGAACAGATTCAACCTTCTCTGCTCAGCATCTTGAGCTCATCCTTGGCCACTGGGGTGGTGCCCTTGGCTTAGAATCACGTTATGGTAAAGGCCCTCCTTAAAAAACCCAATCTGGACCCCCCTTGATCCAGGAAATTACAGGCCTATATCACCCCTTCCCAGATTAAGTAAAGTTAATGTTAATAAACATCTTTTGGAATTTCTGGAGGAACGTAACATACTCCACCATACTCAGACTGGGTTCAGACCCAAACATGAGACAGAAATGGCTCTTCTAGGAGTGGTGGAGGAACTTAAGGTGCTGTTGGATTGGAGGGACTCAGTCGCTATTGTCCTCCTCGACCTCAACGCAGCATTTAACACTGTCCATTATGAGACCCTTATTGAGAGGATCCGGAATTCGTTAGTAATGGAACAGGCTCTCTCGTGGCTTCATTCCTTCATTAGTAATAGGACCTTTCAAGTGTTTGAGGGTGATTGTACCTCTGACATTTTTCCCCTGAACTGTGGAGTCCCTCAGGCTCCTCTTTAAGCCCTACATTATTTAATCTGTACAAGCAACCTTTGTCCTATATATTGTGTGCAATTCCCTTTCTTTAACAAATAGTAAAAAAAAAAAAAAACAAGCAACCTTTGACGGACATCTTCCTAACATATGGGATTTCCATAATCTCATATGCTGACGATATGCAATTGGTATTCACCATCTACCACTCACAGGACCACTGCGCCCCAAACTTTGGTCCCTGTCTGAAGGCCTTGCTTGCCTGAATGGGTGAACAAATCTGCTCATAAAATACAGTGACAAAACACTTATGATCCTTGGTAATTCACTGACTCCCCCACCCCGGGCGGACTTGAGATGTCCTGGTGCTCTTGGCACTCCCCTCACCCCAAAGCCTGCTATAAAAAGCCTTGGATTGTAGCGGGATAAAACTCTTACTATGGATATTCAGGCCACTAAACCGGCCTCATCCTGCTACGGCATCCTTAGAACCCTCAGGAAAATTCTGCATCTGCTCCCATTCACCTCTAAAAGAATTGTTGTACAGGCACTTATTCTGTTGCGCCTGGACTACGGAAATTCTCTGTATTTAGGTGCCCGAGAGTGGTGATGACAAAGTTAGAGGTCGTTCAGAACTTGGCAGCTAGGATACTTTTTTAAATACCCAGACACAAACTAGCCTGTCAAGCCCATAGGTTTTTGCACTGGTTGCCAGTGTCTCAAAGGGTCAAACCTAAGTCCCTCTCCATTGTTCACAGGGCTCTTCTGGGCACAGGCCCTCCAATAGGCCAATCCTGATTACTCCTTATATTCCCATAAGAACATTGTGGTCTACCAACGCCTGCTTCAGAAAGGTCCCTCCCTTTAAAATAACTTGATGAGGAGCCCATTCATTCCGTTACAGTGCTGCAAAGCTCTTGAATTACCTGCCTTTCTCTCTGCAAGCTGTAGACTCTGAACTAATATTTTGAAAACAACTGAAAACCTGGCTGTTCTGACCACCCCTAACTGGTGTGCTGGATCATAAGCTGCATTCTTAGAGCTGGGATGCCTTCGGGTTGCTAAGCGCTCTACAATGCACTAATAATAATAATAATGTATGTAAGCATAAAGCAAAGTACGACAGGATCATGCTTCGAATGGGAACCTTTCACACCATTTCCAATGTCATGCCCTTTCTTGGAAAATACTTTCAAGAAGCTGGCCTTTGCGACCTTTGCATTGAAGCAGACATGATAGCAGAAGGATCAATATCATCAGTACTAGAAGGTTGTATGTACAAACGTGGAGTTCGAGTACACAAGTGCTTGTATGAAGCTATGTTAAGACTGGCTTGGTTGGAATGTATCCCCTGGGTGGAAGATTCTGAAGAGAACATTCAGGTAGCCTACTCCTTTATTGAGGATGTTAATGACTTTACAAAATACCTATGCCAAGAGAAATTAGACGACCTCTTGAAGAATGCTGCCTTTGCTGTAGTAGAACTGCTTTGGGATGTATTCCTGGAACATTTTTGTCATGACAATGGAGATCTCTCTGCTTTTTGGATGTCGTATGTGGATATTGCTGAAAATGTCCTGCTGGCTCTGCTGCATGCTGCTCGAGAAGGAAATTGGCATTTTTATCTTACCGCCATATGCACTATGATCCCATGGTGTTTTGCGTATGAGAGGATGAACTATGCTGGATATATTCCTGTATACTATGCTGAAATTACATTACTTGCAGTGAAATATCTAGAGATACACCACAACTTTCTCAACGAATGCTTTTCATTTCAACTGTCAGATGTTAATCCTTTTGGACGAATTCCAGTCAATCTAGAGATAAAGGTAACAGTCAACAAAGACACACAGACTGCAGGTGGTACGACAAGGTTAAACCTAAAAGGCGGGTGCTGTGAATAGATATTATATGCTGGCTGAACACAGAAGCGCCTTTTTGGGTCAGCTAAGGAAAATTGTTCATAACAACAGATAGGATCTTACTCACGTTGTTAGAAATGCGGTCTCTTGTTGGCAGTCAGTTTGCACTCTGTCCAAGCAGGGACTCTCACACTAATCAGGGCAATGGATATGCACACTCAGATAACCCCTGCTTACCCCCTTGGTAGATTTGCACAAGAAGTCAGGCTTATCTCAAAGGCAATGTGTAAAGTATTTATACCAGAACACACACAGTAATACAGTGAAAATACTCCAAATGGACACCATACCAGTTTAGAAAAATAGGCAATATTTATTTAAATCAAACAAGACCAAAACAACAAATATTCACCTAACACAAGTCAAGTTATGCATTTTTAAAGTAAAACGAGTCTTACTCCATATGAAACAATGTAAACTTTGTTGTTACACAAAGTACCTGGTTTGAGTGAAAAATAAAGCTGCACCAGCGAGCGTGCGCTGGAAAAGTCAGCGATGTGTCGATTCCTTTCTTGCAAGTGAGGCCGTGCGTCGTTTCTTCTCTGGTAGGGTAGGCGATGCGTCATTTTTCTCTCCCTTAAGAGAGTGATGTGTCGATTCCCGGACATGGCACCTCGGATCCGTGCAGGTTCATGGTGATTTTGACACTCAGCGACGATGCGCAAAACATCTGGCCACACGGTGATGTAAAACCACGCTGAGTGGGGTTTGTGACGATTTTAACATCCGCAAGAGGGTGTTGGGTCAAAAGTTTCTTTGCACGGCTTCCTGTGGGTGGATTGCAGACCTTGTTCTACCAGCTTCACCTTTCAAGGACCTAGATCCTGGATAGGGCACCACTTGGCAGGGCAGGAGTCTCAACAGAAAGTCCAGGTGCTGGCAAGGTACGTTTGTGATGGCCCTGAGACTTCAAAACAGGAGGCAAGCTCAGTCAAGGCCCTTGGAGACACTTCACAAGCAGGAATATACCACAAAGTCCAGGCTTTGTTTTCTTTCAGGCAGAAGCAGCAACTGAAGGTCAACCCAGCAAAGTATAGTCACAGGCAAAGGGGCAGTACTCCTCCTCCAGCTCTTCAGCTCTTCTCCTTGGTAGTGGTTCCTCTTGGTTGTAGTAGTAATCTGAAAATCTAGGGTGGTTTTGGGTCCACTAATTATACCCCTTTCTGCCTTTGAAGTAGGCAAACTTCACAAGATCCTGCCTTGCCCAGGCCTGGCCTCAGACACGCACCAGGGGGTTGGAGACGTCATTGTGTGAGGGCAGGCACAGCCCATTCAGGTGTAAGTGACCACTCCTCCCTCCACTCTAGCCCAGATGGCCCATCAGGATAAGCAGGCTACACCCCAGCTCCCTTTGTGTCACTGTCTCGTGCAGATTCACAAACAGCCCAACTGTCAGTCTGACCCAGACAGGGAATACACAAGCAGGCAGAGTCACAGAATGGTTTAAGCAGGAAAATGCCCACATTCTAAAAGTGGCATTTTCAAACTGACAATCTAAAAAACAACTTTACCAAAAGATGTATTTTTAAATTATGAGTTCAGAGACCCCAAACTCCATATTTCTATCTGCTGCCAAAGGGAAACTACACTTAAACGTTGTTTAAAGGCAGCCCCCATGTTAACCTATGAGAGAGATAGGCCTTGCAACAATGAAAAACGAATTTGGCAGTATTTCACAGTTTTTTCAGGCCCTCAGCACCCCTGGTGCATTTTACGAGGGACTTACTAGTAAATCAAATATGCCACTCATGGAAAAGCCAATTACACATACAATGTACACAGGGAGCACCTGCCCTTTAGCACTGGTCAGCAGTGGTAAAGTGTCCAGAGTACCAAAAACAGCAAAAACAAAGTGCAGCACATAGTCAAAACATAGGAAGCAGAGGCAACAAAGACAGAGAAGACCAAGCCAAGGATGTCAGGTCTAACACATGCAGACCTACATAAGTCACAAATTAAAAAGACGGAGATACTGATACAAGAGCTGTTAGTCTGCTTCAAAGCTGAATAAACCACCCATTTGTTGGGCCACATGATCTTGTTAGTCTCTCCACGACAAAAAATGCATCTCAAAACATAGGACCTCATTATGATCTTGGCAGTCTTTAGGCAAGACAGCAGCGGTGGTGGTCGCCAAAAGACTGCCATCTTGGTGGTCATCCGACTGCCGTATTACGACCCACAACCATGAAGACTGCCAAAAATACAGCCAAATTTCCGAAACTGCCAGGACAGTGGAATGGGGAAAAGAGGGAGCCCCACTACCAGCACCACCAGCCCAGAACAAATCCGCCCACCATATTACGACCTATAAATCAGCACGCGGTACTTCCATGGCGGTTGAACATTGGCAGTGCGAGCCGCCGCGGTCAGAAACAGCCACTGACAGGAGACAACACCACATTGGACAGTTTGAATACCACACACCTGACACACATCTGCACACCGACACACCTATACACTGTACTAAATAACACGCCCCCACACAACCCACAATCCTTTGCAACTGAAACTCCATACAGAGACACTGAGACCCGGCACATACACAGAGAGAGTACCCTGACACTATAGGCACACACACATCACACATCTAATAAACAAACAGCACACACATAACCACCACACACATTCCGCTACAACCGTCCATCCCTCACAACCCACCATCCATCATTCACCCAACACTGCACCCTTTCATACACAACACCCCCCACACCGCAAACACAATCTCAAACATGTCCCCACAAAAGCACCCAAGATTCACCGACGATAAGTTGTGGGTCATGTTAGATGAAATTGTCAGGGTGGAGCCACAACTGTTTGCCGCACAGGTCCAGCTAACATCAATTGCCAGGAAAATTGAGTTATGGCAAAGAATAGTCGACAGGATCAACTCAGTGGGCAGCCATCCATGCATAATGTGCGAATCAGGAAGAGGTGGAACAACCTACAGGGGAAGGTGTGTTCAATGGCATTGAGATACCAAATAGCGGTGGTCCCCCACGTCCTGCCCCACAATTCACATCTTGGGAGGAGAAGGTTTTGGAGATACTACATCCTGAAGGCCTGAGTGGAAAACCTGGGGGACAGGTGTCTGGTAAGTACCCACAACATCAATGTAACACATTTGTGTCCTGCATAGTTCCTCACCACCCAAATACCCCATAATTGATTGATTTCCCCCCTGAACCTACCTGCCAATCACCCAATGGCCCTCTCCTGCATGCCATCACCCCACACAGAACTACTGCCCACACAGCCCTTGGCAAGGGCAGGAATAGCACACCGTAATCCTATCACGACTCCCACAATTTACCAAACCATTAATGCTTAAAACCTGCAATGCGCACATCAGGTCACATTCCATGCCTGTATGACTATTGCACAACCTGCACAATCTAGAATGTATGACTGAGGACCACTGCATGGCAATGGCAGCAATGCAATGGCACACCACAACGGCAAGAAAGGCAAAACACAGCAACGGCCCTGTTACTATTCAAAATGGCAGTGATCCATATCTTCAAGCCTGTAATGGACTGACGATGGTTTGGAAAGTAAGATAACAGACTCTTTGCACACAAACATGATCCAGAGAGAGGAGTATTAGCCTTGCATACCCACATACTCTATTCCCTATGGGACATCATGGGGCAATGTTCAGCCATAATGTGAGAATACTACCAAGCCAGACTGCAGACGAGGTACCAGAGTCTATTTGTCATGTCAAGTATCAGGTAGTTACAGAAACCCCTCTGCAGTGCCATATGTACCAACCATTGATGACAGGACACCATGGAGTATGGCACTCCTGTCACAGACTCCTGTGTACCACCAAGCTATGCTGTGCAGCAACTGCCATTGTCATTGCTGGGAATTACGCTAAGCCATTTTCTGTATCACACAAAGAGGGTACCAAACATACTTTCTTAACTATACTCTGTGTCCCACTCCATCTACAGGTAAACCTGCCAGTGCCACTATGGAGAGGATACCAGACACTGCCAGCCCTCCTCAGGATGAAGGCCCCAGTGAGGACAATGGACATTGATGACCTACCTGGCTGATCCTGGACAAGTGGTCAGTCGACGACTCCCAGCCTCACTCTGCTGACATAATTTTCCTCCACCCCAATTGCTCAGACATCACAGCCAAGCAAGCAGCCCCAGACCTGTGTCCCAAGGACTGTTCAAACTATTGTGTGCCCCACAGTACAGGGTCCTGAGTCTGACTTTGACACCCCAGACAATGATGGCCCTGCTAACACTGGGAGTGGGCACACCATGCCAGGGACACAGGTAACTGGGAACAGGGGTGTGGGAGGGATGCTGTGGGACGTAGGATAGGGCAGACAGGGGACTCCACTGACCAGGATACCATCTCCCAAGCCCTGGGAGCATGGGCCAGATCATCACCATGTTGGGGGGAAATCAAAGGCTGCATAGGGAACACCACCATAGGCCATGCAGCAGTGGCAGGCAAACAATGCAATCATGGCCTCCATACTAGTGGTGCTAAGGGACATCAATACCATCCTGTGTGATATAGTTACCCACCATCAGGCCCCTTCCACTTGCAAAGTTACATCTGCCCCCTCTATATCAACGGCAGCTAGAGGAATGGAGGCCCTGCCAGGGGAACCACAAGCCTCAGACATCCCTCCCTCTGGGTTGGATAAGGTATCAAAAGAACAATTATATGAAAGTAAGAGATTTGGGAAGATAAGGTAGCTAATGGAAAAGAATGTGAAAATATATGGGTTGTCGAACTACGTCTGAAAACCAGCCCCAGTTATTAACTATGTTTTGGATAGTAATTGATAGGCTCTGACTTTCCAGTGTGTGACTATAAGGAAAACTCACCATCTAGAAATTGAAGACGTCCTTCCCAGACAGTTGTAGGGTGAGTGATAGGAAACAGTTGCGTGAACTAAGGGTTCTCTTAGTACACATGTGTTACGGGTGGACACAAGGGTATAAAGGGGATAGCCTTACAACCCTAAGGTATACTGTGCGCGATCTATCTACTGACTATGTGTGATTCACATCGTGTGGTGGTATCAACACGCATAGATACTGTATGATGTACCAATCCACAGGGATAACCCCCTTTTCATATTTTTCTCTTAGGAAACGGTTGGAGGACACAGGTACGAAGGCTGTAGTGATCCACTCAAGCTCCAATTGACACCCGGACACCCCATTACATGGAAGGGAGCTAACTAGTTTTAACCCTATCCAATATCATCCTGAATAAAGACAGTAATTTGATGGATATTGAGATAGTTTTCATTTCAATCTACTTTACTTTACTGGTACCCTTCTGACCAGGAGACTATTTATCTAGATCTCCCTACTTGAGGTGGAGCTAGTTCTCCCCTAGAGTTACGGTTGAGACCACTGGGCCAGTATCATCTGCACCTGGTGTGTTGGACAAGCCAATGATGAAGCATGCCACGGTGAAGTGGGTGAGGCTTTTCCATCCATAAAGGAAATACCCTTTAAAGGAGGTGGATAATAGTAGTGTAGTAGGCACCAAAAAAATACATATAATAGTGAATATAATTCTGGCCACAATTTGTGTGAGTAAGACCAAAACCATTGCCAGGAAGTAAACCTCTCCTGATTTGTCACCCTTCTGTGCCTCTGAGACACACTGTTGACTGTTCTGAATCCCAACTCCATTTTCCCATGGGACAAGGACACAGGACCTGTGTGACCAAATATTGTGGCAGCTACTCTGATCAATCCATCTTCCATGACTCCACTCATTACCTGTATGTTATGTTGTACACTTTGATCAGACTACTCACAAAACTGATATGTCATCATGATGGTCGCAACCGACGTGTAACTTGTCATAGGTTAACATTGCTGCCTATGGCGGACTTGGGCCAATGGCGATCAACGCCGGTGGTGACGGTCCTGTACATGGCGGCCGTGACTGCCATTTTCTGCAGTCTTGCTCACTTGACTCCTGGCACTGTTGCTAGCAAGACCTCCACTATGTGAGCTGCTGTGTACTGCCTCTGGGAGCCATCATGCCATGTCCTGCAGGTGATAGGGCCCCTGCCTTCACACAGGAAGACCTGGGAAAGCTGGTGGAGAAGGTCCTATCCCTGTACGGACAGCTATATGAGGTACCAGAGGAACAGGTGAGTCCAGTGCCCCAGCCATGTGTGATTGGTGTTGTGTGTGACGGTGAGTCAGCCACGTGAACTGTTGTTGGTGTAAATGCATGCATGTGGCATACCATACAGGCATGTGGGCAGGGAGGATGGGTATGTGTGCCCACTTGCTGTTACTGTTGTGTTGTGTCAACTACTGTTGGTATGGTGCATGTGTATATGACTTTCTCCTTTTATCTGTGTCATCCAATGTGGTGAACGCCCATCAGAAGAAAAGGATCTGACGTGCCTTCGCCAAGCAAGTGCGGACCCTGGGGGTCCAAAGCCAGCAGAGCACCCATTGTCACAAGCGGTGGGAGGAACTGAGATGCTGGGCCTGGAAGACCGCAGAGGCCCAGCTGGGAATACCATCCCCCAATGAGGGAGGGGTGCCAGTCATACCCTGACCCCCCTAATGGCCCACATTTTAGAGGTGGCCTACCCTGAGGTGGATGGGTGTTTGAGGGCAGCACAGCAACCACAAGGAGGCAAGTACTGACTGTTACCTGGTACTTGGCTCTGGTTGAATGATGTTTGCTGTCCCACTGTACCTTCAGTGACAATGTAGTAGCTGACAAATGTTTCTAGACTTGTGGTAATCAGTTGGTACCGCCTTACCAGTGTATGAGATGTGGAGCAGCCACCATAGTTTACTATATGTGAGTTTTGGAATCATGTATCATTACAACATTCTGACTGCATGTGGAAATGCCCTAATGTCAATGGCACGTGTTGCACATCCTGCCATTCCTATGCATGTGAGCTGGTGTTCCACCATACCCTTTTAGTCTATCCCGGACCATCCAGCTGCATATGTCCTTCATTGGCTCTAAGGTGTCTGATCACTCTCATCTGTGCTGATCGCCTATTGTAGTAACAGGTTGAGTTACTTATTTGGTACAGGCTCCGAAAATTACCTTTTAACTGTCACAGTTCTGGACTCCATGTGAGGCTGCCATCTCATGAACAGCACAGATATGGCCTGTCTAGGCCAGTACATGTCCGTGTTTGTCGTTGTAACTCCATTGTCCCTTTATCTCCATTCAATGGGGTATGTGAAGTTGGCAACAAAGGGACATTCTACTTTGGGGGTCTGTTTTGGGTATTCGGTATTGGGTAACACATGCTTTTCCATGTGATTGACATGTGGGCATTTCATCTCTGTCCCAATGGGGGTATAGTCCCTTTGAGCTGATCAATGGCCACCTTGTGAGGGGACCTTTAAGTCTGGTGAAGTAGGCTTTGGAAAAAGCTCTTAGTAAACCCCCCCAGGATGTATTTAGCTACATGCTTGCTCTGAGAAACCAGACTGCCCGCTTCAGGAGTCTTGCACAGGAGAAACTGGAAGCAAGCCAGGAGGATATGAAACTGGTATTAGCGGAATGCCACTCTGGTCGAGTTTCAACCTGGTCAAAAAGTGTGGGTGATGGCACCAGTGGAGCCTTGGGGGCTCCAAGACAAGGGGACTGGGCCATTTGAGGTGGTGGAGCGCAAGAGTGAAGTCACCTACCTGGTGGACTTGCAGACTCCCAGGAACCTTTTAAAGGTCCTGCATGTTAACCGACTCAAGCCACACTTTAAGCGGACTGAACTGTCCATGCTCCTTGCAACAGATAAAGGGTGGGGGGGGGAGAGTGAGTCTCTTCCTGACCTCCTGTCTGCAGGAGAGAAAGTTGGGTCTGTGGAGGGAGTGATCCTCTCCCCCTCTGTGACTGCAGAGCAACAGAGGGACTGTCACCAGGTGTTGGGAGAGTTTGCCTCCCTGTTTTCCTTGATCCAAGGGGTCACACACTTGCGCACACATTATGTGGACACTGGGGACAGTATCTCCATTAAACAGAATGTTTACAGGGTGACTGACAAGGTCAGTGCTAGCATTAAGGATTAGGCATCCAAAATGTTAACCCTACGGGTTATTGAGCATTCCAGCAGTCCTTGGTCCAGCCCTGTGGTATTGGTCCCAAAGGCTGCTGCACCTGGTGCCACTCCAGAACTCCGGTTCTGTGTGGACTACCGGGGACTCAATGCGGTCAGTAAGACTGACGCACACCCCATCCCCTGAGCTGATGAGCTCATAGTTCGGTTGGGAGCTGCCACCTACCTCCGGACGTTTGATTTAACGTCTGGGTATTAGCAGATTGCCTTGACTGAGGGGGCCAAGGAGAGGTCTGCATTTTCTACCCCAGATGGGCAAATTCAGTTCAAGGTGATGCCATTTGGGAATGAAAACTGCCCCTGCCAGCTTTCAGAGGTTTGCCAACCAGGTGTTGGCCGGGCTGGATGGGTTCAGTGCAGCCTACCTGGATGACATTGCTGTCTTTAGTTCCAGATGGGAGGAACATCTGCAACACCTCTGCAGAGTGTTGGAGGCCCTGCAAAAGGCAGGCCTCACTATTAAGGCAAGCAAGTGTCAAATAGGGCAGGGTTATGTGGTCTACTTGGGACACCAGGTAGGGAGTGGCAAGGTGGCACCCCTTCAGCCAAAAATTGACACCATTCTGGCTTGGGAGCCTCCCAAAACCCAGACTGAGGTGAGAGCCTTTTTATATCTCACTGGCTACTACAGGAGGATTGTCAAGGGGTATGGTACCACTGTTACCCCCTTGACAGAGATGGCCTCTAAGAAGCAACCAAGGAAGGTGATCTGGACAGAGGCTTGCCAGGCAGCTTTTGATGCCTGAATGCTGCCATGTGCACAGCACCTGTGCTGAAGGCACTTACTACTCCAAGGAGTTTTTTTGCAAACAGAAGCCTCAGAGCATGGTATGGGAGCAGTACTCTCACAGCTTAATGAAGAGGGCCTAGATCAACCTGTACCCTTGATAAGCAGCAGGTTACTTCCCAGGGAACATAGGTGGAGTGCCATTGAATGTGAAGCTTTTGCTGTGGTCTGGGCGCTGAAGAAGCTAAGCCTACTTGTTTGGGACTCACTTCCGGGTTCAGACTGATTACAGGCCCCTCAGGTGGTTAATGCTGATGAGGGGTGATAATCCAAAACCGTTGAGGTGGTTCTTTTCCCTACAGTGGATGGACTTTACGGTGGAACACCGCCCTGGCACAGAACACACAATTGCTGATGGTCTGTTCAGATTCTTCCACCTTAGTGACGAGAACTCCGATGAGGTTCGGTAGTTGCTCCCCACTTTCAGCTGGGGGGGACACATGTTAGACTTGGCATCCTTGGCGTGGTCTCCCCTAACATTTTGCCTCTGTTTCCCAGGTTGTTGATGTATGCTGGACTCTGTTTTTGCTGTTTTTGTTACTCTGGACACTTTACCACTGCTATCCAGTGCTAAAGTGCAAGTGCTCCTGTATAAAATGTGTATGTAATTGGATCTCCATGATTGGCATATTTGATTTACTAGAGGTGCCCAGGGCCTGTAAATCAAATGCTACTAGTGAGCCTGCAGCACTGGTTGTGCTACCCACATTAGTAGCCCTTTAATCATGTCTCAGACCTGCCACTGCAGTGTCTGTGTGTGCAGTTTTAAACTGCCAATTCGACTTGGCAAGTGTACCCATTTGCCAGGCCTAAATCTACCCTTTTCTTACATGTATGACATCCCTAAGGTGGGCCCTAGGTAGCCACATGGGCAGGGTGCAGTGTATGTTTAAGGTAGGACATATACTAATGTGTTTTATATGTCCTAACCGTGAAATACTGCCAAATTCGGTTTTCACTGTTGCAAGACCTGTCCCTCTCATAGGTTAACATAGGAGCTGTCTTTACATATGATTAAATTGTAGATTCCCTTTGGGAGCGGATAGACATGTGGAGTTTGGGGATACATCTGGGTATTTAAAAATACATCTTTTAGTAAAGTTGATTTTAAGATTGTGTGTTTGAAAATGCCACTTTTAGAAAGTGAGCATTTTCTTCCTTAAACCATTTTGTCATTCTGCCTATTTGTGTATTCCCTGTCTGGGTCAGTTTGACTGTTGGGCTGGTTGCACCTCTCTCTAGACAGTGACACAAAGGAAGCTGGGGTGTAGCCTGAATATCCTTATGTGCCATCTGTGCTAGGAAGGAGAGGAGGAGTGGTCACTCACACCTATGTCTGGGGCCTGGCTTGGGCAAGGCAGGATTTCACAAACAAGAGAGACTGTCCTATGAAGTAAGCTTACTTCAAAGGCCAAAATGGGTATAAGAAGGGCACCCAAAACCACAGACTTTAGATCACTTCTGGACATCAAGAGGAACCTCTGCCTGGAGAAGAGCTAAGGAGAAGTGCTGCCCTCCCTGTGACTGTGCTTTGTGGAGCTGTCCTGCAGTTGTTGCTTCTGCCTGGTGAAAGGGGACAAAGACTGGACTTCGTTGTGCATTCTTGCTTGTGAAGAAATCTCCAAGGGCTTGTCCTGAGCTTGCCTCCTGTTGTTGAAGTCTAGGCCAAGATAGACTTCCCCTGCCAGAACCAGGACTTTCTGCTGAGACTCCTGCCCTGCCAAGTAGTGCCCTATCCAGCTCCTGGGGTGTTGATAGGTGAAGCTGGCGGACTAAGATTGAAAAACCATGCACCGACCGCCGTGCAGGGAAATTTCCAACGCAACCTCTGAGACGCAGCTGAAGAAAAGACGCGCCTCCTGCTCCGAGGCGACGATTGCGGCTGGAGAAACGACGCACCAAATCGCTAACAGAGGCTGGTAACATCGCAACCCACACAGCGTGGTTTTACTAACACCGTATGGCAGGATTTTCAACGCAAACCTTGTTGGGTGTGGAAAAACGATGCAACGCTTGCCCAGACCCGAGTGCTGCCCGGATCGATGCATCGCTGTCCTGCAGAGAGGAAAACTGACGCACGCCGACCTGACCGAAGAAAGAGAAACAACGCACGGTCTTGCTTGCTGGTGAAAAATCAACACCGTGCACCTTTTTCGAAGCACACTCGCCTGTGCGTGTTATTTTGACACTACCCAGGTACTTTTCAACGCTAACAGTGTTTTACCTGTTTATAAAAGGATTTGAGACTCTTTAGCTTTTAAAATTAATAATTTGACTTGTGTATGTTGTTTTTTTTCATTTTGGTCTTGTTTTATTTAGATAAATATTTCCTATTTTTCTAAAACTGTGTTGTGTCATTATGTAGTGTTTTCATTAAGTTACTGTGTGCGTTGGTACAAATACTTTACACCTAGAACTCTGAAGTTAAGCCTGCCTGCTCGTGCAAAGCTACCAAGAGGGTGAGGGGGTTAGCTGAGGGTGATTCTCCTTTACCCTAACTAGAGTGAGGGTCCTTGCTTGGACAGGGAGTAACCTGACTGCCAACCAAAGACCCCATTTCTGTGGGGACTCATCAGTGGCTGATTACTTGTCTTAATTGTCTTCATGCGCTGCTTCAAACTTTAAGTGAGCACGCTTTTTTGTAAGGCTTCCGTTACTAGTGGTTATATTGGAACCTTGGGAATAAATGCCACACCTCAAGGAATGAGCATTCAATTGCATCAACTACGTCAGCGGAAACGAAGGGAGAATACAGGAGTGCAGCTCTTCCCCACAAAAGTTAAGTCTTTTTCTAGTCTTGTGTGGGAGGCTTTTAGGTGGTGGTGGAATTGGGGAGTGGGGATGGTATTGTAACATTTTCTCATCTGAACAAAAGCCTGGTGTGTTGTGAGCAAATGCCACAGGGTACCTTTATAGCTCTGTGACATTACACGCCTCAACAGCATATATACACATTTAACATTCAGCTTTTGATTCTCTGATTGTGCACATCATCCCAGCGACTCTGGATTTGGTCACAAAATTTAATAATGTACATTATGATTGCGTATGTTTCATGTACTCCATCTACACTAATGGTGTGTATTAGTGCATCACGTCCTTGTGATTCTGTATGTTTGTTACTCGTGCTGCAGCATAACCTGTTACAGCAGTGCTTTACTGCGTATCTTCTGATACTTTATTTGCCTGCTACTTATTTATCCTGCTGCCTCATACCTTCATTTGCAACATTTCCCCTGTGCTATGTTATGTTATACTATGTTATGTCAATTTATAGAGCACATGGCTACCCAAAGGCCTCCCAGCGCTGGGGGCGAAACTCTGAAAAGTAGACTGAAAGGTTGTGCTTTAAACAGCCAAGTTTTTAGTGCTTTCCGAAAGGAGAGTTCATGGCTGGTAAGGCAAAGACTGAGAGGTAGGGAATTCCATAACTTGGCCCCACGATAAGCCATGAGATTCCACCCCATCTAGACTTCTTTAGTGTAGGAATAAGGGCCAGGGCAGCTGTCGAGGACCTAAGCTGTCTAGAAGGTAGGTAGAAAGAAGCCAGTGTCCTAAGCAAAGAAGGACCTCTATTATACTTGGCTCTGTGAATACAGCAAAGGGTTTTAAACTGTAAGTGATGTACAACAGGAAGCCAGTGGAGGGAGGAAATAGCTGATTTGGCTGACTCATGCCTCAGTATATTTAGAAGCAAAGGGGCTGAGGCATTCTGCACCACCTGCAGCTTTCTGATCACAAATTTGGGGGATCCAATGTACAAAGCATTACCATAATCTAGGTGCGAGATGATCAGGGCCTGGATGATAAGTCTTTTGGCAACGAATGGAAGGATTTTAAAAACATTCCTCAGAAGCCTAAGCAAACCAAAAGAGGTAGAAGAGACCTTTTTGGCATGATGTACCATAGTAAGCTGAGGATCGAGCCAGACTCCCAGACTCTTGATCGGTTCTTTAGGGGGTGGAAGATTTCCCAAACCTTCTAAGATCGAAGGGTTAGATCTCAGATGTAAGTGATGTCCAAGTATTATTACCTTGGTCTTATCGTCGTTAAGCTGAAGCCTACTTTGGGACATCCATACATCCACTGCTTGAAGGCAGGGGGTGAGTAATGAGCAGTTTGTACTGGTGTTTGTAGATAATGATACTACCAACTGAGTGTCGTCAGCATACGACACTGGGGATAGCCCAAACGTCTTAACAATCTCTACCAAATGTAACACATAAATGTTAAATAAAGTAGAGCTAAGAGAGGATACCTTTAGCACTCCACAACTACTCTTAAAAGGTCAGAAAGAAAGGACCGATCCAGGACCTAAAACGATCTACCGTCCATAAAAGATGAGATCCAGTCCAGGGCAGCACCCGAGATTCTGATGTCTCTTATTCTAAGAAGTAATTTGTCAAAATCAACAGTATCAAATGACTCCCTAAGATCTAGTAGAATGATTGCCGTTACAATACACTGATCAAGACACCTTCTAGCCTCTTCTGTGACTGCAATCAGAGCTGAGACTGTGCTGTGACGGGGTCTGAAGCCCACCTGAGTACAATGAAGGATATTGTTATCTTCTAGGAAGCAGGATAATTGAGTATTTACATGCCTTTCCATTATTTTGGATAAAGCAGGCAACAGAGATAGGCCTGTAGTTACTAATCAGGATGGCATGATCCCTTTTGACTTGTCACTTGTTGACTGTGTGCTTTGTGATATAGACAATGCCTTTGTCCTGATTTCTGCTTTCATTCCAGATGTGAAACTGTAGTTGGAGTAATGACCGAACATCAGCAATGGATTACACCACTAAAAGGCTAACCGCTCCTATTATGCTGCTGTGTCCTCCACAAGCAACATTGCGATGTGTTCTGGGTTGGTTATAGTTCTTTTTAATGTGCAGGGATACCATTGTTTTCCTTTCTCTACGACAGCAAGCTTGCACTGTCTTTCTGTATTTTAGATTATTTCGTTACTTTGTTAGTTCACGACCACCTTTCTTTAAGATCACCGGTCTACCATACAACTCTTGTTCGATCCTTGACGATTGGATGGTTTCGAATCAATCATTGGATCCATGCTGCTGCTGCAATATGAAGGGAGAACACTGGACTCAGACTCAAAGATTAGCATGTGAGTTCCACCTACTCTGTTTTTTTCTGAGCACCATGGCACTTGAGAATCAGAAGTTGACATTTCTAAACAACACTTTGCAACTGCAATATCATATTCTTTTGTCCCTCCTGATTTTGGTCTCCTCCTTTACGTATGAAACCTTTATTTTTCAACCTAATGCCAATTGAGTGTCCAAATGCACAACTTCTACATTTGTTTTCACAGCCCACATCTATATCCTGTGATTCTTTGATTTGTTCACACAGTTAGTTTTCCTGATTCAGTGAAACTCTTAATAGCCAAATCTGCTCTAATCCCCGTGAGAGCCCTGCCTTAAGTTACTTACATCCAAGTCAATAGATTTGGCATTCTGCTTCTGTTTGGGTGTTGCCTCCAGTTCTTTCTGTCAAGCCTTTTATACTTCAACACTCCTTTGTCATTGCTTAATTAGGTAAATGTCTGATCACCTTCTTTCGAAATCATCTGCTAGTTTTTTCATCATGTAAATTCTTGGTTTGTAATAATTTTCTTTCCTATTCTTTAATCTAATTTGCTCTTGCTTGAAAATGGTGTCAGTACACTCATTTGCGAGCACAGACTCGTCTATACTACTCACATATGAGTTAGTGTAAAGAGCCACCTATCGCTCTTCCTGAGTGTTGTTTTTGGACGAACTGCTCCTTGTGTTTTTTCTCTTTAATGATTTTTAGGGGTTCCATTTTCATCTGCTTGTGTTTATTCAGCTAACATATTCTTTTTATTTCAAACTTGCTCACACTTTTAGTCTTGGATGTATGACGTAACCACACATACCATTCATATGCATGCCTTTATCACACATATGGTTGCACACTTTGACCTTTCCAACATATGCCATTACTTCGTGGACCTTTACCAAGCACTCTACGCATACTAAGCATATATTTCTATATATTTTTATGTCTGTTTTATATATATATAATGTGTGTTTCTGTATGGACACCTTCCCCCTTTTTAATATATACATATATTATATTTATATAACCTACTGGTAGTCACCAGTAGGTTCTTATAGTTAGGACCATGTTTCCAAAGAAAAAGCATTTTTTGACTTGCCTATATCTCTGGCCTCGTTTGATGAATCTACCCAAAACCTTCCCAAAATTTGTGCTGGTGATTCTTGTTGCACACGGAGAAGTTTGGGGGTGATCTACCAAGCGGGGGCAGAGAAGAAGGGGGGTCAAAAAAGTTGCTTTTCCCATGTTAATTCCCATAGGATCTATGAACACGACTACAGCCCAAACCATTGGGTGGAATTACACCAAATTTGGTACCCAGGTTGTGCTTTCACTTATTTGGTGTAAATCCGTCCAGTATTTTTGGAGATATTAAAAGGAAAATACATTTGTATATCTCTGGCCACGAATAAATCGCAAATATTCACAACTTTTCGCAAGAGGGTGTGCTAATAGAAGAGCTGTAATTGGCTGGCCACGATCTGTCTAGAAAGTTGCTCCCGCCATTTTATGTTATCGAAGAGGATCCCAAGGCTAAAAATAGAAACGATAACTGGTAGAAGGAGCCAGGGTGGAGGTACCCTGACCCCAGGGGCGTGATATAGAAGTGTTATAGGGTAATATTATGGGTTTAAAATTATTTTTCTTCACCATGCATGATATTTGCAAATATACTCGAATATTCAAGAATATTTGAGAATATGCAAAAAAATACTCTAATTCATTCACTCATGCATGCACTCAGAGACTCATATGGCCACTCACCCAACAACTCAGACACTCACACACCCACTCAGACACTCACTCACAGATACACTGACAGGCCCTGTGGCCAACCGGCGCTGCGCACAGCCAAAGACCGTGTGCGGCGCATGGTTGGGTGGTTATAAGGGCTTAGCTGCAGAGCCTGCAGCTAACCCCCCGCCACACACGGCCAAAGGCCGTGCACGGCGGTGCTTGGAGTAACATATAGTAATTTAAGTAACATTATTTTTAAAAAATCATAGAAATTTTCTGAAAAAACAAAGGTTACAGGGACATTCTAGTTAGGTTCTAAATTTACTCATACAAAACCATTGAAATTTAACAGTTAAAGTTATTTCAAGTAACTATAATTAATGCCCTAAGGTAACTATAACTCACGTATTCTGCATGCACAGCTAATCACTCCAAATAATAAATTATTGATGACATCTTCCGTGGCATCTTTGATATTATCACTGCAACATTTGCAATAAAATTATTGATAAGAAAACTTTGTTTCCCAAGGACGCAAGTTATAGTTACCTTAGGGCGCGAGTTATAGTTACTTGAAATAACTCCAACTATACCTGCTGAATTTCTATGAACCTTGATGACTAAGGTTTTTAAGTTATTGGAAGTATGGATAGGATTGCCTCTATAAATTATAGGCCATATTACATTAATTAAAATGCAAATTTTACCATTATTTTTGTTTCTTGTTTTTTCTCAATCACATATAAAATGGATGCATCTTTTTTAAAAGACTGGACTAAGTATTTTTTTTTCCTTTTTATGGAATCTGAAATGCCCGCGCATTAGACTTAGAATACTGCAAATGCCTAAAATGGAGGGAAGTCTTGGACTCCCAGAATTTCAAAACTATTATATGGCCTCTTTTATCTTACAGCTCTGCTGATTATCAGTTTGAAACTCCACTTTCGATGACTTGATCCTCCAACTGATGGGATGAGAGGTTGCTGATTTAAGATGACCCATTTTAATCCCCAAATCGGTCAAAAAAGTTAGTTGAAAGATAAAGTATTTCATAAATATGGAACTCCCAGAGTAAATGCTGAGACCCCATTGATATACTGTAAGTTTCTCTCCTGTGGCTTGATTGATATTACAATAGGTAAATAGGCGGATTTATCAGTTTATAAGTTAAGGGATTTGTTCAACTGTGCTCCCCCTAAGCCCTGTTTACAGGAATAAATCTAGATGAACACTTGCACTTTTTTTGTTTGCCCAAATTTAGGCAATGTTTCATAAACTGCCAGGGTTGGATATTGACTACTCTCTGGACCTAGTTAGACAGATGTTCAGGGAAGAGAAAATAGACATAACCCTTATTGGTACAGAAAGCTTTATAGGGGATCGGAAGAGTGCACACTCTTAACCAGGCCACATAGACTCACCTCACAGGCTTAAGTTAGGGTGAGCAGATTTTGCGAAGTAAAACTAGGGACAGGCTAGACATAGAATTAAGGCTAAAGGCTTTACTCCTACTTTTAATTATGTTTAGCCTTTCCTGATTTTTGTGTAGCCTTGTAAATCTATCTATCTATCTATCTATAGATACACACACACATATATATGTATAAGTGCCACACATTTACAAGCTACACTTTCTTATTTATGGCAGGACATCTACCATGAGCTCCCCTGCCCTCCTCCTCACTCTTTCTGCCCTCTGCTGCAGCATGCAGCCCACCTCCTCTTGCGCTGCCTGAAATAAATAAATAAATTACTTAACAAGAGCATACCTTTCAAATCTCATTTGCAGAATGACTTGATCTTTGTCCCAAAAAGAAAGTGTTGAGGCACTGGGACAGTCCTCTGCAAACCAGGACTGTCTGAGGAAATCCAAGACGTCTGGTCACCCTACCTTACATACACACAAACACATGCTACACACATTGACTCAAAAATATGCAGATACTCTCTTGCACATGTCTAAACATGATCCCACCCAGGCACAATCACCCACGTGTAGATTCTTGAAAAACGTCACTAATCACAGATGCATTGAGAAGAGATATGCAGTGAAAAGCACACTGACCACTATAACCACATACATACTTACATACATTAAGACTTAGGCACTCCCATCAACTTTCAGGCAAACAAACATACACAGACAGGCAAGCATGGTCAGAGGTAGTTAGGGCCAGATGTAGGAAAGGGTTTGCGCCTCGCGAATGGCGAAAAACGCCGTTTGCGAGGCGCAAAAGCCTCTCCGCTATGCAGAAATGCATTTTGCAAGTCGGATCTGACTCGCAAAATGCATTTCCGACTCGCAAATAGGAAGGGGTGTTCCCTTCCTATTTGCGACTCGCAATACTATGCAATTTCAAGGAAATCGCAGTTACCATCCACTTGAAGTGGATGGTAACCCAGTCGCAAACGGGAAGGGGTCCCCATGGGACCCCTTCCCCTTTGGGAATGGAAACAAAAATAATTTTTCAGAGCAGGCAGTGGTCCTATGGACCACTGCCTGCTCTGAAAAATACCGAAACTAAAGGTTTCGTTTTTTTTTCTAAGTGCAGCTCGTTTTCCTTTAAGGAAAACGGGCTGCAGATAGAAAAAAAAAAAAACCTGCTTTATTAAAAAGCAGTCACGGACATGGTGGTCTGCTGTCTCCAGCAGGCCACCATCCCCGTGAGTGCCCATACTCGCAAAGGGGTCGCAAACTGCGACCAACCTCATTAATATTAATGAGGTGGGTCTTTGCGACCCCATTGCGAGTTGCAGAAGGTGTCTGAGACACCTTTCTGCATAGCAAATTGCGACTTGCAATTTGCGAGTCGCACGGACTCGGAAATTGCAAGTCGCAATTTGCTTCTTTCCTACATCTGGCCCTTAGACACAATTACATTGACACAGACACAGACTCTACAATGATGCACACACATAAGTGTATGCGCAAGTATCCCTTCGACAAAAAAAAGACACAACCACCTGATAAACGCCCTCCTTTACCGCTGCTCCTCTGAGCTGATGGGGGGCAGACCCAAGACACACAGCTTCTCCTGGAGGTAGTACAGAGTGGGCTATATAATTCTCAGCAAGTCCCTCTCCCCATAACTGCATTTTGAACTCGCAATCCAAACATTTCCAGGTTTGCTGGTCACTGCAAAGAAACTGGTCCCAAAGAGAAGAGTCCAATATTACAGCCCTAAAACAGACAACATGCACACTCCTGGCTTTATTGACCTGCCGATGAGGGAACACCAGCTTCTTTCCCCTTGAATAATGAGCCTCACCAGCTGGAAAGCAGTGACCGTGCAACATGTCTTAAAAACATAAAGCAAGCCAATAGATCTCACATAGGCGAACCTGTTGGCTTTGCTAATGCTTATTTGTAGGAAAGTACCATCTTGCCTGGCACGTTACCCCCAATTTTCACTGTATATATGTTGTTTTAGTTGTATGTGTCACTGGGACCCTGGTATCCAGGGCCCCAGTGCTCATAAGTGTGCCTGAATGTGTTACCTGTGTAGTGACTAACTGTCTCACTGAGGCTCTGCTAATCAGAACCTCAGTGGTTATGCTCTCTCATTTCTTTCAAATTGTCACTAACAGGCTAGTGACCAATTTTACCAATTTACATTGGCTTACTGGAACACCCTTATAATTCCCTAGTATATGGTACTGAGGTACCCAGGGTATTGGGGTTCCAGGAGATCCCTATGGGCTGCAGCATTTCTTTTGCCACCCATAGGGAGCTCTGACAATTCTTACACAGGCCTGCCACTGCAGCCTGAGTGAAATAACGTCCACGTTATTTCACAGCCATTTTACACTGCACTTAAGTAACTTATAAGTCACCTATATGTCTAACCTTTACCTGGTAAAGGTTAGGTGCAAAGTTAATTAGTGTGAGGGCACCCTGGCACTAGCCAAGGTGCCCCCACATTGTTCAGGGCCAATTCCCCGGACTTTGTGAGTGCGGGGACACCATTACACGCGTGCACTACATATAGGTCACTACCTATATGTAGCTTCACAATGGTAACTCCGAATATGGCCATGTAACATGTCTATGATCATGGAATTGCCCCCTCTATGCCATCCTGGCATAGTTGGCACAATCCCATGATCCCAGTGGTCTGTAGCACAGACCCTGGTACTGCCAAACTGCCTTTCCTGGGGTTTCACTGCAGCTGCTGCTGCTGCCAACCCCTCAGACAGGGTTCTGCCCTCCTGGGGTCAAGCCAGGCTTGTCCCAGGATGGCAGAACAAAGGACTTCCTCTGAGAGAGGGTGTTACACCCTCTCCCTTTGGAAAATGGTGTGAAGGCAGGGGAGGAGTAGCCTCCCCCAGCCTCTGGAAATGCTTTCATGGGCACAGATGTGCCCAATTCTGCATAAGCCAGTCTACACCGGTTCAGGGGACCCCTTAGCCCTGCTCTGGCGCGAAACTGGACAAAGGAAAGGGGAGTGACCACTCCCCTGACCTGCACCTCCCCTGGGAGGTGTCCAGAGCTCCTCCAGTGTGCTCCAGACCTCTGTCATCTTGGAAACAGAGGTGCTGCTGGCACACTGGACTGCTCTGAGTGGCCAGTGCCACCAGGTGACGTCAGAGACTCCTTCTGATAGGCTCCTTCAGGTGTTGCTAGCCTATCCTCTCTCCTAGGTAGCCATACCCTCTTTTCTGGCTATTTAGGGTCTCTGTCTCTGGGGAAACTTTAGATAACGAATGCAAGAGCTCATCCGAGTTCCTCTGCATCTCTCTCTTCACCTTCTGCCAAGGAATCGACTGCTGACCGCGCTGGAAGCCTGCAAAACTGCAACATAGTAGCAAAGACGACTACTGCAACTCTGTAACGCTGATCCTGCCGCCTTCTCAACTGTTTTCCTGGTGGTGCATGCTGTGGGGGTAGTCTGCCTCCTCTCTGCACTAGAAGCTCCGAAGAAATCTCCCGTGGGTCGACGGAATCTTCCCCCTGCAACCGCAGGCACCAAAAAGCTGCATTACCGGTCCCTTGCGTCTCCTCTCAGCACGACGAGCGAGGTCCCTCGAATCCAGCAACTCTGTCCAAGTGACTCCCACAGTCCAGTGACTCTTCAGTCCAAGTTTGGTGGAGGTAAGTCCTTGCCTCCCCACGCCAGACTGCATTGCTGGGAACCGCGACTTTTGCAGCTACTCCGGCCTCCGTGCACTTCCGGCGGAAATCCTTTGTGCACAGTCCAGCCTGGGTCCACGGCACTCTAACCTGCATTGCACGACCTCCTAAGTTGTTCTCCGGCGACGTGGGACTTCTTTGTGCAACTTCGGATGAGCACCATTTCACACATCCTTGTAGTGCCTGTTTCTGGCACTTATCTGGGTGCTACCTGATGCTAAGAGGGCTCCTTGTCTTGCTCGACGTCCCCTCTGTCTCCTGACGCAATTTGCGGCATCCTGGTCCCTCCTGGGCCACAGCAGCATCCAAAAACGCTTACTGCACGATTTGCAGCTAGCAAGGCTTGTTGGCAGTCATTTGGCGGGAAAACACTTCTGCACGACTCTCCACGGCGTGACGGATCCGTCCTCCAAAGGGGAAGTCTCTAGCCATTGTCGTTCCTGCAGAAACCTAAGCTTCTTCTGTCCAGTAGAAGCTTCTTTGCACCCACAGCTGGCATTTCCTGGGCATCTGCCAATCTTCGACTTGCTTGTGACTTTTGGACTTGGTCCCCTTGTTCCACAGGTACCCTCGACTGGAAATCCCTCATTGTTGCATTGCTGGTTTGTGTCTTTCCTGCAGAATTCCCCTATCACGACTTCTATGTCCTTTGGGGAACTTTAGTGCACTTTGCACTCACTTTTCAGGGTCTTGGGGTGGGATATTTTTCTAACCCTCACTATTTTCTAATAGTCCCAGCGACCCTCTACAAGGTCACATAGGTTTGGGCTCCATTCGTGGTTCGCATTCCACTTTTGGAGTATATGGTTTGTGTTGCCCCTATCCCTATGTGTCCCCATTGCATCCTATTGTAACTATACATTGTTTGCACTGCTTTCTAAGACTATACTGCATATTTTTGGTATTGTGTACATATATCTTGTGTATATTTCCTATCCTCTCACTGAGGGTACACTCTAAGATACTTTGGCATATTGTCATAAAAATAAAGTACCTTTATTTTTAGTATATCTGTGTATTGTGTTTTCTTATGATATTGTGCATATGACACTAATTGGTACTGTAGTAGCTTCACACGTCTCCTAGTTCAGCCTAAGCTGCTCTGCTAAGCTACCATTATCTATCAGCCTAAGCTGCTAGACACCCTATACACTAATAAGGGATAACTGGGCCTGGTGCAAGGTGCAAGTACCCCTTGGTACTCACTACAAGCCAGTCCAGCCTCCTAAATTGTTGAGGTGGTCCATATCCCTACAGGGAATGGACTATACAGTGGAATATAGACCTGGGAGTAGCCACTCCAATGCAGATGGACTCTCCAGATATTTCCACTTAGACAATGAAGACTCATCAGGTCATGGCTAGTCTTATTGTCCTTCGTTTGGGGGGGGTTGTGTAGGAAAGTACCATCTTGCCTGGCATGTTACCCCCAATTTTCACTGTATATATGTTGTTTTAGTTGTATGTGTCACTGGGACCCTGGTATCCAGGGCCCCAGTGCTCATAAGTGTGCCTGAATGTGTTACCTGTGTAGTGACTAACTGTCTCACTGAGGCTCTGCTAATCAGAACCTCAGTGGTTATGCTCTCTCATTTCTTTCAAATTGTCACTAACAGGCTAGTGACCAATTTTACCAATTTACATTGGCTTACTGGAACACCCTTATAATTCCTTAGTATATGGTACTGAGGTACCCAGGGTATTGGGGTTCCAGGAGATCCCTATGGGCTGCAGCATTTCTTTTGCCACCCATAGGGAGCTCTGACAATTCTTACACAGGCCTGCCACTGCAGCCTGAGTGAAATAACGTCCACGTTATTTCACAGCCATTTTACACTGCACTTAAGTAACTTATAAGTCACCTTTATGTCTAACCTTTACCTGGTAAAGGTTAGGTGCAAAGTTACTTAGTGTGAGGGCACCCTGGCACTAGCCAAGGTGCCCCCACATTGTTCAGGGCCAATTTCCCGGACGTTGTGAGTGCGGGGACACCATTACACGCGTGCACTACATATAGGTCACTACCTATATGTAGCTTCACAATGGTAACTCCGAATATGGCCATGTAACATGTCTATGATCATGGAATTGCCCCCTCTATGCCATCCTGGCATAGTTGGCACAATCCCATGATCCCAGTGGTCTGTAGCACAGACCCTGGTACTGCCAAACTGCCTTTCCTGGGGTTTCACTGCAGCTGCTGCTGCTGCCAACCCCTCAGACAGGGTTCTGCCCTCCTGGGGTCAAGCCAGGCTTGTCCCAGGATGGCAGAACAAAGGACTTCCTCTGAGAGAGGGTGTTACACCCTCTCCCTTTGGAAAATGGTGTGAAGGCAGGGGAGGAGTATAGCCTCCCCCAGCCTCTGGAAATGCTTTCATGGGCACAGATGTGCCCAATTCTGCATAAGCCAGTCTACACCGGTTCAGGGGACCCCTTAGCCCTGCTCTGGCGCGAAACTGGACAAAGGAAAGGGGAGTGACCACTCCCCTGACCTGCACCTCCCCTGGGAGGTGTCCAGAGCTCCTCCAGTGTGCTCCAGACCTCTGCCATCTTGGAAACAGAGGTGCTGCTGGCACACTGGACTGCTCTGAGTGGCCAGTGCCACCAGGTGACGTCAGAGACTCCTTCTGATAGGCTCCTTCAGGTGTTGCTAGCCTATCCTCTCTCCTAGGTAGCCAAACCCTCTTTTCTGGCTATTTAGGGTCTCTGTCTCTGGGGAAACTTTAGATAACGAATGCAAGAGCTCATCCGAGTTCCTCTGCATCTCTCTCTTCACCTTCTGCCAAGGAATCGACTGCTGACCGCGCTGGAAGCCTGCAAAACTGCAACATAGTAGCAAAGACGACTACTGCAACTCTGTAATGCTGATCCTGCCGCCTTCTCGACTGTTTTCCTGGTGGTGCATGCTGTGGGGGTAGTCTGCCTCCTCTCTGCACTAGAAGCTCCGAAGAAATCTCCCGTGGGTTGACGGAATCTTCCCCCTGCAACCGCAGGCACCAAAAAGCTGCATTACCGGTCCCTTGCGTCTCCTCTCAGCACGACGAGCGAGGTCCCTCGAATCCAGCAACTCTGTCCAAGTGACTCCCACAGTCCAGTGACTCTTCCGTCCAAGTTTGGTGGAGGTAAGTCCTTGCCTCCCCACGCCAGACTGCATTGCTGGGAACCGTGACTTTTGCAGCTACTCCGGCCTCCGTGCTCTTCCGGCGGAAATCCTTTGTGCACAGTCCAGCCTGGGTCCACGGCACTCTAACCTGCATTGCACGACCTCCTAAGTTGTTCTCCGGCGACGTGGGACTTCTTTGTGCGACTTCGGGTGAGCACCGTTTCACACATCCTCGTAGTGCCTGTTTCTGGCACTTCTCCGGGTGCTACCTGCTGCTGAGAGGGCTCCTTGTCTTGCTCGACATCCCCTCTGTCTCCTGACGCAATTTGCGACATCCTGGTCCCTCCTGGGCCACAGCAGCATCCAAAAATGCTCACCGCACGATTTGCAGCTAGCAAGGCTTGTTGGCGGTCTTTCGGCGGGAAAACACTTCTGCACGACTCTCCACGGCGTGAGGGATCCGTCCTCCAAAGGAGAAGTCTCTAGCCCTTGTCGTTCCTGCAGAAACCTAAGCTTCTTCTGTCCAGTAGAAGCTTCTTTGCACCCACAGCTGGCATTTCCTGGGCATCTGCCCATCTCCGACTTGCTTGTGACTTTTGGACTTGGTCCCCTTGTTCCACAGGTACCCTCGACTGGAAATCCCTCGTTGTTGCATTGCTGGTTTGTGTCTTTCCTGCAGAATTCCCCTATCACGACTTCTATGTCCTTTGGGGAACTTTAGTGCACTTTGCACTCACTTTTCAGGGTCTTGGGGTGGGCTATTTTTCTAACCCTCACCATTTTCTAATAGTCCCAGCGACCCTCTACAAGGTCACATAGGTTTGGGGTCCATTCGTGGTTCGCATTCCACTTTTGGAGTATATGGTTTGTGTTGCCCCTATCCCTATGTGTCCCCATTGCATCCTATTGTAACTATACATTGTTTGCACTGTTTTCTAAGACTATACTGCATATTTTTGGTATTGTGTACATATATCTTGTGTATATTTCCTATCCTCTCACTGAGGGTACACTCTAAGATACTTTGGCATATTGTCATAAAAATAAAGTACCTTTATTTTTAGTATATCTGTGTATTGTGTTTTCTTATGATATTGTGCATATGACACTAAGTGGTACTGTAGTAGCTTCACACGTCTCCTAGTTCAGCCTAAGCTGCTCTGCTAAGCTACCATTATCTATCAGCCTAAGCTGCTAGACACCCTATACACTAATAAGGGATAACTGGGCCTGGTGCAAGGTGCAAGTACCCCTTGGTACTCACTACAAGCCAGTCCAGCCTCCTACATTATTGTATTCTGTCATTGTGCAGCAAATCCAATGACACTAAAGATGCTGACTGCTTATCCACAGTGAGCCACTGCATAGGTCTGAGGTAGATGGAGTAGCTGGTGAACCTTGTCATGGGAGATGGTAGTTACCATTTGGTTCTTCCCCTAGACAGTTTCAACCTCAATTCCCTAAACACAAAGGCAATGCTAAGGTAATTACGAAGTAAAAGCAAAAACACTGGCAATGGAATTACCTTGTGTGCGGATTTGCTTCTTCTGAAAGAGCGAAATGCAATCACTGAAAGGAAAGTTAACTAGTTACTTAAGTAGGCTGACCCACTGACCAATTCTATATGTTGTATCGGAAAGAAACAAAGTGTGAATGATACAACAGATCAGTCGATGAAGAGAGGTGGCTGAAAGCCCCTACATATAAGGTTATTATTGAAAATGTATTAAAATCATAGGTCTCGCCTAGCTCCAGAATTATTAGAGTTTAGTGGGCCAGTCAAGTTCTCAGTGTCACTGCACTTGCTGCACCAATGGTAGCTACCTGCCTACACAAGCTGTGTTGAGGGTCTGCTGCCTCTAACACAGCCATTTGAATCACACCTTGGGGCTCCTCTAAACGCTAAAGAAGCTTGTATGCATGTCTTTAGAATAAATCATTTTCGTACTTTATTTCGGCCTCCTACAGCTTCACCGAGGTCAAACTTCCAGGAAAAAAAAATTCTTGAAAAAAATTCAGGCGCCGTTTTCTGTGACTTTGAGTGACTTTCAGTTTCTGTGTGTTCGAATGAAGCAAGGCACCTTCTGTAGCGAAAGAAAACAGTTATTCCTGCCATGTGGATAGTATGACCAGACGTCCCGGATTTCCTCGGACAGTCCCGGTTTTTAGAGGACTCTCCCAGTGTCCCGATGCTTCTCTTAATTTTAAATAAAGTACTGGTTTTTGGGACAAAGGTCAAATCATTATATAAATGTCCCGGTTTTTGGTACAGGGGTCAGATTATCTAGGGAAGGATAAGTTAAAGACCCTACAAAGTATGAAATAATTGAAGTAATTTATGTATAGGCACACATTCACAAAGCTACGCAAAAAAAGGCGACATGCCAGATTTCACAGTGTGTAAAGTCGTTAGTCCTTCTTTTATGTCTGATTTGTCCCGGTTTTTGCTTTTCAAAATTTGGTCACCCTACATGTGGAGTACAAATGGTTGCTAACAGACATGAATCATGTTAAGGTAGGTGGCTATGTTTTAATTGAAGTAACGTTATTAAATCGTCCATTAGTGTGATGAAGACTAGGACGTCTGCGGCTGAGATATTCCCGTCCGAGGCAGAATAATTATGACAGAGTTGGGGCAAGTGAAAAAAGAAGGTTGAAGTGAGAGAAGCAAAGAGGGAGGAATGGAAGAGTAGAGGGCCTTTATGGGAAGGGAAACAGAAAGGGATCAGAAGGTAGAAGAACATGAATAGAAATGAAATGAAGGGATGTGGGATAGGATGGAGAGGAATAGGAGGTGTATTACTTAGAGGGGAGACGAGCATGGGGCAGAAAAGATGGGGGAGAATTAAAAAGAGGAAAGAGGGAACACAAAGGATTAAAAGATGCACAAGATAGAGGTTAATTGGTTCAGCCTCCTTAAATACTTTCAACCACACAGTAGCAATCTCACGATTTTTACTTCCATGTGCACTTCAGATCTACTAGTCATGTTCCTAAAATTTCAACCACTGATGACGAGGCACAGGGAGGGGAACTACGCTACCTTGGGTCATCATATGAGGGGTGCCGCACTGGTGGTTCAAACATGGCATTGTACAGGAAGAGTTTTTCATGTGTGCACTTGCATGACACTGGCAATTGCATTCACTTACTTGGTCACTGACACTGGTATATTTGATGGTGAAACGAGGTTGATGAGATAAGGTCTACAGTACTCATAAGTTATATATTTTTAAGTCATTTTTATTATGTGTTTATATACAACTATTACATGCAATCATAGCCGTTTAATGTGTCAAATGATTTAATTTTCTGTAATGACACTCGGCTCAAAGGTAATATAGTGGCATTTCCTGTGATATAAACTTTATACGAATTACTATTTTTGAACCTTGAAAAATCCTACCTCTTTTTTGTCACTATGTTTGCAAATATATTGTTCCCTGCACTGTACCTGTCATGTATGTGCAAGTACACATATCTTCTGTGTTCCAATCTTGCATCCTGTGCTTTTCCTCTTTCCCCCTACATTACTACATGCGGCTGCATTTGCAGTAGTGGTTTTGTGCAAATGAAGCTATCATGTTTGTTGCTGTTCTGCATGTGTGGCAACATTGCTGATGCTCATGTAGTATATTTTTTTGGTGTGTGAGTGGAGCTGGCACAATAGATACTCATATTCCATCTATTCTGTGTGTGTGTGTGTGTGCGCGTATGTGTGAATCTTGCACTAATGATGCTTTTGTGGTGCCTCTTCCCTGTGTGTGGAGAAAGCAAACACTTCTGCTCCCCGCACTACCTGTTTTGTTTGTGCAGTGGAAGTTTATCTTTTGTGCTCTGTCTTGCTCCAACTTGCTCCTTTATGTTTCTCCGTCTTGTCCCTTAAGCTGCTCTCCTGTATCACATTATTCTGCTGACCATTACCACCTCTGTTGAGTCCCTTTGTGCCAATAGAGATCCCTGTGTTCAACCTCCCTCTTGTACCAACCATGGCTCCCCACCACACCACTTGCATTTCTCTCCCTTGCCTCATTTTGCTGCTCCTCTGTGCATGCTCTCTCAGTGATGTGCTCTACCTACAAGCCTGATGCGACATTCTGCAGTTTATTTATTTATGCATTTTAAATAGCGCCAACATTACCCAAAGATGCTAGAGAACTTTACATTGAGCAAGGTTTGTTACAAAGATACACAATTAAAAAACGTGCAATTAATATGTACCTAAACGTACAAGTAATAATAAAGGGCACAGAATCAGATATTCCCAAAAGGCATGTACATTAACGAGGTAACAGTTTGACTATTGATGCCCAAATCGAGATGAGGGAAAGGTGCAGTCAGCCTCAGGGGAAGGGTAATTGTTGAGACTATGCACTCAGGATTAAGAGTAAGAAGAAGAGGTTTGCATAAATGTCTTTGAAGGAGGAGAGCTTTCAGCTCCGATATGAAGACAATTGTCAAAGTAGTGGCTTGTAGGTTTGAAGGTAAGGAGTGCCATATTCTGGTCGGGCTACCTGAGAAGGATTGTGCCATGAGATGTTCCTTTTTAAATGCTAGGGGTTCAAGTCGCAGTGCTCCAGCATCTCATGATGGTCTGGTGCCCCACAAAAGCTTGAGTTTGCATGCTTGCGCACTCAGTGCAGATTCAGCGTGTCGGCCAGCCCCTAGCTCACTTTCCCCAGAATCTGACTCGGTGTAATGCCTGCTCTCAATGACTCCACTCTCTCTGGCTGTAGAACTTAAGCATTTGTTTCTTAAAGCGCTTATCTGCTGTAATGAGTGTTTAGATTGAGCTGCTGACGTTAGTCTCCAACTTGGCTCGCAAAAAATAGTGTAGCCCCTCAATGCTTCGTACACACTATCCTTGTCTCTCACCGTGCTCCAGTACACAACTGTGAGATTCTTCATACTCCTCTTGCATCGCAGCGTCTAAGTCTTCCTCCCTCACAATGCAAGGTCTTGAATACTCAAATTCTCTCTGGTACCTTCAGGTTTAACCTTTAGCGACGCCTTTACACACACTTTTTTTTATATAACATTGTCAATCGGAGTAACTACTGCTGTGCTTCAGGACGCCGCCACAGCCATCCTGTTGTTTTTTAGGCTCTCAACTTCCTCCTCAGTATCCCTAAGGTGGAAAATTGCTGTGGCTGGCCTAAAAAACTATTGTTCAGCAACAAAAGAAACATATGCAACCACCAAGCAGTCCGCCCTGCTTTATTTTGTATGGGAGGAGGCACATAAGCATTTTCTCACTCTGGCAAGTACACGCCTGGCAAATGGCTCTGATGTTGTGATGCTAGCATTTAGCATTCAGTTCGGGACCCACTGTAACCCAGGGTACAAACCTTTTATTTTACAGCAACTCAAGTAAGGCCCCATTCAATCCATTAATGCATTATATGTCTGCCTTAGAACCTTGGCAGGCATGTAAAAACTAGTAGGGACAGATGAAGAGATCAGTCTCAAATCGCCCAAGGTTGTCCACTCGTCAAAGCTATGCAGGCTCATTTTGAGCAAAGCTAAAATGTCGCTACTTGCAATGCTCACACTTAGACATCCTCATAAATATTCTGAAGCACATGCCTTTTATATGGAGCCCTCTTTGGGCACTAAATTAATCAATAATGAGCGTTAAGGACCTGTGAGTGTGCTGTACAAGGGAGTAATGCAAATGTCTCTTTGAAAACTGGCCAAATTCTGTGGGTGGGTCATGATTGAGAACAATATGATAAAGGTGAATGACTGGAAATTTATCTTACAGTGACAATCAAAACATAATGCCAAAAAACAAAGCATACTGCAGGCACTCCTTAATGTCTCCAACAAGTTGTCTGGCACTGAAGAAGGGTTGCTGCTGAGGGAAACTGCATCATCCCATTGCATGCGTATTCCCCAAGTCTTGAGACATGCTGGACATGAAGGGGTGTTTGACCAAGATATCGTTAAGACAAGATGGATAGTTTCCAAGTCTGGACCAGGAAGTGGTGTATCACATGGCTGGGCCTCATGAACACCCTGCATCTATAATTTCAGAAATCATACCTCCTTTGCCTTGGTCATACCTCAGCATTTACTTTGGAAGTCTACCAGATAGATGTCATGTCTTCGTAGTGATAGAACACAGTACCCAGGCTTAAGATATTTCATACATCTGCAGAAGAAGTGAACCCGAAATTAGAAAAAATCATTGCAACACATCGGGCCCCACAAGAAACATACATTGACAAGGGACCTCCATTTCAGGGAAATTAATTCGTCTTCATACCACTCCTCACTCAGAACTAACTCCAAAAAATCACTCATCAGTGGCCTTATGCGAATTAAGAGGTAGAATGGTTCATGCGTAGCCTCCATTAGGTGTGCATATCTGAACTAGAGCACAATAACACAGAATGAGCAATTTATGTATTTGTGAGAGGGTCCATCAGCATCTACAAAGAAAAATAATGCTATTCAGCCATCAGGTGGTTCTATACTTGTTCCTTCGTTCTGGATGCCATAGTTAAATGCAAAGGAGGACACCAGGTAAAATATATTTGACAAGGATGCACTAATGAGACAAAATGAGACAATAGCGGGAATAAAACGTGTGAGTTGCATCTTGCCAGGAGACTCACTCCTCCTGAAAGTCAGATGCCCTGGCACATTGAGCTGTAACTATAGACTGTAGTTTGAAGACATAGGACTAAGGTAACAGCTCAGTCGAATGGCACAACACTATCCAGAAATGTAATAATAATATGGGGCAAGTCATCAAGACACTTGCTCAGTAAATGTGCTAATGGTGGCTTCTGTATTAATCAAGCTTAGATAGTCAAATAGACTGCCTTGTGATGACATTACCTCAACTGCCTTTGAGACGAAAGCTAACAGAAGCTGATATTGGCTGAGACCCAGCTACTTACCAGCGCACGAATGCGAGGCCTTTGGAGTGTGACAGCTATCATGTGATTGCTATAAGGATATTAATAACTATTTTCATTAACCCCTTCGCTGCCAGGCCTTTTCCCCCTCAGGTGCCAAGCCTTTTTTTGACTATTTGGGGCAGTTTGCGCTTAGGCCCTCATAACCTTTTGTCCACATAAGCTACCCACGCCAAATTTGCGTCCTTTTTTTCCAACATCCTAGGGATTCTAGAGGTACCCAGACTTTGTGGGTTCCCCTGAAGGAGACCAAGAAATTAGACAAAATACAGTGAAAATTTCGTTTTTGCAAAAAAATGGAAAAAAGGGCTGCAGAAGAAGGCTTGTGGGTTTCCCCCTGAAAATGGCATCAACAAAGGGTTTGCGGTTCTAAAATCACCATCTTCCCAGCTTTCAGGAACAAGCAGACTTGAATCAGAAAACCAATTTTTTCAACACAATTTTGGCATTTTACTGGGACATACCCCATTTTTACTATTTTTTGCGCTTTCAGCCTCCTTCCAGTTAGTGACAGAAATGGTTGTGAAACCAATGCTGGATCCCAGAAAGCTAAACATTTCTGAAAAGTAGACAAAATTCTGAATTCAGCAAGGGGTAATTTGTGTAGATCCTACAAGGGTTTCCTCCAGAAAACAACAACTGAAAAAGAAAAATATTGAAATTGAGGTGAAAAAAACATCAATTTTTCTTTACGTTTTACTCTGTAACTTTTTCCTGCAATGTCAGATTTTCGAAAGCAATATACCGTTACGTCTGCTAGACTCCTCTGGTTGCGGGGATATATAGGGCTTGTAGGTTCATCAAGAACCCTAGGTACCCAGAGCCAATAAATGAGCTGCACCCTTCAGTGCGTTTTCATTCTATACCGGATATACAGCAATTCATTTGCTGAAATATAAAGAGTGAAAAAGAGCTATCAAAAAAACCTTTGTATTTCCAAAATGGGCACAAGATAAGGTGTTGAGGAGCAGTGGTTATTTGCACATCTCTGAATTCTGGGGTGACCATACTAGCATGTGAATTACAGGGCATTTCTCAAATAGATTTCTTTTTTACACACTCTCTTATATTTGGAAGGAAAAAATGTAGAGAAAGACAAGGGGCAATAACACTTGTTTTGCTCATCTATGTTCCCCCAAGTCTCCCGATAAAAATTATACCTCACTTGTGTGGGTAGGCCTAGCGCCCGCGACAGGAAACGCCCCAAAACACAACGTGGACACATCCCATTTTTTGAAAGAAAACAGAGGTGTTTTTTGCAAAGTGCCTACCTGTAGATTTTGGCCTCTAGCTCAGCCGGCACCTAGGGAAACCTACCAAACCTGTGCATTTTTGAAAACTAGAGACCTAGGGGAATCCAAGATGGGGTGACTTGTGGGGCTCCGACCAGGTTCTGTTACCCAGAATCCTTTGCAAACCTCAAAATTTGGCTAAAAAAACACATTTTCCTCACATTTCGGTGACAGAAAATTCTGGAATCTGAGAGAAGCCACAAATTTCCTTCCACCCAGCGTTCCCCCAAGTCTCCCGATAAAAATGATACCTCACTTGTGTGGGTAGGCCTAGCGCCCGCGACAGGAAACGCCCCAAAACACAATGTGGACACATCCCATTTTTTTAAAGAAAACAGAGCTGTTTTTTTGCAAAGTGCCTACCTGTAGATTTTGGCCTCTAGCTCAGCCGGCACCTAGGGAAACCTTACAAACCTGTGCATTTTGTAAAACTAGAGACCTAGGGGAATCTAAGATGGGGTGACTTGTGGGGCTCTGATCAGGTTCTGTTACCCAGAATCCTTTGCAAACCTTAAAATTTGGCTAAAAAAACACATTTTCCTCACATTTCGGTGACGGGAAGTTCTGGAATCTGAGAGGAGCCACAAATTTCCTTCCACCCAGCGTTCCCCAAAGTCTCCCGATAAAAATGATACCTCACTTGTGTGGGTAGGCCTAGCGCCTGCAACAGGATATGCCCCAAAACACAACGTGGACACATCCCATTTTTTGACAGAAAACAGAGCTGTTTTTTGCAAAGTGCCGCCCTGTAGATTTTGGCCTCTAGCTCAGCCGGCACCTATGGAAACCTACCAAACCTGTGCATTTTTGAAAACTAGAGATCTAGGGGAATCCAAGATGGGGTGACTTGTGGGGCTCTGACCAGGTTCTGTTATCCAGAATCCTTTGCACACCTCAAAATATGGCTAAAAAACAAATTTTCCTCACATTATGGTGACAGAAAGTTCTGGAATCTGAGAGGAGCCACAGATTTCCTTCCACCCAGCGTTCCCCCAAGTCTCCAGATAAAAATGGTACCTCACTTGTGTGGGTAGGCCCAGCGCCCGCAACAGGAAATGGCCCAAAACACAACGTGGACACATCACATTTTTTCATAGAAAACAGTGCCTACCTGTGGATTTTGTCCTCTAGCTCAGCCGGCACCTAGGGAAACCTACCAAACCTGTGCATTTTTTAAAACTAGAGACCTAGGGGAATCCAAGATGGGGTGACTTGTGGGGCTCTGACCAGGTTCTGTTACCCAGAATCCTTTGAAAACCTCAAAATGTGGCTAAAGAAACACGTTTTCCTCACATTTCGGTGAAAGAAAGTTCTGGAATCTGAGAAGAGCCACAAATTTCCTTCCACCCAGCATTCCCCCACGTCTCCCGGTAAAAAGGATACCTCACTTGTGTGGGTGGGCCAGGTGCCTGCAACAGAATAAGGGCCAAAACTTGTAGAGATAGAGGGGATAGCACAACGAGTTTATAAGGACATATTCTTTTATACATCTTTAGACTGACTCTGCTTTGGGGACCCACATAAGTGAGGTGTCATTTTACTTGGGAGACTGAGGGGAACACTGGGGAGTAGGAAGTTTGTGCTGGAGCGGTGATCGTACAAAGAAAAGTCAGGAAAATATGCTTTTTTAAGCAAATTTTGCGGTTTTCAGAGGCGTCTGGGTAAGAAAATGTTGGGGGATCCACGCAAGCCACATCTCCCTGCACTCCTTGGGGTGTCTAGTTTAAAAAAATGTCTGGGTTTGGTAGGTTTCCGTAGATGAAGGCCGCACCCAGGACCAAAAACACAGGTGGCCCCTCCCCCCCAAACACAGGTAGTTTTGTAATATATCATTTTGATGTGTCCACATACGTCTGTGATGTGCCAAACACTAAAATTGTGAAAAGAAACACACTGAGGTTATGTGCAAAAGACCCCTCACCCAGCAACCAAATTGGTGGCATGCTTCATCATCGGGGTCCCACCTGAGACACCTAGCGTGTCTCAAGTGTGCTGCAACGCCTGATTACAGCGGAGCAGGTTTTGTCATTTGTACCACACATACTGGTTGGATTTGGCACGAGGGTGAGTGATGGTTCAGTAGATCAAATTTTATTAACAAGAGATTTCACAAAAGTGAAATGCACTGGTAATAACTGAAAGGCCAAAAAACTGAACCAATGACTCACAGCTCGTGAGCTGTAAAGCCACGACAAGGCACCAACCGCTTTACAGTCCATTCACACACCTTTCATACATGACATGCACTAGACCATTCACGCCACCAGCCACGGGCCCAGCACATTACAAGACTCGCATCCACAGACAGCGCCAGTCAAGGGCCCATCACTTTCATACGCCCACATGCCTGATACAGCAATCACACCAGCTGATGAGTGTGTGGACTGGCGTTTGGCTGGCACCACCAGCCAAGCGCCACCCCAACCACACCACCAGCCAAGCCCCACGCACACCGCCAGCCAAGCGCCACCCCACGCACACCGCTAGCCAAGCGCCACCCCACCTACACTGCCAGCCAAGCTCCACCCCACCCAAACCGCCAGCCGAGCGCCACCCCACCCCCCACACCGCCAGCACCCCACCCCCCCCACACCGCCAGCCAAGCGCCACTCCACGCACACCGCCAGCCAAGTGCCACTCCATGCACACCGCCAGCCAAGTGCCACCCCACACATACCATCCCTTTTATTTTGTTTTTAAACAACAAAGAAACCACTAATCATAAATAAGTACAAAACTACTAACATAAAAGCTCTAACTGAATACATGGCTAATGCCAACCGTGAAACTGAACATATAAAAATATAAAACAGCAGTTTACGCTCACGGAATTTCCCAATAATTCTTCTGTGTGTGGTAGCTCCTGAAACAGCCACCCACACACAGCCCAGGCTTTGAAGGACAATCAGGGCAGTACATCCTAGTCTCCTTCCTGATACCTCTTCGAGCACAGACTCTACATCTCTTAGCAGGAAAGTTTTTTTGGGCCGGGGGAGGAATGTGCTCAGCAAAGTGACGATCTTTCAATCTAGCCACATCCTCCACCACTGCTTCTCTAGGAACTCTTGCCTGTTCCAGCACAACAAGGCTAGCTATGATAGACTCCTGAAATTTCACAAGTGTCATCCTTGACTCTGGAGAACTATCCTTGAACACAACAAAAGCATTAAAAGTTGCCAAGTGGAACAAGTGAACTGCTAATTTCTTATACCACACATAAGACTTACGAGCAGCAGTGTAAGGTTCTAACCTCTGATCTACTCTATCAACACCACCCATGTGCTTATTATAGTCTAAGATGCACACAGGTTTGCGCACTTCGGCAACCTGACCCCAAACAGCCACAGGTGAAGTACTCTCATCATGGATGGTGCTTAGCATGTATACATCCCTCTTGTCTACAAATTTCAGAGCTAGCAGATCATCATTCCGCAAGGCACTGCACTGTCCCTTCTCAAGTTTTTTACAGACAAGCTCTCTTGGATAGCCTTTCCGATTAGAGCGGATTGTGCCACAAGCAACAGTGTCCACTCTGAACAACTCCTTGAGCAATTGAACTCCAGTGTAGAAGTTATCTACATATAAATGGTGACCTTTGTTAAACATTCGTCTACCAAGTTCCCGCACAATTTTCTCACTAACTCCAAAAGTGGGTGGACAACCAGGGGGGTCAATATTGGAATCCCTATCAGTGTAGACCAGGAAATTATAAACATATCCTGTACTACTTTCAGACAGCATATACAATTTAATTCCATACTGTGCCCTCTTGCTAGGAATGTACTGCCTAAAAACCAAACGACCCTTGAACAGGACCAAAGACTCATCTACAGATATTTCTTTCCCTGGAACATAGATCTCTGAAAACCGATCTACCAAATGATCAAGGACAGGTCTAATCTTAAAAAGACGGTCAGAATCAGGATGATCTTGTGGCAAGGCTAAAGCATTATCTACAAAATGCAGCATCCGAAGAAGAAGCTCATACCGGTTACAACTCATGATGGCAGGAAATATAGCAGTTGCCATCAAGGGACTAGTAGACCAATATGAAGACAGCAATGGCTTCCTTATCAGCCCCATCAAAAAAGTTAAACCCAAGAACTTTTTCAACTCTTCCAGATTTGTGGGAATCCACCGGCTAGCTCTAGAGTGTGGCCTAAGTCTGGCAGCGTTGTCCCTCAAAAACTGCTCTGCATACAAATTAGTCTGCTCAACAATCTCTTCCAAAAATATATCGTCCATAAACAACTCAAAAAAGTTGACGGGCAAAAAGTTTTCCGTATTAACTCGACACCCTGGAAAACCAGTAAACACAGGCAACTGTGGCTGCTCCATGTTTGGTGCAACCCACGTGTCAGGTCTTCCAATGGGAAGCCTTTCAGCCGCTGGCTCCTGCACCATTGGCACATCACTGTCCTCCTCTAAAACAGGCCCTTCATCAGCACTGAGAGTGGCTTCATCATCAGATGATTCATCTCTGACAGAAAATTCACTTACAGAATCCTGCACTTCCTCCTCTGCCTCAGATGCAGAGTCAGTCTCATATTCATGGTCAGAAGATGACTCAAAAAGCACACTAACAACCTGCTGAGCGGTCATCCTACGGCTAGCCATGATCCTTCCTACAAAAATTAACTGGACAAATACACCACCAACAACCAGCACTGTGTAAGATTCCCCTTTCAGCCCTGGCCTGGGGGGATGGGGGGGCGGCCCTCGGGGGAAGCGCTAGCTGCACACGGGCGCTGCCATGGACGTAACCATTACGTCCATGGCGGGGAAGGGGTTAATAAATAAATAAAGCATATGTTTTTAGTTAGAATCACAATTTGGGAGCAATGTTCTGTCTACAACTTTCAATGGCATTCAGGGAGCATGGCATACATTCCCTCAGAATTACCACAAAGAGCATAGATAAACTGTTGCATGTGTGAGCAGTGAGTCAGTTACTATTTTACTATTCAGTTTTCAGACATTTGCTGTGAGTGAGTTTCACTACCTGACCATCACTAATGCTAAATTCACAGTAAATGGACTGAGAGTGCTAAACAGCAAGTTCTGCCTTTTAAGATAAGGCAGCTGCTGCATAGCTAGGGTAAGAGGCTCTGAGCTGGTTGCACATGAGCGCATGTGTGTGAACTGTGCTTGTGACACTACAGTGTTTTGCAGCATGCGGTCCGTGCACAGGTAGCCTGTTGCAGAAGGAACCCTTCAGATATTGGTACTGACCTGGAGTAGACCATATAATGTGAGTTGGCATTCATAACATAGGTCTGTAGCGCTTACTAAAGGTATATGTTACTTACACTGTACTAGGCATAATAGGAGAAATCTGTGCTAAGGTAAAGTTTTGTGCCATTTAGGCTTAGGCTTTAGTGTTACCCCCTAACTTTTTGCCTTTTGTTGGTGCTATTTATGACTGAAAGTGTGCTTGGACCCTGCTAACCAGGCCCCAGCACCATTGTTCTTTCCCTAGACTGTAACTTGTCTCCACAATTGGCACAGCCCTGGCACACAGATAAATCCCTTGTAAATGGTACCCCTGGTACCAAGGGCCTTGTGGCCAGGGAAGGTTCTAAGGGCTGCAGCATGTATTGTGCCATCCTGGGGACCCCTCACTCAGCACATGCACACTGCCTCACAGCTTGTGTGTGCTGGTGGGAAGAAAAAGACTAAGTCGACATGTACTCCCCTCTAAGTGCCATGCCCACAACTTACTGCCTGTGCCATAGGTAAGTCCCCTCTCTAGCAGGCCTTACATCCCCAAGGAAGGGTGCACTATACCACAGGTGAGGGCATAGCCGCATAAGCACTATGCCCCTACAGTGTCTAAGCCAATTCTTAGACATTGTAAGTGCAGGGTAGCCATAAAGAGTATGTGTTCTGGGAGTTTGTCAAACACAAACTCCACAGTTCCATAATGGCTACACTGAATACTGGGAAGTTTGGTATCAAACATCCACACTGATGCCAGTGTGGGATTTATTGAGAAATGCACACAGAGGGCATCTTAGGGTTGCCCCCTGTGTACCAGTCCAACTACTAGTGCTAGGCTGACCAGTTTCTGCCAGCCTGCCACATCCAGATGGGTTTCTGGCCACATGGGGTGAGTGCCTTTGTGCACTCTGTGGCCAGGAACAAAGCCTGTACTGGGTGGAGGTGCTTCACACCTCCCTCTTCAGGAACGATAAAACCTGGTGGTAAGCCTCAAAGGCTAAAGCCTGGTGTTACAGCGCCCCAGGGCACTCCAGCTAGTGGAGATGCCCGGCCCCCAGACACAGCCCCCACTTTTGGCGGCAAGTCCGGAGGAGATAATGAGAAAAACAAGGAGGAGTCACCATCCAGCCAGGACAACCCCTAAGGTGTCCTGAGCTGCGGTGACCCCTGCCTTAGGAAATCCTCCATCTTGCTTTGGAGGATTCCCCCCAATAGGATTAGGGATGTGCCCCCTTCCCCACAGGGAGAAGGCACAAAGAGGGTGTAGCCAACCTCAAGGATAGTAGCCACTGGCTACTTCCCCCAGACCTAAACACACCCCTAAATTGAGTATTTAGGGGTGACTCTGAACCCAGGAAACGAGATTCCTGACGACCTGAAACAAGAAGTAGGACTGCTGACCTGAAAGCCCCGCATAGAAGACAGAGACAACTGACTTGGCCCTAGCCCTACTGGCCTGTCTCCAGACTCAAAGAATCTGCAACAGCGATGCATTCAGCGGGACCAGCGACTTCTGCCGACTCAGGGGACTGCCCTGCACCCAAACGACTAAGAAACTCCAGAGGACAGCAGCTCTGTTCAACCAACAAAGAAACAACCAACTTTAAAGGGACTCCAGCCTCACTCTGGAAGCGTGAGTCCCCAACACTCTGCACTCGACGCCCCTGGCTCGTGTCCAGAAGAACCAACACTGCAGAGAGGACCCCCAGGCAACTCTAATGACGTGGACACCCTGAGATGACCTCCCTGCACCCCCACAGTGATGCCTGCAGAGAGAATCTAGAGGCTCCCCCTGACCACGTCTGCCCGGTAACAAAGAACCTGACGCCTGCAAGAAGCACTGCACCTGCAGCCCCCAGGCCTGAGAAAAAACAACTCCTGGTGCAGGAGTGACCAGAAGGCGGCCCTCATCCTTGCCCAGTCAGTGGCTGGCACGAGAAGACCCCCTGTGCCCTGCCTGCATCACCAGAGTGACCCCCGGGTCTCTCCTTTGATTTCAATCTAAAATCCGACACCCACTTCGCACATTGCACCCGGCTGCCCCTGTGCCGCTGAGGGTGTATTTTGTGTGCCTGTTTGTGACCACACACCCCCTTCCCCCCAGTGCTCTACAAAAATCCCCTGGTCTGCTCCCCGAGGACGCAGGTACTTACCTGCTTACAGACTGGAGCAGGAGAACCCCTAGTCTCTATGGGCACCTATGTCATTTCGGCCATACTTTGACCTATGCACCTGACCGGCCCTGTGTTGCTGGTGCTGGGTGTTTGGGGTTGACTTGAACCCCCAATGGTGGGCTGCCTATGCCCCGGAGACTGAACTTGTAAGTGCTTTACTTACCTGATAAACTAACTTGTACTTACATCCCCTAGGAACTGTTGATTTTTGCACTGTGTCTGCTTTTAAAATAGCTTATTGCCATTTTTGCCAAAAGTGTGTACATTACTGTTTTAATTCTAAGTTCCATATTTAGCTGGCCAGGGTTCTGCAAAGTCGGTCCTGGAGAGCCGGGTCCATGGCAGATTTTTAGCATATCCACATATAGAAAAAAGATGTTTCAGAAATCTACATTTTTCTAAATGTGGATATGGTAAAAATCTGGCATGGACCTGTCGCGGCGCGGCGGCCGCGGTGGCCGCGGGCTCAGGCAGCCGCGCCGCGGCATTCTACCGCGGTCTGCGTGCGGGCCGCGGCATTCTACCGCGGTCTGCGTGCGGGCCGCGGGGAAAGCCGCGGCTTGCATGCAGGCCGCGGGGGAAGCCGCGGCGTGCATGCAGGCCGCGGGGTAGGCCACGAGTACGGCCAGGGGTCGCGGCACTCGCCGCGCCCCCTTCTTCTGTCTTCATAAATAATTACAAACGCGGCAGGAGATAGACCTCGTGTTGGGTCTAGATCCTGCCGCACACAGCGCATTAGTGCACTTTATAATTTGACATGAGGTACTTTGGGCACTTACCAGCATGCACAGGCAAAAGCCGGATACTTGCACATGATGGTGCTTTTATGCAGACCTTTTCCCTTTCCCAGCATGCTACCCACTTCCTCTCTTCCCAGCATGCATTGTTTCTTTTTGTTGGACGCATGTTCTTTATTCAATGTTATAATCTTTTCCCCAATTCAAGATGGCGGTGTTCCTACTTCCTGTTTCCTACTTCCTGTCTAGGGGTATATAAGGGGAATTTAGCTGCTTGTTCATTGCGTTGCAACACTCCTTTGGTGGTAGTCACGCTCCGGCTGGTTTCTTCTTGTTGATCCAGTATTTCCTGATCTGTTTTCGTCTCCAGTCTTCCTGTACTTCGGATCTTCAGTTCTAACACCCTTGTGCCCTCCTTCTGTTTCAGGGAGTTCCTGTTGGAGGTTTTTTACCCTATTGGGGTTTTTCCTCTGGGACTCCTTCTGGAGGGCACGGACTGTAGTGGCTTGCTATTGTCAAACAGCACCGTGGCTACCGGAAGGGGTCGCCCCTACCTCGGCCAGAGCAGAACCTGCCGGAACCGGGGTGGTTCCCCAACTTTCATCAACTTCGACGGTAAGCCCCGTGAAAACCGTGACAGATTGCAACGCCCACAAATCCAGTTGCAGTCCGGAAACATGGATAATCCAGTGGCAAATACGGAACCCACCAGTCAGACCCTGCTCATGACAATACAACAACAGGCTCAAGAACTCCAACAGCTACGAACTGAAAATACCGTCTACCGACAAGCCTTTGCATCCAGGACCACTGATGTCCCCGCAGTATCTGCCACTACACCTCGTTTCTCCGGGGAGCCCAACAAATTGAGAGAATTCCTGGATGCCTTGATGGTTTACTTTGCCTTTCGCCCATCGCAATTTGTGCAAGACAAGACCAAGGTGGGGTATTTGATTAGCGCCTTATCGGGGCCAGCCTTGGCTTGGCCCACTCCTTTAGTGACAAGAAATGATCCCTGCCTGTCTAATTATTCCACCTTTGTCACTACCTTCAAACAGATGTTTGAGCGCCCCGGACTCGAGGCTTCAGCAGAAGAAGCTCTTTGCTATATCCAACAAGGAAATCAAGATGTATTACAATACATCACCCGTTTCAGACAATTAGCAGCAGAAACGTACCTTGGTGACACTGTTCCGCAGAGGTCTCAGAGAGGACATTAAGGACGAACTAGTGCACTCTGCTAGGGTAGAGAACCTTAAAGGATTGATGGATCAGACTCTGACTATAGAATATCGCTTGAATGAACGAAGAATGGAGAAAAGGAAGAGTTGTTTGCCATCCCACTCAGTGACTTCTCGCACCTTCTCTCATCGTACTGAGGAAGTCCGTCCTGAAACCAAGGGGGTTACCGAAGAAGAGCCAATGCAGATTGATACGGCTCGAGGACCTTTATCAGCTAGTGAAAGAGAACACAGACGAAGGAAGGGACTTTGTCTATATTGCGGTGCAGCTGGTCACCTAATTCGCGCCTGTCCCATTCGTCCAACCAAGCCTTTGGGAAACGCCAACTCCCGTCCTCTGTGAGAAGGGTGAGGATGGGATATCGCGAAATACCTTCCATTTGTTCTTCCAGGGAGGAAGGAACTGCTCTTTTTCTTTTACCAGTTATCCTTCACTTGACTGATGGCCGAGAAGAAAGAACCCTGGCTTTATTGGACTGCGGAGCCAGTGGCATCTATTTAGATGAAGCATGGGCCAAGGAACGGCAGATAGCGCAACTACCTAAGGAAGTACCAGAACAAGTACACACGGTGGATGGGTCACTCTTGGTCTCAGGACCCGTACAATATACCACCCCTACTTTCTGCCTACAGTTTGGGAAACACCAAGAAAACCTTTCGTTTGATTTGATTTCATCACCACACCACGTCATGATCCTGGGAATTCCGTGGCTCACACGACACAACCCCTACATCAACTGGGAAACAAGAACCATTTCTTTATCCTCTCATTTTTGCCAGCACCACTGCTACCTAGCAGGGGATTATTGGTCCCCAAAGGGTCTTCTAACCGCACCCCCTAAGGTGGGATGCTCTATTAACGTCCTAGAGGGAGTTCCCAGGCAATATCAGAAATACGCCGACGTATTCCAGAAGCCAGAAAAACCTGAACTTCCACCCCATAGAGAATATGATTGCGCCATTCTTTTAGAACCAAATACAGTGGTTCCTTTCGGGCGAATGTACTCTCTCACAGAACCGGAGAAACAGATTCTTAAAGAATACCTGGATGAGAACCTACAGAGCGGGTTGATTGCTCCCTCCTCTTCACCGGCAGGGGCTCCTCTCTTCTTTGTTCCTAAGAAGACTAAAGATTTGCGTCCCTGTATCGATTTTAGAGGATTAAACAAGATCACTATTAAAGATCGGTACCCGTTACCCCTCATTAAGGACATCCTAGAAGCAGTCAGAGGGGCTAAAAGATTCACCAAGCTGGATCTCAGGGGAGCCTACCATCTTTTAAGAATTAAAGAAGGTGATGAGTGGAAGACCGCTTTTAGAACACCTTTTGGTCACTACGAATATTGAGTAATGCCATTCGGGCTCACCAATGCCCCTTCCATTTTTCAAAGGTTCATGGATTCTATCTTTTCCGATCTTTTGCAACAAACAGTAGTGGTTTATCTTGACGATATTTTAATTTTTTCCGTTCACCCAGAGGAACACTCTAAGCATGTTCACTAAGTTCTAGAACGACTCCGACAACACCATTTATTCTGCAAACCGGAAAAGTGCGAGTTTGACCAGACGGAAGTAAAGTACTTGGGGTATTGCATTAACCAAACCGGAGTTGCCATGGATTCCGACAAGGTGCAAGCAATATTGAATTGGCCATCTCCTTCTTCCATCAAGGAGAACCAGTGTTTTTTGGGATTGGCCAACTTCTATCGACAATTTATAGCAGACTTTGCACAGAGAACCAGCTATATCACTCAAACCCTTAAAAAAGACCATCTAAAAAAGGGCTTTTGTTGGACACAAGACGCAGAGTTAGCCTTTCAAGACTTAAAGAAAGCTTTTAGTCAAGCCCCCATTTTACGACACCCAGACACAAGCAAACAATTCATTGTGGTCGCAGACGCATCCGAAAGAGCCATCGGGGCTGCCTTACTGCAAAGACAAGATGATGATGATCTAGAGCACCCGGTCTTCTACCTTTCCCATATCTTATCCGACTCAGAACGGAACTATTCCGTGCTAGAACGGGAATTACTCGCCTTAAAGACGGGGTGCACAGAATGGAGACACTTTCTGATGGGCTCGAAAGAACCCTTTGAAGCCCGGACAGACCACAGAAATCTACAGTGCTTAAGAAACTTTCAGTGTCAGAATAGCCGGCAGGCTCGATGGGCTTTCTTTTTCAGCCAATATGACTTTTATATCACATACATCCCTGGTTCACAGAACATCCTGGCGGATGCCTTGTCCGACGTTACCCTGAATGCAGTGATTCTCCTGTTCAGAACCTATTTGACAATAACAAAATCATTGGTTTAGTACAGACTTTTTTAGACCAAGTCAGGACCGAATATGCCCATCTAGAAGACACCGAGTTGAATAAGTTGCGGCTGCAACTTCATAGAGTTCAAGGATATTACTATCATGATAAGGCCCTGTTTTTACCCACTAAAGTAGTACAGACCGAAGCCTTACGCATGTGCCATGACTCCCCTATCGCAGGTCATCGAGAAATGAAAGCCACTCAAGAACTTCTGCTTCGCTCCTTCTGGTGGCCAACTCTCAAGACAGATACGGAAGAATATGTATCATCCTGTCCTATCTGTGCTCAATCCAAGACACCCCGTACTAAACCAGTAGGTTTACTTCGCCCACTACCAGTTCCTCAAGGACCATGGCACACCATCTCCACAGATTTCATGTGCTCCTTACCCTCTTCCAATGGAAATCACGTAATAATGGTAACTGTGGACTCCTTCACTAAGATTGCGCACTTCACGGCCTTAAGAAAGTTGCCAACGGCAAGAGACTTAGGTCAAATCTTTACACAAGAAATCTTTCGACTCCATGGATTACCTCAGGTCATTATATCAGATAGGGGTCCTCAATATATCTCCCGATTCTGGAAACAATTCTGTAAGACCTTAGGGATCGAAGTAGCCTTACCATCAGGGTTCCATCCTCAAACTAATGGGCAGACGGGACGACTCAATCAAGGCCTCGAACAATATTTACGTAGCTTCTGCAATGCTACACAGAGTAATTGGGCTACCTATTTACCGTTTGCAGAATTCTCCTATAACAACTCCATACACAGTGCCTCGAAGGTTTCCCCTTTCTATGGCTCCTACGGTTTTCATCTAAAAGCCTTTCCGACTCCCCTGAAAGATACTTCCAATCTTCCTGCCATTTCCTCCTATGTCCGACAACTACGGGGTGTCCAGCGTGTTCTCCATTCCAACCTTGTGGCCACTAAGACTCGCATGAAGAGGATAGCTGATAAGAGACATTGTGAGGCTCCTCCCCATCAGTACCATGATAAAGTTTGGCTCTCCTCTAGATTCCTGCCTCTCCGACTCACTCAGAACAAATTCAGACCCCGTTTTTATGGTCCCTTCCTGATTCTCCAAAAGATTAACCCAGTGTCTGTGTGTCTCCGCCTGCCCCGGACGTGGAAGATACACCCTGTATTCCATGTCTCTCAACTTAAACCTTACCTGCCTGATCCTTTTCACAGACAATTCTCCTGTCCTCCCCCTTTGTTGGTTGATAATGTGCCCTAGTACGAGGTCCAGGAAATCTGTGACTCTCGGTTTTTCCATGGGCGTCTCCAATATCTTATTCATTGGAAAGGCTACCCTATGAGTGAGTGTTCTTGGGAGGATGCCCCTTCAGTCCATGCCCCTCTTTTAGTCCGTCGCTTTTTCCGACTCTTCCCTCACAAACCTGGGGCCTCAGGGGGGGGACCTACTGTTGCGGCGGCCGCGGCGGCGCGGGCTCGGGCAGCCGCGCCGCGGCATTCTACCGCGGTCTGCGTGCGGGCCGCGGGGGAAGCCGTGGCGTGCATGTAGGCCGCGGGGGAGGCCACGAGTACGGCCAGGGGTCGCGGCACTCGCCGCGCTCCCTTCTTCTGTCTTCATAAATAATTACAAACGCGGCAGGAGATAGACCTCGTGTTGGGTCTAGATCCTGCCGCATACAGCGCATTAGTGCGCTTTATAATTTGACATGAGGTACTTTGGGCACTTACCAGCATGCACAGGCAAAAGCCGGATACTTGCACATGATGGTGCTTTTATGCAGACCTTTTCCATTTCCCAGTATGCTACCCACTTCCTCTCTTCCCAGCATGCATTGTTTCTTTTTGTTGGACGCATTTTCTTTATTCAATGTTATAATCTTTTCCCCAATTCAAGATGGTGGTGTTCCTACTTCCTGTTTCCTACTTCCTGTCTAGGGGTATATAAGGGGAATTTAGCTGCTTGTTCATTGCGTTGCAACACTCCTTTGGTGGTAGTCACACTCCGGCTGGTTTCTTCTTGTTGATCCAGTATTTCCTGATCTGTTTTCGTCTCCAGTCTTCCTGTACTTCGGATCCTCAGTTCTAACACCCTTGTGCCCTCCTTCTGTTTCAGGGAGTTCCTGTTGGAGGTTTTTTACCCTATTGGGGTTTTTCCTCTGGGACTCCTTCTGGAGGGCACGGACTGTAGTGGCTTGCTATTGTCAAACAGCACCGTGGCTACCGGAAGGGGTCGCCCCTACCTCGGCCAGAGCAGAACCTGCCGGAACCGGGGTGGTTCCCCAACTTTCATCAACTTCGACTGTAAGCCCCGTGAAAACCGTGACAGGACCCGGCTCTCCAGGACCGACTTTGCAGAACCCTGACCTATGCCAAGTATCTTGCAATTTATGTACTTACTTGAATTCTGAATCTTGTGGTTCTAAAATAAATTAAGAAAATAATATTTTTCTATATAAAAACCTATTGGCCTGGAGTTAAGTCTTTGAGTGTGTGTTCTCATTTATTGCCTGTGTGTGTACAGCTAGTGCTTCACACTACCCTCTGATAAGCCTACTGCTCGACCACACTACCACAAAATAGAGCATTTGCCACTATCAACCTGTACGGGGAACCCTTGGACTCTGTGCACACTATTTCTCATTTTGAGATAGTATATACAGAGCCAACTTCCTACAGAGGAGTCCCATCCGACAGCTCCTCTTCCAGTGATTCTGAGGGAAACAATGAGGACACCCTGCAAGGGTGGAATGTTGAATAAAAACTCTATTTTTCCTTTCATTTCTGTCGCGCAAACTCCAGGAATATGCAGGGACCCTCAAAATTCCTACCACTCAGTGTTTCCCCACTTGTCCTGATAAAAATGATCCCCACTAGTGTGCCTGTGCCTATTGTGTGTCTGCGTCAGGAATGGATCACCCCAGGGTCAACAGTAGCCCTCATGTAAGGACTTCCATTGACCGTTGTGTGATCCATTCTTGTCATGGGCACTAAGCCCAGACACACCAGTGGGGTAGCGTTTTTACTGGGACAAGTTAGGGAACGCTGGGTGGTAAGCAGTTTGTGGATCCCTGCACATTCCTGTAGTTTACGTCACAGAAATGCAAGGAAAAGTAGTGCTTTAATTCAACGTTTTACTTTGCAGGGCATTCTCGGGGAATCCTCAAAAGCGATACCTCCCCGGACTCCCTTTGATGTCTACTTTTCAGAAATGTTTTGGTTTGATAGGTTTCCCTAAATGGTTCCTGATCCCAGGACTAATTAGTAGACTTGCTTTAGTTATAATTAGCTACACAATATTTTTTGTGACCTTCTCTGTCGCTGGCACTTGTCCTACCCACACAAGTGAGGTAACATTTTTACTGGAAGGCCTGGGGGAATGCTGGGTGGAAGGAAGTTTGTGGCTCCCCTCAGATTCCAGAGCCTTCCATCCTTGCAGAAAAAGTATTTGTTTTAGACAAATTTTGAGGTTTGCAAAGGATTCTGGGTAACAGAACCTGGTGAGAGCCACACAAGTCACCCCATTCTGAATTCTCCTAGGTGTCTAGTTTTAAAAATGTATAGGTTTGCTAGGTTTCCCTAGGTGCCACCTGAGCTAGAGGCCAAAATCCACCCCTAGGCACTTTGCAAAAAACGCATCCGTGTTCAATGGAAAAATGTGATGTGTCCACATTGTGATTTGGGGTATTTCCTGTCGCGGACGCTAAGCCTACCCACACAAGTGAAGTATTGTTTTTATCAGGAGACTTGGAGGAATGCTGGTTGGAAGGAAGTTTGTGGCTTCCCTCAGATTCCAAAACTTTGCATTGTTGAAATGTGAGGAAAATGTGTGTGGTTTGTAGACACATTGTGAGGTTTGCAAAGGTTTCTGGGTCACAGAACCTTGTGAGAGCCCCACAAATCACCCCGTTCTGAATTCCCAAGGTTTCTAGTTTTATAAAATGTATAGGTTTGCTAGGTTTTCCTATGTGCCGGCTGTACTAGAGCCCAAAATCCACAGTTAGGCACTTTGCAAAAACTGCGTCTGTTTTCATTGGAAAAATGTGATATGGTAACTTAGGGGGTCATTCCGACCCTGGCGGTCCATGACCGCCAGGGCGGAGGGCAGCGGAAGCACCGCCAACAGGCTGGCGGTGCTTCCTGGGCGATTCTGACCATGGCGGTAAAGCCGCGGTCAGAAAAGGGGAACCGGCGGTTTCCCGCCGGTTTTCCCCTGGCCCAGGGAATCCGCCATGGCGGCGTTGCTTGCAGCGCCACCATGGGGATTCCGACCCCCTTCCCGCCATCCATTACCGCCAGGAACAGGATGGTGGGAACGGGTGTTGTGGGGCCCCTGGGGGCCCCTGCACTGCCCAATGCACTGGTATTGCCAGTGCAGGGACCCCCTAACAGGGCCCCATAAAGATTTTCAGTTTCTGCTTTGCAGACACTGAAAATCGCGACGGGTGCCACTGCACCCGTCGCACCCCTTCAACTCCGCCGGCTCCATTCGGAGCCGGCTTCATTGTTGAAGGGGCTTTCCCGCTGGGCCGGCCGGCGGTCTTCTGGCGGTCGCCCGCCGGCCCAGCTATAAAGCCGGAATGGCCACCGCGGTCTTTTGACCGCGGAACGGTCTTTCGGCGGGAACCGCTTGGTGGGCGGCGACCGCCACGGTCAGAATGACCGCCTTAGTGTTTTGTGGTGTTTCCTGTCACAGGCACTAGGGCTACCCACATAATTGAGGTACCATTTTTATTGGGAGACTTGGGGGAATGCTGGGTCGGAAGAAAGTTTGTGGCTCCTATCAGATTCCTGAACTTTGGATTGCTGAAATGTGAGGAAAATCTCTTGTTATACATATTTTGAAATTTGCAAATGATTATGGTTAACAGAACCTGGTGAGAGGCACACAAATCACCCCATTATGGATTCCCCTAGGTATCTAATTTTCCAAAATGTATAGGTTTGCTAGGTTTCCCTAGGTGCCGGTTGAGCTAGCGTCCAAAATCAACAGCTAGTCACTTTGAAAAAACATGGCTGTTTTCATTGGAAAAATATGATGTATCCATGTTGTGTTTTGGGGCGTTTCCTGTCACGAGCACTAGACCTAACCACACAAGTGAGGTACTATTTTTATCGGGAGGCTCGGGGAATACTGGGAAGAAGGAAGTTTGTGGCTCCCCTCAGGTTCCAGAATTTTGTATCGCTGAAATGTGAGGAAAATGTGTTTTTTAGACAAATTTTGAGGTTTGCAAAGGATTCTGGGTGACAGAACCTGTGAGAACCCCACAAGTCACCCTATTCTGGATTCCTCTAGGTGTCTAGTTTTCAAAAATGTATAGGTTTGCTAGGTTTCCCTAGGTGCCGACTGAACGAGGGGCCAAAATCCACAGCTAGGCACTTTGCCAAAATTGAATCAGCTTTGAGTGCAAAAATGTAATGTGTACACATTGCATTTTAGGGCATTTTCTGACGCGGGCCCTAGGCCTACCCACACCAGTGAGGTACCATTTTTATCGGAAGACTTGGAGGAACACAGAGTAGAAGAACAAGTATTGTTGCCAATTGTCTTTCTCTACATTTGTGCCTTCCAAATGTAAGCTAGTTTGTAAGAAAGAAGTCATTTTGAGAAATGCCTTGTAATTCACATGCAAGTATGGGTACCCCTGAATTTACGGATGTGCAAAGAACCACTGCTTCTAAACTACATATCTTGTGCCCATTTCAGAAATACATAGGTTTCCTTGATACCTATTTTTCATTCTTTATATTTTACCAAATGAATTGCTGTATACCCGGTATGCAATGAAAACCCATTGCAAGCCCTGTATGTCCCTGCAAACCAGAAGGGTCTAGCATACGTAACAGAAGATTGCTTTAAAAAATCTGCAATAGATGGAAAACGTTACAGAAGAAAACATAGACAAGAAATGGCTATTTTTTTTTAACTCAATTTCAATTTTTTTTAAATTCAATTGTTACTTTCTATGGGAAAACCTGGAAGGATCTACACAAATGAGCCCTTGCTGAATTCAGAATGTTGTCTACTTTTCAGAAATGTTTAGCTGTCCGGGATCCATAATGGGTTTCGCACTGTCACTACCTGGCAGGAGGATGAAAGCACAAAATATAGTAAAAATGGGGTTCGTCCCAGTAAAATGCCAAAACTGTGTTGCTGCCTGTTCCTGAAAGCTGGAAAGACAGTGATTGTAGCACCGCAAACCCTTTGTTGATCCCATTTGCAGGGGGAAAAAAACAGATACTTTCTTCTGCAGGACTTTTTTCCCCAAAAACCCAAATTTTAGCTGTATTTTGGCTAATTTCTCAGTCTCCTCCAGGGGAACCTACAAACTCTGGGTACTTTTAGAATCCCCAGGAACATGGAAAAAAAGGACGCATATTTGGCGTGGATAGCTTATATGGACAAAAAGGTATGGGGACCCAAGTGCGAACTAAACCAAAGAGCCAAAAAAGGGCTCAGGTGGGGAGAAGGCCCAGCAGCTAAGGGCTTAAAGGCTGCAAAAGTGCTGCAGTCACCCCTGCATCCCAGAAAATGTATTATGAAACCTCACCCTAAGTCTCCCAGAGACTACATTCATACCCCTGGAAGTGGTTTGTCTTGATTTTACCTACTCGTGTAGCCTATACTTTTGTACAGAGTGTCTGAAGTGTAGGGGCTCCTGTTAGTTGCTCTTAAAGCTGCAGTAGCAGAGTAATTAGAGCAAAAAAGAATTTGTGGTATGTTTCCACAGGTCTAACAGTATTACCCCCATTGACTTCAGTGGTAGCTTACAATTGTAACGCCTCTAAGTACTGTCCCCTTTGATTTGAATGTTGAAATAGAAAATGTGGCTGCTTTTACTAATGTGGTGAAACCATGACAAGGCCAGTAGGTCTGCCATACTGGTAATGACAACCTCTTATATTGTGTTAGTGCATCTAGTATAGGTGAAGGTAATTGTGGTTATAGGGATAAGGGCCCACAAGGGGTGTACTGTGATATGAGGGTGTTATCCATGGTACTTCCATCTTCCAAATTTAATATATTTGTGATTTCATGTGTAGTAGCCCAGTGTGTGTAATAAAAACTACTTTTCCATTTTAAAAGAAAAAGCACTGACTGGAAAATATTGAATGTTGTTGTTGAGTGTTCGGGAATTGAGATTGCCAGGCCACATCAGCTCCCTTGAGGAGGCCTTGGACTGCTCTACTTCTCTGCTCTGAGAGGGTCAAGTGCTACAATCAGGTACTTGGTTCCCAGGAAAAATACGCTTCTGGACTTATTACTTGTGAAGGACGCACATTCATTGCAGCTAATAACCCAATTTCCTACACTATCCTTTCTTCATGTTTTTGTCTCTGCTTGCCATTACTATGTTCCTACATGGCACTGAAACTACTTTCATTTACATTGCTGTATGCCTGGACCTGTGCTGTCCACCTGCATCCTGTGCTGTCCTGTACCCTCAGTGTTTCGTCCTTGTACCAGACAAGGCTCCTCCGTGTTTATTATCCTTTCGTTTGTTAAAGGGGAGGGGCATTGGGGATGATGAGATGAGGGGAGTGGACTGTGCACTCTCCTCACTGCGCATGTATATTTGTCTGGCAGTCTCGGGCTTTCCAAACATACATCCGGAGTAGGCTCTCTAGGATTGTCCGAAGGGCAAATTGGGAGCCTCTGCCTGTCTGCAGCGACGGGAGAGGAGCGATGCGGAAGCGGAGCAGGTAAGTCATTTAATTTTTTTTTTATTATTCATTTTCCCCACTCCTCAACCCCCCTGCCGCAACTAAGCCCCGCGAGCCGCTCTTACCTTCTACCTTATGATGCTGCCTGCTCTCAGACCCTGCACTGATCCCGATTGTGCACCCTGAGCTGATTCCCCTCTTGCACCATCAGCTACTCCTCCTCTTTTGCCCTCTGCTTTTCCCAACTGTGTGCTCTCCCACCGGCTCTATGCTGTGAACCCTGAACGGTGGGACTTGCAAACTTCACTTCTCACCCTCTTGAACTCAGCACAATGATTCCTGTATGTTGGGAAATAGGCATCCGCTTTCGAATCCATCTACTCCATTTTACTGAATCTTGTGAGTGTGTTTTCATTACAGGTAAGCAAAAAGAATCAGCCATGCCAATGCTTGTTATTATAATTATATGTAATGTAATATTCACCCATTTCTAACTTATGTATTTATTTCGTAATTTTGTATTTTATATATCAGGTGTTTTTAATGGCTGTTCAAAATAATTGAAAATTAACTGATTGGTTTGTTGTGTTGTGGATTTGTAAGCTTTTGAAAAGCTCTGATAAAATCTCACAAAGATACAAAAACTTTGCTACAACGTTTTTGTTGGATGCTTTGATTTTTGTTCCTACAGAATGTGACCTTCACTACGGTGCAAAGAAAATATTTTAATGAAACCAAGGGGCTAGAATCAATTGAACAATTGTGTACACCTGAATTCAGCACCGTCAAAATGGAGGTTCAGTCTAAGTATGTCATATATGGAGACATTTGTGCCATTGCCTTCCGTGTAAGTTACTATAAATGTAAATAGTTCCTGTGTGAGGAGCAGAAAGTAACCATATTAATGGGTGACTTTTAATATCTTCTCGCTTTCCCATCATTTGTACTAATACAAGAATTTGCAATAATACCAATTTATATTATTTTTCCTTTCCTCCGACTAAGCTGCCTTCTATTTTCTTTGATGGGTCTGAGACTCTTCATAGTTTTCAAAAAGCATTAGAGTAGATCAGCATAGTCAACACTGTGAACTTGCACCTAATAGCTCGAGCATTAACCTAGCTCCATAGCTGGCTTTTCTGTTTTGGCGGCCGAAAGCTCTTTGCTGCGCAGAATGGTATTGCTCCTGGCCCACTAAGCCCAATGAACACAAATGTGTCTTCCACCACATTACGGTCTAGTAAAATATCCCCAAGTGGCTATCCTTTAAGATGGTTTCTTTTTCAGAATTACTACCTAAATCAACTCAAGTTTGTCTGTTAGTTGCTTAGAACACATTTTTATCGCTATAAATTCCTTCATTTTTAGAATTCAAAGTTCCCCTGATTTTGAAGACTCTTAAAATGCTCTCTGACTGCCTGTTCAATGAGGATCTCTGCATTTTAGGTTTGGGAGTGTTTGGTGAGCCCATTATTCTCTTCGTACTCAGTCTTCTGTGATATTCATGCCCATTAGAATATTTCTCTCTATGTGAGTCCCAAACACAATTTGTGGGGCATCCATGGCCATGTCAGGTCTATCCTTATTTGGGAAATGTTGTCTGGTCCCTCTGTGGTGCTGCCAGATGGGATGGGGCAGGGGCCATAGTCTGCCTTTCTCAAACTTTGGGTCATTCATGGATTTATATTTTTGAATGATTTTCTGTGTTGAAGTGGGACTTTGTTTACAGACAACAGTAGTCAGCCTTAGAGAGAGATATGAGCTTCCATCAGTTTGATAGCACATTTACCTTACTGAAAAATGAACCAAATTCCAGCCAGTAAGGTGGAAGTCTCTGAACTCCATTAATGCTAGAGGCCACCATGGCCCTCATTATAAGTTTATTGGAATAAGGTAGAGTATTTAACTTGCGTGGTAAATACCATTACCCCAGGTTGAGGTATTTACCACATGTGGTTAATACCTCCTATTCATTGTTTTCAACAGATAAAAGCAACATAACATGAAGACTCTGAGTTTTTCAAATTTGATATGTTTTCGCTTTTTTCTGGGCCTTTTCCCTCCAATACATTTTGGCAGGTTTGACCTGCCGGAATTTATCAGGATAAAACTACAAGGGTGTGTTAATATCACAAAACATGCAATGCCAGTCCCTCTGCAGACATGTTAATTCCGATTTCCACCAAATGTTGAATGTTTAGAATCTCCTCAGATCTCTGCTCATTTTCAGATGGAGCATAGTAGTGCGCAATTGCTGCTTTTCTGACGTGTTGGTATCGATGTGGGCTTTAACCACCCTACCTCACGCCCATCACTCTCACTCTTTTGTGGGCTTGCCTTTAAAAAATCATTTGTTATTATTGGTAAATGCTTTCCGTTTGTCCGTCCTTGGGGTGGTCTTGTTACCAACTTGGGGACCGACCCTGTAACATGGATAATTGCATGTTTGCTGATCTGTTTGACTGCGAGAGGACTTCTTTTGAATTTTGTGTCTCACCTTCGCTCTCACGCTCATGGCGGCCGTAGCACTTTGAACTGGCTCGCTTTTGCCAACTAATGTTTTACTTTTCTTTTTCGATTAATTTGGCAAGAAAAGTCAAGTTAGGAATTTACAAGGCTAATAGCTCTAACTTGTTTATTTTGACTCGGCTCACAGTGCCGCCCCCCACCACCTCCTGCCCCTCCCTGCTTTCATGTTTGTGTGGGCACCAGTCGCAATTCAGTTCATCTCCCTGTCAGGCAGCGTCCCCCTACCACCTCCCACCCATCTTTCCATTTTATTTAGATGTTCGTGCTGTGATGTACACATACAGCGTGTCATGTTATTTTGGAATCAAATATTTCCTTTAGTAGCAGCAGCGAGATTGAAGATGTAGAAATAATGTGTACTTTAATTTCACATAAATTGGCCCACCCCTAAAAACACTGCACTTCCGGAAAGGTTCACCTGCTGTTTCTTTTCTTAACAATAAAAACAAAGTGGGGTCTTATATCCCTTTTATTAGTGATAAGTAGTAATTTCCGTCATTGTATTTCAACGCCTGGTTAGGGAGTGGTAAACGCTAAATGCAATTTCAGTTTGTGCCAGTTGCTGCCTTTTTCGCGCGCACGCCCCTCAGTATATAATTCCCCACATAAAGTACAGCAGAAGTAGTAGGCTTGCTTGTTAATTCGTACACACAGCTGGTACAGAAGGAGCATAGCGAACCTAGAGTTTTTGCTGCTGTACTATCGCCCCCTTTTCTCGACACACACACCCCAAGCATATCAGCAAATTATACCTATCTTACATACATACCCTAGACCAGGACCTTTACAAACAATAGATTTGTCCAGGTGCAGGCAGACTTGAGTCTTTTTTGTTTGTGTTTTTTTTTGTTTTGTTTTATTATAAGTAACCATATTGCTGTAGCCATCCCTTGCCAGAGCATAAACCTGAGGAGATTACTTTAACAAGCTATGCTCACTCTGTGTTTATCAATTATAATTCATGTAATGTAAACTGTTTGCTCTTGGAGACTCACAAAAAAGTGCCCTGAAGCAACACCCTCACTACTTAAGCGCTGTTAGAAAGAAACAATACATGATTTCACAAATGTGAATTCGGAAAGAGCATGTTCCTTTTACTTTTCGTTTGTTGTAAGTCTAGTTTCGGTTTCATTGTTATAATAAGGCATCATATTGTTGCTCTGCTTGAAAACATTAATGTAGTATGCACATTTTAGCAATTAGAAAGATGAGCTTCATTTATGTCGTAGGTAGCAGACATCAGGAATTGTTTCCTAAATTTCATTTTTTTACGTCTTCACTTTTTAGTTTGCTTATAATATGAAATGAAAAAATCATAAGTAAAAAATACATACATAGATGCATACATAGAGGGACAATACTATATAATGCTATTTTTCTTTCCTTTCCCTATCGTTTTTAGGTCTCGCCTGAGACAGTGCCTGACTGTCGCTTGTGAGACATTTTGTTAGCTTTGTTAGATAGGGCTCACTTATCCAGCACTCGTATGCGTTTCAAGACATAGGCTGCCGTGTCCCACCTTTGAGTGGCGCCCCACTTTTTGTCAGCACAGATCCTCCCATGTTGTTAATTCTTAATGTGCCTGCATGCTGCCTCTCTCTTTCAATCTGTCTTTCGCAGCACAGAGGAAACAGTTTAAACTTCAAGCAGGCTAGCCGCCTTTATTTGTTCAGTGACATGGTTAAGTGTGTTTATTTAGCACTTAATATCCCTGAGGGGTCATTGAAGAGCTTTTGGGTAAGCTATAATTGTATTTCATTTTTCTGGAAATGTGTGTCTGAAATGGATCTACTTACACATTGGGATTAAAAAGCAAAAATAGCCCTTTATCTTTATGTGGCTAAATATTTAATTGATTTTAAGGAATATCAGCATTGGTGTCTGTGATTGCACAGTGCTGCAGAGGCAGCATCAGTATGTTTTCATTAATGTTTTTATGCAGTGAAGCGTGCCTTCTTTCTTAGAGGTACAGAACCTTTAGTGTTGCTGCTTGCTTTGAAATAGAAGCGGAGCTTCCATTAAACATCTCCATAAAAATGTGCTGTTAATGAAGGGGATCTCCATTCCTTAGATAAGAGGAGCAACTGGGACGCCTGGCGCAGAAGAGTGCGTCAAAAGAAATGGAAACCAACTATTACTTTTGTGCAGGAATCTATGGGCAGGAAATGTCTGAGATGGAATACAAGTGAAGGATATCACAGTACCATTATTTGTAGCCTGCTATGGCATTGGAGAATGGATTGCTGATTGCCAGCACATGTACCTTTGCCTCTCTGCTTTGCTCTCTGTGGCTGTCTTTCTCTTCCTTGTTTACATCAAGTGCGCAAGCGCTTTGATCTTTTGTAAGTATTGTGGGCTTTTAACCACGCCCACTGCATGCCCATCAGAGACACTCGTTCATGGGTTGTCTTTCAAAAATCCTTTAAATGCTTTACATTTGTCCCTCCCTGGGGTGGTTTTGTTATTTAGGTCGAGCGCACAAGCGCTTTGAACCCGTTGTAAGAATTGTGGGCTTTTAACCATGCCCACCACACGCCCAACTCATACCCACTTGTTTGTGGACTTGCCTTTCAAAAATCCTTTATCGCCATTGATAAATGCTTTGCGTTTGTCCCTCGTTTGGGCGGTTTTGTTACCACCTTGCAGACTGACCCTGTTACATGGATAATTGCCAATATGTTTGACTGCAAGCAAACTTATTTTTCCTTTTGTGTCTCTATTTCGCGCTCATGATCATGGCGGTCCTGGCACTTTGAATCGGCTCGCTTCTGTAAAATAATATTTTACTTTTCATTTTAAATTTATGTGGCAAGAAAATTCCAGTTAGGAATTTACAACGCCAACAGCTCTAACTGGAGCAAATGCGAGAACCATTGCATTACAAATGCTTGTTCTTCACTGAGTTTATACTTCAGTATCATCAGCTTCCTGGATCTACCCAATTTCTTTGGCAGCTTCTTGTTAAATTTTTGTCTGTAGAGATTGGGACAAAGTGTCACATGCCAGAGGTCAATCCTAACCATATTCAGTAGATTTTACCTTGCCCTAAGGCACGTACAGATTCACCAACCTACCATTCAGAGTGGCAAAAATAGACAGATGGTGTCCCGCAAATCTCTGATGAACTTACCCAGAGAAGTTTTGCTTTTGGAATTTCACTCTAATATACTAATTTCTGAAGAGTCACATTGGTTTCCCTTCGCTCTTACCCCAATAGGTTACCTACAACAAATGTGAACCATTAGTTTGTAATGTTTCATTTGATACCAATCTAATGCAGTAGAACAGATACTGAAAGGAGCATTGTGATTATAAACAAACACAGAGTAAATATCATAAACATAGAATGCATATGTAAAATTATTACAGCAGATATTATAAGAAATTCCGGCCCCCGCATGAGATGGGAGAGAGTAAACCCAAATACTTTTCACAAGGCCCTCATAACTCAAAACAAGGCCCACAATAATACTTGTTTGTCCCTGCAATCCACTTGTGACCATCTTATAATTGCTTTTGATTCTTTAAGCTGTGCTATTTCTGAGGCACTGAAGTGCACCCAACATTCCAAAGGCGTACAACCCCAGCGGTGGTTCAATTCGGCCTGTACGGCTGCCCATAGAGATTTAAAGACAGCTATCAAAACTATTCCATTCAGCCGCGATTTAATTAAACAGGCTAGGGGCCGATACAAGTTAGTTCTTGAGGAACGAAAGAATGAAATACACACTAGTGCTTGGGAAGATCTCATGACAGTCACAGAATTGCGGGATCCCTCCCAATTTTGGAAGGTGGTTAATCACCCATATTTTTCAGGGCAGGCAAATAGGGAGGATGACTGTCTGATACCAGAAGGGGTCTGGGTAGAACATTTCTCAGCCGTATTTCAGTCTGTAAATAACTCTAACCATGGTATGGAGGTATGCGTCCTCCCACGCTCGCCCACTTCCATTCCAGTTAAGAGTAGTATTTTATTTGAGGCATATGAGATCAGTGCAGCAATAAATAAAATGAAAATAAGGAAAGCTCCTGGCCCGATGGGATTCCAGTGGACTTATTTAAATCTTTACCTGATTTGTGGGTTCCACTAATTACAAACGTTTTGAACAGTGCTATTCAAAGCGCTATCCCTCCCTCATGGTTAACGGCAATACTCGTCCCGATATTTAAAAAGGGTAATAGGCTTGACCCCTTCTGCTATAGACCCATCTCTCTCATTGACTCCACGGCTAAGATTCTGGGGAGTATTATTTTGACTCGGCTGGAGGAGTGGGCTGCAGGGAAAAACATTCTATCGCCAATCAATATGGGTTTAGGCCTGGATTAGGCACAGTGGATCAGGCCCTAAATTTACATCTCATTCTTAGCAAATAGGTTATTGCAAAAAGGGAATCTATCCACCTAGCCTTCATAGACCTGTCCAGTGCATTTGACATGGTGAACAGAGCAAAATTGTGGGAAATAATGGACACAATGGAGATCGAGCATGATTTGTTGGATTTGATTAAACGCCTATATTCTGACCTTACTATTATAATTCAGTTTGGACAACACAGCGAAAGATCCCATCCTCTTGCATCCAACCGGGGTGTCAGACAGGGCTGCACTTTGGCACCTTTTTTATTTCTGCTGTATATAAATGGTTTGTATAGTTATTTAGCCCAAAATGGCAAGGATTTCCCAAGGATGAGTTTTAGACAATTGCCAATTTTATTATACGCCGACGATGCCGTTTTAATTGCCCGCACGGCTAATGGCCTACAGTCCCTCTTGGATCTTTTCCTAACACACATACAAGAGCTTGATCTGAAAGTTAATTTAAAAAAATCACATGTTATGATTTGCGGCCCTAAAAACACACGCACTAAGGGGGTCATTCCGACCCCGGCGGTCCCCGCCAACAGGCTGGCGGTGCCCCGCAGGGCATTCTGACCGCGGCGGTTTGGCCGCGGTCAGAAGAGGAAAACCGGCGGTCTCCCGCCGGTTTTCCGCTGCCCTGGGAATCCCGCCATGGGGGATTCCGACCCCCTCACCGCCATCCTGTTCCTGGCGGCTCCGGCCGTCAAGAACAGGATGGCGGTGAGGGGTGTCGTGGGGCCCCCATAAGAGGGCCCCACTTTGTATTTCAGTGTCTGCTTTGCAGACACTAAAATACGCGACGGGTGCCACTGCACCCGTCGCACATACCCACTCCGCCGGCTTCCTCGTGGGGAGGGGTTTCCCGCTGGGCTGGCGGGCGGCCTTCTGGCGGTCGCCCGCCAGCCCAGCGGGAAAGCCAGAATGGCCTCCGCAGTCTTTCGACAGCGGAGCGGCCATATGGCGGCTCCCTCCAGGCGGGCGGCGACCGCCGCCCGCGGGGGTCAGAATGACCCCCTAAATGTTTTATAATGGGGGGAAATGTTTTAACAAAGGTAAAAGATTTCTGTTATCTAGGTCTGTATTTTAGTACCACTTTGTCATGGAAATTTCATCTGAATTTTAAGCTCCAACAACTGGAAAGGAATGTTGAAGCAATTTTTCGCTTTGCCCGTAGATTAGGGCATAGACCGGTTCATCAGATCATCAAGCTCTATAAATCTAAATGTGTTTCGGCGGCGATTTATGGGAGTGGCCTCTGGGGATATACCAACTCAAGTGTATTACAACTGGCAGAGAATACATTTCTCCATCGGTTACTTATGGTGCCCAAGAACGTAGCAAATATTATATGCCATGAGGAGTTGGGAATCCGTCACATTACAGACCTGATAGATATTGCCCCACTTTTGTTATGGATAAATGTATGGTCAAATCCGGCGGCCATTTTAACACATGACTGTATAAAAGATTGCATCTTGTTAGCAAATTTGAATAAAATTCCATGGTTAAATTCTGTTCGCAATGGCTTTTGAAAGTTGGATTTGGAGTATATGTATCTCAAACCAGAGCTTTTGTTTGCCAATGCGAAATAAATTGTTAAACTCCGACATAAAGAGCATGTTATGAACCTTAGATATCAAGTGGCAGAGAAATTGAGTTCTTTTAATCTGTATGTACAAATTTCATCTTTAGATTCGTTAGAACCTTATTTTGTTTGGTTCCCGATCCCCTCCTTATACTCTTTACTTGTACTTTTTAGATTTAACCTGATCCATTTTAGAGTGCTGTTTCCGACAAAATGTGCGTGGGAAAAAACACTACCACCATGTCCTTGTGATAATTTTTCAAAAACAAAGCACATGCCATTTTACTTTATTTTGTACACTTTATTCAGCTCCTAGGAAAACATTTTTACTACCTATTTTGCGTAACTTGCATACCCTTTCCTATAAAGAAGGACTGATTGGCATTCAAAGCCTTTCATCCAAACAAATGTGCAGCTCTATTTTAAGTTTTATCAAATCCGCTATCACCATTAGGAACCGATATGAATCAGTAATGTGATTATCAATTAAGGAAATTTAGATATTGTTTTAGTGTTGTATACAATTTTTAAGTATTTATTATTTTATATTGACTAGTAGGCTTAAGTGGTAAACTTAGATTTTATAGATTTGCAGATCTAATATATTTGTCTTTGAATTATACAAATAAGTACTGTATATTATGATGATTTATATGTATGTATGTGTACTTTTATGGCAGCATGCTGAATAAAGTTACTTTGACTGACTGACTGAAAAGAAGCATGGTGATTATAAATGAACATTGAGTAAATGTTATAAGATAGAAACATACCGCATTAACGTTCTTTACAATCCTAACAAATAATAATTAGAAGTAAAAGTTTAGCCATCTGGCTGCTGCCTAGTATTTTCATCATACCCAAAAGCCAAATGATAGAAAAACAACAAGTTTCCCAGAAGCACAAATGTCCCTCTCTCCCTGACAGGACCAACACTCTGTTTTTATACTGATTTTATATATCGAGAGAAAAACGTATATGAGGTTTGTGATGTAACGCGAGAGAAAATTCATAAAAACATTTTTACACATATAATCTCTCTAGATTAATATTAAAAAGCTAAAAGTGCACTTTCAAAAATCGCAATAAATGTAAAAAAAATTCCACCTTTTAAAAGAAGGAACAAAATTCGAAGGGCATAGGCCCTACAGGAATGACAGGCAGGTGCACAGTATGATGAGCACCAGTCCAAGCAATGCAAAATACACAACAAGGGTCTACTTTCTTTGCATTCACAGGTCTGAAAACCTCAATGAATGCCCCCTTCGGGATCGTAAAGCTTGTGGTATAAAGCAGGATCCAGGTGATAGGGTTATATATTGCCTGTACCCTTTACACATGTCACAGGAGTACAGGTTTCATAGGAAATTCTTCACCAGGTCCATGTAGGACAAAGAAAGCAGGGTCCTATTCTACCTGAAAAGGGAAGAAGATCTTTCCTCAGATGAGAAATCTAGTCACTGTGCCTCACCACTACCTTCTAATAGGGCACAACGTGAGGCAATTATGCCTCTGAAAAAAGATATACTGCCTTTTAAATTGCCTTCAGTGGACAATCCAAGTCCAAAAGAAATAAAATCCTAGAAAGACCCAGACATGTAATCAGTGTAAAATAAGCTATCCCTCAAAAGCATTCTCCCTTAAAATTCTATTGATGAAGCTATAGTTGACAAAGTTCTTGTTAGTGTCTACATACTCTCAGATATCATTTTTCAAAAAGAAATATGCACTCTCTTCTATTCTTGTTGAAGACTCATATTTGACGAAGCTTCAGTTGGTGAGTAATGCACCAATGGAACTTTATCTTTTGGAGGAAAGTGTCCCTTTTTGACATGGTCACCCCCACTTTTTGCCTGGTAATTGATGCAACTTTACCTGAAAGTGCACTGGATTCCTGCTGTCCGGGTCCCCAGTGCCAGATCTCTTTCCCTAAACTGTGCAATTGTTCCCCATTTAGCAATACCTTTGGCACCCCTGTAAGTCCCTAGTAAATGGTACCCCTGGTGCCTAGGGCATGGGTACCAAAGAGAGTCCCCAATGGCTGCAGCATGTATTCTGCCACCCTCAGGGACCCCTCACCTAGCACATGCAAACTGCCATTTCAGGCTGCATATCTAGGTGCAACTTAAAGTGAAAACACAACATGGCTCACAGCCTTTGAGCCCTGTCCCTAACAATGCGTGCAGTATATGTAAGTCACCTCTACAGCAGGCGTCACATAGTAGTTAGACCTAGTAAGTGATCAGTGCATGTGCTGGACACTGGTCAGTACGAGTTCCCCAGCTTCATGATGACTTCACTGAAAATAGGGATGTTTGGTGCCAAACATCTCGTACTAATAAACCCTCACTGATTCTAGGGATGGATTTATTATTACAAGCACCCAGAGGGCACCTTAGATATGCCCCTGAAAAACCTACTGTTAGACCTGACAGCTCTTGGTGTGGTTTTTCTGTACGTTTTGCTTCTGACCTCCTGTTTTTGAATCCTGTGCTGTAATTCGTTTTTGCTGGTTTTGATACTCTGGGCACTTTACCACTGCTAACCAGTGCTAACGTGCAAGTGTTCTCTGTCTAAATGATGTTACTAATTGGTTTATCCCTAATTGGCATATTTGATGTACTAGGCAGTCCCTAGTAGAGTGCACTAGAAGTGCCCAGGGCCTGTAAATCAAATGCTATTAGTGGGTCTACAGCACTGATTGTGTCACCCACATGAGCAGCCCTATAACCATGTCTCAGACCTGCCACTGCAGTGTCTGTGTGTGTAGTTTTGCACTACCAATTAAACCTGGCAAATGTCTCCCCTTGCCAGACCCAACCCTCCCTTTTACTACATGTAAGTCACCCCTAACGTAGGCCCTAGGTAGCCCCATGGGAAGGGTGCAGTGTATTGAAAAGGTAGGACATGTACTGGTGTGTTTTACATGTCCTGATAGTGAAATACATGGCCAATTCGTTTTTCACTATTGCAAGGCCTATCTCTCTCATACGTTAACATCGGGATTGCCTTGAAATATCTTTTAAGTGCAGTTTGCCATTGGGGGCAGATACGATGTGGAGTTTGGGGTCTCTGAACTTACAATTTAAAAATACATCTTTTGGTAAAGTTGTTTATTAGATTGTCTTTGAAAATGCCCCTTTTAGAAAGTGGGCATTTTCTTGCTTAACCATTCTGTGCTTCTGCTTGACTGCTAATCCATATCTGGGTCAGACTGACAGTTGGGCTGTATGTGAATTCAGTTGACAGTGATACAAAGGGAGCTGAGGTGTGTCCTGCATTTCTTGTTGAGTCTTTCTGGGCTACAGTGGGAGGGAGGAGCTGCTGGTGAACCCAAGGTGAAAATCCACGCACCAGAACTGAGTGGCAGAAAAATCAAGGCAGCGCCTGCACTGCAGCTGAAAAATCAATGCAGCATAGGTGAAATTGATGCATGGCCAGCTCAGCACGGATTCACCACTGCCATATGTCGACATTTACCATGCATCATCCCTGGGCATCAAAGTCGTCGACATCACCACACGTACCCAAGGCTGCTTGTCCGGAAATTGACGCATCCCTTCCCTGCGACAAAAGAAATAAACGCATCACTTACATGGCGCAGTAAGGAATCGATGCATCGCTTGCTTTTCCAATGCACATGCTCACCTGTGCAGCTTTATTTTTGATGATACCAAGTACTTTGTGCTAAACCAACACATCCATTGATTTCTTTGGATTAAGTCTCTTTTTACTTTAAAAATGTATATCTTTGCTTGCTTATGTTGGATTTTTGTCATTTTAGTCTTGATTGATTTAGATAAATATTAGCTATTTTTCCTCTGCTGGTGTGGAATCCTTTTGTGGTGTTTTCACTGTGTTAATGTGGGTGTATGTACAAATACTTTACACATTGCCCCTGAGATAAGCCTGACTGCTTGTGCCAAGCTATCAAGGTGGTGAGCAGGGGTTATCTTAGGTATGTGACTCCCTTACCGTGACTAGAGTGAGGGTCCCTACTTGGACAGGGTGTAAACTGACTGACTAGAGACTCCATTACTAACACCTGCCAACTACTGGTGGGCTCACTGACTAATTTTAGCCAGAATGCCACCAATAGACAGGTTTCTGAACCCAACCGGTGAGAGCCTGCCCTCTGGCAGTCAGGAACAAAGCCTGCTGTGGGTGTGGTGTTTACACACCCAGCAGGATGACCTGCAAATATGCATTCAAATAAGCCTACCGCCCTGGGTATGCAGATCTGCCTTCCCTCAGGAGAAAGATGCAGACCCCCCCCCACCCACTCCGGGGCCCATTTCACACATGGACAGGCAGGGAAATTAGTAGTCAGAAAGGCAAGTCCAATCTCAGGTCAGTTCCACTCCTAAGGAGGACTGCCTGATGTGGACACGAAATGTAGAAATCTGCCATCTTGGTGATGGTAATATTAAGAACTCTGGGAAAGGACTCTGCCCACTTTCCACAGGAAGTGGTCATGTAGGGAGCGTAGTGACCCCAGGAGTACATAGCCCATTGGCTGCTATCCTACACTCCCCTACACACCCCTAAATTCAGTATTTAGGGGAGCCTCTGGTACCAGGAAATCAAATCCTGCTGACCTGAAGAAGGATACTCCAAAGATGCAAAAGGTCAGAACTGAAGACCAGTGACTGACTCGGTGCCAACCCTGCCAGCATGCCTCTGACTTTGACTATTGTGAGAAAGACACTTCATCCTCCAGCTGCTGAACTAAAAGCCCGGGAAGACTGTCATCCTTCACCCCATTACAAGGAGCACTCGTGGCGTGGCGTAGCGGAGCTGCTTCCCTACATCCTGCAGGCACCAACAAGAAGAACTGAGAGGTCTCCAGACTGCCAACACCTGACACCGGAAAGCACCGACAGCACCAGTGCCTCGTAGCCCAAGTTGAAGTTGGTTAACAGTGCCAGTGTAGTCCCAAGACCGTCAAGAGACAGAGTCCACCTTGGTATCACCAGCAGTGGACTCCCAGACAATGCCTGCAGCCTCTTTGTGCAGGCCCCTCCCTACCCCGAGTGATCTAGAGACAAATACCCAATGTCTCTGGACACCTCTACACCCATCTGCTCCCAACTGAGGAGAAAATAGCCAAGGGTGTCCCTGTTGCATTGGCTCTCATTGCACCAGTGAGGCTGCTGGACTCAGGCAGCAGCATCACCTGAATTGTGGGGAATTGAGTTTAATCCCACACCATGTGCCTACTGTAGGCCTAATCAGTTTCCTGCCAGCTAGCAGCAGCTCATCTCTGTTCAAGAGCAGGGATGACTTGTGGCAATTGGGCGCATGATATTGTGACTTCTCAGGGAAATTATGGTGGATCAGATCTCATCCTTTTCTCTCGATTACATTAGTCTCACGCATGCAAAGACCAACAGAGGCAGGGAATGGTTCAATAAGAATTACTGAAGCAGCTGCGCCTCAGATAAAATGGCATGAAATGCAATAATTAGAATGATGAAACATACTAGAAGCAAAATGGTGATAAGAAAAGCGAAACACAGGAAAATTCCCACATACTGTCACTAAGCACAATATATGTTATTCCTACCTATGCTATGTTAGGGCACAACAGGGTAAGCCCTAATCTCCCCTCTAGGATTCCCCCCTGGGAAGACATCATCCACAATACCTGAGTATGGCAGTGGTTATCTATAGAGATACCAGGTAGTCTCAGCGAGCAGCTGTAACAAAGGCAGACAGCATGCGGTTGTGATCATCTGGCAGGAACCTCCCTCTAACGTGTATGGGACAGGGAAATGTTTTTAGAATAAAATCATTGATGTTCTTATAAAGTGTCCCCATGTAAAACTACATGTGTTTCTGTGAATGTTTGAGATGCAGTGTACCACTTGAGCAGACAATCCTATCTCACTGCAGCCTTGAGGAAAGCACAGAGTGAAAGAATGTCATGCTAAGAAATGTATAGCTTTCCTAGGCGAAAGGACAACAAGATAAATAAAATAAAACATCACAACAAATGTGGCTGATTCTAAAAGAATACAATGAAATGAAATAAAAACGTTACTAGGCTAAAGGGCACAAGCAGCAGGTCTACCTGCTAAAATAACGTGCCCGAGACATCACTAAAACGGCTCTACAACACCCTCCCCTTGTCGGTTCAGAAGTGGTAAAGGAGCCTAGTTCCTAAATTAAAAGCAACTGAAATGTAATGCTTTAAAACATATATAGATAAACATCAATTGTGACAAGTTAACACACACTGGAGCATGTGAGAAAGGACATATTGTAAAGGGTCAATTCAGTAGTTTAGTAGTGGCGCCAATAAAACTGAATTTAAAAGTCAATGTCATTTTGAAAATCTCCAATTACAGCCGGATCAATTGAAGACAGGAAATGTTACACTTCAGCAGGTGGTAATGTGACTGAATCTGTGCCAAGGAAAACCAAAGAGCACTCATGTTCCAAAGCCTGAGCTCCAGCTGAGGCTGCAGCATTCCGTGTTGTGCCTGACGTGGAGTCAAGAGCTCCATAATCTACGAAGGGCAGCTCATAGATGGTTTCCCGTAACAAATGCACCCTCAACCCGCATGTCTGGTAATGAGCCCTCAGCGAGAACATCAACAGATCAGCGCCTAATGAAAGTAAGTGCCGCGTAGAAAGACAGACTTTTAGTGCACATTCGAAAAGGCACCAGGGGCATTGAAACACACGATGCACACAATCCAAAACCAGTCTGAATGACAGAGACCAGTTGCACTCCAGTCTTCGAGGAGTGGTGCGAAATACTGCATCATGCATTCACGACACAGTTGCGCTGGTGGAAGAGTCATCAGTCTTCCTTGTTGCGATGGGACAGCCATTGTGAATAAAAAATAGCAGCAGCAAGATGCCACCTATAATATCCAAAGTAACTGGTAATCCCCCGAAAATACTCAAAAATATTGAGTGCAGGGCTGAAGATATTATACCAAATATAGAGGGGAAGGTGTTAACAAAACCAAAACCAACAGACTTAAAGAAATGTACAATCCCATAAGTACTAGACTCATAAAAAAATTGGTCTCACGAGTTTACCAAAGTGCCTTGGAAAGTTTGTATTTAAAAGTGACTGTATTCTGCAGATGACCTAGCTACTTGAAACGCATAGGTCTTGTGTGCAGATGTAAGCACCACATGCTTTTGAAACAATAAAGCCTTTAGTCTGCTCAACTTGTCAAAATTCATGTTTGAAGTAGCAATGTAAGGCCAAATATCTGCTACTTTCGTCTGTTGTGTAGGGGGAAAAATAAGGTTTCCTCAACAGGTTTGGGAGACCAAAACAACATAAGCAATTCTGGCTCGCATTCCACAACAGCTCTCACTGTTAAGAAGCACATAGCTTCTATTAGAGAGCACCTTGAACGCTGATCTAATCAAGGGGACTGGAACTCCCTTCCTTTAGCAAGCTAAATTCACTGACAAAGTGTTACATGCCCTGTGCAAGGACAGCTGCCTACAAGCCATCGAATGTCTCAGAAGTCTTGCTTTCACTACCGCTAAGAAAGACCTCTTTCATGTCATTGAGGCATTAATGAGAAAAGGGTAAATTGTACACACCTCATGAATGTAACTATCTCCTTGTGTTTCATATTTGCCTACTGGAATGTGTTTTAAGCAGGATGTGAATTGTAGCGTTGAATTAGGAAGATTAATAACCCTGTGTATTAACCATTCAGCAGATGGTATTTCAGCCACAGTAAAAGGCAACTTTTCGAACTTCTCGATGTTTAACATAACAAAAGTTGCTTCCTTCTTATCCATTATTTGTTGCTGTCGCTTCAAATTAAATGCTGAAAAAATGTCCCTTGCGCTGTCATGTTGCCAGGGAACTCGACCAGATTTCAGTGTTTGTAGTGTCCAACACAGCTGCATAGCGGACCTTAACTGATTCTGTCCATGTTGTAAAAATGACGTCACTTTGTACAATGTCTATGGCCGATGAAACGATGTTGTTTGAAGTGTGTATGTTGTTGGACAAGGTGTTAATCCCATTAGCTACAATGGATAATGCTTTCTGTAATTTTCCTGATCTATTTGCCTTAACCGGCCAGCGGCTTCTTGTGGAGAAAGTTTCCAAATTTCATTATAACTGCAAATAAGAAGCGCTTTCTATGTTGTCTTATGGGGTCTAACAGGAAATCCTGCAAGTCTGTTTTATTAGACATGAGATTGTGGTGTTCTTTAACAGCATCTTGTGAGGAACTTTTTAACCATTGCTGGCTTAATTTCCCCACACTGTATGTTATTACTATGCCCGAATGTTCTGATGACACATAGCAAGGGTCTGGTCTATTAGTTCTAAAGCCCCTGTGGAGTTTACAAAACTCACATGACCACCATTTGTGTCCACTGGCCACAATAACCATCCGCCAGGACGTGAAAGTGATGTGTTAAATGTTCTATTTTGTTCCCATCCATCGATGCTGATCTTCAGTTGCATTAATAAACTATACTTTTGCCTTTTATAGAATTTAGCTGTGGCAGGGATACTAAGCACATTTCATTCCATAATTTTTGCCAAGCCTAAACAACTTGTCTGTTGTGCAGTTTCATTTAAAAATATAATTTGAACAGGTATCAGGCATGCTCCAAATTAAGCTTCCTTTCCCATTATTTGCCAATTTTTTGTTCCCCATATACTTTTTAAATCAATCAACTTCAGACAATATTTTTAGCATTCTATAGCCAACCAGAAAACAAAGGAATCAGAAGAAATCATTTTTTTTATCAATAAATAAAATATGGTGAATTTCCATTACTGGCAATTTAAAATAATATGACTCAGCATTTTTCACATTGTGCCCAGAAAAATATGCAAACTTTTCAGAGTAAGTTTTCGAACTCCCCATGGGCAGAGTTGGACAATGTTCCCATTGTGTGTAATCAAAAATAGTCTTTGAGGTACTTGCTCTGTGAATGAAATGATATTCATAATGATTGTAACAGACCATATCTCCATAATTTTCTTTTGATTGATAAACATCTTCACTTTCAAATACAGTAAAATATTCTGATTCAAATAACATGGAATCAACCGTTTTTACATCCCAATCATCAGAAACAACTCCAGGTGTTATTATGTCACTCATTGAAAGTTTAAATACGTATGGAATTTGAATTACCTCAGTTGAACCATATACATCAAAAGATACTTTATCCCAAACAATCCCATCAGGAACCGGTATAGCTGAAAAGGTTTACTAGGGACAAATCTCTGTGGACCTTATGGGAGGAGAAATGTGGTTTTAGGACCTCATCCACCAGTTCATCTGTAGAGCGTTCAGGAAGGTAATGACCATGTATTAATAAGAAGACGACGATGAGAAACCATATCCAAAGCAGGAAGCGAGTACAGGTAATAAAAGCCACAGATAGTTCCATGGAAGAATGAAATAGTTAATTTTGAGCCAATTTATCAACTTCCGTGCTCTTGACAGTCTTGTTGCAGAAGAGGCAGATGAGTTGGTGAAAGAGTCATTGATGTTGGCAAAATATCCAGAAGCAGATTGTGCAAAAACGGGAGCCGTGTTTGGAAGAGGGGAACTGGCAGACGTCTCCCTTGGTGGTTCATAGTAGACTATTTCATCTGTTTGAGTTGAATTTGAGTAAAATGAGTCAATATTATTGACATTGCAGAAGAAGTTAATGGGACTAAGGAAAGATCATTTTTCACCCTCCCAAAGCTTGGAGAGTTGTCAGCGTTACTGCTACAAAAACCTCTAGAGGAACATCCTGGTCTGTAGTGAGATGGAGTCTGGTACTATCCAGAAGTCCTCTAGGTCTACTGTGTAGGGTCGGCCATATGGTGTAGCTTGACATTATCGATGGAGACAAAGTGGGTTTCTTCAGAGCCAGGCAGCAGTGGTAGAATAACAGTTGTGGTACCGTGTATTCCCAGGACTGGAACCAGTGCACAATAAGAAGGACCAAACTCCTTTTGCACAGCGATCTTTTCACACACTAGATCCCCAACTTTTGAAATCTAGCCGGTTGATGTTATTGGTGCTTTCCTTATTCTGAAGGAGGCGGCACTGCCAGATGCTTTGTCATCACAGAACTGTTGTAAGTCCTACAGGACAGTTACACCTTCATTTATGTCAAAAGGTGTATCTGCCGCCTCCGCGCCAGGACCATCAAGATCCAGAACATATATTTGTGTTTCAAGCAGGCATTCATATGGTGGACACCCTCCAAGGGACCTTCTTGGCAGATTATTAAGTACTCTCTCAACTCCATACAGGTGATTAAGCCAACTATGGCCCATGCCTAATACTCTAGCATTCAAGGGTTGCTTTAGGTCCCGGTTTCTTCGCTTCACAACACTGTTTCCCACTTGATGATACAGAGACAAATAATACAGTTAGACCCCCAACAAAGCCATGGTGTCCCTGTATGCCCTTGAGGCAAAAGCAGGGCCTTGGTCCGAGAGGAAAGCCGCAACTTCATATGTGCCGATAAAGACATGCAAATCTTTAATAACAGTTCGAGCGTCATTTGTTGGCAGATGTCACAACAAAGGACATATTGCTTAGTCTGTATAGACCTAGCCACCAGTAATGTGCTTGTAATAGCGAAATAATAGCTGCCACACCAGCATGGACAGAAGCAATTCCCTTATGCGCTGCTTTATTCAACTCAGGTCTTTGATCTTTGTTGGGGATCACACGATCATCACCCCTGGTATTGTTACTAGGGCAGTGTTCAGGCTAGATATGCAGTAGGAATATTTAGCAGGATATGCTTTTGGCATGGGCTTGCTTTCAGCCAAAGCTTTCACAGCAGCCAGTGTTTCATCATCCAACCTTGTCCGCGAATGAGTTATTGCAGCAACAGAAGCTGTAGCTACTGTTGACTTGGCCGCTTCATCAGCCAGGGTATTGCCTGTAACGTGTTTCAAATCCGTTGGTGTCCAATGTATGAACTACATGGACACTGGGTAGGATTTTTTTCAGATCCGCTACTTTCCCCCACAGTAGTCTGTGTTGCCTTTTGAATCTCTGAATGCATTTTGGAGCCAGTAATGCAGGTATTCATTGAAGGACTGGGCACAGTAGTACGAATCACAGACAATTAGGTGCTCGTTACGTCTTCGGTGGTCTTTTCGAAAGACTGCCGAAGCCGCGGGCGCCAAAAGACCGCCATATTACGACATCAGAAATCCAACACCGTCGGCCTAGCCAACGTTGTAATAGAGGCGGTTTCCACTGCTGGCACCGCCACGCAAACAGGACGCCTCCTGCCGTATTATGATCCGTAATAAGGCGCAGGAGTATACTGCATGGCGGTGTGATACTGGCGGTGGAATGCGCCGGAACCCATCCCTCCTGAACGGCCATCTTGCCGAAGCAGGTAAGCTGATCATCTGAAAGGGGCGGGGTGGGAGGGTGGTGGTTGTTGTGTGAATGTGTGTGGTGTATGAATGCGGGAGGAAGGGGTGTCTCTGTGTTCGTTTGTGAGTGCGTGTATGCCGAGGCGATCAGGGGGGTGTTGTGTGTATGTGTGTGTGTGTGTGTGAGTGCGTGTATGTTTGTGTGAATGCGAAGGGGAAAGGGGTGTCAGTTTGAGTTTGTGCAAGCAAGTGTATGTGTCTGTTTGAGTGCATGCATGAGAGTGTATGTGTCTGTTTGAGTGCGTGCATGCAAGTGAATGGGTTTATCTGAGTGCATGTGGGCAAGTGAATGGGTGTATCTGAGTGCATGTGTGCAAGTGAATGGGTGTATCTGAGTACGTGTTTGGGTGCAAGTGTGTGGGGGTGTACGTAAGCGAACCCGTAGGTGAGTGGGGCTGCGTGAATGTAGGTGTGTGGTCGTCTGGAGATGTGTCTGCCAGCAACAGGAATAGAGATTCCTGTCGGCAGGTGCATGACCGCCAGTATTTTCGTGGCGGTGCGACCGCCAAGAAAATGCTGGAGGTCTGCTGAGTCATAATACCGATGGCGGTACAGGTGGCATTTCGGCAGTTTGGCTGCGGGCAAACTGCCAAAATCATAATATGACAGTCTTTACCACTGGCCCAGTCCAAAGACCTTAGTGTTAACTGTCCTGGATCTGTGTGTTCCAATGCCATCAACAGATCCTTGAGCTCCGCGAATTGTGCAGTGCAGTCCCGTAACCTCTGTGTGTGGGTGTGTTGTGGATGGAATTCACCATCCTTCATGTTGCCACTCACAACCGCAGCGGCGGGATATTGATGTTTGGTGCCTACTGATTGGGCTGAGCCATCAGTACACATAATTATTTGATATTGTTCAATAGGCAAAGTGTTTGCTGGAACTGGGTATTCTAGTTCATATTGGAGAAATTTTTGAGTTTGTAATTTTGGGTCAAAAACATAATCAACTTCATTGGCTGTCATAGACATTGCCCATTGCATCCACTGTGGATATAGTGCCTTAGCTTTAGGAACACTGGCTACAACAATAATGTGTTTCCCCCCGGGGCCAGAGGTCTCTCCTTAATGATAGCCACCTGAAGACCAGTCAGATTTTTTTCTGTGGAAGCAAAGCATTGTTCAGCTGTGGAATACAAATGTGATTTGTATGCAATAGGGACGGTATCACCCTCATTGAACGTTACATAGTGAAACCAGTGGCACAAAGCAATTACTCTGATGACCAAATGTGTTTTGTTGTCACTTCTGTGTAAGTGTTTAGCTGCAAGCATGTCTTGTTGCAATGCTCTAAGAACATGTGTGTGTGTGTGTTCAACTGTCCAATATTTACATGAAAAGTCAGGATGTATTAAGTCATATAATGGTTTAATGCGTTGTGCATAATCTGGAATGTAAATTCTGCCAAAATGTAAAAAGGCCAACAATGACTGGAGCTTTTTGATGGTGTTGGGTGGTTGCAATTGTGCACATCTTTCTACAACTGGGGGCGCTAGACTCTTGCCTTCATCTGATAATTTGTATCCCAAAAATATCTCAAAAATAGGACACTAAGGAAGGCTATTTTTGTTTTTTTAAAATTAAATTTGTAGCCTAATTCGGCAAATCCCAGAACAATGGGACTTACCTGTCTCATATGTTGAACGAGATCATCACCCTTAAGATAGATGTCACCTACATAGGACAATGCCTCAGGGTCAATGTTGTGTAAAATTGAAGTAACGTGAGCTGAAAGCAATCCTGGACTGTTCTTATACCCTTATGGGAGTCAGCAAATATTTTTCTGTGAGGCTAACGCTTTAAAACTTGTTAAATCCCTACTTTCAGGCGCTATATTTTGGCAGAAAAAACATTGGAAATATTGAAAGCTGTTTTTTGTGTACTCTCTTATTAATAAGTGCTGTACTGTGTGCATTTTGAATGGCAAATATGCATGTCTGACTATTTAAATGTCTGTAGTCTAAGACAGTTTTGACTGACTGGCTCCCAATCTGTGTTTTGTGGACCCCCAGGGATCTGTGGAACATTCCCAGGGGGTCCGCAGGCCTCAAGCATTTTCTTTCATACAAAAAATACCCGTGCACCTTCACAGCACATTATAGCTGTGAATGACAGCGCAGGGGCGGTAGGACCAAAATATTACCAGGCCAATCACCATTCAGCCCTAGGTGTAAGCTGAAGGGTGATCAGTCTTATTTTATTATCTGCCTGTCTGACTTCCAGTGCTTGCGTCCCCAGGTATTTGGGCCCATCCCATGAGCATTTTGCTGACCCTGTGCCCTCTCTTCTTTTGGCCATGAATGTTGAACAGCTGTGCTTCTTGTTCTGAGGCTAAAGAGTGCTTGAGTACCTGGGGCTGGCAGTAAGGCCCTTTTCCTGCTGAAATGGTGGGCCACTCGAGAGAAACACGCGAGTGTTTGCTCTGATTTCATATTTGTTAATAATTGTCGGAGGCATATATAAGAGGACATTTCCTGAACAGTTAATTGAAAATTATTTTGGTATGACAGCAAAAAGACTCATTTATAAAGAAGTGGTATTTATTCATCAAGCTGCATTGTGGAATATGTGAGAGCAGCAATATGAGTTTGTACTTTGTTTAGGCCAGGTTGGTTGATTTCTATCAAAGAGATCCTGATATATTTTCTATAATTATGCACATTCGATCAAGGATCCTATTTAAATAAGCATTTTTCAGCCATAAAAACATTTGTTATTTGCTGAAGATGCAATACCTTCACATCTACATTTAACTTTACAGAAAAAAGCTTGTCACACTTCCAGGCTGTCTCCGCACCAGCCTTTTCCCAACCGCAGTAGTAGTAGACATTCAAATTAAAGTGCAAATTACAGTGTAATTATTACACACTTAAAAATTACTGCAAGGCGATAGCTTCCAATCAGATTGCTTTTCGCCTTGGCTGTGCTAAATGCTGTCTGCGCTTATTTGAATACCTGATGACCCTGCCAGTGCTAATGTTGGGATAATAGCTGTGCTGATCGTTTGCACAAATTCCCTGTATTCCATTAATCCACAGATGGTCGGATGCAGACGGGCAGAAAGTCTGACCCTGCAGATTGTTTTCATGTTTAAATTGCTTTAAACTGATTCATCACTGACCTTTCAGCTTCTGCATATATGTCAGAAATCAGGAGACAATAATAACATGATTGTATGAAGATAATAAATAGCACAGAAATAACAGAGCATCAAACTTCAAGATTAGATAATGGCATTTTATTCATCTGTTTTTCATAATTAGGTTTCTTTACTATCATGGATTCCCATCTTGATGTTCAGGCTTGTGATGTCCTTTTTATGATCATTGTTCATCTTACTCTGTCAGCATTTTCGTATCTCTAGAATAATTACCTGTTTAATATTTAATCTGCCCATTCCTTGTGAAACACATTGGCAATGTGTGCTTTCACATAAATATGCAAAACAGATAACAAAATAGCCACTTAAATAAATAAAAATATCACAAAAACACATTTGGGGTCAAGGTCGCATATCAAAGGTGGCCTGATGTTAAAGATCCTCTTACTTCAATCAGTGACTTTGGTGTGAGATGTACACATGGTGCCTATGTAGTGATGAGTAGAGACAAAACAAGCCTCTTAAAGTCAGTTTATTTAATTGTGGTTTCCTCAAGAAAATTGGTAAGGCTTCTTATTGTAAATGATTGTTTAGTTTTGTAACCACCATTGGGTCACCCATCCTTAGCTCTGAAATGAGAATGTAGATGTGCTGTTATTGCTGAGAGCAGGAGCCTTGTACCGCTAAATAGACCACTGTATATGTACATGCCAATAGACCCGATTCAGGCTGTCTCACGCCTCAAATTGCCTCTGCTTCAATAGATGTGAATAGAGGAAATACATTCTCCCAAATATTTTTTAACATAACCCACTTTCCTCTTCTAAAATATTTGCATGTATGTGTGTGCGTTTAACTATTCTCACTGTCACATCAGCTGCTTATGCCACGTCCCATGGCTGCCAGCAGACCACACAGGAAACTTCTGTGACACTAAGAAGATGCCAGAGGAATTAAAAAACGCCTTGAATGAGTCAGTCAAAACTGTAAATTTTATCAAAGTTAGGTCACTAAATTCAAGGCTTTTTGAACAGCTTTCTCAGTCCCTCGATAATGATCATCATCAGCTTTTGCTGCATACAGAAGTCCGATGGCTGTCTCGTGGTAGAGTTTTGTCTTGGCTTTTTGAGTTGAGAGATGAAATCAGAGTATTCTTCACTGAACTGGAATCTCCATTTGCACTTGATGAGTACTTACATTACTATACTTGGTTAGCCATGCTGGCATATATGGCAGATATGCTCACTCATTTAAATGTACTCAATTTGAGTATGCAAGGAGTTGGTATCACAATTTTTAATGTCGAAGACAAGATTGAGGCAATGATAAAAAAGTTAGACGTATGATTGTGTCGCTTATCACAAAGACATTTTGACTCTTTTCAAAACCTGGAGATGTTCTTGGAAAGTGCTGATGATGAATTATCAAACGAAGTCTTGGAATTCTTTATCCAGCATCTCCAAGATATTTGCAGTAATTTTCTTCAGTCTTCAGTACTTTTCAGTAAGCATCTGAAGAAAATGGCTTGATTGAAATCTCCACAGATAGTGCACTTCAACTTCAATTTAAAGAAAAATCTCTGGTGAATTTTTGGCTGGATGTACAAACAGATTATCCTGAATTAACCCATAAAGCGCTTAAGGTTTTACTTCCCTTCCCCACCACATATTTATGTGAAAAAGCTTTCTCAGATCTTTTGCACCTAAAAAATAAGTACAGAAATTGCTAGGAAAATGTAGAATCTGATCTGAGGATTCAACTTTCCGAAATAAAACCAAACATTGAAAAGTTAGTTGCTGAGATGCAGCACCAACCTTCCCATTAGAAGATTTTGAGTTTTGCATATTTTTTAATGTAAAATAATCCAAGCTTTAGTAATTCTAGTATTTATGTGGTGTGTACTTGTTTGTGTATCTTTTGCACAATACTGTTTTAATGTTTGAAATTGAAATCATAAAAATTGCTTTGGGAACCAATAGTATAAGACAATTCTGTATGAATGGCTGGTTTAACTACAGGGAACAACGGGTTGTTTATTGGTGAGACACAGAGTTGGATTACGCCCTAGTACTCAAGTTGCGTCAGGGTTCCCCTCAAGGGTGCTCTAGCTTCTTGCTTTATTGGATATTGGGGTTGTGGTTGTGATCTAACTGGTATTACATGGTAGGGAGAATCTTTATCCCACCCTTCATTGTTGCGATATAACGTGGGTGCCTGTGTCAATGCCCAATCAATAGCACCATCCTCCCTGAGCTCTCTTGGAATAAGGGGAGAAAAAAAAGGGTTAAATTACCTCTTCCCCATATGGGAGACTACAGACAAATTCTGGTGGCCAATCTTTTTCGGCCAATAAAATATCATAAATGGGAGCTACGTGATCACAAAGGATAGCATCAATTGTGCGCTCAATTTATCCTTCTAATTGAACTTTAGTTTATATACCCTATTGGGTGTGGAGATGCCCATGTCCTCAGCCTCCACTTGTAAAAAGTTGTTAGTTGCTTTTACCTCCAGATGCTCTTGAAGATTCCAGCAAACTATTGTGACCTCTGCAGTGCTGTCTAGCAGGGCCAGTGCCCACTTCCTTTTCTTCAGTAAAGCTCTCATCCTGAGTGGCATTTCGTATAGAAATCGTCACAACCATTTTCTTTTTGAATTGAGGGTTTTGTTAGGGAGGTTTCTCTTCTTTCTTAACAGAAACTTTTGACGAGCGTTGTGACTCCTTTCTCGGTTCAGTTCGCTGTTCTTACACCCCACCTCTCTCACTGCGTTTATCCGTTGAGTCCTTAACCCCTTCTGTGCTGAGGACGTAATGGTTACGTCCTGCGGCACAGTGCTGCTGTGCCCAGGACGTAACCATTACGTCCTGGGCACCCAGCCCAGAGGGAGCGCTAGCGCTCCCTCTGAGGGGTTCCCCCCGCCCCACCAAGTCAGGGATGGAAGGGGAAGCCCTTCCCCTTCCACCCCTGACCCCCCCCCCCCCCCACTCCCCCTGTGAAGTCAGCGCGCGAGCGCGCGCTGACAATCACAATGCCTCTTCCTACGCGCAGGAAGCTCAGCTTCCAGCGCGATGATCAGAAGAGAAATGCAAAGCATTTCTCTTCCGATCACGGGGAGGAGGCAGAGAGGCTTCAAAGGGAAGGAAATGTATTTCCTTCCCTTTGAAGTCTCTCTCTGTGTTTTGGCAGCCGGATTGTAAAGCAATCCGGCTGTCAAAACGCCCACTAGGCACCAGGAATGTCTTTTTTGATGTATGTAACTGACAAAAGGGAGCGACCCCTTGGGCAAGGGTCGCTCCCAGGGGGGGCATTTTTTTTAAAGGCCTTTCCTCTAAACACCAGGGATACATTTGTTTTTTTTAGTTTTTTTTTTTAGGTTTTGTTTTTTGAGGTGGGGAGCGACCCCTTAGGCAAGGGTCGCTCCCCTAGGGGGCAAATTATATTTAGGCCATTTCTGCCCCCCTTGGGGGCAGATTGGCCTATTTTTATGAGGCCAATCTGCCCCCAAGGGGGGCAGAAACCACTAGACACCAGGGAGTTTTTTTTGTTTGTTTGTTTTTCACGTAAGGGAGCGACCCCTTAGGCAAGGGTCGTTCCCCTGGGGGGCAAATTTATTTTAGGCCATTTCTGCCCCCCATGGGGGCAGATCGGCCTATTGGTATTAGGCCGATCTGCCCCCAGTGGGGGCAGAAACCTCTAGGTGCCAGGGCAAATTGTTTTTTTGTGTTTTGTTTTTTGTTTGTTTGTTTTTTTAGAGATTGGGAGCGACCCATTAGGCAAGGGTTGCTCCCCTGAGGGGCAAATTTTATTTAGACCATTTCTGCCGCCCTTGGGGGCAGACTGGCCAATTGTAGGTCAATCTGCCCCCAAGGGGTGCAGAAACCACTAGGCACCAGGGACCTTTTTTTTGCGCCGTCACGCAAGGGGAGCGACCTTGTAGGCAAGGGTTGCTCCCCTGGGGCGGTGGGGGGTGCAAATTAATTTTAGGCCATTTCTGCCCCCCCTGGGGGCAGATCGGCCTATTGGTATTAGGCCGATCAAAACCTCTGGGCGCCAGGGCAAATTGCTTTTTTGTGTTTTTTTTGTTTGTTTGTTTTTTTAGAGATGGGGAGTGACCCATTAGGCAAGGGTCGCTCCCCTGGGAGGCAAATTGTATTTAGACCATTTCTGCCCCCCTTGGGGGCAGATTGGCCGATTGTAGGTCAATCTGCCCCCAAGGGGGGCAGAAACCACTAGGCACCCGGGATTTATTTTTGCGCCGTCACGCAAGGGGAGCGACCTTGTAGGCAAGGGTCGCTCCCCGGGGGGAGGGGCAAATTTATTTTAGGCCATTTCTGCCCCCCCCGGGGGCAGATCGGCCTATTGGTATTAGGCTGATCTGCCCCCAGGGAGGGCAGAAACCTCTAGGCGCCAGGGCAAATTGTTTTTTTGTGTTTTTTTTTTCTTTTTTTTTTGAGATGGGGAGCGACCCATTAGGCAAGGGTTGCTCCCCTGGGGGGCAAATTGTATTTAGACCATTTCTGCCCCCCTTGGTGGCAGATTGGCTGATTGTAGGTCAATCTCCCCCAAGGGGGCAGAAACCTCTAGGCACCGGGGATCTTTTTTTTTGCGCCAATGTCATGCAGGGGGAGCGACCCCATAGGCAAGGGTCGCTCCCAGGGGGGGGGGGTCAAATTTATTTTAGGCCATTTCTGCCCCCCCTGGGGACGGCTGAGATAGAGGCCAAAATCCACAGGTAGGCACTGTTTTCTAAGAAAAAATGTGATGTGTCCACGTTGTGTTTTGGGCCAATTGCTGTCGCGGGCGCTAGGCCTACCCACACAAGTGAGGTATAATTTTTATCGGGAGACTTGGGGGAACGCTGGGTGGAAGGAAATTTGTGGCTCCTCTCAGATTCCAGAACTTTCTGTCACCGAAATGTGAGGAAAACGTGTTTTTTTAGCCAAATTTTGAGGTTTGCAAAGGATTCTGGGTAACAGAACCTGGTCAGAGCCCCACAAGTCACCCCATCTTGGATTCCCCTGGGTTTCTAGTTTTCAAAAATGCGCTGGTTTGCTAGGTTTCCCCAGGTGCCGGCTGAGCTAGAGGCCAAAATCCACAGGTAGGCATTGTTTTCTTTGAAAAAATGTGATGTGTCCACGTTGTGTTTTGGGCCATTTCCTGTTGCGGGCGCTAGGCCTACCCACACAAGTGAGGTATCATTTTTATCGGGAGACTTGGGGGAACGCTGGGTGGAAGGAAATTTGTGGCTCCTCTCAGATTCCAGAACTTGCTGTCACTGAAATGTGAGGAAAATGTGTTTTTTTAGCCAAAGTTTGAGGTTTGCAAAGGATTCTGGGTAATAGAACCTGGTCAGAGCCCCACAGGTCACCCCATCTTGGATTCCCCTAGGTCTCTAGTTTTCAAAAATGCACAGGTTTGGTAGGTTTCCCTAGGTGCCGGCTGAGCTAGAGGGCAAAATCTACAGGTAGGCACTTTGCACAAAACACCTCTGTTTTCTTTAAAAAAAATGTGATGTGTCCACGTTGTGTTATGGGGCGTTTCCTGTCACGGGCGCTAGGCCTACCCACACAAGTGAGGTATCATTTTTATCGGGAGACTTGGGGGAACGCTGGGTGGAAGGAAATTTGTGGCTCCTCTCAGATTCCAGAACTTTCTGTAACCGAAATGTGAGGAAAATGTGTTTTTTTAGCCAAAGTTTGAGGTTTGCAAAGGATTCTGGGTAATAGAACCTGGTCAGAGCCCCACAAATCACCCCATCTTGGATTCCCCTAGGTCTCTAGTTTTCAAAAATGCACAGGTTTGGTAGGTTTCCCTAGGTGCCGGCTGAGCTAGAGGGCAAAATCTACAGGTAGGCACTTTGCAAAAAACACCTCTGTTTTCTTTCAAAAAATTTGATGTGTCCACGTTGCGTTTTGGGGCATTTCCTGTCGCGGGCGCTAGGCCTACCCACACAAGTGAGGTATCATTTTTATCAGGAGACTTGGGGGAACGCTGGGTGGAATGAAATTTGTGGCTCCTCTCTGATTCCAGAACTATCTGTCACCAAAATGTGAGGAAAACTTGTTTTTTTAGCCACATTTTGAGGTTTGCAAAGGATTCTGGGTAACAGAACCTGGTTAGAGCCCCACAAGTCACCCCATCTTGGATTCCCCTAGGTCTCTAGTTTTCACAAATGCACAGGTTTGGTAGGTTTCCCTAGGTGCCGGTTGAGCTAGAGGCCAAAATCTACAGGTAGGCACTTTGCAAAAAACACCTCTGTTTTCTTTAAAAAAATGTGATGTGTCCACGTTGCGTTTTGGGGCATTTCCTGTCGCGGGCGCTAGACCTACCCACACAAGTGAGGTATCATTTTTATCGGGAGACTTGGGGGAACGTTGGGTGGGAGGAAATTTGTGGCTCCTCTCTGATTCCAGAACTTTCTGTCACCAAAATGTGAGGAAAATGTGTTTTTTTAGCCAAATTTTGAGGTTTGCAAAGGATTCTGGGTAACAGAACCTGGTCAGAGCCCCACAAGTCACCCCATCTTGGATTTCCCTAGGTCCCTAGTTTTCAAAAATGCACAGGTTTGGTAGGTTTCCCTAGGTGCCGGCTGAGCTAGAGGCCAAAATCTACAGGTAGGCACTTTGCAAAAAAACACCTCTGTTTTCTTTAAAAAAATGTGATGTGTCCACGCTGCGTTTTGGGGCATTTCCTGTCGCGGGCGCTAGGCCTACCCACACAAGTGAGGTATCATTTTTATCGGGAGACTTGGGGGAACGCTGGGTGGAAGGAAATTTGTGGCTCCTCTCTGATTCCAGAACTTTCTGTCACCAAAATGTGAGGAAAATGTGTTTTTTTTGCCAAAGTTTGAGGTTTGCAAAGGATTCTGGGTAACAGAACCTGGTCAGAGCCCCACAAGTCACCCCATCTTGGATTTCCCTAGGTCTCTAGTTGTCAAAAATGCACAGGTTTGGTAGGTTTCCCTAGGTGCCAGCTGAGCTAGAGGCCAAAATCTACAGGCAGGCACTTTGCACAAAACACCTCTGTTTTCTTTAAAAAAATTTGATGTGTCCACGTTGTGTTTTGGGGCGTTTCCTGTCACGGGCGCTAGGCCTACCCACACAAGTGAGGTATCATTTTTATCGGGAGACTTGGGGGAACGCTGGGTGGAAGGAAATTTGTGGCTCCTCTCAGATTCCAGAACTTGCTGTCACTGAAATGTGAGGAAAATGTGTTTTTTTAGCCAAAGTTTGAGGTTTGCAAAGGATTCTGGGTAATAGAACCTGGTCAGAGCCCCACAGGTCACCCCATCTTGGATTCCCCTAGGTCTCTAGTTTTCAAAAATGCACAGGTTTGGTAGGTTTCCCTAGGTGCCGGCTGAGCTAGAGGGCAAAATCTACAGGTAGGCACTTTGCAAAAAACACCTCTGTTTTCTTTCAAAAAATGTGATGTGTCCACGTTGCGTTTTGGGGCATTTCCTGTCGCGGGCGCTAGGCCTACCCACACAAGTGAGGAAACATTTTTATCAGGAGACTTGGGGGAACGCTGGGTGGAGAAAAATTTGTGGCTCCTCTCTGATTCCAGAACTATCTGTCACCAAAATGTGAGGAAAACGTGTTTTTTTAGCCACATTTTGAGGTTTGCAAAGGATTCTGGGTAACAGAACCTGGTCAGAGCCCCACAAGTCACCCCATCTTGGATTCCCCTAGGTCTCTAGTTTTCAAAAATGCACAGGTTTGGTAGGTTTCCCTAGGTGCCGGTTGAGCTAGAGGCCAAAATCTACAGGTAGGCACTTTGCAAAAAACACCTCTGTTTTCTTTAAAAAAATGTGATGTGTCCACGTTGCGTTTTGGGGCATTTCCTGTCGCGGGCGCTAGACCTACCCACACAAGTGAGGTATCATTTTTATCGGGAGACTTGGGGGAACGCTGAGAGGAAGCAAATTTGTGGCTCCTCTCTGATTCCAGAACTTTCTGTCACCAAAATGTGAGGAAAATGTGTTTCTTTAGCCCAATTTTGAGGTTTGCAAAGGATTCTGGGTAACAGAACCTGGTCAGAGCCCCACAAGTCACCCCATCTTGGATTTCCCTAGGTCCCTAGTTTTCAAAAATGCACAGGTTTGGTAGGTTTCCCTAGGTGCCGGCTGAGCTAGAGGCCAAAATCTACAGGTAGGCACTTTGCAAAAAACACCTCTGTTTTCTTTAAAAAAATGTGATGTGTCCACGTTGCGTTTTGGGGCATTTCCTGTCGCGGGCGCTAGGCCTACCCACACAAGTGAGGTATCATTTTTATTGGGAGACTTGGGGGAACACTGGGTGGAAGGAAATTTGTGGCTCCTCTCTGATTCCAGAACTTTCTGTCACCAAAATGTGAGGAAAATGTGTTTTTTTAGCCAAAGTTTGAGGTTTGCAAAGGATTCTGGGTAACAGAACCTGGTCAGAGCCCCACAAGTCACCCCATCTTGGATTTCCCTAGGTCTCTAGTTTTCAAAAATGCACAGGTTTGGTAGGTTTCCCTAGGTGCCAGCTGAGCTAGAGGCCAAAATCTACAGGCAGGCACTTTGCAAAAAACACCTCTGTTTTCTTTAAAAAAATGTGATGTGTCCACGTTGCGTTTTGGGGCGTTTCCTGTCGCGGGCGCTAGGCCTACCCACACAAGTGAGGTATAATTTTTATCGGGAGACTTGGGGGAACATAGATTAGCAAAACAAGTGTTATTGCCCCTTGTCTTTCTCTAAATTTTTTCCTTCCAAATATAAGAGACTGTGTAAAAAAGACACCTATTTGAGAAATGCCCTGTAATTCACATGCTAGTATGGTCACCCTGGAATTCAGAGATGTGCAAATAACCACTGCTCCTCAACACCTTATCTTGTGCCCTTTCTGGAAATACAAAGGTTTTCTTGATAGCTAATTTTCACTCTTTATATTTCAGCAAATGATTTGCTGTATACCCGGTATAGAATGAAAAAGCACTGCAGGGTGCAGCTCATTTATTGGCTCTGGGTACCTAGGGTTCTTGATGAACCTACAAGCCCTATATATCCCCGCAACCAGAGGAGTCCAGCAGACGTAACGGTATATTGCTTTCAAAAATCTGACATTGCAAGAAAAAGTTACAGAGTAAAACGTAGAGAAAAATTGATGTTTTTTTCACCTCAATTTCAATATTTTTCTTTTTCAGTTGTTATTTTCTGTAGGAAACCCTTGTAGGATCTACAAAAATTACCCCTTGCTGAATTCAGAAACTTGTCTACTTTTCAGAAATGTTGCGGTTTCTGGGATCCAGCATTGGTTTCATGCCCATTTCTGTCACTGACTGGAAGGAGGCTGAAAGCACAAAAAATCGTAAAAATGGGGTATGTCCCAGTAAAATGCCAAAATTGTGTTGAAAAATTGGGTTTTCTGATTCAAGTCTGCCTGTTCCTGAAAGCTGGGAAGCTGGTGATTTTAGCACCGTAAATCCCTTTGTTGATGCCATTTTCAGGGAAAAAACCACAAGCCTTCTTCTGCAGCCCCTTTTCCCCAATGTTTTGAAAAAAACGAAATATTCACTGTATTTTGGCTAATTTATTGGCCTCCTTCTGGGGAACCCACAAAGTCTGGGTACCTCTAGAATCCCTAGGATGTTGGGAAAAAAGGACGCAAATTTGGCGTGGGTAGCTTATGTGAACAAAAAGTTATGAGGGCCTAAGCGCGAACTGCACCAAATAGCCAAAAAAAGGCTCGGCCCAGGAGGGGGAAAAGGCCTGGCAGCGAAGTAGTTAAAGAACGAGATTGGCGTGTATCAGTATATTGATATCTATCAGGTGTTTTTGTATTATTTCTAAATCTGAGTTATAGAGATTTTGAGGGGTCTTCAAATGCAGAGATTCTCCCCTTTCTTTCTTACATGTTTGTTTTTGTTTATCCCAGTGTTTTGTAGAACCCTCAGGTGTTTACTTGGTAGAATCCTCATTGGATTTACCCTGTAGTTGTGGTTTACTAGGACTGGCTCCCAGGCTATTTTGACCATACTAGTATAAGTCTCAGTGATAATCTTTGGCAGCTTACGTTCTTGATCCTGTATAGGAACGACCCACAGTCGCATGCGCACTGCTAGTGCTACTGATTCCTCTTTAAGATTACTAAATATTACTGAAGATACAGTGGCAAAATTGCACATTAATTGCATGCCCAAATCAAGGGAATTCCTCTAGAATTTGTTGTAACACTTCCAGAAGATTGGCAAGTGTTGGTGTACTGTGTGCAGTAGTATAGAGCGTGATAAATACCATGCCCCCAAGTAAAGTAGTTGTGGGCACCATCCCGAATGACAAGCACATAGTGAGAATTCTGTGTTTATCTTGAGGTCCCGTATGGGGAAATCATGCTTCCACGCATTTATTTTTTGAGCTAACCAAAATGGAATTTCTTTCCGTTTGGCGGGACTTTACCTATGATCAAATCTACAGTTGCAGGATTAATGCCTGGTGTGACTGCATGGAGTTGCGCTGGGGCAGCTCGTACTGGGTTAGTATTTAATGTTTGCATTACAAACTGTACTAAGAGTTTATACGTATTGCTGGAAGGTCAACGTATAAACGGCAAACCTCAGCTACTGCCAAGGTGCCTGCATCAGGATGTGGTGTATATGTGACCAATAAAGGCCAGGTACAACCATCATTACCCAGAGGACCTAACCTAACGTGTGGTATTGTATGAAGTAGGGCACCATCAAGCCAGTTATTATGGTCTTGAACCGCGGACCGGTAGTCTTAGTGAGTAGCTGTAATGAAGTCAGACAGCATGCAGTCGTGGTCATCTGGCTGGAACCTCCTTTAACATGCTTGGGACAGGGACATGTTTTTATAATAAAATAACTGATCTTCTGAGAAAGTGTCCCCATGTTAAAATATGTGTGTTTCTGTGAATGTTAGAGATGCCGTGGAGCACTTGAGCGACAAACCTATCTTGCTGCAACCTTGAGGAAAGCAGAGTGAAAGTATGTTGTGCTAAGAAATGTATGGCTTTCCTAGGCGAAAGGACAACAAGATAAAGAAAATAAAACACCACCACGAATGTGGCCTATTCTAAAATAATAAAATGAAATAAAATAAAATGTTACTAGGCTAAAGGGTGCAAGCAGCAGGTCTTGTTGCTAAAATAACGTGCTCAGAGACATCATTAAAATGGCTCTACAACATCCCCATGTGTCCTGCCTCATGAGACCAGAGCCCACTTTTTGGCTTGGCAAGACTAGACCCCCAGTCCACGACTGCAGCCCCTTTCTGAAGGCCCCCTTTACTTAAGCAGCTCTGGTGACAGAAACTCGACACCTAACGATACCCGTGCACCCGGCCGCCCTGGCCCCAGGATAAGAGGACCGAAGGAGTCCCCACGTCTTCAAGCATCTCAAGATGAGAACCCTTTTATTGGTTCACCCAGACTGGACCCCCAGTCTCTGCCTGCAGTGCCTTTCTGACTAGACCAATCCCTATTGACTTCAACTGGGCAGCTGACGCTGAGCTGCGCCTCTGTACCCAGCTGCCCCACGGCCGCCCAACGTGACCTGTTGGTGTGACCTTGGTACCTGCTACTGACCTTAAGCCTGGAAAATTGATCATGTAAGTCACTGTTGAGTACCTGTTTGTCATATTTGTTTTTCCTCTATAGGATAAAATTGCAGCTTCAAAAAATTGCACTGTCGACTTTTCAAGACTGTAATAATTTCTATTGAAAAACATATTTACCTATATGTATTGATTCTGGTGCCTAAACCTATATAAAGAAACTTGTTATTTTTGCAAATTGGTGTGGATCCCCTTAGTGAGTCTTGTGTCCCATTTATTGACTAGGTGCCTATGGTAAATGTCTAACACTTCTCTCTGATAAGCCTAAGGCTGCTCGACTACACTACCCCCTAAGAGATCCCCTTCGGATTGCTAGAGTAAGACCCTGTCCACTAGTAAGAGAACCCCTGGACTCTCTGCATAGTATATCTCATTTTGATAAAGTATATGAAGAGCCAGCTTCCTACTCAATATCATCTTGTCCTTTTTATGACTCCTTTGACGAACGCTGTCACTCCAACAAAGCTCTTGCTGAAGATCTTGATCATGAAAATATCCTAGCTGACTGCAAAACCGATTCCTACTTCTTATGTCTTCATGCTGGTTTTGAGATACCACTTGCCCAACTGCCATCACATAAACCATCTATTATCACCACCCCTTCCCACAAAGATCCTGGGACAATGATCAAGAAGGTGGGTGATGAAGATTCTGAGGACTTCAGTCCCTCTGAACCATCTTCTGTCCGGCTGTCCTATAAGCAAAATGCCAAAATGATCATGATGAATATATTAACAAAATCTGTGATAATCTGACAAGATTTCAGATAAAACGGCCTCGCAGGCTCAGGGGTGGTGTTATCCTCAAGAACAGATGAGGTAATGTGCCTCTAAATAAATCTGTTTTGCCACTAAAATAGGTAGCACAATCACTTAATTTAGCCTTCCTAAGATTAGTTAAATATTTGTAACTATTAAGGTTTATTAAATGATTCAAAATTCATACAGTTTCTCAATCAATATAGGGAATTTCAACAACGCTCAGCCAAATGCAGCATAAACCTGACATATTAAGTCTTAAGCATGAGTTAGACTGGCACAGTCTACTGTCTGAAGATCAGACAATTAACTCCAGAGGCTTGAGGCTCACCTTCAGATTTAGCCCTTTTTATGGGCGAGTGCAAAGCGCTCAGTCCATTCAGTAGTCTCTCTTTGGGCTCCAAACTACGCCCATGTCACATCAGTCACTTACATTGGTTCGTGGGCTTGCCTTTTAAAATCTGCTTGCTTTCATTTGTGAAAGGCATGCATACGTCATGCCTTTTCTGTGTTTATCCCACCTACACAGCACCGGTAAACTACTAGAAACATGAGGCTTGATGTTTTGAGCCTGGGGTCCGGACTACTTTATCTGTTTATTTTTCACGCAGGCCCATTGCGCTGCGTTTTTTTTCTTTACACCGCTAATAGCTCTAACTCAAGCAAATGCGCGACCTGGTGCATTGAAAATGCTTGTTATAAGAAAATGCAAGGGGAAAATAACAGTCAGCATGAGGTGACCGAACATAGGCTCAACCAATCACAATTCAGAATCAATACATTATTATTTAACACCATCCTGACACCACCTTCGAAATAAATTAGTATCCTTTTGACCTAATGTCATCCGATGTGACAGTAAAAATGTAGTTTCACACAAAACAATAACAGATTCATATAACGAATAGACACAGACAGGAAAGATCTTGAGCAGTTAAATTTTGTAAGTCTGCTTCCTCTGCGGCTCAGCAAGAACAACGTGTCATCTCGCAGCATTAGTGCACATTTTACTGATTGGGAGATGAAAACATGGTCATGTTTGAAATTCAAAATGGAGTCTAGGCTGTGTCCAGCCAGTACTGAAAAAACATTGTTCTATAATGGGCAGTGTTGTTGTTTTTAATGCAAAACAATCATGTTGCTAAGCAAAGGTTATTTATTAATCAAAGTACCTCCTGCAAACCTAGTTGTGGCATTTCTTACACTCCACGAGGCCAAGTACCACCATGCCATCAGAAATAAGTGATATAGAAATTATTACCAGTATTGTAGGGTGGTACATTACATGATATGGGTTCCTTTTGATTATATACAGGATTTATAATACAGGATGACAGCCTTTCATGCAAGGTTCCCATCTATTTTCAACTCCAGGTTCTGCAACTGCAGCACCTCCACTGAACCTTCCCAGCATTCCACTATCATTACTGCAGGAGCAACAATCTCTGCCATCACAACTACTGCTATCTTAACTTCCACCACATTCGCTTGGGTCTCTTGCACCATACAACAGACTTGATACTGAAAGGTGAAGTTGTGCTTGAGGAGGGAAAAGGGAGAGCTTTGCTGCCACCCCCGCAACAGACCAAAATTGTCTAACTGCATTAAAGATCTTCCAGAAGAGGTGGCGCCCCCACCAGTTGCTCTGCGCATGATGACATAACAGAATTTAATTCACTTAATGCAAAAGTTAATTTAGGCACCTGCCTCAGCTCCAGCTGTACAACCAATCTCGAGAAAAAATATGCGGTCCTAGATAACTCTCCTGATTGTATAACGGGCCATCCCAAAGCAGGTTCTTTGATGATTCAGATAGCAGAATGATATTGCTGAGTCGAACCTTTTTATGCACTGCCCAACAAAAAGGGAAGGATGACATAATGATGCCTTTAAAATGCTAGGGTTTTTTGGCAGTCATTTTTGTCTTTGTGGGAGTTTCGCGAGGAATAGTAGGGTGGTATGACTGCCATAAATGGAGAGCCATAGCTCCATATTTTGCATTGATTCCCAAAGATAAGAGGAGTAGATGAAAATTATCAATGAAGGATACGAAGCATCCACTGGTATTACAGCACTTCAATGAATGCTTCTAATTGTGGATTCCGACAGCTTGCTGTAGGAAAGTACCATCTTGCCTGGCATGTTACCCCCATTTTTCACTGTATATATGTTGTTTTAGTTGTATGTGTCACTGGGACCCTGGTAACCCAGGGCCCCAGTGCTCATAAGTGTGCCTGAATGTGTTACCTGTGTAGTGACTAACTGTCTCACTGAGGCTCTGCTAATCAGAACCTCAGTGGTTATGCTCTCTCATTTCTTTTCAAATTGTCACTGACAGGCTAGTGACCATTTTTACCAATTTACATTGGCTTACTGGAACACCCTTATAATTCCCTAGTATATGGTACTGAGGTACCCAGGGTATTGGGGTTCCAGGAGATCCCTATGGGCTGCAGCATTTCTTTTGCCACCCATAGGGAGCTCTGACAAATCTTACACAGGCCTGCCACTGCAGCCTGAGTGAAATAACGTCCACGTTATTTCACAGCCATTTTACACTGCACTTAAGTAACTTATAAGTCACCTATATGTCTAACCTTTACCTGGTAAAGGTTAGGTGCAAAGTTACTTAGTGTGAGGGCACCCTGGCACTAGCCAAGGTGCCCCCACATTGTTCAGAGCCAATTCACTGAACTTTGTGAGTGCGGGGACACCATTACACGCGTGCACTACATATAGGTCACTACCTATATGTAGCTTCACCATGGTAACTCCGAATATGGCCATGTAACATGTCTATGATCATGGAATTGCCCCCTCTATGCCATCCTGGCATTGTTGGTACAATTCCATGATCCCAGTGGTCTGTAGCACAGACCCTGGTACTGCCAGACTGCCCTTCCTGGGGTTTCTCTGCAGCTGCTGCTGCTGCCAACCCCTCAGACAGGCAGCTGCCCTCCTGGGGTCCAGCCAGGCCTGGCCCAGGATGGCAGAACAAAGAACTTCCTCTGAGAGAGGGTGTGACACCCTCTCCCTTTGGAAAATGGTGTGAAGGCAGGGGAGGAGTAGCCTCCCCCAGCCTCTGGAAATGCTTTGTTGGGCACAGATGTGCCCAATTCTGCATAAGCCAGTCTACACCGGTTCAGGGACCCCTTAGCCCCTGCTCTGGCGCGAAACTGGACAAAGGAAAGGGGAGTGACCACTCCCCTGACCTGCACCTCCCCTGGGAGGTGTCCAGAGCTCCTCCAGTGTGCTCCAGACCTCTGCCATCTTGGAAACAGAGGTGCTGCTGGCACACTGGACTGCTCTGAGTGGCCAGTGCCACCAGGTGACGTCAGAGACTCCTGCTGATAGGCTCCTTCAGGTGTTAGTAGCCTTTCCTCTCTCCTAGGTAGCCAAACCCTCTTTTCTGGCTATTTAGGGTCTCTGTCTCTGGGGAAACTTTAGATAATGAATGCATGAGCTCAGCCGAGTTCCTCTGCATCTCCCTCTTCACCTTCTGATAAGGAATCGACCGCTGACCGCGCTGGAAGCCTGCAAACCTGCAACATAGTAGCAAAGACGACTACTGCAACTCTGTAACGCTGATCCTGCCGCCTTCTCGACTGTTTTCCTGCTTGTGCATGCTGTGGGGGTAGCCTGCCTCCTCTCTGCACCAGAAGCTCCGAAGAAATCTCCCGTGGGTCGACGGAATCTTCCCCCTGCAACCACAGGCACCAAAAAGCTGCATCACCGGTCCCTTGGGTCTCCTCTCAGCACGACGAGCGAGGTCCCTCGAATCCAGCGACGCTGTCCAAGTGACCCCCACAGTCCAGTGACTCTTCAGCCCAAGTTTGGTGGAGGTAAGTCCTTGCCTCACCTCGCTGGGCTGCATTGCTGGGAACCGCGACTTTGCAGCTACTCCGGCCCCTGTGCACTTCCGGCGGAAATCCTTCGTGCACAGCCAAGCCTGGGTCCACGGCACTCTAACCTGCATTGCACGACTTTCTAAGTTGGTCTCCGGCGACGTGGGACTCCTTTGTGCAACTTCGGCAAGCACTGTTTCACGCATCCTCGTAGTGCCTATTTCTGGCACTTCTCCGGGTGCTACCTGCTTCAGTAAGGGCTCTTTGTCTTGCTCGACATCCCCTCTCTCTGCAGGTCCAATTTGCGACCTCCTGGTCCCTCCTGGGCCCCAGCAGCGTCCAAAAACGCCAAACGCACGATTTGCGTGTAGCAAGGCTTGTTGGCGTCCTTCCGGCGGGAAAACACTTCTGCACGACTCTCCAAGGCGAGACGGATCCGTCCACCAAAGGGAAAGTCTCTAGCCCTTTTCGTTCCTGCAGAAACCTCAGCTTCTTCTGTCCAGTCGAAGCTTCTTTGCACCCGCAGCTGGCATTTCCTGGGCATCTGCCCATCTCCGACTTGCTTGTGACTTTTGGACTTGATCCCCTTGTTCCACAGGTACCCTAGATTGGAAATCCACAGTTGTTGCATTGCTGGTTTGTGTCTTTCCTACATTATTCCTCTAACACGACTCTTTTGTCCTTAGGGGAACTTTAGTGCACTTTGCACTCACTTTTCAGGGTCTTGGGGAGGGTTATTTTTCTAACTCTCACTATTTTCTAATAGTCCCAGCGACCCTCTACAAGGTCACATAGGTTTGGGGTCCATTCGTGGCTCGCATTCCACTTTTGGAGTATATGGTTTGTGTTGCCCCTATCCCTATGTTTCCCCATTGCATCCTATTGTAACTATACATTGTTTGCACTGTTTTCTAAGACTATACTGCATATTTTTGCTATTGTGTATATATATCTTGTGTATATTTCCTATCCTCTCACTGAGGGTACACTCTAAGATACTTTGGCATATTGTCATAAAAATAAAGTACCTTTATTTTTTGTATAACTGTGTATTGTGTTTTCTTATGATATTGTGCATATGACACTAAGTGGTACTGTAGTAGCTTCACACGTCTCCTAGTTCAGCCTAAGCTGCTCTGCTAAGCTACCATTATCTATCAGCCTAAGCTGCTAGACACCCTATACACTAATAAGGGATAACTGGGCCTGGTGCAAGGTGCAAGTACCCCTTGGTACTCACTACAAGCCAGTCCAGCCTCCTACACTTGCTTGGGCTACAATTCTTGGAGGAAATGGCTGGCTCCAGTATACATCTTTTCGTGCAGACACTCAGCGTTGCATTCTTGGCATGCCCTTGCTAATGTAGTCTGTTTATGGCTGCTACATTGCCGAAGCCCTGCAACACATCAAGATTTGTTGAGGTCTGTAGATGTCTGCCAGGTTCAATGGCAACAATTGTCCAAGAAACACAAAAACTCATTCCACAGCCATTTTCCTCTAGTGTGCCATCTATACTATTAACACCAACAGGTCCATCAGCCATAATTTGGGAGGCCATTTCCCTCCTCAGCAGCCCAAAGTTCTACAAGAACCTCAGTGTCATGACTCTCAATCAAAGAAGCATGAAGGTGCATATACTAAGGCCCAGGACTCAAGGCTTCAGTGACTTCCTACTGCTCTGGCTTCTTTTACCTCCTCCTCTTCTCTTACAGGTGAAAGTAATGCTGACTACTTTCGGAAAGAGTCCAATATCACCTTGAAAAATGGGTTCTTGATCGGTTCCAGTGGTACTACACCATAAATTTATCAAGAAACGACCCTGTAGGTTACCTTAACTAATGAGAAATTCAACACCACCTTCTACAGCTGCAGGCAGAAATTCTTTCCCTGTACGTTACCTCAGTGAGAAATCCAACAACATCTTCTACAATTGCAGGCAGAAATGTTTTCCAGGTTGTGAAAGGGAAACCTCAAACTCAAATCTCAGAAAAATAGAATTTTTTTTTTTTCAGGATTCTTCTAGATAAATAAGGAAAAAATGGTTTGGGACGGGTCAAGTGAGCTCCCATCATGCTCCGTGACTAGGAGCCTGAAGGGTTTGCAGGATGGCGGTGGAAAGCGGAACATCTGAATGAATTCCTGAAAGCCCGACTGAAGCGAGTGGCAGCATTCCCGCACTGTATGCCGACGAGGGACAGCAACAGAGACGGGGAGATAAAACCCTAACAGGAGGGCTGGATTATCGAAAAAGCGGCTGGGCTGTCAGAGTGCCGGTATCAGCAACACGAGCGGCTCTTACATCCCAAGACCGAGGAAGTACAGCGTCTGTTTCCCTACGCCCGTCCCGGCGGTGGAGCGGCAGGGAGTATCTCCCTAAGTTGGAGCGTTTAAGCGTAGCTGCAGCAGGGAGCCGAGAAGGAGCGATGGCTGTTAGTGGGCTCTGTACCCCCGCGGTGATATTAGGCGGAGGGAAACAATACAACTGCACAAGTGGATGTGCGGCCTCAATATTTCTGTGCTTCCAGGACAGCTCAATTGCGAGGAGAGCTGCAGCAACGGTGGCAGGGGCAAGTTCCCAGGAGTGCAGGGGTAGCGGCGCTGGATGAATCTTGTTTGCCAGAAAGATTCAAAAGAGAGCAGAGGATACCTATTCATTATGGTATACGACAAAGACTATTCAGGTATTTTCAGCCCCCAAAAAAAGTAAAGGTAAATAAAATATCGGGGCTATAAAAGACTCATAGTGCGATATTGCTACTTTTTCAACCTTATTTGTTGGGATCAAAGGAGGAGAGGGGGGAAGGAGAAAGAAAAAGGAAAAAAAACAGTATGAAAGGCTGAAAAGACGGAAGAAGAAGAGATAACAAAGAGGGGGAAGGATGAAAGAAAGCGGGGGGAAAGAAGAGGAAGAAGGGAGGAAGAGAAGGGAAAAAAAGAGGAACTGTTTTTAAGCTTTCCCGCGGGTGATTATAAGTAGACATTAGTCTATATATATAATGAAACGTATGACCCGCGATGTAACAGGCAGGCCACGAATGATGGGAAAAAATGTGAAGGGTGCCAAAACAAAGACTCTGTCGCCGGCCTCAAGCAGACCAAGGTCAAGTTCCGGGCAAATGTTTTTAGGAGAGCTACAGAGAGATCTCTCAGCAGAACAGGACATTTCACAGATTATATTCCCCCTTCTAATTAATTTCTGCTGAGCTCCTGAGACCTAACCCGGGAGAAGCTCATCGCCAGTTCACGCAGCACCAGCAACAGAGGGGTCAACCCATTCCCCCGTAACAAATACAATTATGTCTTAAGGCAGCCTTACGGCTTATGACATCATTTCTCATATGGCCCTGGATGGCAGTTCGCAACATAATGAAAAAACTATATCTACTCCAGTATTGGAACTTTCATAGATTCATATGCTTGAATCATTCCCCGTCGTCGAGATGGGAGCCCCGGTACAATTTTCACAAGTAATGTTAAAACATATTGAAGAGAAAAAGGCCCTAGGCCTCTTCAATTTCATAGTCTATCAGAGTCATTTTGTGAAAAGGACCAAACCTGATCCTCCACCAATCAGGCAACAGCACCCTTCAGAACCTCCTGAGAGAAGCTCTAGCACCTCAGATTTTCTACCGCACGTCGTGCTAGGGAGTCTCCTCAGAGCTCTGCTCTGTCTTCACACCTTTATTCAACTATTTTTCTCTCAGAGAAACTCATTTATTTGGATTTGTCAGCTATTTTTCAACTATGTCTGACAAGGAAAAGAAGAGTCTCTTCAGAGACTGCAAGACTTGTGGGAAGAAAAGACTTCATTCTGAAGACCCTCACCAAGACTGCATTTACTGCCTGTACCCAGATCATTCAGCCAAAGACTGTAAGATTTGCCGTACTTTTTCTTCTAAGACCTTAAAAGACAGGGAAGGCAGATTATTAATATGGCTGCAGAAACTAAAACATAGGAAGGATCCAGTTTCTGATTCTGAGAGTGTGGAATCATCAACATCTAAGAGATCATCTAAAAGGGCAAGATCACGCTCTAGATCTCCCTCACAAATCTCAAGAAAAGCCCTCAAAAAGACTGCTTCAGGGTCTTATACGGGTCGCAGCCCATCTTCTTCCCCAACTAAAGTCTCAAGTAAAGAGGGGAAAAGACATTCTTCCAGTTCTGAGAGGCAAAGAAAGTCTTCATCTGTTCCACCATCTGTGCCTTTCAAAAAGCCATCCTCTGTGACTGGAAAAAATGCTTCGTCGACGGATTCCCCGTCGACGGCACCGTCGGTGGGTGCATTGCCGACGACAACAGCTACTTCTGGATTTCCATCGTCGACGGCTCCGCCGGCGACAACGTTGACGACAACAAGTACCCCACCGTCAACGAGAACTGCAATGACGGCATCAGCGTCGACGACTGTCTACACCTCGTCATCGTCGACGGCGCTGATGTCAGTGTCAGCCTTACCGTCGACGACGACTTCGTCGACGTTAGACTCGTCGGCGAGGCTTTCTGCTATTAAAATAACTGTGCGTCCAGCATCGACGCCACCGTCCATCCCAAAGTCGATTTACACGTCGCCAACGACACTGTCGACGACACCGTCGACGAGGGAACAACATCAAAAAAGAGGAGAAAAGTTAACACCAACCCACACATCACCTAGTAAGGTATCCTCCCTTGTGCCAGTACATCTTTTGGAGGGAGATGAAGATTCAGATGAAGACGGGCCTTTTGGAACAGCCCACAGTCCTTCTGATTTGAATGTAAAGTACCAGGAAGAGGAGGAATATGAAGAAGCTTATGATCCCCAGGTTTACTCGGAGCATCACCAATATCAACAGGGGGCGTATATTCCTTCCGACCTGCTTACTGGCCTTAGAGCGATGTTAGTGGATTACAACAGAAGGTTTCCTCCTCAAGGAGAACAACCTCCTCCATCGCCTATTTCTGGTGTTTCTACTCCACATCAGAGACCAACGTCCTTGCCCCTCACAAATGTGGCCACTCCGGACATGACAATTCCCCAAGACACCGACATCTCAGAAGGGGATCAGGAAGAAAGAGAGCTCATGGACATACACTCAGAGTGGGACAAGTACATTATCCCTGCTCCTTCTTCTCCTTCTCAATCGAAGGTGGAATCCCCACCAGAAGACATTGGAGGTTTTCACAATCTTCTAGAGAGGGCAGCCAAGCGTTTTGCCTTACCGTTACCTACTAAGCAAACAGACTGTTTCCTATATGATTTTAAAGAGCCCTTTCAGAAGTCGGTGCGCTCTATCCCGATGGTGAACTACCTGTGGGAAGAGGGCCTTAAAGTCATGAATAATCCCGCAACAGTCACGGCAGTTTTGCCACGTCTGGATAAAAAATACAAAGCTCCTGATGATGCACCAACATGCTTAACAGGACATCCTCCTCCAGATTCAGTAGTAGCTCAGGCAGCTCAAAGAAGATCAAAGAATCCTTCTGCCCCGATTTCCGCACCCCCAGAAAAGGAGGGTAGGCAGCTAGACAACATAGGGAAAGGGTTTTCGTCTATGGCTAGCCTAGTAGTTAGAGCTGCCAACTCCTTGGCTATTTTGTCTAGATTCGACAGACAGCTTTGGGCGGATATTGCACCTTTTATTAACCAACTGCCAGAAGACGCGAGATCGGAGGCAAATAAAACTGTACGAGAAGGTCAACGCACGTCTGCAGAGCTTATAGACTGTGCAATGGACATAGCGACCACTGCTTTTAGACAGCTTGCAGGTGCAGCTGTACTAAGAAGACAGGGCTGGCTTAAAGCCACCTCGTTTCGCACCGAAGTCCAGAATAAAATCCTAGACTTACCCTTTGATGGCCAAGCGCTATTTGGAAAACATGTTGATGAAGCCCTACAATCAATCAAGACGGACACGGACACGGCAAGGTCATTAGGGACCCTGCAATATCGAAGATCGTCCTTTCGTCCTATGGGGCGTGGCCAACCCTCATACAGAGGGGGATATCAACAACAGAGATATTCTTCCTATCCATCTTCCTCACAGCAGTATCGTCCCTACTACTTGCAAAGGCAGCCGACTCAACCAACCTATAGTAGACCAGCAGGCCGTGGACGTTCAACCCGTCCGGCCAAAGATTCAGCTCGTAGAACCTGATGTTTTCGAGGCGCCGGCTACATTCAGTCCTCCTCCTGTTACCCTGGGCGGGAGGATCTCCTTATTCCTCAGTCAATGGCAAACCATTACGTCAGACAAGTGGGTCCTACAATTAGTGGAACGGGGCCATACTTTAGAATTTATCCAGATACCTCCCTCCAACCCTCCCCACAGGACTCCTTCAAGGTATCCTCAACAACTCAAAGAAGAAGTCGGCAAGCTGCTTCTCAAGGGAGCTATAGAGAAGGTGCCTCGGGCCCAACGAGGAACAGGATTTTATTCCAGGTTCTTCATCATTCGGAAAAAGTGGAAGGATTGAAGGCCGATCCTCGATTTAATGGAACTAAATGTATACCTAAAAAAGCAATCGTTCCGAATGATCAGCCTGCAAGATCTCATTCTGCGTCTCAATCAAGGAGATTTTATGTCATCACTAGACCTCAAAGACGCATACTTCCACATACCCATCCACCCTGCCCACAGAAAATATTTGAGATTCACCGTAGCCGGGAGCCATTATCAATACGGCGTCCTTCCTTTCGGACTCAAATCAGCCCCAAGAATATTTACCAAATGCCTAGCACCAGTCGCAGCTTTTCTCAGAAGAAGAAAGCACCAGGTTTTTCCATACTTAGACGATTGGTTAATAAAGGCAAAGACTTACGCAGGAGCACACAAGTCAACAAGAAAGTGCGTTTCCTTACTGACCAATCTCGGATTCACAATCAACTGGGAGAAGTCCAACCCTCTACCAGTACGCAATATTACTTTTCTGGGAGCAAAACTGAACACAGAATCCGGCATGGCATGTCCCACGTTAGAGAGGCAACAAAGATTACTGACCCTAGTGAGTTCCATACAGAGAAGACGAAAGGTTACTGTCCGTCTCTTCAAATCACTGTTGGGCATGATGTCTTCATGCATACCTCTGATTCCTCTGTGTCGGCTAAAGATGCGCCCCTTACAGGAGCAGCTAAATCGTCAATGGCTCCAAGTATCAGGCACTTTCGAGGACCAGGTACAAATAACTCCGATAATGATCAGAACTCTGAGATGGTGGTCTCAAAAGCACCATCTCTCAATAGGCCTCTCGTTTCTTCAACAGCCGGCCCCGTGGACCATAACAACGGATGCCTCACTGGAAGGCTGGGGAGCAGTGTTACAGGGCCTGAAAATAAGTGGCAAATGGCCAATGCATCTGGCATCAATGCATATCAATTGGCTAGAACTCAGGGCAGTGCACCTGGCCCTACAATCGTTTCTCCTAAGAATCTCAGGATCGCGAGTGGTGATAAGAACGGACAAAACCACTACGATGCACTATCTCAACAAACAAGGAGGCACAAGATCTCTCACCCTCTCCAGGGAAGCCCAAGCGATCTGGAACTGGGCCTCGCAGCAAGGCATCACACTATCAACGGTACACTTGCCTGGAATAAACAACAAAACAGCAGATGCACTCAGCAGGCAGAATTCGGACTGCCACGAGTGGGAGCTAGACCAGACAGTACTGAACCAGATTTTTTCCCGGTGGGGAACACCAACGGTGGATCTGTTTGCGAAGAAGGACAACGCCAAATGCCAGTTCTTCGCAAGTTGGCATCACCAAAAGGGATCTTGGGGGAATGCATATTCGATAGTCTGGTCAGACATCTTTGCTTACGCCTTTCCTCCCATTCCGTTGATCCCAATGATCCTCACGAAGATGGAAACAGAACCGTGCACTCTGATACTGATAGCCCAGTACTGGCCGCGCCAACATTGGTTCACGGAACTCCTCATTCTGTCAGTCAAACCTCATATTCCACTGGAGCCATTACCTCAATTACTAACAATGAACAACGGCCAGGTTTGGCACCCCGATCCGCAGTCAATGCGGTTATCAGCATGGCTCCTCACCACAGAGAGTTTGCGCATTTGAATATCCCGCAGGACTGCAGGGATATTTTGTCGAAGGCCAGAGCGGATAGCACGAACAAGACGTATCAGTGTAAATGGAAAAAATTCTGTGCCTGGTGTCATCAGCGTCGGATTGACCCTCTAGTCTCACCACCAGAGGAAATATTGCCGTATCTTTTACAGTTAGCTCAATCTGGCATAGCACACTCTTCCATTAAAGTTCACTTAGCAGCTATAGCTCCATACAGACGTTCAGATGACACACCCTCACTCTTCTCTTCTCGGCTGATTAAGAGATTTCTAAAGGGTCTTTTCAGAGTTTACCCTCCTTTCAGACCACCACCTCCTTCGTGGAATCTGAATATTGTTTTGGCACAACTGATGAAGCATCCGTTTGAACCGATCCATCGTGCTTCCCTCAAGTTCTTGTCGTGGAAGGTTGCCTTATTGATAGCCCTAACATCAGCTAGGCTGGTCAGCGAGGTGCAAGCGCTGTCCATCCAAGAGCCATTCCTGCAGCTTAAACACGATAGACTGTTAATGCGCACTAATCCGCATTTTATTCCAAAGGTTCCATCAGACTTTCACATGAACAAACCTTTAGTCTTCAAGTCTTTTTTCCCTCATCCATCTACTCCGGCGCAGAGGGCATTACACGCTTTAGACGTTAAAAGATGTGTTCAATTTTATTTCGACAGGACTAAATCTTTTTGACGCTCTAATCAGTTATTTGTGGCGTACAGTGCCCCTAGGAAGGGGTACCCACTATCCAAGCAGAGTATTTCCAGATGGATCGCCTCAGCCATTTGCTTTTGCCATCAAGCAGCGGGCAAACCTTTGCAGTCATCTGTGCATGCTCACTCTACGAGAAAAGTCTCATCGTCAGCGGCACTGTTTGCCGGAGTGCCACTACAAGACATTTGTAGGGCAGCAACGTGGAAGAGTTGTCATACTTTCACTAAGCACTACTGCTTGGAATCCCTCTCTCACGGCGAGGTAGCAGTGGGCCAGGCGGTTCTCAGGAATCTCTTCAGGTGAAGGTGAGCCATTTCTCCTACATCCCTCCATCCTAGAACAGGTATGCACATTGGTTTACATTTAAAAAAAAAAGAGCAAAACAGAAACGTATATAAGGATACAAGAACGCTATCACAATCACATTAGTGAGCGGGTTTGCAGACATTGATCATGTTACAGTAGTGTCTTATAATAATAATTTCTTTTACTGTTTTTCTTGGAATTTCATCATGTATCTCCACAGTTATATCTGTATGTAATAGAGATAAGTATATAGGTGTATTTATATATATATATATATATATATATATATATATATATATATATATATATATATATATATATATATGTATATAGACATATGGGCGTATACTTATATAGTTCATCATTTTATGCATGATGATAATAAGGTTTTGTGGTTCAAGATATTTTGTTTATTAGAGGTGTTGTCATATTACAATGTGCATAGTTATTGCTCTCTACTCTGATTCAAGCATGTGAATCTATGAAAGTTCCAATACTGGAGTAAGAAAATAAGTTACTTACCTGTAACTGTAGTTCTCCAGTATTGGAATCTTTCATAGATTCACATGCGACCCACCCGCCTCCCCGGAGAAGCTCACTTCACCTCTTTCTTTCTTTATATATTCAACATAATATACGCACTCGTGCTTGGAATCTTTCATAGATTCACATGCGACCCACCCGCCTCCCCGGAGAAGCTCACTTCACCTCTTTCTTTCTTTATATATTCAACATAATATACGCACTCGTGCTTGGAAAATCTGAGGTGCTAGAGCTTCTCTGAGGAGGTTCTGAAGGGTGCTGTCACCTGATTGGTGGAGGATCAGGTTTGGTCCTTTTCACAAAATGACTCTGATAGATTATGAAATTGAAGAGGCCTAGGGCCTTTTTCTCTTCAATATGTTTTAACATTACTTGTGAAAATTGTACCGGGACTCCCATCTCGACAACAGGGAATGATTCAAGCATGTGAATCTATGAAAGATTCCAATACTGGAGAACTACAGTTACAGGTAAGTAACTTATTTTCATCCTCTGTTCTTATTTAGCAGCGACCATGCCAATCCCAAGACAGCAACAAAGGATAATGATAAAGGTTCTGGGCAAGCTTCGATTTCTCCGGGAGACGAAAGGGGCATGTTGACCAGTCCTGTAGACACAACTACTGCCAGCACTATGGTAGACAACCATGGCTCGGTATCTGACAAGTTCAATGGAGGAGTGGATGGGACAGATTTTAATAGAGCTGCGGGCAATCAAGCTATCTGTGGAGGCGGCTCACAAGGAGACTAAGGATCAGCTTAGTCAGCTAAATACCCATTTGACTCACTTATCTACAAGGCTATCCCAGGTCGAACAGCGTGTATCGGACTTGGAGGATTTGGGAAATCAATCTGGATCGACCATCCCACGGATTCATTCAGAACTAGAAGAGCTTCAGATTAAGCTGGAGGATTTAGAAAATAGATCACATCGCTCGAATCTTAGATTCGTAAGGATCTCAGAGGATGTGGAGGTAGCATCGTCAGTCACCAAGATAGTTTCAGATCTCATACGTAATTCTATTCTCCCGGATACAGCCAAGACGGATGTAGATCTTTCTATAATGTGAGCATACAGGGTACCCTTTGCGCGTCCTACAAACCCAAAATACCCTTGTACTATTTTAGTCAACTTTGGGGATTTCAGGATCAAAGAGCAAATCCTCTCGCAGGTAATCAAAAGGAGGATTTTTAAGTCGGGAGATCTATTCAGCTTTCGTGTGTTTTCAGACATGTCGGCCTCAGCGGCCAAACGGCGATGTGAGTTTGTGGGATTGATCGATGACTTCAAAAAGCTGGGGGCACCGGCAGGGAGCATTCAATTAGCTAAACTGAAAGTTTTGAGTAATGGCAAAATGCATATCTTCCAACGAGTTCAGGACGCCAAAGATTTTTCAAGCTCTTTAAAATGATATTCGAAATGTCATTTACCCATAGAGGACGAGGAAATAAGTCATGAGGAGGGAGGGGAGTAGACGGGGAATAGAGGTTGTATATGATGTTTTGTATAGTTTTTTCTTTTTTTTTATACAGACTCCTCAATGCTCTGGTATAAGTGGACTTTTTGTTTCTTTTTTTCTTATTTTTAAATGTAATTCTTTGCTTCCACCTGCCGGAATGCGCATCCTTGGGAGTCAGGCTCTTGGAGTGCCAAGTCAGTGCACTCAGTTTTGGGTTATTAGGAGGGGGGGTCACGCAGTGGGTGCACTACGGGGAGCACAAGGGAGGGAGAGGCCAAGACGGGGAAGGGCCTCGACAAGTACAAGGGGCAAGAGGGGGGCTACACAGGGTGGAGGTTAAAGCTCGGCTAGTGATTCAGTTGCACGTAGGGTTAAGGGAGGGAAGGGTCAGGGTGGGCAAGGCACAGGGTGCAGCAGGGTATGTTGGGAAGGGTGGAGAGCTCAGGAAGGAGTCAGAACAAAAAATGCAGGTGGTAATCAACCAACTTGATCATTTGCTTGAAGAGAAGATACAAGACAAAAGTTCAGTTAAACCAGTAGTACTAGGACAATGGGGTATGGCAACAAGGATTGGCACTTTGAGTAAGGATGGGATTTAAACGAAGAGTAGCCTCCTATAATTTAAATGGGGCTAATAATAACATGAAACTTCGAGCTGCGCTTAGTTAGCTGGAATCTGCACAGGTTCAGGTGGTTCTTTTACAGGAAACACATTTAAAGGTTAACGCCAAGTTACCTAGACTTTTGGCATATATTGCTAATTTCTTTTATGCATCAGTGGATGCCGCAGTATGGGATGTGGCAGTTCTGTTCTCTGGGAAATTTTTAGGGAGAATAAATAGCATTGTGCAAGATGGATAATGGTCTCCGCATTAATGGCAGGTAAAGAGGTCCACTTTGTAAGCTATTACAGTTCAATAGAGGATGATACAAAGCCAATGCAGACACTATATACGCATCTTTCCCTTCTTCAAGGGTATCTTATAATAGGAGGGGACTTTAATGCTATACCAAATACTCTGTGGGATACATCACGAAAGAATAAAGTACAGAATAAACCAAAAACTTCTCAATTGCTTGCAAAACTGATACAAGAGCTAGCCTTAGTAGATGTGTGGCGAGCAGATCACCTTTGTGCTAAAGAGTTCACATGCTATTCTAAAAAGCATAACACGGCATCAAGAATTTATTATATTCTAGTCTCATTCACATTAAAATGGCAGCAAACAGGAATACTTGAAAATTATTTCTCAGATCACTCTGTTCCTTGGGTCGATCTTGATGACTTTTAGGAGCCTGGTAACCAGCACCACCGTTCGCAATGGCGCCTGGATAGATCTCTTTTGGCAGAAGAAGACTGGGTGGTCAACCTTAAAGCATTACTAACTAAATTCTAGGAGATAAATAAGGGGTCCGCCCATATTTTTTATATTTGGGGGGGCACCAAAGCCTTCGTACGGGGGGAGGCAATCTCCTTTAAGGCACATCTAGGTAAAATTGCCAGTGAAAGAAGTTCTATATTGCAAAATGAGCTAGAACAGGCATTAAAAAGAAAGCAACTATTTTCTAGTCTGGACACGGCACAAGGGCTGGCAAGGGCTCAGGCTAAACTAAGAGATTTTTTTGTTTCAAAGGAAATACTAAGTAGACATCCTAGCTACCAATGTCAATATGAAGAAAGTGAGCATGCAGGCAGATTTCTTGCCTGGTCAATTAAAAAGCGCGACAGTATTAATTTAATAAAAGCTATCTTCGACGAAGAGCAGGGCAGGATGGTCACACACCCTAAAGAGATCAAAAAAGTATTTTTGTCACATTATTGTAATCTATGTACAGAGAAGATATAAGCAAATAATTAGAAAATTAAACAATACTTAGATACAGTAATTTTACCAAGGTTGGACACGGTGGCTCAGAATTTATTATTATCCCCTATTACTCTTCAAGAAGTTATTAAAACAATAAGGGATGCTCCCATTGGTAAAGCTTCAAGTGAAGACGGCCTTCCGGCAGAAATTTATAAAATTCTAGAAGATCAAATCACTGAAATATTAGTAGATTTATTCAATTCAATACTAGAAGGAGCGGATGTTCCTTCCGAATTTTCAAGAGCAATAATGGTCAGCTTTATCAAAAAAGACAAACCACCGGAATATCCTGGCTCATATCGTCCAATTAGCTTGTTAAACCAGGACTACAAACTTTTTACCAAGATTCTGGCAGCTCGTGTAACTCAGGTGGCGCAAGTACTGGTACATGAGGACCAGTGCGGATTCATGCCGGGTAGGTTTTTGTCCACCAATACCAATTTTTTAGTACAGGCAATAGATTATTTATTGCATAGTTCCCATCCGGCGGCAATCATATGCTCGATGCCGAAAAGCCATTCGATCTAGTTCAGTGGCAAGTATTATTTTTGGTGCTCGCAAAATTCGGCTTCCCCGGGAAGTTCATTCGGACAATATGGACACTGTATACAGGGGCCCAAGCCAAAATTTCAGTCAATACTCAAATAGTAGGGTCAGTACAAATCACACGTGGCACGCGACAGGGCTGTCCCCTCTCTTCAGTTTTGTTTGCACTTTTTATTGAGCCTTTGGCTGCAGCGATTCGACAAGATTTAAATATTCAGGCGCCACTGACTTTGGCACCCAAAGTAAAGCTATTTGTGGATGACATGATCTTGTATCTTCATGCGGATCAGCATAATATCGAGTTAACGTTTGCAAAGATCAGGGCCTTTTCTGAGTTAGGGGGGTATATGTAGGAGGTTGGCCTGGCTTATAGTGGGTACCTGATGGTACTTACACCTTGTGCCAGGTCCAGTTATCCCTTATTAGTAGATTAGTAGTGTTCTATCAGCTTCAGCTTTTAAAGATAGCTATAACAGAGCAGCTTAGGCTGAACTACGATACATGCAAAGCTCCTACTATACCACTTATATCATTTAGGCACTATATCATAAGAAAGACAATACTCAGGGTTACTAAAAATAAAGGTACTTTATTTTAGTGACAATGTGCCAAAAATATCTCAGGGGATATACTCCCTTAGGAGGTAAGCAAAAATACACAAAATATACACACACACCAAAATCAGGTAAGTAAAACAATCAGAAAGTAGTGCAAACACTGTAGAATACAATAGGATGCAATAGGCTTAGGGGCAACACAAACCATATACTATGCAAGTGGAATGTGAACCACAAATGGACCTCTAGGCTAGTGTAGTGTGTAGAGTGTGGCTGTGAGTGTAAGAAACCTCTAAGGGTGTCCAAGATACCCCACCCCAAGACCCTGGAAAGTAGGACTAAAGTACTACCATTTCCCCAGAAACACACTAAAGTCGTGATAGAGGATTTTGCAAAAACCATAACAGACTGCAAAGCACTGAGACGGATTCCTGGACCTGAGGACCTGCAAAGGAAAGGGAACACGTCCAAGAGTCGTGAAAGTATCCAGGGGGGCAGGAGCCCACTAAATCCCAGATGAAGGTGCAAAATGGCTGCCTCCGGATGGAAGAAGCTGAAGATTCTGCAACAACGAAAGGTGCTAGGAACTTCTCCTTCGTGCAGAAGATGTCCGACGGAGTGCTGGAGGATGCAGAGTTGTTTCTTGCACAAAAGACCGCAATCGGGGCTTGCGAGCTGCAAGAGTCGCAGTTGAAGAAATAGGGTGCTGCCCGGGCCCAGGAAGGACCAGGATTTTGCCACTTGGGAGAGGAGACAGAGGGGGACATCAGCAATGTAGAGAGCCCATGCACAAGAAGGCAGCACCCGCAGAAGTCCTTGAACATGGGTTCAAGAAGACTGAGCACAACGGTCGTCTCAACACTACAAAAGAGTGTCCCACGAAGCTGGAGGCCAACTCAGGGAGTTGAGCAATGCAGGCCAGAGTGCTGGGGACCTGGGCTTGGCTGTGCACGAAGGATTCCTTGGAAATGTGCACAGAAGCCCTAGCAACTGCAGTTCACACAGTGCACAGGATTACTGTCTGGAGAGGGGAGGCAAGGACTTACTTCCTCCAAGTTTAGACAGTTGGACCACTGGACAGTCTGGGTCACTTGGTGCCACCACCTGTGTTCCAGGGGCCACGCTCTTCAGGATGAGAGGGGTCCCAGAGTACTGGTGATGCTGAAGTTTAGTGCCTGCTGGAGCAGGGGGAAGATTCCGTCAACCCACAGGAGATTTCTTTGTGGCTTTCAGTGCAGGATGAAGGCAGGCAGCCCCCAAAGCATGCACCACCAGGAAACAGTCGAGAAAGCCGGCACGATTAGGTGCTACAATGTGGCTGGTAGTCTTCTTGCTACTTTGTTGCAGTTTTGCAGGTGTCCTGGAGCAGTCAGCGGTCGATCCTTGGCAGAAGTTGAACAGAGAGGTGCAGAGGAACTCTGGTGAATTCTTGCAAGTCGTTATCTGAGGAAAAGCCCTCTGGAGAGACCCTAAATAGCCCTCAGAGGAGGATTGGCCACCTGGCCAGGTAAGCACCTATCAGGAGGGGTCTCTGACGTCACCTGCTGGCACTGGCCACTCAGAAGCCTCCAGAGTGCCCTCACACCTCCGGATCCAAGATGGCAGAGGTCTAGGACACACTGGAGGAGCTCTGGGCACCACCCCTAGGGTGGTGATGGACAGGGGAGTGGTCACTCCCCTTTCCTTTGTCCAGTTTCGCGCCAGAGCAGGGACTGAGGGATCCCTAAACTGGTGTAGACTGGCTTATGCAAGGAGGGCACCATCTGTGCCCTTCCATGCATTTCCAGAGGCTGGGGGAGGCTACTCCTCCCCAGCCCTTAACACCTATTTCCAAAGGGGGAGGGTTTGTTCTGCCTTCCTGGGCTGTCCAGACCCCAGGAGGGCAGAACCCTGTCTGTGGGTTGGCAGCAGCGGTCGCTGCAGCGAAAACCCCAGCGTGCTGGTTTGGCAGTACCCGGGGTCAATAGTGGACCCCCTGGGATGCATGGGATTGGCACCCCAATACCAGATTTGGCATGGGGGGACAATTCCATGATCTTAGACATGTTACATGGCCATATTCAGAGTTACCATTGTGAAGCTACATATAGGTATTTACCTATATGTAGTGCACATGTGTAATGGTGTCCCCGCACTCACAAAGTTCAGGGAAATGGCCCTGAACTATGTGGGGGCACCTTTGCTAGTGCAAGGGTGCCCTCACACTTAGTAACTTTGCACCAGCAGGTGAAGGCTAGACGTATAGGTGACTTATAAGTTACTTAAGTGCAGTGAAAATAGCTGTGAAATAACTAGTGCGTTATTTCACTCAGGCTGCAGTGGCAGTCCTGTGTAAGATTTGTCTGAGCTCCCTATGGGTGGCAAAAGAAATGCTGCAGCCCATACGTATCTCCTGGAAATACAATACCCTAGGTACCTAGGTACCATATACTAGGGAATTATAAGGGTGTTCCAGTTAGCCAATTAGAATTGGTGAAAATGGTCACCAGCCTATAGTGACAATTGTAAAGGCAGAGAGAGCATAAGCACTGAGGTTCTGATTAGCAGAGCCTCAGTGACACAGTTAGTCACTACACAGGTACACACAATCAGGCCACAAACTATGAGCACTAGGGTCCTGGCTAGCAGGATCCCAGTGATACAGGCAAAAATAAACTTACAGACATGTAAAAAGTGGGGTAACATGCCAGGCAAGATGGTACTTTCCTACAGTATAAAATCAACCAATCTAAATCAGAGGCTTTGCTGTATAATGCAGAGACATCGGTCATGCCAAAAGATATCCATGTTGTATCCTCAGCTTCTCACCCCATTAGATATCTAGTTATATACGTGTCTGCGAGCGCGGCAGATCTGTTCCAGCTGAATCACATGAATGTTCTTAAAAAAATTCAAGGATTATTTCTTAAGTGCAGGAAACTACTATGACTATTGTAGTAAGGACCGTTCTGGTCAAAATGTTGACCCTGCCTCTACTATTATTTTTTTGTCAAGTGTAATTCTGAGAGTGCCGATTTTTTTTTTGATAAGCTAGATGTATTATTCAGACAATTCATTTGGAATCACAAGAAGCCCCGGCTTCAGTTGGCAAAGATATCTTTGGCAGTGGAAGATGGGGGATTTGCTCTTCCCAATATGGCAGCTTATTATGAAGCAGCTGTATTGGATTGGGCGTCAAGAGTAGCGCAAAAGCCAAAATTTAATTTCTATCTCAATCAGTTGGTGGTAGAAACCAATATTCATCTTTCACGCTTTCTGAAATTCCCTCGCCTACCAAAAAGGGTTAGGTATAAATTACAGGTTATGATTCAATTTGCTATATCACAGATAAAGGCTAAGTACCAAACTGATAAGGCAAATTCGACGTTACGAGTAAGGGAAATCTGGTTATTAGGAGTGGAATTCCCAAGGCAATGTACAGCAATGGGAAGCGATGGGCTTTATGACTTTAGAGGATTTTTACCTAGCTGATCATTTTAAAACATGGGCACAGTGTGTAATGGGTGCAAGTGATATTCCAGAAAATGTAAAATTCTCATATTGCCAAATCCAGCACTCCTTACACTCAACGCGACAACCACTGAATGGCGCAAACAAAGCCATTGCTCAGGCTTTCTACGATAATCAATTAGGTATAGGTAAATGGTGTAAACTACTACAGGATGCAGGGTCAAGCAAGGCAATCTCCCAACTTTTGTCACGAATAGTCAACATGACAGGATGTAAGGTAGAGGTACAACATTGGAGAAAGCACACTGCGGTGTTGTATAAAGCACATAGAGGGGCTAACTTTAAAAGGATTGTCCTGTTTTCTAAATGGTACTGTATTATACCCCATTAGGATGAGAGAAATGCATCCAGAGACATCAGGCTCCTGTCCACATTGTCAAATATCTCAGGGGGATTGGGTACATATGTGCTTTCTTGTAATTTTCTGGTAAAGTACTGGGAGCAGATCTTTCAGAGGTTGAGCTCCTGGATAGGCCATGAGATCGCCCCTAGCCCATTGGTGGCTTTTTGGGGCATTACGCAAATCACAAACCTTCCTATTTCATTCAGACAAATGTTATTCGCGGGTACTGTAATAGCCTTATCACTCATTCTTCAGGCATGAAAATCACCAGTCCCCCGACATACACACTGTGGGAGTAAAAAATGGAGTCCACTATGGTTACTTAAAAATTGTATGCCTAGCGGATAGGAGCAATGCAAAGATATCAAGGGATATGGGCTAAGATGATTAACTCAGCGGTAGTTCAAGTAGAGGGGAGGGGAAGCTGAGGGTGTAGATTCAAGAGGCTTATTTATGGATATTGTATGCAATTAAATATGTCTAGCATTAATGTGTAAGGTAATGATGCAAGCTGGATGAATATATGTAATGCAAGCATCACCTGCTGAATAAATAAAAAATTTAAAAATAAAAAAGGAAAAAATGGAGAGTTGTGACAAATTCTAGCTCTACTTGGGTAAAGAAAAATGTGATGGGTGTAATGCTTGAATTAATCTCAGCCATTACTGCAATCTATTTAAAATGCATTTTGAAGTCCCAAGCTTTAAAAATATATAGTTCCAAATGATCACCCTTCAAGCCATTCTTCGACTCATGCAGAAAAAAGGATAGCGGAATCACAGGATTTGCAGGATGTATACTTTCATGTCCCTGTATATTGTGAGCTTTGAATGTACCTGGCTTCAAGCATCTGGATGCTGCCTCCTTTTGTTTGAAATCTGCCACACAAGTTTATGAAGTGTATAACCCTGGTGATGATCCATCTACGGCATCATGGACATCAAATATTCCCTTACCTCAATGATTAGCCCATAAACGGGAAGTCATAGTATGGGACAGCAGCCTCCACCAAAGCTTTTAACAGACTCAAACTGACTAAGAACCCAGCCAAAAGCCAAATCTTTCTCAGAGTTTGGCTACCAGGATACAGGCCTTGGGGGCTATTCTAGATGCAAAAGAGGTGTAAGTCTTTCCCGACTGAGGAATGCATCTAACGTTTGCAAGACACTTCCTGTTTGGGATAAAGAAAACAACACTCTGCGGCTGCAAATCTTTTCTAAGGATGTGCATCCCTTTCATCCCCAACTAATGCCTAAAAATGAGGCGTTCACAAGAAGAATTGGATACCTAATAGGTGCAATACCTGATAGAGACTTCTAGCTACCGATTCCTTACCTTAGAATATTCCCCAGGCATCAGACAGGATCTGGGAATTTTTCGTCAGGAGGTACCCCTGCATGCCAGTATGTGGCACCATTTGTGTCCGCGTGGTGTCGTCGGCGTCATCCGCACCGGAAGTAATGTGTGCTGTGCCTAAATAGGAACCACCCCAGCTCATCGATGTCAGTTCTTTTATTTCTGCTCCAGTCAGTGCAGATCTGGAGAAGAACTATCCCCAGTAAATTTTTTGACTGACTTTTGTTTAACTGTTTATCGAAGATATTTTGAGACATTCTCTCTTGGTGTGGCAGGGATGTCCGTGAGGAAGGCTGGTTACAAGCCCTGTGGTGCCTGTCACCAGCAAATGTCAGTGACTGATCCATACCTCGTCTGCCTTTGGTGTCTCAAGCTCAATGTCAAGACCTGCCCCAATTGTTGCACCATGCACCCCAAGGCCTTGAGGGAGCAGTCACTCAAGCTCCTTACTGCTCGACGTGCAACAGTCTTGATCCTGGTCGAGAGGACAGTCCCAAGATCAGTGACAAAGCCGTCCAAGCTCTTATTGTTGCAGTCCAAGTCATCTGGGCTTTAAAGTAAGTCTCACAAACATATGAAGAACAACACGTCGAAGAGGTCTTCCACTTCACCCTGCCTGTTGAAGTCATCTGATGAGATGAGGGAACATTGGCATTTGAGGCCCAGCTCCACAGCTGAGCCTGTGCCAGGGCCATCTCCATGCCTCCTTGAGTTTTATGGAGCCTGAGCAACCCGCCCAACTCTGTGGGTTTTATGAGGCCATGCATCTCATATTTGGACGGCCCATCTTTACTGGTTTTCTGACAGTAGGATTGCCCCTGAAGCCACCCAGGTCCCTTGGATCCATGGACAGATCTGGACCAAGCTGGTCAAACCACCTGGACCTTCCCCAGTGCCGTCCATGTACTCCGCTCCAACTAAGACAGAGTCAGATGGGCATTGTCCGACTCTGGTGCTGACTAGTGTCATTACTACCAGACCGAAGTCTGTGCCCTATTCCTACGGGCTAGGACTTGAGGATGATTAGGAGGGGCCACTGGACCGAATGTCTTGATGGAGGTGCTTCAACCAGACATGACCTAGTCGGAACCGCTTGTCCCGTTTAATGAAGCACTCACGGATGTCCTGCTTGGGGCCTGGTCGATGCCCTGCACAGGGGCTGCTGTGAATAGGACAATTGCTCACAGCCATTGCCATGCCCCCAGGGGACCCCAACGTCCTCACCCAGCACCCTACCCAGAAGGGCTTGGTGTTCAAAACCTTCACTTCCAGAGTAAATCCTAATGCATTCCCCACCACTCCATTGGACAGGGAATCCAAAAGGCTGGTTACAGGAAAGAAGATGTTTTCTTTTACTAGCCTGGCACTGCAGTCAGTGAACACCACATGCCTTTTGGATCGATATTCCCGTTCACTCTGGGACTCTGTTGAGCAGGTGATGCCAGGGGGCTTGGAGGAGGCCTGATCCATGCTCTCCCATACCATTGCTGATGTGAGGGACGCAGCTAAGTTCGGCATACTCTGTGACCGACTCACTAGACAGAGCGGTATTTTCATTGGTGGCCCTTAGGCGCTATGCCTTGTTGAGGATTACTTGGTATTCAGGGGATTTACTGGACTCGCTTCTGGACACACACTTCGATGATTCCTGTCTTGTAGGAGACAAGGCAGATTCAGCGCTGGGGTGCTTCAAGGACAGCAGAGCTACGGCCAAATCCTTGGGCCTCTTCATCTCCCCTTACAAACCACATTCCACCTTTCACTTCTTTTGTGGCCACGGAAGGGGCTTTCAGTCGTGTCTTTTCCTACCCAACCACCATAGCCTGCAGGCTTCTCAGCCTGTTTGTTGCCGAGGACACGATACCCAGAGACCTTGTGGGTCAGGTTGCCAGATGTCCAGTCAAAGGCCCCCCGCCTCCTCCCTAGCAACCCCAATCTCCAAGCCTGTTTAGTTTGCTCCTCAACCATCAGGGGCATCCAGTGGGAGGCAGGATAAGTAATCTCCAACACCATTGGAGGTTGACAACATCAGACTGCTGGGTTCTTTAGATTGTCTAAAGGGTCTATTCCCGCCCCTTTGCAACTTTGCCTCCACCAATGCCACTCACTTGTAACAGGCTGACAGAGGAGCACATCTCTTTACTCGACCAGGAAGTGGTGGCCCTCTTGGCCAAGGGAGCCATAGAGGTGGTGCTGGCATCAGAAGTAGGTCGTGGTTGTTATTCCCGCTACATTCTGGTGCACAAGAAGGACTAAGGCCTTTGTCCTATGCTAGACTTGCGGCCTCTCAATTTCTTCTTGAAAAAGGAGGATTTCAAAATGCTCATGCTCACTCAAGTCCTGTCTGCCCTGGATCAAGGAGACTGGATGAAAGCAGTAGACTTGCAGCATACATACTTCCACATTCCCGTCCTGTCTTCCCACAGACGTTACTTGCGGTTCACGACAGGCCACAAGTATTTTCAGTTTCCCAAGCTCCTATTTAGCCTTATGGGCACCCCTCAGGGGTTTACCAAGGTAGTGGTGGTGGTGGTTGCAGCAAATCTGCTGAGATCAGTGGTGCCATTCTTCCCCTATCTTGATGATTGGCTGTTGAGGCGGGCTCACACCAGGCAGTCGTCTCCCACCTCCAGACTATGGCAGTTCTCCGGCACTCACTGGGGTTCACTATAAACAGGCCAAAGGCACAATTGACCCCTTCTTAGGTGCTCACTTTCATTGGATATGTTTTAGACTTGGGCATTTTCTGACTTATGCTCCCCAGTGGTGAGTCCAAGATATTCAGGGTATAATAATGATTTTTCAGCCACTAGCCTGGATTCCGGTGAGACTGACTCTGAGGCTTCTGGGACTCATGACCTTCTGAATCCTTCTTGTGACACATGTCCGCTGGCATGTGTGGGCTCTGCAGTGGGCACAGCATTGGGGAATCTCTCCAACATGGTCCAGATCTCAGCAGTCACTGCAAAAGATCTGTAATGGTGGCTAACAAAGCGTGAGTGGGTCAGTAGCAGACCCCTCTCCCTTCCCCAACTGGATCTGACAGTATGACAGAAGCGTCACTCTTGGGATGGGTCGACCATCTGGGAGAGGTAGAGATCAGAGGCCTCTGCTATCTAGTGGAAACTGGACTCCACATCAACCTGTTGGAGCTCCAAATGATCTGGCTAGCATTGAAAGCCTTTCTACCCTCCATCAAAGGAAGGCTCATGCAGGTGCTCACTGACAACACCAACGCCATATGGTACTGCAACAAACAGGGAGGGGTGGGTTTGTGGTCCCTCAGTAAAGAGGCCCTACATCTTGGGACATTTCCCTGGTGGTTCAACACCAGAACAGGCCTACTGCTTACTGCATCACAAATGACATCTCCAAACAGAGGTTGTGAAAGGTCTCTTTCAGCAATCAGGAGAGCCTTGGTTAGACCTATTTGCCACTGCTGAGAATGTGCAATGTCAGCAGGTCTGTGTGCTGGCATTGTTAAGGTGGCTCGCGCTTGGAGACAATTTTCGTCTGGGGTGGAGCGCTGGCCTCCTCCATGCCTTTCCGCCTATGCCACTTCTGCTCAGAAACGACTGGGCCCATGTCATCCTTGTGGCTTAGGACTGGGGTCAGATTTTCTGGTATTTGAGCTGTCAAGCATGGCCATCAGACCTCTGATCATGCTGTCCTTTCGGGAGGATCATCAATCACAGTAGTAGGGGAGGGTTCTCCACCTGGACCTTTCAACGCTCCTCTTTCATGTGTGGAAATTGAGTGGCAGTAGTTGACAGCTTTCAACCATCCTCTTAAAGTCTGTAATTTTATCTTGGCAGTTCGGCTTCTCTCCACCAAGACTGTATACGTCAGCCGTTGGAGCATGTTTGTGGCATGGCGTACAGTCGTACAGATTGACCCTTTATTTGCACCCCTTTCCCAAGTTGTTTCATTTATCCTTACCTTTCCCAACAGGGCTCTGCATTGGGTACGTTGAAGGGTTGTTCCCAAATCAACCTTCCCTCTTAACCCCTTCCCCGCCACGGACGTAATGGTTACGTCCATGGCAGCGCCCGTGTGGCGCCATGGACGTAACCATTACGTCCAGGGACTGGCAGTCGGGGGAAGCGCTAGCGCTTCCCCCGAGGGCCGCCCCCCAACACCCCCAGGCCAGGGCTGAAAGGGGAATCCCTTCCCCTTTCACGCCCACCCCCCCCCCCCCCACCCCCCCATGACGTCAGCGCGCGATCGCGCGCTGATTTCATGGAAACGGGGAATGACGCGCTGGAAGCCATTTGCTTCCAGCGCGTCAAGGGAGAAGGTGAGTATTTCACCTTCGTGTGGGGTGGGGGTGCTCTCAGAGAGGCATCGAGGGAAAGGAAAGGGTTTTCCTTTCCCTCAATGTCTCTTTGAGCATTCCTGCTGCCCGATCGCGATGCGATCGGGCAGCAGGAATGCCCACTAGACACCAGGGATTTCTGTATGTGTGTGTGTGAGTGAATATTAGTGTAGGGGAGCGACCCCTTGGGCAAGGGTCGCTCCCCTTTGGGGGCACATGCTTTTTACGTCGTTTCTGCCCCCCCTGGGGGCAGATTGGCCCTATTTTTAGGCCGATCTGCCCCCAAGGGGGGCAGAAAGCCACTAGACACCAGGGATTTTATTGTTGCTGTGTATTTTTTGTGTTGGGGGGCGGCCCCTTGGGCAAGGGTCGCTCCCCTTTGGGGGCACATGTATTTTACGTCGTTTCTGCCCCCCCTGGGGGCAGATTGGCCCTATTTTTAGGCCGATCTGCCCCCAAGGGGGGCAGAAAGCCACTAGACACCAGGGATTTTATTGTTGATTTGTATTTTTTGTGTTGGGGGGCGGCCCCTTGGGCAAGGGTCGCTCCCCTTTGGGGGCAAATGTATTTTACGTCGTTTCTGCCCCCCCTGGGGGCAGATTGGCCCTATTTTTAGGCCGATCTGCCCCCAAGGGGGGCAGAAAGCCACTAGACACCAGGGATTTTATTGTTGATGTGTATTTTTTGTGTTGGGGGGCGGCCCCTTGGGCAAGGGTCGCCCCCAGGGGCCCTCATGTATTTTTGGGCAGTTCTGCCCCCCTTGGGGGCAGAGAGGCCTATTTTTTTTAGGCCTTTCTGCCCCCAAGGGGGGCAGAATCCCAATAGCGCCAGAAATAGTATGTATGTATGTGTGCTTTGTGTTGGGGGGTGGCCCCTTGGGCAAGGGTCGCTCCCCCCAGGGGCGCAATGTATTTATTGTCGTTTCTGCCCCCCTTGGGGGCAGATTGGCCCTATTTTTAGGCCGATCTGCCCCCAAGGGGGGCAGAAAGCCACTAGACACCAGGGATTTTATTGTTGATTTTTATTTTTTGTGTTGGGGGGTGGCCCCTTGGGCAAGGGTCGCCCCCAGGGGCCCACATGTATTTTTGGGCAGTTCTGCCCCCCTAGGGGGCAGATATGCCTATTTTTTAGGCCTTTCTGTCCCCAAGGGGGGCAGAATCCCCATAGCGCCAGGGATACTATGTATGTGTGTGTGTGCTTTGTGTGGGGGTGTGGCACCTTGGGCAAGGGTCGCCCCCCCCCAAATGGTGCAATGTAATCTGGGTGATTTCTGCCCCCTCCCCTTGGGGGTAGATTGGCCTATTTTTTTTTTAGGCCCATCTTCCCCCAAGCAGAGAAGACTAGACACGGGAAAATGAAAAAATGGTTAGTGGCGGAGTGTTTGTCAACTGGCGAAGTATTTACTTTTATGATAATAACAGTTTTTCTCCTTTTTGTTTTAGTTCAAAGCTTTTGCTGACTTTGCTGTGGCTTGTTGCAGTTTTGGCAGTAGTTGTCCTGCGGTTTGCGTAGTTGCATGTTTTAGGTAAGTAAATAAATTTACTCCAAGTGAGTATTGTTGCAATGCATGAATGACATGTTTGTAGGTGGTGTACTGAATGCAGGATTGTGTGTGAAATTGTCCTTAGAGTTATGCACAATGATTATTGTGTTGTCTTATGTCTAATTTGCTTTTTTTTTTCTCTTTTTAGTGGGATATCGTTGGTGATTGCTGTGGCTGTGCAGAGTAGTTGCTGGTGAGTCAAGCTTTTTCAGGCAAGTGAGCAGTATAGTTTTTGAGTTTATAATTCTTAGTGATAAACCTATACTTTGTTACTTATCTTACACAGTGCTGGTTGTTGGTGGTGTATTTGTCCAGTTAATTTTAGTAGGAAGGATCATGGCCAGCCGTAGGATGACCGCTCAGCAGGTTGTTAGTGTGCTTTTTGAGTCATCTTCTGACCATGAATATGAGACTGACTCTGCATCTGAGGCAGAGGAGGAAGTGCAGGATTCTGGAAGTGAATTTTCTGTCAGAGATGAATCATCTGATGATGAAGCCACTCTCAGTGCTGATGAAGGGCCTGTTTTAGAGGAGGACAGTGATGTGCCAATGGTGCAGGAGCCAGCGGCTGAAAGGCTTCCCATTGGAAGACCTGACGCATGGGTTGCACCAAACATGGAGCAGCCACAGTTGCCTGCGTTTACTGGTTTTCCAGGGTGTCGAGTTAATACGGAAAACTTTTTGCCCGTCAACTTTTTTGAGTTGTTTATGGACGATATATTTTTGGAAGAGATTGTTGAGCAGACTAATTTGTATGCAGAGCAGTTTTTGAGGGACAACGCTGCCAGACTTAGGCCACACTCTAGAGCTAGCCAGTGGATTCCCACAAATCTGGAAGAGTTGAAAAAGTTCTTGGGTTTAACTTTTTTGATGGGGCTGATAAGGAAGCCGTCGCTGTCTTCATATTGGTCTACTAGTCCCTTGATGGCAACTGCTAATTTTCCTGCCATCATGAGTCGTAACCGGTATGAGCTTCTTCTTCGGATGTTGCATTTTGTAGATAATGCTTTAGCCTTGCCACGAGATCATCCTGATTCTGACCGTCTTTTTAAGATTAGACCTGTCCTTGATCATTTGGTAGATCGGTTTTCAGAGATCTATGTTCCAGGGAAAGAAATATCTGTAGATGAGTCTTTGGTCCTGTTCAAGGGTCGTTTGGTTTTTAGGCAGTACATTCCTAGCAAGAGGGCACGGTATGGAATTAAATTGTATATGCTGTCAGAAAGTAGTACAGGATATGTTTATAATTTCCGGGTCTACACTGGTAGGGATTCCAATATTGACCCCCCTGGTTGTCCTCCCACTTTTGGAGTTAGTGAGAAAATTGTGTGGGAACTTGGTAGACGACTGTTTAACAAAGGTCACCATTTATATGTAGATAACTTCTACACTGGAGTTCGGTTGTTCAAGGAGTTGTTCAGAGTGGACACTGTTGCTTGTGGCACAATCCGCTCTAATCGGAAAGGCTATCCAAAAGAGCTTGTCTGTAAAAAACTTGAGAAGGGACAGTGCAGTGCCTTGCGGAATGATGAGCTGCTAGCTCTGAAATTTGTAGACAAGAGGGATGTATACATGCTAAGCACCATCCATGATGAGAGTACTTCACCTGTGGCTGTTTGGGGTCAGGTTGCCGAAGTGCGCAAACCTGTGTGCATCTTAGACTATAATAAGCACATGGGTGGTGTTGATAGAGTAGATCAGAGGTTAGAACCTTACACTGCTGCTCGTAAGTCTTATGTGTGGTATAAGAAATTAGCGCTTCACTTGTTCCACTTGGCAACTTTTAATGCTTTTGTTGTGTTTAAGGATAGTTCTCCAGAGTCAAGGATGACATTTGTGAAATTTCAGGAGTCTATCATAGCTAGCCTTGTTGTGCTGGAACAGGCAAGAGTTCCTAGAGAAGCAGTGGTGGAGGATGTGGCTAGATTGAAAGATCGTCACTTTGCTGAGCACATTCCTCCCACGGCCAAAAAAAACTTTCCTGCTAAGAGATGTAGAGTCTGTGCTCGAAGAGGTATCAGGAAGGAGACTAGGATGTACTGCCCTGATTGTCCTTCAAAGCCTGGGCTGTGTGTGGGTGGCTGTTTCAGGAGCTACCACACACAGAAGAATTATTGGGAAATTCCGTGAGCGTAAACTGGTGTTTTATATTTTTATATGTTCGGTTTCACGGTTGGCATTAGTCATGTATTCAGTTAGAGCTTTTGTGTTTGTAGTTTTGTACTAATTTATGATTAGTGGTTTCTTTGTTGTTTAAAAACAAAAAAAAGGGGATGGCATGTGTAGAGTGGCGCTTGGCTGGCGGCGTGGGTGTGGTGGCGCTTGGCTGGCGGTGTGTGTGGGGTGGCGCTTGGCTGGCGGTGTGTGTGGGGTGGCGCTTGGCTGGCGGTGTGTGTGGGGTGGCGCTGGGCTGGCGGTGTGTGTGGGGTGGTGCTGGGCTGGCGGTGTGTGTGGGGTGGCGCTTGGCTGGTGGTGTGGGTGGGGTGGCGCTTGGCTGGCAGTGCCGGCCAAACGCCAGTCCACACACTCATCAGCTGGTGTGATTGCTGTATCAGGCATGTGGGCGTATGAAAGTGATGGGCCCTTGACTGGCGCTGTCTGTGGATGCGAGTCTTGTAATGTGCTGGGCCCGTGGCTGGCGGCGTGAATGGTCTAGTGCATGTCATGTATGAAAGGTGTGTGAATGGACTGTAAAGCAGTTGGTGCCTTGTCGTGGCTTTACAGCTCACGAGCTGTGAGTCATTGGTTCAGTTTTTTGGCCTTTCAGTTATTACCAGTGCATTTCACTTTTGTGAAATCTCTTGTTAATAAAATTTGATCTACTGAACCATCACTCACCCTCGTGCCAAATCCAACCAGTATGTGTGGTACAAATGACAAAACCTGCTCCGCTGTAATCAGGCGTCGCAGCACACTTGAGACACGCTAGGTGCCTCAGGTGGGACCCCGATGATGAAGCATGCCACCAACTTGGTTGGTGGGTGAGGGGTCTTCTTCACATAACCTAAGTGTGTTTCTTTTCACAATTTTAGTGTTTGGCACATCACGGACGTATGTGCACACATCAAAGTGATATCTTCCAAAAATACCTGTGTTTGGGGGGGAGGGCCCACCTATGTTTTTGGTCCTGGGTGCGGCCGTCATGTAGGGAAACCTACAAAACCCAGAAACTTTTTAAAACTAGGCACCCCAAGGAGTCTAGGGAGGTGTGGCTTGTGTGGCTCCCCCAACATTTTCTTACCCAGACTCCTCTGTAAACCTCACAATTTGCATAAAAAAGCATATTTTCCTGATTTTTCTTAGTAGGATCACCGCTCCAGCACAAAATTCCTACTCCCCAGTTTTCCCCTCAGTCTCCCAAGTAAAATGACACCTCACTTATGTGGGTCCCCAAAGCAGAGTCCGTCTAAAGATGTATAAAAGAATATGCCCTTATAAACTTGCTGTGCTATCCCTTCTATCCCTTCAGGTTTTGGGCCTTATTATGTTGCAGGCACCTGGGCCACCCACACAAGTGAGGTATCATTTTTATCGGGAGACTTGGGGGAACGCTGGGTGGAAGGAAATTTGTGGCTCCTATCAGATTCCAGAACTTTCTGCCACAGAAATGTGAGGAACATGTGTTTTTTTAGCCAAATTTTGAGGTTTGCAAAGGATTCTGGGTAACAGAACCTGGTCCGAGCCCCGCAAGTCACCCCTCCTTGGATTCCCCTAGGTCTCTAGTTTTCAGAAATGCACTGGTTTGGTAGGTTTCCCTAGGCGCCGGGTGAGCTACAGGCCAAAATCCGCAGGTAGGCACTGTTTTCTCCCAAAATTGTGGATGTGTCCACGTTGCGCTTTGGGGTGTTTCCTGTCGCAGGCGCTAGGCCTACCCACGCAAGTGAGGTATCATTTTTATCGGGAGACTTGGGGGAACGCTGGGTGGAAGGAAATTTGTAGCTCCTCTCAGATTCCAGAACTTTCTGCCACAGAAATGTGAGGAACATGTGTTTTTTTAGCCAAATTTTGAGGTTTGCAAAGGATTCTGGGTAACAGAACCTGGTCCGAGCCCCGCAAGTCACCCCTCCTTGGATCCCCCTAGGTCTCTAGTTTTCAGAAATGCACAGGTTTGGTAGGTTTCCCTAGGTGGCGGCTGAGCTAGAGGCCAAAATCTACAGGTAGTCACTTTGCTAAAAACAGCTCTGTTTTCTGTGATATGTCCACGTTGTGTTTTGGGGCATATCCTGTCGCGGGCGCTAGGCCTACCCACACAAGTGAGGTATCATTTTTATCGGGAGACGTGGGGGAACGCTGGGTGGAAGGAAATTTGTAGCTCCTCTCAGATTCCAGAACTTTCTGCCACAGAAATGTGAGGAACATGTGTTATTTTAGCCAAATTTTGAGGTTTGCAAAGGATTCTGGGTAACAGAACCTGGTCCGAGCCCCGCAAGTCACCCCTCCTTGGATTCCCCTAGGTCTCTAGTTTTCAGAAATGCACAGGTTTGGTAGGTTTCCCTAGGTGGCGGCTGAGCTAGAGGCCAAAATCTACAGGTAGGCACTTCGCAAAAAACACCTCTGTTTTTTTCCAAAATTTAGGATGTGTCCACGTTGCGCTTTGGGGTGTTTCCTGTCGCCGGCGCTAGGCCTACCCACGCAAGTGAGGTATCATTTTTATCGGGAGACTTGGGGGAACGCTGGGTGGAAGGAAATTTGTAGCTCCTCTCAGATTCCAGAACTTTCTGCCACAGAAATGTGAGGGACATGTGTTTTTTTAGCCAAATTTTGAGGTTTGCAAAGGATTCTGGGTAACAGAACCTGGTCCGAGCCCCGCAAGTCACCCCTCCTTGGATCCCCCTAGGTCTCTAGTTTTCAGAAATGCACAGGTTTGGTAGGTTTCCCTAGGTGGCGGCTGAGCTAGAGGCCAAAATCTACAGGTAGTCACTTTGCTAAAAACAGCTCTGTTTTCTGTGATATGTCCACGTTGTGTTTTGGGGCATATCCTGTCGCGGGCGCTAGGCCTACCCACACAAGTGAGGTATCATTTTTATCGGGAGACATGGGGGAACGCTGGGTGGAAGGAAATTTGTGGCTCCTCTCAGATTCCAGAACTTTCTGCCACAGAAATGTGAGGAACATGTGTTTTTTTAGCCAAATTTTGAGGTTTGCAAAGGATTCTGGGTAACAGAACCTGGTCCGAGCCCCGCAAGTCACCCCTCCTTGGATCCCCCTAGGTCTCTAGTTTTCAGAAATGCACAGGTTTGGTAGGTTTCCCTAGGTGGCGGCTGAGCTAGAGGCCAAAATCTACAGGTAGTCACTTTGCTAAAAACAGCTCTGTTTTCTGTGATATGTCCACGTTGTGTTTTGGGGCATATCCTGTCGCGGGCGCTAGGCCTACCCACACAAGTGAGGTATCATTTTTATCGGGAGACGTGGGGGAACGCTGGGTGGAAGGAAATTTGTGGCTCCTCTCAGATTCCAGAACTTTCTGCCACAGAAATGTGAGGAACATGTGTTTTTTTAGCCAAATTTTGAGGTTTGCAAAGGATTCTGGGTAACAGAACCTGGTCCGAGCCCCGCAAGTCACCCCTCCTTGGATCCCCCTAGGTCTCTAGTTTTCAGAAATGCACAGGTTTGGTAGGTTTCCCTAGGTGGCGGCTGAGCTAGAGGCCAAAATCTACAGGTAGTCACTTTGCTAAAAACAGCTCTGTTTTCTGTGATATGTCCACGTTGTGTTTTGGGGCATATCCTGTCGCGGGCGCTAGGCCTACCCACACAAGTGAGGTATCATTTTTATCGGGAGACGTGGGGGAACGCTGGGTGGAAGGAAATTTGTAGCTCCTCTCAGATTCCAGAACTTTCTGCCACAGAAATGTGAGGAACATGTGTTATTTTAGCCAAATTTTGAGGTTTGCAAAGGATTCTGGGTAACAGAACCTGGTCCGAGCCCCGCAAGTCACCCCTCCTTGGATTCCCCTAGGTCTCTAGTTTTCAGAAATGCACAGGTTTGGTAGGTTTCCCTAGGTGGCGGCTGAGCTAGAGGCCAAAATCTACAGGTAGGCACTTCGCAAAAAACACCTCTGTTTTTTTCCAAAATTTAGGATGTGTCCACGTTGCACTTTGGGGTGTTTCCTGTCGCCGGCGCTAGGCCTACCCACGCAAGTGAGGTATCATTTTTATCGGGAGACTTGGGGGAACGCTGGGTGGAAGGAAATTTGTAGCTCCTCTCAGATTCCAGAACTTTCTGCCACAGAAATGTGAGGGACATGTGTTTTTTTAGCCAAATTTTGAGGTTTGCAAAGGATTCTGGGTAACAGAACCTGGTCCGAGCCCCGCAAGTCACCCCTCCTTGGATCCCCCTAGGTCTCTAGTTTTCATAAATGCACAGGTTTGGTAGGTTTCCCTAGGTGGCGGCTGAGCTAGAGGCCAAAATCTACAGGTAGTCACTTTGCTAAAAACAGCTCTGTTTTCTGTGATATGTCCACGTTGTGTTTTGGGGCATATCCTGTCGCGGGCGCTAGGCCTACCCACACAAGTCAGGTATCATTTTTATCGGGAGACGTGGGGGAACGCTGGGTAGAAGGAAATTTGTGGCTCCTCTCAGATTCCAGAACTTTCTGCCACAGAAATGTGAGGAACATGTGTTTTTTTAGCCAAATTTTGAGGTTTGCAAAGGATTCTGGGTAACAGAACCTGGTCCGAGCCCCGCAAGTCACCCCTCCTTGGATCCCCCTAGGTCTCTAGTTTTCAGAAATGCACAGGTTTGGTAGGTTTCCCTAGGTGGCGGCTGAGCTAGAGGCCAAAATCTACAGGTAGTCACTTTGCTAAAAACAGCTCTGTTTTCTGTGATATGTCCACGTTGTGTTTTGGGGCATATCCTGTCGCGGGCGCTAGGCCTACCCACACAAGTGAGGTATCATTTTTATCGGGAGACGTGGGGGAACGCTGGGTGGAAGGAAATTTGTAGCTCCTCTCAGATTCCAGAACTTTCTGCCACAGAAATGTGAGGAACATGTGTTTTTTTAGCCAAATTTTGAGGTTTGCAAAGGATTCTGGGTAACAGAACCTGGTCCGAGCCCCGCAAGTCACCCCTCCTTGGATCCCCCTAGGTCTCTAGTTTTCAGAAATGCACAGGTTTGGTAGGTTTCCCTAGGTGGCGGCTGAGCTAGAGGCCAAAATCTACAGGTAGTCACTTTGCTAAAAACAGCTCTGTTTTCTGTGATATGTCCACGTTGTGTTTTGGGGCATATCCTGTCGCGGGCGCTAGGCCTACCCACACAAGTGAGGTATCATTTTTATCGGGAGACGTGGGGGAACGCTGGGTGGAAGGAAATTTGTAGCTCCTCTCAGATTCCAGAACTTTCTGCCACAGAAATGTAAGGAACATGTGTTTTTTTAGCCAAATTTTGAGGTTTGCAAAGGATTCTGGGTAACAGAACCTGGTCCGAGCCCCGCAAGTCACCCCTCCTTGGATTCCCCTAGGTCTCTAGTTTTCAGAAAAGCACAGGTTTGGTAGGTTTCCCTAGGTGCCGGCTGAGCTAGAGGCCAAAATCTACAGGTAGGCACTTCGCAAAAAACACCTCTGTTTTTTTCCAAAATTTAGGATGTGTCCACGTTGCGCTTTGGGGTGTTTCCTGTCGCCGGCGCTAGGCTTACCCACGCAAGTGAGGTATCATTTTTATCGGGAGACTTGGGGGAACACTGGGTGGAAGGAAATTTGTAGCTCCTCTCAGATTCCAGAACTTTCTGCCACAGAAATGTGAGGAACATGTTTTTTTTTAGCCAAATTTTGAGGTTTGCAAAGGATTCTGGGTAACAGAACCTCGTCCGAGCCACACAAGTCACCCCTCCTTGGATTCCCCTAGGTCTCTAGTTTTCAGAAATGCATAGGTTTGGTAGGTTTCCCTAGGTGGCGGCTGAGCTAGAGGCCAAAATCTACAGGTAGTCACTTTGCTAAAAACAGCTCTGTTTTCTGTGATATGTCCACGTTGTGTTTTGGGGCATATCCTGTCGCGGGCGCTAGGCCTACCCACACAAGTGAGGTATAATTTTTATCGAGAGACGTGGGGGAACGCTGGGTGGAAGGAAATTTGTGGCTCCTCTCAGATTCCAGAACTTTCTGCCACAGAAATGTGAGGAACATGTGTTTTTTTAGCCAAATTTTGAGGTTTGCAAAGGATTCTGGGTAACAGAACCTGGTCCGAGCCCCGCAAGTCACCCCTCCTTGGATCCCCCTAGGTCTCTAGTTTTCAGAAATGCACAGGTTTGGTAGGTTTCCCTAGGTGGCGGCTGAGCTAGAGGCCAAAATCTACAGGTAGTCACTTTGCTAAAAACAGCTCTGTTTTCTGTGATTTGTCCACGTTGTGTTTTGGGGCATATCCTGTCGCGGGCGCTAGGCCTACCCACACAAGTGAGGTATCATTTTTATCGGGATACGTGGGGGAACGCTAGGTGGAAGGAAATTTGTGGCTCCTCTCAGATTCCAGAACTTTCTGCCACAGAAATGTGAGGAACATGTGTTTTTTTAGCCAAATTTTGAGGTTTGCAAAGGATTCTGGGTAACCGAACCTGGTCCGAGCCACACAAGTCACCCCTCCTTGGATTCCCCTAGGTCTCTAGTTTTCAGAAATGCACAGGTTTGGTAGGTTTCCCTAGGTGGCGGCTGAGCTAGAGGCCAAAATCTACAGGTAGTCACTTTGCTAAAAACAGCTCTGTTTTCTGTGATGTGTCCACGTTGTGTTTTGGGGCATATCCTGTCGCGGGTGCTAGGCCTACCCACACAAGTGAGGTACCATTTTTATCGGGAGACTTGGGGGAACATAGATTAGCAAAACAAGTTCTATTGCCCCTTGTCTTTCTCTACATTTTTTCCTTCCAAATATAGGAGTGTGTGTAAAAAAGACATCTATTTGAGAAATTCCCTGTAATTCACGTGCTACTATGGTCACCCCGGAATTCAGAGATGTGCAAATAACCACTGCTCCTCAACACCTTATCTTGTGCCCTTTTTGGAAATGCAAAGGTTTTCTTGATAGCAATTTTTTACTCCTTATATTTCAGCAAATGAATTGCTGTATACCCGGTATAGAATGAAAACGCACTGCAGGGTGCAGCTCATTTATTGGCTCTGGGTTCCTCGGGTTCTTGATGAACCTACAAACCCTATATATCCCCGCAACCAGAGGAGTCCAGCAGACGTAACGGTATATTGCTTTCGATAATCTGACATTGCAGGGAAAAGTTACAGAGTAAAAAGTAGAGAAAAATTGATGTTTTTTTCACCTCAATTTCAATATTTTTCTTTTTCAGCTGTTTTTTTCTGTAGGAAACCCTTGTAGGATCTACACAAATGACCCCTTGATGAATTCAGAATTTTGTCTACTTTTCAGAAATGTTTAGGTTTCTGGGATCCAGCATTGGTTTCATGACCATTCCGGTCACTGACTGGAAGGAGGCTGAAAGCACAAAAAATTGCACAAATGGGGTATGCCCCAGTACAATGCCAAAATTGTGTTGAAAAATTGGGTTTTCGGATTCAAGTCTGCCTGTTCCTGAAAGCTGGGAAGCTGCTGAGTTTAGCACCGCAAACCCTTTGTTGATGCCATTTTCAGGGGAAAAACCACAAGCCTTCTTCTGCAGCCCCTTTTTCCAATTTTTTTGAAAAAAACGAAATTTTCACTGTATTTTGGCCAATTTCTTGGCCTCCTTCAGGGGAACCCACAAAGTCTGGGTACCTTTAGAATCGCTAGGATGTTGGAAAAAAAGGACGCAAATTTGGCTTGGTTAGCTTATGTGGACAAAAAGTTATGAGGGCCTAAGCGCGAACTGCCCCAAATAGGCAAAAAAAGGCCTGGCACAGGAGGGGGAAAAGGCCTGGCAGCGAAGTGGTTAAAGTCCTGTATTGTAATTTTGTTCCTTAAATGTTTACAACACTTTTTTCCTCCAGTTCCCTTTGTTATGCCTCAATGAGACCTTAACTTAGTTCTTACCTTTCTAATGTGTGCTCCCTTTGAGACACTTTAAACCTGCCCTCTCAGGCTTCGCACCATCAAGACAACTTTTCTGGTGACAATTACATCTGCCTGGAGGGTCAGTCAACTGCAGCTGCTGTCTTCTCAGCCTCCATATGCCTCTTTCTTCTCAGACAAACTGGTCCTTAGGACCAGAGCATCTTTCTTGCCCCATTCCACATAGACCAATCCATCACTTTGCCTACCTTTTACACTCTGCCTCATCCCTTTAAGGAAGAGGAGAGACTCCACCGGCTGAACCTAAAAAGAACTTTGTCATTCTACCCTGACCGCACAGAACTGTGTGTTCCGGGTGGACTATCAACTCTTTGTGGGAAATGTCGGAGCCAAAAAAAGGGAAGACCGTGCAGAAACATACTATCTCCTGATAGATCCTACTCTGCATTAAGATCTGCTACTCTGATGTAAAGTCCCTACTCCATCCTACGTAGGCCTTAACTCCATCTTAGCCCATGGAAGTCGCTCTCTTACTCAACTTCGCCAATGGACAGTGCGATATTCCCTGATTTATGCAGAATCATTGTCATATCTGCCTTTTAACGTAGATGTTGTTGGACCATATCTTTCTAAGAACTGTGATATTGTCAAGTTCTTTGATTCATGGCATAGATACGACATCTAAGACGACATTCATCTGAATCAGATGTCTCCCACTCATCATTTCAAGGTTAACTAAGAACACATACAGACCTTTAACCAAACCAATGTCGTGTGAACTGACATTATATGGCCTTATATGTTCATAAGGAAACATCTGGGATGCATACATTAATGCACATGATCAATGTCAAAGATTCCTAAACTTACATCAGAATTTCCAGTTTCTGATGAGATTTAGGATATAAGGACTGCTACTTGACCACTTGTCAGGAGAAGTCCTTCACCCAGATTATTGCCCCAGATTCAGCCAAAGACGGTCTCATCTGCTGCCAGTACACTTCCCATTTCTCAGATGATACTTCTTGCCTGAAACTTGAAGCTGATAAAGACAAGTCCCAGAGGAAGACCCACTGACTGCTGCCACAGTGGGTGTTTGCCCGTCCCGTTGAACACTGTAGTCATGCCTGGGCTGATAAAGACAGCCAGTGTTAGTTCTTCTTAGTTCAGTGTGTGTGATACTGTGAATATTGAAATATGATTTGTTGCTGTTTTCACGGTGCCCCTGATCGCTTCATGGGATTGTTAGTAACCCAAAAGCAATACTTCTATGTCCATTACACATTGAATAGTGTAATGGACATAGAATGGACAATAACTTGGCATTCACATTTATCACTGGCGCAGTAAACCAAGTTCAGCCGTGTCATCTTTGGGCGGAAAAGCACCAGTTGAAGAGTCATGCCAAAGTTGTTACTTAACGCAGCAACGCATTGGTCAAGAAGCAATCTCCACTGGGTTTGTATGCTCATTCCACCAGAATGAAGGCTACGACCACTGTGTTAGCAATATGGAGTTCAGGCCCTGGACATCTGCCAGGCAGCAGTGTGGGCCTTAATGCAGGTGTTCACCAAGCCCTACTAATAGGTCTGTCAGGACGGGCACTTTACCCATTCAGTCCAGCAGGACTTTCTAGTCTAAATCAAGCTCACAGACCCAACTCCGGGGACGTATTGCTTGGATATCTATTGTAAGATAAGGAATCTATGCCGAAAAGTATTTTTCAGATTAACAAGTTACTTACCTTTGTTAACGCCTTATCTGGTAGAAACTCTTCTCTAGCCACAGATTCCTTACCAACCCACCAATCCTCCTCACTTTGCAGACGGATTTATAGGTATAGGGCTATTCCCTTTTCAGCACCCTAGTTCCACACACCAGTGATCAGTATTCTTCGTGGCTGTGCTATGCTGCATGGAAAGTCACAAAAAGAAACTGACGTCAGTGCGGTGGGTTGGTGCCAGTATGGACTCTGCAAGTGTCACTTCTTGCACTGATGACGCCAACAACACCATGCGGAGCTGCATGATGCCACCTACTGGCATACAGTGGTTCTGCTCACAAAAAAGTTCCAGATCCAGTGTGGCTCCTGGGGAATATTCTAAGGTAAGGAATCTGCAGCTAGATAGAGGCTCTACCAGATAAGGCATTATCAAAGGCTAATAACTTGTTCTTCAGAGCTTCTTCAAAGACAAAGTTAAGGACTTAGGGGGTTATTCTAACTTTGGAGGAGGTGTTAATCCGTCCCAAAAGTGACGGAAAAGTGACGGATTTACCACCAGCCGTATTACGAGTCCATTATATCCTATGGAACTCGTAATACGGCTGGTGGTATATCCGTCACTTTACCGTCACTTTTGCGACGGATTAACACTCCTCCAAAGTTAGAATAACCCCCTTAGTCTCAAGAAGCATGACTGGAGACATGGCATACTGCTTAAAACTCAGCAACCTCAGGAGAGCCACGCTCCACACCCTCTTCGACTGAGTCCATATCAAGGAAAGGAAGGCAGGCTTTCTTTGCTGAGCGTTGGCACTTGCTTAGATTGATGCTTTGCATGTGTGGAGAAAGCACTAAGTGGCAATGCCCCAATGACAAACTACATTTCCCAGAAGACCTTGAACGCCCAGGTAGTTTGTGGATGCGCCTGCCTTGTTGGATATCTGTTGTGCATAACTTCCCTCATTGTCTTTGCTAGACAGTTGTGATACTGTGTTGGACAATGCAACACAGGTATAGGATTACCTATGAAATGCTCTGTTGCTGCCCTTAGCAGTTGTTTTGAAAATATTTCTGGAAGTAATTTCATTTTGTGAAAACGAAGTTTGAAATACTTTGAACGTTTCGATTGAACTTTTCTAAAGACTGTATGAGTGACATTTTACACTTAAGGCTCTCCTGTGACGTAACACAAAATACTTTCAAGTCAGAACTATGTTGCTATGCATTTATGAAAATGCCTGACACACAAGTCAAGTAGAAACTATAATTTTTCTTCCACAGAGAGTGCATATGGGACAAAGATTGAATTTGAGACAGTGCTGGTCTAGCCATTTGGGCCCTCTGGCACTACCGAATGAGGTGGGTACAAAGGGCCAGTGTGTGAGCTAATGTTGTTGGTCCAGGCACAGCCCACAAAACCAAAAATAATGACAGACACCCTGACCCTTTCAAGCTGACCAATATAGCAGTCTGAGAGCACCTAATAAGCCAGTCCAACGCTAGTTTCAGGCACAACAAGTTAGTTGGTTACACAATGATATCACTAAGACAACTTATTACGTCTTGCAGACCTCAGTTTGCAGCAGGAGATTACTAATCAGAGTGTTGGAGTACACTGTCTATGTTTTCTCTCTTTTCCCATTTCCCTTTCCTTGTTTCTATAACTGATCCACATAATCGTGTGTACGTGGTCATTGGTAGACAAAGTAAGAGACTGGTGAGTGCATTGGTTCTTGAGTACATGGTTGGTGCTCACTGATAGTGTGGGTAACGTTGTCTTTTGGGTGGAGTGAGAAGTAACAAAAAACGTCTCAGCAGGTGTCCCTTTCACAACACAGCCGTGTATTTTAATAGTGACCACAGACACCTTTTTGGAAAGATGGCGAGTCAACCTTCAGGTGCACTCACTGACAGGGCTATGAATCCAAGCAGATACCAAGGTGCATGTAAATGTGCTAGAGCTCACAGCCATACCCAGTGACTTTTTTCATTCCTTTACAGTCAATCATCAATTTCAATGTGCACAAGCACAAAAAAAACTGTGCTTTATGTAAACAAGCAAAGAGGAACACACTTCCTTTCACATTGGCAGTTGACAATGGTATCTCATTGAGAGCAAATCATCTTTCCGGATCCATAATACATGAGTGGAAATGCTAGGCAGGTCAATGAGAGAATGCCCTGATTAGAAACTAAATCTACAACCTCTAAATAAGATACGCATGCATGAGGCAAACAAAGCTCCAGCTATTTGTGATGAAGGACAGTACGTATCGCTGTTTCCTACATAACTCGCATACATATTTCTGTTGTTTGCCCCTCATCCCGCTAACAGTCGCCAGGATCAAGAGTAAGAATTGCCTCATCGGCACAGTCGTCTCTTGGTTCATAGAAACCACTTAAGTGCCTGATTGTTCTGTTTGGGAGGGGCTGATTGAGGTCACCATTCCCCTTATCATGTACAGTGTTGTCATCAATGATGTAATTTCAGTTGTCATGAATGACGTTATAAATAATGTCATAGAAGATATAGTTAGTGTTGTAATAAATTAGGTCATAAGAGTGCACTTCAAGGTCGTGCATTATAGTTTCTTAAAATAACAAACTTGTAAATCTCAGTGATTTTTTTAGTTTCAAATGTTACGTTTAAGCCAATGTTTTCACCTAACTATAAGCCTCTTTAACTTAAATTTTTTCTGAGTTTCTTTATTCAAAGTAAGCTATTATTACCATACCTAATTATAACATTACTTTAACCTTTGTTTTTTCAGTGAATGTCTCAGGTTTTTTTGTAACTTAAAGTGATATTTTATTACCATATGTATCAATGCCAACGCCCCAATGCACACAGCCTTCGACTGTCCGTGTAATGGGTTGACTGCAGGTCCTACCATGTGGCCAGTTCCTTCTCCCAAACTCCTGCAGGGAGCCAGCTTTGACTTGGCCACAGGGCCTGAACTATGGCCAAGCCTTGCACCCAACCCTCCCTGGGGTGGCCTTCCCTCACTAATCCACCAGGGAAAAATGCGTGCCCCACCCCTTTTTTTAATGGCTTTTCAATCTAAAGGTCTTTTGTGGGAGCTAGCATGTCCCCTGCACTCCTGTGGGACTGTCACAGGAGCTGGCAAGTCTTGCAGGCTCCTCAAAGAGTCCCACAAGATCATGGCAAAGTTAAAAAAAAAAAAAAATTTATTTGACCCCTGGGGTGGTGTCTACCCTGACCCATATACCTTATTTATTGGTCTTTAATTTTCAGGACACAGGGACCCAGCCTTTTAATATACATATATTTTGAACCTTAATTTATCAAAAAGTACTCAACAGATTTACACCAGATCACAAAAGGCAAGCCTTCTGGGTTAAGATCTAGCTTTCTGCAAAATGTAGTGTAATTCTATTCAGTCGTTTGGCCTGTAGTGCTGTTCAAAAATCCCTATGTAAATCTGATAGGGGAATTGTGTTTTGAGACCCACATTTTTCTCAGCCACTACTTAATTGATCACCTAGAAAACTATCACCACTCAATCTGGTGTCAGAGCCACCCACAACACAGAAACTGCCCTCATCACTGCCATGTATGACAGCCACATGACTCTGGACACAGAAGTCATCCTCCTGGACGTCTCTGCAGCATTTGATGCAGTCTCCCCCCATCTTCATCCAACGTCTACATGACATTGGAATCTGAGGACACACACTCGGATAGATCTGCTCCTTCCTTGTTGGAAGGACAGAGTCAGGGCCTTATTACGACCTTGGCAGAGGGGAATTCCTCTGTCCCAAACGTGACAGATATCCTGTCCGCCGTATTACAAGTTCCATTGTGGGATATCCAACAGATTGCGATTCGGTATCTGAAAATTGCACATTGCAAAAATGGAAAACCGGAACAGCCTGATGACATCACAACCAGGAAGTGAGTCAGCCCATGCTGTTTCCAGGAACCACACCCACAGGAGCAGGGAGACACAGCCCAGCACCAGGGAGCCAGCCTTGTGATCCAGCCAGGACCAAATTGCAACATGGCTACTGCTGGGAAGGTGAAGAACAAGGGAGATAGGAAGCGCAAGCTCAAATTCAGTGAGCAGGAATGGGAGGTGCTCACTGAGGAGGTTGTCAGGAACTATGACAAACTCTTTGGGAAGAACTCACTACAGGTACCTGAAAGTAAGAAAAGGAAACTCTGGTTGGAAATCCAGACAAAAATCTGCGTAGTGAGAGTTGTGCAGCGCTCTGCGGAGGAAATTCGCAAGAGATGGTATGACCTGCGTTCCCGTGCCAAAGAAAGGGTGTCGCCACCAGGCTAAAGAAGGCAAGGAGCACCGGAGGAGGACCACCCATCCAGACACCGTCCACACCAATGGAAGACATGGTGGAGTTCACACTGCTTCTGGAAGCCGTCAGTGGTATCACTGACATTGACACCTCAAGGACACCCAGCACCAGCAACGGTAAGGGCAGTAATGATGTGTTTCCCCATATGTGCATGTACAAATGCCCCCTAGAAATAGCTGTTAGCCTGATGCAGCATGATAAGTAGTCCATGCCACTTCTTACATACAACACAACAATGCCTTATGGGAGTGATAGGCCACAATCCAAAGGTCAATAAACCACATTCAAAACAACTTGGTGTTAAGCCACAGAGAAACAACACACATACGTCACAGTGATACGATGTCAGAGTAGAAATTTTACTATTGTTCTACTTATTGTGAGATATACATTAATGACATGCTGCACATTGTCGTTGCAGATGTTGCAGGCCCTGCTGCAGCAGAAAGTGGAAATGTGGGGGATGTTGAAACACAGCCACAGTCTGACTCCAACACAAGTGAGTCTCTCAGTATTGCACCAACCAGACGCGGGGCAAGGGTGTTACCTCTCCCAGAGTACAACCTGGACTCAGATGAGATGCCGGATGAACTCCCCACACCACCCCCAGAGGATAGATCCACAGGAACACAGCAGTCCCTGCCCCAGCATCAGTCAACTCCCCTCAGGAGGTATCACAATGCAGGCAGACAGTGCACAGAGGAAAGAGAGGGCCCATCAATCTTTGATGGACTTGAAGCTTCCATGCTGAAAGTGCAGCGCCTGCAATGCAAAAAAGAGGTCAATGCACAGGCAGTTCATTCAATCAGAACATGGGCACAATGAACAACCATTTGGAGTCACTGCACGAGGGACAACAAACAGCAGCCGAGAACACAAAGGACTTGACAAATGCCGTTAGGGACCTCTGCTCTGAGATTCCGCAGGAGCGTGTCAGCCACCGTAGGCGGCATCACCAATTCATCGGAAGGTTTGATGGGTTCTGCAGAATGATCAATGTGCTTGCTAGCTCAACTGCCATGATGTCACGACGTGCTGTGGGCATACAGGTGAAGAGGGCACACTGCAGTCGGGACGTTACACAGGGCTTAGTGCAAATAACGAATGTCCTGCATGCAATGCAGACAGCATGCAGTGCTACAAATAACGAACTGGGTGGTGGAGATAGTGAGGAGTTCTCTATCCTCAGCAGTCTTACAGCCCCTGTGATGGACCCTAGGCGTCACAACCCCGACACAGTACTGCCAGTGAACCTGCTACACGAGGTGCCAGTGAGGCCACTGAGCACTCAAGTGGAGTGCGTGGACGTAGGAAGTAATGTTAAGGCCTATAGGGGACTACTGTAACATGTACAGTTATACTATGATGCTAATAGTGTGACACTGTTATTTGCACATGGTAGCCTATGCTTCATGGCTATGTTCTATTGACACATACGTTACCTGAAGTCAAGGTAATAAAGTTGCTAACTGCAGAAAGACATAAAATGGCAGTAGTGTTGTTATTACTTACATTAGAAATGGTTGCGTGTGATGTCAGCACGTCTTTGCCTGCCCTGTGCTGCACTGGTCCTGTTTAATGGGTGATGGGGTGGTAAGGGATCACCATCTTCATCAGAGTCCGGCTCCATTGGTTCAGCCGGTATGCCCCTTCTTGTTGCTATGTTGTGCAACATTGCACATGCGGCCACTATTTTACATGTTGTCTCTGGGCTGTACTGTAGTGTCCCTCCACTCTTATGGATGCACCTGAAGTGGCTCTTCAGCAGACCAAATGTCTGTTCCTCCACACTGCGGGTTGCCCTGTGTGCAGCATTGTACCTCCTCTCTGCAGGTGTTGCAGGGTTCAGGTAGGGCGTCAGTATGTAGGTGCGCACTGCGTAGGCACTGTCTCCTGGAATGAACAGAGGGTAAAATGAGTGCCGTAGAATCTATCATCACTATTACTTCAATGCAACATAGTCATCTATTACTTTACCCAGTAGGTATCCTTCGCCAAACTCCCCAGCTAGCAGTTTGTATGAATCCCGCTGTGGCGAAAGATGTAGGAGTCATGTGTGCTACCTGGGTATCTGGCCACAAGATCGGTGATGATATTAGAGGCATTGCTAATCACCTGTATGTTCATGGAATGATGGTTTTTACGGTTCCGATTAACATACACAGTGGCCGATGGTGGACAGATTGCTACATGTGTCCCATCGATTGCACCTATGACATGAGGGAATTGTGCAATCTGATAAAAAATTTTTTTTTTTTGTTGTAATTCCTGTGGGGTGTTGGGGAATCTTATGTGCTCTTGTATTTAGCTCAACATGGCATTGAGAAATGCATAGAAAATTTGTGAGAGGGCACTCTGTCAGACCCCTCCTGCTGCTGCTATGACCCTTTGATAGCTCCCGGAGGCTAATAAGTGCAGAGAGCATAATACCTGCACATGTGTGGGTATGCTTTTGGTCGTGTGTGTGTTGCGCTGCAGTATGGGTTGTAGATCAGCTATCAGGTCAAGTATTATGGCTGAGCTTAACCTGTACTTCTCATAGATTTCCTCCTCTGTCTGGTCAAAAAGGATTATGCGCACTCTGAAAATGCTCTCCTGTCTCCTCCTCCATCTCCTCCAAGCTGCCAAGATCCTCATCCTCCTTGCCATCACGTAGAGTGCAGCCATTGTGGAAGAGCGGCTGAGGCATTCTGGGCCTCTTTCTATAAGTTGCACCAGGTTACCACCTGATTTCAATTTGTGGTAAATTGCATGTGCAAAAGGCCATTCTGTGAATTTTCGCTATTTGCGACTTTTTGATGATGACATGGTTTTGCGTGTCGCAATCAACGTATTGAAAATTGCGACATGAAATACTGAATCGCTATCTGCGATTCGCCAAACTGTGTCGCAGTTTGCATCTCGCAAATAGCGATTCGGTATTTCATGTCGCTATTTGCGATACACTGATTGCGAAACGCAAAACCATATCATATTCGGAAAAATTTGCAATTTTTACGATTCCGTATTTTCCCACTGCGAATGACTTTCATACATCGCAGGGACAATTTTGCTATTCGCAAACGCCCGATTTTTGGAATTCGCACCGTTTGCGAATTCAAAAAAGCTTGATACATCTGGCCCAAAATTTGGGCATATAATGTCAAAAATGGCAAAGAAAACTGTCAAAGGCATGGACCTATAGCACTAAGCGGCTGTCTTTCTGAGCCACAAGCACCCTTCACTAAGACTTTTCTACTGTGATCCAAATTATTGGGCATTAGCTGAACACGTCTCCAGCTGCTGCTTTGAATCGTGTGGACAGAATATCATGTCAGAAATATTGAAGACCAAAATATCAAGAAGGTAAGTACAAATATGTAAGTACAGATTTAGGGGGTCATTCTGACCCTGGCGGTCTACGACCGCCAGGGCCACGAATGACGGAAGCACCGCCAACAGGCTGGCGGTGCTTCCTTGCCCATTCTGACCGCGGCGGTAAAGCCGCGGTCAGAAAACCAGGGCCGGCGGTTTCCCGCCGATTTAGCTCCGGTTGGGCGAATCCGCCATGGCAGCGCTGCAAGCAGCGCTGCCATAGGGATTCTGACCCCCTTCCCGCCAGCCTGTTTCTGGCGGTTGTCACCGCCAGGAAGAGTCTGGCGGGAACGGGTGTCCTGGGGCCCCTGGGGGCCTCTGCACTGCCCATGCCACTGGCATGGGCAGTGCACGGGCCCCCTAACAGGGCCCCAGCCAGCTTTTCACTATCTGCCTAGCAGACAGTGAAAAGCGCGACGGGTGCAACTGCACCCGTCGCACGGCCGCAACACCGCCGGCTCCATTCGGAGCCGGCTCCTGTGTTGCAGCCCTCCTTCCCGCTGGGCCGGCGGGCGCTAACATAGTTAGCGCCCGCCGGCCCAGCGGGAAGGTCTGAATGCCGTCAGCGGTCTTTTGACCGCGTAGCGGCCAATTGGCGGTTCCCACCTGGCGGGCGGCGACCGCCGCCCGCCAGAGTAGGAATGAGGGCCTTAGTGTTCTTAACTCCACATCTACATACCCTGAAGATATATATATATATATATATATATATATATATATATATTCATTGAAAAAAACAAGGGTTAGAGGTTAGAGGGATGTTATAGCTAGGCTCACATTTGAAGTGCACAAAGCCCTAGAAATTCAGCAGTTACAGTTAGAGTTACCTCAAGTAACTATATATGTATCATGTATAGTAAATTCCATTGCTATATGTTAATCCAACCATTGGCCAGGTTGTGAGGCCAACCCCTTATAAACACCTAAACTTGCACCGTGCACGGCCTTCATCCGTACGCAGGGCAGGCTGCCTGCAGCCAGACCCCGCAGCCAACTTCCCCTAACCACTCAACCCCATGATGTGCATGGCCTTTGGCTGTGCGCAGCACAAGTTGGCCGCAGCCTCTCTGAATGTGAAGGGTGTATCTAGAGTGAGAGTGGCTATCAGATTGTCTGAGTGTAAGAGTGCGTACATCAGTGTTTTAGTGAAAGCATCAGTGTGTGCGTGGGTCTGTGAGTGATAGATGAGGCGGTGAGTGGGTCTGTGAGAGGGTGCGTGAGTGTGAGTGGGTGCATAAGTGTCTGAGTGGGAGATATTGATTGAAAGAGAGAAAGAGAAAGAAATTGCTAGGGAAAGAGATTAGTTTTTTGGGGCTTTAATGTCCCATTTAGTTAGAATGAGATATTTGTGTTCAATTTAAAATAAAAACATGTATTTATTATTTTAAATAAAATTATTATTTTATTTTTTTTAAATGGTAATGAGTCTAGCTGGACTCAAACCCCCAAAACTCAGGTTGAAGGTCTAGCGACCTTCCCACTGAGCTACGGGAGGAGGGGGTTAATTTTTTTCAGCCCTTTATGGGCTTTCTGGGACCGCAAGGGAGCCTCAAGAGCTTCCCTGTGGTCCCTCGTTATTTATATATGCATTTTTTTTAAAATAAAATGCCCTTTACGGGCTACCTGACACTCCAGGGGAAGTCTTGTTATGTTATGTTATGTTACACAATTTATAGAGCGCATGGCTACCCTCGGGTTTCCCAGCGTTACTAAACCCTAACCACAGAGGGGATGAGAGTGATATGCAACAAGAAAGGAATAAAAGCAACTGGACCTAGAATAACCATGTTTTCAAGTCCTTTTGAAATTCCAGTTCTTGCTCCATCAGCCGAAGATTAAGAGGCAGCGAGTTCCACAATTTGGCTCCTAAAAACATCAGAGAGGACCCACCCCATCTTGCTTTCTTTATTTTTGGTACGGTTACTAAAGCAAGAGTAGTGGTCCTCTATCATGCAAAGACCTGTGGGTATGACATAGAGCCTTAAATTTGATCCGCTGTACAACAGGCAACCAGTGCAAGGAGGCCAATCCAGCTTTCACAGAAGACCTTCTCGGGATGTTCAGTAATAAACGAGCTGCAGCATTTTGAACTCTTTGTAATTTCTTTTGAACATATACTGGGGAACCTAGGAAAAGGCCATTCCCGTAGTCTAGCCTTGAGAGAATAACAGCTTGCACAATGAGTCTTCTAGCATGTGCTGGAAGAATAACAAAAATCTTCCTAAGAAGTCTCAGTAAGGCAAAGCAAGTAGTAGATATGTTCGTAGCCTGCAAGTCTAGCGTCAGAAGGGAACTCTAGACTGATCCCCAGGCTTTTAACATGCTTTTTGGGAGGAGGGAACTCACTAAGTGCCGAAGGACAGGTGCAAGAAATTCCAGGCCTTGTTTCAGGGCCCAGTATCATGACTTCCGTCTTCTCCTCATTTAGTTGCAATTTACTCTGAGTCATCCAGCTTGAGACCGCTTGCATACAAGTAAGGAAAGCATCTCCTTCTGAGGTCTCATTAGCAGAAAAGGAAACCACCAGTTGGGTGTCATCAGCATAGGACACTAATGCTAACCCAAATGATTCCACCAAAGAGGCCAAGGGAGCCATATAAATGTTAAACAGTGTCGGACTAAGGGCAGAGCCCTGAGGTACACCACACCTGCACTGTAGTTTGTTTGATAGGAACGATCGATCTAGGACCTGAAAGGACCTATCCTGTAGGAAGGAAGTAAACCAGGCAAGTGCCTGTTCCTTAATTCCGAGCTCTCTCATTCTCTGGCTCAGTACCTGGTGGTCTACTGTGTCAAAAGCTGCGCTCAAGCCCAGCATAATAATCATTGTTCAACACTGTCAGGTCAAGAGAAGGTTTTTTTAATAGCGGTTTCACTATAGCATGTTTCCAAGAGCTATGCACTACTCCTTTGGAAAGAGAATCATTTAGTAAATTTGTCAGCATGGGAACTATAACTTCCGCCCCCTGCACCGATATGTGAGGAGGGGCAGAGTCCAGGGGGGATCCTGATTTCAGGGCACTCAAGAAATTTAACACTTGAGTTTGTGAAAGAGGGTTAAGGTGAGAAAGACAGGCTGTATTAACACCATTAACAAACTCCTCCTCCTTCAGTGAAGGACTTTTCTCCCCAAAAGTGGCATAGATATCCAAAAAGTTTTGGTGGAAAAATTCTGCTAGTAAATTGCTGTGTTCTATGGAAGCCTCTAAAGGATTGTCTTTCACTGGCGCGTGTAGAATATCTTTTAATATGTGGAAAAATATTTTGGGGGGACCTGCCACTCCCTCAATTTTCTGCTGGTAGAAAACCCTCTGTGCCTCCTTAATTTCAGCATGATACCTTCTGAAAGCCCCCTTGTAAGCTTCCCTATCTGCTGGAACAAACAGCTTTCTCCAAGTTCTTTCTAACTTTTTACATTCCTTTTTTAGGAGAAGTAATGAGGGGGTAAACCAAGGGGCACTAGTTGTTCTACGCGGACCAGACTTTTTCCTCAGGGGAAGAACTATGTCCAGACTTTCAGTGATCCAGTCACTGAAAGCTTCAACTTCAGATCCCCTCTTACTCATGACACTGGACTTAAGAGATTCCAAAGTGACTAACAAATTCTCTTTATCCAATTTATTCCACGATCTCCCGACCTGAACAACAGGCTTACTCCCACTCGCCATTGTACCTGTGGCTAATTCAATAGAAATTAAAAAATGATCAGACCACCCTAGTGGGGTCGGAGACCTACATGTCAGGGCAGGAGTGTTACTAAACACTAAGTCAATAGTATGACCCATTTCGTGGGAAGGGCCTTTACCCTGCAGTGCCAATGCTTCAGCAAGCATGGGGCTGCTTTGACAGCAGCTCCATGCTTGCTGAAGCATTTTATCTCTATCTCCTGCACACGTGCAGGGGACAGAGATGAAAGCTCTGCTGTTTGACAGTGGGACCTACTTTAAGGGTCCTGCTGTCAAACAGCAGAGTGTTTGCTGTGGCTTGGCTGCAGCGCTGCAGCCAAGCTGGGGCAAACAGCTATATCTGGGGGGTGGACATAGCAGGCGTCGGCCCTGCGGGGTGGTGGTCCCCAGGACCATCAGTGGCTCGACGTGCCCCCCCCCTCCAACTTGAAGATAGCACTGGGGGGTGATGGTCTCCAGGGCCTGAGGATTCAAAACAGATACCCTTTCAATTGTTTTCTCTTTTCCCCGGGGGGTGGTGGTCTCTGGGGCACGGGCCCCCATCATATCTCTATATAGAAGCCCTGGTGGTAGTGGTCCCCAGGCCATAGGGACCCCTTTTAAAAATAAAAAAAAAGATTTGCCCTGGGAGGTGGTGATCGCTAGGTTCAAGGGGGGGCGGGGCGCTCAGCCCACACGCTTAAAATTCTGTTTAGCCCCTGGCCCACATATTAGTTCTTCATTGCCCTGGGGAAGTGGTGGTCCCCAGGACAGCAGGGGGGCATGCAGCCCCCACATAAACAAGTTAAGCCCGGGGAGGTGGCAGGCAGTGGGAGGGACCCAGGAGGCCTCCTGCCTGCATTTATAAACAAAAGCCCCTGGGGCATGGCCCACCTTGGAGCATTAGACTAACGAATTGCAGGAGACTGTGCTTCACTTTTTTTAAAAAAAAATTACGGCAGATCCACAGCATCTCTGTGGATCCGCCGTGTCTCCACTCGTATTTTTTTTTTAAATAAATGCTTTTTAGCCCTAGAGGAGTCCCTTTGAGTGTTCGTACCCTGGCCCCTTTTGTATTTTGTAATATTTTTTTCAGGGACTTGGCTTCAGCCTAATACCAAGATGGATGACAGCCCTTCTGTTGTTGAAGTGTTATTAGCCAATCAGATCTCTGGCGAGATCAGGAGCGGTCGAGAATTCTTCGCTTCCCTATCTTTTCAAATTTGGATTGTCTTAAATTTCTCAAAAACTACTGAATGGATTTACACCAAATAACAAAAAGGGCTCTTTCTGGACGTAGAATTACCTTTCTGCCAAATTTGATGTAATTCTGTCCAGTGGTTTTTGCACTATAGCTGTTCAATTTTTTCTATGGAAATTAACATTGGAAAAGCTCTAAATTTCACGTCCCTTTATCTCGACCCCCACTTGACAGATCACCCCCGAAATTTTCCAGACAGCAGCTCACGTGAACGTTGAATTTTTTGGGAACATTTTGTGAAGATTCATCAAGTGACTCCAAAGATAAAGGCAAGCAAAAAACTGCTTTTTATATAGAAACTGGGTCCTAACTATAACTACCTAGTTACTGCCACTAGGTAATATACATATATATATATATATATATATATATATATATATATATATATATATATATATATATATATATAATATATATATATCTGGTCAATGCAACATTAATTCACAATCAAGAGAGAATTTTAAATCTTGGCTTTAGTTTTTGTCCCACTGTAGATTGAGCCTATACTAAAACTCTCATCGAAACATATAAGTTTGTGCAGAAACTTCGGTTAAGCAAATATTATGCTATGAAACCTCCTTCAGTTAAGCAAATACAAGGAACATGAGATATCAAGTATTCTGGGTTCAAAATAAGTGACATTCCGGAACTTATGGTCATTAATCTCTTAGTGGGCGAAACCACCCAAGACGTGCCATCTGGTACTGAAAGTAATGACAGCAATATGGTAAGACTGGGAGCTATGGGTTTTGTCACTGATCTTTCTACTGTAAGTCACTTGAAACCACCTAGCAAATGTAATCCTCAACTACCAAGTGGCAATCTAGTTCACATTTTCCATGAACAAAAATTAAAGGAAGTAGTAATTTCACTCAAACTGACTGGGAGGGAATCAATGCTTTATAGAACAACGATTCTATCATTATAAAACCTTCAGATAAGGGTGGTAATGTTGTAATTATGGATACTGTGGATTATATCAGAAAAGCTCAGAAACAACTACAAAATTGTGATTACTGTGAGAGACTTAAAGGGGATCCCACCAATGTCCACCAGAAAAGTTATCATGATATGTTGAAAGATTGGCTGAGTTGTGGGCTCATTGAGTATGAGGAATACACCTATTTCAAGGTGGATCTCTCAAGAATTCCCTCTATCTATTTTCTTGCCGAAGATTCATAAAACCAAATGCCATTCTCCTGGCAGACCCATTGTTAGTATAATTGGTTCCCTTTTAGAAAACACATCCAGACATTTAGATCTTTTCCTATGTCCCTATGTCACGGAGCTTCCTTTTTATCTACGTGACACAACAGACTTTCTATCTAAAATTGATAACATCCCTTGTCAGGACACATACTTCTTGGTGGCTGTGGATGTAACATCTTTATATTCATCAATCAAAAATCAACTTGGTATGGAAACATGCAAATATTTTCTAGAGATGCGTTCCATAGAATTTGCACAACATACTGAAATGTTGATGACCATGCTATCCTTTTGTCTGACATACAATTTTCTTTTGTTTAACAATGAACACTACCTTCAAAAGCAAGGTACGGCAATGGGAGCTTCATTTGCACCGATCTACGCCAACCTTTACATGGGATCGTAGGAGAAGGAGGTAGCATGGTCAGATGAACTAAGTTCATACATGGAAAGAGTGGTGCTTCGGGTGTGCTTTATTGATAACTTGTTTCTCATATGGGATGGGCAAGAGAATATACTACAAGAATATATTAGTGTATTGGACAAAAATAATTTAAATATACAACTTGTGGGAACTTGGAGTGACACCAAAATTGAGTTCTTGGATGTCCAGCTAGAAGTGAGAAATGAACAATTAGAAACATGTATTAATCGGAAACCAACAGCGTGCAATTCAATTCTACATGGCAACAGCCGACATCCAAGGGCTTAAAGATGGAACATCTCATATAGTCAATTTTTGGGAGCCTGTAGAATATGTGCATGTGATACAACATTTGAGAAAGAAATATCTGCCATGATAGAAAGATTTCATGAGCAATGTACCCACACAAGTTTCTCATTAATGCTTAGGAAAGGGTAAAAAGCAACAAAAGAGAGGACCTGCTCTTTAAATCTCAACATTCTAGGGCACAGGGAAATGTTGAGTCTTTCCAACTTAGATTCTTTCTGGAGTTTAATCAGGAGCCCAAAGCACTAAAAACCATCCTGACAGGTAATTGGCATGTTTTGCAACAAGACGAACACATAAGGACAAAGATTGGTCCTCACCCTCAGATCACATATCGAAAAGCGCGATCCTTGGGGTATATTTTAACTAAAAGTTTGTTCATGAAAAAGAATAACACTACGTGGCTGGCAAAATAGAGTCTGGGGTTTTGGAGCTTTGGCCATTGCAAAGCATGCAAATATGCTACGAACACACAGTCTTTTGTGACATTTGAGGAGAGAGTGTGCCATATTACAGAGAGAATCACATGTGATACTGAATTTGTAGTGTATGTCATCCAATGTGCATGTCTAAAAACATATGTTGGAGTACTATTCATAAGCTGAAGAGCTGATTCTTAAAACACCTTAGAGCTATTGAGAATCAAGATAGATCATATCCTATGGCAAAACATTTTTGGGATGTGCATGAAGGAGATTGCAAGAGTCTGACTTCTTATGACATTAAACATATTAAGATAGACCCTAGAAAGGGAGAGAGGGTAAGAAGAATGGAATCCAGGGTGATTTTATCTCTGGGGACAGAGAAACCATGGGGGCACAATTTAGATGCAGAATTACATGTGCACATTTATTGATAGGATGGGAATCTGTTAGAACTGGACTAGGTTGGTAATGAGACAGTTGTTTTTCCCCTTCTGGTAGTTCCCTTACCTTGTTTTAGTTAATTGAACAACTTTTTCTTTGGGTGTGTCCAATCAGAATGCAGTAGTTTTGACAATATGAAATGAATTTTATATATATGGATTAATAATAACAGCAAAGAGTGTTACAATGATGTATTTGTTTATGTGTAAAGTAATGGGTTGTACGTTTTGCACTTTGTTGGTAGTATATTGTAAGCAGTTGTCCTGGAATGTTACCCCCCCATCTCTTCTTTAATGACAGCACTTGACACTTTATTTAATTAGCAATAGGGTATGCTTATGTGCAATTTAGCAACATTGACAATTGCTTTGATTGTCCTGAACACAGAACGTCACTTCACTATACAGTAACATTGAATTAGCAAATAGAGACGAATTTGCAATTTGCATTTTATTTGTTATATGGTAACACTTGACACTTTATACAACAAGCAATGAGGTATGGTTATGTGCAATCTCGGAACACTGATTACTGCCATGATTTTGAAGTGCATAGCACAGGTCACTTTAATAGGGGGCTGCACTGAGGAGCCAAATATACACTAACTTGCTATTTGCACTTCATTTGATATATGATCTTTATTCTGTGGTAGCACTTGACACTTTATACAATAGGCAATGAGGGATGGTTATGTGCAATCTAAGAACATTAAAAACTACCAAGATTTTGCAGCACATAGCATGTCACTTAAAATATTGGGCAATTTTGAGGTGCCACAGAGAGACCTGTCTGTCATACAGTATTTTATGGGATTTTTGTGTGGGGGGGTATACACACAGTATTTAAAAATAAATTGAGTTTTGTTTACTGTAAATTATTATGAAATTTGTGAATTTAGCAATGCAACACTTTGCCCTATATCTGTCAGACTTCATGCATTTTAATTTCCAACCGTGTAGTTTACACAGCACTAGTCACTTTATATATCTTTGCCTGGTATGGGGTCATCTAAAGAGATGGATGCATTGCACAGCCATTGCATTGGCATTATAGATGTGTTTTTGAAAGCTTGACTGGTATTTTGTAGTTTGTACAGTATATGTCATGTTTGCAACTGGAGACATATAGGTGGTCATTATGACATTGGCGGTGAGTGATAAAGTGGCGGAAATACTGCCAACAGGCTGGCGGTAATTATCACCAAATTATGACCACGGCAGTGAGAACTCCAATAGACAGCCAATGTACCACACCATCCGCCAGGGCATTAGCACCACTCACCACAGCGGTAGCCATCAACAACCAGGCGGAAGACAAGGTACCGCCCACCATATCATGACCTTGAAATCGGCCACGATTTCCGGGGTGATACCAACGCCATCAAAAGCCTGCTGGAAACACTGCACAGAAGACCAAAGACTCACCACCAGTGACACAGAGTAGAACAAGGCTGCCATGGAACCGGAACTACAAGTCTTCCCGATGCTCTTCTACGCCATGCTCCACTGGAACACCAACGCAGATGAAGACTACAATGGTGAGTACAGCCACCTAGCACACAAGGAAGGGAGGGAGGAAAAGGAAACAGGCCTAACACACACCATACACACACCATACACACAATCAGCTGCAGGTGTCAACCAATGGCACATGACACGCAGCATAATAATACAAGGACTAGAGGTCGGAAGTACTGAAAATGTATTAGCAAGGCAAAAGCCACCACATGAACCAGATATGTACCATTGTCTACAAAGGGCCAATGCCCAGTCAAAAGTACTAAGGGCTCACATGGCCACAGGGCACAGTCCAAGGTCCAACTCGTTTCCTGACAACATCCTCACAGAGCGGTGCAGGGGCATCATTACTGAAGTGGGCAGACATCTCAGGGGGAAGTGGGTGTGGGGGCACCTCAGCCGAAGTTGGGAACTCACCCACTGATTCAGGAGGGGGCTCCATGCCCATTTCTCTTTGCTGAGGAACGAAGGTTACATTCTCTGAGGTGGGGAACTTGCCCACTGGTTCTGGAGGGGGCTCCATGCCCATTTCCCAATGCTGGGGAGTGCAAGGTCACAGTCTCTGAGATGGGGAACTCGCCCACTGCTTCTGGAGAGGGCTCCATGCCCATTTCTCTTTCCTGGGGAGTGCAAGGTCACAGTCTCTGAGGTGGGGAACCTGCCCACTGGTTCTGGAGGGGGCTCCATGCCCATTTCCCAATGCTGGGGAGTGCAAGGTCACAGTCTCTGAGGTGGGAAACTCGCCCACTGCTTCTGGAGGGAGCTCCATGCAGATTTCCCAATGCTGGGGAGTGCAAGGTCACAGTCTCTGAGGTGGGGAAATTGCCCACTGGTTCTGGAGGGGGCTCCTTGTACAGCAGTCCCTGGAGGGTAGCCTACATGCCTGCTGGCGGAGGTGAAGGCTGCACCGTCTCAGCTGGAGGTGAGGGCTCCGTGACCACTGGTGGTACCCTGACAGCCTCTGCTGGAGGTGAGGGCTGCTGTGTCTCAGCTGTGGAAGGTGCCTCCTGGGCAGCTTCTGTTGGAGGCGGGGGTGCTGTGTCTCAGCTGTGGAAGTTGCCTCCTGGGCAGACTCTGTTGGAGGCAAGGGCTGGTGTCTCTCAGCTGTGGAAGGTACCTCCTGGGCAGCCTCCTTTGGGGGCGAGGGTTGCTGTGTGGCAGCTAGAGGTGAAGGCTTCTTCACTTTCATGGCAGGAGGTGAGGGCTTCTTCCCTGTCCAGTCTGTTGGAGTGGGATCGTTCCCCTTCCTGGCTGGTGGAGTGGGATCCTTCCCCTTCCTGGCTGGTGGAGTGGGATCCTTCCTTTTCCTGGCTAGTGGAGTGGGATCCTTCCTTTTCCTGGCTGATGGAGTGGGATCCTTCACTGTCTTGCCTCCACGACTAGTAGGTGCCTCCACTATCCCCGTGGACTGTTTGGCTGAGGTGCTGGGCTGGGTCATTGGGACCCTGCTCCTACGGGCAGGATGCTGGGTGGAGGGGGAGTGAAGAGGTCAAGTTGGGCAAGAAAAGTTTTTTAGGGACGGTGAGGCGGGAGGAGGGATGGGATTGGAGGTTGAGGGAGTGGTTGTTGGAGGAGTACGTCTCCTGCTGGACTTGGGTGCAGGTGCATGGGGAGTGTGCTGATGTGAGGTGGATGACTGTTGGGTGTCTGAGTGCCTGCGTTTGTGTCCTTTAGGAGGAGGGGACAGACAGGGTGGGAGAGGATACAGGGGACGCGTGGATGGATGTTGTGGAGGTGTCTGCAAGTGAGGTGTGTGTGCTGCTTGATGTATTAATTCTGGTGGTGGATGTTGAAGCAGTGCATGCAGGTGTGAGTGTGGATGTGTCTGTGAGGGAGGTGGAGGGGGAGACAGTGGAGGCAGTGGATGTGGTTGTGTCTGCAACTGTCTTGTGTTTGCGTAACTGCTTGTGGGCTGAAGTGTGGTGCCTGTGTTTGACTCTGCCACTCTTGTCTTGTGTGTATGCTCGTCAGTATGTGTGCATGGGATGGGTTTGGGTTGAGGAGACTGGGACTTGGAAGTGGTAGTTGCAGGGGGGATGGTAGGAACAAGGACAATGGCTGCCATCAGTGAGGAGGCCAGAGCCTGAATCGATCTCTGTTGGGCTGCCAATCCACCGTGGTGACCACCACCACCAGGGAGCTTCCATTGGAGGAGGTATCTGAGTGAGTGTTGTCACCTCCTGTCTCCGCCGTGGTGCTCCCCTCGCCCTCCATCCCACTGGTTCCCTTGGCCTTGGTGGACTCTGCCTCCTGGGTCCTGTGGGATGCAGCTCCCTCTGTTGCCGGTGCCCCTGCTCTTCCACCAGATTATGCTAATGCACACATGGACAGGATTACAGAAGGAAAAAGGAAGTGGAGAGAGAGAAAGGGAACACTGAGTCAATTACAGCACCAATACTACTATTAATATACACAGCACCGTCACACATAGGGATCAGGATTGAGCACTATGCATTGCACTGCCATTGATATGGGTAGACGCCACAGCAAGATGAGGGCCAAACACCGCCAACTGCACCCCTCTTGGGACCTACAAAGCCCTGAGAGACATGGAATGCAAACAAGCTAGGTTACCTGCTTTTGCCATGCACCCATTACCCTGGAGCTGGATCACGCTGCAATATCTGGCATGGCATTAAGGGGCACCCACTAACTCACACTCAGCACCCGGATCACATACCACCTACCAATTATTGTATTAATGCCCACTGTACTCACCCCCTTATGGATGCTGTGATGCCCTCAAGTGCCCATCCAGCTCTGGGAAGGCCACCGCCAGTATGCGGGTCATCAGTGGGGTCACGTACCGACAGGCACCCCTTCCTCGTTGGGATGCAATCCCCAGCTGGGCCTCCGCGGTCTTCCGTGCCCAGCATCTCAGGTCCTCCCACTGTTTCCTGCAGTGGGTGCTCTGCCTGCTGTAGACCCCCAGGGTCCGTACATCCTTGGCGATGGCATGCCACAATCCCTTCTTTTGATGGGCGCTGACCCTCAGAGGGGATACAGACAGGAGGACAACATTACATATACAATCCAGCCTGTCACACATATGGCCCACCAATCCCGTTTCCATCACCATTGGCACACACCTCGTCCAGCGCTCACCATGTACACTAACACCAGACATCCACCCCCGATGACACGATGCTTGTACACGCATCCCCATTCATCCTTCCCACATGCATTGTGCCCATTGTGTACTCTCCTGTTCATCTGGAGACCCATACAGCAGTCCATACTGGGGTAGGACCTCATCCACCAGTCGCTCCAACCCCTCCGTAGTGAAGGTAGGGGCCCTTTCCCCAGTCACACGGGCCATGGTAGGTTCCAGACACAGGTCACAGCAGAACACGCATTGTAGGTGTCATCCTGTGGAAAGTCAGGAAACAAGTGAGGATTTGGATAGAAAATGGCAGTCACGTCCACGGCGGTGTATACCGTAACCACCGGCGCTGATCCCCATTGGCCACTGTACTTCATAGAGCCCCATATTAGCCAATGAGGAATTGCACAGCGGTGCAAGACCGTCTTCCGCCACGATGCCTAACGTCAGCGAAGTTACCTCACCTCCACCTGTCCCAAGATACAGGACAGGTGGTCGCCATTTCATGGTGGTGGACAACGATCAGATAAACTATAACTGCCATTCCCACTGTCCCATCACATTGATGCTGTATGTACACTGAGGTGGTGGTTCCATTGTTCAATTGTGACAGCCAGCTCACTCTTGTGTCCCTTAGGTACCTACCGCTGTGGATGAATAGGAGGAGGAGACAAACCCCTGTGTACAGACCTCTTGTGGACTTGGTTACGCTGGAGGACAGGCACATTATACTCACCTATAGACTGGACAGGGCCACAGTGACAGAGCTGTGTGCCCAATTGGAACCTGACCTGATATCAACCATCCGTCATCCCACTGGGACCCCCCCCTCTTGTGCAAGTGCTGTCAGTGCTCCATTTCTTCGCTACTGGTTCTTTCCAAGTGACAGTGGGCTTGGCAGCAGGAATGTCAGAGCCAATGTTCTCAATTGTGCTGGCAAGGGTTCTGTCCGCCCTGGTGAAGCACATGTGCAGATACATTGTTATCCCCCAGATGGAAGATTTGGCTACTGTTAAGGCAGGATTCTATGGAATGGGGCATACCCCCAATATTATTGGGGCGATTGACTGTACACATCTTGTGTTAGCTCCCCGCAAGAATGAACAGGTGTTCAGGAATCGGAAGAGTTTCCACTCACTGAATGTGCAAATGGTGTGCCTGGCTGACCAGAACATCTCCCACGTCACTGCCAAGTATCCTGGATCGGTGCATGACATCTTTATCCTGAGGAATAGCAGCATCCCAAATGTGATGGGGCAACTACGTGTCCCCACCCACTTTATGTCAGTGTATGACTTGAGGTGTTATCCCCATACGATTGTGTAAGGCTAAAGTTTGTCCCTCACTATTTTCAGGTGACTCTGGCTACCCAAACCTATTGTGGCTCCTGATCCCTGTGAGGAATGTGACGACAGGGGCTGAGAATCGTTATAATGAGGCACATGGGCGAACCAGAAGAATAATTGAAAGGACCTTCGGCCTCCTAAAGGCCAGGATCAGGTGCCGCCATCTGACAGGTGGATCCCTGTGCTACTCACCCGGAAAGGTCTGTCCAGATAGTAGTGGCATGCTGCGTGTTGCATAACCTGGCCCTCAGATGGCATGTGCCTTTTCAGCAGGAGATGCCCCTGTGGCAGCAATGGACCCTGAGGATAGTGAGGATGAGGAGGCAGAGAATGAAGATGTGGACAACAGAACATCAGTTATACGTCAATACTTCCAATGACAGACAGATGAGACAGTGGAACTGATCATTACTCTGAATATTGATTTTATCTGTGTGACTGTGGCATGATGGCATTCGCTTCCTTTGCATCTAAACTTACTGTCACCTATGGCTTGCCATTTCATTTTACAGATGTTGGTGATATGACAACAGTGTCCTGATGTGATTACTACAGACAGTTACAGGTCATTAATTGTATGCTATCACAGTGTCCATATCATTTGCACCAGATGTGACTGTTCCCCTAAATGCACATTCAAGTTGTGTTCAAGGTTGTTTATTGTGGCGCTAAATAAATTGAGGATGAAGTGCAATGGAATGGGGTGATGATAGAGGACCATCACCCGCAGTCTGTTTGTAGCACAGGTGCAGTATCCAAGGGGCCATAGGAAAGGGAGCAAAGGCATTTCAATGTGGACAAGGTGACAGGGTGGGACACAAGGGGACAATCAGGAGATCCTCATTTCCTGGCGGTGATCTTGGTCTTGGCAGGTGTCTCTTGCTTCTGTCTGGGTCGCAGGGAACATTTGCGGAGAGGTTCACCTGCTGCAGGTGGAGGGGTGCTGGGGGCCTGTGGGTCCTGTGACGGGGCTTCCTGCCCACTAGCTGCAGCGGAGGTGGTGGGCTGGTCAATAGACTGGCTAGTGGTAGGGGCCCGCTGGTGTGCCGTTGATTCCCTCATGATGTTGGCCATGTCTGCCAGCACCCCTGCTATGGAAATCATGGTGGTGTTGGGAGCCTGCAAGTCCTCCCTGATCTCCTGATGGTGTTCCTCCTGCAGCCGCTTGTTCTCCTGCATGTTGTCAAGGGTCTGACCCATGTGTCCTGGGATTGTTGATAGGCCTCCAGGATCTTGGTGAGTGCCTCCTGGAGAGTTGGCTCCCTGGGCCTGTCCTCCCCCTGGCGCACAGCGGTCCTCCCAGTGTCCATGTTCCCCTGTGCCTCTGTCCCCTGAATGGTGTGCCCACTGCCACTGACCCAGGTCCCTGAATGTCTTGGGGGGTGAGGTGTGGACTGGGGTCCCTGTACAGGTGGGCACACTGCTGATTGACGTGCCCTGGGGACAGAGGTGTGGCGACGCTGGGTGAGTGCTGTGGTGTTGGATACTGATGGGGAGGCTCAGTAGGGGACTGTGAGTGGGCTGGGGTGACCGACTGTCCAGTGGTCCCTGATGGGACAGGTTGTTGATCCAGATCCTGAAGTCCAGAGTTACTGTCATCACTGGGGGCATCTTCTGTTGGGGGACTGGATAGTTGTGGCACCCCCTCTGCGCTGACCTTGGCTGGGACACCTGCGGGGATGTAAGTGCTGTATTATGCTTCATGCCCATGACATACGTACATCCATAGCTTCCCCTCTATTGTTGCTGTTTCCCTGCCACCTTGGTTTGTGTATACTGATGTATTGTGGGATTGTTAGTTCCCCTACGCTGTGCATGCTTTAGTGATGGGTGTCCATGCAGGGCTGGGAGGGCTATCCATGCATTGGTACTGCATGCAGGGCTGGGCATTGGGATTAGTCTTATGTGTAGGTGCAATGTGTGGGAAGGAGTGGAGTGATGGGAGTGAGGGTGAGAGGGTGTGATGGCATGCAGAAATGGGAGTGATAAGTAGTAAATATTGACTCACCAGTGTCCAGACCTCTGGCAACTCCAGTGAGTCCCTCAGGATGCAGTATTGCCAAGACTTGCTCCTCCCATGCTGTGAGCTGTGGGGGAGGAAGTAGGGGTCCACCATCACTCCTCTGTATGATGAGCTGGTACCTTGCTGCTATGGAACGTACCTTTCCCCAATGGTCATTCCACCTCTTCCTGATGGCTTCCCTTGTTCTTGGATGCTGTCCCACGGTGTTCACCCTGTCCACGATTTTCCACCATAGCTCCATCTTCCTGGCAATGGAGATCTACTCTACCTATGCTCCAAACAGCTGTGGCTCTACTCTGACTATGCCCTCCACCTTGACCCTCAACTCCTCATCTGTGAAACAAGGGTGCCTTTGTGGGGACATGGGTGTTGTGTGGTGTGTGGGTGTTGGGTACTGTGGTTGGGGTGTGTGTAGTGGTGTCCGTGAGGGATGTATGGGTGTATGTAGTGTGTGTGTCTAGTTGTTGCAGTGGTCTTGGTGTCAGTCTGGTGGCAATGATTTGCATTCGTAAAGTGCTGTGGGTGATGTGGGTGTGTGTTTTATAGTGCTGTGGGTGGGTGGGTGAGTGTGGTGTATGTATGAGTTTCAGGTGTGTGTTTTTGGTATTGGCCAATGTTGTGCAGTTTAGTATTTGGGTGTCCATTCTAAGTGCGCCGGTGTGTACCTACAATGGTTTACCGCCATTGAATGTCCGTCGTGGTGATTCATGGGTCATGATGTAGTGGGCGTTGTTTTGTTGGCGTAACGGTATGGGTGTTGGTTCCGCCGCTTTAGCACTGACCTTTGGACTGGCGGATTTGTGTATGTGGCAGTATTCTGTCGGATTGGTGTGTGTGTGTCATAATACCGCAGCGGTATGTTGGCGGCCGTCACTTTGGCTGTAAGCAGCATTTACCGCCAATGTCATAATGAGGGCCTTAATGTGCTGTTTCCGGTGAGCTAGAACTTGAATATAGGATTTGGTCATTTTATACAAACTACTGTTTATTTGCTCTTGTTTAGTTAATGTATTACCATCTTTATCAAGGACGGCTGTGTGATTGATTTATGTCTCCTCCCGTTGTGGACTAATCATGACAACAATTTCTCTGTCTTATCTTCCCTCGTGTTGCCTGTGAGAAAATTGATTATTTGTTGAAGTGGATAGTAGTCTTCTTCAAGTAATAATAATACTATTCCTGTGAGAAATTGGGCTGACTTGGGTGTGAGCCCTTGTCAAGCAACAGCCACATTCCCCGGTAGGATGAACCACAAAAAGTCACTAAATTAACCTCAACTTAACCCTCAGTAGCTTGGCGCAAAAAGCTGTCAGGCTAGACTTAACTTGCAGGCAATGCATAAAGTACTCAGCAGCACACACACAGTAATAAAGTGAAAACAAAACACAAGAAAAATCCCACCTCAGTTTACAAAGATAGAGTACATTTTAATAAACTATTCAAGACCAAGACCACAAAAATCCAATCAATAGAGCCTGAGTTATGTATTTTAAAACTTTTTATAAAAACTAGCACCTAAATTATCAAAGCGCCAACTGCAGACATCTACTTGTGTGACACTGGGTCAAAGTTGAAAGATATGGCTGAGCATGATGGAGTGCAGTTCAGATACAAGAAGTGGATTAGACCCAGTTGACACCTTCGGACGTAAAATTTATTTTGATGAAAATGTTCTGAGAAGGTAAAGTTCAGTGGGGCAAGGTTGCAGGCAGTGTCAGAGGAGAGAGCGTTATCGTTGGGGAGCATCTGGACAAAGTAGCAGTGAAAATGTCTAAATAGTCACTTTTTTTGGAAGTCAGAACTCTCCAGCAGGACGAGATAGGAGGCTGTAGCCAAAGACTGTTCCAAGAGGTCAGATACCCCTTTGGTGAAGGACCACTGAACAGGATTTTCTGCTGCATAGAAGAACACAGTGGGAGCAGCAGTAAAGTCAGGCCGACCAGCAATGCACCTTGGGCAGATTGATGAGCAGGTTGGTCCCAGTCTTCCATCAGTTCTCAAAGCAGTTTTTAACCAAACATTATCCCAGATTTTGGATTTTGGCTATCTGAGCACTTTTAGCACCAAAGCCAAGGGCCCAGGACTGGTAGGACAATACTTGGGGGTTCAGGACTTATTCAGGCTGGGTCTAGGTGTGGGTTCAAGATGCTGGGAGCCTTTTATGTCCCTGTGGCTCTGCACAGGAGGCCAAGGCTAGCAGTTGGAGTCACTCTGGCAGTCCTGGGTTCAGATGAAAATGCAGGGCTCAAAATGCAGAGCTGGACTTTGATGGTTCAAAGCAGGTCTTCCAGTTGCAGCAAAGCAGCTCTTCCAGGTGCAGCAAAGCAGTCTTGTGGATTAAACAGCAGGCCACAGCAGCAGGCATTCCTTCCACAGGTCAATGCAGTGACTTGAAGAGTGAGTCTGAGGGCCCAATTTTTATACCTGGTGCCCACTGACAGGACCCCAGCTATTGCCTCAGCGTGTCCCTACAATTCGCACCGTTTCCGCTGATATTCCTTGGGAATGTGATAATAGGAACATTAAACAGGGTGGCCTCCTGTCCTGGGGTCTACGAAGTGCTTAACTGAATGGATTTATTGAATGTGTATTACGTAGGCTATGGCATGTACACACCTTATTGTAATTCCTGCTTAAATATTCTGGGTGGCATTGATAGGGCTGCGATGTACACACATAAGTTTATTTTTGTATACGCATCCGTAGTGGCAATAGTACGACAACGAAGCAATGTGCTGGTTTGCATGTGGCTCACACTGATGCCTGCAGAAATGTTACAGTGATCACATCCGGCCGCCCATAAACATTTTGCAACGGCCACATGTGCTTCGGCGGCCATGTGAGTGAGTGGCTATTTAACTGCTCCCACATGCGAGGCGGCACTTGGCATTGTCGTTTCTCCACTTACTTGCTCCTGGCTCCTGCACCGATCCAGCTCCAGTGGACTCCGCACCCTTTGTGAAGCGCATCTTTGGACTCTTGCGCATCACAACCCTCCACTTCCTGAAAGAGAAAAGAAAAAACAACAAGACATTAATAACGATTTTATGCAAATGCACGGCACCGTGCACAGCCTACCTAATCAGCACTCGTATTTAATAAACAATAATTTTCGCACGCATCGAGAAAGACTATGAATCGTTATTTTAAGGATATTAGCTGCTTTTGGCTTGTCAATAACAAAGAACTAATGTCAATAACAAAGAACTAAGGATGGTTGTTCTAATGATTATGGTATTAATCCTTGTTGCATGAGAATTCCTAACTCAAGACTCATCATTTGTACGATAAGAGAGTATTTAATGAAGAGTGGATAAAACAACCGGTTATTTTTATGGTTTATCACATTGTTCAAGCATTAACCCTCCGTGAATGTGAACGTTAAGAACAGGGTCCAAGTCTGAAGGAGGGGAGAAACGGACTCTTGTGGACTCATCAGATAAAGAGGGGTTTACAACGATAGGTCAGTGACTGAAACCCTAATTGTTACAGGAGGGAAGTAGGTGGGGATAAAAGTACACAATACCTATAATGAGTAATGACCCAAGAACACACTTGTGAATTGCAATGTTTTGACAACTGTGCATTCTTATATGCTGGAAACAATAAATAGATTATTTTAAAAGAAAAAAAAAATTTGTGAACAAGGCGTATTTGCACTTGCTACCCTATGATTTTGTAGTAGGTCAACAACATTCTGGGGTGCTGAAGTAGCTGAGCAGTGACCAGGTGCAAAACAATCAGACTTTAACACTGTTCTCTCTTCTTGTGAGTCCCATCCTCTCTTCCCTTTGGGTACTATCGCCAGTGCAGAGTTCGCATCTGATGCTGAGTTTAGTGCTCTGGTGGAAAGGAGGTTGAGCTTTGCCTCATCAGAACCACCTGGAGCTTAGGTGAGTGACACTATCTTAAACATGGACACCTCCTTTGATGTTGGAAGAAGTTTCTAGAGGTTTGTTCTTGAAATGCTGAAGATACAATGTGGCAGTGACAAGCTCTTTGTGTGAAGGCAGAGCACAACTGTTTTCAGTTGCAAGTGGGGCTTTACCCAGCTCTGCCCCCCATCCTGCCAGCAGGTGGCCCTCTCTCAGCCACACTGAGGGCCATATGTACGAACACTTTTTCCCATAGACATAGAATGGGTAAAAACCTTTGCTACATCTGGCCCTGAATCCCTCCATTATGTGATTAGGAGGAATTTACAAAGCCTGGCAGTTACTCCCAGTCATGTGACCCAGGAGGGATGCAGGCATCAAATGCTGAGGGGAGTGAAATGCCAACTTTCTATAAGTGGCATTTCCAAAATTGGATTTTAAAGTCCGACTGTACCATTAAAGAGGGTTTTTAAGTAAAATTGTATAGATACCAAACATGAAATGCTAAACTGTTCTCAATCAAATGTTAGCACTCATTAAATGTAATAAGGCAACCCAAAGCTATCCTATAGTACAGATAGGCCTCACAGTAGTTAAAAACAAATGTAAGATTTTTTTCACTTATAGGACATGTAAAACTTAAAAGTACATGTCCATCTTTTTAATTAGACTGCACCTTGCCTTATGGGCTACCTAGGGCCTACCTTAGGAGTGGCATTTATGCAGTACAAAGGGAATTAAAGGCTTGGCAAGGGGTTTATATTGCCAAGTCGAATTGGCAGTTCAAAACTGCATTCAGGCTGCAGTGGCAGGTCTTGGGTATGTTTTAAGAGGCTATTTATTGGGTGGCACTATATGTGCTACAGTCCCAATTGTAGCATTTAATTTACATGCCCTGGGTATATGGTATGCCATTCTACAAGGGACTTGTAGCACTGGTTAGCAGTGTTATACATACACAGAGACCTAAGGACCAAGGCTTGTACAGTTGGTGGCCATGTGGTCAGGGCATTCCTGTCAAAAGAAGGTCACATTGTCACCCAGCCAAGCCCCCTTTGTTCCTTTTCCTGAGAGTAATTCACACATCCCATTGCTCTGCCAAGAGACAATCTGGAAGTATCTCTGAAAGGGCTACTAGTTTTTCGGCAGGAATATGCCAACTACCTAAAAGTGACATTTTTAAAATAGTGATTTAAAAAATATTTCACTGCCAGGACATGTCAAACTTAAATACACATGTTATACAATGTAAATACCATGTACCCTGCTCTATGGACATGTAGGGCCTACATTAGGAGTGACTTATGAGTAGGGAAAATTATGGTTCAGGCATAGCAAAGGGAGCATTTTGCCAGGCCTCATTTGCAGCTTTTATAACAGTATGTTCAGGCTGCAGGGCAGGCCTAGAAACATGCTTTTTATTGTTGTTTCAGTGGTGGCTCAATAGGTGCTGGAATCCACTAGTAACATTTAACTTAGAAGCCCTGGATGCACTTGGTACCATATACTAGGGACTTATAGGTAAGTTAAAGAAGCCAATCAGGTATTAGCCAATTCTATATGTTTTTAGTGGTCAGTGCACATACACAGGATGCTGGATACCAGCAATATCAGTCCAAAAATCGGGGTGAATATGCAAAAAGTGACCTTACCTTGCCTCTCTGTTTGGTTTGTAATCATGTTTTCCAAACTGTTCTACCGCTTCCAGTAAGTCACTTGTTCGATCTTGAACATGTGGCCTGTGTTTCTTTCCAAGATTATTGCTTTATGTAAATTTTGAATCTGTTCTTTTACTGTTGTGATGGTATTTGATAGATTTCTACTGAATCACTAAGTGGTACACACATCCTCCCCCAGTGGCAGTCTTAAAAGCCTCCTATATAATAGTTTTAGATTCCTCTGAGTCTATATTTATTGTACAGTAATCATGTATAGCCACTGAAATGGACTTCCTGAAAGGTATGTCTGATATTCCTCTAACTTGAAGACTCTTTCTGAGTTTGGGCTTCGAAATGTGCCTCTGCCTGGGACTTCTTATTTGCCCATGATGCTCAGCCCCCAGTATGACTCTGGGTGTTTTTTTCACCAGCAGGGCCTAGCGACCCTGTTCAGAACTAATGTCCGCTCATGGCCTCAAACCCCAAAGAATGGCGTGTTTTTCTCTGTGCGAGCCATTCCCTCCAAGGGCCACCATGTGGCCTCGTTCTCCAATTTGTATGCAGGCTGTCATGGGCTGCAGACCTTTCCAACCCCCAAGGCGGTTGAGCCTTGACACCGCAAAGCCCCCAGCTAACTCCATCACCGATTACTACTTCAGGGGGCCACACAGCACCCCAAGGCCCATCTTCCCCTTCACATAAGTGTCTGTCTGCAGGCCACAACAAGACACAGGGAAGAACATCCACATTTTACAGGCAGCAGCTGTGAGCATTTTTACATGCCGGTGGCTCTCAATAATTTGGCTTATTTAAATTGTCTGGGGGAGTTACGTGTGGTGTTTTTTTTAAAACCTCCAATTTCAGACATTTGTTTAGGCCTCCATCATGCTCACCGCATAAACTAAGGTTTCGCAAAGAAAAGGAGACAAGTTCATGGTCCCATTCCTGTAGTGTGGTGGCTAATAAAAAGAATCAAGTGAATGGCTGTTGTCATGAGTTTGACCTTCGTTGATTTTATGGAACCCCATTTGATCTACTTCTATAATATGTTTTCTTTTAACTTGGGCATTGGTAGACCCTCTTGCCAGATGTTAAAATCATCAATGAGGACAATTACTTGAGAAATTGATATAAATAAATAGGAAAGGCCAGTTCCTTCATAAATGAAATTGAGTAACCATGAAATCAGCAAATTATAGTGAGTTATGGAACATTATTTATTGTTTGCCAAACATTAGCGTGATGGGTGTTAGAAAGAGCTTATCTGTGGGGTAATGATTTTGGAACACACCTACTTGATCTATGAATTAAAGCTACTGCTCTACTTGCTGCTTGCTGCTGCAATTTGGTAAATTATTGACAAGTTGAGTGAAATATGTCCATATGTGTTAGGTCTATACATTTTGTTGGATGGAGGTTAAAGCAATCATATAATGATACTGTACTTTTTGACCTAATTAGACAGAAGTGCTCAGTTTATGTAATTATTGTTCTCTTTAACTGTGGAAGGGATCCACTTCCTTGGGGAGTGGTTTTATGATGTGAGACTGCTGTATGATATTTGACAGAAATGTGGCTATTGACAAGGAATGGTCTCTGAGTATACCAAGCTTTTGAATTCTTAGATAGGTGTTGTTAGACTTAGCACTCTCTGCAGTGTCATTCCCAAACATTCTGCCTTCACCCTTTTTATCTGAACCCATTTTTGTTGGCTTTTAGGGCTCTGCAGACTTTACCACTCTTAACCAGTACTAAAGTGTGTGTGCTCTCTTACATCCAATTAGCACATTTAATTTACTTGTAAGTCTCTAATAAAGTGGTACTATGGGTACCCAGGGCTTGTAAATTAAATGCTACTAGTGGGCCTGCAGCACTGATTGTGCCACCCATTTAAGTAGCCTTTTAAACATGTCTCAGGCCTGTCAAGGCAGCCTGTGTGTGCAGTTGTATACTGCCATTTCGACCTGGTAAAATATAAATTTTGCCAGGCCTAAACCTTTCTTTTTAACACATTTAAGTCACCCCTAGGGTAGGCCCTAAACAGCCAAGTGGGCAAGATGCAGTGTATTTAAAAAGCTTGACATGTACTTTTAAATTTTACATGTCTTGGTAGTGAAAAACTCTTAAATTTGTTTTTCAATACTGGAAGGCCTGTCTATCCTGTAGGATAACATTGCATTACATAATTACATTTAATAAGTGATACCTTTCAATTGAGAATAGGTAGGAATGTCAAGTTGTGTGTCTAAATAATTTGAAGCTCTCTTTAATGGCAAAGTCGGATTCCAAGTCACAGTTCTGAAAATGCCATTTTTAGAAAGCTCAGAAAACAACAGGGGTTGGGCCAATATAGTGTCAGCAAGGCTAGGCCACTATACAATTTCAAACAAACAAACAAAAGCCAGTACTGACGTTACTTCACCAAAATACTGGTCAGCATCCGAGAACACACAACTCAATTATCAATTTCTCCTTTTATTTCCCTCATTTATTTTTGCATTAGTGTCCAACAGTTCTTGGTCCTGAGGACAACCCTGTAACTCTGTTTGGGCTCAAAACGATTCGACCTCTTTCATACACCAGGGAGAGTGTATGGAAAAGAAGCTTTAGCATGAGGAATTTTGCTTTTGGAACTATCCAAACTTTTTAGTCTCTATTTTCTAGCCACTGAACATAATATAACCTTCCCTCCCCTAGTCTTGTGTGATTGACTAAGAGCCTCACTTTTCAACTCAATCCATAATGGGCTACGGTGGATGGTTAATTTCAGAACTGGGATATCGATATTTATGTGCATCAATAATTTGATATGTGATTTTCAACAATTTAGTGTCTTGAAAACAGTCTTTTGCGTGTTTAAATGTGATGTGGGCACCTAAAAACTCGATTTGATGTGAAATATTTGATGTTTATGATACATAATGCAAAAATAACATAGAACAAATTGTGTTTCTCATAAATAATGATGTAAATAAAATGAGAAAACAATAATTGAGTTGTGTGTTCTCAGATGTTGATCAGTATTTTGATGAAGTAACATCAGTACTGTCTTTTGTTTGTTTGTGTGAAATGTTAGAAAGTTGGTATTTTCTCGTCCTAACCATTTGCTACCTATAGCCTGTTCACTGGGTCACATGATGAGGTGTAACTGGCAGTTGATCTTTGTATATTGCTCCCAGACAGTGAGACAAAGGAGCATAGCTCACTCACAAAGGTTTGACACTTGTCTCTTATGACACCAGACATTCTAGTGCCAGGGCAAGGAGGCAGGAAATTCCAAGTACCTCTGGGTGTGGAAACCTCCAGAGCCTTCCCCTACTTCAAAGTGGGCACCAAGTATAAATATTGGACCCTCAGACCCACCTCTTCAGTACACCTCTGGACCTGTAGAAGACTCAGAAGGACTGCTTTGCTGCTCTGCAAGAAGGACTGTTACTTTGTTGTCCTGCTGCCTGAGTGAAGGACTGGGCCTGCATCTTGAACCCAGGACCATCAGAGTGACTCCAAAGGCCAGTTGGGTGGTCTCTAGATCAGAAGCATCAGGGACAGAACAGGCTCCAACCCCCTTGAACTCAGCACCTGTACTCAGGCTGATGTGAGTATTGTCCCTCAGGTGGTGCTACCTAGGACCTGGACCCTTGGAGGTGGATCTGAAGGTGTTCTGCCAATCCAGCTGTGGTCCTGTTGGCAGTACCGACCCAGCGTGATGCATCTACTTGCAGCTCTGGTTCAGAACGACCGCTTCATGACGCATCCCTGTTGATGTAGGACTTTGTCTCGCAGCCCACTGCCCCCTCTGAACCACTGCTGTCTGAAGTGTCCTCAACGCAGGCATTTGCACTACGAGCACTCTGTCAATGGCATCCTCGACGATGATGCAGTACCTGACATCCCAGCTTCGCAGTGCCTCATAACTACTGTGGCGCTACTTATCTTGACACAGGATCTTGCAATGTTCCTCAACCAGGAATTAAAGTACTTTTGTTCAACGGGCCTAACTTGGTCCCTCTATCAGGCCACACTCCATCACGGTTGGCTTGAACTTGTCCAGGTCTATTGTGACCAAATAACTACAGTTGGTGCTTTGTGCTTGTAGGCACTATTTTTACTTAAAACTTTGAAATTGCATATCTCAGGTTCTACTAATTGGATTTTTTCATTTTGGTCTCAAATCATTTTTTCCATTTTTACTGTCTTTCTAAATTCATGTGGGATTTTTCTTGTGCTGTGTATTCACTTTATTCCTATTTATTTGTACTAGAAAGCTTTTTATTGAAGATTTTCACAAATCAAAGTAACATACAAAACAAGACACTTTACATATTGAGTATATGGCAGTCAGACCTGTGAGCATGTCAAGTGTGATAACTATGCATGTGCCTTCAGGGAAGTAAAGGAATATTAAAAGTGAACATTTGAACATGAAAGTTTGGAAGAATATATCTCATGATCAGTTAAATGTCAGGAGGACTTGTGGAGGGAGAAAGAACCTGAAAGTGGGGAAGCTAGGGAATGGGTATGGTGTGGGGGCAAGCAGGCCATCTTCACCTTGGCTGTTTCGCTATATCTGGAGAATGCATAATCAAAGAGTTAGAGCGCTGCGAGCCTGGGCAGTGTAAAGCAGGAGTATTTCAGGCAGGTGAAGTAGTCAATCAAGGGTTGCCAGATACAAGCAAATTTAGTGTCAGTGTGCACTATCTTATGGGACAGGAGTTCCGAAGCCATGACATTCCAAAAGTGCATAAACCATTGGGCGATAGGAGGAGCAGAAGGCTTTTTCCAATGAAGCTCTATGAGTTGTTTGGCAGTGTCCAGCATGTGACTTATAAGGTGCCTATCAGTATGAGTCATCATTTCCAGTTCTATTGGGTGGACGCCCAGGACAACTGTGCTATAGGAATTGGGAAGGGGGAACCCATTGTGCCTTTGAAATGACCAAGGACTTGTTTCCAGTAAGTAGTGATAAGAGAGCATGACTACCATATTTGATAAAAGTGCCCAGGGGCTGTGCTACACTGCCAACGTAGATCAGAGGTGGTTGGGCAAATGGTACAAAGGTGAGTCAGAGTATAGTACCACTGTGTCATCAGTTTGTTAGCTGTCTTGGGCTGCAACATGCTTCTGCATGTCTTGAGAATGCCCTGCCACAGTATTTCCAACTCCTTCTGGGAGATGCCCTCAATAGTATCATCATGCCATTGCGATTGGTATCTGTGAGGCCGCCCTTGCACAAAGTGCTGGAGAACATGATAGGTGCATGATATCAAGCCCTTTGTGCCAGTGTAGGCCCTAACGAGCGTCTCAAAGGGGGTGTACTGCCATGTTGCTCCCTGGATTTTAGAAGGATGAAGTGCCCAATTACACAGCTGACAATATTGCCGTAGGGCCTTTTCAAAGACCTGGAATTCTGTTTTGCTTTGATCGAATGCCTTAATGGTTGCACACCCAAATAAGTCACGTAAGGTATAGCAGCCTCCCACCCCCCAGTTGGAAAATGAGTGAGCCTTGAAGATTGGTGTAAAGCCGGGTTGTGAGCAAGTGGAATATTCGGAGAGGAGAATGTGGTGAGGCCCCTTTTAAGTGTGATCCTATCCCAGATCTCAAGGGCAGTCCTGGTAGGGGTGGCCATGTAGGCACTTAGTGGTCTTGCTTATTTAGGTAGGCAAGCACGATCCCAGAGGGGGTGACAAGCCACAGCCCTATCCAAGGAGATAGGGGCAGGCTAAGTCCGCCAGTCCCTTGGGATCATCAGAACTGCGTTAGAAAGCCCGGGACGCTTTCTCCCCAGATGAAGGTGCGTATATCTAGCTGGAAATGTACTGTGTCAACGTGTGGGAAGGGGTAGGCAAGGTCTGGGATAGGTAAAGGACCTTTGGGAGGATAGTCATTTTGACAGCGTTAAGCCGACCCAACCACGCCACATGCAGTGGTCTCCATTGATGGAAGTCTTCTAGGATGGACTTTTGGTATCCTGAACAGTTAAGTTGCATCTTCAAGGTAGGGTCAGGTCAAAACCAAGGTATTGCATCGCTCCTGGGGTCCATTGGAAAGGGGCAAGAGACTGCAGGACAGGGAGATCTGGTTTGAGTGTCATGAGGTTCAGGGTGTGGGATATAGACATGTTAACCCTGAAACCAGAGACCTGCTCGAAATCTGTAAGGCACGCACCACCGCAGGGAGGGAGATGGCAGGTTGGGTGAGAGTGAGCAAGAGGGCATCTGCAAAAAGACTGAGTTTGTGGGGATGTCCGCCGAAAGGAATGCCCATAATTGACTCTGTTGTCTGTCAGATGGTGATGGCCAGAGGTGCAACCGCCAAAACAAACAGGAGGGGTGAAAGTAGACACCCCTGCCGAGTACCCCTTGCCAGGTGGATCTACCTTGGCTGCTGACCATAGACTGAAATTGTGGCCCCTGGGGAGACATAGGAGGCCATAATCATACAGATTATCCCTGGGCCAATCTTCTAGAGAACTGCCATTAGGAATAGCCGACTAACCCTATCAGAAGCCTTCTCGACATCGAGCGAGAGAAGACAGGAGGGGACGTTGTGGAGGTGTAACTTTTCCACCAGGTGCGCAGTACAACGGATATTTTACGCTCATTGCTGATTATGGATAAATCCTACCTGATCCAGTTCAATCAGGCCAGAGAGGTATGACTCCAATCGATTCTCCATGATCTTAGTGAAGATCTTAGCATCTGTATTTAAAAGAGCAAAAGCACAGTAGGAGGGACAGAAGGAACAATCTTTGCCAGGCTTAAGAATAAGGACAAATTCTGCTGCTCCCATTGTAGAGGGTGAGGCCCTTATTTGACGTGAATGCATTAAACAGTGTCAGCATTCGGCCCTGGAGGAGGGGAAGGAATGCTTGGTAAAAAGAGACTTGAAGCCATTCTGAGCCTGGGTCTTGCAGAGAGGAAGCTCCCTCAGAGCGCATTGCAGCTCAGCAAGGTTAATAGGGGCTTCCAAGAGTTCAGTATGTTGCGGGTCGAGAGGGTCCCAGGCACAGGGGCGGAGGTAAGAGACTATGAGATCTTGGGGAGCATCCTCCCTGTTGTAGAGAGCTTTGTAGAAGCTATGGAATGTCCATTGTTTCGCCTGTTCTGTGGTGGACCAGGTCGAGTCCCCTGTCCCGATCTTGGCTGTGTGTGATTGAGCATGTTGCTATTGTAATTTGTGAACAAGGCATGCCCCTACCTTGTCTCACCCCTGGTAGAACTGTTGCTTCAGGACGAGTAGGAATTGTTTGGCCTTATTAGTCCTGTTAACCCTCAGCAGGTCCCGCAGCAAGGCCAGCTGTCTTTTGTGGCATCTGGAGAGGGCAGACTGGTCAAGGCACTCAAGAGTCTTGATCTCGGCAGTCAGACCGGTCTCTACTAGCTGGCACTCCCTTGCACGGGCGATAGCAATAGAGGACATAACTCCCCTAATGGTGGCTTTGAAACTGTCCCAGAGTGTATGCTCCGAAATCCCCGGAAGATCATTTAGGTCAAAGTAGTCTCTGATCCATTTTTGGAGCTCAGCAACATAGAGTGGGTCTCTAAGCAAGTGCGGGGGAAAACACCAGCACAGCGGGGCCCATTCTGGGCACCCACCAATCCATGCAAGTTTCTCATGGCCATGGTCTGAGATGGAAATGTCCGAGATGGTTACAGTTTCCAGATCTTGAAGCAGCGAGTGAAAGAGAAAGAGACAGTCTTTGTGGGTGTATAATGTAAGGACATGTGAGTAAAAGCAGTATATCAGGGTGTTTATAGTGCTATGCATCCACTAACCCCAGATCAGTAATGTCATGCTTAAGTACGGCAGCCATCGCTCTATTGTCCTGCAAGGAGGCAGCAGAACTATCAGGCTCAGGGTCCTACACCAAATTTAAACCACCCCTCCCACCACAAGGTCGCCTCTCTCATTTGCCGGCTGCTCCTGCAATAGGTCTCTAAGGTAGGTACCTTGCCCCTGGTTGGGGAGGTAGACATTAAGGCATACACGTACCACCTTGAATGGTTAGTTTCAAGTAAATACCATGTACGTTCCTTACCATCTTTAGTACTTTGGTGCAAAGATTAGCCTTGCGTGTAATAGCCACCCCACCGTCTTGGTAGAGGCATGCACACAGGAGCTGGTTGGGTATTTTGGCTATGACTTGCAATGTCGGAGGTGAGTCTCTTGAAAGAAGATTTCACGGGTCCTGCGATAAAAGATAGCGCCAAACTTGCTGTTGTTTATTAGGTGAGTTAAGGCCTGAATGTTGAAAAAAAATCATTTGGTGTATTGTAGTCATAATGCAAGGGAGTTAGGTGTAACAGCTGTGTCGTCGGGTGGGTGTGTGGAGATGTTTCTGTCAGCAGTACTAGGTTGCGTGGAAGAGAGTTACCCCTATGCGGAGTGAGGATCGTAGACCAGAATGGGAACATGGACGGGCAGAGCTAAAATGTTACAAATAGAGAGGCCTGAGTGGTGGCATCTAAGCTGTAAGTAACTGGTAGGGTGGGGCATATGCCTGGGGAGCTGAGAGGGCAACCCTGGAGGGACATCTGACCTAGAAAAATGTTTAAAAATTCACAATGGGAAAAAGCAGAAATCCGCTTGAGTGAGTTGAAGGGGCAGGGAGTGCCTGTAACTGGATTGAAGATGCCCAAGATGGCTTCAGGATTACGCTGCCTCTGTATTCTGTGTCCACCTATTTAAATGCAGCAGCCGCGTGTTCAAGAGGAGCGTTTATGGGCCTCAGCACCTTTTTTTTTTACAAATTAAGCACTGCCCTGTGGGGCACATTTGAAAAAGTCTTGCTGCACTTTTCTTACGCCCTTTAGCGCCCCGCCTAACGTCACCATGTGTGCATCATATTTAAAATACGGCGCACCATGGCAGTAGTTATGGGACTAGCATCAGAATTCTTTATGCTAGACCGGCGCTTTGCAGGATTAGCATCAAAAATGTTGACGCTAATCCTGCAAAACATCCGGAGGCCCATTGTAACCAATGGAAGCGTCCTTTTAATGCCTGCTGTGAGCAGGCATTAAAATTGCTGGAAAAAATGACGCAAAGAAATCTGTCAAATTTCTTTGCAGCATTTTTTTGGTGCCCCTAACGGGGGATGCCCCCTTTGCATACATTATGCCTGGCACAGGCATAATGTAGCGCAAAAGGTTACAAAGTGGCGCAATGCATGCGTTGTGCCACTTTGTAAATATGGTGCAGCGTTTTTGGCCTTCTAAAGCCACATTAGCTTAAAAAAATTACACTAATGTGGAGTTAGAATGGCGCTAGGGGCTTTTAAATATGCCCCTATGGGGCATATATGAAAAAAGTGGTGCTGCATAAAGTGCTGCACCACTTTTCTTGCACCCCTTAGTGCTCACCTAATGCCACCATGTGTGCGCTGTATTTAAGATATGGTGCAACATGGCGGTAGTTAGGGGACTAGTGTACGAATTTTTTACACTGGTCTGGCACTTTGTAGGATTAGCGTAAAAAATGTTGATGCTACTCCTGCAAAGCACCCAGAGGCCCATTGTAACCAACAGATGCCTCCTTTTAACTCCTGCTCTGAGCAGCTGTTAAAAGTGAAAACAAAAAAATGGCGCCAAGAAATCTGTCAGATTTCTTTGCATTATTTTTTCGGCCCTCCCTAACGGGGCAATCCCACCTTTGCATACATTATGCCTGGCGCAGGCATAATGTAATGCAAATGAATACAAAGTGGTGCAATGCATGCATTGCGCCATTTGTAGATATGGCACAGCGTTTTTGGGCTTCTAACGCCAGCTTAGCATAAAATAATGACACTAATGTGGCGTTAGAATGGCGCTAGGGGCTCTTAGATATGCCCCTATATTTTATGTGGCTAGCTGAGTGGATTAGTAAAGCCAGCCTTTCCAAATGCTTTAAAACACATGAATGTATGTGAAAGGGGAGCGATGGAGAAATGAGGGGCACATTTGCCGGGTGGTAGTGAGTGGGGTGGGGGTGCCACAACAAACTGTCGCACAGGGCGCCACCAGTCCTAAAGCCGGCCCTGATTATCAGTGAAGAGTGCAGCTGGTGGGTTGTGCTATTGGATATCACACCCCAGAATATCGACATACAAGAATATTGTCGACAGGGTTTTGAGTGACAAAATATTTAAAAGTGCATATAGAGAAGTTTAGATTTACTATTCCTTCACATCTATGTACCTTGAAGACATACATATTATTAAATTAGATAAATGTGCAGTTAGGTATCGAAAATCCATAATTTGTTCTCAATATTTGCATCCCTTATTATTCTGGATTCGAAATTCAAAGTGCACACCTGCCTGGCGCCATGCCAATTTAAGCAAAAGGGTGATTCAGGGTAGCTTTAATCCTGCCTGCATCCTATTGGTTAACCACCCCTCCGCACACACTGCCCACTCTGTACAGGGAAAATAAGCACTCTGAATTATCTGCGTATTTCACTAACTACTTTCCCAAACCGATACTACTCCCTCAGGCAGTGATGCCAAATCCTGCCAAAACCTGACCCTTTGATAATGAGAAAACAAAACAGCACACACATTTCCTGCAAAGATCATGTTTGTTGAGCAGGTCCATGAAAGACCACTGAGACATCCAGTAGGACCACAGAATGCAACACTGTGTTTTATTTATAATGTAGTGACCATTATAAAACACCTTTAGAGTATCTTGTCTATGTTATGCATATACAGTAAAACTCAGATAGTTTTGTTCCTGCACCTGGTGCAGCTAACCTGCCATGCCATGCAATAATGTATCATATCACCAAGAAAGAGAATTGATTTAATGACATGATAATTGGATAAGATGTCAATATCCATAAAACGTTTCTTTAGTAGAAAGCAGCAGATGATCAATTTTCAGCTGGAAATCGGCTTTGCAAGTTTACTATGAGCATTGTAGCTCGTTGCTGACGGCTTTCGTTGTTGTTAAAGGCCCTCTTCCTGAGGTGGTGACTTGATCTATTGGTGAGAGCCTTGTAGTGTCGGCGACGGCCGGCACTTCTGCATAAATAATCATAGCAGATACCGGGTACTTTGTTTAACACTGGGCAAGGCCCGTAACATGTGCACAGACTCCGCGTTCAGGCACGGCTCAATCTTGTGTCTGCCGCGGTTCACTCAGCTCACGCCCCTGGCAGTCCACTCTTTTATTTCCCCGGTCACATGACCTCGGGTTCGCCCATTATCAGCCCCTTGGGAGGGGGAAACACCACAAGGTGCGGAGGAGTGAGCGCACCCCTTCAGCACCATACAACAAGGTAGTGCCCAGCGGCCAGTTTCATCATTGGCGCAACACTAGATTTCTCCTAAAAATTGAAAAACAACAGTTACACACAATGCAGGTTAACACATACTAAACATCCACAAGATTGTCATGAAGACTCACTGATGGGGCGGGATTATGGCGCAAATGGTATTGAGTACTCTCCGCTTGCCCTGTGCTCACGGATTGACTTGAGACAGGGGAAGACACCTCGTCTGACAAAGACACTGGCGGGACACCAATTTGACTCTCAGTACTGCATTCCTCACAGTCCTCGCCGTTGTTAACTGAAGATAGGTCATCATTGGATGCGTGGACTTCAGCATCCACTTGAGATCCTTCTGGATAATTAAACTTCTTGAACAAAGACACATTTCTGGTCACCACGTCCTTCTCTCTTCGAGCCACCACCAACGACCAACGTCGCTTCACAGTCATCCATGGAGAAGGATCGAACGGCATGCAGAATTTGCTGCCGGGAGTGGTGACCTTGAGCAGCACCTGATCTCCCACTTTCAGATCAGACAGCCTGGCCCTCCGGCGACAGCTTGCAAGTCCGTTGGTAGCGGACCTGCGGTTCTGTACCTGAACGGGATCAATGGGACTGGGAACCCATGTCCTGTGATGGGGTATTGAGTCCACCATGGTCTTCCAAACACAACATGCCACAGAGCCTTACCAGTTGTGGAATGGGGAGTCTGACGGTAATTTCTCAAGAAGGAGTATTTCGCATATTCACTCTGCTGGCCACTGGCATGAGCAATGCGTAACACCTTGTTTAACGTGCGCATAAAGCGTTCAACCTCACCATTCGCCTGAGGCCACCTTGGGGTGATCCTTCGGTGGTGGACACCAGTCTTTTCAAACTACTCAGACAGTTCTTTGCTCTGAAACCGAGGCCCATTGTCAGTCTTAATCTCAGATATGAGGCCATGAGTAGCCATTATTTTTTCCAGACACGGAATCACCACTTCCGCGGCAAGAGAGGAGATCACTTCCACTTCGGGATATTTGGAAAAATCATCAACAAGAACCAAAGGGTGTCATCCATCAGGAAGGCCCCCAAAATCCAGGCTGGCAGAAATCCACGGAGAGGTTGGCCCAGGTTCAGTTTCCACCAGAGTGGGGCGGTTCGGCTCTCCCGACGCTTGACACCACTCACAGGTTTTTATCACCTCTTCCACCTGTTCATTCATGATTGGGAACCATACCTTGGACCTTAACCGGCCCTTTGTTTTCAACATGCCCTGGTGTCCATTGTGAGCCAATTGTACCACTCGGGATGTGAGCGACGATGGGATCACCAATCGGCATCCTCGTAGGAGGCACCCCTCAGCATCCACTGTCAATTAATCTCTCACCTGGTATAAACTCCCTAGGATCCTTTGTGACCAACGTAGGAATCTGTGTCTTCACAAAAAAACATTGATTATCACGGTTGGCTCTGAAGACCTTTTAGAGGCACTCGTCGGTGGCCGTGGCTTGAACAATTTCACTTACGGAGTGGCCGGGATCGCTCAGAAATCAATCTGACGTATTCTTCGGTCTCCTCGGGGTTGTTGATCTCATTATCTGAGACAGCTCTGGGGTGCCTGGACAGGTAATCCGCCGGATTGCCTGACCCTGGACGATAGTCCAGCTGGCATCAGTAGGCTTCGAAGTAGTGCCGTTAAACAGAGGTATGAGAGGCTTATGGTCAGTAGTAACCAAGAACGGGTTACCATATACGTACATGTGAAAGTGTTTGCAGCCCCAGTGTACTGCAATGGCCTCCTTCTCTATCTGGGAGTACCTCTGCTCTGTTTCTGTCAGAGACCTGCTTGCGAATGCCACTGGGGACCAGTCTTCAAAGCTCTGTTTTACCGCACCCAATCCCTTTGGGCCTGCATCTAATGCGGCCTTGGTTTCTTTCTTTAGGTCGAAATATCTTAACGTGGTGTCACTTGACAGAGCATTTTTGACTGCCTCAAAAGCTTCCTGTTGGGCCAAAGCCCAAACCCACGGTTCCGACGACTTCGTCAGGGTTCTAAGCGGTTGTGTTAGCGACGCCAAATCTTAGATGAACCGGCCACAATAGTTGACCATCCCTAAAAAACTGTGAACCTCAGTCACGCAGGTCGGGGTAGGAGCGTCCTTGACATCTCTAACTTTTGCAGGGTCAGGAGCTACCCCAGCAGCGGAAAAGACATAGCCAAACATTTTTATATGATCCGTTAAGAATTCACACTTCTGGCGATGGAGGGTGAGACCTGATTCTTGAATCCTTCGTAATACATTGTGGAGCCGAGAGTGCTGCTCAGAAATTGTGGGGGCATGAATCAAAATATCGTCACTTCCATTGATCGTGCCAGGCAGATCCCTCAACAGTTCCTGTATGGTGTTTTGAAACACCTCTGCCGCACTCGATACTCCAAAACTTAAACGTCGGTACCTCCTCAAACCAACATGGGTAGAGAAAGTTGTTATGTATCTCGACTCCTTGGATAAAACCAATTGGTGGTATCCTGAGCGTAGATCCAATTTGGAGAATCAACATGACCCACTGAGCTCCGCTATTAGGTCATCTATGGTGGGTGTTAGATGTCTCTCCCGTTTGATCGCGGTGTTGGGAAGGCGCATGTCCACACATATGCGGACTTCTCCTGCTTGCTTTGGCTTGCGTGCAACCACTATGGGCGATACCCACGGAGTCAGTCCTGTCACCCTCTCGATTATGCCAGCCTTCTCAAGTTGTTCAAGTTCCTTTTCTACTTGGGGCCTGAGGTGGAATGCTATCCTTCTGTGCCTGAGTGCCACAGGTTGAACAGTCTCATCAATGTGCAGCCTCACCTCCTTGTCCTTAAGGCACCCAATTCCTTCAAAAACCTCATGATACTGGGCTATGAGTTGTGCCACGGCCTCCTGGTGTATGCCAAAGGGAAAGGTGACAACCCCCAGGTCCTCCGCCGTCTGGCAGCCTAATAGCATTCCATGTCCGTCTTCGGCCACATATATTTTAGCACTAACTGCGCTAGACTCATGTGCTACTGTGGCATGGAACATACCTTTTTATGCAGGGTGTTCTGTCCATAGGCATACACTCTGATTTTGTTGTTCGTGAGTGTTGGTAGCGGGCTCATTTTCTGATATTCGCTGGCAGAGAGAATATTTATGGACGCCCCTGTGTCGACAACAGCAATGATGCCCTGAGTGCTCACCGTTACCTAGCATCTGGGTAGCCTCTTCGATGACTGGGCCGTGTTCCCAATGGTAAATAACGAATGAATGACATGCTCCTCTGCTTCATCGTCATCCATGTCACTCCCTTTTTCTGATTTACCTGTTGTGATGTTGATTACTGCTGTGCTGGTGTGTGATTTACCTGTCCGACACACTCTTGCGAAGTTATTTAACTTCCTGCATCCTGCGCACTTCTTTCCTCTTGCCGGGCATTCCGTCGGTCGGTGTGGTGGGCCACCGCAGTACCCACATTGTCTCTGCTGTTGTCTTGGGATGCGCGACTTTGTCTTTGTTGTGGGCGCAGCCACCATTTCCAATGCTTCTTCTTTGATGGGTCTCTGCAGTGCTGCCTCCATGTGAGACATCCACGCCTTTGACAGTTCCTTGGTGCGTCCCATCATGAGGATGTCAGCAAGCGACCTCCCTGATTCCTCGAGGATTCGTTCATGAAGTTTTATTGACGCGCACCCCTGTATTACCTGCCCTCGTATCTCTTCCGCTTCATCTGCAAATCGGCAGGTACTGGCCAGGCCGTGCAGTCGCAAGTGGAACGAGTCAATGGACTCTTCCGGTTGTTGTCTTGATTGTCTAAAAACGAAGCGCTCATAATCTGTGTTAGCCATCGGTTCAAAATGTCTGTTCAGAGCTGCTATCAGGGTGTGATGCATTTTGGGGGCGTCTTCTTGAAGGTTCTTGGATATATTGTAAATTTCCTTTTCCCCTAGGTGAAAAATCATTGCCCTCTTCTGATCATCCTCTACCTTCGTTGCTTCAAAAAACAACATGACTCTTGCCACCCAGTCTCTCCACTTTGGAGCTTGTGATGACGGAGCTCCTTCCTCCACGAACGGTTCTATGGGTGGCATAACAGACATGATGGATGATAAGGGGGCGTGGCTGTCTGACCAACGTAGATCTGTGCAATATCTCAGGGCAGTATTTCTGGCAGCGCCGTCTCCTTTTTGTATTTTACCTGGAGCTAGAGGCTTATGGCCAGTTGGAGCAGCGCTCGGTCATTTGGGTCCGTCTCTGCAGGCACGGGCAGAATGTGCTGCACTGTGTTGAAGTGGGCTACGAGCAGCTCAGTTTATCAGTACCAGTGGCCTTGGGGCATGTTATGTTGTGGGCGTGGCCGCTGGGTTGAACACCGGCAGCCTCACAATTTTTTGACACCGGGAGGGCCGTCTTCACTCACTTATACACGATGTGTGGCACGGAGAGAGCCGTCTTTTCTGACTCCCGACGCCTCGTGTGCCACCAGCTGTCCACTGGCCGGCCTAGACACTCCTTTGATCCACGGAGCGAGACCGCGGCTGTGACGCTGTTGCTGGGCAATGCGCCTCAGCCTGGTAAGATAGGGCCCCTGCGGCACGAGCACCGCATACGCTGCGGCCGCCGCGGGGTAACACACGCCGTGAGGGTTCCGGACCTTTGTTGCCAAATTGTAGTGTCGGCGACTGCCAGCACTGCTGCATAAATAATCACAGCGGACACCGGGTACTTTGTTTAACACTGAGAAAGGCCCGTAACATGTGCACCGCATCCCCGTTCAGACACGCCTCAATCTCGTGTCTGCCGCGGTTCACTCTGCTCACACCCCCGGCCCTCCAATCTTTTATTACCCGGGTCACATGACCTCGGGTTCGCCCATTATCAGGCCCTTGTGAGGGGAAAACACCACGAGGTGCTGAGGAGTGAGCGCACCCCTTCAGCACCATACAACAAGGTAGTGCCCAGCGCCCAGTTTCGTCACTGGCGCGACACTACAAGCCTATTACTAGTGACTGAGACTTTAACTGCCTGAGGCAGAGTGGTTATACTGCTACTAGGCCATTCCTCCCACTGAGGCAGAATGTTCTAAATATAAAGAAGAGAAACAGAAAGACAAATGTTGACGTTGTGGACCAGAAGAGCAATAGCAGTCATTCCATCGACAGCGCATGTTTTTAGGATCAACCTTCCAGTGTGCAAAAAATCGGAAGCCTTAGGAGGCACAGGAAACATCCATTCCTTTTCCTTATCTGTTCGAAAGTCCTCTTGAATGTGAACGGTCTTGCCTATTTTAGAAGCAATTTACATAGCTGCATGATAAGAATGCCATTTAACCATGTCATTCACAGATGAGCCTCCTACAGTTTTAAGATGAGAAAGACAAAAGGGTCCTGTTTCCAGTTTTCAGTGATTATAGCATATAACAATGAGAAATTGTTATTATATTTTTACTGTTTTTTATATCAACTTCATTCTTGAGTTTCATTACATCCTCGCATTTTGAAAAACATTCAGTAATTGGAGCTTATTATAGATAGGCGAAACCTATTTGAATCAAGGTTGATTTTATCTAATTTTAGGATTCTAACCAAAAATGTGTCCTCTTCTATTTTCCCTTCCTAAGCTTTATTTTTATAATGTTTAACTTGTCTTTAGGATCCTTGAACTACGCATTTATTTCAGTATATTTTGGAATGAAAGTGTATGCTTCTCCGATAGCACATCCATTGCAGATATCTAAAAATGTAATATTGACGTGTTTGAAAATATATTTGTTGAATATGCAATTTATTCTGAATGCTTGTATATATTTCACAAACATTTCAGTGTTTCTGAATAATGTGTATTGATATATGAGTTTGACAATAATATCATAGGACCGTGGCTGCATCACTTTGGAGAAGCATTTCTGATATAATGCAGACATTGAGGAAGGCTATCTCTGCTATGTACGTTGAAATTCTTGAGAATGTAATATGAAGTGATTTGCACTGTGTAAAGTACAGGTTGTCAAGTAAACCCCTGACACAACACAGTTTGAATCCCGCAAAGCCAACGGACAAACCGAGCTTGGCAGAGCTGGGACAGCTGCCAAAATAAAGAGAATTAAAGACAGCAGCAGAATATAGACGGAACACAGGCGCGCTTTATCAATTAAGGGAAAAGTTTCAGTCTTGGTCTCGGTAACTACCACTGAAACTGATATGGCTTGTTTGGTTCTGGAGCTTTTTAGAGTAATGAGGTGACACCCAAAGTCAAAACCGTGGTCAAAATAGTCATGGCTCATGTAAACTTTTCAAGAAATAGCAACCATAATATTACTGTAGAACCTTTCTTTATTCGGATATAATAATATATAATAATAATATCCACAAAAGAAACACCAATAAAAACATACAGGCAAATCACCGAGACCAAGATACCAATAAGTTCCATATACTAAAATTCACACAAGATAAAGAGGCATATAAAATATAAATAACACTTACAGGTCCTCCCCTATATGCAATTCAAACAAACACCTATCACATGAAATGTAAAAACATATAAAATATTAAAAACACTTGCAGGTCGTCACCTACGAACAAATCATCCCAACTGTTTTAAAACAGCATCCTTTTACGCCAGGCCACCGCTCCTTTAAACAAGCATTTACAATGCGACGGGTCTCGCGTTTGCTCATGTTAGTGCTGATCGCGTTGTAAACTCTTAACCCGACTTTTCACCTATCGGGCAAAAGTGTATTTATGTACACAACCCGAAAAAGTGAATTCAAGGTTGTAAAGCGCTCGACTTCTGCCAAGCAATATCGCGCTCTAAATTAGAGAAAAAAAAGTCCACGAGCCCGATGGAAAACAGCGAGCCTCGCATGTTTTCTGTACTTGGTCGCTGCGCTCGAGGAGGGCTTGCCACCGGAAAAGGCATGCCATATGCGTGCCTTCGACTAATGAAAGCAAGCACATTTTATGAGGGAAGCCCACGAACCAATAAAAAGCACTGACGTGAAGTTGACAGGGCTCGGAGCCCTTTTCTAAATACTAAAGAGTCTCCCTGGTTACGCATGCGCGAGCGCATGCAACGCAGGCTCGACCCTAAAAAATGGCCCACGGAGATACATACCTCATAAACATTTAACTGGCAAAGAAAAATCAAAGCAGCCCTGCAATTGGTAAAGCTACAATTTCGTAACAGAGGTACCAAGTGCAATTTTCTTAGAGGTGCATAGTATTTACAGAAGAACATAAAATGTAGCAGCGTTTGTGGGGAATGCTCATCACAGGGACAGATACAGATAGTGCTGGAGGAGAACTGTTTTTGATGAAAGGACAGTAACCAGTGAAGGGACTCTAGTCTGAAGCGGTTTAAAAGCAATCTCTCATACACATTATGTACAAACAGTAAATAAGGGGCTGGGCCCGGGCACATTTGTACCATACAGTAATCTTTGACAGTTAACTTCACCACTTCATTTGATTCATGGGCCGCCCGGCTTAACTCAAGGAAGCGGTCACATATCCACGTTTTGTCTTTTTTGGTGATCAAATGCGGATTTTTAAACAAATGTGGACAATCCACTTAATTCAGAAGTCCTTTGATGTATTTCAGCCATGGGATTGAACAAGCGGGATCACTAAGAAGGCAATCTTGAATTATCAGCTGGTTGAGGACAGCTTCTTTATTAAGCCAAATTGTACACCACAGCTCCAATGGGGCAACGCTAATTCTACCCTGTAAGTATTCAAGACCCAATTCCTGGTGGACAGAAAAATGGGGAGTAGAGGGCGGGACACCCAACAACCGGCGACAGAATCGATTTTCCTCTACCTGAAGGTTCCCAACATCTTTATACCCCCACAACCCCATGCCATAGGACACAGCCGGCAGACATTTTCTCTTATAAACCTCCAATATGAGGGCAACTGGCTTCCACTCTATATTGGCGGCCAGGTAGTGGGTAATACCCACTGTACGCACCATGCGTAAAACCCTGTTTTTTAAGCAGAGACGCCAACTACATGCTTAATCAAATTCTAGCCACAGATACGAGAAGGAACCTACTTTTGTTAAAGTTTGTTCTCCTATCCGCATAGGTGTGTCTTGGTATTTTTAGGGCCACAAACCATTACAAAGGTCTTCGATCAGTTGGTTTCCAGGTCAAACTTTTTCATGAACTCAACAAAACTATCCACTAGCAGTTTAAGCCCATTTTCAGTCCTCGCCAGTAAGACTGCATCATCAGCATACAGTAGGGCTGGAATGACGTTATTGTGTAGACAGAGCGCATCATCTCCTGTAGAAACCAAGGTTTTCTGTAGAGCATTAATGTATAAAAGAAATAGATTGGGGGTGAGGACACACCCCTGGCAAACACCCCGACTTACACCAAAATGGGAGGTGGTCTCGCCATTCAACCCATACCTTATTTTTGTCCTCTGGCCTTGTTGAAGGAGTCTCAAGAGATCTACTAGGCTGTCATCAAGACCCATGTTTAGAAGAATTGCCCAAAGCTTTTCCCTATTAACATAATCAAATGCATTAGACAAGTCCATAAAGGCCAAGTGAATGGACCCACCTTTCACATATTTGTACTTGTCCCTAAGAAGGTAAAGGTTCAGGCACTGCTCAATAGTGCCCAGACCTTTCCTGAAACCATATTGGGCCCAAGAAATAATTTTTTTCTCCTGCACCAAAGAGATCAAATGTTCCAAAAGCACTCTCCCCATTAATTTTGAGGAGGAGTCGAGCAGCGAGATTGGCTGATAACACCTAGGGTCTAGGGTATTGCCTTTTTTAAAATTGGAACCACTACAGAAGTTTGCCACGATATAGGGGGTCCAACCCTGCTCACCATATTACAAATCCAGGTCAACAAAGGGGTCCAAAACTCTGGGTATTGTGTGAAAAGGTCCATCTGGATCCTGTCCTAACCGGGGGCCTTATTTGGGAGACTGTCACAAATCGCCTTTAGGACCTCACTCTCTAAAAAGAGGGAACCAGGGTTCAAGGGCAAAGTTATCTGTACAGATTGACCCCTCACCTCGTTAGCCCCATGAATACCTGAAAAATGGCCAACCCAAGCATCAGGGGGATATGTGATGTAATTGCTTCTGGCAGTTTGCCATCTGAGAGGCCAGCCCAGGCTACCCTCCAAAGAGCCTGGGAGTCCTTCTTTTTTAGAGGCTTCTATTATATTTTCCCACTGCTCCATCTTAACTTCAGCCTTCCTCTGTTTTACTGGCTGGGTATATGCCTTTCTACAAACAATGACAGTGGCTTTGTCTTTAGGATTTTGGCTAAGCGCCTGGCGCAGAGAGGCATTGGCTACCCTACACGATCTATCAAACCACAGGCAGCCGGTCAAAGGCACATTTTCAATTGGTCTACTCATCAGTTCCCTAATAAAACATGTGAGCTCAGCAAAACCTTTCCCTACTGCTTATTTGACTTAATGTTTGCAGTATTGGGGGGAGGTGTGCATCTGGTCCATAATAAACGCCAGATGCGCAGAGCGCCAAACTACCCTACTACTATTGTCCTTTGTCCCTTGTTTTAGTCTGAGACCATGTCCTCTTGGTTTAATCTGGGAGGGCACTTTAAGCTGGATTTCCAAGGGGTTATGGTCACTGAAAACTGAGGGAATCACTTCAAGCCCATTGGTCAGGGGTAAGAGGTTCCGGGAAATGAATATGTAATCAATTGGGGAGCTGCAGCCCAGGCCAATGAAAGTTTGTTCCACCTCGATAACTGGATGGGATTTGGGGCTAACCAAGTCATGCACCAGGAGGAGGGCATATAGGTGCCGTCCCTTTGGATCCACTTCCCTACTAGAGGGATCAAAGGGGGAATCAACTGAGGTGGATATATCTCTCAGTTTAGCATTGAAATCCCCTGCCAAAAGTACATTAAAGGGCCCGCCACATTCGCGTGAGCCCTATCAGCCAAACAACTGATAGCTACAAGTCAAGAAAGGAAGAGTTGTTATTAGATGCAAAGTTATTGTTGTAGTGATTCACCAGATACATTCTGAACTTGCCACCCCAATGAACTTCAAACGCTTGAATTCCATCTGAGTCCAATGTTATTGGTAAGACCTTGTAACCAAGAATGACATTAAACCATGCCCCCAGGGCCCCTTTAGTGCGACCTGAAAGTGAGGGAGTGGCAAACTTACTAAAGCTAATGTATCCACCAATAACCAATTCTGAAACAGCCCAGGTTTCCTGCATAAAGATATATATAAAAATGTGATATAAATAGCCACCAACCTTTGACCTCTAACTTTGAAATCAAACCTGCCACATTCCAACTAAGGAGTTTCCAGTGTTAAGTTTTAACAGTTTATGAACACCTCTTGGATGTTAAAGCTGCCTGTTCCCCTGGAACATTTACAGGTGGATTAACTTCAGATACAATCTGCTTGGTGACAATATGTCCCTTCTCCCCGAATTCCCCTCCCAGTAGTTCTAAGAGGCTCAATTTGGTCTGCCAGTGGTAGTCAATCCACCTCTTCCAGTTCACTTAAAACTGAGTAGTGATTGCTAAGTGGAAGGTGGCTTGGAAGGGAGCGTCTCCCTGAGCCCCTTATAGGGGCTTGATGGAAAGTCTGGGTGTTCTCAGTGTTCTGAGCATCTCTCGTGGGGGCTAGATGGTTATAAAAATAACCCAACAGTAAAATTCTAATCTGTTTCAGTCTCACCATACTGGCATCAGCAAGGGCTAAAATTTCCCTGGCAACATTCGGATCTCGGAAGTTGTCAATCACAAAGTCTCCTCACTGAGACTATACCATCAACCCGACGGACAAACAGGATCTCTTTAAAAATGTCCCACTTACAGCTTACATTTGTATTTAACAAAAAACTAACTTTGTTTGTAAGGGCTGAGGTAGATTCCTTTAGGGGACCTTGAAGCTTAGGGACATTATCCAGAATGACCACATATGAGCAAGAGGCTGGTGGCAGATTTATAACTGGGTACTGGGGTAGGGAGTAGACAGCCTGCTGTTGTTCATGCTGGCTACCAAGGGATGGAGTACTATTTGCAATTTGAGAATTAAGATCCTGTGTCTGTGAATTTACAGTAATAGTACCCAGCTGGACAATTGAGCTACCTTCTCTACCCCCATTCTGTAAGCCTGTAGAGATTTATGTGGCTACTCTAGGAAAATGATTAGGTCTCAAAACTATCCCCCAAACAGAGGGGCAATCGAGGGCCCCTGACTAAGATGCTAGTGACCGTGCTTGCAGGGGATCCTTCCCGACATTGTGACTAAATTACCCAAACTAGATTCTAGTGTTGGTAATCGAGTATGGATTAGTTGCAGCTTAGAGTCCAATAAATTGTTGAACCAAATCTTCAGTGAGGCACAAGGGTCAACATTTGGGGGGTGTGAAGGAAAATAACTAATGAGAGTATCTTGAGTCAAGGGCTGTGACTTTGGGGAAGAATTCATTTTTGATTTAGCAATCCTCCTTCACTTTTTGGTAATGGGCTGGAGTAAAGGAGCCACACAGAACATCTGGCACACCGGAACAATCAACAGTACTCACATCTACATCCCCAGCTATGTTATCTGAAACCACCCCTTCCAGGTCCACGCAAGGGGTTTGATTAAAAGGGTTGAGTATCATGCAGCATGTTGTTTGCAGAACCAATGTTGCATATAGCTGCAGGGCTCAAGGGCTTGCTGGGGAGCCTAGATTCGATATCCTCTTCCACTAAAGAAAGGCGTCGCTCTGCCAACTTAATTTCATTTGAAACCAAATCCACTGTGCGTACCAGAAAGTTATCAATGGAGGACTGTGAATGAGCTTGCGAAGTGGACGTGGAATTTGTGGTCACCTTCCTTTTCCCCATTATGCCACAGGTCACTAGGGAAAAGGGTACCAAGATCTAAAAATGCCTACGACTGTAATAACCCAAATATATGCATCAAAAAGTTAAAGTCTAAAGAGGATGGGCCCAGCCACTGACGGGCTAACATGGGCCCGTCTTGGCCCAGTCTTCGTCTCGGGTGCGGCCGGCCCTGCAAAGTGCCCCCACGTGCTTTATAGCGCTCGTTGGTCTGGTCAAGTGGGTGCAGGTGCTGTGAAAAATGGCAGCCTCCTGGGGCCTCAAAGGAGTCTGGGATATGTAGTCCCTTCAAAGTTGCTAGTATGTCCCACGCTGCAAAGGGCCCCCATGCGCTATATAGCGCTCGTTGTTCTGGTCAAGTGGGTGCAGGTATCTGTGGAAAATGGCCACCTCCTGGGGCCTCACAACAGTCTGGGATATGTAGTCCCTTCGAACTTGCTAGTGCGTCCCGCGCTGTGAAGTGCCCGCACGTGCTTAATAGCACTCGTTGGTCTGGTCAAGTGGGTGAAGGTGCTTTGGAAAATGGCCGCCTCCTGGGGCCTGAAATCAGTCTGGAATATGTAGTCCCTTCAAAGTTGCTAACTTGTCCATAAAAAAAGTAATATTCTAAGAAATAACTTTCCTGAACGCTGTGTTGAGCTGCCTTAAATACTTAGGGCCAGATGTAGCAAATCTGCAATTTGCGACTTGCAAATTGCGAGTCCCTGCGACTCGCAATTTGCAAGTCGCAAATTGCTATGCAGTACGGTGTCTCAGACACCGACTGCGACTCGCAATGGGGTCGCAATGACCCACCTCATGAATATTCATGAGGTGGGTCGCAAATTGCGGCCCCATTGCGAGTATAGGCACTCGCTAACATGGAGGTCTGCTGACATCAGCAGACCTCCATGTTAGCGACCTGCTTTTAAATAAAGCAGTTTTTTTTTTTTGAAGTGTAGCCCGTTTTCCTGACAGGAAAACGAGCTGCACTGCAAAAAAAACGAAACCTTTTGTTTCGGTATTTTTTCAGGGCAGGGAGTGGTCCCTTGGACCACTCCCTGCCCTGAAAAAATATTTTGGGGTCCAGTCACAAACTGGAAGGGGTCCCATGGGGACCCCTTCCAATTTGCGAGTGGGTTACCATCCACTTGAAGTGGATGGTAACTGCGATGCCATTTGCGACCGCGTACGCGGTTGCAAATGGTATTGCATCCCACAGCGACTCGCAAATAGGAAGGGAACACCCCTTCCTATTTGCGAGTCGGAAATGCATATTGCGAGTCGGTAACGACTCGCAATATGCATTTCTGCATTGGCAAACGCGTTTAGCGAGTCGCAAACGCCAAATTTTGCCGTTTGCGACTCGCTAAACATTTGCTACATCTGGCCCTTAGCACGGCATTGACAAAAAAAAAATATAATATCCTCACAATAAATAGAAAAGACTTAAAAATATAAATTATGTGTGCACCAATGCTACCCACTAAACATACAAGTGAGAACAGAAGATTGACCGGTGTTGTGAATTAACTGCTTAACAAAAACATTTATATTTATATCTCAGCTAAAAGGCAGCTGATGTACAGACCTCGAAAGTCTGCCATCAAAATATATATTTTTCTTTTGCATGAACTGCAGACTAAAACTGAATTTCACTTTTGTTTAGGAATTGAAAAATATATTGATTTTACTGAACATTGTGCATACCATTTAAATACATTATTTGAAAGAATATATTATTTTATTTATTAGCTATGTTTGTAAATTGAGAGGTTGCATGTATGTTTAAGTAAGGTATTTATCTGGGCTACGCATTTTGAGTTTTATTATAAATGTTAATGTGATTTATCAATGCCATATTATTCTATTGACACTCACAAAGTACTGCATACTTGTTTCCACACTGCTTGTACAAGTCGGTAAATTTAGTCTTTGTATGGATGGAGGTGTTCACTGTAGAAAGAACATAAATTACATTGTTGCAGTACCTGCACTAACTGAGCGTAAAATCGTACCTTCAATTGCATTTTACCCTGGTAGGAGGTGTTCAGGTCAATCTATCCTAAATTAAATTGCTAGGAATATGAGAACTCTTCACCTGTTTTACACTCACAGTGGCATGGTAAATATATAGGAAAGGTCTCAGCCGGAAGCTGTGAAGTGGGTAACTGCTTTTACACTACGGTACCCACAAAGAATTATTTACTAGTCAGCAACCCATGCTAGAGTCATACAGACCTGCTGCTGGTCATCAAGCAATCGTCCTCATGCTAACAAGTATTGGGTTTTCCATTGTTGATGTACATGGTAGAACTCGGTTAAGGTGTTTAAGGATACTCATCATAATACTGTCATACCCAGCATCTCAAGAAGTTCACCAAAAGCAGGTTTTATTAAATCTCATTATTCAAAGTAGCTACTGACAAATTTTTAAAAGATCCTTTGAGAATTTTATCTGCTTTGATTTTTCTTTTTGATGAACTATATTTGAATATAGAAGAAAACTAAAAGGGACACTGAAAATGCATTGACATGGGCGTCTGAAGCAATTACAAAATTATTATTATTGTCTCACATATGACTGGAGAGGGTACTTTTATGCAATAAATTAATTTGAGCAAGAAAGTCTTGCAAGTAATGAGTATTCTACATTATTCCATGGGATTATCGAGATATACATATATATCCGTTTTTAGCATATGAGCATTATTTTTCATCTTGCTTACTAACCCTATCTCCTCTCCATGAAGCTCTCTAGCATGCTCCCATTTTAAAATAGCAATATTTTCCGTGTTACATGAATAAACAATGAAGTGAACCAACTGTTTTGCCTGAACAAAAGGATTTAGCATTACCAATTTCCACCTGAGAAAGTAACCTCAATCCACCATCTCTTCAGTTCTGTATCACTACTTTAGTTCAATCCGTCTACCAAACATCTTCTCTCCAGTGGTCAGTCTCCCTTACAATACTGTACTGCCAATTTATCCCCCATCCTAATCTTTCTTGCAGCTTCGCGTTCTTTTATTCTGTGGTCCGATGCTAATCATTTTGTAATTATGGCAGAAACTCCTACTTCATACACTGGCTTCTGTAAAATTATATTTTGTGAAGTACTTCTTTAAGTGCTCAGAGACGTCTTATTTCCTATCTCTGTTTTAGTCCATCCATTAGGTATTACGTGGTTTATAGTCATTTCGTTTTTTGTGATGTCTGATGTCTATTGAAGCAATAATGTTATTTTCTGCCTTTCTATGCACTCTAGTCTCAACCTCCATGTCAGAAAGCACTAACCTTGTAGTCCAGATCCAATCGGAGTGCTTCCACACCTCTCCTATCACACTGCTAACAATACCCTGAATGATATGTTGTTTAGAATAAAGTGCTACGGAAGTTGGTATTGCCGGATCAGTCAGGGTTTGTACCTGGCAGGTTCACCTCTCACAACTTGCGTACTTTTGTTGCTGTCGCAAGTTCCATGGAGCCTATAGCGGATGCGGCGGCGGTGTTTCTAGAAGCTACCAAGGCTTTCGATTCGCTGGCTTGGGATTACCTATTTGCTTTGCTTGCTAGAGTTGGACTCAGTGCGCGCTTTATAAAACTGATTTACTTGTTACATTCGGCCCCCACTTCCAGACTCCACTTGAATGGGAATGTTTCGGATCCCTTCCCAGTGGCTCGGGGGACTCAACAGGGGTGCCCTCTGTCCCCGTTACTTTTTGCTGTGGCGATGGAACCTCTTGCGGCACGGCTGGGACAACATCATAATGACAGGGGACTGCCGTTTCGGCAGCGGCCCATATTGCTCTCTGTGTATGCTGATGATATTGCCTTGTATGTTAGCGAGCCACGGAAGAATTTAGACGTTTTGCTGAATGAAATTGTGCGCATTGGGTCCTTTTCGGGGATCAGGATTAACTGGTCCAAATCAGTGGTGATGCCCTGGTCTTCGGGGGTGGTGGACTTCCTTTCCCGGTACCCAATTGGTTGGTCGAGAGACCCAGTACGTTATCTGGGGGTTTGGTTGAGTTGTGATATGGAGGCACTCTGGTGGGCCAACTATGGTAAGGCTATCTCGTGGTTGGGGGATAAAGTTGGGGTGTGGCACTCGCTACCTCTTTCGCTTATTGGACGTATCGCTATCGCTAAAATGGTGGTGCTGCCTACATTTCTGTATCTGTTAGTTAACCTTCCTCTTCTCCTCCCCATGGCTTTCCTACCGCGCCTTTGCTCTGCTTTGGTTTTCTTGGCATGGGCCGGTAGGCAGCCTAGGATTGCATGGGAGAAGCTGGAGTTACCCTTTGAACTGGGTGGATTTGCTGCTCCAGACTTGGAGCCTTATTATTAGTGTACGCAGATGCACTTTGCGTATTATTGGCAGCTCCCGATTCAGTACTTACCGCACCTTGCATCTGAGAGTGACGCGGTGTGGCCGGATGGTTTGTCCCGAGTACTTGGAAATCCCACCAGGCCTAGAGTGCGAAGAATGGACACCTTAACGTGTACTGCACGTGCTTGGACTGCTTCGTTGCATTGCTCTAAAGTAAGCACGCCCCTCGCTCCCTCGCTGCCTGGTATGTCTGTTGCAGATACTGTGATGTTTCGGGATGTGGGATTGTGTGATTTTCTGCGTGATGCAAACCCATTTGTGCTGGGTGATAGGTTTGTTGATGGCCGGTTGATCTCTTGTGGGGAGGTGCTATATGATGTGTGCGCTGCGGCTTTGCACCGGCTGTATGTGTTGCGCGTCAATGCCATGCTTCATGCTCGTTTCTCTGGCCCTGTGGGGATCGCATTGGAGTGCCGTGCTTTGGAGGTGCTGAACTGTTCCCAGTCGCTGCGCGGGCTCGTTACTAAATTGTATAATTGTGTGCAGAATCAGCAGGGTGGCGCTGGAACATCTGCTAGAGTGCGCTGGGAGATGGATATAGGTGAGCCTATATCTGAGGAGGTGTGGCAGAGATGCTGTGTGCAGATGAGAGCTCTTTCTGTTTAATTCATTTCAAGTTTTTGCACCACCTGTATTACACCCCACGTGGTCTATACGCCATGGGTCTGCGTGCTGACTCACGCTGTGAGTAATGCTGCGCTCCAGATGCTGGCTTTCTACATCTTGCGTGGGAATGCGCTGAAGTTCATGCCTACTGGATGGAGGTATTGCACGCAGTCGTGGAAATGAACGGTTTGGAGCTGCCCCTCTCCCCCCGGCTGGCGCTCCTTGGATGCGTTGATGCTGTGCTGTGTTGGGGTAGGGGTCTGGCCCCCCGTAGATCAGACTGGCTCCGTGATGCCTCCTTCTGTCAAGAGCAATTGATGATCTTCTGGGAAGTAACCCCAAGGGCGCGCAACCAAAGGATATATGGGCTCCACTGCGTTCCCATCTGGAAACTTTATAGTGCTGCTGTGTCAGTGGTATATGTTTGCTTATGCGCTAGGTGGCCTTGATTGCCAACGCTCCAATTGAGATCTGATCCCATTGCGAAGCTGGCTTGCTGACTGGTGCTCCTCCCTTCCTCTCCACCCACCTTCCTATTTTCCTCTGTTGGTTTCCTTTAGGCCCTGTTGGCCTACGAACGTTTTTGCCTTTTGTCCCAGTCTCTTGATGAATGTTTTGAAATGCACACTTTTTTGTGAAATGGGCTCCATGGATGACACTTATGGACTCTGATGTTGTGTTGCAGCTGAATTATAGCTGTCGGCTTGTGTCATGGAGGCTGGTCGGCGCCTGGATACTTATTTCTCTTACCTTGTGTTCAGTAAGGTTGTCTTCCCTGGCATATTTTGTTTGTTTCTTCCATTTCAATAATAAATCAAATATAAATTAAAAAAGGTGGATGTTGAGATCTCCACAGAGAATAAGAGGGAGAGGCCATAAAGCAAATACTGTATTTAGAAAAATCAAAATATTGGCTTCATCCACATCAGAGGCATAAACCAAACACAGCGTGAACGTGAACCGCCCATTGCTAGAACCATTAACTCATCTACGAAGCTTATCAGATATATGATGGCCAACCAAGTATCCTGGCTTATTTGTGAGGATAGCCCCCCCCCCCCCACCCCGAGATATCAAGCCCTGTTGTGGGCATGCCAAGTGTGACAGGACAAGTCCCTTAAACAATCCTTGTTTGTCCAAAGGAATGTGAGTCTCTTGTATGCACACTAAGTCATGCCTCATAAGTTTCAAAACCAGTGCTAGCCTTCTCCGTTTGGCTCTAACTTTGAGACCACAAGCATTGATTGTACTGATTTGTAGCTTATTCTCAGCCATTCACTGACCTATTGATTGCATCCTCTTTCAAGCCACCAAGCATCAGATAAACACAGTACTTCTTCAATCTCTGTTCAAAAACGGCCTCCTTGGTATCCCATCCACTATTGTCATATTGTGACTGTTGATATCCGCTGTGTCAAAAACCAAAAAACCTATTGTAGGAAGTTGGCTCTGTATATACTATTTCAAAGTAAGAAATAGTGTGCACAGAGTCCAAGGGTTCCCCTTAGAGGTAAGATAGTGGCAAAAGTAGATAATTCTAATGCTCTATTTTGTGGTGGTGTGGTCGAGCAGAAGGCTTATCAGAGGGTAGTGTTAAGCATTTGTTGTACACACACAGGCAATAAGTGAGGAACACACACTAAAAGACTTACTCCAGGCCAATAGGTTTTTATATTGAAAAATGTATTTTCTTAGTTTATTTTAAGAACCACAGGTTCAAGATTTACATTAAACACTTTAAATGTAAGGTACTTCACTTAGATACTTTAGGAACTTTGAATGAAAACAATATCATGTACAGTCTTTGTAAAAGTGGCAATAAGCTATTTTCGAAGTGGACACAGTGCAAATATCAACAGTTCCTGGGGGAGGTAAGTAAAGGTTAGACTGGGAGGTAAGTAAAACACTTACAAGTCTCAGTCCTGGGGCATAGGCAGCCCACGGTTGGGGGTTCAAGTCAACCCCAAAGTTACTACGCCAGCAGCTCAGGGCCGGTCAGGTGCAGAGGTCAAAGAGGTGCCCAAAACACGTGGGCGCCTATGGAGAACAGGGGTGCTCCGGTTCGATTCTGCCAGCAGGTAAGTATCTGCGTCCTAGGAGGTCAGACCAGGGGGGTTTTGTAGAGCACTGGGGGGGCACAAGTAGGCACACAAAACACACCCTCAGTGGCACAGGGGCGGCTGGGTGCAGTGTGCAAAGCAGACGTCAGGTTTCAGATAGGAAGCAATGGAGGGACCCGGGGCTCACTCTAGCTGTGCTGGCAGGCACAGGGGGTGCTTCTCGGGACAGCCACCAACGCTGCGGGTGTAGTGTTGGTTCCAGGCGTTGGGTCCCTTGTTCCAGGCAGTCGCGGTCAGGGGGAGCCTCTGGATTCTCTCTGCAGGTGTCGCTGTGGGGACTCAGGGGATCATCTCTTGTTACTCACGGGCTCGCAGTCGCCAGGGAGTCCTCCCTGAGGTGTTGGTTTCCTGCAGGTCGAGCCGGGGGGGTCGGGTGCAGAGTGTAGAGTTTCACGCTTCCGGCGGGAAACGTGAAGTCTTTGGAAGTTGCTGCTTTGTTGCAAAGAAGTCACTGGTTTTGAACAGTTGGCTGTTCACGGGGGTTTCTTGGTCCTGTAGTCCAGGACAGTCCTCTGAGGCTTCAGAGGTCGCTGGTCCCTGTCGGATGCGTCGCTGGAGCAGGTTTTTGAAGTTGGGGCCAAACCAGTTGTCGTCTTCCTCATTCTCTGCAGGCTTGTAGGTCAGCAGTCCTTCTTCTTTCTTCAGTTTGCAGGAATCTGATTTCCTGGGATCTGGGGAGCCCCTAAATACTGAATTTATGGGTGTGTTTAGGTCTGGGAGGGCAGTAGCCAATGGCTACTGTCCTTGAGGGTGGCTACACCCCCTTTGTGCCTCCTCCCTGTGGGGAGGAGGGCACATCCCTAATCCAATTGGGGAATCCTCCAAACTCAAGCTGGAGGATTTCTCAAGGCAGGGGTCACCTCAGCTCAGGACACCTTAGAGGCTGTCCTGACTGGTGGGTGACTCCTCCTTGTTTTTCTCACTATCTCCTCCAGCCTTGGCGCCAAAAGTGGGGGCAGTGGCCGGAGGGGCGGGCATCTCCACTAGTTGGGGTGCCCTGGGGCGCTGTAACAAAAGGGGTGAGCCTTTGAGGCTCACCGCCAGGTGTAACAGTTCCTGCAGGGGAAGGTGAGAAGCACCTCCACTCAGTACAGGCTTTGTTCCTGGCCACAGAGTGACAAAGGCACTCTCCCCATGTGGCCAGCAACATGTCTGGTGTGTGGCAGGCTAGTAGAAACTGGTCAGCCTACACTAGAAGTCAGGTAGGTATTCAGGGGGATCTCTAAGATGCCCTCTGGGTGAATGTTAGAGTAGATTGCACACTGGCATCAGTGTGCATTTATTGTGCTGAGAAGTTTGATACCAAACTTCCCAGTTTTCAGTGTAGCTATTATGGAACTGTGGAGTTCGTGTTTGACAAACTCCCAGACCATATACTCTTATGGCTACCCTGCACTTACAATGTCTAAGGTTTTGCTTAGACGCTGTAGGGGCATAGTGCTCATGCAAATATGCCCTCACCTGTGGTATAGTGCACCCTGCCTTAGGGCTGTAAGGCCTGCTAGAGGGGTGACTTACCTATGTCAAAGGCAGTGTGACGTTGGCATGGCACTCTGAGGGGAGTGCCATGTCGACTTAGTCATTTTCTCCCCACCAGCACACACAAGCTGTGAGGCAGTGTGCATGTGCTGAGTGAGGGTTCCCTAGGGTGGCATAAGACATGCTGCAGCCCTTAGAGACCTTCCCTGGCATCAGGGCCCTTGGTACCAGGGGTACCAGTTACGAGGGACTTATCTGAGTGCCAGGGTTGTGCCAATTGTGGAGACAAAGGTACAGTTTAGGGAAAGAACACTGGTGCTGGGGCCTGGTTAGCAGGGTCCCAGCACACTTTCAAACCATAACTTAGCATCAGCAAAGGCAAAATGTTAGGGGGTAACCATGCTAAGGAGGCATTTCCTTACACTCAGTAAAAGCATTTGAGCACCTAATTATGGGCTTAGAGAGGGTTTGTTTAACTGAAGAGGTATGTGGTGTCTTGAATGCCCCATTTTTTGTAGAAGAGGTTTGGGAGGCTATGAATTCCCTACCCATTGGCAAATCCACGGGCCCAGATAATTTACCTCTAGAGTTTTTCAAGGCCTTCTTGAGGAGCTCCCACAAGATATGCTTCTGGTTTTTCTACAGGCAAAAGAGGGGGTAATTCCACCCTCGTGGCAGACTACCAATATAGTGGTTTTTAAGAAGAAGGCAGTTGTCCCTGATTAATTATGATGGTAAAATATATGGCAGAGTTTTGGCAAATCTGTTAGTAAAGGTTGTCTCGGGGCTAGTTTTGCTATGACAACGATTTTATTCCAGAGCGCGACACACTTGATCACATTTAATGGATGGTTTCTCTGTTTGATGCTGCTGAGGCCTCAGAAGCATCAATGTGGCTGTTTTTTCTTGATGCCGGGAAGGCCTTCGAACGTGTTTCATGAAGGTTTTTATGGTCCGTATTGGAGTGGAAGAGCTTTGGGAGGAATTTTATTAAGGCTATCAAAGCACTTTATAATGCACCCATGGCTAGATTACGAATATTAGGGGTGGAGTTGGGTATTATTCAGATTTCAAGCGGTACTAGGCAGGGGTGTCCATGGTCTCCTCTGCTATTTGCACTCTACATCGATCCCTTTATAGCCCTACTTGAGAACAGTCCCCGTATCGAACCGTGTGAAGTGAACCAAGTGAAATAAAAAGTGTTAGCCTAGGCGGATGATGTGGCAGTGGTCTCAGCTGATCCTTCAGCAGCCCTTCCTCCAATTGAAAAGGTGGCTAAACTGTTTGGGCCCTACTCCATCTATAGTCTTAATAATGGGGGAAAGGCACAGGTGCTATGTACCAAGAAAATTGTATTTAGTTACCATTGGATGGTGTAAGATGCAGTATATTTGGAAAATAAGATTACTTCAATTATGGACAATTTGATAGAATTAAAGATGGCACCATAGATAGGAAGCATTAAGCAGGAACTTGCTAGAATTACTCCTCTACATCTTGCTCTCTTAGGAAGATGTAGGGGGTCATTCTGACCCCGGCCGGCGGCGGAAGCCGCCGGCCTGGCTGGGACCACCAGAATACTGCTGCGCGGTCAAAAGACCGCCACGGGTATTCTGGGTTTTCCGCTGGGCTGGCGGGCGACCGCCAGAAGGCCGCCCGCCAGCCCAGCGGGAAACACCCTTCCATGAGGATGCCGGCTCCGAATGGAGCCGGCGGAGTGGAAGGGGTGCGACGGGTGCAGTTGCACCCGTCGCGATTTGCAGTGTCTGCATGTTGGCGGTGCTCCCGCGGTCGTTGGCCCTGGCGGATTTTACCGCCAGGGTCAGAATGACCCCCGTGATGTCTTAAAAATGACTATTTTACCGAAAGTACTCCATATCTTCAGGGCTGTTCTTCTGGAAAACGATAAGTGGTGGTTGTCTAAAGTGGAATACGCTTGCTTTAGTTTTTTGAAGAATTACAGGAGGGCAAGAAGAGTGTTCAAATATCTGGTTCTTCCCAAACTGCTGGGGGGATGGTCGGTACCCAACTTTACACTGTATTATTGGGCCTGCATGCTACAACATATGGGCATATTGATAATGGGAGGGCATGATGGAATAAGTCTTGCAGAAGCCCCATCAATATATGAACTAGTTTTGGAAATTGAGGCTAATGGTTGTTTGGTCAAAAATATGGAACCCAACTACTGTATCAGGAAGATCAACTTAACTTTTTTAGGGAGCTGCAGGAGATCTAAGGGATTGTCAGGGGCGATTTTTTCGAATTTCTTCAGCTATGAGATTTTATTAACAAAAAAATAAAGAAACCTTGTTCAGTAGTTGAGATTTCCCTAATAGAGGCTGTAAAGCGGTGGGACAGAATTCGTTGATCTGATTGTCTGATACAATTCCTACCCAACAATCTGGCAGTACAAAATGCCAAATGAGAAGCCAGACTTGGTGCAGAGGGCCTCCTTTTGCAGGAGTAATTGGACATAGCCGATAAGGTTTTGTTAATGGCTGGTTGGAAAAGTCAGCATTTTTAAGACAGTTTTTGATTTATATTATAGTCCGGCAAAGGTGGCTAAATGGGCCCGTAGGTCCAGTGGCAACTGCAGTCAGTGTGAGGCAGAACTGGCTGAAATTGTCCATATCTTTTTCTCATGCCTCAAACTAGATTCTTTAATGTGTCAAATTAGGTCTTTTATGAGCTCAGTCAGTGGTGGGTCAGCCCAGATCTCCCCTGCAGTGGTCGTTCTGTGGGCGATGAATGGAACTGAGGAGAATGATGTAGTAAGGGGGAAATCATATGTATTATTTATTGCTATGACTGTGACCTGGCTCTGCATTGTATCAGAATTGCTTAACTATGAGCCTCAATCATTTTCGATGTAGAGATTTAGATTTCTGGCGATCTATAATATGGAAATAAATATGTATAATTGCAAGGGGCGCAAGAAGCAGCTATGGGGTAATAGGACCTAGTCACCTGTTACTACCTGTCTGGAAAGCTCAGCTGGTGCCTGTTGAATAGTTTATGTGGAGGGGCTAAGCCTTTCTTGTATTTTATATCACCTTTGCTTGATATGATGCTATATTAGAGATATTTCAATATTACTACATACCTGCTTTTTAACCCCTACAGTGCCTGGGACAAGCTGGTATAGCCCTCGGCCATGCTTGCCGTGAGCCGAGGACAAGACAGGCTCGTCCTGCACAGGACCCACGGGAAGCACTAGCTAGCGCTCCCCCATGAGCCTCCCACCCACCCCCCTAGGGCAGGGATGGAAGGGGTTTCGCTTTCCCTTTCACCGCCAAACCTCCTGCCCCCCAGTGACGTCAGCGTTCAAATTGCGCGCTGACCTCATCAGAGGTCACCTCCGAAGGTGCTGGAAGCTGTGCTTCCAGGGCTATCCCGGAAGAGAAATGCAAAAACATTTCTCTTCCGAACGGGAGGTGAGGCGGGAGAGGCATCAAGGGAAAGGAAAGGCCTTTCCTTTCCTTTGATGACTCTCTCAGCAGAAATGCCCACTAGACTCTAGGGATTTTATTTTTTTGTATGCATTTCAATTAAGGGAGCGGACCTTTGGGCAAGACTCGCTCCCTAGGGGAGCAATTTTTTCAAGGCCTTTTCTGCCCAGCCTATTGTTCTTAGGCCAGTCTGCCCACAGGGGGGCAGAAACCTCTAGACGCCAAGGATTGTTTATTATTATTTTTTTTTTGCAGGGGGGAAGCGACCCCTTAGGCAAGGGTCGCTTCCCTGGGGGACAAATTATTTTCAGGCTATTTCTGCCCCCCACCTATTTTTATTAGGCCAATCTGGGGCAGAAACCACTAGACACCAGAGATTTTTTTTGTCAATTTCATGCAAGGGGAGTGACCCCTTAGGCAAGGGATGTTCCCCTGGGGTGGGGGGTGCAAATTTGTTTTAGGCCATTTCTTCCCCCCTTGGGGGCAGATTGGCCTATTGTATTTAGGCCGTTCTGCCCCGGGGGGGGGTGGGTTTAGACGTGGGAAGCGACCCCTTAGGGAAGGATCGCTCCCCTGGGGGGAAAAATATTTTTAGGCCATTTCTGTCCCACATGGGGGCAGATCGGCCTATTTTTATTAGGCCAATCTGCCCACAAGGGGAGCAGAATCCACTAGGCACCAGTGATTTCTTTTTGTCAATTTCACGCAAGGGGAGCGACCCCTTAGGCAAGGGATGCTCCCCTGGGGGGGGGGGGGGGAATTTGTTTTAGGCCCTTTCTGCACCCCTGGGGGCAGATTGGCGTATTGTAATTAGGCCGATCTGCCCCTGGGTGGGGAAGAAACCTCTAGGCACCAGGGCTAAAAACAAATGTACACATTTTTTTAGACGGGGGAAGCGACCCCTTATGGAAGGATCGCTCCCCTGGGGGGAAAAACCTTATGAGGCCCTGAGGGCAGATCAGCCTATTTTTACTAGGTCAATTTGCCCCCAAGGGGGGTAGAAACCACTAGACATCAGGGATTTTTATTTTTTTGCATCAATTTCACGCAAGGGGAGCGACCCCTTAGGCAAGGGTCGCCTCCCATGGGGCCACATTACTGTTGGTCATATCTTCCCCCCTTGGGCGTACATCGGCCTATTTTTGTAAGGCCCACCTGCCCCCAAGGGGGGGGGGGGCAGAAAGCCCAACAGAGACCAGGGAAGATTTTGTTTTCAAAATAAGAGGGTGGGGGAATGGCCATACCCCCACCCCAAATAAATGGGGCCAAAGTTGTTCTGCCCACCATTAGGCAGATGGAGCAATTACACCCAATCCGCACCCTGGGGGGAGCAGAAAGCCCACTAGATGCCAGAGAATTAAAAATAAATAAAAAAATAGTGGGGTGGTGGCTACCAACCAGTTTGGGCATGGTTGTGCCCCCACCTCAACTGAAGGGGGTAACAGTCTTTCAGCTCTCCCCTGCACACTAAAACATGTTATTCCCACTGCAAGCAAGAGGACATTTGATTATTTTGAGTTTTGGTTTTACATTTGGGCCATGAGAGCTTGTCTAACTCTCAAAATCGTCCCACTTGGAATGGTGAGGGCTGACCTTTTTGGACTTTGGGGCGCTGCCACGTAGAAGAATCCACAAGACCTAGACACATCTGAAAACTAAACATCTGGATGAGTCCAGATAGTTGTGCTTCACATGCACCCACACAATTTTCTTACCCACAATGCCCGGCAAATCTCCAACTTTGCTTGAAATCACACATTTTCCCCATATTTTTGTGATGGAACCTTCCAGAATATGCAGGAATCCCAAAAATTCCTACCACCCAGCATTGTCAAATCTTTACCGATAAAAATTCTGCCCCACTTGTCATCCCAAAAATGTTTTTTTTTCAAACTGCCCTTTTGGACCCACTTTGGTTCCCCCTCAATTTCGACATGTTTTTACCTCTTCCCTGTCACAGGCACTTGGCCCACCTACACAAGTGAGGTATCATTTTTACCAGGAGACTGAGGGGAACGTTGGGTGGTAGGAAATGTGTCCCCGTGCGGTGATCCCACACAGAAATGTGATTATTTTAGCTAAATTTGAGGTTTGCTGAGCATTCTGGGTAAGAAAGCACTGGGGGAGCCACACAAGTCACACCTCCCTGGACTCCCTCGGGTGTCTAGTTTTCAGAAATGTTTGGGTTTGGCAGGTTTGCCTGTATGGTTGCTAAGCCCAGGACCAGAAACGCAAGTGCCCCCTCTCAAATCAAAACAGGTAGTTTTGTATTTGATAATTTTGATGTGTCCACATAGTGTTTCGGGACATTTCCTTTCGCGGGCACTACCCACACAAGTGAGGTATCATTTTTATTGGGAGACTTGGGGGAACGCTGGGTAGGAGGAAATTTGTGGCTCCTCTTATATTCCAGAATTTTCTGTTACTGAAATGTGAGGAAAAAGTGTTTTTTTTTGGCCAAAGTTTGAGGTTTGCAAAGGATTCTGGATAAGAGAACCTGGTAAGAGCCCCACAAGTCACCCCATCTTGGATTCCCCTAGGTGTCTAGTTTAAAAAAATGCACAGGTTTGGTAGGTTTCCCTAGGTGCCGGCTGAGCTAGAGGCCAAAATCTACAGCTAGGCAGTTTGCAAAAAACAGCTCTGCTGTGTTTGGGAAAATGTGATGTGTCCATGTTGTGTTTTGGGGCATTTCCTGTTGTGGGCACTAGGCCTACCCACACAAGTGAGTTACCATTTTTATCAGGAGACTTGGGGGAACGCTGGGTGAAACTTATTTGTGGCTCCTGTCAGATTCCAGAACTTTCTGTCACCGAAATGCGAGGAAAAAGTGTTTTTTGGCCACATTTTGAGGTTTGCAAAGGATTCTGGGTAGAAGAACCTGGTGAGAGTCCCACAAGTCACCCCATCTTGGAATCCCCTAGGTGCCTAGTTTTCAAAAATGCACAGGTTTGGTAGGTTTCCCTAGGTGCCGGCTGAGCTAGAGGCCAAATTCTACAGATAGGCACTTTGCAAAAAACACGTCAGATTTCAATATAAAAATGTGATGTGTCCATGTTGCGTTTCCTGTCGCGAGCATTAGGCTTACCCACGTAAGTGAGGTACCATTGGTATTGGGAGACTTGGGGGGACACAGAATAGCAGAACAAGTGTTATTGCCCCTTGTCTTTCTCTCCATTTTTTCCTTCCAAATGTAAGACAGTGTGTAAAAAAGAAGTCTGTTTGAGAAATTCCCTGTAATTCACATGCTAGTATGGGCACCCCGGAATTCAGAGATGTGCAAATAACCACTGCTTCTCAACACCTTATCTTGTGCCTATTTTGGAAATACAAAGGTTTTCTTGATACATATTTTTCACTCTTTATATTTCAGCAAATGAGATGCTGTATACCCGGTATAGAATGAAAACCCATTGCAAGGTGCAGCTCATTCATTGGCTCTGGGTACCTAGGGTTCTTGATGAACCTACAAGCCCTATCTATCCCCACCACCAGAAGACTCCAGCAGACGTAACAGTATGTTGCTTTCAAAAATCTGACATCACAGGAAAAAGCTACAGAGTAACACATGGGGGAAAATGGCTGTTTTTTCACCTCAATTTCAATATTTTTCTAATTTAGCTGTTATTTTCTGTAGGGAAACCTTATAGGATCTACACAAATGACCCCTTGGTAAATTTAGAATTTTGTCTATTTTTCAGAAATGTTTAGCTCTCCGGGATCCTGCATTGGTTTCACACCCATTTCTGTCACTAACTGGAAGGAGGCTAAAAGCACAAAAATTAGTAAAAATGGGGTATTTCCCAGTAAAATGCCAAAATTGTGTAGAAAAATGTGGTTTTCTGCTTCAAGTCTGCCTGTTCCTGAAAGCTGGGATGCTGGTGATTTTAGCACCACAAAACCTTTGTTGATGCCATTGTCAGGGAAAAAAACACAAGCCTTCTTCTGCAGCACTTTTTTCCATTTAAAAAAAAAACAACAAAATGTTTGCTGTATTTTAGCTAATTTCTTGGTCTCCTTCAGGGGAACCCATAAACTTTTGACATGGGTAGCTTTTGTGGACAAAAAGCTATGAGTCCCTAATCACGAACTGCCACAAATAGCCATTAAAAGGCCGGGCACTTTGGGGAAAAGGCCTGGCAGTGAAGGGGTTAAGTCTCCGATATTTGTTTGTGGTCAGATACTCCTTGGCCTTGGCTCACTCTGCACTTTATTGTTGTGCATTTGCACCTTTTTCTCTTCTGTATTTCCTGCTATGAATTAACAAGAGTGCTGGCTTAATCCGAGTTTATCTATTTCAGGGGCTTCAGAAGGGTTAGAATTGTAATAACCTTAGAAGGGATTCATATATCGGTATTTGTAGCTTGATTGTTTTGTTTGTTTGTCTTTCTTTGCGATTTGTCTGTTGGATTTAATGACGGATTTAATGACGGAAGCTTAAAAAAAACTTTAAAAATGTAAAAATAAATCTTCCCCGTAGGTCTTAGCATCTGGCCCTTAGTCATCAGAGCTTCCTTGTTCTGGGCTTTATTAAGTAATCTACCTGAACTGCACGCTATTGTTTCCTCTATCCGGTGGTCATTTGATCTGCAGTACACAGATCCTCGACTGCGCAACACTCCACTTCATGTGTGTTCTGGTGGTGTCTTCCATACTTGTGCCTACTTTACCCACACTCACCATCAACAGTCACACAAAGGTTTACCTACATATTTATTTGCCTTTTTGAACCGGTTCCACATGAGGTTTGTGACCCATTAAAGCTTTTTACAGAGCAGACAACCCATAGTCATTGTTTATTCGTTTCTGAGTCTCAGCACAGCCATGTTGATGTTGTATGTGTTAAGTATGATAGTAAACTGAAAACCCGTTAATCTGTTGGCATGCTAAATATCCCCTTTACTAATATTGTGAAAAATCAAGAGTTGCTTGTTAGAAACAATTTTATGATTGTGAGATATTTTTAGTTTACATAAACACTTCTTCTAAAACGTTTTAAGGTCCGCCAACAAATTTAATGTGCTTGATAATTGATGAGATTTTAAATGTATTTTTTTATTTTGCGTTTTAGGTATTACTGCCTTGCTGCTCTCGCAGCGTTGCTAAAATATGTTGAGTTTATTCAAAATGCGGTTTATGCTCCAAAGTCGATCAAGATTTGTTTTCAGGGGAGTGAGCAAACAGCCATGATAGATTCAACATCAGCTCAAAACCTTGAATTGCTTGTAAACAACAGAGATTCTAGGTAAGATGGTGTTAAGATATGGTTTACAAATCACCTCTGCTATTGTGTAACAACATGCAAAGCTAAAAGGAAAGTTTATGATCAAGATGAATGTTCTATAAATGAACACACGGAATGGAGACTTTGACACCAAGGGGGGTGCCATTGACATCATAATTTTTAAAAAATATTGACACTGGCTCCTAAATTCTCATTCTTTATTCATTTGATGGACATCTGTCAGAATGTGTCGCGTTTTTCCTAAACTTATCCATAGAGGTTTTTTACTTGTGCTTAATACCAGATAAGTCTAACTGTGGCTCACTGTACAAATGCAATAAAGAAGTCCGAAATGGTAATCCACAAATATTATGAACACCATAAGGGCAAGTAGACTCCATCCAGTTAGAAAAAAAACAGATAACGTCTTTGTAAAATTTAGACAAACTCCAAGAGTAAGTGCTGTCTCTAACTTGTTAATAGCCCCTAAACACCGTCCCAGAAACAAAGTGATTAGGAACCCAGTACATTGTACTATATCCCATCCCACTCTTTCCATTCACAACAGGGCCTTCTCTTTTTAGGTTCGCCTACAGAAGTTTTTAGCTCTCTGTTGTTGAACAGTAAGCTTTGGGCTAGCCCACTGATTACCATCGGTTGGCTTCTTTGTCAGACTAATTTTATTACTAATTTTTCAGCGTCTTCCCTTCTTTTTGTGTTTTGCCTACCGGTTTTCTTTTTCTTTCAGCTATCCAAGGGGATGCAGGTGTTTTCATTCTCTCCTCTGTGCTGCTTCCCCCTCGCATCCCTGCCCTCTCTGCCCTCCATGTTCTTTCCCTTTCATTCCTCCACTGGTCCTTCCACATCACTTGTTTGTTTAGGCTTTTTTACACCCCTGAATCCAGACTCTTAGTTGCTGTTCTGTCGCTCCCTGCTTCAAGTATCGCCTTTCTAAACAGTACACAATTTGTATATTTTTTAATGTGCTGCTCCAAGAGGTGTGTCCACCAACTTAGAAATGTAAACATTGTCGTACATGTATGTTTTGACAAATGCATGCATCACGCTGGGGCTGCCTTAACATCATGAAATGTGTACATGCATGATTGAAACATGTACACCTATACATCCGAATGGGGCTGCTTGACCAGGGGATCTCCACTGATAAATATAAACATGGAATAGTCCCGCCCAGGTGTGAGGATCCCGGAGCACTTTTCCATAGTATGTCTTCTTAAGTGTAGATATTCGCCTTGTTTCAGGAAGGCCTGTAGAAACACATAAGATAAGAACATTAAGCAGCCTATAAGAAAGCCTACAATGGCCACATTCTTCAGATTGTACTTAAAATGGGTAAAGAAACCCACATATATGTGTATTTAAAGCCAAATACTTTCGTACAAAGCTTAAATCTTCTTCACAACCCCTTTTTTTAAGTAAAGAGATGAACAATGGAAGGACAGTGTAGCCCTATAGATCAACAGGAGATTGTGCAGCACCAAACTCCAGCCCCTGAGTTATACAGCAATCACTGCTATTGTGTGCTGCGGATGGGTCAGTGGGCCTCGGGGGCTCAGTGGCAGTAGCGGGCAGTAACGGGCTTCATGCTCCAAGTCAATGGACGACAGAATGTTGAGCAGGCTGCCAGGCTCCTCACCTTATAGTGAGCAGCTGGGGGGATTCCTAGATGGCGTCTCGCATGCTGGGGCTAATTGCACTCACTAGTGCTTTGAATCGCTTCTCATTCCCTGGCGGCAATGTCATTGCAGGGTCTGATGGAGTCCTTCTCTGGCAGAGGTCTCCAGCTCTCAACATCCCCTTCAATCCGTAGGTCCGGGGTCATAACTATTGCTTCACAAAATGTGTTGGGCCCTTGGTGGTCAGGCAATGACAACAGTAGGGAGCCACAACCTCATGTAAATCAGGAAGATGAGCGGGCCTGGTACGGAGCTTCTCAGCAAGCATCCTATGTGGCTGCCATCTTATCTACGCCCCCCCTAAACTACCCTATTAAAAGAATTGTTCTGTTCCATTGGCTGAAAGGCAAGGAGATAGACATGGTAATGTTACAGGAGACACCTCCAGCGATGGATAAGCAACTGCTTAGCTCCTATTAGTTCCCATCCCAGTTCCATGCCACCTGAAAAAAGAGAGGGGTAGCTGTTCGGCTCTGCCGTGGGCTGAGGTTTGAACTTGAGGCTGTCAGAGGCTGGGTATTGGTAGACATAAGTACACATCTACCACCAGCAATACACCCCCAACACAGTGTTGTGCACTGTCAAGTTTCCACAAAGTAGCCCCTGGCTTAACCCCTGGTAGCAGTCATGCTTAACTCCGGAGACAGGTATGTAAAGCACTTAGACCAATACAGTAAATAAGTCAGGCACAACACACAATAAAAATACCACACTAATTTATTGCCTCCTGCGTCCACTAAGAAATCAGACATCAGGCCTGTCTGCTTTTTGTCACCCCTAGAAAAGTTTGGAACCTTGACAGGGGAAGGGAAAGACCTTTCCAGAACCAGATGTAGGACAGGGTGTCCCCCCACACACAAAGTCTGGCACCAGGTATAAATATTGGCCCTCCAGAGCCACTCCTCTAACCAATTCTGGAACCATGGAAGTTACAGAGGAAGGACAGTCCTGCTGCCAGAGGACTGCCTTGCTGCTTGAGGACAGGCTTGCTGTCTGAGAAGGAAGACTGAACCTGTTTTCCTTCATCCTATGTTAACCCAGAGGGACTCCAAGGGTCCTGTGTGAGTGACAGGAACACAACAGGCTCAAATGTCCTCAATGCAACTGTCCAGCTGACCTGCTGCAACTATGCCTACAACTGGACCTGCCTGAGCTTTGCTTGCTTCTGCTGGAGTGAGTCCCTGATCCTCATGAGGTGCATCGCCAGGTCCTGTACCCTTGATTGGCATCAAAGTGTACTCCTCTGCAAGAAAATGGGTAAATAATGAAGTTGGGCTCCTCGCAATTGTGAACAAGCCCTTTTGCGCCATGCGACGACAGCCAACACAAAGATTTGGTGAGATCTGCTCTTCAAGTTAGAATGACTACCATCAATAACAAGCCCACCATGCACGAGCTTGGTCACTCGGTGTTGTAGGCTCATGGGTATCACTATTTGAGGCCCTCGCAGCACAAGGCCCTCTCAGGTACAGCTGAGTTCGCTGCGGACTGTCCATGGTTTTATTAGTCCATCTCTTTCTATGTTTGCCTTAGTGTGGGTGTGTTTTAGAAAGTGCTACCACGACCCCCTTTCAACGCCTGCCTCACCTTAATCAGAATGTTATCTTCTCCAGTGGCCGCAGGAATTTCACCCAAGCTCATAGTTTTGGGGCAGCGGCTGCTGATAATCATCTGCACCTGTGCTTCCATCACCTCGTCTTCTTCTGCTTGTGAGCCAGTGTAGGAAGCTGGCCTGGTGTGTGGTGGGTACCTATGGCACTTACACCTTATACCACAGGTACCCCTTATTAATGTAGTGTAGTCAGTGTCTAGAAGCCAGGGTCTCTAGAGGTAGCTGTGGATAAGCAGCCAAGGCTTATCTGGGAGACATGCAAAGCTCATGCAATACCATTGTAGTCACAAAATACTGTCGAGACTATACTTCCTAAGGAGGTAAGTAATACACAAATTATATACACTAGTATGTAGAAATAGGTGTAGATGGCTGACCTGTAGTGGGCACCTATGGTACTTACACCTTATACCAGGTGCAGTTATCCCTTATTAGTGAAATGTAGGCAGTGTCTAGAAGCCAGGCTCTCTAGCGGTAGCTGTAGCAGAGCAGCCGGGGCTTATCTAGGAGACATGCAAAGCTTGTGCAATACCACTGTAGTCACACAGTACTCACACACATGAAAGAAAATACTCAGTATTACAAAAATAAAGGTACTTTATTTTGGTGACACAAATGCCGAAAATACCATAGAGACAATACTCCCTTAGGAGGTAAGTAATACACAAATTATAAACACTAGTATGCAGAAACAGGTGTAAAAACAGTTAGAAAACAGTGCAAACAGTGAAAATCACAATATTAGAAATGGGCCTGGGGGAACACAAACCATATACTAAGAAAGTGGAATGCGAATGTCGGTTTCCCACCTAGGCACGTGTAGTGTGTAGAGGGTCGCTGGGAGTACTAGAAAACACCAAAGGTAAGTACTAGAACCTTCCCCCCCCCAGAGCCCAGGAAAGTAGGAGTAAAGTACAGGAACGTTCCTAGAACACACAAGAACATGAGAAAGAAGATTATGCAAGAACCAGAAGAGAATGCATGACACCAACAGTGGATTCCTGGACCTGAAGACCTATGGAAGAAGGGGACCAAGTCCAAGAAGCACAGAAGAGTCCAGGGAAAACAGGAGCACCTGCTTATCCGGATGAAGGTGCAAAAGAAGAACCACCGGTGAAGAACAACAGTCAGTACTGCACCCAAGAAGATGGATGGGGGTTCCTAGTTGGTGCAGATGATGTCCCACGCCGGATGGAAGATTGCAGTCTGGTTTGCGCCGCTGGATTCCACCAACAAGCCTTGGCACATGCAAAGCTCATGGTTAGCGGAAAATGGCATTGCCTGGGACCAGGAGGGATCTGGTGGACCCTACCCAGGAGGGGGAGTCAGACAGGGCTCTCAGCAACTCCGAGAGCCCTCAGAAGACCAGGCAGCGCAGCACAGGGACAAAGGAGGTGCAAAAGGACGCCCATGCATCGCTACAACAAAGGATCCCACGCCGCTGGAGAACCACTCAGGAAGCAGTGCATCGCAGGATAGAGTGCTGGGGGCCGAAGCTGCACGGTGCACGAAGAACTTCATGGAAGGATGCCAACAAGCCTTGGCAACTGCAAAACAAGCAGTGCACTGGGGTACTGTCTTGCATGAGGAGGCAAGCTCTTACCTCCATCAAAGTTGGACAGTAGGATGTCAGGACTGTCATGACCACTTCAGTCCACCACCCATGATGCTGGATCCACGCAACTCATCAGGAGAGGGTACCCAGGCTGCCAGTCGTCGATGCAGAGAGGTGCCTGCTGAAGCAGGGGAGTGACTCCTTCACTCCAAAGGAGATTCCTTCATTCTTCTTGTGCAAGCTGAAGGCAGACTGTTCTCTGAGAATGCAGGGCTGGGTAACAGTTGCAGTTGCTGGCAGGAACTGAAGATACAGTGTTGCAGAAGCCATCTCTGCTTCTTTGTTGCAGTTTGTAGAGTTCCTGGAGGGTCCAGATGCAGTTTCTTTGGTGAGAAGGTGAAGTAAAGGATGCAGAGGATTCCTGCTAGAGTCTTGCAATCTGAATCTGACGAACCACCCAAAAGAGAGACACTAAATAACCCTGAAAGGGGGATTGGTCAGCTAAACAGGTAAGCACCTGTCAGGGGAGGCCTCTGACATCACTTGCTGGCACTGGCCACTTAGATGCTCCCAGAGATCCCTGCCAACTTGTAATCCAAGATGGCAACACACAGGGACCCTCTGGAGGAGCTCTAAGCACCACCCCTGGGGAGGTGATGGAGAGGGGAGTGGTCACTCCCCTTGCCTTTGTCCAGTTTCGTGCCAGAGCAGGGACTGGGGGTCGCTGAACCGGTGTACACTGGATTTTGCAAGGACGGCACCAAATGTGCCCTTCAAAGCATTTCCAGTGGCTTGAGGAGGCTACCCTTCCCAAGCCTGTAGCACCTTTTTTCAAAGAGAGAGGGTGTAACACCCCTCTCCCAAAGGAAATCCTTTGTGCTGGCTTCCTTGGCTTGAGCTGCTCAAGCAACAGGAGGGCAGAAACCTGTCTGAGAGGTGGCAGCAGCTGGGGCTGCCCGCAAAACCTCAGAAGGCTGGTATGGCAATACTGGGGGTCCTCTAAGGAGCCCCTAGAGTGCATTGAATCATACAACCAATACTTGCAAAGGCCTTGGGATATGATTCCAACATGTTTGATACCAAGCATGCCTATGTTCGGAGTTATAATTATGTAGCTGGACATAGGTAGGGACCTATATCCAGTACACGTGTAAAATGGCATCCCCGCACTCACAAAGTCCTCAAAAATGGGCCTGGAGTTCGTGGGGGCACCTCTGCTAGTGCAGGGGTTCCCTCACACACAGGTACTTTGCACCATGCCCTCTGGGCTGGAAGGCTTGCCATAGGGGTGACTTATTAGTGACCTGGTGCAGTGAAAAGTGGCAGTGAAAGGGTGCTTGCACCTTTTCACGTACGCTGCAATGGTGGTGGTGCAGAACCCTTTGCTTGGGCTCCCTATGGGTGGTAAAATATAGTCTGCAGCCCATAGAGATCCTGTGGACCCCCAATGCCCTGGGTACCTAGGTACCTGATACTAGGGACTTATAATGGGGCACCAGTGTGCCAAGTGTGGGTGGAATACAGTGATAACAGTTACCAACAACTAAATTCAGGGGAGAGAGCATAACTACTGTGGTCCTGGTTAGCAGGATCCCAGTAGACACAGTCAAACACTCTGTCAAACGGGTAAAAAGTGAGGGTAACCAAGCTAGAAAGAGGTTACTTTCCTACAGCCAATTGCTGCTTCAGATGAGTGTTGGGGCAGAATATCAACGGGATTCTAAGCCCCCAATCGGTAAACAACCTCTACACAGTAATGCTGAAGTTGTATGGCCCACCGTTCTATCCAGGGGGGTGGATGCGGAGCAGTCCCTTTGAACAGTGGCACAAGTGGCTGGTGGTCTGTGACTACCTGGAATGGCCTCCGACACAGGTGTAGATGAAAGTGTCTGCAAGCCCACATAATTGCGAGTGCATCTCTTTCAATTTGGAAATATCGCAGCTCTGTTGGTGTGAGAGCCTTGCTGGCATATGCAAGTGGGGCCCAATGGCCTGGGTAGGTCTCATGAGTTAGCACATCACCCAGTCCCACGGGACTGGTGTCATCAACCAGTTCATTCTTTTCGTCGAATCGAAGGAGGCCATTGTGGTTTCATTTAAAAGTGCTGTTTTGAGCACCTGGAACACTCTCTCTTCCTGGCCTCCTCAGGACCAAGGAGTATCTGCCTTTGTGAGGGCCCACAGTGGCTCTGTCAGTGTTGCGAGATTAAGTATAAACTGGTCACAATACTTGGCCATCCCCAGGAAGCTCCTCACCTCTGTCACATTCTTGGGAGCAGGGGCCCTCTTGATGGCTTGTGACTTCCTGGGGTCGACTTTGAAGCCCTTCTGATTAAACACATACCCAAAAAACTAAATGAAAGCTTGGAAGAATTAACACTTTTCGGTTTGCAATGTGAGTCCATGCTCCGACAGTCTCTTGAGGGTGGCCTTAAAATGATGATGATGTTCCTCAGCCGTTGCCGATTGTATACCAATGTCAGTGCTGACATTCATGACAGCTTGTAACCCGGACAAGGTCTTGCAGCTCACATCCTGGAAGATCTCCCTGGCCGAGGACACTCCAAACATTGTTATATATCTGCTCTCCTCGGCAAGCTCAAATTGATTATATCCTGCATTCAAGCCCTGCTTTGAGAACCACTTTGAATCGTTGAGATCAGCAATGATGTCATCTAGCGTTCGTGTTCTATGCCTCTCTCTTTTGATCGGATTGTTAGGAAGGCGCATGTCTCTACACAGTCTGATCTTGCCTGGTTGCTTTGGCTTCTCTGCGATGACTAAAGGCGATACCCAGGGAGTGGGTCCTGTCACCCTTTCAATTACCCTTTGGTCTTCTAGCTTGGTTAACTCTTGCTCCACAAGAGGCCAAAAATGGAAAGGGATGCATCTGTGTCTGAGGGTGCCTGGCTTTACATCTTGATCACTGTGTAGGTGTATGGGAGGTGACTTTAAACATCCTAATCTTATAAACAATTCAGGAAATTGTCCCAACAGCTCATCAATCTGGACTGTTCTAACACTCCTTGCAAATGTGTCAAGGCCCAAATCTTCTGTGGCATGACTCCCGAGGAGGCTGTCAGCCTCTCTATCCACTACTTGGAATGTGGTTTGAATTTCTTCCTTCTCAGGCGGACATACCCCACCATTTTTCCTCTTAGCGGGAGGGGATCATGACTCCCGTACGTGAATATTTTGGTTCGATTTGTATAGCGTTGGGCGAGGTCGGAGTTGTTGATACTGTTGTATGCCCATCACATTTACGGATGCTCCGGTATTTATTAGGGCCTCCAACAGTGACCCAGCAATGTCTATTACACATGTTGTTTGTGGCCTTTGGCATCGTTTCAGGTACTTGTGTACAATATCAGGTACACCACTTCCTTTTCTTCAGGGGAGGAGTCTTCAAGCCTGCTGTGCGCACCCTGGGAATGGGCCTCATGTGACATTGAGTCTTCTAGGGATAGTTGTTTCACTGCTTTGTTGACGTCAAGCCTACCTCTCACTCTTTTCCTCTTGCACCTCCTCTGCAGATGAATGCAAAGTTATTTAGTTGCCCACAATTGGAACAGGTTCTCCCCTGAGCTGGGCAATTTTTGAGAGAATGTTCTTCTTTCCCACAATATTCACACCGTGCCCCTCGCTTCATTGGGACGTATGCTCGGGTTTTTTCTTTACGGACTGAGTGTGCATCATGTCTGCCCTTTCCACTTTTATAGGGGCATTCTTTTTCGGTGCTTGCGTGATTGTCAGGTCCATTTCCCCTGCTCTGGTAGCCAACAGGTCATGTGAACGCGCCATTACCAGAATGTTCTCCAGGCTGATGTTGGGTTGCCTCAAAATGAGGCCTCTCAAGGTTTGCTCTTGCACCCCTGGATTATTTGTGCTCGTATTTCCTTATGTTGGTTGTCCTCTGTGCATGTGCTTGCTAGCTCTTGTAATCGGGAGTGGAATTGGTCATTAGACTCGCCATCCCTCTGGCACGCCTGTCGTAGTTTAAAATCAGGGTTGAGTTGTGGATCAAAATATGCATTGAGCGCCCTCATCGCTGCATCATAGTCATCGGTCCCCCCTGTGTTGGGAAGGTGTTTGAACAGTTTATATATTTCATCGCCCCCAAAATGTAAGAAGAGCAAACTATTGACTGCGCCATCACATTCTCGTGTCGCTACAAAGTAATTCTCCGACCGGCCGACCCATATTTTTTATCACGGGATGCTGTGGCTGGGTCAGCCAGCTAACTGAATGGCGGGTGCGCCCCGACCGTGGCATGCTGTGTCTGGATAGTGTTGTTTACACATGTCTGATCATCCTTCATGGCTTCTGGTGTGACCGCTGACATACGGCACCTGCCCCCGCTGTCGTTGCCTCCTTGATGTTGAGTGCCCGCTGTCTAGACCCAAGTGTATGACGCCTACAGCTACTTGATGGCAATTAGTGATACTCTGAACTGTGGAGTCACGCTGTGTGGCACCATGCAGGGTATGCACATTCATTTCTATGCAACACTTTCCAGTCTTTATGTATTTTCTGTTATGTATTTACATCATATAGGGGGTCATTACGACCCTAGCGGTCGGAGACCGTCAGGGGTAATGTGGCGTCCGTACCGCCAACAGGCTGGCGGTACGGAGACCCATATTACGACCGCGGCGGTAGCGCCGCGGTCGCACCGCCGGGGCAGGCGGTTTCCCGCCATTTTAGCCCCGGCGGTGATAATCCGCCAGGGCAGCGCTGCAAGCAGCGCTGCCCTGGGGATTATGACTCCCCTACCGCCAGCCTGTTTCTGGCGGTTTGCACCGCCAGGAAGAGGCTGGCAGTAAGGGGTGTCCTGGGGCCCCTGGGGGCCCCGTGCAGCTTTTCACTGTCTGCATTGCAGACAGTGAAAAGCGCAACGAGTGCTACTGCACCCGACGCACGGCCGCAACACCGCCGGCTCCATTAGGAGCCGGCTCCTATGTTGCGGCCGCATCCTCGCTGGGCCGGCGGGCATAAACTAGGTCTGCACCCGCCGGCCCAGCGGGGATGTTGTAATGGGGTCCGCGGGAGGGCGGCCGCATTGGTGGGCGGCGGTAGTCGCCCGCCAATGTTGTAATGACCCCCATAGTCCTTATTTATGGGTCTCTTCACTTTATACATTGTCTTTTATAACTTATTTTTTTAAAGATACTGTGACATGCATGCAGATTTGCCCCTTGGCCAGGTGCTCCACCACAGTTCACTCGTCCCTCCAAGCAGGAACTGAAATTAATCTCTGTCATAGCATAATCATGGGCAGTCTTTGCGCGGCTCCACAAGGCCTTCTGGACGCCACGTGAGAAGGTCATCAGCAGGTGTGGCCGTCATCCACGGGGGCGCTTGGGCTGCATGTGCAGTGAGCAGCTTGGAGCTGGCAATCATAGGGCAGCGCTGGCACTCTCAGCGCCTGTTCGGAATGCAGGTATTGTTGTAAAACTGCTGGCCAGCATGCCGGGACATCTCTGTATTGTTGGTGCAGAAGGGCGAGCTCAGCAGGTTATTGCCACACAACTGCAAGCGATCGGCTATACGCATGGGCTAAGCCCCCTCGTTGCTAGTGTTGTGCTGCACGCTAGGCAGCTCGATGCTGCTGATGCAGGACCCTTGCACCCAATAACTTACACACATACAAGCTGTACATTGATGTGATGCGGAAAGACCATGAGGGTCGTTTCCCCCATTTATTTATACCCTGCTTGTCTATGACCGCGTAAGGGCTTCCCACATCCGGGTCGGCAAATCCTCTTCCCCGGACCATCAGACCGGCATAACATCATTACAACCCCCATGCTTTGCATTTGCCCCCGCTCCACTCCAATCTGCAATATATGAACCCTTACTCATGAATGCAAATGCAAGTGTGACTATCTGTCACCGGCCCCCTCCTCCTTCTGCTGCAAACCCATGGCACAGAATAAGGACCAGGAAATCAGACAACAGCCTGCTGTCCTGTACATAAATACAAATAGATCTTGACTACCCCTGTCCTTTTTGTGCTGCATAGATTTGTGGAACAAGGAAGTTTACCATAGAAATATTAAAGGAAAAATAACATTGTCACCCTTCTATTAACCCTGGGGCAGTGTGCCCCTAACTGGTATATCATTTCCTTTGTTATGTAGACCAACTCACATTCACACCCTTTGAAGGTTTGGTTTCTTTGTGTGTATTCAAATATTGTTATTTCTCTGTAATGCTTCCCAAATACGCATTATGCTTACTGTGTATGCATTTTTATTTCCGGAACTGAACCATTTTATCAGGGGCTGCCACAATTTATAAACAATCCTGAAATAGGCAAAACAAAACAATAATCAATAACTATGCAGTCATTTATCTAAAATGACATTCTAACAGGTTGAAAGAACACATCCTGGTGTTTTTTTTTACATAATCAGCTATCTTTTATAATGTCCTTGCAATCTTACTATCATCACCATCATTCCGGTGAATTATGTTGGAGACCTCCTTTCTACAATGAATCATTTTTTGATAATACACATTGTATCTCACATTCATTAACCCATGAAACTAGCTTTCTTATTGCTATTGCTATATATATTCTTTCAGGTTATATCAACACAACGGGCCAGGTGTAAAGGGTTTTTGCAGTCTCAAGGCCTGCTGGGGGCAAACAAATGTAGGCTTTTCGGGTGCAAAAATCACAATTGGAGAGTGCAGAAGAGAAAATAATTTGCAAAGAGCATTGCGACACAGAACAATATGTGCCAGCGGTGTGCGACTGCCACAGTGTTTGTAATTATATGTAGAATACTGGCACATAAAAGGTAGAAAAATCTGTTTGCAGAGTGAAAGCTATCATGAGGGACAGCTTCCACTTTGTTACTGTTAGCTACGGCATTGAAGACGTTGTGTAGTTGTTTATGAGTGTGGTTTCAGGCTCTCCCTGAAGTCCGTTTATATCCTGCCACCTTTAAAGGAAAGGGGCTACAATATGGGCATATTGCTAATGCAAATGTAGGGGGGATATTTGATGATCCTTGCATGTCTACTTCGCTACATTACTTCCTCTTCTTGCATCCCTTGTCCATACTCATGGAAGCAGGGTGCCCATTCACTCCTTAGTACTAACAACTGTAAAGCTACTTTCCCTTTCTATGAATGGGTCAAAGAACGATCCATAACCCTCCCTCCCAACACTCACCCCCAATCTTCCTGTGTTTAGGGTCGAGCCTGCAAGAGCATGCATTAGCTCATGCGTCACGCTTACTAGAATCTGAGCCTGATTTCGATTTCAGCAGAGGGGTTACTCTATCACAATGGTGACGGATATCCTGTCTGCAGAAGTATAAATCCTATTATTTCCTATGGGATTTATAATTTGGTGGATGGGATATCCGTCATTGTTTTGATGGAGTAACCCCTCTGCCGAAATCTAAATCAGGCCCTCTGTTGTGAACTAAAAAGTGCTTGGTTATACTTTGTTGGTTTGCATGGCAGTTTTCTTTGAAGCCTCGTAATTTGTCACTACAGGCCAAGAATCATTTCCATTCCTGTATGTGGAGCAGGGACCAAGCACGTATTGATGCGGCTTAATCAGTGCCTGTCTGCTGCTCCTGATGTGATTGAGGTACATCGTTTTAAATTCTAGGGCCCTGCAAATCAAAGGCCTGTAAATGGAAAAAACATCCCCAGCAGGACAAACACAATTACAAAGTTTTATTTTCTGTAATTAACTCTTTTCTTGTAATTTTGCCAAGTCTTCTTTTCCCAGTATGCACTCATGTTTTGTGTTGTTTTTACTTGTGGGCTCTGTTTTCAAAAGATGGTATTTATCTTGTTCTAAATATTGCAAAGCAAAATTGGGGCAGATTTAAGAGCCCCTAACGTCTCCTTGCGCCACATTAGTGTCATTTTGTTTTGACAAACATTCTACCAAAATCCAACATGAAGTCTAAAACAATTTGCACCACTCCAGTCTCCATCACTCAAGTCCAAAACAATCTTCCCCACTCCAATCCAAAACAATCTGCCCCAACCTAATCCAAACAAATCTGCCCCACTCCAAGCCAAAACAATCTGCCCTACTCCAGTCTGCCCACACCAAACTAAATCAATCTGTTGCACTCCAATCTTTAAAAATCTGCCCCACTTCAACCTGCACCCACTCCAATCAGAAACAAATCTAGCCCACTCCAATCCAAAACAATCTGCCTCACTCCAATCCATTCCACCTTACCCCAATCCAATCCACCCCACTTCATCCCATTTCACCTCACTCCAATCCACCACAATCCACCCCACTCCAGTCCACCCCACACCAATCCAGTGCAGCATCATCTAATCTACTCCACTCCAATCCAATCCACCTCACACCAATCCAGTCCACCCCACTCCAGTCCAATCCCCTACACTCCACTCCAGTCCAATCAACCCCACTCTAATCCACCCACCCCACAACAATTCATCCCACTTCAATTCACCTTAATCCACCTCACTCCAGTCCACCTTAATGCACTTGTGGTTCTAAAAATTCTGGACCCATGTAATTTACTTTGCCCTGAGCAGTACTATTTTAGTATCAAAAGACCGATAATGACTAGTACACTAAGCATGAGCATTTTCGCTCAATTCCAGCAGCGTTTTCACCTCGAAATCGCCATTTTCGTCCTGCACTCGTGGCTCCCATTTTATACATGCCAGCCATTTTAAAAGTTGCCCTCACATAGGCTTATAATACAGTCAGATTTGATTCCAAGGACACGTACACCTTGATTGACTTCTCTCTGGCCTGGGCAAGCTGGAACCATTGCCTCAGGCCAAACCTGTTTGGTCAGTCCCTCTCCCAGTGGCCGAATCAGATAGCATCAAGGCACACCATGCCATAAAACCCTTATTATCGCTCACACACCCTGCCTAATCTTGCTCACACCTGCACCTGCTCTTTTCTTCTTCTTACTTTACGAGGGGGAGGTGCCCGTTTTTATTGGGGGTCCACACTTATCTGATGTAAAATACTAGGCCTTGCCGGGTAATTTATTATGGGTTGGATGACATGAAATATGAGGTTTCATCATGACACTGTTTTTTCCTTTGTAGTGAAAACATGTGAATGACCAACCAAAATGTCAAGAATGTTTGCCTGAAGCTTAAAAAACTGTATATAAGGAAACCTGACTTTGCATTGAAACACAGTCTCCTGAGAACATACAAATCGTGCTGTTGTACTTCTAGGACACTTGTCAATTGGTTGCAGCCAATAAATTCGATCTTTGACTTCACCTAGAAGACTCTGAGTTTCTGTAGTCTGAATCAGGAAAGTACCCGAGGTCTTTGGGTGTACCCTGGCACCGCTGGGTTACCGGATCAGTACCGGTTCTGAAAAACCCAGTACCTCACACTCTACTCCACTTCAGTCCGGTCCATCCCACTCCAAACCACCTTAATCTACTCCACTACAGTTCAATCAACCCACTACAATTTGCTCCACCCCACACCAATCCAATTCACCCCACTCCAATCCATTTTACTCAAATCCAGTCCACTCCACCCTAATCCAATCCACCCCATTCTTGTACACCCCACTCCAATCCTCCGCACTTCAGACGTCAACATCACTCTAATCCATGCCACCTTAACCCACACCACTTCAATGCACACCACTCCAATCCTCTCGACTCCAGTCCACAACAGACCCACCCCAACCCAACCCACCCCATCCAATCAACCCCAATCCAATCCAACCTAATCCAGTCCACCCCACTCAATCAAATCCACCTCACTCCAATCTAGTCCACCCCACTGCAATCCACTCCAGTGTACCCCACCCCACTGCAGTCCAGTCCAGTTCACTGCACTCCATTCCACCCCACCCTAATTCTGTCCAGCTCACTAAATCCAGTTTACTCCACTCCAGTCCAATCCAATCCACCTCACCCCACCTCAATCCAATCCACCCCACTCCATTCCACCACACTCCAATCCACCCCACTCCAATTCAGTCCACCCCAATCGAACCACCCAAATCATTCCACGTACCCCAATCCACACTACCCCAATCCAGACCAATCCAATTCATCCACCCCATATTAATCCCCCACTCAAATCCAGTCCATCCCATCCAGACTACCCCACTCCAATCTAATCTTCCCCACTCCACTCCATTCCACTCCAGTCCAAACTACTCCAATCCACTCCACTCTACCCCAATCTAATCCACCCCACCCCAGTTCAGTCCACTCCATTCCAATCCATCGAGCCCACCCCACTCCAATCCAATCCAATCCAATTCAATCCAGTCCAATCTACCCCAATCCACCCCACTGTAATCCAACCCTTCCCACTCTAGTCTGTCCACCCCACTCCAATCTACTGAATACAATCCACCCCACTCCAATCCAAGCCATTCCAGTCCAGTCTAATCCACCCCACTCCACCTCACTCCACTCCACTCCAGTTCACCCAATTTAAAACCACCCCATTCCAATCTAATCCGCCCCACCCCACCCAGTCCTATCACTCCAATTCAATCCACCTACCCCAGTCCAATCTCATCTACCCCATTCAAATCCACTCCACCCCAGTCCAATCCACTACATCCCATTTCAGTCCACCCCACCCAAAGCACCCATCTAGTTCACTCACTCAAATCCACCCCATTCCACTTCCTCTACCCCAATCCATTCTACCCCATTCAACTCCAATCCAATCCACCAGACTACCTCAATCCACGCCAACCCACTCCACCCTATTGTACCCCACTCCACTCTACACCACTCCACTCTGTGAATCTTCACTCTACGACACTCTATGCCGCCAAACTACTGAACCCTACTCCGCTTTACCTAAGTCTATGACACTCTACTCCCCTACTCCACTCTACGACACTCCACACCACTAGCTTCTAGCCATGCTGAACAGCAGCCACACTGGTGTGAAACATGGCAAAAACATATTGTCAAGCCAGTAGCTCTTGTATAGGCGAGACCTATTGGCATTGCCAATGTTTGTTGTTAGGTGTGCCATGTTTTTGGTTATGTGTGTACTGTACGGCTGTGGAGGTTGTTTGGACACCCTCCTGGATTCCAGGTATGTGCACTTTTGTTTATTTTCCTGGTCCCAATTGGCTGCTGGAGGGCTGCTTTCTCTTTTGCGGTCCTGTTTTATTACAGGAGTCGCATCTTTCTAAATGGATGCGCCTACTTATGCACAAGATATTTGTTGTTCATGCAGCTGTCTGGTGCCACATGCTTCTCTTCCAGAGCAGCAGCTCTAGCGCTGCTCAGGCACGGCATTCTTTATTACGTAACGGCTGCAGTACTTTAGTGCTGTATTTGTTTCCCTAAGTGGCTGCTCGGTCGCCACATGCTCTCCCTCAATGCGGCTGCTATTTGGTTGCTGTGCTTTACATTGTGGCGGTTGCTCGGGCGCCACACCTTTGTTCCCTTTTGATGCAGCTGCCCTGGTGCCATACTGTTTTGTTTCATAAGTGGCTAAAATGGCATTGCAGGTGTTTGTAGGGTCAAGCCTGCAAGAGCATTCACTAGTGCATGTGTATTTCTTGCAAGACTGATGTTAACAAAAAAGGGCATTGAGCCTTACTATTTGTTGGCTTGCATGGAAGTCTTCTTTACAACCTCGTAATTCGTCACTGCAGGCCTAGCATCATTTCTGTTCCTCTCTGTGGAGCAGGGTCCAAGCACTGATTGATTCAATGTAATCACTGCCCATCCGCTGCTCCCTGCGTTTACTGAGGTGCTATTTTCTTCTTTTTAATTTTTAGTGCGATGCAACTAGAAGCTGTGTTGCCCCACCCCAATCTAAAACAATCTGCCCCACTCCAATGCTCCCTACATTATTGAGGTGCTATTTTCTTCTTTTTAATTTCTAGTGCGATGCAACTAGAAGCTGTGTTGCCTCACCCCAATCCAAAACAATCTGCCCCACTCCAATCTAAAACAGTCTGCCCAAGTCCACTCCAACAAATCTGCTCCACTTTAATCTGCCCCACTTCAGTCCAAAATGATCTGCCCATTCCAATCGGCCCTGCTCCAATGCAAAACAATTTGCCTCACTCCAATCATCCTTCTCTAGTCTTCCCCATGCGAAACAAAAACAATATGCCCCACTCCAATCCTCCCCACTACATTTCAAAACAATTTGCCCCACTCCAATCCAAAATAATCTACCCCACTCTAGTCCGCCCCACTCTAATCTGCCCAATTTAATCTGGCCCACTCCAATCGAAAACAATCGTCCCGACTCTCGTCTTTCCCACTCCAGTCTTCCCCACGCCAATCCAAAACACTGTGCTCCACTCCAATCTGCCTCATTCCAGTCTGCCCCACTCCTATCTTCCCCATTCCAATCTGCCCCACTCTAATCTGTCCCATTCCAATCCAAAACAATCTGCCCTACTCTAGTCCACCCCATTTCAATCTACCCTCTCAAATCTGCCGCACACAAAACCAAAATAATCTGCCCCACTCTAATACACCCCCTTTAATCTGCCCCACTCCAATACAACATAATCATCTCCTCTCCAATGTTTTCCACCCCAGTCTTCACCGCCCCATTCCAAAACAATCGGCTCCACTACAATCTGCCTCACTCTACTCTGCCTCACTCTAATCTGTCCCACTCCAATCTGTCCCACTCCAATCTACCCCACTCCAATTCAATCCACCTCATCCCAATCCACCCCACATTAATCCAATCCACCCCAGCCCAATTCAATCCAATCCACCTCACCCCAATACAATCCTTGCCCACTTCAAATCTTCTACACTCCAGTCTGCTCAACTCCAGTCCACCAAAACAATCTGCCCCACTCCATTCCAAATCAATCTGTCCCACTCCAATCTTACCCACTCCAATCTAAAACAATGTGCCACACTGCAGTCTGCCCCACTCCAGTCTCCCACACTCCCAACCAATCTGTCCCACTCCAATCCAGACCAATCTGCCCTCCTCCAATTCAAAACAATGCACCTCATTCCAATCTTCCCCACTCTAATCTACCCCATTCCAATTTGCTCCGCTCCAATCCATCCCACTTCAATCCAAAACAATCTGTCCCACTCCAGTCTGCCCCACTCTAGTCCATCCAACTCAAAACCAAAGCACAAAATTATCCACCCTCTCCAATCTGCCCCACTCCAATCCAAAAACAATCATCCCCACTCCAATCCATCCCACTCCATTCTGCCCCACTCCAGTCCAAAACAATATGCCCCACTCCAATCTTCCCCACTCCAATCCAAAACAATCTGCCCCACTTCAGTCCACCTCACTCGAATCTGACCCACTCCAATCTACCCCACTACAATCCAGCCAAATGGAACCGACCCCACTCCACTTCAATCCACCCCACTCCAGTCCGCCCTACTGCAATCCAAAACAATCATCCCCAGTCCAATCTAAAACAGTAGACGCCACTGTAATCCATCCCACTCCAATCTTCCCCAGTCCAATCCAAAACAATCTGCCCCAGTCCAATCCCAAACAATCTGCCCCACTCCAATCCATCCCAGCCCAACCCAATCCACTCCATGCAAACTACTCCAATCCACTCCACCTCAATCCAATCCACTTCACTCCAATCCACCCCACACCACGCCACTCCAGTCCAATCTACTGCACTCCATTTCACCCTACCCCATTCCAGACCACCCCATCCACCCCACTCAGTCAAATTCACCCCCTCCAATCCAATCCACACCACCTCAATGCATTCCACCCCACTTCAATCCACCCCACTCCATTCTACTCCACCCCAATCCAATCCACCCCAATTGAATCAAATTCACCCCACTTTAATCCACTCCAATCTGCCCACTCCAGTTCACCCCAGCCCAGTCCAATCTATCCACCCCATTTGAGTCCACCCCACTCAAATCTAATCTACCTCATCCAGTCTGCCTCACTCAAATCCACCCCACTCCAATCAAATGTGCCCCAATCCACTCCAATCCAATCCACTCCACTCTTATCCACCCCACTCTAGTCCAATCCATCCATCATATTCTAGTCGAATCTACCCCACTCCAATCCAATGAATCCACTCCACCCCACTCAAATCCAAGCCCTCCAGTTTAATCTAGTTCACATGACTCCATTTCAAATGAATTCACACCACTCCAGGCCAGTCTAATCTACCCCACTCCACTCCACCCCACTCAAAACCATACCATTCTAGTCCAATCTGTCCACCCGAGACCTATCACTCCAATTCAGTATACCCAATCTACCCCAATGTAATCTACCCCACTCCAGTCCACCCTAATCCAATCCACCACTCCCCATGTCAATCCACTCCAATCCACCCCATCCAGTCCTCCACTCCACCCCACTATCCCAATTCAGTCCACCCCAGTCTACTCCAATCCAATCCACCAGACTACCTCAATCCACTCCAACCCACTCACTCCCAATTCTACTCCACTCTACACCACTGCACTCTATGAAACAGCACTCTTTCACACTGTCTGCCACTGAACCACTAAACTCTACTCCCCTCTACTCATCTCTACGCAATATACTCCCCCACTCCACTCTACTCCAACAAATCCATTCTACAACACTACTCCCCCACTCCACTCTATGACATTCCACACCACTAACTTGTAACAATGCTGAACAGCAGCCACACTGGTGTACAACATGGCAAAAACAAAATGCCAAGCCAATAGCTCTTGTATAAGCGAAATTTATTGGCATTGCCAATGGTTTTTGTTATGTGTGCCATGATTGTTGTTATGTGTTTACTTTACGTCTGTGGAGTTGCTTGTGCATCCTCCTGGATTCCAGGTATATGTACTTTTGTTTATTTGCCCGGTGCGAATAGTGGCTGCTGAGGCGCTGCTTTCTTTTTTGAGGCCCCATTTATATCAGGAGCCACACCTTTCTTCATGTTGCTCAGATTTCTGCTTCATAAGTGGATGCAGCTACTCATGCAGTAGTGGTTGTTTAGGTGCTGCATCTTTGTTCCCTTTTAATGCAGCTGCCCATGCACTGCACTGTTTTATTTCATAAGCAACTGCAATATGGCTGCAGATGTTTTTAGGGTCAAGCCTTTGAGAGCATGCAGTAGCACTTGTGCCTCGCTTGTGGAACCCATGGTTTTAACAAAAAAGGGCTTTGCGCCCACACGTTGCCTACTATTTGTTGGCTTGTGTGACACTCTTCTTTATAGCCTCGTAAGTCGTCACCTAGAGCCTAGCATCATTTCCGTTTCACTCTGTGGTGCAGGGGCAAAGCACTGATTGATTCAATTTAGTCAGTGTCCGTCTGATGCTCCCTACGTGATTGAGGAACTGTTTTGTTCTTTTCAACTTTCAGTCCCATATTTATACTTTTTTTTGCGCTGCATTTGTGCCACTTTTTTTACGCAAAAGCAGCGCAAACTTACAAAATACAATGGTATTTTGTGAGTTTGCGCTGCTTTTGCGTCAGAAAATGGTGCAAATGCCCTGCTAAAAAGTATAAATATGGACCTTCGTGCCATGCAGCTAGAAGGCGTGTGACTGGCAGAAACGTGCTCAGCAGAACAGACAAAATTACAAAGATGTATTTTAAATTGTTATCTTTATTTTATTTTGCCAAGTCTTCTTTTTTCACTTTGAACTCATGTTTTCTTTTTGTTTTTGCTCATGGGCTCTGTTCTCAAAAGATGAGGATTAAAGCAACATTGTTTTTTTTCTATGTATAATTTCTGAAATGATGCTGCTTTACCAGTAACACATAATCATGCAGTACACCCTAATCCACACAACTCGAATCCACCCACATCACCCCACACCAATCCACCCCACTCACTCCAGTTCCCCCTAGACCAATCCAGTCCAACCTACTCATTTCCAAACCACTCACCACAATTCAATCCACCACACTCAAATCCTCTCAACCCAAACCACTCCAATCAGCCCCATTACAATACAAAACAATCTGCCCCAATCAAATCTTCTCACACTCCAGTCTACCCGACTCCAATCCAAAACAATCTGCTCAACTCCAAACCAAAACAATCTGCTCAACTCCAAACCAAAACAATCTGCCCCAATCAAATATTCTCACACTCCAGTCTACCCCACTCCAATCCAAAACAATCTGCTCCAATCCAAAACAGTCTTCCCCACTCCAAAACAATCTGCCACATTCCATTTTGGCCTACTATATATATTTTTTATTTTGTATTTGGTGAAGGGAGGGAGAGGGCGAGAGATAGAGAGTTTTTTAGGCTTTGCTGAATGATATACTTAGAATGAGATGTTTCTGGACAAATTGAAAAGAAAAAAGTATTTATTAATTAAGAAAAGTGAGCTCACCTTTTAGTGTGAACCTTACACTTTTGCAGTTTAAAAGAAATTAAAGAAGGAAAATGACAATGGGCACACTAGGAGTAGAACCCCCTACTTTCAGTGTGAGGGTCTGTAACCTTAACCTTTAGGCCATAGCTGATTCCTTAGGGTGATGCTTCCAGACATACCTATAACAGTCAACCCATGCATGTGATTAGAAAGAAACGTGAATGTTCCATCACTAGGAAGGTTTAACAGTCAAAATACCAGTAAACAAACAATCACAGTGCCAAGCGATACGAGGATTTGAACATTCAGCCCACTGAGTGACAGCACGAGACCGTGACCATTAGGCCAGAAGTGACTTTGTTCTGCTCTGCATCCAAACAGAACTATAACATTCACCCTATGCTAGATTAACTCTTTGAAGTCATTGCATGGAAAGACCATTGCAATAACAATCTTTCTCTTTCTTCCATCCCACCATGGGATGGAAGAGAGAGAGAGAGAGAGAGAGAGAGAGAGAGAGTGATAGGAACATAGGGGGAGCACAAAGGCCCCTGTGGTCCTAGCCTGCTCCCCAGGTCCTGTGGGAGCCAGCATTGCTCCCACAAGCTGTGAGCTGCTTTCAATAGCAGCTCCCTGCTAGTGTGAGAGTTGTTTTCATCTGTCTTCCCCGCTTACATATTTGTGTGCAGAGAAGACAGATAAAAAGTCTGCCTTATGCAGGTGAGAGCTGTTTGACAGAAAGTGGACTCTTTCATTTTGCTTGGTGGAAGCTGTCAGCTCTCACCAAGCAAAAGCAAACATATATGTCCCGGGGGTGGGCACCCCAGGACATAGCAGGAGCTGGGTCTGGGGGGGTGGTGGTTCCCAAGGCCATCATTGGCTCCACGGGGGCATGTGGCACCCCTCCAACTTTATTAGCCCCAGTGAGGTGGTGCCCCCCAGCGTTCCGGGGTCTGAAACGGACCTCCCTAATTATTTTATGGAAGCCCTGGGGAGGTACATTCTATTTATTTAAAGCCTCAGGAAGGTGGCAGTCCCCATGGCTGTGGCAGGCCTGGGGGGGGGGGGGGCTGTGTGCCACTTCCTAACTTTCTCATGCACCCGGTACTTGGCCCACCTGGGGGCTTCACTAAAAAGGCAGAAAACCGCAGTTTTTTTTACAAAATGTCAGGAAAATCTGCAGATCCAGATCCACTGCTTTTTCTGAAGTTTTTATTTTAAAAAAAGCCTTTGGGACCCCACCACCAGAGCTAAGGGGTCAGGGTGTCCCTACCCTGGCCCCTTTTTTTGTTGTTGACTTTTTTGTTCTGGGACACGGCTGAAGCTAAGTCCCAAGATATCTGCCAACACTTCCTTGATGAAGTGTTGGCAGCCAATCAGATATCTGCACGGGGACAGTCAGATCCGTGGATAATCTGGATCCCTAGATATCTATATTTTTTTACCTTTAATTTCTCCTAAACTACTGAATGGACTGACACCAAATTACAAAAAGCACAATCTGCCGAACAGGATCTAGCTTCCTGCCAAATTAGGTTCAGCAGATTGGGCTGTAGGTGTGTCTCAAGATCCTATGGAAAAATGAATGGGGACAACATGTTTTGGGAACCCACTTTTTCTTGGCCTCCGCTTGACAGATCACCCCAAGACTTTGGAGAAAGCAGCTGAACTCACCAAAGTATACATTTTGAAAATTTTGTGAAGATTTGTCAAGCGGCACCAAGGTTATTGGCAAAACAGAAAACACTGTCTATGAAGAAAACAGGCCTAACTATAACTACCTAGTGGCAACTGCCACTAGGTAATAAATGCATTTATATATCTATGTATAAATTGGTTGGTGAAGCCTTCCCATTAAATTTGTTTTGTGCACCTGCAATTGGAGTTTGTGTTATTCTTTATAACCTGGAGGATTACTGTTGCAATATATGTATTATCTAGGGGCAATCACCACTTGATAGTTATAGTTAAGATCTAGTTTCTATAGAAAAGCATTTTTTGTTTTGCCAATAACTTTGGTGCTGCTTGGCGAATCCTTATGAAAATTTCAAAACATATGCTTTGCTAAGTTCTGCTTCTATCTTGAAATTTTCGGGGTGATCTTTCAAGTGGGGGCTGAGAAAAAGGGGGGGGAGGCAAATCTCATTTTCCCAATCCATTCTACTTGAGATTTCACAAATCCAGACAACAATTGAAAAAAGAAAAACACCCAATGTATCCAGACTCATGGCGTGTGCAGCTTGGGTTTGGGTGCATGCAGGAGGGTTGGCTGCCGGCCATGTGGCCAAAGCCGGAAGTGCATGGCCTTTGGCAGTGCACGGCACTGCTTATATGCACATCTGTGCATGCTAAAAAACATAGAGATTCACTGAAAAAATCAAAGGTTACAGGGACGTTGAAGTTAAGTTCTGAATTTGCTCGCACAAAACCTTAGGAATTCAGCAGTTACAGTTAGTTATTTCAAGTAACTATAACTAGCACCCTAAGGTAACTTTAACTCGAGCCTTCGCCAGGCGCAGCTAATTACGCCACATTTTATATCAATGATGACACCTTCTATGGCATCTTTGATATTATCACTGCAACATTTGCAATAAAATTATTCATAAGAAAACTGTGTATGGTGAGGGCGCGAGTTATAGTTATCTTAGGGTGCACCTTATAGTTTCTTGAAAATAACTCTAACTATAACTGCTGAATATCTAAGGCTTTGTGCAAGTAAATCCAGAACCAAACTCTGATGTCCCTGTAACATTTGTTTTTCCAGTGAATTTCTATTATATACTATATACATATATATATATATATATATATATACACACATATATATATATATATATATATATATATATATATATATATATATATATATATATATATATATACATATATATATATATATACATATATATATATATATATATATATATATATATATATATATATATATATATATATGCTTGAACGTTGTGGGGTGATTCGTGATGCAAGGGCATTTAAAAGGGATGGGGGTCCCAAAACGCATTTCCCCTTGCAATTTCCCCTAGGGATTTTGAACACAAATACTGCTTGAACTGCTGAACGGAATTAATTACACCAAATATGGCAGAAAGTTAGATCTTGGTCCAGAATTATCTCTATTTGTGATTTGGTGTAAAGTTGTTCAGTGATTTGGGCGTTAATAAAGAAAAAATCAATATAGATACTTAGGGACGGTTCGCAGAGATCTAAAACTGAGCTCTGACTGGCTGCCACCACTTCAACCAGGAAGTGGTGGCCGCCTTCTTGGGACTCAGAGTCCCAGGAAAAAAGTGAAAAAAGAACACCAGGTGACAGGGTAGGAATATCCTGATCCCTTAGGCCTGGTGGTGGGGCCAAAAATGTGTTTTTTTAGTTTTGGTGCAAATTTGCGGATGCTCCGCAGAAAAATTGAAAAAAAAAAGAAGCGCATGCTCTCGCACCCACAGACAATAGGCTGTTTTAGGGCATGGATTCCACCCCCATGAATTGCGCAAAAAACACTAGAGAAGCGCTGCTCCCCCTGCGGGTAAAGAGTCTCGAGCCTGCACCCATGCCTAAAGCAAAATATCACACACATCATAGAGAAATCCCGCTCTAGTCAGGGTGAGGAACAGGGTACTCCCGTATGCACCTGGGCAATTTCATAGAAGTTTCAAGAGTCGCAAACTATAACTTTATTTAAATGTACTCCAAACGATCTGTCCTTCTTGGCCTATAGACGGCCTTTTTCGCGCGCACTAGGACCCAACAATTATACAAGCGTGTCTTTTGCCTATGAAGCTCACTGTAAACTAGGACGAAAATAATACACCATTCTATGCTGAGAGACAGTCAGTGCACCACTAAGCAGCGTCGTGGGGAATGGTGGGAGTATAGTTAGAAAAAAAGAAATGTAAGTGACTAGCTTCTGGAAAGTTAGGGACAGCAGATGTTTAGAGGTCATAGCCACACCGTGTTCCCAAAATGTGGCCCTTACACTGCCTTACCCAGTTATAGGTGGTGGTAAAAGTACGGCAATATTGTGTACCACTTTGTGGTGCCATCGGCAAGGACCCGCCATACTCTTCCTAGAAACATCATTAATGGCTGCATTGCCAAGGAAGGGGACAGCAACTTTACTTAACCCAGATTCCCAAACACTTCTGGACTTCCCTGCATCCAGTTGTGGTAAATGTTCATTTTTCTACTATTCGTCGTAGCCTCTAGGTGTCACTACTGCAACAGAACTTGTTCGACCGAGGCCAAAGTCCAAATAAGCAAATGACACAACGAACCTTTTGCCAGCGGTATTTGACTTTATAAGCGGTAAAAGTTAAGGGAAGCGTTTCTTGTGTGTAGTACAAAGCGATAATTATTGCAATATCGCTGGCAACATTTAAAAAGAGATATTATTTGTGCAGGGTAGTGCTAACATCAAGCACTGTGCAATTTCCTGCCGACCAATGCAAATACCATCCACCGCTTCTAGCACTGATAAATGTAAATACCACTGACATAGCACTTTTTATGTAGTAAAATCATTAGTCTTCCTACCTTCATTCAATTACTGAAAATAACGTGCCGGGTTGATGGACCAATATTTAGTTGCCCTTTCTAGAGAAGGTCTCTAACAGAATGGATGGTACGTTGCTCCTTTTCCCGTCATTTTCAGGCCCGACCCTCCGTGCGTTTCTTCCTTCCCTCCATCTCTCCTCCTGCGGCCTCCTTTCTCTCTCTTTGCGCCATTACTCTTACCTCTTTTTCTTAAAACCCCTCTCTTCTCCATCCTTCTGTCGCTATCAGATCCAACCAAGCCGTCTTAATTTGCTTTACCGATCGTTTTTCACCTTCCTCCATCTAATCTGCCGCCCACTTTCCGTCCTCTCATTGTATTGTCTTTTTTTGTTCTTTCCGGCTCGCTTATTTTTCACCCCGGCTTTGATTCCCAACTACCGCTGCATCCCCAGCTCTTTTGTACAGGTTTCTTTCCAGCTCTTTCCAGGACACATGCTGTCTCTGCCACACCCTCCTATCCCTACTTAAGTAGCTCGTCCCAGAACGCCCAGGGAAGGGGTGCCTAGTTAAGTGCTACTTTCTGTTAGGGACTGGAAGGGGCCTGGGAGCCATCTCCTACTCTGCAGTCCTCGGAGGAAATACCGTGTCTGACGGTATAAGGCCTATAATTATGGAAGCCTTCCTGCTACACCTGCGTGGATTTCTCAAAGGATACACCATTTCTGGCTGTATAATGCCCATCACTAAGGGTTACTTACCTTTTATACCCCCAGACGAATTGTTTTGAGCATATTCCCCTGCTAGTTCCATAATCATTTCTATGGATTGTTGCTCTGCCAATCCTAGGCCAATCGTAAACTGTAGATGTCAGAAGAGTGCACCTCCCATGTGTAGAAGCAGCAACTTCTCACCAGTTTCCTCTGTTCCATGTTCAACGTGGTTCAAACTGTATGATACAACCCACTGCAATGATGGTAAGTACCTCAGGGTTCACTGCGTCTATTCTATGCTACTCACCTACATGTATGCTTATGAAGCAGCTAAATGTTTTCTGCCAAATGGTATGAAAAGTCTCTGACACAGAGGCATGCTATCAAAACACTTCCCACCTAAGTTACACTGCAACCACTGTTTCTCCCCGTGGACACAATAGCATCTAATGCTTGAGCATCCTATTGCTCATCCTTTGTAGCTTCAATACATTGTAAGGCACAGAATTACACCCTTTAAGAAAACAAATCTAGTCCTCACACACAATATCAAAACTTGGCAGGGTTGAATTAATGTAAAGTAATTCAATATTCTCTAGTATTGGACCGTTTGTAGATTCACATGCTTGAAACATTCCTTGTCGTCAATGGGAGAGTCCCACGGTACCATAGAAAAGCAGTAAAGAAAAATCTACATTGAAGTTAATGCAAAGGACATTACTTTAATAGCTTATTGAGGTTATTAAAATGACCCAAAGTTCAGCCAATCAGACGACAGCACCCTTTATAACCATCACTACGGAGGCTTCAATCTCTCAGACTTTCTACCACACGTTGTGTGATGGGAATCTCCCTCAGCTCTGCTCAGTTTTCTGCTTTTTTCTCAACTTTTGAGAGGATTTCTCTTCAGGACAACCTTTATTGTATATATTTCCTATTATCCTGACCAAACCAATATGTTAGCACCAACTAAAACAAGCATTTGCATTGCAATAGGTCTCGCATTTGCTTGAGTTAGAGCTATTGGCGTTGTTAATTGATAACTGGATCTTTCTTGCCACATAAATTGGTCAACCCTGCTTAATAATTTTGTCTTTTCCTGCTACCTAATTCCAGTGGCCCTGCATATAACTAAAACACTCTTCCATTTACCTTCTTCCTCTTTCTGCAGCAAAAAATGAAAATATTGCCATTTAGCATCCTAATACTGTATAAATCTGCCATGCTAATTCCAATAGAATACCACTTTCCCCATCGCACTTGAGTTGTTAGTTTGCTGACACAATTCTACTGTGAAGTTGAGTCACCTAGATTAACACAACCTTTGCAATCTGTAATAGGGCCTATAACCACAAACTGAAAATGTACTATCATTGGCTAGTTCAAGTAATCTAGTTTCTATTTTCTGACTAATTACAAACAATTGCTATTTTTATACTCTCGAAGTGGGACAGTGTACATTTAGTGATGGGAGCCCCAGGGTGTTAACCTTTGCATAGGATTTCCAATTATCTTCTATTTCTTCATTATGAGATTTTTTTATCGCTATTCATTAACATAGATATCAGGCGCTAAGTGCGGGACACAGGAATGCTTAGTTTAAGAAATGGTTCTAAAACATATTATGATCTAACAGTGACATTTCTGGTCTATTCTAATCAACTTAGAATAAGGCTTAATCCCTTTTTTGTTCTTTAAAATAGAAAATTAAAAGCAGAAATGGAAAGTGTTACTTTAAGATGATATACCTGAAGTGCTGAAGAGTGCAAAGCAGCTATGCAATGTAAAACACACACTAACAATGTACATAGTTCGTTGTAGCATCTCTCATGTTGTCCTCTTTTCCATACAAAAGTTAAGGTGGGTAAAGCGTGTACTACTGTCAAATTCCTGTCAGTGGTAGAAATCCTCGTGTCCCACTCCTTAACCTCTAGAATTGTTTTCAGAAAAGAGCACGTTTTTGTTTGAGAGCAAATACGATTACGGAAAATGAGAAAATTATATTGAGGTGATGAATACTTTCTGAGATGAGGGCACGTACTACTTTTAATGATGTTATGGCATCATCCCTTTCCGAAAAAAAAAAAAAAAGAAGCTATTATTCATTGTGCACCTCAGTGTTCAGCAACCTCTTTTGCCAACCCACTTAGGAATGAACGGCAACATCCCTTATTTTACCTCAGATGCTCTCATTTACTCTACTCCTCTAAAGACTCTGTTTTACCTGCCCTTCCTTCCTGTCCCGCCCTGTCCTCTTTTATACCACATATATTAGTACTTGTTTAAACCTCTGATTCTTACCGTATGTGTTTTTTCGGAGGCCATGACTCATTTCTTTGAGTGTAAGCGCACTCCTGCTTTAAGTAGCGCTACGTATCAGCGGATCCTACACAACAGCGTGTTTGCATGTTGTGAGTAAACCAGTGCTTACGAAATCCCATGAGGAAAACACGTGCCTGAACAGCTTCTTCAAAACAAGCACTGCACTCCAACTATTTCCCAGGGAGCTGCTTGTAAATATTTACAGCACAGCATAGAATAGAAGCAAATGCATGCTGCTTTCTGCTGTTAACGTGTCAAGAAAGAGCTACGAAAAATAGCCTACATCATTTAAATGTCAATAACACGAAGGACTGGCTTGTAATGGATGCTCGCAAATTCTTTGGATGGAAGCACATTTTAGATGCTCTTTCAAAGGACGATTACAGACAAATGTAAATAAAAACAAAATCAGCCCAGTGAAGTACATTAGTGCCCTCGCCAACCGCCGGCACATAAACGTCACAGCGCTCCCACGATCGAAGCAAAAACAAAGGAGGTACAAACTAATAAGCCCTTCCTTTGAATACACAGCAAATGTAAGAGATAAGAACGACATTTATAGCCCTGTTTACAGCGGAGCTCGGTAAACCACGAGCCCTTGAGTCCTCATCTCAAGAGATTCCAGATTAAAGAAAAAAGACAGGACTTGTGTTTTACGGTGACATTTTAAAAATATGCACGAAAAACGGAATCATGTTTACACAACATAAAACGAGAGGAAGAGAGCGAGAGCAAGGGTGAGCTGGCCCTGGAAAAGCCACTCTCTGATGTTGGTTTATCTTTACATAGAGAGCTGATGGGGAGGAGGGACTGAACACGCACCCACAGTGCAAGGCAAATAGGGCAATACTGAAAGAAAAAGTCCCCTTCAGTAGAAATAAACAGGACATAGCGTAATTACACATAAGACATTGAAGAAACACCATCATGAGCATTCTAAGAAAGAGGAACGTCCTATTTACCTAAAAAAATGAGACAATTTGCTCAGGAAAGGTTAATTCTGAGCCCTCCACTCCTTCCACCAAAAAAGCTCATGTAAAGAAAACCTTCAAAATCATTGCCATTGTAAACAAATTTGATTTTGTCAGTCTCAACTTTTCAATTTTTTTTCTCGCCGACGACATCAACGTCGACGAGTACCTTGTCGAATGCAGCTTCTACCACGGCAACAACTACAGCTGTTGACGTTTACTACTGCGGCCTCGCCCATGATTATCTCGTTGTTGCCTCTGTTGTTGACAGTTATAACAACCAGGACTCTTCCAAAACAGAAGGTTTCATTGACGGTGCCATCACTGTCCACAGCGTCCCTGTCTGCAACAACAAAAACAGTGAAGACGTACACGAGAGGTCTGTTGACGAAAGACATCTCGTTGACACCGCACTGTTGACAAACTCCTCATTGACGAAACCCATGATAAGAGAACCGTTGATGAGATTGATGACGGATCCGTCAGCGAGAGAACAGGTAAAGAGATCGACGGCAGAACCACTGATGAGAGAGCCGTCGACAAAGGAACTGTCAACGACACCATCAGCAAAAACTTAATTTGTACCGCTATCATTGAGAACAGTCAAACGCAAATACCCAAATGGAGATCATTTTACCGTCTCACACTTCTCCCAGCTAAGTCCCAAGATATCTGCCAACACTTCCTTGATGAAGTGTTGGCAGCCAATCAGATATCTGCACGGGGACAGTCAGATCCGTGGATAATCTGGATCCCTAGATATCTATATTTTTTTTCCTTTAATTTCTCCTAAACTACTGAATGGACTGACACCAAATTACAAAAAGCACAATCTGCCGAACAGGATCTAGCTTCCTGCCAAATTAGGTTCAGCAGATTGGGCTGTAGGTGTGTCTCAAGATCCTATGGAAAAATGAATGGGGACAACATGTTTTGGGAACCCACTTTTTCTTGGCCTCCGCTTGACAGATCACCCCAAGACTTTGGAGAAAGCAGCTGAACTCACCAAAGTATACATTTTGAAAATTTTGTGAAGATTTGTCAAGCGGCACCAAGGTTATTGGCAAAACAGAAAACACTGTCTATGAAGAAAACAGGCCTAACTATAACTACCTAGTGGCAACTGCCACTAGGTAATAAATGCATTTATATATCTATGTATAAATTGGTTGGTGAAGCCTTCCCATTAAATTTGTTTTGTGCACCTGCAATTGGAGTTTGTGTTATTCTTTATAACCTGGAGGATTACTGTTGCAATATATGTATTATCTAGGGGCAATCACCACTTGATAGTTATAGTTAAGATCTAGTTTCTATAGAAAAGCATTTTTTGTTTTGCCAATAACTTTGGTGCTGCTTGGCGAATCCTTATGAAAATTTCAAAACATATGCTTTGCTAAGTTCTGCTTCTATCTTGAAATTTTCGGGGTGATCTTTCAAGTGGGGGCTGAGAAAAAGGGGGGGGAGGCAAATCTCATTTTCCCAATCCATTCTACTTGAGATTTCACAAATCCAGACAACAATTGAAAAAAGAAAAACACCCAATGTATCCAGACTCATGGCGTGTGCAGCTTGGGTTTGGGTGCATGCAGGAGGGTTGGCTGCCGGCCATGTGGCCAAAGCCGGAAGTGCATGGCCTTTGGCAGTGCACGGCACTGCTTATATGCACATCTGTGCATGCTAAAAAACATAGAGATTCACTGAAAAAATCAAAGGTTACAGGGACGTTGAAGTTAAGTTCTGAATTTGCTCGCACAAAACCTTAGGAATTCAGCAGTTACAGTTAGTTATTTCAAGTAACTATAACTAGCACCCTAAGGTAACTTTAACTCGAGCCTTCGCCAGGCGCAGCTAATTACGCCACATTTTATATCAATGATGACACCTTCTATGGCATCTTTGATATTATCACTGCAACATTTGCAATAAAATTATTCATAAGAAAACTGTGTATGGTGAGGGCGCGAGTTATAGTTATCTTAGGGTGCACCTTATAGTTTCTTGAAAATAACTCTAACTATAACTGCTGAATATCTAAGGCTTTGTGCAAGTAAATCCAGAACCAAACTCTGATGTCCCTGTAACATTTGTTTTTCCAGTGAATTTCTATTATATACTATATACATATATATATATATATATATACACACATATATATATATATATATATATATATATATATATATATATATATATATATATACATATATATATATATATATATATATATATATGCTTGAACGTTGTGGGGTGATTCGTGATGCAAGGGCATTTAAAAGGGATGGGGGTCCCAAAACGCATTTCCCCTTGCAATTTCCCCTAGGGATTTTGAACACAAATACTGCTTGAACTGCTGAACGGAATTAATTACACCAAATATGGCAGAAAGTTAGATCTTGGTCCAGAATTATCTCTATTTGTGATTTGGTGTAAAGTTGTTCAGTGATTTGGGCGTTAATAAAGAAAAAATCAATATAGATACTTAGGGACGGTTCGCAGAGATCTAAAACTGAGCTCTGACTGGCTGCCACCACTTCAACCAGGAAGTGGTGGCCGCCTTCTTGGGACTCAGAGTCCCAGGAAAAAAGTGAAAAAAGAACACCAGGTGACAGGGTAGGAATATCCTGATCCCTTAGGCCTGGTGGTGGGGCCAAAAATGTGTTTTTTTAGTTTTGGTGCAAATTTGCGGATGCTCCGCAGAAAAATTGAAAAAAAAAAGAAGCGCATGCTCTCGCACCCACAGACAATAGGCTGTTTTAGGGCATGGATTCCACCCCCATGAATTGCGCAAAAAACACTAGAGAAGCGCTGCTCCCCCTGCGGGTAAAGAGTCTCGAGCCTGCACCCATGCCTAAAGCAAAATATCACACACATCATAGAGAAATCCCGCTCTAGTCAGGGTGAGGAACAGGGTACTCCCGTATGCACCTGGGCAATTTCATAGAAGTTTCAAGAGTCGCAAACTATAACTTTATTTAAATGTACTCCAAACGATCTGTCCTTCTTGGACTATAGACGGCCTTTTTCGCGCGCACTAGGACCCAACAATTATACAAGCGTGTCTTTTGCCTATGAAGCTCACTGTAAACTAGGACGAAAATAATACACCATTCTATGCTGAGAGACATTCAGTGCACCACTAAGCAGCGTCGTGGGGAATGGTGGGAGTATAGTTAGAAAAAAAGAAATGTAAGTGACTAGCTTCTGGAAAGTTAGGGACAGCAGATGTTTAGAGGTCATAGCCACACCGTGTTCCCAAAATGTGGCCCTTACACTGCCTTACCCAGTTATAGGTGGTGGTAAAAGTACGGCAATATTGTGTACCACTTTGTGGTGCCATCGGCAAGGACCCGCCATACTCTTCCTAGAAACATCATTAATGGCTGCATTGCCAAGGAAGGGGACAGCAACTTTACTTAACCCAGATTCCCAAACACTTCTGGACTTCCCTGCATCCAGTTGTGGTAAATGTTCATTTTTCTACTATTCGTCGTAGCCTCTAGGTGTCACTACTGCAACAGAACTTGTTCGACCGAGGCCAAAGTCCAAATAAGCAAATGACACAACGAACCTTTTGCCAGCGGTATTTGACTTTATAAGCGGTAAAAGTTAAGGGAAGCGTTTCTTGTGTGTAGTACAAAGCGATAATTATTGCAATATCGCTGGCAACATTTAAAAAGAGATATTATTTGTGCAGGGTAGTGCTAACATCAAGCACTGTGCAATTTCCTGCCGACCAATGCAAATACCATCCACCGCTTCTAGCACTGATAAATGTAAATACCACTGACATAGCACTTTTTATGTAGTAAAATCATTAGTCTTCCTACCTTCATTCAATTACTGAAAATAACGTGCCGGGTTGATGGACCAATATTTAGTTGCCCTTTCTAGAGAAGGTCTCTAACAGAATGGATGGTACGTTGCTCCTTTTCCCGTCATTTTCAGGCCCGACCCTCCGTGCGTTTCTTCCTTCCCTCCATCTCTCCTCCTGCGGCCTCCTTTCTCTCTCTTTGCGCCATTACTCTTACCTCTTTTTCTTAAAACCCCTCTCTTCTCCATCCTTCTGTCGCTATCAGATCCAACCAAGCCGTCTTAATTTGCTTTACCGATCGTTTTTCACCTTCCTCCATCTAATCTGCCGCCCACTTTCCGTCCTCTCATTGTATTGTCTTTTTTTGTTCTTTCCGGCTCGCTTATTTTTCACCCCGGCTTTGATTCCCAACTACCGCTGCATCCCCAGCTCTTTTGTACAGGTTTCTTTCCAGCTCTTTCCAGGACACATGCTGTCTCTGCCACACCCTCCTATCCCTACTTAAGTAGCTCGTCCCAGAACGCCCAGGGAAGGGGTGCCTAGTTAAGTGCTACTTTCTGTTAGGGACTGGAAGGGGCCTGGGAGCCATCTCCTACTCTGCAGTCCTCGGAGGAAATACCGTGTCTGACGGTATAAGGCCTATAATTATGGAAGCCTTCCTGCTACACCTGCGTGGATTTCTCAAAGGATACACCATTTCTGGCTGTATAATGCCCATCACTAAGGGTTACTTACCTTTTATACCCCCAGACGAATTGTTTTGAGCATATTCCCCTGCTAGTTCCATAATCATTTCTATGGATTGTTGCTCTGCCAATCCTAGGCCAATCGTAAACTGTAGATGTCAGAAGAGTGCACCTCCCATGTGTAGAAGCAGCAACTTCTCACCAGTTTCCTCTGTTCCATGTTCAACGTGGTTCAAACTGTATGATACAACCCACTGCAATGATGGTAAGTACCTCAGGGTTCACTGCGTCTATTCTATGCTACTCACCTACATGTATGCTTATGAAGCAGCTAAATGTTTTCTGCCAAATGGTATGAAAAGTCTCTGACACAGAGGCATGCTATCAAAACACTTCCCACCTAAGTTACACTGCAACCACTGTTTCTCCCCGTGGACACAATAGCATCTAATGCTTGAGCATCCTATTGCTCATCCTTTGTAGCTTCAATACATTGTAAGGCACAGAATTACACCCTTTAAGAAAACAAATCTAGTCCTCACACACAATATCAAAACTTGGCAGGGTTGAATTAATGTAAAGTAATTCAATATTCTCTAGTATTGGACCGTTTGTAGATTCACATGCTTGAAACATTCCTTGTCGTCAATGGGAGAGTCCCACGGTACCATAGAAAAGCAGTAAAGAAAAATCTACATTGAAGTTAATGCAAAGGACATTACTTTAATAGCTTATTGAGGTTATTAAAATGACCCAAAGTTCAGCCAATCAGACGACAGCACCCTTTATAACCATCACTACGGAGGCTTCAATCTCTCAGACTTTCTACCACACGTTGTGTGATGGGAATCTCCCTCAGCTCTGCTCAGTTTTCTGCTTTTTTCTCAACTTTTGAGAGGATTTCTCTTCAGGACAACCTTTATTGTATATATTTCCTATTATCCTGACCAAACCAATATGTTAGCACCAACTAAAACAAGCATTTGCATTGCAATAGGTCTCGCATTTGCTTGAGTTAGAGCTATTGGCGTTGTTAATTGATAACTGGATCTTTCTTGCCACATAAATTGGTCAACCCTGCTTAATAATTTTGTATTTTCCTGCTACCTAATTCCAGTGGCCCTGCATATAACTAAAACACTCTTCCATTTACCTTCTTCCTCTTTCTGCAGCAAAAAATGAAAATATTGCCATTTAGCATCCTAATACTGTATAAATCTGCCATGCTAATTCCAATAGAATACCACTTTCCCCATCGCACTTGAGTTGTTAGTTTGCTGACACAATTCTACTGTGAAGTTGAGTCACCTAGATTAACACAACCTTTGCAATCTGTAATAGGGCCTATAACCACAAACTGAAAATGTACTATCATTGGCTAGTTCAAGTAATCTAGTTTCTATTTTCTGACTAATTACAAACAATTGCTATTTTTATACTCTCGAAGTGGGACAGTGTACATTTAGTGATGGGAGCCCCAGGGTGTTAACCTTTGCATAGGATTTCCAATTATCTTCTATTTCTTCATTATGAGATTTTTTTATCGCTATTCATTAACATAGATATCAGGCGCTAAGTGCGGGACACAGGAATGCTTAGTTTAAGAAATGGTTCTAAAACATATTATGATCTAACAGTGACATTTCTGGTCTATTCTAATCAACTTAGAATAAGGCTTAATCCCTTTTTTGTTCTTTAAAATAGAAAATTAAAAGCAGAAATGGAAAGTGTTACTTTAAGATGATATACCTGAAGTGCTGAAGAGTGCAAAGCAGCTATGCAATGTAAAACACACACTAACAATGTACATAGTTCGTTGTAGCATCTCTCATGTTGTCCTCTTTTCCATACAAAAGTTAAGGTGGGTAAAGCGTGTACTACTGTCAAATTCCTGTCAGTGGTAGAAATCCTCGTGTCCCACTCCTTAACCTCTAGAATTGTTTTCAGAAAAGAGCACGTTTTTGTTTGAGAGCAAATACGATTACGGAAAATGAGAAAATGATATTGAGGTGATGAATACTTTCTGAGATGAGGGCACGTACTACTTTTAATGATGTTATGGCATCATCCCTTTCCGAAAACAAAAAAAAAAAGAAGCTATTATTCATTGTGCACCTCAGTGTTCAGCAACCTCTTTTGCCAACCCACTTAGGAATGAACGGCAACATCCCTTATTTTACCTCAGATGCTCTCATTTACTCTACTCCTCTAAAGACTCTGTTTTACCTGCCCTTCCTTCCTGTCCCGCCCTGTCCTCTTTTATACCACATATATTAGTACTTGTTTAAACCTCTGATTCTTACCGTATGTGTTTTTTCGGAGGCCATGACTCATTTCTTTGAGTGTAAGCGCACTCCTGCTTTAAGTAGCGCTACGTATCAGCGGATCCTACACAACAGCGTGTTTGCATGTTGTGAGTAAACCAGTGCTTACGAAATCCCATGAGGAAAACACGTGCCTGAACAGCTTCTTCAAAACAAGCACTGCACTCCAACTATTTCCCAGGGAGCTGCTTGTAAATATTTACAGCACAGCATAAAATAGAAGCAAATGCATGCTGCTTTCTGCTGTTAACGTGTCAAGAAAGAGCTACGAAAAATAGCCTACATCATTTAAATGTCAATAACACGAAGGACTGGCTTGTAATGGATGCTCGCAAATTCTTTGGATGGAAGCACATTTTAGATGCTCTTTCAAAGGACGATTACAGACAAATGTAAATAAAAACAAAATCAGCCCAGTGAAGTACATTAGTGCCCTCGCCAACCGCCGGCACATAAACGTCACAGCGCTCCCACGATCGAAGCAAAAACAAAGGAGGTACAAACTAATAAGCCCTTCCTTTGAATACACAGCAAATGTAAGAGATAAGAACGACATTTATAGCCCTGTTTACAGCGGAGCTCGGTAAACCACGAGCCCTTGAGTCCTCATCTCAAGAGATTCCAGATTAAAGAAAAAAGACAGGACTTGTGTTTTACGGTGACATTTTAAAAATATGCACGAAAAACTGAATCATGTTTACACAACATAAAACGAGAGGAAGAGAGCGAGAGCAAGGGTGAGCTGGCCCTGGAAAAGCCACTCTCTGATGTTGGTTTATCTTTACATAGAGAGCTGATGGGGAGGAGGGACTGAACACGCACCCACAGTGCAAGGCAAATAGGGCAATACTGAAAGAAAAAGTCCCCTTCAGTAGAAATAAACAGGACATAGCGTAATTACACATAAGACATTGAAGAAACACCATCATGAGCATTCTAAGAAAGAGGAACGTCCTATTTACCTAAAAAAATGAGACAATTTGCTCAGGAAAGGTTAATTCTGAGCCCTCCACTCCTTCCACCAAAAAAGCTCATGTAAAGAAAACCTTCAAAATCATTGCCATTGTAAACAAATTTGATTTTGTCAGTCTCAACTTTTCAATTTTTTTTCTCGCCGACGACATCAACGTCGACGAGTACCTTGTCGAATGCAGCTTCTACCACGGCAACAACTACAGCTGTTGACGTTTACTACTGCGGCCTCGCCCATGATTATCTCGTTGTTGCCTCTGTTGTTGACAGTTATAACAACCAGGACTCTTCCAAAACAGAAGGTTTCATTGACGGTGCCATCACTGTCCACAGCGTCCCTGTCTGCAACAACAAAAACAGTGAAGACGTACACGAGAGGTCTGTTGACGAAAGACATCTCGTTGACACCGCACTGTTGACAAACTCCTCATTGACGAAACCCATGATAAGAGAACCGTTGATGAGATTGATGACGGATCCGTCAGCGAGAGAACAGGTAAAGAGATCGACGGCAGAACCACTGATGAGAGAGCCGTCGACAAAGGAACTGTCAACGACACCATCAGCAAAAACTTAATTTGTACCGCTATCATTGAGAACAGTCAAACGCAAATACCCAAATGGAGATCATTTTACCGTCTCACACTTCTCCCAGTCAGGTTTTGCCTGTTCCCTCTGCTCATCTCTTGGATGATGACGAAGATTCTGAGGAGGAAGGTCTATTTGGAGTGGCTCATAGCTGCATGTCAAGTGCCAAGATGATGGCGAGGAAGAGCAAATATAGGATGAGGAGCATTACTCTACAGAGCACTCTAGTTACCACCAGGAGCAATACTCCACTTATGGCGAACAGGAACAACATGAACCTACTTTTCAAATGTCTATGTCACTTGTAAACAACTTGCAACACATGATACAAGACTATTACTTCAGATTCCTTCATCCAGGAACTGCAACTTCTTTGCCACACATACCCTAAGGAAGACCATCCCCTCCAGCCTGCTCGCCTGTAGCGCATTCCTCACCACTCTTTACTGCACCTGCAACACCACAGCCAACACTGGCTGCTACCCTATCTGATCCTCCTGTGGAAGACGCGTCATCTAGTGATAAAGACAGGGAGAAAGTAGAGATTAGAGACGCCTCTTCAGTTCCCTACGATTGGGATGACTGTCTCATCCATACGCATTCCCCTGCCACGCCACCTCCAGTTGACTCACCACTGGAGGACATCAGTGGCTTTCATAACCTTATGGAATGAGATGCCAAGATGTTCAACTGCTGATAGTCTCTAAACAGTCAAATTGGTTTCTTTACAACGTTAAAGAATCCAACAAAAACTCTGTTCAAGCAATACCTATCGTAGACTTTATATGGGAGGAAGGCTTTAAAGGGATGAAAAATCCAGCAACAGTCTCAGCAGTCCTCCCTAGGCTGGGCGAAAAATATAAGGTACCTGACAACTTCCTGGCATGTTTGATAGGACAGCCTAAGCAAGTTTCCATTATTTCACAAGCAGCCCAACGTCGCTATAAGAATCCGTCTACTCTTCTTTCCAATTCACCGGACAGAGACGGCCATTGGCTGGACAACATCGGGAAGTGATTCTCTTCCTGGCAGCCACAACAGCTATTCTTAGCCGTTATGACCATCAAATGTGGTTGGATATCGCCACTTATATTGACCTCTTGCCAGAGGAAGCAAAACTTGAGGCCTGGAAGATTCGACAGAAAGGGGAAAAGATTTTGTCAGAAATCATAGATTGTGCCATAGAGGTATCATGCACAGGATTTCATCAACTTGTGGGCGCAGCTGTTCTCAGAAGACAGGGAAGGCTGAAGGCCACTTCTTTCCTCCCGGATATTCAAAAAAAGTACTGGATATGCCATATGATGGTGAGTCTTTATTCGAAAAGCACATGGATGATGTGCTTCAATCTATCAAAACTGACAGAGATGGCCAAATTCTTTGGTACTCTGCAGTTCCAGAAACAACCCTTTCAGAGAGGCAGACGCGTTCTCTCTTTTAGGGGAAGATACCAGTATTACAGGCAACAATACCAGTCTTACCAGAGCCAGCATCATCAATAACACTCACAACAACACCAGCAACGATACAGACAACTGGCATCAGTGGCATACATCCATTCAACCCAGGGAAAACTACTTTCCAGAGGCAGAGGCCTTCATGCGGTGCCAGCTACCCACAACATACCGTCAACTCAAATTGGGGGCAAATGTCCAATTAACTCCACTAATGTTCCAGAGTGAAATCTGAGAGATGGGTGTCTAATGTTACTACCCAGGGACATACCCTAGAATTTCTCAAATTCCACCACATGTCCCACCAAGATGACCCCCCTCCCAGCTAAAGGAGCTATTAAGGAAGGCCTCAACCACTATGCAGAAAGGAGCAATAGAGATAGTCCAGAAGATTCAAAGAGGAATCTGTTTCTACTCTCACTTCTTCCTTATCACAAAAAAGACAGAAGATTGGCACCCCATCTTGTATCTTTGACAGCCCAACAAATTCTTAAAGAAACAATCCTTTCTTATGGTATGTTCTGCATCTTCTCAACCAAGGAAATCATGTGACCCCCCCTAGATGTCTAGGATGCATACTTCCATGTTCAAATTCACCCGAAGCACTGAAAATGTCTAGGAATCAGGGTAGCCAGCACCCACCACTAATTCAAAGTGCTGCTGTGCAGACTGAAGTCAGCACCTTGAATTTTCAGTAAGATGCTAGCTCCAGTGGCAGCCTGTCTCAGACAGGAAGGAGTTCAGGTATTACTTCACCTGGACGACTGGCTGATAAAATCATGCACACACGAACAGGCAGTGAAGGATACTAGCAACCCTGTCTATGTCTATTCCACAGTCTTGGTCTCACAGTGAACAACCACAAATCGCACCTAAAACCCATACCCACCATAACCTTTTTAGGAGCGCTGCTCAATAAAATCCAAACCAAAGCCCTTACCTAGCTGGAGCGCCAAAAAATTCAACAACTAGCACAGAGGTTAACCACAAAAAGTCTGTGTCTGTCCGACTTTACAAATCGTTCCTAGGGATAGTCTCCTGCATTTCCCTCATACCAAATTGCTGCCTTCACATGAGGCCGCTTCAAGAGGAGCTAGACAAGCAATGGCTACAGACTCTTGGATCATTCGACAATATCATTCAAATGACCTCAACTATGATCCAAGCCGTGCTATGGTGGTCGGGAAATCCAACCTGTCCAACAGTCTTTCGTTTCTGGCACAAGTTCCCGAATATGTGATAACATGAGTGGAAATGCTTTTGTCCTTGGTGCATGGACTCCAAAATTCATCCTTTCACATCACCATCAGAACAGATTCTTCCATTTCTATTTCAGCTAGTGAAATCCAGCCTCTCGGTCTTCCATTGGGGTTTATCTAGCAGCAATTTCCAGATTCAAACGCTCCATTAACACACTTCCACAATGGTGTTCCAGCATCATAAAACACTTCCTTAAATGGCTATTTAGAATGTTTTCTCCCATGAAACTACCTTCTCTGCCTTGGCACCTTATTATTGTGCTCTCACAACTCTTGAGGCATCCTTTTGAACCTATTCGCACAGCATAATTTAAATATCTCACTTGTAAAACAGCAATTCTGATAGTACTCACTTCAGACAAGAGGGTGAGCGACATACAAGCATTCACACTCAAACAACCTTTCCTCCAATTCAAGTCAGATTGTGTGTGATACTTAGGATCAATCCTGTGTTTACACCTAAGGTCCCTTCAGACTTTCACTTAACAGAGCCAGTAATACTGAGAACATTCTTCCCAAATCCTCAAACAGCGGCGGAGAGGTCCTTACATATGTTAGACATGAAACAATGTCTAAAATACTTCCTGCACACAAACCATCACATCCACAAAGCAGTTCAAATGTTTGTGACCTACAGGGAACTAAGAAAGGGATTTCTGGTTTCTAAACAGATCATAGCCAGATGGATTGCATCAGCCATACAAGTTTGTCCCCTGCAAGCAGGAAAATTGTTAACCAACCAAGTCAAGGCCCACTCACCAGAGCTGTCTCCACCTCCACAGCTCTGTTTGCTGGTGCGTCAATAGATATGCCGAGCAGCAACATGGTACAGCAGGCACACCTTTACTTAACATTACTGCCTGGAGAAAAGTGATGCAGCAGTAGGGCAAGCAGTTTACATCTATTTCAGTTTATATATAGTTCAATAAGGTGAGCCACTACAATTCCCACCTTCCGCTATTATTATTATAATGTTTTGTAGTTTCAAATGTTCAATGCTAACTATTCTGATTGAAGAATGTATATCTATGAAAGATGGAGTACTGGAGAAGAAAATAATTTACTTACCTGTAGCTGTAGTTCTTCAGTTTTGGTATCTTTCATAGATTAAAATGCAACCCACCCTCTTGCCCATTGAGGCTTACCTCTTTTCTTGATGTGTTCATCTCTCTCGTGCTAGAAAATCTGAGGGACTGAAGGCTCTGTGGTGAAGGTTCTAAATGGTACTGTTGCCTGATTGGCTGGACATTGGGTCATTTTAGTCACACTGATAAGCTATGAAAGTGAATCTCCTTTGCATTAACTTCAATGTAGTTTTTTCTTTACTGTTTTTCTATGGTACTGTGGGACTCCCACTTAGACGATGGGGAATGATTCAAGCATGTGAATCTATGAAAGATGCCAATACTGGAGAGCTGCAGTTCCAGGTAAGCAACTTATTTTCTTATTTAACCTAAAAAAACCCATCAAAATTCACTGAAAAAGACCAAAGGTTACAGGGAGTTCATACTTAGGTTTAGATTTTACACACACAAAACCATAGAAATTCAGCATTTATAGCTATGCTCATCTCAGGAAACTATAACTCATGCCCTAAGGTAACTATAACTCGCACCCTCGCTAATTACCCAACATATTACATCATTGATGACATCTCCTATCAAATAATTAATAACATCACTGCAACTTTTGCAGTAAAATTATTGAGGAGAAAGGGGTGCATGGAGGGGGTGTGAGTCATAGGTACCTTAGAGCACGAGTTATAGTTTCTTGAGATAAATATAACTGCTGAATTTCTATGGTTTTGTGCATGTAAAATTTGAACCTAATTATAATGTCCCAATAACCTTTGGATTTCCAGTGAATATATATACACACAGATCCGAGAAGGATCCCTAAAGAACAGCTCTGATTAACTGCCACTGCATCAGCAAAGATGTGACAACAGCCATTTTAGGACTCGGGGATGTATTTCCCTGTGTTGAAATGGAAACAAAATATAAGAGAGCAGGTCTGGGAAGATGGTTTCAGCGGGTCCCCTTCACGGGCTAAATACATAATATTTTTTTAACGGATCACCAATCCAAACATGATCCGAGCGCTGTGAAAAAGAAAAAGAGTGCATTTCCCTTGTGAAAAATAAGCTCCCTGGGGTGGGCCGGGGCCTGGATGGCTCTCTGATGTTTTTCTTAGGGGTGGAGCCAGGTGGCTTGTCTCTCTGAGCCTTTAGGAGGCCAAGCAATCCCATCTCCCAGGGCTGATAAATTAATTATTATGAGGGGACACATAGGGGGTGATTACGACCCTGGCGGTAAAAACCGCCAGGGCCGTGGTCCGCGGGAGCACCGCCAACAGGCTGGCGGTGCTCCTTTGGGCATTCTGACCGTGGCGGTACAGCCGCGGCCAGAAACAGAAAGTCGGCGGTGTACCGCCGGCTTTCCGCTGCCCAGGGGAATCCTCCATGGCGGCGCAGCTTGCTGCGCCGCCATGGGGATTCCGACCCCCATACCGCCATCCTGTTCCTGGCGGTTTTGGCCGCCAGGAACAGGATGGCGGTATGGGGTGTCATGGGGCCCCTGGGGGCCCCTGCAGTGCCCATGCCAATGGCATGGGCACTGCAGGGGCCCCCGTAAGAGGGCCCCACTTAGAATTTCAGTGTCTGCTTAGCAGACACTGAAATTCGCGACGGGTGCTACTGCACCCGTCGCACCCCTTCCACTCCGCCGGCTCCATTCGGAGCCGGCATCCTCATGGAAGGGTGTTTCCCGCTGGGCTGGCGGGCGGCCTTTTGGCGGTCGCCCGCCAGCCCAGCGGGAAACCCAGAATACCCGCGGCGGTCTTTTGACCGCGCAGCGGTATTCTGGTGGCCCCAGCCAGGCCGGCGGATACCGCCGACGGCTGGGGTCAGAATGACCCCCATAGTCCCCTCTCTGAATTTCTGTAAGGCCAGATGGACCCCAGGGCTCTGGAACAAGTAATTGTTCAAGGGGTGGGGGCATGCTGCCCCCTCCCCGAGCCTGTGTAAAGCCTCTACCACCCCATCATCCTGGGCAGAATTATTTATTTTGAGGAGAGATGCATTTGACCCCCCTCCCTTCCAGATCCTCAGAGAGTCCTTGTGGACCTGAACCCCTCGGGCTGGTTTATTAATGGGGAGGGGAGCATCAGCTGTAGACTGATCCCAGGAACCCCATCCTCAGAAACACTTCTGTCCATGCTCTGGAGAGTGTGGGCAGGGAATACACATTTAAGTCCCTGCCAACACTCTCCTGGGGAGGGAACACAACATTGCTCCTTTGCAACATTGCTCAGAGAAATAAGCATCTCCCATCTGGCTGGGAGCAAAGTATTGTAGTCGGGTCCCACCGACACCCAGGATGAATTCTGGCTGATCAGCGGGCATGGGCCATGGGGGCCTAGGGCTCACCCGTGGGTGCTCCGGTTGGACATCCACTTTAAAATAATGGCCGGCTTCCACCGCACCCAATATGGTTTTTGGCTAGGGAGCTGGTGGGGGCCTTGGAGGGTTGGGGCTCCCCTCATTGCCCAAAGTTATTACAAAGTGTGAGTGTCCCAGGGTGACATGTATACCCCCAAAAAAGTTTAAAAAGGAATAATTAATGAGCGCCAGTAGCTGCTAATTTTTTATTGACAGGTCCATGCAAGGAGCACCCAATAATGCCTTTCACAAGCTTTTTATTTATATTTTCTGATCCTTTTGTTCCCCCTAGAAAAGGCGGGGGCACCACAAAGCATTTTGTTAATGTTGTAGAGGGCTACAGGGAGCACAACAGCCACCCAGCAACATTAAAAAAACACATTAAGTCTCCTGGGTCATTGAATATAAAATTTCCTAGCTATCGTGAAGGAAAGTCTCTATTCTGTTAAGGACATGAAGGTGGGGATTATGCTTAACTCTTCCTTCAATTTCCAATCAGCAACCTTAAGTAATAACCATTAACATTTCAAAGACTACAAATCCCATAAGTCTTTGCTGCAACCAAACAACCATAGTGATACAGTCCCATAAGTATAGCCATCCAGAACTGCACTTCCTCTTTCTTCAAGCGTGCTGCCTGATCCAGGTGCCTTTAAAAAATACAGTTTTTTGATCCAATCTTGTAAAGAAAGAAAAACAAACGAACACATGTAATAAATTCTGAAACCATTGTCATCATTAATCATGAACCAATAATGATCATACAGAGTTGAAAAAGGAAAAGAAGGTATTGAACTGGACCATCAAGGAAAAAGCACACCATCACATATACAATATGCATTGAAGCAGAAGCACATCAAACCAATGTATACTTATCCCAACGCTGAGATTACAAGGAATGTCAGGAGGGTGACCAGCAGGAAAGTTGTTTGAAAGGAATAATCGTTGCCTCTGTGTCCTTAATAAAATTGAAACTTTCCTTCATGATAGCTAGGAAATGTTATATTCTGTGTCAGGACCAGAGGCTCTGATTATACTAGTTTGAAGCTGATTGGCAACAAGAGCAGCCATGCTGGGAATTGGCCTAAAATAAAAGGTCTTAAAGGTAGAGTCTGATGACCAGTCAGCTTCTCTGAGAATATCCTCAAGTCTACCTCCCAGAAAAAAAGCTTTCAAGGCCATGCCACCCCTGGTAGAATGGGCGCCAAAGGATGATGTGTCAATCCCCGCTTTCTGGAGACCCATCTAACCCCAACGGGCAATGATATAAAAGGAGACCAGTTTAAAGGGTTTTTTGAGTGAAATAAACAATTGAGCTGTCCCAGCCGGACGGTACTCCTCTGTCATGGTCTAATATGTTCTCAGACAATGGATCACCATAGTTTAGGATGGTCAGGAAAAGAGGGATAATGAACCACCCTGGTATTAGATTTGGTACGCCTCGAAACCGTAAAGGAAACTCCCTCTGGTGGAAACATATGTGCCGTAATGTCTAAGGCACGAACATCTGACACTCTTTTGCAGGAGATTAGACATAATAACATAGCCAACTTAACTGAAAGTTCCTTGCAAGAAAGATACTGGTTGTCCTGCCTAGATTGGAGTATCTGCAAAACTACTCTAACATCCCAGAGTGTGGAATATCGTGGCTTCGGTGAAAGAAATAATGGGATGCCCCTGAGAAGGCGACACACAAGAGGATGTTCCCCTATTTGGACATCCTGAAGGGAAATGTGACCCCCACAAAATAGCTGATCTATTGTACGGTATGCAACCCCCAATCGCATGAGGGAAGAGCATGCAGCACCCAGTAACATGTAAAGAAAAGCCAATTGCAATAACTACTAGCAGTGAAATGGTACACCACAGTAACAGTGAAAGGACAAAGGGCAGTGAGTGAATCACATTAACAAAACCCAAATATGAAAGGCATTATCTGGCTGCTAAGCAGCGAAGAAAGAGGAAGTGCGTCCTGGATGGCTATACTTATGGGACTGTATCTCTGTAGTTGTTTTGTTGCAGCAAAGACTTATGAGTTTGGTAGTCCCCCCGATCCTGACATAAAATCCATTCCCCCAATAGAGCTTACCATATTTTTTAAAGCACTCCTTGTTGCACCTGTATTTTTTTCATCTGGAGAGCAGGGTCCCCCTGTGATTGCTCCAATGGCTGCACTTTGTGGCCAGAAATAATGTGAAAAAAGAAAACGTTTCCAAAATATTTTGCAACTATCATTAACATTAAATATTGTAATGTATGAATTAATAAAATATACATTTGATTATAGCTATTGCTGACTTTTTGACAAAGCCAATAGGTCTGCTTTATATACACTGATGCGCTTACTCCTTGAAAAAGCCAATAGATCCCTTGATTTTTATATTTTGGTGTTTTTATCTTTTGACAAAGCCAGTAGATCTACCTTGCCTAAAATAACACCCTTTATATTTTTACTTCACATAGTGAGCCATGTGCATCCAACCCCTCGCTGCACACAGATTAAGGCTGGGGTTGGGTGCCCAACCTCATGCTGTGTATGGCAATGCAAATTAACATTATATTGAGGTATTGTAATAACATCTAACTTTACATTAAAAAACCCTTAGAAATTCACAAAAAAAAACAAAGGTTAAATGGACATTATAGTTTGTTGAAAATGTCAGTTAAAACATGGTGATTTAAATGCGCTAAACCACTGAAATTCCTCAGTTATAGTTATCTCAGGTAACTATAACGAGAGCCCTCCAGTAACTATAATTCATGCCCCTTGCTGTGCACTGCTATATTACCTCCTATATTACATCACTCATGATGTTCTATGACATCATTGATACCGTCACTGCAACATCCGAAATGACATAATTAATAACATCACTGTGCGTTGCGAGGAACAAGTTATGGTTACTTTAGGGCAATAGTTATAGTCACAATCAAGTTTTATGCAGAAAGCTAAACATAGTGTCTGCCAAAGTGTTGTGCTGACCCTTAAAACTGCAACAAAGTTGACTTTGCCCCCTAACCCCTTCTTGGTTCTGCATTAAATATGAGATTTCTGCACTGGCTTAACATGAGAATAGCATGCCAAATATCATGCAACCCCATTAAAGAGCAACAAAGTTATTAATACATGGAATCATTTTTGCCCCCTTGCTCTTTCTAAACGTTCCTGCCTTTTGATGGATCTATATGAAACTTGCCATACCTACAGGAGAGTAAACTTGCTAAGTGTCTGCCAGATTCAAGGCTCATAAAATGATGGCACAGTTAACAGCAAATTATCACATTTTTGGACTCCCCAAACAGGAAATGGGAAATGTCACTTTGCCTAGCCCCCTCTTTGTCTGGGCCATTCCCGACAGAGCTGCATGAAACTTGCTGTGTGAAACCCAGTTTGGATGCACTTAAAAAAAAAAAAAATTATGCAGATTTGTCTAAAGGTGCCAAAGTTATAAAGAAGACTTTGACCTAACCAGAACTACACAGATTCTGTTACCTGCTGTATAAAACATATTTATTGTGTCACTGACACTGTGATATCGCTGACAGCTTTTCCTTCCTTAACAAGGACATGGTGCGAGTAGGTTTGGAGTACAGGATACTCGTGCCAATGGAGTTCTAATCGATAAGCCAAGCTTTCCGACTCCGGGGTTCCCAAAGGAGTACAAAAATGCTAATCTTTTTATACCCAACTGTCACCTTTTTGTAAAGCATACACCTCCAAAACAATGGAAAAGATTTAAAACAAACACAGTTTAAGTGCAGTTACGGTTAAAACCAAAATATCACGGAGATTCGCAAGTTCTGTTTTGGACCACAATCCAAAATTTGTACAACAGCCAGGCAAACCTTAACGTGCACACCAGATGCAAAGCTTAGGACCTCTCCATATATATATATACCACTAGATAACTATACCTAAAAGCAAAATGTAATTAAATAACACCAGATACTCAAACCAATAGTCATAGTTGTTTTTGTCTTTTAAAGTAATAGCGATAAGGTGAAATGTGATCCTATCTGTAAGATTCTTTACAGTGTTTGTAATTTCACTTGTTTTACTAAGGGTGACATAATGGGCATTCCAGTAAACTTAATGTGCATAAATGAACTTTATTCATTTTTTTTATTATTATTTGAAACAAGAGTATAAACACATTTCACACTTGACCATAACTATTACTACTCTGCAAATGGCAAAATATTACCACTGTAGAGCTTAACTTTCTGAGAAAGCAATGAGTATGGGTTCACAGATTCAATTCTACAATTATTTCACAGAATAAAACAACTGGACACATACTCGTAAAGTTCAAGTATTGTGATTTAATCTCACTGACTAGATTCCACCCCTTGTGAACTGTATATAATTATATACTTTCATTTCTAACCTGAGTGTCGGTGGGACTCGACTACATCACTTTGCTCCCGCCCTGGTGGGAGTAGCTTATTTCTCTGATTTTGCCAGGTAGGAGCCAAGTTGTGTTCCCTGCCCAGCAGAGTGTGGGCAGGGATTTAAATTTGTATTCCCTGCCCACACTCTCCAGAACAGGGAACAGAAGTGTCCCTGGGGATGGGGCCCCCGAAACCAGTCTACAGCTGATGCTCTCCTCCCCATTAATAAACTGGTCCCAGGGGTTGGGGCTCACAAGGACTCTCTGAGGATCTGGAAGTGAGAAATCAAACGCCCCTTCCACAAAATAAATAATACTGGACATAAAAAAACACCATGTCCTGCACTATGCTCCAGATATACAGTTAGGATTTTGCTATTTATTAGTGTTCCATTAAATTGTACAGGTCTACTCCTGATGACAAGCTGAGTCTTTCAATTTACACAAACCAGGATTTGAAGCTTACGAATACTGAAATATACTCAATGATTAAAAGAGCTAAAACCTCCAGAGCACCAGGCTCGAATGGGATCCCAATCAACATCTTAAAGTTAGATCCAGATCTTTGGAGTCAACTTCTGTACAATCTATTCTCAAAATTTCTCCACACAGGCCAAATTCCTTCATCCTGGAGAATGTCCATAATCTACCCTCTGTAAAAGAAAAGTACCAGTGATGACCTGAACAACTATCGTTTAATCTCACTCTTTATTTATTGAAGGACATTGTTGGGACATTTTTGCTGAACAATATTGTATCTTTAATTGGGCTCCCAACTTCATTCTATTACCATTTAACCAAACCAGGTGGTTTAGGGCGGATTCTACACTTGCTAATACTCTTGCACTGATATTAATACACTCAAATCTGAGAAATAATTCCCACTTTATGTCTATTTTATTTAGTAGTAGTGGTAGTAGTAGTAGTAAATGTATTGCATAATTACTTAAAATTATTGCATAAAATACAGATACTTTACCTTAAAACCTCCAGGCATGTGCAATCATCAACCTCACTGCAACCAAATTCAAATGTCAGTGCAAATTATGCTATAGAATCAAAAACAGCACAATTGTTATCAATTCTAATGACGTTGAATATGTAAGCAACCTACATATAATGCTATCTTTATATTGGTGCAGCTGCTCAAGCCAAAGGCTGTCATTGAGATCTGTCACCTAATGGGTTAATTTTTACAAAAATTCTAAAACTTTAAAACTATAGTGCCGATGACAGGAGGTGCTTAAAGTTACCGCTCAGGCTCATCCTATAGTGTGCAATTTTAAGCCACTTTGTTAATAATGTCTCTTTGGTGGCCACCTCTTCCCATTTCGATCCTGCACGTTGGTGGCTCCGGGCATTCTGTATGGCCAATCTCATAATAGTAAAGAAATTCCCAAAGTGAGCAAGTTCCATTGGGGTGTCAGCCCTGAATATTAGTTTTGTGGCTTCTATACATGACCTCACGCCATATTTCAGGAAAGGCAGTGTTAGTAGGAGATGTCTCTCCAAGGCCAGTCATGGACAGCAACGTACTAGGTGCCTTATAGAGTCAGTGTGATAGTTGCATAATGCACGTTCTTGAGAATATCCCCATTTGGGCTTCCAGTTGCTTCTAAAGTCCCAGACGGGGAGTGTTAGGAGACGAATTAACAGAATATTCCAAAACGCACAAGCTCCCAGTGGTGCTTTCATATAAGGTTGGACTTTGTTAGTTAAGTAAGACTCAGCCAGGCCCTCTGCTCCAGTGATATTCCTGATTATGGCCATATCATTTCCTCTCGGCCTGTGTTACCTTTCCTATGCAGTTCAGTCTTTTGTTTTTTTTTGCAACTTTAAAAGATTTTTTCAATTTCTTCTCCTTTCTTCTTGTTAGTTGTTGTGTGTTCCTGGTATCAGGCTCACAAGACGTCTTAGCGATTGCTCCCTGATCATGTTCTTTAAACTGTTTCCACCAGCATTGATATCAAAAGTGGTCGACCACGTAGGGTATGTCGCACTTGTCTATTGTATAATTCCATCTCCTTGCTTCCTTGCCTTCTCTGAGTGCAGGGGATTCCCTTTTAGAGGTTAGTTCAGTGGAAGTGGAGGGTCCCCTTTTATGGTTTAACATGGTGGGCACTGTAACCCTCTTCTTTTCTACTGGCATACCACTTTTCATTTTGTTAAATTTGGCTCCAATTTTGCAATGTTGAATGAGATTAGGTAATAGATCTGGCAAAGTAGATCGTTTATCGATCATTTCCTCATTATGGGACCCTTTAATCGTATTGTAATCCTGCCATGTATTACCCAGTTTGTATAACTTGCCATTTAACAGGTTCAATTTGTTGTGTAGAGCAAGTATGCTTTGTGCCAACATGTGGTTTAGTTCTAGATGGATCTCCATCTTATGTGATTGCCAAGTAAGTGCTTTACCTGCAGCAAGTAGAGATGCATTGATCATATTTATAATGTGGATTGGACTACCCTCGACTCCTTGATCCTCATTTGGCTGGTTATCCTCCCCTGTGGATGCTTTGTGCGTCCCCCTCAAATCGTAAACACCTCCTGGCAGTTCCACTCCAATTTTAATGAGGACCCAACGCATTGTGCCTTGCCGCGGTATGGCGCTGGATCGCCTGTTTCCTAGGCTTTCATGTAATGCATTTTATTGTTTGTGGGATTTCTGGCTGATGAATCTCTGCTGCTTTTAACCATTTGTTATTTCGTATCAGATCGGCCTGTCCTTTGTCCAGTTGGTGGCAGGTTGATGCTGAGTGAACTATTCCGGTTTCTTCGGGTCCACAGTCTTGGCCCGTCGGACCAGCGTTGAGCTGGTTGGACTGCCAAGGTTTCTGTGGATTCTGCTAGTTTCTCCCCCTTAAGTGCCTGCGGTGTCCGCCAGATCTTTCAGTTCTCCTATGGTTGATGCATTCAGGCTAGTACTTATAGCTTCTTTAACGCAGCCTAGTGCGTGTTAGGTTAGCATGGGCCGAGGTGAGGTATCAAATTCTGATATCAGATTGGGAGGGCCTGTGAGAAGCACCGTTTGTGTAGCTTCATTAGCCGTAGGATTATAGGATTCTCCTGCTCCACTCCTTGCTCTTTTAAAGTAGTTGTTCTATATATGATTTCTTTGTATTTGGGGCCTTTCGCTTGGTTCTTGACTTATAATCCTTCTGGTCTGTGGGTGATAGACCTGCCACTTCATGTAGGTCCTGTAGGTCTTTTTCATCTACAATTATATCTCCATCTTGGCATATCATTTATGTGGGTTCAATGTTTCTCGCAAGAATTACTTTGATCCTCAAGGGGGCCTCGGGCATATAGGGCAGGTCAGACCGCCTCCTTCGTCCACTTTCACCATTCCCAGTTTGCCCCTGCTTGAGTGGTTGATCGTGTGCCCGAGTGGGATGTGTTGTGCTATATCCGGTTCCCTCCTTGTCTTTCCACAAGCCCTGTGCATGGAAAAAATTCTGTTCGCCGGTTTCCAGCAGCCCCCGAATATTTTGAAAGCTCTGTATTCTTTATGATTTTCCTGTTTATTCTGTACCCTTTGTGCCTTAGGCCCCTGTTCCTGAAACTTCCAATTTCTACGTGAGTTTTGTGTTAATGATAGAATAGGAGTTGTTGATGGTTCTCCCGGCCTTGATTCCCGCATGTCTTCCTGTGCCTTCTGATCAACTTGCTCGTAAGGGTAGCGTAGTTTGCGAAGTGAGCACAATGTGAGCGTAAATAAATAGGAGTAAACAAAGATGGAATGTGAAAGTAGATTGAGAATAGATTGATTCCGGTGGTGGTTTGATTGTCCTTTGCCCCTTGCACTTGCCACACAGTTGAGCGTGATGAGCGCCACCTCACCCCCTGCCTCTGCCCAAGCCCTTCTTTACACACTATTTCGCTCTATTGCTGTTTAGTGGTCTTATTGATTTATCGTTTTTGCCGCCACAGACCACAGGGTAGGGAGAGCACGAGCACGCTAGGGGAACCCTCGCGAGGGCTTGGCCGGCTTGGTCTGTTTAGATGATCCTACTCAATCCAGCTGGTGCTGATCGAATCTTGTAAATTCCAGTAAAGTCCTGTTGGATCCTCATTGTGTCACGCTGTTGGATTGAGGCAGGAGCACCACGTTTGGCTCCCGCTGCTCTCACTGCCCCAAGAGCCTTGTGGCACCACGCCGGTAGCGAGCAGGTCTCTCCGATTTCCTCCACATGCCATAACCAGACCTGGCTGGGATGCCTCTGTGGGGGACCGGGGCTCACACTTTGCAGCAGCTGCCTACGCCTGCTGCGCTCACACTGTGCCTATCTCCCTGCTTCCGTTCCTGGCAAAGGTACTCGAGAAGATACTCAACAGGCAACCATCCCACCACCTGGAGGAAAACAACACACTGCACCTGTCCCAATCCGGCTTTCACAGCAATCACAGCACCAAGACTGCTCTCATCTCGGCAACCGATGACATCCGGACCCTCCTGGACAAAGGCGAAAGAGCAGCCCTCATCCTCCTGGACCGCTCTGCTGCCTTCAACACCTTCTGCCACTACACCCTGAGCACATGCCGCCACAATGCAGGGATCCACGAAAAGGCCCTGAACTGGATCACCGCCTTCCTCACAGACAGAACCCAGAGAATCTGCCTCCCTCCATTCCTATCTGAAGCGTACCATAGGCCTCCTCCCTCAGCCCGACACTCTTCAACATCTACATAGCACTGCTCGCCAAAATCATCCGATCTCACAACCTCGACATCATCTCTTACGCTGACGACACCCAGCTGATTCTCTCCCTCACCAAGGACCCTGCCACAGCCAAAACCAACCTCCACAAGGGTATTCAGGCCATCGCCAACTGGATGAAGAGCAGTCAACTAAAACTTAACTCAGACAAGACAGAGGTCCTCTTCCTCGACCCCACCTCCTCCGCTTGGAATGCCTCCTGGTGGCTGCCCTCGCTGGGAACCACACCAATGCCAACTAACCACACCCGCAGCCTGGGTTTCATCCTTGACTCATCACTCTCCATGACCCAACAAGTCAATGCCGTTTCGTCCTCCTGCTTCAACACCCTCCGCATGCTCCACAAAATCTACAGGTGGATTCCTACCAAAACCAGAAAGACGATTACCCAGGCCCTGTCAGTAGCAGACTGGACTGCAGCAATGCTCTCTACGCAGGAACCACTGCAGCTCTCCAAAAAAGTCTGCAATGGATATAGAATGCCTCTGCACGCCTCATCCTCAACATCCTCTGCCACAGCCACATCACAGCCCATCTAAGAAACCTGCACTGGCTTCCTGTCAACAAAAGGATCACATTCAAACTCCTAACCCATGCCCACAAAGCATTCCACAACCCCGGACCAGCATACCTCAATGATCGTCTCACCTTCTACACCCCAAATCTTCAGCTCCGCTCCACCAACCTCGCCACCGTCCCACGCATCCGCAAGACAACAACCGGCGTCAGATCCTTCTCCTACCTAGCGTCCAAGATGTTGAACACCCTCCCTATCAACCTACGGTAGACCAAGGACCTACTGAGCTTCAGGAGACTCCTCAAGACCTGGGTGTTCGAGCAGTAGCAGCCTCTTGCCCCCTCAAAGTGCCTTGAAACCCTCACGGGTGAGTAACGTGCTCTACAAATACACTGATTGATTGATTGATTGATGAGAGGAACGGGACCAGTGCAGTGTTGCGGTCTGAAGGCTCTCAAATCGCCGCTGCTCGCTGCCTCGTCCTGCTTCCCTTTCCGGTTCACCTGACAGAGCTGCTCTTTTATTTATTACTCATCTGCATTTGAAATCATAAATTGTGGCAGTCGCTGGAAAAAAACTAAAGAACTGAGGCATCATCGACTCTTTGAGGCATTTTTGGTATCATTTGATAACAGCTTTTGGCTTCAAGTAATACTTGCAGAGAATTCTCTACCACCAAGGCTGAGTACCTTCGGCGGACTTGAGCAATGCTGGATTTTAGCATCTTGCTTTTCGCCTTCCAAATAGCAGATCTGTCTTTTTATCTTGACAATTCTGAAGGTCTTTACCCCGGACTTGGTCAAGAGCCAATTCCATATTTAGCATTTGTAGATGATATCAAACTCCTGCTGTTTACAAAACCAATTGCTAAACCTCCAAGAGTTTAACATGGCAGATGACTTAAAGTTTCATTTAGGGAACATAAAAAATCATGTAATTTGGAAAACCAAAATTACTTTAAAGTAGTATCCAACAGGTGACTAATTATATTTACATGGGTTTGCCAGTAGACAATAAATTGATGGGACCTAATCACATTGCGAATAGGAGACAGAAGGTGAACATGGTGGTGAATTTGATCAAAAGATTCAAAAACATCTATGGAGGGGAAACTATTGACTAATCTCTGGATGTTATGAAAGCCAAACTCATTCTAGTCCTCTTATATGTCTTGATCATCTTAAATAATCAATAATTTAAATAAAATTTACATGAACAGTGTGAGACGTATGTTAAATTTAATCTACATTCCACAGTAAGCTATGCATAGAGGTCTTGCTTCCCTCTCTCATCACAATTTGCGAGGGTGTTCTTGTAAATTTTTGTCTGTGAGCTAAGGAAAATTCTATTAAACTGTTGATTTTTAAGGAAAGGTGTCATTTTAGAGGCTCCATTTCAGACTCAAGCCTTGAAAGGATTGAAATTTTAACTATTGAGAATTATCAGTCGTCATTCAAGGAGCTGATAACCATTTTACTATCGATTTAAAAAAAAGATCAAGTAAAGACTGGACTGAGAAGTAACAGTAGATAAACAACCTCAATCTTCTCCAGTCTTCCAAGCATGTAGGCTACATTCTGGATATCTGTACCAACTCTAATCAACATTATTTGACCTCATCACTGGAGCCTGCTTCTAAAAGGAAGTATTTTTAAGGTTCTGACTATTCTATATCCCAAATTTCAGTTGGAGGGAGCCTAGAACCCCAAGTGTTTAGCATTTAAACTCTGTAGGTTGTGTGGTTAAAAGGATAACTCTATTTAACACCTAGGACCTGATTACAACCTTGGCGGATGGGATACAAACGTGACAGATTTCTCATCTGCAGTTTTATAAGTTCCATTATATACTATAGAACTTGTAAAATGGCAGCCGGAATATCCGTCAGTATCCCATCTGTCTAGGTCGTAATCAGGCCACTAGTCAGTGTCTATCCATTCTGCCTTGATATCAGGAATAAATACTTAAAAGGGACATTTGTTAAAGCTAACATCTGAAAGAATAACTATGCCATCAACTAATGCTTTTTCTCGACAGATTTTGACTTTATTGGTAAATGTATGAAGTGTTTAGGTTTAGTTTGTTATCATTGCTCTAGTTTAGGAGTTAACTGATTTTATTGGTTCGTGATCATCTGCTTGTCTTGGAATAGATTTTATGTACTTATTGTGATACTCCTTTGCAAAGAAATATTTTTTTTTTCTATGCAATAAATAATAATATTCAATTTTAATTGTATAGGGATGCATAGTATTAACATCTGTGCCTAATTAAATAATTGGTTTATAGCTGCTACATATGAAAGAAACGATCAATGCAAATCATGTACCCAGACTCGCACAGAAGAATCTTGAAATGCTGAATTTATACATTTGTTTTGTTTTGAAAGGAATGGTCATACTTTGTTTGGAGTTTTAAATCATACCAAAACTCCAGGAGGTAGTAGAAGACTTCGGTCAAATATCCTCGAGCCTCTAGTTGATGTAGAAACAATCAATACAAGATTAGATTGTGTTCAGGAATTGCTTCAAGATGAGGAGCTTTTTTTTAATCTACAATCAGGTGAAAACTTTATTAATTAAGTATAATAGAGTAAAAATATTTTAGAAAAATATATATTATTTTTAGCGAGTAATTTGTGCATTTTTGCTGAACTCCCCCAGGTTAATGTACAGTGCATCTCTAAATCCATTTATCTCGAATTTTCAGAATAGGATATCATTTTTAGTTTTCATTTTATAATTGGTACCATTAAAGAATACAGTGGTGTGCCTTTGGTACCCAAATCCAGGCTTTTCGAATTGATGAATATGAAGTCTACCTTTTTGTAATGTGCTGCTTTTGAAGGATGTGCAAGAGTCACCACCTCACAACCTGCCTTTCAGTTCCTTGTGCTGTGGTGAGTAGGAGACACTGTAGGCGTACTGTTCCAGATGAAACCCCCCAAATGAAAGACTGCACTAACAGATCTAAAGCTATTAAATTCCCAAATGCAGGCAAACTCTCTTCCTTTTGTAGGACTGAGCTACTTTGGTATTTGAACGTATTTGAACTTTTGTTCTAACATTTCGGTAGAAAGTACTTGATGGTGGATTTAAATCCATTTTATAATTTATGTGGAAATACAATAATGTTTGGCATATCTTTAGGCACTTCATGGAGGTGGAGCTCCCGGAAGTCTCACAGGTGCTGATTTCCATTGGAAAGACTGGTACCCAATACAAATATTTGGATGCTTTCTTTCTTCATCACTGTTAGAAATGGAGTCTTTGGTTGGCAGTCAGGTTACCCCCTGTCCAAGCAAGGACCCTCCCACTAGGCAGGATAAAGGAGAACCACCCTCTGTTACCCCCCACTCACACCCTTGGTAGCTTGGCACAAGCAGGCAGGCTTAATTTCAGAAGCAACGTGTAAAGTATTTGTACCAACCCACACAGTAATGTGGTGAAATGGACACCACACCAGTTTGGAAAAATAGGTAATATTTATCTAAATCAAACAAGACCTGACCAACAAGAACCCAACACACACGAGTCAAGATATGGATTTTTAAAAAGATTAAGGGGGTCATTCCGACCCTGGCGGTCATAGACCGACAGGGCCGGGGACCGCGGATGCACTGCCAACAGGCTGGCGGTGCATCCAGGCCAATTCTGACCGCGGCGGTAAAGCCGCGGTCAGAAAAGGGAAACCGGCGGTTTCCCGCCGGTTTTCCCCTGGCCTGAAGAATCCTCGCCGCCATGGGGATTCCGACCCCCTTACCGCCAGCCTGTTCCTGGCGGTTTACACCGCCAGGAAGAGGCTGGCGGTAACGGGTGTCGTGGGGCCCCTGGGGGCCCCTGCAGTGCCCATGCCACTGGCATGGGCACTGCATGGGCCCCCTAACAGGGCCCCACAAAGATTTTCAGTGTCTGCATAGCAGACACTGAAAATCGCGACGGGTGCAACTGCACCCGTCGCACCCTTTCCACTCCGCCGGCTCCATTCGGAGCCGGCATCCTCGTGGAAGGGGGTTTCCCGCTGGGCGGGCAGGCGGCCTTCTGCCTGTCGCCCGCCCGCCCAGCGGGAAACTCAGAATTACCGCGGCGGTCTTTTGACCGCGCTGCAGTATTCTGGCGGGGGAACTTTGGCGGGCGGCCTCCGCCGCCCGCCAAAGTCAGAATCACCCCCTAAGAGTCTTAGGGGGTCATTCTGACCTTGGCGGTCTTTTCGCAAGACCGCCGAGTTACCGCCGCGGTGAAGACCGCCGACCACGGCAGTATGCCGCTGTGCGCATTCCGACCGCTGGGAGCGTTCCGCCGGAAAACCGCCAGCAGCCACACTGGCGGTCGGCGGGAAAGTGGAGACTGGTCAACCTCCACCGCCACGCCAGCAGAACACCGCCCACAGAATTACGACCCACATTTCTGTGTGGCGGTCTTCTGTTGGCGGTCTTCTGTTGGCGGTCACCTCCCCATGGCTCCTGTCGCCTCCCGGAGGACCAACGCACAAGGTAAGTTGATCGTCCGTGAGGGGAGGGGGTGGGGGGTGTTGTGTGATGTGTGCGTGCATGGTGGTGTGCGTGTGAGTGTGTAGAGGGGGTGTGTGAGTGCGTGCATGCGGGCGGGGGGTGCTGCTGTGCCTATGGGCAATGTGTGTAGTTCGGCGGGTGCGCATGTCGGCATGTATGTGTGCGGGTATGTGTCCCCGTTGTGTATGTGTGTGTGTAGGTGGTGTGTATATGTGCATGTTGGGGGTGTGGGCATGTCGGGGTGCGTGTATGTGCATGTCGGGGTGGGGGTGGGGAGGGGGTTCGTACCACCTCTGGGGGGTGGCAGGGGGGTGGAGGGTGTGGGGGGAGGACTCGGGGGGGCAGTGGGGGGTGGGGGAGACCCCTATCAGTGCCAGGGAAGGAATTCCCTGGCCCCGATAGTGCCTACCGCCACGGTTCGCATGGCGGTTCCCGACCGCCAGAAACCGCGGCGGTAAGCAGGGTCATGATACCGTTGGCGGTCTTGGGTCGACCGCCGGGCCGGAGTGCGCAGACTCCAGCCCGTCGGTCATGACCGCCGTGGCGGTCGGAGTGGGGAAGTGGCGGTCGATCGCGGCGGTGACCGCCGCGGTCAGAATGCCATTTTTTTGACCGCCGGTCTGTTCGCGGTCCGACCGCCGCCTCTCCGCCGACCGCCAAGGTCAGAATGAGGGCCTTATTCCTTAGAAAACAGTGAGAATGCTGTTATTACACAAAGTACCTGGTTTACGTCAAAAATAAAGCCGCACAGGCAAGTGTGGGTCAAAAAAGGCAAGTGATGCGTCTTTTTCTCACTCGCTAGCAAGACAGTGCGTCGTTCCTTGTCCGGACAGTTCGGCATGCATCGTTTTCTCACTCCCGCAAGAGAGCGATGTATTGATTCCCAGATAGGCACCTCATGTCCGGGCAGGATTTGCGTTGATTTTTCACACCCAGCGATGTTGCGTTGAAATACGGTTGCACAGTGTCAGGAACCCGCGCTGCGTGGAGTTTTCGTCATTATCAGTAGCCGCTAGCGGGTGTTGTGCATCATTTCTCCAGCCGCTATGCGTCGAACTTCTAGCCACGATGCAGGGAGAGCATCGATTTCAGCTGCGAGGCTGGCAGCGCATTGTCATTAGCCGCATTGTGGATAGTGCACTGAAAATTTACCTGCATGGCAGTCTTTATGTGAATTTTACTCCTTTTCCACCAGATTCACCTTTCAAGGGCCAAGAGCCAGGTTAGGGCACCACTAGGCGGGGCAGAAGTCTCAGCAGAGAGTCCAGGTGCTGGCAGAGAAAAGTCTTTGATGTCCCTGAGACTTCAACAACAGGAGGCAAGCTCAGTCCAAGCCCTTGGAGATTCTTCACCAGTGGAAAGTCACACAAAAGTCAGTCTTTGTCCTCTCTCAGGTAGAAGTAGCTACTGCAGGCCAACCCAACAAAGCACAGTCATAGGCAAAGGGGCAGTACTCCTCCTCCAGCCCTCCAGCTCTTCTCCCTGGCAGAGGTTCCTCTTGGTTCCAGAAGTAACCTTGAAGAAATCTGATTTTCAGGGGGTTTGGGTCCAATACTTATATCCCTTTCTGCCGTTGAAGTAGGCCTACTTCAAAGAAAAGTCTCTGTTGTTTACAAGATCCTGCCTTACCCAGGCCAGGACCCAGAAACACACCAGGGGGTTGGATACTGCGTTGTGTGAGGGCAGGCGCAGCCCATTCAGGTATTAGTGACCACTGCTCCCTTCCCCTCCAGCCCAGATGGCTCATCAGGATATGCAGGCTACACCCCAGCTCCCTTTGTGTCACTTTCTAGATGAGATTCACAAACAGCCCAACTGTCAAACTGACCCAGACAGGCACTCCACAAACAGGCAAAGTCACTAAATAGTTTAAGCAAGAAAATGCCTACTTTCTAAAAGTGGCATTTTCAAACTGAAAATCTGAAAACCAACTTTACCAAAAGATGTATTTTTAAATTGTGAGTTCAGAGACCCTAAACTCCATACTTCTATCTACTCACAAAGGGAATCTGCACTTTAATAATATTTAAAGGCAGCCCCCATGTTAATCTACAAAAGAGATAGACCTTGCAAAAATGAAAACTGAATTTAGCAGTATTTCTCTGTTGTGACATGTAAAGAACATCAGTACATGTCGCACCTTGAACATACACTGCACCCTGTCCATGGGGCTACCTAGGGCCTACCTTAGGGGTGCTTTAGATGTAGAAAAAGGGAAGGTTTAGGTCTGGCAAGAGGGTACACTTGCCAGCTCGAATTTGGCAGTTTAAAAGTGCACACACAGACACTGCAGTGGCAGGTCTGAGCCATGTTTCCAGGGCTACCCATGTGAGTGGCAAAACCAGTGCTGCAGGCCCACTAGTAGCATTTGATTTACCGGCCCTGGGCACTTCTAGTGCACTTTACTAGGGACTTACTAGTAAACCAAATATGCCAATCATGGAAAGCCAATTACATATATAGTTTTCACAGGAAACACACTTTAGCACTGGTCAGCAGTGGTAAAGTGTCCAGAGCAAACAAAACAGCAAAAAGAGAGTCCAGCACACAGAAACAACCTCCGAAGCAGAGGCAAAAAGTTAGGGGAGAGCACACCAAGGATGCCAAGTGTAACACTCACCAAAGAAGGTGTTGTCACATGGACCACATGACGTCTCTGCAGGGGCAGCTCCTCAGCTTTTGCAGAGGAGCATTCTTTCCCCCCACTGACACCAGCAGCAGCAGCAGCTGCAAACCCTTAAAAATAAAATGGTAATAAACCGTGTTTATTATACTTTTATTTTTAAAGGGGCAGGACCATAGGGGTGACGAGCACTGAGGGGAGTGCACTGAGCACTCCCCTCAGTGCGCATATGTGTTTGGCCGACTGTCTGTGGCCGGCCAAACACACATGCATATAGGGCTCTCTCCAACCCGGCACTGTGTTGCTGGGTTGGAGACAGCTGGCCCAGGCTTCCAGTCTGCCTTGGAGCGCCCAGCCAAGGCACTCTAGCCAATCATAACGCTGCTCTAAGCAGCATCATGATTGGCTGGCGGGCAGGCTGGAAGCCTGTGCCTGGAGTGCGGTGGAGAGTGGGGTTGCGATTAAGGTAAGTTTTGTTTTAAAAAAAAATATTTTGTTTTTTTCCCCCTCGGCCCGCCCCACCACTATGCTCAGTCGCCTGCCACGACTGCGTCTCTCACTTGCAGTCTGGTGAAGGAGAGATGCTGGGTGCGCTGGCCATGAGACAAAGAAAAATCCTGGAAAATGGATGGAAGTTTGTGTCCTTGAAGTCCTGGTGGCACGAGTCTGCAGGTGATGAAATGTTGCTTTTCCAGGTAGAAGCTGTCAGTGTTTATTGTGGATATTCCCTGTCTCCTGGGAGGGGGGCACTCAGCCACAAATTTCCGCGGGAGATGTCTGAGCATAATCCGATGAGAAGGTGACCCTGCACCAGAAAGCAGGAGCACTTGGGGCAAACATTTAGTCTGCCCCTCGATTTGAAGGCTTGTTGGTTTGTGACTGATGTGAAAACTTTAACGTACTCTAATGAGAGAAGCTTGGTATTGGATCCAGTCCAGGTCTTTTCTCTGTTTTTGAGTGGTCTCTAGGGAAGAAAGTGTCTTGTTTTGATGAATATGGGTCACGCATAGCCAGCACTCCTGTACAAAGAGTGGCTTGACCTATTGCAAGGATTAAACTGGCCTATAGCGCAATCAGACAATGCCCGATGGGCGGGTCTGACAGACTAGTGTGTGGGCCAGTGTCTTTAGGCAGTTTGTGTGCCTGTTTTATGGTCAGGTGTTCCAGTTTGTACAGTTTATTACCACAAACAATGCCTGCAGCAAACAAAAGTGCATACAATCTCCCAAACCTTGCAAAATACCGATACAGACTGTGTTTACAAGTTCAAAAGTGCCCTGATTTGTAAATGTGGGCCCCTTTTTTATCCATCTGGTTTGCTAATGGACGGCACCTTTATTTTGATGGCACGCCTACTTTTTGTCCCAGTCCTACCCTATCCAATGCTGACTACATCCTGCCTCTCCCCCAGGGTGATCATTTGATAGAAAAACACAGCATCCATCTCCTATCTGATAGATACAGAAAGGCAATGGGAAATGTTGCTTCGAGCCACTGTTACATGCAAAGTAAACAGATCTAAAGTCATTGCACTTTCTTATCCAGTTGCTTACCCGATTGCTGTCAATTTGTATTTAGTCGAGCAACCTGGAGATGGGAGGGATAGCTTGTTACCTGCTAAAGCAACAGATACTCTGGATCCAGAGCCTGTACTGAAACTGGTGAGCTAGAGACTAGAGATAAAAAAAAAATCTAGCAAGAGTGGTGACTGGTAAAGTATGACATGGACTGCGTGACATTATGGATGCAGAAGCTTTAGAAGAAGGGAACAACTGTGCATTCTGTGGGTCTCTGGCAGCAGCTGCATAGGAATAGATAACAAAACAAGGCTTGTTAGTACCTGCTCACACCAAGCCTTCTTTTTTTACAGTCACAGTGTTTTCCAGAAGCGTCTACGGAGCATATGATGAAGATTTTCTCCCTAGTGGTATAGAAAGGGGAGCACTAGACTAGGGAGTGGGCCTAAAACAACCACTCAGTTTACTGGATACCAGGACTTTGGAGAGGAACCTCTTGAAGCTCCACTAGTAGGCATCAGTCTAATTTCTATTAAATCTGAATAATTATTAAGTTCTACATTTGTAATATATGGGGCAGGAAATATTGAGTAAGTGGCTTTGTTGTATGAAGGGCATCTGTCTGATTTTATGAGATGCGCAACTAGAGGCTTATGGCAAAGTTTACATAATTTGTATCTCTTCTCGTAGCAACAGGTTTACAGAGTTGTTTAAACAACCTACCATGCAATAACGAACAACTGTCTCTAACGTGAAAGGCATTACACCAGTAGTATCTGTCACGTACTGGTCTCTCATCAACTCAGTAAAGATACGTCATATAAAGAGAGGTGTTAAAAATGTTTACCCAGTATTCAGACTCCATGTCGCTTATTTACTTCTCATATGGAAGAGACTAGCAGCACATTTTAGATTTTGAAAATTACAACTGCCACTCAGGGCTTCATTACGACCAACAGACCTGCAATGCTGGCGGTCTGCTGACCGCCGTATAAGGAGTTGTGTTTGGACTTTCGCCTATTTCTGTGTGGAACTCCGACTCTGTTGGCCTGGCCGACGGAGTTGAAGAGGCAGTTGCATCACCAGCACTGCCACACCAGCAAGACTCTGCCTGCTGTACTACGAGCCCTAATACTTCTTGGCGGAGTCTTGCTGGCTTGGTGGTGCTGTCGGTGCAAAACCGCTAGGACTCATCCCCTCCCAGATAACCAGCTTGCCGGAAAAGGTAAGTTGATCGTCCAAAAGGGGATGTTGGGTACATGTGTGTGGTATGTACATGTATGTGTGCGAATAGAGGTGTGTGAGCGCGTGTATGTGTGCGAATGTGGGTGTCTGGGTGCGTCTTTGTGAGCGAGCTAGTAGGGGTGTCTGGATATATGCGTGTGGTTGGGGGTGTGTGTCTACATGTATGCAGAGGGGAGGGGTGTGTGCCAGGGTGCGAGTGAGAAGGTGTGTGTATTGGGATGCATACGAGTGGGGGTGCATGTGTGCAAGTCTGCAAGCGGGTGGGAGTGATAGAATGGAAGTGTACGGTTGGAAGGGCGTGTTTGTAAAGTGTGGGAGGGTCAGGGGGTGTTTGCAGGTGTGTGGACGTGTGGGTGTGTGTGTGCCAGTGAAAGGAATGGGGATTCCTGTTGCCGGGTGCGTTACCGCCAGGGTTTTTGTAGTGGGGTGACAAAAAGCCTGGCGGTCTGCAGCCTTGTAATCCTGCCGGCAGGCAGAGGCCTGCAGCCGGGCTGGAGGAGCTCACTGCCGGCCGTGTCGGTGCAACCGCATCGGCAGGTCAGGTAGCGTTGTGGCGGCTTGGCCTCTGTCAAACCCCACAACTTGTAATGCGGCGGTCTTTACAGCCAGGTTGGCAGCGGTAAAACCGCCATAGCAAGGCTGTCGGTCTGATGACCTCCAGCCTCGTAATGAGGGCTTCAGTCTGTCATTCTACGCAAAGTGCAGACTCAGGTACACTCTTTAATTAAGAAAGAAAAGCATTAAAAAAACACTTCAGAGGTTGAATGAAAAACGGAAGAGCACTTAGGAAGGTGCTGAGAAGACTGCTTTCAAGATGTTTATTTGCAACAGGGCTGACCTAATATGGCACACTGAGCCTGTCATGTTTGGCTTTCATGATAAATGAGACTGAACCCTCCAGGCTCTCTGTAAATCCAGTTACAGCGAGATACATCTTAAGCTACTGTTAATATTCATTGCACCGTGACACATCAACAGGTTACTGGGATCTCTGTATTTAGAGTAAGGCAACAGGATTTACAGAGATTCTGGCGGGTTCAGCTGCCAACATGTGCTGCCACTAGTTTCAGACGTATAGAATTGCCTTGGACCATCTGTCCATCTTTTCAAAGGTTTATAACTATAACTGCACTCCCCTTAAGTGTATTTTTAGGAGATTGAGTATCCCTGGATTGACTGGGTGTTCTTTTGAGATACATCGAAATAGTGTATTAGCAATTACAGTGACAAAATGCTCTTTCAGGTTTAATGTCAACATACCTATGTCACACAGCTCTAGTCCATGAAGAATCTAAGCAGATGTCACACAGTGGGACCCACATCTGTGAAATCGTAAGGTAAAGTGACAACTCAGTGACCATACACTGGGTGAAAACGCCAGACAGTAGAGAGGTAGTAGTGTTAAAGTACATGTAGTAGGCAAGTTTGTATTCTTACCTGTGTCTCACTGGAAATATTGCTAGATCACTGAGTCCCTGTTGTGCATGGCTTCTTCCCCTGCTTCCTCGTCTTCACTGTCCACAGGCTCCATAGCTGCAACAACACCGCCATCTGGACCATCCTCCTGCAGAAAAGGCACCTGTCATTGCAAAGCCAAGTTGTGAAGCATACAGCAGGCCACGATGATCTGGCACACCTTCTTTGGTGAGTAGAATAGGGATCCACCTGTCATATGGAGGCACCTGAACCTGGCCTTTACGAGGCCGAAGGTCCACTCGATCACCCTCCTAGTTCGCCCATGGGCCTCATTGTAGCATTCCACTGCCCTTGTCCTGGGATTCCTCACTGGGGTCAGTAGCCATGAAAGGTTGGGGTAACCAGAGTCACCTGCCAATGGTGAGGGACAACTGTTAGACACGCACTAACCTGGAGGGATATCCCCAGACCCAGACAACCATTCCCACTGACTTGTTTCCAGGTGCTCACCTAATAGCCAGACACGGTGCCTCTGGAGTTGACCCATCACATAAGGGATGCTGCTCTTCCGCAGGATGTAGGCGTCATGCACTGAGCCAGGGAACTTGGCATTCACATGGGAGAGGTACTGGTCTGCCAAACATACCATCTGTACATTCATCGAATGATAACTCTTCCGGTTTCTGTACACCTGTTCACTCCTGTGGGGGGGTACCAAAGCCACATGTGTCCCATCAATGGCACCTATGATGTTGGGGATGTGTCCCAGGCCATAGAAATCCCCTTTCACTGTAGGCAAATCCTCCACCTGAGGGAAAACGATGTAGCCACGCATGTGTTTCAGAAGGGCAGACAACACTCTGGACAGTACGTTGGAAAACATAGGCTGGGACATCCCTGATGCCATGGCCACTGTTGTTTGAAATGACCCACTTGCAAGGCAATGGAGCACTGACAGCACCTGCACTTGAGGGGGGATTCCTGTGGGATGGCGGATTGCTGACATCAGGTCTGGCTCCAACTGGGTGCACAGTTCCTGGATTGTGGCACGGTCAAACCTGTATGTGATAATCAAACGTCACTCCTCCATTGTCGACAGGTCCACCAACGGTCGGTACATCGGAGGATGCCGCCATCTCCTCACATGTCCCAGCGGACGGTGCCTATGAAGGACAACAGGGAGCACAGAGTCAAACAACTCAGAGGTGTGTACCCACAGTTTACACAGAACACCAATCATACACAAAAGGTGGCCTGTATGTGTGTTGAGTCTAGGCCTAGGTATGTGTGACGCAGTTGGAAATGAAGCCATGTGGGCCCCTGAAATTGCAGCTGCCTGACCTGTAAAGTGGGACAATGGGATGTGAGGTAACTGCACTGGCATTGTACACCGTCGCGGTAGGCGGTCGAAGACCGCTGCACAGTGCTGCATTGGTTAACATTGGACCCTATGGGTCCCAGGAGCCAATGGCGATGTATGCCGGCGGTGACGGTACGCACCGCTGCGGACGTGACCGCCATTTTCTATCACTTCAATCACTCGATACCTGATCTTCGACAGGAGAGGACCTACACTGCAAGTGCTGCTGTGACCTCGGTCTGGAAGAGACAATGGCTCGAGTGTCTGGGGAAAGGGCCCCTGCCTTCACATCGGAGGAGTTGGAGAAGCTCGTGGATGGGGTCCTCCCCCAGTACACGCTACTCTACGGTCCTCCAGACAAACAGGTAAGTACACAGGGAGCATGTTGTATGGGCTATGCCTGTGTGGAGAGGGCTGGATGTAAGAAGGAAGGGGGGAGAGTGCTGCGTGCATGAAAGACGGTGAATGCATGTGCCAAATGGCAAGGGTAGGGATGGGGGCCAATCACTTCGACGGTGCAGTTGGTAATAACTTCTCTTTTTCCCCTGTACATTTCATGTAGTTCAGCGCCCACCAGAAGAAAGAAATTTGGCGTGCCATCGCCAAGGATGTCTGATCCCTGGGGGTCTACCACAGACGGAGCACCCACTGCCGGAAAAGATGGGAGGACATTTGCCGCTGGAGTAAGAAGACGGCGGAGGCTCTGCTGGGGATGGCCACCCAACGTGGGAGGGGTGCCCGTCGCACCATGAACCCCCTGATGTTCAGGATCCTGACGGTGGCCTACCCGGAGTTGGATGGGCGCTTGAGGGCATCACAGCTGCCACAAGGGGGTGAGTACACTCTCATTCTGCTGACTTTGTGCGCAGTGGCGGTGTCTGGGTGGGGGAGGTGGGCTGTGGGTTTCCATAGGCCAGGGCGAGTTCCGTAGGCAAGGCCCCTCCATAAGGCAGGCCATGTGGCACCCCAGCCCACCTCTGTAGAGTGCCAAGTACACCTAGTCATGCCCCTGTGTCATCTATGTGTGCAGATGTCGTCCATAGCCTTGTAGAACATTTTCCAGAAATGGAACAGTGGAGCCCAAGAGCGCGGTGTAGTGCAAGGGGCTTCTGTGTCTGTCGTGTCCTCCAACGGTAGCGGTAATGCATGCACTCAACATGTCTTTCTTCTGTCTCCCCCCCCTCTTTTTGTGGTCTCCCTGTTCTTGTGTGCATTAGCATCATCAGGCGGAGGAGCCGTGGCACCGGAGCACGAGTGAGCTGCATCCCACATGGCCCTGGAGGGCGACACTACAGAGTCTGAATTCACCAGTGGGACGGAGGGCGAGGGGAGCTCCACAGCGGGGACAGGAGCTGACACCAGCGACACGGACTTGTCTTCTGATGGGAGCTCCCTTGTGGTGGCGGCAACATCTGTGCCCCCCTCATCTACAGGTACAGCCGCCACCCCCCCTACTAGCACCGCCCTCCCAGCAGCCCCTCAGCCTTTGCCCCGTGCCTGCTCACCCAGGAGGGTGGGAATCACCTTTGCCTCAGGCACCTCAGGCCCTGCCCCAGTCACCCCTGCTGCCCTCAGTGAGGAGGCCATTGACCTCCTCAGGTCCGTCACTGTTGGGCAGTCTACCATTTTGAATGCCATCCATCACCCCTATCTACCCCGTTCGCTATCTACCTCCCTCACTCCTCCTATCTACCTATCTCTCTATCTCACTATCTAACTCCCTCACTCTCCACCTCCTCCTATCTACCTATCTCTCTCTATCTATTTCTCTATCTATCTATTTCTCTATCTATCTATTTTCTCTATCTATTTCTCTATCTCTCCCCCCCTTCCCGCCACCCCCTCTATTACCTATCTTCCTATCCTCTCACTCTACCTCTCACCCTCACCCACCTCTACAACCCCCCCTCCCCTATCTTCACAACCCTACTCCTATCTCTCTCCCTAATCTCCTAAACCTCCTAACACTCACCCCCCTCCACCCTTAAACCCCCCTCTCCTAGCTCTTCTCACTCTACCTGTCCCCCCCTCCATCGAGCTTTCCCGCCGCGACCTCCTGCACTCCACCTTGCCATATACCCATCATCACAGCCTTTAGCACCGGTGGCCCCCAGTGCGACAATCATTTTTGGCACTCTCCTTCTAATGACCCCCTCCTTGGATTCCATCACTACCACCCAGCAAAAGTGCCCTTAATGTCTCCATAGCAACTCTTGCACATAAATTGTATTTGTTTTAAAGCGCAGATATTGGCTGGCTTTCCTAATCCACTCAGCTATTCGCATAAAATACAGATTTGTACTTTGCAGGAGGCATATAAAACTTCTGCGCTACTTTATTGTGTCAAATCTACCACTAGACAAAAGTCCAATCTCTTTCTCTAGCAGTAACATAATCACAAGCGTTATCTTAACATTTTTATTGCTGTCTAACATCTATATGTATATATATATATATATAAATATATATATATATATATATATACATACATACACACACACACAAATACATATATATATATATATATATATATATATATATATATATATATATATATATATATACATATATATATATATATAGATATTGCTCTCTCTCTCTGTATATTTATATATATTGGTCCACAAAATGAACTCGGAGTGCAGCAGCTGACAACACAGCGGTCCTGGCCAGGGCTCCGAGTCGCCCAATATAAAAGACACACTCTTTGAATTCCAAGACAGCCAGGACACCTCCGTACAAAAATTTCTCTAATTTATTTAAACAGCAAAACAAAAACCACTCCATACATTTACATATATAGGGAGACAGTCTCTCTCTCTCTCTCTCTTAATATATATATATATATATATATATATATATATATATATATATATATATATATATATATATATATATGTATATATATATATATATATATATATATATATACACATATATGAGAGACTTCTCTTCCTCTATATAGAGTCTCTCTCTCTCTCTCGCTCTGTGAATATATAGATTTGTTTTTATAGATGATAGGTTTCCCTGGGGGCCAATCGTGACCCCCAGGGAAATCACACATTGATAAAACAAATGTAGTCCCAACAGGGGGTCAGCCCTGCTTATGGGCAATCCCCTGCCAATTTTTTTTTTTTTTAAATGGTTCATTTTTTATTTTTAACCCCTGCGGAGGCCAACCCCCAGATGAAATCTCTGGCATCTAGTGGGGTTTCCTGGCCGTGGATCACTGCACGTCTGCTATCCACAACCAGGAAACCCATTCAAGAAGGCCTAGTTTGAAAGAAAAACTCTCCCCTTTCAAACAAGGCCTCCCTGAAAGTTGGGGAGGCCGTTATGGCCTTTTTTTTCCCGACCTGAGTAGAGAGAGGTCTTACCTGCTGTTTCTCCGCTCCGGTGATGAAACAACTCTGACATCATCGCACCTCGCGACACGCTGACATCACAGATGGATAGGAGGGGAGCGGGGTAGATGCAGAAGCTAATCTGTGTCTCTTGAGGGCTTTTTTAAAAAAAAGCAAAACCTCCTGTGCTTTGCATTGGAGGAATTTTTAGAGCCCACCCTCATGACGGCCAATGGTCATGACCCGCACCGCACCAGGGAGGGTGTGCATGTGACTGCAATTGACCATCACACGCACTGAAGGGGTCAAGAAAAACTGACTGCATTACAAAAAAACATTGCTTTATTTAAAAAGCAATCACAGACATGGTGGTCTGCTGACCCTAGCAGGCCACCATCTCTGTGAGTGCAAGCCATTTCCAATTGGTCACAAATTGTGACCTGCTCATGAATATTAGTGAGGCAGGTCCCTCTCGACCCATTTGGGAATCTCAAACAGTGTTAAACACACTGTAGTACATTGCATTTTAAGGGTTCCCAATTGTGAGCCACAATTAGGAACTCACAAATTGTTGCGATCATACATGTGGCCCCCAAATGCTTAGGAGCAAGCAGCTTGTGCAAAACAGAAAGAAAGGTGCGAAATTAAGCAGATGCCGGTGGGATGAAGGACAACAGAAGTGGAGGAAATGCATAGTCGAGGGAGCTAGAATGACTGAAAAGAATGAAAAGCAGGGAAATAATGATGAGGAAGCTGTAAGAAAAACTGACGCTAATAGTGATTTGGGGGGATGACATTTTAGACACTTTGTTATCCTCACGTCCAACGTATATGTAGCTCCCATGACAAGAACAAAAGGAGTTACAACCACTAGTGCTACAGTGGCTGCAGACTCTATTGATCTGAATATACCTCACATTGAGAGACCACTTTCAGCGCTTCAATTTGCACCTGCACCTGCTGAAGCAACCTCTATGTTAATAGCTTCATGTGTCACTGTTTCTATTGTGACTATTCCTGCGCCAGTGTCCAAGATTGTATAAACCCAGACATTAACAGTGCCTATTGCAACAGCACCTAAATATATTGTTCAGAATCCGACTGTTCCAAGTGCTGTAGGAGTAGTCCTAATAGGGTTTATTCCGACGTCGTAAAACTCACAGATTATTGTAAGGACCCCGCCACAAAATGTCCAATCATTGAAAGAAGGGATGAGGGTTGTTTTTAGAACACCTATTGCACAGGGAGAGACAGGAACATGTAACAATGGAATTCTTCTTCTGTAGTTTGAAGAAACTTAAAAAGAGAATAGAAGAAACAGAGAGGGTAACAACTAGGCGGGAAAGGGTGAGACCACTAAATGTGCCACAATTGTAGGTGGAATTAGAAGATATTGTCAGAGGATGTCTAGACATTTCACATTTGAATCAACATCAGGGAAATTAATTAATACATGTGAGTAAAGACATCACAAGTCATGTAACTGACACACATGATAGATTAACCAAACTGACAGGAAAAAAACAGGAAGATCTCTCTAAGATTGTTCCTTTACAGAAAAGCTTTAGGGCGCAGTTAGATGATGAAGCTATTGTGACCATGAGGTCCTCGGGAATGAGAGTGCACATTGCTGAATTGGTCAAATGCATCAAAAATGGAGCGAATTTGACAGGTTGGCGAGCTAGTGGGCAAAGAAACAGGGAAAGAAAAAGGCAGAATTAGAGACTAGAAAAGCAAGTGGTAAAAAAACACTAGTACCCCCATATGAAGATGAGGCTTTAACTTTCCATATGAAATATGCCAGGTGAAGGGTATGTTCATGTACCGTGTTGTGGAGGTGAACTTGTGTTGATCACAAACAACTTTCTCAAACTAGGAGAAAATCCTGACCAATGGATGCAAAAGTTGATAGATTTGTAAACATTTCAAAGGTTTTGTGGATGGATTTGAATACTTTCTTTGATATTGTGGTACAGAGTGATCTGTGGGCTGAATGTAAGATAACTGTGCAGTGGCCACATATTGAGCCTTCAAGGGATGCATGTACTCATGCATCTTCAGCTGTGGTGATGACAAAGTATGATGAGGAGATTACCTTTTTAAAAGGATAAGTTCCAACGAGGCATATTGATTGGTTAAAGATCAATAGAACTACCCAGGAACCTAAATAATCAGTGCATGCTTATTATGAACGATTGTTATATGTGTTTAAACAGCACAGTGGACAAGAAGATCCCAAAAAGGGAGATATGGTGAGTTATGTGTCACATTTCATTCTTCGGTTGCAACCAGAAATTAGCATGCACATATAACAAAATATGATTTGTTGGCAGATGAAACACTTACATGAGATTCTGGGGTATGCAAACATCATCAATACAGAGCAGTGAGCTAAACCGACCACCGCACCTCCCCCTCGTCCCAATGTTTCATACTGTTGTGCTCCCAACCAAAGCACCTATTGCTCCAAAAGTGCAACCAAAAGAGGTCAAAATTCCATATAATACAATTGGAGGATCACCAACAACAATTTCAAAAAAGTTGAATCATTCAAGCAGGACTCTTCCAACACAGCCTTTATTTTCTTCTTACAATGAAAAGCAGCCAATGCGATTTGTTCACCACAAGTGAACTTCCTCAAGGCTGTAAAACTGACATATATACAATGTACTTATTCCTCAATAATAACATAACACAACATCATAGCCTAAACATATGATAAAACAACTGTTCAATGTAAAACATTTTCTTGTTCAAGGATAGGAATGAAAAATAATACCCTAAACACCTCAATACCACGTTGAAAAACATTGAAATGGCATAAAACACCACATTGCATATTAAATATTAAGAATTAAAAAAACAATATCCTCACAAGATTCATAATAATGAAGAATGAACTGTTTTTTGACCATGGATCCACTTCATAATTGTAATTGAGCAATCAGAGTTCCCCTAAAACCTGGGTGTATTAATATTCCGACATCATTGCATTATTACATTAATAACTAGGTGTATTCTCCCATACTGCTGTTTGATATGGATATATTACCCCTAATGAGAGCAACCATATTCCCTTCCTACTATGATCCAAATTGAAGTCATTGTAATGAAAAAAAGGGGGCTTAAATGGAAAGGGCTTTTAGTCATATTATGAGCCACCATGAGATACAGCAAAGGAATATGTATACAAATAATATTTAGTTACACCATGCTAAACATTATTTTATTTACAAAGTTGTACCCCTAAATCATGTCTAAGGTCAATTCAATGAGCACTTACCACCCCTAGATGTGACACCAGGTGGCTAGTTACATACCAACGATGATTTGTAATAGTAACAAATGTTGCAATCTTTACATACATCTCCTTAATACATTTTGGCTGAGTAAATTTAGTTGCAAAGTCCCTTTGTAACACTATAATAACTCCTAAAAACATTGCAAGACATTCATATGAGATATGGCCCCACTTCGTCATCCCACAAGAGCCATTAAACATGAGCTACATACAGTGGCAAGCCTAAACACTACTGATTCTACATTTAAATGTACGTGCAAATTGGACTGGTTTGTTCATAACTGCTTAACCATCTAAATATCACAACAACATGACAATGCTTCCCTAACTTTAATAACCAATCCTATAGTGCAGATTAATATACTGCTAAGAACATCGAATGTAGTGACATGTCTTGCCAAAGTGTAATATAACATCACCAATTCTTTGTTAATCAGACGGTGTTTAAACTAACAAGTTCAAACCAATTTTATTTGCATGAACTAACACATAATAGATTGCCTGTTACTGCTTAGTAGCAAATTATTTCAAAATCAGTGACATGACTTTTAAGCATGAAATACCCACGTCCATAAATCTATCCACAAAGGAAACGTCACACAATCTGGGTTACGCAAAACTCAATATTATCTTGAGATTTCCCCAGTTCAATGCTAGGACACTAACAAATACTTTCTAGCAAGTATAAAAGATGAATTGCAGAAACTTAAGAACTCAAGGGCTGTTTACGTCCGACTCACCACTTTCAAAGCAACTCTAATGTAGATCGCCATGATAAGCCCCCTCGTAAGCCTTACTTCCGGTCACTCAGTAAACCGCCATGGCAAATTACCTTGCCCGCCCCAAATCGACTCCTATTTATGTCTTCAATGGTGATCACATGATTGAACCTTTTAAAGTGAGATCCACTAACCCTTGCAAAGCAGCATTTTTTTTTATATATGTTAAACCTGCTAATCAGACTCAACCAAAAGCTATTCAGCTAACATTCAGTTAAATTCATTCATATACTTACAAATATGGGTGGTAAATCCCACTTATCGTCATGCTGACTACGGCAAAATACCGCCGCGGATATCCGTTCACCATATTGTGACACACACACACCAATCCGTCACTATTCAGCCACACACACAAGTCTGCCACACCAAAGGTCAGTGATAAACTGGCGGTATCAAAATCCACACTGTTACGCCAACAGAATAACAATCACCACATTATGACCCACGAATCACCATGGCGGACATTCAATTGTGGTAAACCATTGACGGTACATACCACTGCGCTCAAAATACTCACACACACATGCAAAACAACACCACATTGGACAATTCAAACTACACACATGACACCCATACACAAACCATACACCCACACCACTATAAAACACACACTCACACTACCCATAACCCTTTATGACTACAAACCATTGCCAACAGAGAGAGACAGCAAGAAAACTCACACAACCAGAGCCACATACCACCATCACCTATACACCACCCATGCACCTTACATCACACACCCCAACACATCACCCTACATACCCTCACCCACACCACTCACACTACACCCTTGGAACCACAATGACACCCCAGATTCTCTGAGGAGGGGCTAAGGGTCATGGTGGAGGAAATCATCCGGGTAGAGGAGCTATGGCGGAGGATCATGGACAGGGTCAACGCCATGGGACAGCAACCCAGAACAAGGGATGACATCAGGAAGAGGTGGAACAACCTGCGAGGGAACGTGTGTTCCATTGCAGCAAGACACCAGCTCGCAGTGCAGAGGACTGGCGGTGGACCTCCACCTCCTCCCCCACAACTAACAACATGGGAGGAGCAAGTCTTGGCAATCATGCATCCTGAGGGCCTGACAGTAGTAGCAAGAGGACTGGACTCTTCTAAGTCAACTCTACTATCACCCCCTACCTGCATGCCATCACATACCTGACTCCACCCTCACTCCTATCACTCCACCACCACCCACTCACCCCACCATCACAACCCACTCATCCCAATGCCAAACCCAGCATGCACCACCAATGCATGGACACCACTCACATCCCTGTATGGACACCTATCACTAAATCATGCACACTAGAGAATCACCTAGCCCACCACATAACAACTCACACAAGGAAAAGCTGCCAGGGAAATAAGAACCATAGAGGGCAACCCACCCATGCACAATATGTCACACACAGAAATAATAACACTGTGTTTACATCCCCATAGGTATCCCAGCCAATGTCACCCGAGAAGAGGTGCCAGCAACATCCAGTCCCCCCACAGAAGAGGCCCACAGTGATGACAGCGACTCTGCTCGCCTGGATCTGAATGACTAACCTGGCCCACCAGGGACCTCCAGAAAGTCGGTTACCCAGGCACAGTCACATACCAGCACAGAGCCTCCTCCCTCAGGAAACACCACCACAGCACCCACCCAGCGTGCCCACACCTCTTTCCCCAGGACACGTCAATCAGCAGTGTGTCAACCATTGCACGTACCCCAGGACACACCCCAAACCCAAGACAGTCAGGTACCTGGGTTCGTGGCAGTGGGCACACGGTTCAGGGGACAGAGGCACAGGACAACATGGAAGCTGGGGGGACTGGTGTGTGCCAGGGGGAGGACAGGCCCAGGAAACGGACTCTCCAGGAGGCACTCACCGCGATCCTGGGAGCTTACCAACATTCCCAGGATACGCTGGGCCAGATCCTGGACAAGTTGCAGGAGAACATGCAGCTTCAGGATGGACAGTACCATTGGATCAGGGAGGACTTAAAGTCCATTAACACCACCCTGGTCTCCATTGCAGGGGTGCTGGCAGACATGGCCAACATTATGAAGGAGGCAGTCGTACAACAGCGGGCCCCTGCCACTAGCCAGACTACTGAACAGCCCTCCACCTCTGCTGCCACTAGTGGACAGAAAGGCCCTGCCACGGGGCCAATAGGCCATCAGCACCCCTCTCCCTGCAGAAGGAGAGCCACCCCACAAACATTCCCTGCGATCCAGGCAGAAGCCAGAGACTATTGCCAAGACCCCCGCCAAGAAATAAGACTCTCCTGATTGTCACCCTTGTGTCCCACTCGGACAATGCACATGTGCTACCAATAGACTGGACTCTACTATGGACTTTCCTCCATCATCACCCTAAGCCCATTGCACTTCCCACTTTTTTTCAAAGCACTGCAATAAACACACTTTGAAAAATTATGAAGTGTGTCAAATGATTTAAGTATGTATTCATTTAACAAGGTTTAAACATTTCAATTCAACTGTACAGTCATGTATACATAGGAAAGACATGCAGTTGGCTGCAGTGAACACACCAGGAGCGATAGTTGGGCACCAACATCTGCAAAAATAGTTGCCAAAGGGTACAGTGAGTGGGCATAGAAGTGGGAAATCACAGCCTGCCAGTGACAATTTCATACACAAAACAGTCAATGAAATGTGAAGTTGCACTGTCTTACCTGTGTGTCATTGGAAGTATTGTCTAATCACTGCAGTTCTGTTGTTCTCATCCTCATCCTCGGCCTCCTCATCTTCACTGTCCACAGCTGTCACACGGACATCTCCAGCCTCCTACTCCTGCAAAAAAGGCACGTGACGTCTCAAGGCAAGGTTGTACAACACGCAGCATGCCACTATTATCTGGCAGATCTTCTCGGGTGAGTAGCACATGGATCCACCTGTTAGATGGAGGCACCGAAACCTGGCCTTCAGGAGTCTGAAGGTACGTTCTATTATCCTTCTTGTTCTCCCATATGCCTCCTTGTACAGTTCCTCTGCCCTTGTCCTGGCATTCCTCACAGGGGTCAGTAGCCATGAGAGGTTGGGGTAACCTGAGTCACCTGCAAATATCGAGGGACAACTGTTAGCCACACACTATGCCATATGGCCCACACCATACCCATACACCAACATCCACTGGGTGAGAACCAGGGCTCACCTATTAGCCACACCCTGTGCCTATGTAGTTGGGCCATCACATTTGGGATGCTGCTATTCTTCAGGATAAAAGCATCATGCACCAAGCCTGGATACTTAGCATTGACATGGGAGATGTATTGGTCCGCCAGGCACACCATCTGAGCATTCATCGAGTGAAAACGTTTTCGATTTCTGAAGACCTGTCCATTTTGCCGGGGGGGGGGCAAATGTAATATGTGTTCCATCAATTGCCCCAATTATGTTGGGGATATGTCCCATTGCATAGAAGTCAGCCTTCACTGTGGCCAAATCCTCCACTTGGGGGAAAACAATGTAGCTGCACATTTGTGTTACCAGGGCTGACATCACTCTGGTCAGCACTATTGAGAACATTGGCTGTGACATTCCTGCTGTCAAGCCCACTGTCACTTAGAAAGAACCAGTTGCCAAGAAATGGCGCACTGATAGCACTTGCACAAGAGGGGGGATCCCAGTGGGGTGACGGATAGCGGATATCAGTTCAGGCTCCAGTTGAGCACACAGGTCTGTGATTTTGGCCCTGACAAGTCTGTAGGTGAGGATAATGTGCCTGTCCTCCAATGTTGCCAAGTCCACCAGGGCTCTGTTCACGGGGGTGTCTCCTATTCATCCGCAGCAGTTGCAATCTATGGGGCAAAAGAGTGAAAATCCAGTCTTAATCTGTACAATGTAGCCACTACAGTTCAATGCATGATGTGATTTTTTTATGTATTAGTGGCATATATCTTGAATGTACAATTATGATCTATGATGCAGCTATGATCCATGGTCTACCCCCACCCGCTGAAATGGCATCCGCCTGTCCTGTATGGAGGGACAGGTGGAAGTGAGGTAATTCCGCTGACGTTGTGCGCCGTTGCAGGAGGCGGTCGGGAACCGCCGTGCAACTCCTCATTGGTTAATATTGGGCCCTATGGGGTACAGTGGCCAATGGTGATATACGCCGGCGGAGACGGTATGCACAGCCACAGATGTCACCGCCATTTTCTATTTGTTCACTCACTTGCTTCCTGACCTTCAATAGGAGCAGACCTACATTGCATGTGCTGCTGTGACCTGTGTCTGGAACCTACCAGGGCCCATGTGACTGGGGAAAGGGCCGCTTCCTTCACCTCGGCGGAGCTGGAGAGACTAGTGGATGGGGTCCTACCCCAGTACGGACTGCTGTATGGGCCTCCAGACCAACACTGTGAACACGATGCATGGGGCATGAATGCATAGAGTGCTGTGATGTCTTAGTGGCATATATCTTGAATGTACAATTATGATCTATGATGCAGCTATGATCCATGGCCTACCCCCACCCGCTGAAATGGCATCCGCCTGTCCTGTATGGAGGGACAGGTGGAAGTGAGGTAATTCCGCTGACGTTGTGCGCCGTTGCAGGAGCCGGTCAGGAACCGCCGTGCAACTCCTCATTGGTTAATATTGGGCCCTATGGGGTACAGTGGCCAATGGTGATATACGCCGGCGGAGACGGTATGCACAGCCACAGATGTCACCGCCATTTTCTATTTGTTCACTCACTTGCTACCTGACCTTCAACAGGAGCGGACCTACATTGCATGTGCTGCTGTGACCTGTGTCTGGAACCTACCAGGGCCCATGTGACTGGGGAAAGGGCCGCTTCCTTCACCTCGGCGGAGCTGGAGAGACTAGTGGATGGGGTCCTACCCCAGTACGGACTGCTGTATGGGCCTCCAGACCAACACTTTGAACACAATGCATGGGGCATGAATGCATAGAGTGCTGTGTGTGAAGGCCTCTTGTAGGGGGGTTGGTGGATTGGCCCTGGGCAGAGTGCAGCATGTATGCTGGGCCATGTCTGTGCGTAAGGGGATGAGAGGGCTACGGTGGGCCATGAGTGTAACAGGCAGGACCGTCTAAATAATACCTTTCCCTGTGTGTATTTCTCTGCAGGTCAGCGCCCATCAAAACAAGGGTATATGGTGTGCCATCGCCAAGGCCGTGTGGACCTTGGGGGTCTACAAAAGGCGGAGCACCCACTGTCAGAAACCGTGGGAGGATGTGAGACATTGGGTACGGAAGACGACGGAGGCCCAGCTGGGGGTGGCCTCCCAACAAGGAATGAGTGGCCATTGAACCCTGACCCCCCTGATGGCCCGCATACTGGCGGTGGCCTATCCGGAGCTGAAAGGGCTCTTGGGGGCATCACAGCAGCAACAAGGGGGTAAGTACAGTGCCCATCATTACTACTTACGCCTGGTGGGGTAGTATCCAGGTGGGGGAAGTGTGCCTGTGGGTGCCCCTAGGACAGAGCTGACATTGCAGTGTAGGGCCTATGTTGGGCTGTGTTCAGATGTGATATTCCTCCGACTCTGCTAGTAGGCATCCACTACTGGGCAGGGGTGTATGGGTCCCAGGTATGCTGCAGTGGGCGGTATGTGTCCCTTCCCATGCCCTGGTGACTAGCATTGTTACTGGTAGTGCATTGCATAGTGTGTAGGGCTGTTCCCTGTGTATGAGTGTGCTGTGTATGCCAACGGTGGTGTTGGTGCAGCCATTGACCAAGTGTTTCCTTTGTCTCTTCCCCACACCGTTTTGTTTTGTCATCCTGTCCTTATGTTCATAAGCATCATCTGGCGGAGGAGCAGAGGCACTGGCAACGGAGGGAGCTGCATCCCACAGGACCCAGGAGGCTGAGTCCACTGACGGTGAGGGCACCAGGGGGTCAGAGGGCGAGGGGAGCACCACAGGGAAGACAGGAGGGGACAGTTCGGACACAGATACCTCCTCCGATTGAAGCTCCCTGGTGGTGGGGGACACTTCTGTGACCACCCCAGCTACAGGTACAACCACCACCCCCGTACAAGCACTGCCCTTCGAGCAGCCCCTCATCGAGTTGCCCGTGCCCGCTCACCCTGGAGGGTGGGCATGTCCTTTGCCCCAGGCACCTCAGGCCCTGCCCCAGTTAGCCCTGCTGCCATGAGTGAGGAGGCTGTTGACCTCCTGCGATTCATCTCTGTTGGGCAGTCAACCATTGTGAATGCCATCCAGGGGCTGGCAGCCCAAATGCAACTGTCTAATGCATTTCTGGAGGGCATTGACACTGGCTTGGCGGCACAACAGAGATCAATCCAGGCTCTGGCCTCCTCTGTGATGGCAGCCATTGTCCCTGTTTCCACCCTCTCCCTCAAACCTCCTCTACCCAATCCCATTCCCCTCAACCCCAACCTATCCCAAGCACACAGGCAGACGAGCATGCACACAGAACAAAACACAAGAGTGGCACAGGCAAACACAGGCACCACACATCATCCCACAGGCACTCACATAAACACCATCCAGATGCAGACATACCAACATCCACTGCCTCCACTGTGGCCCCCTCCTCCTCGTCCTCCACCTTCCTCCCAGTTGCGTCAACACTCACACCTGCATGCACTACATCCTCATCCACTACCTCCATCACCAGCACACCTATCAGAACACACACCTCACTGGCAGTCACCCCCCCAACAGCCATGCACACGCCCCCTGTGTCCTCTCCTACTGTGGCTGTGTCCCCTCCTCCCAAAGTACACAAACGCAAGCACTCAGACACCCAACAGCCATCAACCTCACAACAACATCCAGCCCATGCACCTGCACCCAAACACAGCAGACAGACACCTCCTACAACCACTCCCTCTTCCTCCACTCCCAGAGCTTCACCCTCTTCCCGCCCCAATGTCCCTAAGCAGCTTTTTCTCTCCACCATTGACCTCTTCCCTACCCTCCTGCACCCCCATCCTTCACGTCGGGCCAGGGTGTGTAAAACCCAGGCAAGCACCTCAGCCACCCAGTCCACAGGCCCAGTAGTGTCCCCAGCAATTCTTGGTGGGAAGGGATCCCGGGCACCAGGCAGACACACAGAAAGAGTACCTGCCCCAAGTGCTGCCAGGAAGGTCAAGGTGCCACCCACAGCTGCTACCATGAAGGTAAAGGTGCCACCCCCAGCTGCTACCATGAAGGTAAAGGTGCCACCCCCAGCTGTTGCCAAGAGGAGCAAGGAGCCGTCCCCAGCTACTGCCAAGAGGAGCAAGAATCCATCCCCAGCTGCTGCCAAGAGGAGCAAGGAGCAATCCCCAGCTGCTGCCAGGAAGGGCAAGGGGCTTGCACCCGCAGGCAGAAAGGACAAGGGGTGTTAGTGCTGTGACTCAGTCAGATCCCCCACCACCAACCATGGTGGTGCAGCCATCTGAAGCTGCAGGGTATGGGCAGGAGCTTCCCCCCACAACCACCACCAGCAGCAGCACCAGCAGTGAGCAGCCATTGGAGGCTGCAGGGGATGGGCAGGAGCTCCCCCCCCCCCACAACCACCACCAGCACCACCGCCAGCAGTGGGCAGCTGTCTGAGGCTGCAGGGGATGGGCAGGAGTTTCTCCCAGAACCACCACCAGCAGCAGCACCAGCAGTGGGCAGCCGTCTGAGGCTGCAGGGGATGGGCAGGAGCTTCCCACACCACCAGTGGTAACATCACCACCACTGAGCTGCTGTCACCGCTGGCAGACAGTGTGTAGTCCTGCATCCATGGGTTGTTGTGCGAGCTGCCCCTGCAAATCCTGTAGGATTGACAACCCGCTGAGAGACTGTGACCTTGCACTCCCCAAGACCTGCATCACAGGGCACGATGCCCCCTCCAGAACCAGTGGAGAAGCCATCCACTCACCCCATCCTCCCAGGATGAATAGCACAGGGCATGATTCCCCCTCCAGAACCAGTGGGGAAGCCATCCACTCACCCCATCCTCCCCAGGATGAAGAGCACAGGGCATGTTGCCCCCTGCAGACCATGTGGGCAAGTCACCAATTTGAGAGACTGGGGCCTTGCACTCCCCAGGACCAAGCACAGGGCATATTGCCCCCTCCAAAACCAGTGGGCAAGTCACCCACTCAAGAGACTGTGGCCTTGCACTCCCCAGGACCAAGCACCGGGCATATTGCCCCCTCCAGAACTAGTAGGCAAGTCACGCACTCGAGAGACTGTGGCCTTGCACTCCCCAGAACCAAGCACAAGAACCAGTGGGCAAGTCAACCACTCGAGAGACTGTGGCCTTGCACTCCTGAGGACTAAGCACAGGGCATGTTGCCCCCTCCAGGACCAGTGGTGTTGTTCCACCTGCCGGCTATGGTGCATCCCTGTTCCCCGTCCCCCTGAGGTGCCTGCCTATTTTCGAACTGATGCCCCTGCAGTGTTCTCTCCGTGTTGTTGCAGGAGTCAAGTGGGGCCTTGGACTTTGTGATGTAGCCGTGTGGCCCACGAACATTGAGGACTGGGCAGTGTCCCTTGATGTGTAAATATGTATATACTTTTAGATTGGATGCACGTATTACTACTTAACTTATCTTATTACACACACTTTTAGGTAGTCATGTTGTCCTTGCATTTTTCCAGAGGGGAACGGGGTGTATATGTTATGTTACTACATCTGCTTGTGTGTATGGTTTTGGAGTTGGGGGTGTTGCGTCTGTGTGTCACTCTCTTTTTCCTCCCCCCTCCCCTGTGTGCTAGGCGGCTGTACTCACCGTGGTCGTCTTCGTCGTCATTGGTGTTCGTGGTGGAGAAGGATGTCAATCAATCAATCAATCAAAAAAATTTATAGAGCGCGCAACTCACCCGTAAGGGTCTCAAGGCGCAGGTGGAGGGGGAGGTTGGGGGGGTGATTACTGTTCGAACAGCCACGTCTTGAGGTTTTTTCTGAAGAGCAGGAGGTTCTGAGTCTTGCAGAGGTTGGTGGGGAGGGAGTTCCAGGCCTAGGGGGCGAGGTAGGAGAAGGATCTGCCTCCGGTGGTGGCACGTTGGATGCGGGGGACTGTGGCGAGTGCGGTGGAGCAGAGGTGGCGAGTGGGAGTGTGGAAGTTCACTCTTTCGTTGAGGTAGGTTGGTCCAGTGTTGTGGAGGGATTTGTGTGCGTGGATGAGGATTTTGAAGGTGATCCTCTTGTCTATCGGAAGCCAGTGAAGGGATCTGAGGTGTGAGGAGATGTGTTCATGTTGTGGGAGGTCCAGGATGAGGCGGGTGGCTGCGTTCTGGGTACTCTGAAGTTTGCGTTTGAGTTTGAGAGTGGTGCCGGCGTAGAGGGCATTTCCGCAGTCTAGCCTGCTGCTGATGAGTGCATGGGTGACAGTCTTTCTGGTTTCTATGGGAATCCATTTGAAGGTTTTTCGCAGTATGCGGAGGGTGTTGAACCGGGAGGAGGTGATGGCGTTGATTTGCTGGGTCATGGAGAGGGAGGGGTCCAGGATGATGCTGAGGTTGCGTGCGTGGTTTACGGGTGTTGGTGGGGGACCTAGGGCGGTGGGCCACCAGGAGTCGTCCCATATGGTTTTGTTGGGGCCGAAGATGATGATTTCGGTTTTGTTGAAGTTGAGCTTGAGGTGGTTTGCTGTCATCCATGTGGCAGTGTCAAGTAATCCAGCGTGGAGAATGGTTTTGGCAGTGGTTGCGTTTCGGGTGAGGATGAGCAGGATGTCATCTGCATAGGATATGATGGTGATTCCGTGTGGTTGGAGGATGTTTGCGAGCGGGGTAATGTAAATGTTGAAAAGGGCAGGGCTGAGGGAGGACCCTTACTCCGCAGATGATTTTGGTGGCTGAGGAGTGGAAGGGAGGGAGGTGGACTTTCTGGGTTCTTTCGGTGAGGAAGGTCGTCAGCCAGTCTATGGCCTTGTGTCGAATACCTGCGTTGTGGAGGCGTGTGCGGAGTGTTTGGTGGCAGACAGTGTCGAAGGCAGCGGAGAGGTCCAGGAGGATAAGTGCGACGGTCTCGCCCTCGTCAACTCTGGTTCTGATGTCCTCAGTACATGCGATGAGGGCGTTCTCAGTGCTGTGGTTCCTGCGGAACACAGACTGGGAGGTGCTGAGTGTGTTGCTTTCCTCTAGGAAGTGAGACAGGCGGGTGTTCACTAGTTTCTCAGCGACCTTGGCGGGGAAGGGGAGGAGTGAAATTGTGAGGTAGTTGGTGAGGTCATCAGGGTCTGCTTTGGGCTTTTTTGGGAGCGCAGTAACTTCTGCATGCTTCCAGGGGTCTGGGAAGTTGGCGGTGCCGAAAGAGCTGTTGATTATGTTGTGAAGCTTGGGAGCGATGGTTGGGCTGGCTTTGTTGTAAATGCGGTGGGGGCAGAGGTCAGAGAGGGAGCCTAAGTGGATGGAATTCATCGATTTCTTCAGTTTCTTTGTCATTGGTAGGGGCCCAGGTGAGTAGTAGGTTGGGGGGCGGGGGAGTCTTTGCTGATCGAGTCGGTGGTGTGTGTGGCGGGTGCGTGTGGTGTGAAGCTGTTGTGTATGTCTAAGATTTTGCGGTGGAAATGGTTGGAGAGGGAGTCGCAGAGGAGTTGTGTGTGCGTGGGGTCGATGTTGCTGGCTTTTAGTTTGGAGAGCTCTTTGATGATGGTAAAGAGTTCCTTGCTGTAGTGTGAGTTACTTCTCTATGCGTTCCTTGTAGTATGCTCTTTTGGTGGTGCGTATGAGTTGGTGGTGTTTGCGAATGGTGGTTTTGGGTGGAGAAGTTGGTGGTTCCTGTCACCAAGCTTTCTCTGTTTTGCGGCATTCACGCTTGGAGGCTTGGAGTTCAGTGGTAAACCAGGGGGCGTTCTTGATGTTGCGGGTGGTGATGTTTTTTCTGAGTGGGGCGAATGAGTCTGCACAGGTTGTGATCCATTGTGTGAGGTTTTGGGCAGCAATGTTGGGGTTGTTGGTGTTGAGGCGAGTTGGGTGTTCAGGTGTTCTGTGGGGATCTTGTCCCACATGCAGTAGGGTGTGGTGTGTTGGTGGTGGTGTGTGGGGGGTTTGGAGAAGGAGAAGTGGTTGCAGTGGTGGTCAGTCCAGTGGAGTTCGGTGGTGTGAGTGTAGGTTATGTGGTTGCTCGAGATGAAGATTGCGTCTAATGTGTGTCCTGCTGAGTGGGTTGCTGTGACTAGTTGTTTGAGTCCGAGGTTTGTGAGCTTATCTAGGAGGGATGAGGAGTTGTGGTCATGGGGGTTCCCCCAGGTGAAAGTTAAAGTCACCGAGGAGGATGTAGTCTGTGGAGGTGAGGGCGTGAGGGCTGATGGTGTCGGCGATGGCATCACAGAAGGGGGGGCGAGGCCCTGGTGGTCTGTGGATGAGCGTTCCTCTGAGGGTGGTGGTGTTGTTTATGTGAATTAGGAAGTGCATGTGTTCTGCGCTGTCTAGGGTGTCATGTGTGTTGCTGGTGACCTTAATGGTGTTTTTGTGTATAATGGCGATGCCACCTCCTGGTTTGCAGCTGGGAGGCGGGAGGAGGGCCAATGGGTGTGCGAGGGGGCGGGCCATAGGGGAGGCAGCGGCAGGGGGAACAGTGACCGGCTGGAGCCGGTAGCAAAAAACAGGCGATGAGAGACAGATGAAGCGAAAGATGTACAGGGGGGTAGGGGGGCAGAGACGCGCAGAAAACACAAAGGGTCAGGACAGACGTAAAATACACGGCGATACAAACACCAATAATAGAAGCAATATTACAGCAACACAAAGGAATACTCACACAGCAAAAATAAACAGCGATGCAGATAACAGAGACAGAAATAGACACATAAACAAATTACAGCAACACAGAAGGAATGCTCACGCGGCGAACGCAGGGAAAGCCTACCACTAGGCACCAGGGATGAGGCGCAGATGGGTGCCTGCGGGTGGAGGAGGGCCTCAAACTGCTGTCCAGGCGGCAGTCCACAGTATCAGGGGCACGGGGACAGGCTGGTGGAGCGAAATGAAACTCCTGGCCAGAACCTGGTCAGGGAGTTTCACAGGGCTCCGCGCAGCGGCGCCATTAAGAGGGTTGGGTGGAGCAGCTGGGAGGCGGGAGGGAGGGCCAATGGGCGTTCCATGGGGGCGGGGCCACAGGGGAGGTAGCGGCAGGGGGAACAGTGATCGGCCGGAGCTGGTAGCAAAAACGGGCGGTGAGAGACAGGTGAAGCGAAAGATATACAGGGGGTGCAGGGGGGCAGAGACGCGCAGAAAACACAAATGGTCAGGACAGATGCAAAATACACGGCGATACAAATACAAATAACAGAAGCAATATTACAGAAACACAAAGGAATACTCACGCAGCAAAAATAAACAGCGATGCAGATAACAGAGACAGAAACCGAAACAGACACATAAACAAATAACAGCAACACAGAAGGAATACTCATGCGGCGAATGAAGGGAAAGCCTACCACTTGGCAACAGGGATGAGGCGCAGGTGGGTGCCTGCGGGTGGAGGAGGGCCTCGAACTGCTGTCCAGGTGGCAGTCCACACTATCAGGGGCACGGGGCTGGCTGGTGGAGGCAAGTGAAACTCCTGGCCAGAACCCGGTCAAGGAGTTACAGGGATGTAGAACAGCATTGGGAATATGTGCAGTTCAGGCTCCATGGCGTCGAGGTTCTTCCCTGAGTCTCCACAGGTGAGTCATTTCCCTTCTGTGCAGTGTCTCCGCCAAACTTTTGATGTCGTTGGTACAGCCTTGGAAAAGGTATCGGTTTCCAGGGTCTTAATATGGTGGGCGGAACATTGACTTCTGCCTGGCTGTAGGCGGCTACTGCCGTGGAGCCTGTTGTTTCCACCCTGGCGGTCGTTGTGGTAAAGTGTCTGTCTATCTGAGCTCTTTCCGCTATGGTCATAATTTGGCGGTATTTACCGCCAGCCTGTTGGTGGTATTACCGCCACTCTATCACCAACCGCCAGGGTTGTAATGAGGGCCATAGTGGCAAACAAACTATTACTCGGGAGCCACTCATGGGGCCATTAGGTCATGTTATATTGAAATCAACTAAAGACCATTCTAATGATAGACTGGCCAGTGATCAATATAAGAAGATCCGCCCCATTATAAATATTCAAAAGTCACTTTACCTACTCAAAATTATTTTAGAAAGACGAATCAAAAAATACATAATTAGAAACCAATCATAGAATAGACCGGATTCGAACCCTGCATAGGTCCTGCATCTTTAAATGGAACACAGGGACTATTACCCACTACAACACAGATTTCCTCCTCTGCAGCTGTCCCACATGCTCAGATAGAGTTGCAATGTCATTACCCATATTTACATATATCCACTAAACAACAAGAGTAATCCTTTGTCAAAACCTCAAAACCTTCCTAGCTCAAAATAACCATTTTCTCCACCACGTTAGAAATAGCCGCAAACAATTCTAATAGTAAACATCATGCGTTTGTTCCAATGGTCCAGACTGAGGTAACAGAACAAGTCATTCAGAACAGTAAAGGGATTTCAAAGTTGTATGTTCATATCATATAAAAGGGATGTCAAAGAAACTAATGAAACTCGTTCTCAGTGTTGTGTCCCATCTCAACACAACGGAGATGGCTGATCCAACCTTCTTCATTGCGTCTCAACATCAGTTCGCTATTACCATTCCTGACATTCAGGGGAACATGGTCAATTCTGTGAAATCCCACATCAGCCATACCCGCATATTGTTCAACCATATGCAAAGTCATAGGATACCTATTGTCTTTGATGCGTATACCACGTATATGTTCTTGTTTACCTGTATTGAGGCATCTCACAGTGCTACCAACATATATTAGATCAAATCCACAGCCAATTACACATGCTACAAACTTAGTTTTGCAGTTAATATAGTGCCGTATACTGTTTTTGCATTCTGAATTGTGACAAAATTCCTTAATCATGTTTTTGTCATAACCACACATGTTACATTCACTACATGTGTAAAATTCCTTGTTTGATTCACACAACCATGCATTAGATACTCTAATGTCTGTTATATAGCTTGAGCATAGCCAATCTCTTATTGTTCTGCCTCTACTGTATATTACTATAGGTTTAGAGGTAATATTTTCTTTGATCCCCGGTACATCCAAAAGTAGGTACCAATGTTTCCAAAGGATTTTATATTCATCATTATTTATACCAGGATACCGGGTGATAAATACCAAATTATGATCCGTATTCTTAATGTTCCTCTGACTATTACCCACTGTACTGGCTCTAAACACCTGATTAATTCTGTCCTCTGCCTTTTGATAAACTCCTGTACCCATAACCTCTCGCTAAAAATCATTGTTTAACCCCTTGTAAGTGTTCATCAGATTTTTCCATTTCACTGCAATTGCATCGAACATGCACCATTTCCCCGAATGGGATATTGTTTATCGTTGACCTAGGATGGTCACTGGGCGCATGAAGAACACTATTCTAGGCAGTCACTTTTCTGAACACGGTACTATGAACTCTGCCATCTTTGATGTAAAACTCAAGGTTCACAAAGTCAATCTTATCTCTCCTACATTCCATAGGTAGTCTGACTTTGGTAGGATCGTCATTTAAATATTCCGTATAACTCGTCAGTTGATCTCTTGTCCCTCTCCAAAGTACCATGATATCGTCAGTGTATTGCCCCAGAAGACGAGATAATCCATCCAGCTGGAGGCACCTCTGCCCTAGGCATGCTCCTTCTCCCACCAGCCCAGAAAAAGGCCCGTGTGCGAGGGAGCAAACATGGAACCCATTGCAGTTCCTTTCTTTTGATGGTACCAACGTCCAGTGTGTAAAATGAAATTCTTAGTCAGGATGATATCAATCATCTCCAAAATCATGGTATTATGTTCGAGCTAATCAGTGGTTTTGGTCCGCAAGAAAAAATCAACTGCCTGGATACCAAACACTTTTTTAATACAAATATAGAGGCTTCTCACATCAAATGTGACAAACATCAGGTCCTCCGACCACTCTATAGCCTCAAATATATTCAAAATATCCCTGCTATCCTTATTGTAGGATGGCAAATTGCAAGTCAATGGTTGCAAGAACTTGTTAACATATTTTGAATGCCGTTCAGTCGGGGAGGGCCCTTATGCATTTTCGGTAAAATGTAAATACATGGAAAGCGGGGATTCTTAACCTGTAAGTAACAATGTTTATCATCTGAACTCAAACAACTCTCTTCCGTTTCCCTAAGTCTCATATTAATAAAGGAATAAACGTCTTTCATAGGGTTATGGGTTACCAATTCATAGCAATCCGTATCCCCTAGTTGTCTATCAATTTCCTGTAAATAATCTATTCTATTCATGATGACCACATTGCCACCCTTATCCCCTTCTCTTATTACTATAGAGTCATTTCTCTTCAAATTACACAGAGTTTCCTTCTCCCCAGATGTTAGATTGTTGGGTCCATAGTTTATCCTATTATGTCCATCATCTGATCTGTATAGATCCTTCATGACCCTATCATTGAAAATATCTATATTACGAGGGGTTCCTTTTGGAATAAATCTAGATTTTTCTTTTAGGCCACTGTCAATACACAAATTCTCAGTGATATCTAAACTATCAGCTAGTCTCACAAGAGATATTGGGGGTCATTACAACATTGGCGGTAAAAGCCGATTACCGCCGTGCAGAAGACGGCCAACACACCGCCGTGGGCGCGGAATACCGCCACGGTCATTATGACCCACAGCTCGGAATCCACCAAAATTTAGACACCCACACAAGTCTGCCACACCAAAGGTTAGTGATAAACTGGTGAAAACAAAACCTCCACCGTCACGCCAAAAGGAATACGCCCACACTATCAAGACCCACAAATCCACACGCTCAAAATACACACACTCTTACAATACACATTGGACAATTCCAAATACACACACCTGATACACATACACACACCACTCCCACACACCCAATACAATATAAAACACACACCCACATCACCCACAAACCCCTACTACCAAAAATTTCAAAAGAAGGCCAGAGAGAGACACACAATCTACAAACAAGCATCCACAGGCACTCAACAACATCACCCACATAACATCCACGCACCTCACACAACACACCACTAAATATCACCCCACACATCACAACACACACCAACCCACACATCACCCACACCACCCCATGGCACGGCAAAGACACCCCAGGTTTTCTGAGGAGGAGCTCAGAGTCATGGTGGAGGAAATCATCTGGGTAGAGCCACAGCTATTCGGGCACAGGTGCAGCACACCTCCATAGCTAGGAAGATGGAGCTATGGCGAATAATAGTGGACAGGGTCAACGCAGTGGGACAGCACCCAAGAAATCGGGATGACTTCAGGAAGAGGTGGAACGACCTACGGGGGGAAGGTGCGTTCCGTGGTCTCAAGACACCACCTTGCGGTACAGAGGACTGGCGTCGGACCCCCACCTCCTCCCCCATAACTGACAACATGGGAGGAGCAGGTCTTGGCTATTCTGCATCCTGAGGGCCTAGCAGGAGTAGCTGGGGTAATGGACTCTGGTAAGTCTAATCTTTACTATTACATCCCCCACCCTACCTGCATGCCATCGCATACCCCCACCCTCGTCCTCACACCCATCACTCCTACTCCTCACACATGTCCCAATATCACAAACCACCCATCCCAACATCAAGCCCTGCATGCAGCACCAAAGCATGGACACCCATAACCAATGCATGGCCACTGTACATACCCATACACCCCCCTAAATCATCATCACACAAGGTCCTACACAGGAATGCAAGCACTGGGGTACACGGTCACCCACCCACTGCACACCATGGCACATACAGATGCAATAATCGTGCCTTTACACCCCTGCAGGACCCCTACCCAACGTCACCGGACAGGAAGGTCCAGATATGTCCACTCCACCCACAGAAGAGGCCCACAGTGATGACAGCAGCTCTGTCCAACTGGATCTAGATGACCAGCCCGGCCCATCTGGGACCTCGGGACAGCCAGTTCCCCTCACACCCGCACAGGCCACTACAGAGCTTCCCTCCTCTGGAAACACCAGCACAGCACCCACTCAGCGAGCCCATACCTCTGTCCCTAGGACACGTCAATCAGCAGTGTGTCCACCACTACAGGGAACCCAGGATAACCCACCACCCCAACAACAACAGGGACCTGGGGGCAGTGGCAGTAGGCACACGATTCAGGGGACAGAGGCCCAGGAACACAGGGGAACTGGGAGGGCTGCTGTGCGACAAGGGGAGGACAGGCCCAGGGAACCCACTCTCCACGAGCCCTCTCCAACATCATGGGAGCTTACCACCCTTCCCAGGAGACGATGGCAACGGTACTGGCCAAGTTTCAGGAGACCCAGCGGCTGCAGGAGGAACATTATTTGTGCTTCAGGGAGGAACTCAAATCCATCAATTCCACCCTGGAGACCATCGTAGGGGTGCTGAAGGAAGTCCTCAACACCAGGAGGGACACTGTGGCTCTACAAGGGGCCCCTGACACTAGCCTGGACGATGAACTGCCCACCTCCTCCGCCGGCGCTAGTGGACAGGAGGAACCGCCACAGGACCACCACACCAGCACACCACCCCCTGCAGATGGAGAACGACCCTGCAAACGGTCCCTGAGATCCAGGACAAATACAGAGAACGATGCCAAGACCCCCGCCAAGAAATGAGACCACCCTGATTGTCATCCTTTTGTCCCACCTTGTCACCTTGTCCATCCTCAAACTGCCCCAGCTCCACTTCGTATGCCCCTTTGGACAGTGCACCTGTTAGACAAATAGACTGGACTCTGCCATGGACATTCCTCCACCATCACCCCTCACCATTTTACAACCCCCTCCAATATTGAGCACTTAAATAAACACCCTTAAAGCACAAAACAATCTGGAGTCTGTCTGTGATTTCGAATTAGTGTATTAGCAATTACAGTGACAAAATGCTCTTTCAAATGTAATGTCAACATAACTATGTCACACAGCTCTAGTCCATGAGGAAACAAAGCAGATGTCACACAGTGGGACCCACATCTGTGAAATCGTAAGGGAAAGTGAAAACTCAGTGACCATACACTGGGTGAAAAGGACAGACAGTAGAGAGGTAGTAGTGTTAAAGTACATGTGGCAGGCAGGTTTGTCTTCTTACCTGTGTCTCACTGGAAGTATTGCAGGATCACAGAGTTCCTGTTGTCGATGTCCTCTTCTTCTGCTTCCTCGTCTTCACTGTCCACAGGCTCCACAGCTGCCACAACACCTCCATCTGGACCATCCTCCTGCAGAAAAGGCCCCTGTCATCGCAAAGCCAAGTTATGAAGCATACTGCAGGCCACGATGATCTGGCACACCTTCTTTGGTGAGTAGAATAGGGAACCACCTGTCATATGTAGGCTCCGGAACCTGGCCTTCAGGAGGCCGAAGGTCCGCTCTATAATCGTCCTAGTTTGCCCATGGGCCGCATTGTAGCGTTCCTCTGTCCTTGTCCTGGGATTCCTCACTGGGGTCAGTAGCCATGACTGGTTGGGGTAACCAGAGTCACCTGCAAATGGCGAGGGACAACTGTTAGACACACACTAACTCTTAGGGATATCCCCAGACCCAGAAAACGATTCCCACTGATTTGGTTCCAGGTGCTCACCTAATAGCCACAACGGTGCCTCTGGAGTTGCCCCATCACATAAGGGATGCTGCTATTCCGCAGGATGTAAGCGTCATGCACTGAGCCAGGGAATTTGGCATTAACATGGGAGATGTACTGGTCTGCCAAACACACCATCTGCACATTCATCGAATGGTAACTCTTCTGGTTTCTGTACACCTGTTCACTCCTGCGGAGGGGTACCAAGGCCGCATGTGTCCCATCAATGGCACCTATGATGTTGGGGATATGTCCCAGGGCATAGAAGTCACCTTTTACTGTAGGCAAATCCTCCACCTGAGGGAAAATTATGTAGCTCCGCATGTGTTTCAGCAGGGCAGGCAACACTATGGACAACACGTTGGAAAGCATATGCTAGGACATCCCTGATGCTATGGCCACTGTAGTTTGAAAAGACTCGCTTGCTAGGAAATGGAGTACTGACAGCACCTGCACTTGAGGGGGGATTCCTGTGGGATGGCAGATAGCTGACATATGGTCTGGCTCCAAATGGGCCCACAGTTCCAGGATTGTGGCATGATCAAGCCTGTAGGTGATGATCACATGTCTTTCTTCCATTGTTGACAGGTCCACCAGCGGTCTGTACACCGGAGGATGCCGCCATCTTCTCACATGCCCCAGCGGACGGTGCCTATGGAGGAGAACAGCGAGCACAGAGTCAACCAACTCTGAGGTACGTAAACACAGCTTACTCAGAAAACTATTCATAAACTGAAATTTGCCTGTATGAGTGTTGAGCCAAGGCCTAGGTATGTGTGACGCAGTTAAAAATAAAGCCATGTGGGCCACTGAAATGGCGGCTGCCTGACCTGTAAAGTGGGACAATGGGATATGAGGTAACTGCGCTGGCGTTGTACACTGTTGCGGTAGGCGGTCGAAGACCGCGGCGCAATTCTGCATTTGTTAACATTGGACCCCATGGGTCCCATGAGCCAATGACGATGTACGCCGGTGGTGATGGTACGCACCGCCGCGGACATGACCGCCATTTTCTCTCTGTGCAATCACTCGATACCTGATCTTTGACAGGCGAGGACCTACACTGCAAGTGCTGCTGTGACCTCCGTCTGGAAGAGACAATGGCTTGTGCGTCTGGGGAAAGGGCCCCTGCCTTCACCACGGAGGAGTTGGAGAAACTCGTGGATGGGGTCCTCCCCAGTACACTCTACTCTACGGTCCTCCAGACAAACAGGTAAGTACACTGGGAGCATGCTGTATGGGCAATGCCTGTGTGGATGAAAGATAGGGGGGTGAGAATGAGCCGTGTATGAAACGACGGTGAGTGCATGTGCCACATGGCAATGGTAGGGATGCGGGCCAATGTCTGTGACGGTGTAGTTGGTAATAACTTCTCTTTTTCCCCTGTACAATTCCGGTAGGTCAGCGCCCACCAGAAGAAGGATATTTGGCATGCCATCGCCAAGGAAGTCCAGACCCTGGGCGTCTACCACAGACGGAGAACCCACTGCCGGAAAAGATGGGAGGACATTTGCCGCTGGAGCAAGAAGATGGCGGAGGCTCAGCTGGGGATGGCCTCCCAATGTGGGAGGGGTGCCTGTCACATCATGACCCCCCTGATGGTCAGGATCCTGGCGGTGGCGTACCCAGAGTTGTATGTGCGCTTGAGGGCATCACAGCAGCAACAAGGGGGTGAGTACACTCTCATTCAGCTGATTCAGCACACGTTGTAGGTGTCTGGGTGGGGGAGGTGGGCTGTGGGTTCCCCTAGGCCAGGGCGAGTTTGCTAGTTAAGTCCCCTTTTTTCAAGCAGACCCTGTGGCACCCCGCCTCACCTTGGTACAGTGCCAACTACACCTAGTCAGGCTCCTGTGACATCCATATGTGCAGAAATCGGCTATAGCCTTGTAAGCCATGTCCCAGTGATTGAATAGTGGACCCCAAGTGCGCGGCGTAGTGCAGGGGTCTTCTGTGTCTGTCGTGTCCGCCAACAGTAGCGGTAGTGCATGCACTCAACATGTCTTTCTTCTGTCTCCCCCCCCCTTTTTGTGGTCTCCCTGTACTTGTGTTCATTAGCATCATCAGGCGGAGGAGCAATGGCACCGGAGCAGGGAGCTGCATCCCACATGGCCCTGGAGGGCGAGACTACGGACTCCGAATTTACCAGTGGGACGGAGGGCGAGGAGAGCTCCACGGCGGGGACAGGAGCTGACACCAGTGATACGGACTCCTCCTCTGATGGGAGCTCCCTTGCGGTGGCTGGCCCATCTGTCCCCCCGCATCTACAGGTACAGCCACCACCCCCCCTCCAGCACTGCCCTCCCAGCAGCCCCTCAGCCTTTGCCCCGTGCCCGTTCACCCAGGAGGGTGGGCATCACCTTCACCCCAGGCACCTTAGCCCCTGCCCCTGTCACCCTTGACCTCCTCAGGTTCCTCACTGTAGGGAAGTCTACCGTTTTGAATGCCATCCAGGGTGTAGAGAGGCAGTTGCAACAAACCAATGCATTTCTGGAGGGCATTCATTCTGGTCAGGCAGCCCTTCAGCGAACTTTTCAGACTCTGGCCTCAGCACTGATGGCAGCCATTGTCCCTGTCTCTAGCCTCCGCCCTCCAATTACCTCCACCCAGACCCACACCCCTGTACCTCAGCCTATCCCAAGCACACCATCAGACCAGCATGCACAAACCTCAACACACAAAGGAAGCTCCGGCAAACATAAGCACCACACATCCCAACATCCCACAGGCACTCACGCAAGCATCACACACATGCAGACATACCAACATCCACTGCCTCCACTGTGTCACCCTCCTCCTCGTCTCCCTTAAACCTCCCTGTCTCGTCTCCACTCACACCTGCATGCACTACATCTTCAGCCACTACGTCCATCACCAGCACACCCACCAGCACACCCCGCTCACGTGCACTCACCACCCCCACTACCATTCACACATCCCCTGTGTCCTCTCCCAGTGTGTCTGTGAGGCCACCTCCCAAGATACACAAATGCAGCCACACACCCACCCAACAGCCATTCACCTCACAACAGCCTCCAGCCCATGCACCTTCACCCAAAGTCAGCAAACGTACACCTCCTACGACCACTACCTCTTCCTCCACTCCTAAACCCCCTCCATCTACCCGTCCCAGTGTTCCTAAGAAACTTTTCCTGTCCAACCTTGACCTCTTTCCCTCACCTCCCCCACCCCGTCAGTCTCCAAGGGCCTGACTCTCCAGGTCCCAACCTAGCACCTCAGCCACAACATCGGCGGGACCAGTGGTGCCAGTAGTCACCGGATTATGGAGTGCACCAGGCAGCAGGGCAGGCAGTGTGGCAAGGAGCCACAGCACGGACAGTCCCCCATCTGTCAAGCATCAAAAGTTGGCCAGTGCCCGGCAGGAGAGGGGGAAGACATCAGCCACCAAAGCCGCTCCCAGGGCTACAGTTGGGATTGTGGAGTCAGCTGCGACACCTTCCAAGGTGGGGAAGGGGCACAAGAAATCCGGCAAGTCTGGGAAGATCAGCATGGCGGAGAAGACTGCCATCAGCCCAGCTGCCCATGAGGTGACTGCCAGCACACCCACTGCCCCAGACAGGACTGCCAGCAGCAGCCCCGCTGCCCAGGAGGCGACCGCCAGCACACCCACTGCCCCAGACAGGACCGCCAGCAGCAGCCTCTCTGACCAGGAGGCGACCGCTAGCAGCCCCACTGCCACAGACAGGACCGCCAGCAGCAGCCCTGCTGCCCAGGAGGTGACCGCCAGCAGCCCCACTGCCACAGAGAGGACCGCCAGCAGCTAAACCGCTGCCACAAGCACCACTGCAAAGGACACCGCCGCCACAAGCACCGCTGCAAAGGACACCGCCGCCACAAGCAGCTCAGGCCCATGAGTGCCAAAACATTGACGCTACTGAGGCCGCCACGATCAGGATGAAGCACTCTGGGCACAAAGCCCCCTCCAGACCCAGTGGAGATTGACATCCACTACCTCAGTCCTTGGCAGGATGAAGCACTCTGGGCACAAAGCCCCCTCCAGAACAAGTGGAGATTGGCATCCGCTACCTCAGTCCTTGGCAGGATGAAGCACTCTGGGCACAAAGCCCCCTCCAGAACCAGTGGAGTATCACATCCACCGCCTCAGTCCTTGGCAGGATGAAGCACTCTGGGCACAAAGCCCCCTCCAGAACCAGTGGAGATTGACATCCGCTACCTCAGTCCTTGGCAGGATGAAGCACTCTGGGCACAAAGCCCCCTCCAGAACCACTGGAGTATCACATCCACTACCTCTATCCTTGGCAGGATGAAGCACTCTGGGCACAAAGCCCCCTCCAGAACCAGTGGAGATTGACATCCACTAGAGAGACTGTGGGTTTGCACTCCCCAGGATAGAGCAGTGGGCAAACCACCCACTGGAGAGACTTGAGAGACTGTGGCTTTGCACTCCCCAGGATTGAACAGTGGTCAAACCACCCACTGGAGAGACTTGAGAGACTGTGGCTTTGCACTCCCCAGGATTGAACAGTGGGCAAACCACCCACTGGAGAGACTTGAGAGACTGTGGCTTTGCACTCCCCAGGATTGAACAGTGGACAAACCACCCACTGGAGAGACGTGAGAGACTGTGGCTTTGCACTTCCCAGGATAGAGCAGTGGGCAAACCACCCACTGGAGAGACTTGGGAGACTGTGGCTTTGCACTCCCCAGGATTGAACAGTGGGCAAACCACCCGCTGGAGAGACTTGAGAGACTGTGGCTTTACACTCTCCAGGACAAAGCAGTGGGCAACCCACCCACTGTAGAGACTTGAGAAACTGTGGCTTTGCACTCCCCAGGATAGAGCATTGGGCAAACCACCCACTGGAGAGACTTGAGAGACTGTGGCTTTGCACTCCCCAGGATTGAACAGTGGGCAACCCACCCACTGTAGAGACTTGAGAGACTGTGGCTTTGCACTCCCCAGGATTGAATAGTGGGCATGGGGCCCCCTCGTGGATTTGGCGTCGTGCACTCTACTGGCTGAGGTGCCCACCCTTTCCCTTCCCCCTGAGGTGCCTGTTTTATTTCTATCTGATGCCCCTGCAGTGTTCTCTCCGTCTTGTTCGGGTATCTTGTGTGGGCCTCGCACATGCATTTTGGGCCCAGTGGTCCACGGACTTTAATGGTGGAATACATTGGACTTATATTATTGGTGTATTTATTTGTTTATAGTGTATATATATTTTTTGAATACAGAATTTTAATGTATTACAATCATTCAACTCATTTCCTTTTGTCCTTGAATCTTTCGGCGAGGGGTTGGGGGGTGTAACTGTGATGTATCAATATGTATTTGTGTGTGTGCTGTTGTGGGTGAGGGTAGGGGTGGGGGAGTTGCGTATTGCGTGTGTGTGTCACTGTTTTTTCCCTCCCCCCTCCCCTGTGTCGTAGGTGCAGTACTCACCGTGGTCTTCGCCACCGGCGTTCGTGCTCCTGGTAGAGGAGCAGGAAGATAAAGGCTGGAAAATCTGGAACTCTGGTTCCATGGCGTCCTGGTTCCTCGTGGGGTGTGCAGAGGTGAGCGTTTTTCCTTCGAAGTCCTGTTTCCGCCGTGTTTTTGTTTGCGGTGAATCCGCCCCGGAAAAGGTGGCGGATTGGTGGGTTGTAATACTGTGGGCGGTACATTGTCCTCCGCCTGTCTGTTGGCGGTGACCACTGCAGTGTTTTTGCTTGTACCGCCGTGGCGGTCGGAGTGTGAAAGTGGCTGTCTATGTTGGGGGTTTCCGCCACGGTCGTAATTCCATTTTTTGTTCCGCCGGCCTCTTGGCGGTCTTACCGCCACTTTAACACCAACTGCCAGGGTTGTAATGACTACCATTGTGTCCTTGTCTGTAATAGAAAGTAGAAGTTGTAAACCATACAAATCAGATACAGTATATTGTGAGGTGAGGGTTGTTCAGTAGGATGGAGAGGCACTTTAGGGGATACAAAAAAATTATTCCTTAATTTTAATACATGTATACATTTATATACATCCACCATCAAATTCAAGGGATCACTGACCTGCGTGGGTCAAAAGCCCAGGCCTTTACCAAGGACACTTTCTTCCAGTTCTTTTAGTGTGTATTCTGAAAGGTTGACAATTTGTAAGTTCCTAGTTATACTCCCACTATCCCCTTCTACTTCTACCTGCACACCCCTGAGCAAGTTTCTCATTAGGTCTTTGTGGACCATGTCTGGACCCCTGGTCCTATTAGCTCTCTTTTTCATTCTCCACTTGTTTCCACCCCTGCGGGGCTTTGCTCCTTTTTTGTCTGTTACGCATTCTCATATGTTCCATTTCCCTTAGGAATGTTGATTGTTCGTGATCCTTAGAAGTGGTAGCACTAATACTCATATTTTTATTCCCTTGAGGGATGCTCTCCATAGAGATAGACGATCCACCACTAATTGATTCAATATCGGAAGATTAATTATGAACTCTTATCATACTTCCTGCAAAAGTATATACTTTTCTGTCCTTATAATCTCATCTCTCCTCATCTTCTTGAGCTTCTTATCCTATAGATAAACCTGGTGCCCCTCAATTATTTTCTCCAAAATATCATAATTCTTTTGAACAGCCTCCTTAAGGTCAAAACTCTCAATCTCCTTTTCTATTTTGTCAATTTCACCTTGTAATTTCATAACTTTTTTGTCCTCATGTTCAATTAATATCCTCATCATTGTTACTGACGCACTTTGTTGGTTGTCCTCCCACTTTTTTAATGACTCCTCATTTAAATCATCAAATCTTGAGAAGATAAGAATTAATCCCCTTGTGATCCTATTGTTGGCCAAATATTTTTGTAAAGTGACTCCATCCCACCATCTGGTGAGTTCCTGTTTCTTCAGTCGTTCCAGCTTCTGGAATTTGCCCTTCAGCTCTTCCCCGCCTACTTCATTGTTCCTATTGTTACTCCTAGATCCCTGGCAAACAGATTCAGGGCTAATTCCTCCTATCCTTGAATCTAGACATTGTAATATGTAATATATTTATAAGGTATAGGGATTCAACAATAAGAAAGATAGATATTGTATTGTATGGGAAGGTAGGATTGCGGCCAGCTCAACATATGCAAAGATCATCAATACAGAGCAGTGAGCTAAATAGACCACCACACCTCCCCCTTGTCCCAATGTGTCATTCTGTTGTGCTCCCAACCAAAGCAGCTTCTGCTCCAAAGGTGCAACCAAAAGAGGTAAAAAGTCCATATATTATAATTGGAGGAGCGCGAACAAAAATTTAACAAAAGTTGAATCATCCAAACAGGTCTCTTCCAACACAGCCTTTATTTTCTTCTTACAACGAACAGCAGCCAACGCGTTTCAGTCACTACAGGTAAACTTCCTCAGGGATGTAAAATAGACATATATTCAATGTACCTATTCCTCTTTATTAACATAACACAACATCATAGCCTAAACATATGATAAAACAACTGTGACACTACATTTTACTGTACAAGGATAGGAATGAAAAATAATACCCTAAACACCTCAATGCCACGTTGAAAAACATTTGAAAAGACATAAAACACCACAGTGCATATTAAATATTAAGAATTAAAAAAACAAATATCCACATAAGACTCATAAAAATGAAGAACAAACTGCTTTTTTGACCTTAGATCCACTTCATAATTCTAACTGAGCAATTGAAGTTCCCCCAAAACCTGGGTGTACGAATATTTCCCACATCATTGCATTATTACATTCATTAATTAGGTGTATACTCTCATACTGCTGTTTGATATGGATATATTACCCCTAATGAGAGCAACCATATTCCCTTACTACTGTAATCCAAATTGAAGTCATTTACTGAATGGTGACATTAAAGGAGCGCAGGTCAGAGCAAGAAATCTGGTGCATCAGAGCAGGTGCGTCAGATTCTTGTAAGTGAAGCCCCTAATGAGCAGCTGAAGTCTTCTATTCATCGTGTATCAGTTACAAGGAATCCTCAGGATTGCAGTGGCTGTCACAGTTCTGTTAGATGGGATTTTTTAATTACAATGCAGCCTGTTTATCCATGAATTTATATATATTAAAAAAAATGTATTGGGTATTATTTAGAATTAATAAAAAAAATGCTTTGCTCTCTATGTCCAGAAAGTATTTTCTAGAGGTGTCCTACCTTGTAGAGGTTAATTAGATACTGTGGGCTATGCCACGCCAATGACACCTATGCTGTGTGTTTTTTATTTAAATTACTACACCTATTGGGAGAGGAATTGATCGAGAATTTATTCAGGACATCCGTTCACCATGTCAAGGGGTTTGTGTATGCTCTCACCTGAACTAGATGTGACTTCACGTTCTTAAGTACCTAGAGAAGAACCAAATGGTAAATTACTTAATAGTGGTGATGCATTCTCATAGAACCCAGCATGCTACGGGTCTTATGAAGGTCTTTCTTAATAAATACAAAGTGATTATGTACTACTACAATGAAGAAGACTATTTTGCCCTGACTAGCAGACACCTAATTTGTGGGAATTAAGACCTTAGGAATTCAAGGAACAACTCCAAAGTCCCCAATTTCCATCCATGATCTGCTCAAAAACTGGACCAACTGTTTGAAATTATCATTGTGAACCCCAGTGAACCAGCTATAGAACATAAACATATGCACATATTATGGCTAACCATCTGTAAAGCCTGCAAGTGCCCATGTGCATACTTGAATAATTTGTGAGGCCCCATCCCTATCCCCATGAATACACATTAATTCACAAGGTAGGATTTCAAGGACACTCCCATTCCTTACCCTAGTGTTGGGTGGTTCTGGAATCATGCATGTCTGGTGGCGGCGCAATCCTGTAGTAATACACTTAAAGTAAAACAGTATAACAATGTACTTAAATAATGGTGTGTGCTTAGCAATTAAATACATTTGTTTTAATGTTTCTTTGGTGAACCCCATCTTGGGGTGTAGTAACATCATGGCCCTATACTGGTCTTCAACCCATGACCCATACGTAAATCTTTTAATTGTAAGTGGTTGTAGTCATAGCGAAGGTGCGCACATTGCATGTAATAATTCAATGCTTTATTGACAGGGGCCCGAGCATGCAGTTCCAAAAACCGGGATACAGTGTTGAAAGCTCTCCCTTAGGTCCATGTGTCTCATATAACCAGTTTATCATTCAGTCAAAGTGACCACCTTTGTCAATAGACCGACGTGGGGTCTACTCTGAAATTTAAGGGCTTCCCGCCATAATATAATACATTCACGTTTATTGACAGATTAAATGCTTTTTTGCGGCTGGATGGACAGGTCAAATCTCCCACCACGTTTCGAGAAATTTTCAATTTAAGGTTTTCATTTGATTAAACTAACTTCCATTCATGATACATGCTTAGATACATCCCCGAGGATGATTAATAGGCCCCATGCAACTGGCTCATGCACAGCAGGTGCTGTGCGTGTTACCGCGACCTACCAGTAGTTAATGGGAAGGTTAATGCAACGTTATTGGTACCAAAATGCGGTCAGTCGCTTCTGGTGCCACAGCATTTATCTATATTTTGATTTCAGTTTAATTGTTTGAATTTTCTGCAGTGTTCTTGTACCATATGGACTGTCTATCGTATTGCAAATGAAGCATAAACCCCATAGTGCTTGTGGTTATAAAAGTGTTATGCCTTCGTTGATGAGAGTTACATTCCACTGTGCTGTTCAGCCATCAATATAAAAAAAATCCAAAAATGTATTGGGCATTATTTAGAATTTAAAAAAATATATATATTTTGATTTGCATGTCCAGAAAATATTTCCTAGAGGGGTCCTACCTTGTAGAGGTTAATTAGATACTGTGGGCATTGTCACGCCAATGACACCTATGCTGTGTGTTTTTTTTTAAATTACTACACCTGTTGGGAAGGGAATTGATCCAGAATTTGTTCAGGACATCAGTTCGCCATGTCATGGTGTTTGTAAATTATTTTTCAAGTATAATTGGGATACTATGCTCACATGTATATGTCAGAAGTGCATTTAAAATACATAGGATGTACTTCATGTTGTTAGAGGTACATAAGAAAAAATACATATAGAAAGTGCTTCATGATGTTAGAGATGCCTATGGGATGGGTATATGGGAAGTGCTTGTACTATAGAAAACAGCTCCCAGGTTGTTGTTTTCATGGTTGTTTTTATCATTATGAGCTGTATTCATACTTAGCAGTCTGTAGGGGTACACAAAGAAAGTGCTTGTGATTATGAGATCATCTTCCAGTTAGTTGGGTCCAGGGTATTTCGTCATTAAGACCTGTACTAATACTTGACTGTCTGTAAATCCATCTCTGTTCACATTTAAAATTGTTGTTCTATAGCCGTTTGTAGATTCTCAATAATAGAACATGTAAAATCATTTTCGGAATGACCTAAAGACACAAAATGGCACATAAGTTTGGTGACTGTCTTTTTGCCCTGAAAGTACTCTATGTTCATTGATACATATACTGATTTTCCTTGTTGTCCTGCCTATATATTTCAAACCAAAGAGGCAGATCAGTACGTATACACAGTTGATACTCTTGCAATTTGTGTGGTGTTTAAGGACTTATGGAGTTTTCAGGCCAAGATCCAGTTCCTTTGCTGGTTTTGTGCGTGAACAGATGTTGCAGTGGCTGCATGGTAAATTGCCTATCACCAGAGGGAGTCTCCATAATGTGTATATGGTTGGATGTGTGGTGTCCAGTTTGTTTGTTCTTGTGTGGACTAGTAGAACCCTTAAAGACGTACCCCTTTTAAATGCAAATTGAGGTTTTTGAAAGTCTAGCGTTCTCAGTTTAGAATCCTCCAATGTCGCAGAATGAACCTTTTAATCTGATTCGCATGTGTACCAAAAGTGGTGACACATATCACACGCTCATTTTTGGGTTTGTCAAAGGTTTGTAGCAATTGATCCCTGGAGACCTCTTTGTGGCTTTTTTTATTAAATGGTGTGGATACGATTTTGACTCGCGTTTGTGGGACAGAAATTCTGCGTGCTTATCATAATCTCTTCTGTCTGTGCAGTTCCTGTGTATTCTCAGAAATGTGCCTACTTGTAGATTGTCCTTCAGGGCTTTTGGATGACAATTATCATATCTTAGAAAGTTATTGCAGTAAGTTGCTCTGTAGTCCACTTTGGATTTTAATGTGGTACTACTAGCCCAGATTCTTAGGTCCAAAATTGTAATGGACTCTTTGTTGGTCATGGTTGTGAAGTCCAGGAATGAATCTCTAGCGTTGAGCCTTTTGACAAATTGGAGGGCCTGTCCTTTGCTACACCTGCCAGATGACGAACACATTGTCTATAAAATGCTTCCACACCCGGATGTTGGTATTGCACAAGATAGTATTTTTATTGACGTGTTTCATTTCACAGTCATGAACATACAGACATGCTATACTCGGGCTAAATGTACTGTCCATTGATGTTCCATGGGTCTGCAGATAGTAATAATTTTTACACTGGAAATAATTGCTGGTCAATGCCATTTAGGCGGAATCCAGAACAAAATCCTTTGCCATAATGGAATCTAAATGTGTCTCATTCAGAAGGGTTTCCAGGACGTTAAGGGAGGCTTCCTGAGGAATGCTTGTGTACAAAGCCCCAACATCAAGGGTCATAAGTATGTCCATGTCAGGATCAAACTTGATGTATCGTAGCATATTTAAAACATCTTTTGTGTCTTTCACATAAGATGGCATTTGGGCTACTAGAGGTCTAAGAAAATAATCTGCACATTTTGACAGGGGTTCGAAAAGCAATCCTATCACAAGAGGATTGGTCTGCCTGACGGGAGGAGCAGGTTCCTAGGGTCCTGAATGAGTTCTAATCACTCCCCCGGGTACATTTCTTTTGGGAGTTTCACTGTTGCTCCACCCTTGTCCGCAGGCTTAATAATGATGGAGTCAATGCTGTGTGTTTCTCTCACTACCTGTAATTCAGAATTGGTCAAATTCCTAAATGGATGATTAGAGTTAGTCCTCAGTTTGCCTATATCCTGTGCAACTGCTCTTTCAAAGGCCAACACTTCTGGGGGCATTGCAATTGTAGGTGTAAAGAAAATAGATTTATTCCAGAGTCCACTGTTGGTGTCTTCTTCAGTAGTCATGATGAGTTGTGCTTTGAAGAAGGCAGCTAAGCAGATTCTATGAAAGAATTCCTCCAGTTCATGTCTTAAACCGACTATATGAGCTTTGGGGTGGGTACAAACCCCAATCCCTTCTGCAAGATCTTATTCATCTGCGGGCCCAAGTAAGTATGTTCACTAAAATTGACTACTCTCGTACAATCTTGCTGGTTTATGGTTGGGATTGTGATCTGAATCCCTTGGAGGATGTGATGGCCAGTGCACTTTTTGTCTTCTTTTTGTCCCTCATTCTTGATTTTGGCCTCTTGCTAAAAAAAGGAGGCATTGATTGTCAAGAGTAGCCGTATTGGAGCTGTTGAAAGGGGTACTCGACTTGGGGATTCCACCCAAATTGGGGTGGTAATTGTGGAAAGTTGCCTCTGTCTCTCTGTGGGTGGTCACCTCATCTCCTTGCTTGGTTGCTATTAGAACTATTGTTTGAAGAGTTGCTTGAGGACCTCCCAGAGCCAGAGCTGTCTGTGTCTGAAAAGTCGGAATTGTCTGAGATTTTTGGTTGATTTTTAATATTGAAAAGTTCCATCAAAAGAGAAGTGTTTCACATCTTTTAGAGATGTGTTTTTTTTTTATTATTTGTGTCAGAAATTCCTTGCTTCATTGATCCTTTTATTGTTTTTGTTTTTGGGTCTTCAGGCCATTATCCATATTTTTTCTCTGTATTAACAGAGCATCTGATAATTTCTTTGCCGTCTAACTTATAAGAACCAGCCAGTCTCTTATGCATTTTCACGCTAAAAGAGATCAGATTTTCCTGAATTTCGCATCTTGTAAAAATATGTGTGGAGCATTGGACACAATCAGACCAATAGGGGCGATGTTGCTCCTTAGATATTCCGTCATAATCGCCCCATGTAGTTATGTTTTAATCTGTGACCTCTTTAATTGTGTCAATGATACCCAGTCATTGGAATTTGTGCTAACAAGGTTCAAAGTGGTGTCTACAATGAGTGGCAGTCCTGTTAATATTGATGAATTTACCTTATTGTCAAATGAAAGTCCTTTAGCCATTACTAAAATGTTTGGTAATAAATGCGTCGTTGATCATGAATCTGAGGTTTGAATCCCCTGACAATTGGTAATGGTGGCCCCCCATACCTAATTTCACACACACAGAGCAGGAGAATCAGGCTAGTTGTGTTCTCACACACAAACCTGATAAACGCAAAATTTCAACCAGGCTTGCAAAAACAGGGGCGAAAATTCAAAGAAAGGAACCACTATTATGATCTATCTGAAGTATCCAAAGATAGTAGACGCCTCATCCACTAATAGTTGCATGGTTCATCATCTGCACCTATCCACACCCTGGTATGAAGATAACACCAGGGCGGAATCAACATGAATTGGGAGTTCTCAAATAATGGCCCTCATTACACCCCTGGCGGTCGGTGTTAAAGTGGTGTTAATACCGCCAACAAGTCAGCGGTAAAAAAAATGGGTAAATGACCCTGGTGGTAACCGCCAGCCCACACCGCCACTTTAACACACTGACCGCCAGGGTGGTAATGTTCGCTGGGCTGGAGACTTCGGTCTCCAGCCGGGCGGCCGCAACAATCCCGCCCTCGGGATCACAACCCGGCCAACCGTCATGGTTTCCATGCCAAACTTACCATCACGAAAACCATGGCGGTAGGCACTATCAGTGCCAGGGAATTCCTTCCCTGGCAATGATAGGGGCCTCCCCCACCTACCTCCCTCTCCCCAGAGTCCTGCCCCACCCTCCCTCATCCTCCCCTTCCAACCCCCGCACATATACACACCCACACGTGCACCCATATACACACATGCATACCCACCACCACCCACGCATGCACACATACATACCCACACACTGCAAGACACACCAACATACTTTGCCACCCACATGCATTCACAACACACAACACTCAAAATCATTCATTCACGCATGCATCCAACATGACTGCACGCATACCAAAACATACACACACACACCCAAATACACACAACACCCCCACCCCCTTTCCTGTTGAAGAACCCAACTTACCTGCTTGCAGGGGGTCCTCCGGCTGGAGACGGTCCGCGGCGCTGCTGCCAACAGCAGCGTCTGCCAGCAAAACACCGCCAAGCCATATCATTGGTCATGATACGGTTGGCGGTGTTTTGCTGGCATGGCGGTGCTGCCGTCAGCAGCGCCACCTTGACCGTCGGCGGTGTTCCGCCAGCATTCTGGCGGTATACCATCGGCGGTCATGATACGCGTAGACAGTTGGTAGCTATGGCGGCGGTATGTTGGCAGCTGTCACCATGGCGGTAGGTGGTAGTTACCGCCATTGTTGTAATGAGGGCCTTAGTGTCCCAAAAATCTTTTATTGTGCCAACATGTGTAGGTAAGTACTCTTTTTTGGTATGGTTACCCTCACTTTTTCCCTTCTGTCAGTGTGTTTTGACTGTGTTCACTGGGATCCTGCCAACCAGGACCCCAGTAACTGTGCTCTCTCCCTCTAAATTTGGTTGCTTAGGACTTTGCACCCTACAATTGGCAAGCTGGTGCCCCCATATAAGTCCCTAGTATATGGTGCCTAGCTACCCAGGGCATTGGGGCACCACGGGTTCCCCATGGGCGGCAGCATGTAATGTGCCACCCATGGGAGCCCATGCAAAATGTGTCTGTCGGCCTGCCATTGCAGCTTGCGTAAAAGGTGCATGCACCCTTTCACTACAGGTCACTGCACCCTGTCATTGTGAGTCACCCCTATGGAAGGCCTTCCTAGTCAAGGCATTTTACCCGTGTACTGGACACAGGTCACTACGTCTCTCCCGCTACATAATTGTAACTCCGAACCTGGGCATGTTTGGTATCAAACATGTCAGAATCATACCCTAATACTATTGCTAGTATTGGTTGTATGATTCCATGCACTCTGGGGACTACTTTTTTTTTTAACTTTGTTTGTTGGTGTTTCAAGAAGGTACAACAGTTAGCCAAAATTGATAGCTCTTGGCGCATGATATATATACAAATGTATATAGTACAGCTGGTTCTCTATCTGTAACATAATTAAGTCATGACTTTTCTGTATATAACGTTGGCATCCAGCATATTTAGTGCATAGGTCTCAGTTACATAGCCTTGCAGCCCCCCTCCTGTGCTGGCCAAAGGGCATTTGTGACCATTGTTGCTGTTACCATTTAAACTTTTAACGCTTTAACTAAAACTTGTAACGATGCGCTGGTAAGACATTTCGGTGCTGTGATATGGCTGGGGCATTCAAAGGGACCTGAGCTATCTAATTTGGGAGGTTGGTGTCCCCATAGTTGTCTCTCCTCAGTGGCAGTAACGGTGTGGGCCCCCCAGGGCAGTCCCAAGCACCATCCCCACTGAATCAGTGGATACAGTACATGTGTGTTGGTGTTAGAGCCGTGGCCTCTGCCCCTCCTCACCTCCCGCAGTTGGGCTATTGCGTCTTCTTGGTGGCAAGGCATATGTTCCGTCATATCTCCGCTCCCCCTCATATGGGTCCATAGTCAGCGCTAGCAGGATGTACCCCCATCCATCTCCAGGACCCCATCTGCCTCGCGTGTCCGCGCTTCCTAAGCCTCCAATACCTCAGCCCACAATGGAGCAATAGGAGGTGCACGCATCCCCCTAGCCTCCTACCTACATAGCGCATGTAGTTTGGCCTGGGCCCAGGTTGATACATCCCGTTTCCAGTCTGCCAGGGCCGGGCCCATGGGGGACTTCCAGGTCATAGCAATCTGATGCCTGAGCAACACGAAAGCCAGGTCCAGGAACCTGCAGCCAACTCTTTTGGAGGCAGGTCTAGTATGCAAACCCAGCAGGCAGAAGGAAGAGTCCAGGTTCAATTGCGTATCAAGGGCACCACCCAAGTACTCCAGCGCTCCCCGCCAGCACCTCTGTATCTCAGGGCATTTCCAAGTCTGGATCCACAGCGTTGCTCCTGAGGCATTCCCTGGGTTCACCTACGTAGATCACCCTGAGTCTGCGAGGGGTGAGGTATGTTCTGTGTACATAATTGTATCGAATTAAATGGAGATGTGTATTGTCCGATACCCTACGAGGGTGTGCTAGCACTTTCTGCCACTCTATGTCCGTCAACTCCTTGCCTATTGTCCCCTCCCATTTCACTCTTAGTGTGTGCAGGGATTCCAGCGTAAGCTTGTTAAGAGCCCTGTAAAGCCTAGCAATCAAGTGGGTGTCCTTCCCTACTGTCAAAAAAAGTTGGAGTATTCTATGCGTCTCTGGCTCTGCGTTAACCATGGGCCATAGTCCCCGTATAGCACGTGTCAATGTCTGGTATAAAAGAAATTGCCCCCCCGGGACTCCACTCTCCTCCACTAGTCCACTAGTGCCGTGAATGGGCGCAAGACCCCTTCACTGAAGCCGGTTCCTAAGGGCATCACTCCTGCCTGTGTCCAGGTCCTCACCTGGTTTCTCGATAGGGTGCAGTTCGGTGTCCCAAAGGGTATCCCCATCAGTTATATTTCAGGGGAGTAGGCCACAGTCCCGCCCGTGCATCTCAGACACCTTCTCCAGCAGGGCAAGGCCACCGTCTGCATAACATTCCATGCCGGGAGGTAGATCCGAGAGCTAAGCATCTATGCTAACAGTAGGTCACCTCTCACCTCCCCTCTGGATGTAATCAGATCAAACCGGTTCTCACCCGCGAAAGATGTTGAGAATTGCGCACCCATGGCAACTCCCTGAATTTGTTGGTACCATGAGCCTTCATCTAAAAACACATTGTTACTCATAACAGTCTGTATTAGGTCCATAAGCATGCATGAGTGTTGTAGCATAGTGGCCTCTCTTTTGTCCCGATAATGTTGTATTGCAAACATACCCTCTTTTCTGGGTATGCAGGTGTAAAGAGACGTAACGTCTAAGGTGGCTAGAATATGACCCTTCGTCCATTCATAATCGGAGATCTGACAAAGTAAATCTTTTGTATCTCTAATGTATGATGGAAGATTTTGTAACAAAGGCTGTAGATATATGTCAATGTATTCTGATAGTTTCTCAGTCGGGGAGTCAATACCAGAAATAATAGGTCTACCCGGAGGAAAATTATCCGTCTTGTGTACCTTAGGAAGAGTGTAGATACAAGGAAAATGGGGTGTAGGATTGAACATGTACCTGAACTCTAAATCCGTCCAGATAATGTTGTATTGCAAACATACCCTCTTTTCTGGGTATGCAGGTGTAAAGAGACGTAACGTCTAAGGTGGCTAGAATATGACCCTTCATCCATTCATAATCGGAGATCTGACAAAGTAAATCTTTCATATCTCTAATGTATGATGGAAGATTTTGCAACAAAGGTTGTAGATATATGTCGATGTATTCTGATAGTTTCTCAGTCGGGAAGTCAATACCAGAAATAATAGGTCTACCTGGAGGAAAATTATCCGTCTTGTGTACCTTAGGAAGAGTGTAGATACAAGGAAAATGGGGTGTAGGATTAAACATGTACCTGAACTCTAAATCCGTCAAAAGACCCAAGTCTCTCCAATAGCCTAGTTTTCCTTCAATGTACTTAATCATTCTGCTCATGGGGTTGTATGTCAATTTTTTGTACGCCACATTATGTGATAGTTGCCTCTTAATTTCTCCAGTGTAATCCTCACGATTCATTTTTACGATGTTACCTCCTTTATCTGCCTCCTTGATGACTATATCCTGGGTGCGTGATAGAGTACATAATGCTTTGTGTTAATTTCTGTTGATGTTGTATGAGAAAAGCTTACGTTTATTGGCATATCTTTTTTCCAGACAGTATAGATCATTAGTGACAAGTTTGTGAAACAGATCAATAGTATTATCTGATGGTAATGTGGGAGTGTATTTGGAAGCTAGTTTTAGTCCGCTATCAATCACCCCTAAGGTGTCTAAACCTAGGTCCCGTAGTATCTCTTCATAGGAGGGTGTGACCGTAGTGTTAGTTGTGTATTGTAAGGATAATAGAGTCTGTACATCCTTAAGATCTTTAATGGACAGTTCACACGATGGAGTGACATTGGGTATGGATAAAGGCACAGTTGGCCTGTCCTTAAAATGTTTGTATAACTTGCATTTACGTATGAATTTGAATAAGCTGATATTAATGTCAGTGAAGTCTGGCAAAGATGTAGGTACAAACCCCAAGCCCTTAGTCAAAACACTTACTTGATTAGTATCAAGTACTTTATTGGAAAGATTTATAACACATACATCATTATTATTCGAAGTGGAGGTGGTGCTGTTGTGACCTAATTCTTCATGTTGCAGGAGGCTGACCTGGTGGTTACACCTGCCTTGCCCTTTTCCACTTGTTGCATTCTTTCTTTTGCCTCTTCTGGTTCTCTTCAGTAAGAATCTTGTCCTATTCATGTTTGTTTCTGACCTCTGCGGAACCTCTCTAGTTCCAATAAAAAAGATGATTTTGTATTAGTGATAGTACTCTGCTCCTGTGCTGAGCTGCTGGCTTCCTCACTCACTATGCTGGAGCTACTCAACAGGTCTGTATCACTATTTGTAGTGTTAAGAGGTGTAGTAGGATTTTGCCCAAATATTTTATCACCCTGTCTGTCAGTGTTAATGTTGTCAAACTTACGGGAATATGTGAAGACCCTTCCACCAGCATAATCATTAGCATCCTGTGTGAGTTTGTGCACTTTTGTATCCTTGACATAATCTTGGTGCTTACGGAGTACCTCTTTTAAGATAGCATAGTTTTTCTCAATTGTTTCGGAAAGGTTGGACTCCTTTCTCTCTCTTTTACTTGGCATCTCGAATTAAAATGTCCATGATACCAAAAGAAGACGTAATTAATAATTGCTCCCATTCTTTCAGGAGTAATGGATTAAGATCCCCAAAAGATGGAAATAGAACTACTCGTAGTCCCCAAGGAATATGTTTGATTTGTAAATATTTCTGGAGGATGGTGAGAACAGCAATCTCCTGTGCCCAACAATAACATGCAACTTCAATCCCCAACCCCCAGTCCCCAGGGAAACATTGCAACTATCGATTGCCCAGCATATATAGGACAAACTTAATAATAACATTAGATCATGTAGTGTTGTCACCGGACGTATAGTATCGGTCGAGAAACTGGGGGTGGGGGGTTCATGGCCTCAAAGTCAAACAAGAACCCTCATCGAGTGGTCGGTGACACCGGGATAGCATCATCCAAGTCATCTGCTGTTTGGGGGTCACCTTTGGAGCCTCATCAGAATGGTGCAAGTCCGAATCCTTGGAGTGAGTACGATGGCCTGAGTCCCCTCCGCTACTGTCTCTGTTAGGGAACGCACTCCGCAGCGACGCCACTGCCTCTAGGGCAGCTCTTCGGTCCAACGCTTTTTGTGCTGAGGCCGGACCAGTACTCGGTCGGACCCTGAATCATTGTCTCTTCGCTCTCCTGCGTCCATGCTGTGTCTCCAGTCCCATTTTGGCTTGGGGGTTTCTCCCCGCTTTATGTAATTCCAGCCACTCCCATGCTTCTTCAGGGGTTTGGAAGAAGACAGTGTGTCCCTCCATTATCACTCTCAGCTTGGCTGGGAACAAGAACAAGTCCTGGATGCCCTCGTCTCGGAGTGCTCTCTGCACTACCGCATAAGAGGCTCGTCTGGCCTGTACCTCTCCCGTGAAGTCTGGGAAGAGGTTTACTTTTCCAATGTCAACGCAAAAAGGTCCAGCCTCTCTGGAACGCTGCAGCAGTAAGTCCCTGTCCCTGTAATGCAACAGCCTAGCCATCACTGCTCGTGGGGGTCGGCCCGGAGTAAGAGACCTCACCGGCACCCAATGTGCCCTTTCCAATACAAAGAAGGGGAGTTGCTCCGGGGCAACCTTCGACCTCAGCCACTCCTCCAGGAAGGACACCATGGTCAGTGCCCTCGACACCCTCCAGAAGACCAATAACTCGTACGTTATTCCTTCGGCTCTGGCCTTCAGCTTCTTCGGCTCGTCGTTCCAGCCGTAGAATACGGTCGGTCAACTGTGAGCTTTAATGTCCTGGTGCGCTGGGGTCAGTTCAGTGAATGTGGTTTCAGTGAGCTGAACTCTGTCCCCTAGTTTCTGGTGATCTGCTCCTAACAGGCCCAATTCTGCAGGCACCTGCCCAATTTCCCATTGGGGCGTTGTTTTGGATTCCTCTATGGCTCCCAGGATCCTGTCCACCGTGGCCTGTAAAGAGTGCGGAACGGGTCTCACCATGTCTGATTGGGTCATGTCACTTGTGCAGCACCACCCCTGTGACTTAGCTCTGTTCCGGCTTTTGGTCGTCAATCGGTGTGACAAGTGGTAGATTCAAAGGGGGTCTGGTGGGGGTCTCCGCGGTCTCACTCAAAGTCACCTTTCCAGCCCTCAATGCGAAGCTGGCCAGTGGTGAGCCCGATTTCATGGGATGGGTGGTCACCGGTAGTACCTTTTCCTGGTATGCTGTTTACCCTCACCGATGTGTCTTCCAAAGATGTGGGGATGCAGGTGCATCCTATCGCCATTAATGCCAGTGGCCCTGTCTATTGCCCCTTGGGGTGGGGATGCTACATGTCTCTGTGTTGGATCGTAGCGGTGGCATGGATACATCTGGCGCCAAGCCCATATCGTCCCCAGTAGGGCCATATCAAACTCCGGGGGTCCTGGTCTGAGGGCACACTGTACTCACGATGCCTCCGGGTGTCTAACGCTCACCACCACAGAGTGTCCGGTCATCCAGCACTCAAAAAGGAATCTCCCTCGGTGCTGTACTGTACACCAGGAGTGTAGGGTGGTCCAGTCTGGCCTCTCTCCCAGTATTTACTGCCCCCCCAGTCCTGTCATTATTTCCCGCTCTGATCAGCGAGGGGGCCCGTCTCATGTCCTCATTGTGTCTTTGCGGGGCCCTGGGTGTCAAGCGCTGCCCCGTTGCTCAGCCTCAGTTGCTTGGCACCCCACTGCCCCTTCCTCACTGTAGGGGTGCCTTCGGGTCCTACGAGCTTCACAGGTCCGTCACGCCCAGCCACCTCACCGGGCGCAAGTTGGCCACAGGTGCCACCTCATCAACCTCGGCCATTGGTATTTCCAGGTCCAATCCGCGAGTGGCTGGTCTTGCTTCCATAGTGTGTCGCCACGGGGCCCTGGGCCTCCAGCTCTGCCCCGTTGCCTGGCCCTGGTTGCTTTCCACCCCTGCACCCTCCTCACCATGGGGGCGCCACCGGATCTCAGAGTTGCACCGGTCTGTCACGGCCTAGCCGTCTCTCCGGGCACACACTGGCCACGTGTGCCGCCCCATCAGCCGCAGCCGGAGCATCCAGTTGCCCCGGTTCGCTCGCAATTCCCTCCCTGCAGCTCCGACCCCCACCACGGGCCTCCTAGTTATGTCCCCAGTCCTCTCCAGAAATCAGTGCCACTTTCAGACCGCCTCAGTGGAGCGGAACATTCATGCGTCCACCATTATTGCCGGTCAGGCCAAGCCCCCCACTCTGGGGGCTCCTTAGAGGACCCCAAGCATTGCTCCTACCGGTCTTCTGGGGTTTTCTGGGCAGCCCACGCTGCTGCCACCCAACAGACAGGCTGCTGCCCTCCTGCTGCCTGACCCACTAGAGCAGAGGAAGATAAAACAAAGAATTTCCTTTCTCTTAGGAAATAGATGTTAGATTGCTTGGGAGGGGTAGTCTCCCCAAGCCACTGGTTTGCTTTGAAAGCACACTTGGTGCCCTCCTTGCATAAACCGGTTTGCACTAGTCCAGGGACCCCAGTCCCTTCTCTGGCGCAAAACTGTACAATTGAAAGGGGATTGACCACTCCCCTGTCCATCACCACCCCAGGGGTGGTACCCAGAGCTCCTCCAGGTGGCCACTTGATTCTGCCATCTTGAATCCAAGGTGGACAGAGGCCCCTGGGAGCATCTGGGTGGCCAAGTTAGGCAGGTGAAGTCATAACTCCCTCCTGATAGGTGGTAACCCTGCTAAGTGACTAATCCCCCTTCTTGGGCTCTTCAGGGTCTCCCTCCCGGATGAGTCTTCATATTCGATGTGCAAGATTCAAGCTGGACTCCTCTGAATCATTTACATTCATCTTCTGGCCACTGAGACTGCAACTTGACCCTCCAGAAACTGACAATCTGCAACTACAGCGACGACTCCGCTCTGCAACATTGTTTCTCTGTCTCCTTCCAGCAACTGCAACATTTCCCTGGCTGTGCATCCTCTGAGGGTGACGGGTCTTCAGCTTGCACAAGAAACAAGAAGAAATCCTCCTTGGAGTGAAGGAGTCACTCCCCTGCATCGGCAGGCACCAACTGCAATGACGACCGGCTGAGTGGATCCTCTCTCCTCTGGAACTGCATGGATCCTGCATCCCAGGTGGTAGTCTGGAGTGGTCCCCTTGGTCCTCTCTCCCAGCTGCCCAACTTGGGAGATGGTAAGTTCTTGCCTCTCCTTGCAGGACAGTACCCATGTGCACCCCGACTCTTGCAACTACCAATGCTTGTTTGTCCCTCCTCCAAGGGATCTTCAGGCTCTGTGTAGCCCCAGCCTCCTGCACTCTTTCCTGCAAAGTACAGCCTCCTGTCTACTGCTTCAACGATATAGGACTCTTCTCCAGGTGTGCTGAGTGGGCCTGACTGTGACTCCTGTGCCTGCTGCCCACCTGTAGGGGCTGTATCCTCTTCTTGTGACTCTCCCAGCTGCTGAGGGTAACATCATACTCCTCTCCTTGGGTCGAGCCTCTTGGGCCTTGCTGGTCCTCTTCAGCCTTGCAAAACCGTCTCAGACTCCTGTATTTGCCAAGGATTGTTGGTGGTTTTCCAGTTGGAGGAAGAGGAAGAGGATTTATTCCCATTCCCAGAGGAATTTTGTGGGCCTGATGAAGACTCTTTTTGTTTATCTTTGTCCCTACCCTTGTCCTGAGACTTACCTGCTTAATTCTTTTGTGGTCACCCCCTGTGTGAGTTTTCCTACTCACCCTGGTGCAGACCACTTGTCTGCCTTCTTTCCCAGTTCTTAGGGAGCGGTCAGATCAGAGTCCACCAGATATTGATGCAGTGGATCAGATATACAGTTGTTCTTTCTACTGTTTTATTATTTTCTATTGCTTTCTATGCTAATCTCTGACTTATAATGTGTACATAATAGTGTGTTTATTCACCTCCTAGTGGGGTATGGCCTATACAGTATTTTAGTATTTGTGTTACCATAATAAAGTACCTGTATTTTTGTAACAATGTGTGGCTCTTTCATGCGTGTAAGTGCTGTGTGACAGTAGTGGTATTGCATAAGCTTTGCATGTCTCTTGGATAAGCTCATCCACAGCTACCTCTAGAGAGCCCTGGCTTCCTAGATACTGCCTACACCTCACTAATAGGGGATACTTCGACCTGATATAAGATTATAACACCATAGATGCTCACCAAACACCAAGCCAGCTTCCTACAACATGTGTCAGCTCTCCCAAGAGCCTGTCCGAGTCTGGGGCCTTCGTCGTGGCTGTTAAACTGTCCCTGCCTGTCTATGTATGTACTTCATACATGATGCATTTTGCTCTCACCTGAACTAGATATCACTTTATGTTCTGAAGTACCTAAAAAAGAAACAAACAGTATATCAAACCATAAGGGGTGATTACTTAATAGTGGTGATGCATTCTTGTAGAACTCAGCATGCTGCAGGTCATGTGAGGATCTTTCTCAATAGATACAAAGTTATTCTTTACCACTACATTGAAAGAAAGGTAAACTTCAGCATATGCATTGTCATAGAGGTTTTCAAGAACTGCATTTGTAAAGTTTTTTCAGGGTTCTGTGGAGTCATTAATGTAAATGACAATAGCCAGGATCGTGGGAGGACAATCAAAATAGAATTCTGAGCACAAGGCTGTTTTAAAGCTTCTCCAACACTGCAGCCTCATGATAAATAAAAACAATTGTGAAATTCTTATAATTCTTGTAGACTTCTTAGTATGTAACTTCTGAGCTAGTGTGGTAGCCCTGGTTTTTACAAAAGTGTACGATAATAAGGCCCTCATTTTGACATTGGCGGTAAATCCCACTTACTGCCACGCTGACTGCCGCCAACATACCATTTTATGACACACACACACCAATCCTTCACTATTCAGCCACATGCACAAGTCCGCGACACCAAAGGTCAGTGATGAACAGACGGTATCCATACCCACACCGTTACGCCAACAGAACTACGCCCATCACATTATGACCCACGAATCACCACAGCAGACATTCGATGTCGGTAAACCATTGGCAGTACGTACCGCCACAGTCAAACTACACACACACACACACAAAACAACACTACATTGGACAATTCCAACTACACACACCGGACACACGTACAAACACCACACCCACACACCCACCCCACACCACTATAAAACACACACCCACATTACCCACTACTCTTTACGAATACAATTGCCACCAGATAGAGACACCACGACCACAGACAAGACCAGAGCCACACACTATTCACACCTATACACCACTCATGCACCTTACAACACACACCCCAATACATGACCCTACACACCCTCACCCACACTACTCACACAACACCCATGGCACCACAAAGACACCCCCGATTCTGTGAGGAGGAGCTAAGGGTCATGTTGGAGGAAATCATCAGGGTAGAGCCTAAGATATTTGGAGCACAGGTGCAGCAAATATCCATTGCTAGGAAGATGGAGCTATGGCGGAGGTTCATGGACAGGGTCAACACCGTGAGACAGCACCCAGAACAAAGGATGACATCAGGAAGAGGTGGAACGACCTACAGGGGAAGGAACATTCCATTGCAGCAAGACAGCTGCTCGTTGTACAGAGGACTGGCGGTGGTCCCCAACCTCTTCCCCACAACTAACAACATGGGAGGAGCAAGTCTTGGCAATCATGCATTTTGAGGGCCTGGCCAGAGTAGGAGGCCTGGACTCTGGTAAGTCAACTCTCTATTTCTATCACCCCCCTGTCTGCATGCCAACACATATCCCCACCCTCACTCCCATCACTCCGCCACTTCCCACACACCCCACCATCACATCTCACTAATCCCAATGCCAAGCCCTGCATGCTCTACCAATGCATGGACACCACTCACAGACCTGCATGGACTCCTATCACTAAAGCATGCACACTAGAGAGAATCAGCTAGCCTGCCACATACCAACTCACACAAGTTAAAGCTGCCAGGGCAAATACAACCAAAGAGGGCAACCCACCCATGCACAATATGTCACACACAGAAACAATAACACAGCATTTACATTCCTACAGGTATCCCAGCCAATGTCAGCGGAGAGGAGGTGCCAGCACTATCCAGTCCCCCCACCCAAGAGGCCCACAGTGATGACAGCAACTCTGGTCGCCTGGATCTGGACAACCAACCTAGCCCATCAGGGACCTTTGGACAGTCCGTTACCCAGCCACAGTCACACACCACCACAAAGCCTCCCCCCTCATGTATGGAGTATGTGAAATGATTTAAGTATGTATTCGTTTAACAAGGTTCAAACATTGCAAATCAACTGTAGTGTTATGTTCACATGGGATAGACTTGTAGTTGGCTGCAGCGAACACACCAGGAGCGATAGTGGGGCACCAACATCTGCAAAACAAGTTGCCAAAGGGTACAGTGAGTGGGCATAGAAGTGGGAAATCACAGTCTGCCAGTGACAACGTGAAAGAAAAAAATGACAATGAAATGTGAACTTACACTGTCTTACCTGCATGTCTTTGGAAGTATTGACGAATCACTGCAGTTCTGTTGTCCTCATCCTCATCCTTTGCCTCCTCATCTTCACTGTCCACAGGGTCCACTGCTGCCACACGGCCATCTCCAGCCTCCTTCTCCTGCAGAAAAGGCACATGGCGTCTCAAGGCAAGGTTATGCAACATGCAGCATGCCATAATTATCTGGCAGACCTTCTTGGGTGAGTAGCACAGGGATCCACCTGCTAGGTGGAGGCACTGAAACCTGGCCTTCAGGAGGCCAAAGGTACATTCAATTATCCTTCTTGTTCGCCCATGTGCCTCATTGTAACGTTCCTCTGCCCTTGTCCTGGGATTCCTCACAGGGTCAGTAGCCATGATAGGTTGGGGTAACCTGAGTCACCTGCAAATATTGAGGGACAACATTTAGCCACACACTATGCCATATGGCCCACACCATACCCATACACCAACATCCACTGGGTGGGAACCTGGGCTCACCTAGTAGCCACACCCTGTGTCTCTGTAGTTGGGCCATCACATTTAGGATGCTGCTGTTCCTCGGGATAAAGGCATTAACCACCGACCCAGGATACTTAGCATTGACATGGGAGATGTACTGGTCCACCAGGCACACCATCTGGACATTCACTGAGTAAAAACTCTTTCGATTCCTGAACACCTGTTCATTTTGCCGGGGGACACACAAATGCAATATGTGTGCCATCAGTTGCCCCCAGTGATGTTGGGGATATGTCCCATTGCATAGAAGTCAGCCTTCACTGTTGCCAAATCCTCCACCTGGGGGGAAACAATGTAGCTGCACATGTGTTTAATCAGGGCAGACAACACTCTTGTCAGCACTATTGAGAACACTGGCTGTGACGTTCCTGCTGCCAAGCCCTCTGTCACTTGGAAAGAACCAGTTGCCAAGAAAAGGAGCACAGATAGGACTTGCACAAGAGGGGGGATCCCAGTGGGGTGATGGATAGCAGATATCAGTTCAGGCTCCAATTGGGCACACAGCTCTGTGATTGTGGCCCTGTCCAGTCTATAGGTGAGGATAATGTGCCTGTCCTCCATTGTTGCCAAGTCCACCAGGGATCTGTACACGGGGGGTATGTCTCCATCTCCTATTCATCTGCAGCAGTAGCAATTTATGGGGCAAAAGAGAGAGGAGCCGGTCACAAACTGAACGTTGTAGCCACAACAGTACAATGCATGATGTTAATTTTAAATGTATAAGTGGCATTTGTCCTATACGTCGAGTTGTGAAATGAGAGACAATAATCGTGTTATTCCATCAGCGGGTACCAGTAGAGTGCTTACATTTGCACATGCTGCCCGTCATGAAGACTAAGGCTACATTGAGGAACAAGGTGTGGGTACTTAATGAACTGATAGAAATTCTGATCAAGATCTGCATTGTTTGACAAGACATAGGGGTGTCAGATCTTCCAGTCCCTAATATCTCCAACTAGATTTCTACTCATCTGTACATAAAAAGTCAATGCAGATTTCTGTAATTTCCTAGATTGAAAACAATTCTTAAGGGTTATCTATGATCACGCAAAATATCCAAGATGGTCTCATCATTCACATCTGCAGAGGAGGTGATTCTTAATCGTTAGAAGACTGCTGATAGAACTACGCACAGAAAATGGATCAACATTTCAAAGCTCCCCATTTGTGGATGACTTCTGTCTTCAACTCCCTATGTTTGTTTATTTCATACCATGTGTTTGATTGGTGCAGGGCACTATGAACATAAAACCTGTGTTTCAAAGTGCCCAGTTCACAAAGTATAGCAGTGTGTTTGTTGATAGCATTTAGCATTCATTGAAACTAAATGAATCTTCTGGAGAAGGGGGTATGGCATGTTGTTAAGTCAACCTTGCATTTGTGAAATGTGATCCTGCAGACAAGTTATGCAAGAGCAACAATGTGTGGAGCCAACAACAGTGAATGAGAAGAATGGTAATTTAGTTTTTATGGTGTGAAAAATACTTATGATTTTGTGGCATCCATACTAATAGACAAACTGAAACAAATTCAATAACTAAAGAGAACTTTCAGTCTTTCAGCAGAATTGCCTCATTTAGAGTTTGGCGGAGGGGGTTACTCTGTCATAAATGTGAAGGATATCCCGTCCACTGTATTACAATTCCATTATAGCCTATGGAACTTGTAATACAGCGGACGGGATATCCGTCATATTTTGTGACAGAGTGATCCCTCCGTCCTAAGTGGTAATTGTTGTATGGACTCAAGCCCCATCTTCAGATATTGATTGATATGTTTGTATTTTTTTATTATTATTTTACTCAACTGAAAGTGGATCCCACTGGTACTGTATATTTTTTTGAGAGGAGGAATGTACAATATAGAATTTTATGGCATAAAGATATTTACATGATTAGGAATGGAACAGCATGTAAGAAATCAGTGTTGTGGTGTGCAATAAGGGAGGTGGGGTGTGGGTGTTGTGAAAGAAAACCTTTTATTTGTGGGATAAGGTATAAGGGAAGCTTCAGGGAGAAGGTGAAAATGTGAGGCAAGTGCCACTTGGAAAGAGAGGAATTGTTTGCTCTTTTTAAGGAATGAAAAACATTTGCGAGTTTGTGGCATATAAAGGAAACTCATTATGGTAATAGAAGAAAAGAAGAACTAATAGAACACAATTTTTTTAGAATATCGTTTAGCGTAGAAGGAAATAGAGCAAAGTAGGTGGCCTTGTAGTAAATGATGTGTCCTCATGAGAGCCCTGGCTTCCCAGACACTGTCTACATCTCACTGATAGGAGATACCTGGACCTGGTATAAGGTGATAACACCATAGGTGCTCACCACACACCAGGCCAGCTTCCTACAACATTTTTCAGCCCTCCCAAGAGCCCGTCTGGGGCCTTCGTCGGGGCTGTTAAACTGTCCCTGCCTGTCTATGAATGTACTCCATGCACTGAAGTAATGCCTACTCCTGTATCACTTTTGTCAGCAGAATCCGTGAGGTAATGCTGGGTAAAGGTGTGTTTGCTGGACCATGTTGCTGCTTGACTTACCTGTTGAATGGATACACCAACAAAGAAAGCCGTGGTAGTCAAAACAGCCCTAGTGGAAAGAGCCTTAACTCTGTGCATTAAGTGTTTTCCTGCTTGTCTGTAGCAGAATTGAATGGTGGTTGCAATCAATCTTGCTATAAACCGCTTTGATACTGGAAATACTTTCCTTAAATTTCCATAAGCAACAAACAATTGGTCCGTTTTCAGGAACTTTTTCGTTCAGTGTAGGTAAAATGTGAGACATCTTTTGACATCTAGTGTATGAAGAGATCTCTCTGTTATTGGTTGAGGATTAGGGGAGAATGATATGAACACTATGAGTTCATTCAAGTGGACATCTAAAGGTACCTTTGGTATGAATTTGGGGTTTGCTCTTAGTAGTACACCATTCTGTTTGAATTGGATGAATGGTTCTTTTATAGTAAATGCTTGGTTGTCACTAACTCTTCTTGCTGATATTAATGCCAGAAGAAATGTTATTGTTAGAAATGGGGTCTTTGGTTGGCAGTCAGGTTACCCCCTGTCCAAGCAAGGACGCTCACTCAAGTCAGGGTAAAGGAGAATCACCCTTGGCTAATCCCTGCTCATCCCCTTTGTATCTTGGCACGATGTAGGAGGCTGGCCTGGCTTATAGTGGGTACCTTATGGTACTTACACCTTGTGCCAGGTCCAGTTATCCCTCATTAGTAGATTAGAGGTGTTCTAGCAGCTTAGGCTGATAGAGGTAGCTATAGCAGAGCAGCTTGAGCTGAACTAGGAGAAATGCAAAGCTCCTACTATGCCACTTATACAATATAGCACTATATCATAAGAAACACAATACTCAGAGTTACTAAAAATAAAGGTACTTTATTTTAGTGACAATATACCAAAAGTATCTCAGAGGATGTACTCCCTTAGGAGGTAAGTAATATACACCAAATATACACACACAAACCAAAATCAGGTAAGTAACAGTTAGAAAAGTAGTGCAAACACTGTAGAACACAATAGAATGCAATAGGGAGAAATAGGCCTAGGGGCAACACAAACCATATACTCCAAAAGTGGAATGCAAACCACGAATGGACCCCAGGCCTAGTGTAGTGTGTAGAGGGTCGCTGGGAGTGTAAGAAAACACTAAGGGTGTCCAGGATACCGCACCCCAAGACCCTGAAAAGTAGGAGAAAAGTTACCCTACTACCCCAGAAAGACAGTGAAGTGGAGATAGGGGATTCTGCAAGAACAACAACTGACTGCAAAGCACTGAAGACGGATTCCTGGACCTGAGGACCAGTAAAGGAAGGGGACCAAGTCCAAGAGTCACCAAGTGTCCAGGGGGGGCAGGAGCCCACTAAACCCCAGATGAAGGTGCAAAAGGGCTGCCTCCGGATGGAAGAAGCCAAAGATTCTGCAATAAAGGAAGATGCCAGGAACTCCTCCTTTGGTCGGAAGATGTCCCACGGCGTGCTGGAGGATGCAGAGTTGTTTCCATGCAGAAATACCGCAAACAAGCCTTGCTAGTTGCAAGAGTCACAGTTGAGGGTTTTGGGTGCTGCCAGGGTCCAGGAAGAACCAGGAGGTCGCCCCTTGGAGGAGGAGACAGAGGGGGCACGCAGCAACACAGGGGGCCAACGCAGAAGTAGGCAGTACCCGCAGAAGCACCTGAACAGGCACTTAGAAGATCTGAGGACGATGGTCAACTCAGAACAACAAAAGAGGGTCCCACGACGCCGGAGTCCAACCCAGCGAGTTGGGCAATGCAGGACAGAGTGCTGGGAACCTGGGCTAGGCTATGCACAAAGGAAGTCTTGCAAAAGTGCACAGGAGCCCATGCAGCTGCAGTTCATGCAGTACATAGGAATACTGTCTGACGTGGGGAGGCAAGGATTTACCTCCACCAAATTTGGACAGAAGGGCCACTGGACTGTCGGGGACACTTGGACACAGCTCCTGGGTTCCAGGGACCACGCTCGTCAGGATGAGAGGGGACCCAGAGGACCGGTGATGAGAAGTTTGGTGCCTGCGTTAGCAGGGGGAAGATTCCGTCGACCCACAGGAGATTTCTTCTTGGCTTCCGGTGCAGGGTGAAGGCAGACAGCCCTCAGAGCATGCACCACCAGGAAACAGTTGAGAAAGCCGGCAGGATGAGGCGCTACAATGTTGCTGGTAGTCTTCTTGCTACTTTGTTGCGGTTATGCAGGCGTCCTGGAGCAGTCAGCGGTCGATTCTTGGCAGAAGTCGAAGAGGGAAGTGCAGAGGAACTCTGGTGAGCTCTTGCATTCGTTATCTGGTGAGATAACCACAGGAGAGACCCTAAGTAGCCCACAGAGGAGGATTGGCTACAAAGAAAGGTAAGCACCTATCAGGAGGGGTCTCTGACGTCACCTGCTGGCACTGGCCACTCAGAGCTGTCCATTGTGCCCTCACACCTCTGCATTCAAGATGGCAGAGGTCTGGGACACACTGGAGGAGCTCTGGGCACCTCCCCTGGGAGGTGCTGGTCAGGGGGGTGGTCACTCCCCTTTCCTTTGTCCAGTTTCGCGCCAGAGCAGGGCTGGGCGGATCCCTGAACCGGTGTAGACTTGCTTAAGCAAGGAGGGCACCATCTGTGCCCTTCAAAGCATTTCCAGAGGCCAGGAGAGGCTACTCCTCCCAGTCCCTTCACACCTATTTCCAAAGGGAGAGGGTGTAACTCCCTCTCTCAGAGGAAATCCTTTGTTCTGCCTTCCTGGGACCAGGCTCCCCAGGCCCCAGGGTGGCAGAAACCTGTCTGAGGGGTTGGCAGCAGCGGTAACTGCAGAGGAGACCCCGTAAAGTTAGTTTGGCAGTACCCGGGCTCTATGCTGGAGACCCGGGGATGCATGGAATTGTCCTCCCAATACCAGGATGGTATTGGGGTGTGGGTGACAATTCCATGATCCTAGTCATGTTACATGGCCATGTTCAGAGTTACCATTGTGACACTACATATAGGTATTGGCCTAAATGTTGTGCACGCATGTAATGGTGTCCACGCACTCACAAAGTCCGGGGAATTTGCCCTGAACAATGTGGGGGCACCTTGGCTAGTGCCAGGGTGCCCACACACTAAGTAACTTTGCACCTAACCTTCACCAAGTGAGGGTTAGACATATAGGTGACTTATAAGTTACTTAAGTGAAGTGTAAAATGGCTGTGAAATAAAGTGGATGTTATTTCACGCAGGCTGCAGTGGCAGTCCTGTGTAAGATTTGTCTGAGTTCCCTATGGGTGGCAAAAGAAGTGCTGCAGCCCATAGGGATCTCCTGGAACCCCAATACCTTGGGTACCTATGTACCATATATTAGGGAATTATAAGGGTGTTCCAGTGTGCCAATCAGAATTGGTAAAATGAGTCACTAGCCTGCAGAGACAATTTTAAAAGTAGAGAGAGCATAAACACTGAGGTTGTGGTTAGCAGAGCCTCAGTGATACAGTTAGGCACCACACAGGGAACACATACAGGGCATAATTTATGAGCACTGTGGTCCTTACTAGCAGGATCCCAGTGACACATAGGCAAAAACAAACATACATACGGTAAAAATGGGGGTAACATGCCAGGCAAGATGGTACTTTCCTACACAACCCCCCCCCCCAAACGAGGGACAATAAGGCTAACCTTGCCCAGCTGAGTCTTCATTGTCTAAGTGGAAATATCTGGAGAGTCCATCTGCATTGGAGTGGGTACTCCCAGGTCTATGTTCCACTGTATAGTCCATTCCCTGTAGGGATATCGACCACTACAACAATTTAGGGTTTTCACCTTTCATTTGTTTTAGCCAAAGTGGAGGTTTGTGGTCTGTCTGAACAATAAAGTGAGTACCAGACAGGTATGGCCTCAACTTTTTCAGTGCCCAGACCACAGCAAACGCCTCCCTCTCTATTATCTCTAGGGGTCAACCTTCTGCTGATAAAAGCAACAGGTTGATCCTGGCCCTCAGTATTAAGCTGTGATAGCACTGCCCCAACCCCCAATTCAGAAGCATCAGTCTGGACTATGAACTTTTTGGAGTAGCAAGGGCTTTTTAGGACAGGTGCAGAGCACATGGCCTGTTTGAGCTCATCAAAAGCTTTTTGACAGCTAGCTGTCCACAATACCTTTTTAGGCATCTTCTTACTAGTGAGGTCATTAAGAGGAGCTGCAATGGAGCCATAATTCTTAATAAACCTCCTATAGTACCCTGTGAGGCTTAAAAAGGCTCTCACCTGGTTTTCAGTTGTAGGGGGAGCCCATTCCATAATGGTCTGGATCTTCCCCTGCAGTGGTGCAATCTGTTCCCCACCTACCAGGTGGCCCAGATAAACCATTTTCCCCTGCCCTATCTGGCACTTTGAGGCCTTGATAGTGAGGCCTGCCTTTTGCAGGGCCTCCAAAACTTTCCACAGGTGGAGCAGGTGATCATCCCAGGTGGAGCTAAAGACAGCTATATCATCTAGATGTGCTGCACTAAAAGCTTCCAACCCCTGCAGGACTATGTTTACCAACCTTTGAAAAGTAGCAGGTGCATTTTTCAGACCAAAGGGCATTACAGTAAATTGATAGTGCCCTCCAATGGTTGAAAATGCAGTCTTTGGTTTTGCATCTTCTGATAACCTAATCTGTCAATACCCTGCAGTTAGATCAGAAGTGCTTAGATACTTGGCAGAAGCCAGTGTATCTATGAGCTCATCTGCCCTGGGTATAGGGTGATCATCTGTCTTGGTTACTTGGTTGAGCCCTCTATAGTCAACACAAAACCTCATCTCTCTTTTTCCATCTTTAGTGTGAGGTTTTGGGACAAGCACAACTGGGCTAGCCCAGGGGCTTTCTGAAGGCTCAATCACTCCTAAGTATAACATTTTCTGAACCTCTTGTTTAATGCAGTCACTGACATGGTCAGACTGGCTATAAATCTTACTTTTGACAGGCAAACTGTCTCCAGTATTGAGTGTATGCTCACACCAAGTAGTGGTACCTGGTATCAGTGAGAAGAGTTCCGAAAAGTCACTTAAAAGATTTACACAGTTATCTTTCTGCTCAGCAGTAAGACAATCTGCAAGTACTACTCCCTCCACTAAGCCATCAGCTTCAGTGGTGGAGAAGAGATCAGGGAGAGGGTCACTCTCTTCTTCCTGTCCCTCATCAGTTGCCATGAGCAGGGTGAGATCAGCCCTATCATAATAGGGTTTCAGGCGGTTGACATGGAACACCCTAAGGGGACTCCTGGCAGTGCCAAGATCTACCAAATAGGTAACCTCACCCTTTTTCTCAATAATGAGATGGGGTCCACTCCATTTGTCTTGCAGGGGGAGCGACCCCGTAGGCAAGGGTCGCACGCGAGGGTGGGGTTTAAATTTTTTTTAGGCCATTTCTGCCCCCCCGGGGGGGACTGAAACCTCTAGGTGCCAGGACAATTTTTTTTTGTGTGTTTTTCTTTTTGTTTGTTTGTTTTTTTCGAGATGGGGAGCGACCCATTAGGCAAGGGTTGCTCCCCTGAGGGGCAAAGTGTATTTAGACCATTTCTGCCTCCCTTGGGGGCAGATCGGCCGATTTTAGGTCAATCTGCCCCCAAGGGGGCAGAAACCACTAGACACCGGTGATTATTTTTTTTTTTGCCACCAACGTCACGCAGGGGGAGCGACCCCGTAGGCAAGGGTCGCTCCCGGGGGAGGGTTGGGGGGGTGGGGGGCAAATTTATTTTAGGCCATTTCTGCCACCCCTGGGGGCAGACCGGCTTATTGTTATTAGGCCGATCTGCCCCCATGGGGGACAGAAGCCTCTAGGCGCCAGGGCAAATTTTTATTTTTGTGTTTTTGTGTTTTTTGTTTGTTTTTTTAGAAATGGGGAGCGACCCATTAGGCAAGGGTCGCTCCCCTGAGGCAGATCAGCCAATTTTAGGTCAATCTGCCCCCAAAGGGGCAGAAACCCCTAGGCACTGGGGATTTTTTTTTGCGCCAATGTCAATCAAGGGGAGCGACCCAGTAGGCAAGGGTTGCTCCTGGGGGGGGGGAGGAATTTATTTTAGGCCATTTCTGCACCCCCCGGGGGCAGAAACCTCTAGGCGCCAGGGCAAATTTTAGTTTTTTTTTTTTTTGTTTGTTTGATTTTTTAGAGATGGGGAGCGACCCATTACGCAAGGGTCACTCCCCTGGGGGGCAAATTGTATTTAGACCATTTCCAGATCGGCCGTTTTTAGGTCAATCTGCCCCCAAGGGGGACAGAAACCACTAGACACCAGGGAGTTTTTAATTTTTACGTGAATTTCACGCAAGAAGAGCGACCCCTTAGGCAAGGGTCGTTTCCCTGGGGGGGCAAATTTATTTTAGGCCATTTCTGCTCCCATGGGGGGCAGATCAGCGTATTTTGATTAGGCCGATCTGCCCCCAAGGGGGGCAGAAACCACTAGGCACCGGGGATTTTTTTTTTGTTTTGTTTTACAGATGGGGAGCGACCCCTTGGACAAGGGTCGCTCCCCTGGAGGGGAAACTTGTATTTAGGCCATTTCTGCCCCTTTTGGGGGCAGATCAGCCGATTTTTGCTACGCCAATCTGCCCCCAAGGAGGGCAGAAACCATTAGGCATCTGGGATTTTTGTTTTTGTGCCAATGTCACTCAGGGGGAGCGACCCCGTAGGCAAGGGTCGCTCCCGGAGGGGGGGTTGACGGGGTGGGGGGCAAATTTATTTTAGGCCATTTCTGCCCCCCCGGAGGCAGATCGGCCTATTATTAGGGGGGGGGCAGAAACCTCTAGGCGCCAGGGCAATTTTTTTTGTGTGTTTTTCTTTTTGTTTGTTTGTTTTTTTAGAGATGGAAAGCGACCCATTAGGCAAGGGTCGCTCCCGGGGAAGGGGTGGGGATGCAAATTTATTTTAGGCCATTTCTGCCCCCCTGGGGCCGGCTAAGCTAGAGGCCAAAATCCACAGGTAGGCACTTTGCAAAAAACACCTCTGTTTTCTGTGAAAAAATTTGATGTGTCCACGTTGTGTTTTAGGCCATTTCCTTTCGTGGGCGCTAGGCCTACCCACACAAGTGAGGTACCATTTTTATCGGGAGACTTGGCAGAACGCTAGGTGGAAGGAAATATGTGGCTCCTCTCAGATTACAGAACTTTCTGTCACCGAAATGAGAGGAAAAAGTGTTTTTTTGGCCACATTTTGAGGTTTGCAAAGGATTCTGGGTAACAGAACCTGGTCAGAGCCCCACAAGTCTCCCCATCTTGGGTTCCCCTTGGTTTCTAGTTTTAAAAAATGCACTGGTTTGCTAGGTTTCCCCAGGTGCCGGCTGAGCTAGAGGACAAAATCCACAGGTAGGCACTATTTTCTGTGAAAAAATGTGATGTGTTTAAGTTGTGTTTTAGGGCATTTCCTGTCACAGGCGCTAGGCCTACCCACACAAGTGAGGTATCATTTTTATCGGGAGACTTGAGGGAACGCTGGGTCGAAGGAAATTTGTGGCTCCTCTCCGATTCCAGAACTTTATGTCACCGAAATGTGAGGAAAACGTGTTTTTTTAGCCAAATTTTGAAGTTTGCAAAGGATTCTGGGTAACAGAACCTGGTCAGAGCCCCACAAGTCACCCCATCTTGGATTCCCCTAGGTCTCTGGTTTTCAAAAATGCACAGGTTTGGTAGGTTTCCCTAGGTGCCGGCTGAGCTAGAGGCCAAAATCTACAGGTAGGCACTTTGCAAAAAACACCTCTGTTTTCTGTCAAAAATTGTGATGTGTCCACGTTGTGTTTTAGGCCATTTCCTTTCGTGGGCGCTAGGCCTACCCACACAAGTGAGGTACCATTTTTATCGGGAGACTTGGCGGAACGCTAGGTGGAAGGAAATTTGTGGCTCCTCTCAGATTCCAGAACTTTCTGTCACCGAAATGAGAGGAAAAAGTGTTTTTCTGGCCACATTTTGACGTTTGCAAAGGATTCTAGGTAACAGAACCTGGTCAGAGCCCCACAAGTCACCCCATCTTGGATTCCCCTAGGTGTCTAGTTTTCACAAATGCACTGGTTTGCTAGGTTTCCCCAGGTGCCGGCTGAGCTAGAGGCCAAAATCCACAGTTAGGCACTGATTTCTGTGAAAACATGTGATGTGTTCAAGTTGTGTTTTGGGGCATTTCCTGTCACGGGCGCTAGGCCTACCCACACAAGTGAGGTATCATTTTTAGCGGGAGACTTGGGGGAACGCTGGGTAGAAGGAAATTTGTGGCTCCTCTCCGATTCCAGAACTTTCTGTCACCGAAATGCGAGGAAAACGTGTTTTTTTAGCCAAATTTTGAAGTTTGCTAAGGATTCTGGGTAACAGAACCTGGTCAGAGCCCCACAAGCACCCCGTCTTGGATTCCCCTAGGTCTCTAGTTGTCACAAATGCACAGGTTTGGTAGGTTTCCCTAGGTGTCGGATGAGCTAGAGGCCAAAATCTACAGGTAGGCACTTTGCAAAAAACACCTCTTTTCTGTCAAAAATTGTGATGTGTCCACGTTGTGTTTTGGGGCATTTTCTATCGCGGGCGCTAGGCCTACCCACACAAGTGAGGTATCATTTTTATCGGCAGACTTGGGCGAACGCTGGGTGGGAGGAAATTTGTGGCTCCTCTCAGATTCCAGAACTATCTGTCACCGAAATGTGAGGAAAATGTGTTTTTTTAGCCAGATTTTGAGGTTTGCAATGGATTCTGGGTAACAGAACCTGGTCAGAGCCCCACAAGTCACCCCATCTTGGATTCCCCTATGTCTCTAGTTTTCAAAAATGCACAGGTTTGGTAGGTTTCCCTAGGTGCCGGCTGAGTTAGAGGCCAAAATCTACAGGTAGGCACTTTGCAAAAAACACCTCTGTTTTCTGTCAAAAATTGTGATGCGTCCACGTTGTGTTTTAGGCCATTTCCTTTCATGGGCGCTAGGCCTACCCACACAAGTGAGGTACCATTTTTATCAGTAGACTTGGCGGAACGCTAGGTGGAAGGAAATTTGTGGCTCCTCTCAGATTACAGAACTTTCTGTCACCGAAATGAGAGGAAAAAGTTTTTTTTTGGCCACATTTTGAGGTTTGCAAAGGATTCTGGGTAACAGAACCTGGTCAGAGCCCCACAAGTCTCCCCATCTTGGATTCCCCTTGGTTTCTAGTTTTAAAAAATGCACTGGTTTGCTAGGTTTCCCCAGGTGCCGGCTGAGCTAGAGGCCAAAATCCACAGGTAGGCACTGTTTTCTGTGAAAAAATGTGATGTGTTCAAGTTGTGTTTTGGGGCATTTCCTGTCACAGGCGCTAGGCCTACCCACACAAGTGAGGTATCATTTTTATCGGGAGACATGGGAGAACGGTGGGTGGAAGGAAATTTGTGGCTCCTCTCAGATTCCAGAACTTTATGTCACCGAAATGTGAGGAAAACGTGTTTTTTTAGCCAAATTTTGAAGTTTGCAAAGGATTCTGGGTAACAGAACCTGGTCAGAGCCCCACAAGTCACCCCATCTTGGATTCCCCTAGGTCTCTAGTTTTCAAAAATGCACAGGTTTGGTAGGTTTCCCTAGGTGCCGGCTGAGCTAGAGGCCAAAATCTACAGGTAGGCACTTTGCAAAAAACACCTCTGTTTTCTGTCAAAAATTGTGATGTGTCCACGTTGTGTTTTAGGCCATTTCCTTTCGTGGGCGCTAGGCCTACCCACACAAGTGAGGTACCATTTTTATCGGGAGACTTGGCGGAACGATAGGTGGAAGGAAATTTGTGGCTCCTCTCAGATTCCAGAACTTTCTGTCACCGAAATGAGAGGAAAAAGTGTTTTTCTGGCCACATTTTGAGGTTTGCAAAGGATTCTAGGTAACAGAACCTGGTCAGAGCCCCACAAGTCACCCCATCTTGGATTCCCCTAGGTGTCTAGTTTTAAAAAATGCACTGGTTTGCTAGGTTTCCCCAGGTGCCGGCTGAGCTAGAGGCCAAAATCCACAGGTAGGCACTGATTTCTGTGAAAAAATGTGATGTGTCCAAGTTGTGTTTTGGGGCATTTCCTGTCACAGGCGCTAGGCCTACCCACACAAGTGAGGTATCATTTTTAGCGGGAGACTTGGGGGAACGCTGGGTAGAAGGAAATTTGTGGCTCCTCTCCGATTCCAGAACTTTCTGTCACCGAAATGTGAGGAAAACGTGTTTTTTTAGCCAAATTTTGAAGTTTGCTAAGGATTCTGGGTAACAGAACCTGGTCAGAGCCCCACAAGCACCCCGTCTTGGATTCCCCTAGGTCTCTAGTTGTCACAAATGCACAGGTTTGGTAGGTTTCCCTAGGTGTCGGATGAGTTAGAGGCCAAAATCTACAGGTAGGCACTTTGCAAAAAACACTTCTTTTCTGTCAAAAATTGTGATGTGTCCACGTTGTGTTTTGGGGCATTTTCTATCGCAGGCGCTAGGCCTACCCACACAAGTGAGGTATCATTTTTATCGGCAGACTTGGGGGAACGCTGGGTGGAATGAAATTTGTGGCTCCTCTCAGATTCCAGAACTTTCTGTCACCGAAATGTGAGGAAAATGTGTTTTTTTAGCCAGATTTTGAGGTTTGCAATGGATTCTGGGTAACAGAACCTGGTCAGAGCCCCACAAGTCACCCCACCTTGGATTCCCCTATGTCTCTAGTTTTCAAAAATGCACAGGTTTGGTAGGTTTCCCTAGGTGCCGGCTGAGTTAGAGGCCAAAATCTACAGGTAGGCACTTTGCAAAAAACACCTCTGTTTTCTGTCAAAAATTGTGATGCGTCCACGTTGTGTTTTAGGCCATTTCCTTTTGTGGGCGCTAGGCCTACCCACACAAGTGAGGTACCATTTTTATCAGGAGACTTGGCGGAACGCTAGGTGGAAGGAAATTTGTGGCTCCTCTCAGATTACAGAACTTTCTGTCACCGAAATGATAGGAAAAAGTGTTTTTTTGGCCACATTTTGAGGTTTGCAAAGGATTCTGGGTAACAGAACCTGGTCAGAGCCCCACAAGTCTCCCCATCTTGGATTCCCCTTGGTTTCTAGTTTTAAAAAATGCACTGGTTTGCTAGGTTTCCCCAGGTGCCGGCTGAGCTAGAGGCCAAAATCCACAGGTAGGCACGGTTTTCTGTGAAAAAATGTGATGTGTTCAAGTTGTGTTTTGGGGCATTTCCTGTCACAGGCGCTAGGCCTACCCACACAAGTGAGGTATCATTTTTATCGGGAGACTTGAGGGAACGCTGGGTAGAAGGAAATTAGTGGCTCCTCTCCGATTCCAGAACTTTATGTCACCGAAATGTGAGGAAAACTTGTTTTTTTAGCCAAATTTTGAAGTTTGCAAAGGATTCTGGGTAACAGAACCTGGTCAGAGCCCCACAAGTCACCCCATCTTGGATTCCCCTAGGTCTCTAGTTTTCAAAAATGCACAGGTTTGGTAGGTTTCCCTAGGTGCCGGCTGAGCTAGAGGCCAAAATCTACAGGTAGGCACTTTGCAAAAAACACCTCTGTTTTCTGTCAAAAATTGTGATGTGTCCACGTTGTGTTTTAGGCCATTTCCTTTCGTGGGCGCTAGGCCTACCCACACAAGTGAGGTACCATTTTTATCGGGAGACTTGGCGGAACGCTAGGTGGAAGGAAATTTGTGGCTCCTCTCAGATTCCAGAACTTTCTGTCACCGAAATGAGAGGAAAAAGTGTTTTTCTGGCCACATTTTGAGGTTTGCAAAGGATTCTAGGTAACAGAACCTGGTCAGAGCCCCACAAGTCACCCCATCTTGGATTCCCCTAGGTGTCTAGTTTTCACAAATGCACTGGTTTGCTAGGTTTCCCCAGGTGCCGGCTGAGCTAGAGGCCAAAATCCACAGTTAGGCACTGATTTCTGTGAAAACATGTGATGTGTTCAAGTTGTGTTTTGGGGTATTTCCTGTCACGGGCGCTAGGCCTACCCACACAAGTGAGGTATCATTTTTAGCGGGAGACTTGGGGGAACGCTGGGTAGAAGGAAATTTGTGGCTCCTCTCCGATTCCAGAACTTTCTGTCACCGAAATGCGAGGAAAACGTGTTTTTTTAGCCAAATTTTGAAGTTTGCTAAGGATTCTGGGTAACAGAACCTGGTCAGAGCCCCACAAGCACCCCGTCTTGGATTCCCCTAGGTCTCTAGTTGTCACAAATGCACAGGTTTGGTAGGTTTCCCTAGGTGTCGGATGAGCTAGAGGCCAAAATCTACAGGTAGGCACTTTGCAAAAAACACCTCTTTTCTGTCAAAAATTGTGATGTGTCCACGTTGTGTTTTGGGGCATTTTCTATCGCGGGCGCTAGGCCTACCCACACAAGTGAGGTATCATTTTTATCGGCAGACTTGGGCGAACGCTGGGTGGGAGGAAATTTGTGGCTCCTCTCAGATTCCAGAACTTTCTGTCACCGAAATGTGAGGAAAATTTGTTTTTTTAGCCAGATTTTGAGGTTTGCAATGGATTCTGGGTAACAGAACCTGGTCAGAGCCCCACAAGTCACCCCATCTTGGATTCCCCTATGTCTCTAGTTTTCAAAAATGCACAGGTTTGGTAGGTTTCCCTAGGTGCCGGCTGAGTTAGAGGCCAAAATCTACAGGTAGGCACTTTGCAAAAAACACCTCTGTTTTCTGTCAAAAATTGTGATGCGTCCACGTTGTGTTTTAGGCCATTTCCTTTCGTGGGCGCTAGGCCTACCCACACAAGTGAGGTACCATTTTTATCAGGAGACTTGGCGGAACGCTAGGTGGAAGGAAATTTGTGGCTCCTCTCAGATTACAGAACTTTCTGTCACCGAAATGAGAGGAAAAAGTTTTTTTTTGGCCACATTTTGAGGTTTGCAAAGGATTCTGGGTAACAGAACCTGGTCAGAGCCCCACAAGTCTCCCCATCTTGGATTCCCCTTGGTTTCTAGTTTTAAAAAATGCACTGGTTTGCTAGGTTTCCCCAGGTGCCGGCTGAGCTAGAGGCCAAAATCCACAGGTAGGCACTGTTTTCTGTGAAAAAATGTGATGTGTTCAAGTTGTGTTTTGGGGCATTTCCTGTCACAGGCGCTAGGCCTACCCACACAAGTGAGGTATCATTTTTATCGGGAGACATGGGAGAACGGTGGGTGGAAGGAAATTTGTGGCTCCTCTCAGATTCCAGAACTTTATGTCACCGAAATGTGAGGAAAACGTGTTTTTTTAGCCAAATTTTGAAGTTTGCAAAGGATTCTGGGTAACAGAACCTGGTCAGAGCCCCACAAGTCACCCCATCTTGGATTCCCCTAGGTCTCTAGTTTTCAAAAATGCACAGGTTTGGTAGGTTTCCCTAGGTGCCGGCTGAGCTAGAGGCCAAAATCTACAGGTAGGCACTTTGCAAAAAACACCTCTGTTTTCTGTCAAAAATTGTGATGTGTCCACGTTGTGTTTTAGGCCATTTCCTTTCGTGGGCGCTAGGCCTACCCACACAAGTGAGGTACCATTTTTATCGGGAGACTTGGCGGAACGCTAGGTGGAAGGAAATTTGTGGCTCCTCTCAGATTCCAGAACTTTCTGTCACCGAAATGAGAGGAAAAAGTGTTTTTCTGGCCACATTTTGAGGTTTGCAAAGGATTCTAGGTAACAGAACCTGGTCAGAGCCCCACAAGTCACCCCATCTTGGATTCCCCTAGGTGTCTAGTTTTAAAAAATGCACTGGTTTGCTAGGTTTCCCCAGGTGCCGGCTGAGCTAGAGGCCAAAATCCACAGGTAGGCACTGATTTCTGTGAAAAAATGTGATGTGTCCAAGTTGTGTTTTGGGGCATTTCCTGTCACAGGCGCTAGGCCTACCCACACAAGTGAGGTATCATTTTTAGCGGGAGACTTGGGGGAACGCTGGGTAGAAGGAAATTTGTGGCTCCTCTCCGATTCCAGAACTTTCTATCACCGAAATGTGAGGAAAACGTGTTTTTTTAGCCAAATTTTGAAGTTTGCTAAGGATTCTGGGTAACAGAACCTGGTCAGAGCCCCACAAGCACCCCGTCTTGGATTCCCCTAGGTCTCTAGTTGTCACAAATGCACAGGTTTGGTAGGTTTCCCTAGGTGTCGGATGAGTTAGAGGCCAAAATCTACAGGTAGGCACTTTGCAAAAAACACTTCTTTTCTGTAAAAAATTGTGATGTGTCCACGTTGTGTTTTGGGGCATTTTCTATCGCGGGCGCTAGGCCTACCCACACAAGTGAGGTATCATTTTTATCGGCAGACTTGGGGGAACGCTGGGTGGAAGGAAATTTGTGGCTCCTCTCAGATTCCAGAACTTTCTGTCACCGAAATGTGAGGAAAATGTGTTTTTTTAGCCAGATTTTGAGGTTTGCAATGGATTCTGGGTAACAGAACCTGGTCAGAGCCCCACAAGTCACCCCACCTTGGATTCCCCTATGTCTCTAGTTTTCAAAAATGCACAGGTTTGGTAGGTTTCCCTAGGTGCCGGCTGAGTTAGAGGCCAAAATCTACAGGTAGGCACTTTGCAAAAAACACCTCTGTTTTCTGTCAAAAATTGTGATGCGTCCACGTTGTGTTTTAGGCCATTTCCTTTTGTGGGCGCTAGGCCTACCCACACAAGTGAGGTACCATTTTCATCAGGAGACTTGGCGGAACGCTAGGTGGAAGGAAATTTGTGGCTCCTCTCAGATTACAGAACTTTCTGTCACCGAAATGAGAGGAAAAAGTGTTTTTTTGGCCACATTTTGAGGTTTGCAAAGGATTCTGGGTAACAGAACCTGGTCAGAGCCCCACAAGTCTCCCCATCTTGGATTCCCCTTGGTTTCTAGTTTTAAAAAATGCACTGGTTTGCTAGGTTTCCCCAGGTGCCGGCTGAGCTAGAGGCCAAAATCCACAGGTAGGCACTGTTTTCTGTGAAAAAATGTGATGTGTTCAAGTTGTGTTTTGGGGCATTTCCTGTCACAGGCGCTAGGCCTACCCACACAAGTGAGGTATCATTTTTATCGGGAGACTTGAGGGAACGCTGGGTAGAAGGAAATTTGTGGCTCCTCTCCGATTCCAGAACTTTATGTCACCGAAATGTGAGGAAAACTTGTTTTTTTAGCCAAATTTTGAAGTTTGCAAAGGATTCTGGGTAACAGAACCTGGTCAGAGCCCCACAAGTCACCCCATCTTGGATTCCCCTAGGTCTCTAGTTTTCAAAAATGCACAGGTTTGGTAGGTTTCCCTAGGTGCCGGCTGAGCTAGAGGCCAAAATCTACAGGTAGGCACTTTGCAAAAAACACCTCTGTTTTCTGTCAAAAATTGTGATGTGTCCACGTTGTGTTTTAGGCCATTTCCTTTCGTGGGCGCTAGGCCTACCCACACAAGTGAGGTACCATTTTTATCGGGAGACTTGGCGGAACGCTAGGTGGAAGGAAATTTGTGGCTCCTCTCAGATTCCAGAACTTTCTGTCACCGAAATGAGAGGAAAAAGAGTTTTTCTGGCCACATTTTGAGGTTTGCAAAGGATTCTAGGTAACAGAACCTGGTCAGAGCCCCACAAGTCACCCCATCTTGGATTCCCCTAGGTGTCTAGTTTTCACAAATGCACTGGTTTGCTAGGTTTCCCCAGGTGCCGGCTGAGCTAGAGGCCAAAATCCACAGTTAGGCACTGATTTCTGTGAAAACATGTGATGTGTTCAAGTTGTGTTTTGGGGCATTTCCTGTCACGGGCGCTAGGCCTACCCACACAAGTGAGGTATCATTTTTAGCGGGAGACTTGGGGGAACGCTGGGTAGAAGGAAATTTGTGGCTCCTCTCCAATTCCAGAACTTTCTGTCACCGAAATGCGAGGAAAACGTGTTTTTTTAGCCAAATTTTGAAGTTTGCTAAGGATTCTGGGTAACAGAACCTGGTCAGAGCCCCACAAGCACCCCGTCTTGGATTCCCCTAGGTCTCTAGTTGTCACAAATGCACAGGTTTGGTAGGTTTCCCTAGGTGTCGGATGAGCTAGAGGCCAAAATCTACAGGTAGGCACTTTGCAAAAAACACCTCTTTTCTGTCAAAAATTGTGATGTGTCCACGTTGTGTTTTGGGGCATTTTCTATCGCGGGCGCTAGGCCTACCCACACAAGTGAGGTATCATTTTTATCGGCAGACTTGGGCGAACGCTGGGTGGGAGGAAATTTGTGGCTCCTCTCAGATTCCAGAACTATCTGTCACCGAAATGTGAGGAAATTTTGTTTTTTTAGCCAGATTTTGAGGTTTGCAATGGATTCTGGGTAACAGAACCTGGTCAGAGCCCCACAAGTCACCCCATCTTGGATTCCCCTATGTCTCTAGTTTTCAAAAATGCACAGGTTTGGTAGGTTTCCCTAGGTGCCGGCTGAGTTAGAGGCCAAAATCTACAGGTAGGCACTTTGCAAAAAACACCTCTGTTTTCTGTCAAAAATTGTGATGCGTCCACGTTGTGTTTTAGGCCATTTCCTTTCGTGGGCGCTAGGCCTACCCACACAAGTGAGGTACCATTTTTATCAGGAGACTTGGCGGAACGCTAGGTGGAAGGAAATTTGTGGCTCCTCTCAGATTACAGAACTTTCTGTCACCGAAATGAGAGGAAAAAGTGTTTTTTTGGCCACATTTTGAGGTTTGCAAAGGATTCTGGGTAACAGAACCTGGTCAGAGCCCCACAAGTCTCCCCATCTTGGATTCCCCTTGGATTCTAGTTTTAAAAAATGCACTGGTTTGCTAGGTTTCCCCAGGTGCCGGCTGAGCTAGAGGCCAAAATCCACAGTTAGGCACTGATTTCTGTGAAAACATGTGATGTGTTCAAGTTGTGTTTTGGGGCATTTCCTGTCACGGGCGCTAGGCCTACCCACACAAGTGAGGTTTAATTTTTAGCGGGAGACTTGGGGGAACGCTGGGTAGAAGGAAATTTGTGGCTCCTCTCCGATTCCAGAACTTTCTGTCACCGAAATGCGAGGAAAACGTGTTTTTTTAGCCAAATTTTGAAGTTTGCTAAGGATTCTGGGTAACAGAACCTGGTCAGAGCCCCACAAGCACCCCGTCTTGGCTTCCCCTAGGTCTCTAGTTGTCACAAATGCACAGGTTTGGTAGGTTTCCCTAGGTGTCGGATGAGCTAGAGGCCAAAATCTACAGGTAGGCACTTTGCAAAAAACACCTCTTTTCTGTCAAAAATTGTGATGTGTCCACGTTGTGTTTTGGGGCATTTTCTATCGCGGGCGCTAGGCCTACCCACACAAATGAGGTATCATTTTTATCTGCAGACTTGGGCGAACGCTGGGTGGGAGGAAATTTGTGGCTCCTCTCAGATTCCAGAACTATCTGTCACCGAAATGTGAGGAAAATGTGTTTTTTTAGCCAGATTTTGAGGTTTGCAATGGATTCTGGATAACAGAACCTGGTCAGAGCCCCACAAGTCACCCCATCTTGGATTCCCCTATGTCTCTAGTTTTCAAAAATGCACAGGTTTGGTAGGTTTCCCTAGGTGCCGGCTGAGTTAGAGGCCAAAATCTACAGGTAGGCACTTTGCAAAAAACACCTCTGTTTTCTGTCAAAAATTGTGATGCGTCCACGTTGTGTTTTAGGCCATTTCCTTTCGTGGGCGCTAGGCCTACCCACACAAGTGAGGTACCATTTTTATCAGGAGACTTGGCGGAACGCTAGGTGGAAGGAAATTTGTGGCTCCTCTCAGATTACAGAACTTTCTGTCACTGAAATGAGAGGAAAAAGTTTTTTTTTGGCCACATTTTGAGGTTTGCAAAGGATTCTGGGTAACAGAACCTGGTCAGAGCCCCACAAGTCTCCCCATCTTGGATTCCCCTTGGTTTCTAGTTTTAAAAAATGCACTGGTTTGCTAGGTTTCCCCAGGTGCCGGCTGAGCTAGAGGCCAAAATCCACAGGTAGGCACTGTTTTCTGTGAAAAAATGTGATGTGTTCAAGTTGTGTTTTGGGGCATTTCCTGTCACAGGCGCTAGGCCTACCCACACAAGTGAGGTATCATTTTTATCGGGAGACATGGGAGAACGGTGGGTGGAAGGAAATTTGTGGCTCCACTCAGATTCCAGAACTTTATGTCACCGAAATGTGAGGAAAACGTGTTTTTTTAGCCAAATTTTGAAGTTTGCAAAGGATTCTGGGTAACAGAACCTGGTCAGAGCCCCACAAGTCACCCCATCTTGGATTCCCCTAGGTCTCTAGTTTTCAAAAATGCACAGGTTTGGTAGGTTTCCCTAGGTGCCGGCTGAGCTAGAGGCCAAAATCTACAGGTAGGCACTTTGCAAAAAACACCTCTGTTTTCTGTCAAAAATTGTGATGTGTCCACGTTGTGTTTTAGGCCATTTCCTTTCGTGGGCGCTAGGCCTACCCACACAAGTGAGGTACCATTTTTATCGGGAGACTTGGCGGAACGCTAGGTGGAAGGAAATTTGTGGCTCCTCTCAGATTCCAGAACTTTCTGTCACCGAAATGAGAGGAAAAAGTGTTTTTCTGGCCACATTTTGAGGTTTGCAAAGGATTCTAGGTAACAGAACCTGGTCAGAGCCCCACAAGTCACCCCATCTTGGATTCCCCTAGGTGTCTAGTTTTAAAAAATGCACTGGTTTGCTAGGTTTCCCCAGGTGCCGGCTGAGCTAGAGGCCAAAATCCACAGGTAGGCACTGATTTCTGTGAAAAAATGTGATGTGTCCAAGTTGTGTTTTGGGGCATTTCCTGTCACAGGCGCTAGGCCTACCCACACAAGTGAGGTATCATTTTTAGCGGGAGACTTGGGGGAACGCTGGGTAGAAGGAAATTTGTGGCTCCTCTCCGATTCCAGAACTTTCTGTCACCGAAATGTGAGGAAAACGTGTTTTTTTAGCCAAATTTTGAAGTTTGCTAAGGATTCTGGGTAACAGAACCTGGTCAGAGCCCCACAAGCACCCCGTCTTGGATTCCCCTAGGTCTCTAGTTGTCACAAATGCACAGGTTTGGTAGGTTTCCCTAGGTGTCGGATGAGTTAGAGGCCAAAATCTACAGGTAGGCACTTTGCAAAAAACACTTCTTTTCTGTCAAAAATTGTGATGTGTCCACGTTGTGTTTTGGGGCATTTTCTATCGCGGGCGCTAGGCCTACCCACACAAGTGAGGTATCATTTTTATCGGCAGACTTGGGGGAACGCTGGGTGGAAGGAAATTTGTGGCTCCTCTCAGATTCCAGAACTTTCTGTCACCGAAATGTGAGGAAAATGTGTTTTTTTAGCCAGATTTTGAGGTTTGCAATGGATTCTGGGTAACAGAACCTGGTCAGAGCCCCACAAGTCACCCCACCTTGGATTCCCCTATGTCTCTAGTTTTCAAAAATGCACAGGTTTGGTAGGTTTCCCTAGGTGCCGGCTGAGTTAGAGGCCAAAATCTACAGGTAGGCACTTTGCAAAAAACACCTCTGTTTTCTGTCAAAAATTGTGATGCGTCCACGTTGTGTTTTAGGCCATTTCCTTTTGTGGGCGCTAGGCCTACCCACACAAGTGAGGTACCATTTTTATCAGGAGACTTGGCGGAACGCTAGGTGGAAGGAAATTTGTGGCTCCTCTCAGATTACAGAACTTTCTGTCACCGAAATGAGAGGAAAAAGTGTTTTTTTGGCCACATTTTGAGGTTTGCAAAGGATTCTGGGTAACAGAACCTGGTCAGAGCCCCACAAGTCTCCCCATCTTGGATTCCCCTTGGTTTCTAGTTTTAAAAAATGCACTGGTTTGCTAGGTTTCCCCAGGTGCCGGCTGAGCTAGAGGCCAAAATCCACAGGTAGGCACTGTTTTCTGTGAAAAAATGTGATGTGTTCAAGTTGTGTTTTGGGGCATTTCCTGTCACAGGCGCTAGGCCTACCCACACAAGTGAGGTATCATTTTTATCGGGAGACTTGAGGGAACGCTGGGTAGAAGGAAATTAGTGGCTCCTCTCCGATTCCAGAACTTTATGTCACCGAAATGTGAGGAAAACTTGTTTTTTTAGCCAAATTTTGAAGTTTGCAAAGGATTCTGGGTAACAGAACCTGGTCAGAGCCCCACAAGTCACCCCATCTTGGATTCCCCTAGGTCTCTAGTTTTCAAAAATGCACAGGTTTGGTAGGTTTCCCTAGGTGCCGGCTGAGCTAGAGGCCAAAATCTACAGGTAGGCACTTTGCAAAAAACACCTCTGTTTTCTGTCAAAAATTGTGATGTGTCCACGTTGTGTTTTAGGCCATTTCCTTTCGTGGGCGCTAGGCCTACCCACACAAGTGAGGTACCATTTTTATCGGGAGACTTGGCGGAACGCTAGGTGGAAGGAAATTTGTGGCTCCTCTCAGATTCCAGAACTTTCTGTCACCGAAATGAGAGGAAAAAGTGTTTTTCTGGCCACACTTTGAGGTTTGCAAAGGATTCTAGGTAACAGAACCTGGTCAGAGCCCCACAAGTCACCCCATCTTGGATTCCCCTAGGTGTCTAGTTTTCACAAATGCACTGGTTTGCTAGGTTTCCCCAGGTGCCGGCTGAGCTAGAGGCCAAAATCCACAGTTAGGCACTGATTTCTGTGAAAACATGTGATGTGTTCAAGTTGTGTTTTGGGGCATTTCCTGTCACGGGCGCTAGGCCTACCCACACAAGTGAGGTATCATTTTTAGCGGGAGACTTGGGGGAACGCTGGGTAGAAGGAAATTTGTGGCTCCTCCCCGATTCCAGAACTTTCTGTCACCGAAATGCGAGGAAAACGTGTTTTTTTAGCCAAATTTTGAAGTTTGCTAAGGATTCTGGGTAACAGAACCTGGTCAGAGCCCCACAAGCACCCCGTCTTGGATTCCCCTAGGTCTCTAGTTGTCACAAATGCACAGGTTTGGTAGGTTTCCCTAGGTGTCGGATGAGCTAGAGGCCAAAATCTACAGGTAGGCACTTTGCAAAAAACACCTCTTTTCTGTCAAAAATTGTGATGTGTCCACGTTGTGTTTTGGGGCATTTTCTATCGCGGGCGCTAGGCCTACCCACACAAGTGAGGTATCATTTTTATCGGCAGACTTGGGCGAACGCTGGGTGGGAGGAAATTTGTGGCTCCTCTCAGATTCCAGAACTTTCTGTCACCGAAATGAGAGGAAAATTTGTTTTTTTAGCCAGATTTTGAGGTTTGCAATGGATTCTGGGTAACAGAACCTGGTCAGAGCCCCACAAGTCACCCCATCTTGGATTCCCCTATGTCTCTAGTTTTCAAAAATGCACAGGTTTGGTAGGTTTCCCTAGGTGCCGGCTGAGTTAGAGGCCAAAATCTACAGGTAGGCACTTTGCAAAAAACACCTCTGTTTTCTGTCAAAAATTGTGATGCGTCCACGTTGTGTTTTAGGCCATTTCCTTTCGTGGGCGCTAGGCCTACCCACACAAGTGAGGTACCATTTTTATCAGGAGACTTGGCGGAACGCTAGGTGGAAGGAAATTTGTGGCTCCTCTCAGATTACAGAACTTTCTGTCACCGAAATGAGAGGAAAAAGTTTTTTGTTGGCCACATTTTGAGGTTTGCAAAGGATTCTGGGTAACAGAACCTGGTCAGAGCCCCACAAGTCTCCCCATCTTGGATTCCCCTTGGTTTCTAGTTTTAAAAAATGCACTGGTTTGCTAGGTTTCCCCAGGTGCCGGCTGAGCTAAAGGCCAAAATCCACAGGTAGGCACTGTTTTCTGTGAAAAAATGTGATGTGTTCAAGTTGTGTTTTGGGGCATTTCCTGTCACAGGCGCTAGGCCTACCCACACAAGTGAGGTATCATTTTTATCGGGAGACATGGGAGAACGGTGGGTGGAAGGAAATTTGTGGCTCCTCTCAGATTCCAGAACTTTATGTCACCGAAATGTGAGGAAAACGTGTTTTTTTAGCCAAATTTTGAAGTTTGCAAAGGATTCTGGGTAACAGAACCTGGTCAGAGCCCCACAAGTCACCCCATCTTGGATTCCCCTAGGTCTCTAGTTTTAAAAAATGCACAGGTTTGGTAGGTTTCCCTAGGTGCCGGCTGAGCTAGAGGCCAAAATCTACAGGTAGGCACTTTGCAAAAAACACCTCTGTTTTCTGTCAAAAATTGTGATGTGTCCACGTTGTGTTTTAGGCCATTTCCTTTCGTGGGCGCTAGGCCTACCCACACAAGTGAGGTACCATTTTTATCAGGAGACTTGGCGGAACGCTAGGTGGAAGGAAATTTGTGGCTCCTCTCAGATTCCAGAACTTTCTGTCACCGAAATGAGAGGAAAAAGTGTTTTTCTGGCCACATTTTGAGGTTTGCAAAGGATTCTAGGTAACAGAACCTGGTCAGAGCCCCACAAGTCACCCCATCTTGGATTCCCCTAGGTGTCTAGTTTTAAAAAATGCACTGGTTTGCTAGGTTTCCCCAGGTGCCGGCTGAGCTAGAGGCCAAAATCCACAGGTAGGCACTGATTTCTGTGAAAAAATGTGATGTGTCCAAGTTGTGTTTTGGGGCATTTCCTGTCACAGGCGCTAGGCCTACCCACACAAGTGAGGTATCATTTTTAGCGGGAGACTTGGGGGAACGCTGGGTAGAAGGAAATTTGTGGCTCCTCTCCGATTCCAGAACTTTCTGTCACCGAAATGTGAGGAAAACGTGTTTTTTTAGCCAAATTTTGAAGTTTGCTAAGGATTCTGGGTAACAGAACCTGGTCAGAGCCCCACAAGCACCCCGTCTTGGATTCCCCTAGGTCTCTAGTTGTCACAAATGCACAGGTTTGGTAGGTTTCCCTAGGTGTCGGATGAGTTAGAGGCCAAAATCTACAGGTAGGCACTTTGCAAAAAACACTTCTTTTCTGTCAAAAATTGTGATGTGTCCACGTTGTGTTTTGGGGCATTTTCTATCGCGGGCGCTAGGCCTACCCACACAAGTGAGGAATCATTTTTATCGGCAGACTTGGGGGAACGCTGGGTGGAAGGAAATTTGTGGCTCCTCTCAGATTCCAGAACTTTCTGTCACCGAAATGTGAGGAAAATGTGTTTTTTTAGCCAGATTTTGAGGTTTGCAATGGATTCTGGGTAACAGAACCTGGTCAGAGCCCCACAAGTCACCCCACCTTGGATTCCCCTATGTCTCTAGTTTTCAAAAATGCACAGGTTTGGTAGGTTTCCCTAGGTGCCGGCTGAGTTAGAGGCCAAAATCTACAGGTAGGCACTTTGCAAAAAACACCTCTGTTTTCTGTCAAAAATTGTGATGCGTCCACGTTGTGTTTTAGGCCATTTCCTTTTGTGGGCGCTAGGCCTACCCACACAAGTGAGGTACCATTTTCATCAGGAGACTTGGCGGAACGCTAGGTGGAAGGAAATTTGTGGCTCCTCTCAGATTACAGAACTTTCTGTCACCGAAATGAGAGGAAAAAGTGTTTTTTTGGCCACATTTTGAGGTTTGCAAAGGATTCTGGGTAACAGAACCTGGTCAGAGCCCCACAAGTCTCCCCATCTTGGATTCCCCTTGGTTTCTAGTTTTAAAAAATGCACTGGTTTGCTAGGTTTCCCCAGGTGCCGGCTGAGCTAGAGGCCAAAATCCACAGGTAGGCACTGTTTTCTGTGAAAAAATGTGATGTGTTCAAGTTGTGTTTTGGGGCATTTCCTGTCACAGGCGCTAGGCCTACCCACACAAGTGAGGTATCATTTTTATCGGGAGACTTGAGGGAACGCTGGGTAGAAGGAAATTAGTGGCTCCTCTCCGATTCCAGAACTTTATGTCACCGAAATGTGAGGAAAACTTGTTTTTTTAGCCAAATTTTGAAGTTTGCAAAGGATTCTGGGTAACAGAACCTGGTCAGAGCCCCACAAGTCACCCCATCTTGGATTCCCCTAGGTCTCTAGTTTTCAAAAATGCACAGGTTTGGTAGGTTTCCCTAGGTGCCGGCTGAGCTAGAGGCCAAAATCTACAGGTAGGCACTTTGCAAAAAACACCTCTGTTTTCTGTCAAAAATTGTGATGTGTCCACGTTGTGTTTTAGGCCATTTCCTTTCGTGGGCGCTAGGCCTACCCACACAAGTGAGGTACCATTTTTATCGGGAGACTTGGCGGAACGCTAGGTGGAAGGAAATTTGTGGCTCCTCTCAGATTCCAGAACTTTCTGTCACCGAAATGAGAGGAAAAAGTGTTTTTCTGGCCACATTTTGAGGTTTGCAAAGGATTCTAGGTAACAGAACCTGGTCAGAGCCCCACAAGTCACCCCATCTTGGATTCCCCTAGGTGTCTAGTTTTCACAAATGCACTGGTTTGCTAGGTTTCCCCAGGTGCCGGCTGAGCTAGAGGCCAAAATCCACAGTTAGGCACTGATTTCTGTGAAAACATGTGATGTGTTCAAGTTGTGTTTTGGGGCATTTCCTGTCACGGGCGCTAGGCCTACCCACACAAGTGAGGTATCATTTTTAGCGGGAGACTTGGGGGAACGCTGGGTAGAAGGAAATTTGTGGCTCCTCTCCAATTCCAGAACTTTCTGTCACCGAAATGCGAGGAAAACGTGTTTTTTTAGCCAAATTTTGAAGTTTGCTAAGGATTCTGGGTAACAGAACCTGGTCAGAGCCCCACAAGCACCCCGTCTTGGATTCCCCTAGGTCTCTAGTTGTCACAAATGCACAGGTTTGGTAGGTTTCCCTAGGTGTCGGATGAGCTAGAGGCCAAAATCTACAGGTAGGCACTTTGCAAAAAACACCTCTTTTCTGTCAAAAATTGTGATGTGTCCACGTTGTGTTTTGGGGCATTTTCTATCGCGGGCGCTAGGCCTACCCACACAAGTGAGGTATCATTTTTATCGGCAGACTTGGGCGAACGCTGGGTGGGAGGAAATTTGTGGCTCCTCTCAGATTCCAGAACTATCTGTCACCGAAATGTGAGGAAATTTTGTTTTTTTAGCCAGATTTTGAGGTTTGCAATGGATTCTGGGTAACAGAACCTGGTCAGAGCCCCACAAGTCACCCCATCTTGGATTCCCCTATGTCTCTAGTTTTCAAAAATGCACAGGTTTGGTAGGTTTCCCTAGGTGCCGGCTGAGTTAGAGGCCAAAATCTACAGGTAGGCACTTTGCAAAAAACACCTCTGTTTTCTGTCAAAAATTGTGATGCGTCCACGTTGTGTTTTAGGCCATTTCCTTTCGTGGGCGCTAGGCCTACCCACACAAGTGAGGTACCATTTTTATCAGGAGACTTGGCGGAACGCTAGGTGGAAGGAAATTTGTGGCTCCTCTCAGATTACAGAACTTTCTGTCACCGAAATGAGAGGAAAAAGTGTTTTTTTGGCCACATTTTGAGGTTTGCAAAGGATTCTGGGTAACAGAACTTGGTCAGAGCCCCACAAGTCTCCCCATCTTGGATTCCCCTTGGTTTCTAGTTTTAAAAAATGCACTGGTTTGCTAGGTTTCCCCAGGTGCCGGCTGAGCTAGAGGCCAAAATCCACAGTTAGGCACTGATTTCTGTGAAAACATGTGATGTGTTCAAGTTGTGTTTTGGGGCATTTCCTGTCACGGGCGCTAGGCCTACCCACACAAGTGAGGTATCATTTTTAGCGGGAGACTTGGGGGAACGCTGGGTAGAAGGAAATTTGTGGCTCCTCTCCGATTCCAGAACTTTCTGTCACCGAAATGCGAGGAAAACGTGTTTTTTTAGCCAAATTTTGAAGTTTGCTAAGGATTCTGGGTAACAGAACCTGGTCAGAGCCCCACAAGCACCCCGTCTTGGATTCCCCTAGGTCTCTAGTTGTCACAAATGCACAGGTTTGGTAGGTTTCCCTAGGTGTCGGATGAGCTAGAGGCCAAAATCTACAGGTAGGCACTTTGCAAAAAACACCTCTTTTCTGTCAAAAATTGTGATGTGTCCACGTTGTGTTTTGGGGCATTTTCTATCGCGGGCGCTAGGCCTACCCACACAAGTGAGGTATCATTTTTATCGGCAGACTTGGGCGAACGCTGGGTGGGAGGAAATTTGTGGCTCCTCTCAGATTCCAGAACTATCTGTCACCGAAATATGAGGAAAATGTGTTTTTTTAGCCAGATTTTGAGGTTTGCAATGGATTCTGGATAACAGAACCTGGTCAGAGCCCCACAAGTCACCCCATCTTGGATTCCCCTATGTCTCTAGTTTTCAAAAATGCACAGGTTTGGTAGGTTTCCCTAGGTGCCGGCTGAGTTAGAGGCCAAAATCTACAGGTAGGCACTTTGCAAAAAACACCTCTGTTTTCTGTCAAAAATTGTGATGCGTCCACGTTGTGTTTTAGGCCATTTCCTTTCGTGGGCGCTAGGCCTACCCACACAAGTGAGGTACCATTTTTATCAGGAGACTTGGCGGAACGCTAGGTGGAAGGAAATTTGTGGCTCCTCTCAGATTACAGAACTTTCTGTCACCGAAATGAGAGGAAAAAGTTTTTTTTTGGCCACATTTTGAGGTTTGCAAAGGATTCTGGGTAACAGAACCTGGTCAGAGCCCCACAAGTCTCCCCATCTTGGATTCCCCTTGGTTTCTAGTTTTAAAAAATGCACTGGTTTGCTAGGTTTCCCCAGGTGCCGGCTGAGCTAGAGGCCAAAATCCACAGGTAGGCACTGTTTTCTGTGAAAAAATGTGATGTGTTCAAGTTGTGTTTTGGGGCATTTCCTGTCACAGGCGCTAGGCCTACCCACACAAGTGAGGTATCATTTTTATCGGGAGACATGGGAGAACGGTGGGTGGAAGGAAATTTGTGGCTCCACTCAGATTCCAGAACTTTATGTCACCGAAATGTGAGGAAAACGTGTTTTTTTAGCCAAATTTTGAAGTTTGCAAAGGATTCTGGGTAACAGAACCTGGTCAGAGCCCCACAAGTCACCCCATCTTGGATTCCCCTAGGTCTCTAGTTTTCAAAAATGCACAGGTTTGGTAGGTTTCCCTAGGTGCCGGCTGAGCTAGAGGCCAAAATCTACAGGTAGGCACTTTGCAAAAAACACCTCTGTTTTCTGTCAAAAATTGTGATGTGTCCACGTTGTGTTTTAGGCCATTTCCTTTCGTGGGCGCTAGGCCTACCCACACAAGTGAGGTACTATTTTTATCGGGAGACTTGGCGGAACGCTAGGTGGAAGGAAATTTGTGGCTCCTCTCAGATTCCAGAACTTTCTGTCACCGAAATGAGAGGAAAAAGTGTTTTTCTGGCCACATTTTGAGGTTTGCAAAGGATTCTAGGTAACAGAACCTGGTCAGAGCCCCACAAGTCACCCCATCTTGGATTCCCCTAGGTGTCTAGTTTTAAAAAATGCACTGGTTTGCTACGTTTCCCCAGGTGCCGGCTGAGCTAGAGGCCAAAATCCACAGGTAGGCACTGATTTCTGTGAAAAAATGTGATGTGTCCAAGTTGTGTTTTGGGGCATTTCCTGTCACAGGCGCTAGGCCTACCCACACAAGTGAGGTATCATTTTTAGCGGGAGACTTGGGGGAACGCTGGGTAGAAGGAAATTTGTGGCTCCTCTCCGATTCCAGAACTTTCTGTCACCGAAATGTGAGGAAAACGTGTTTTTTTAGCCAAATTTTGAAGTTTGCTAAGGATTCTGGGTAACAGAACCTGGTCAGAGCCCCACAAGCACCCCGTCTTGGATTCCCCTAGGTCTCTAGTTGTCACAAATGCACAGGTTTGGTAGGTTTCCCTAGGTGTCGGATGAGTTAGAGGCCAAAATCTACAGGTAGGCACTTTGCAAAAAACACTTCTTTTCTGTCAAAAATTGTGATGTGTCCACGTTGTGTTTTGGGGCATTTTCTATCGCGGGCGCTAGGCCTACCCACACAAGTGAGGAATCATTTTTATCGGCAGACTTGGGGGAACGCTGGGTGGAAGGAAATTTGTGGCTCCTCTCAGATTCCAGAACTTTCTGTCACTGAAATGTGAGGAAAATGTGTTTTTTTAGCCAGATTTTGAGGTTTGCAATGGATTCTGGGTAACAGAACCTGGTCAGAGCCCCACAAGTCACCCCACCTTGGATTCCCCTATGTCTCTAGTTTTCAAAAATGCACAGGTTTGGTAGGTTTCCCTAGGTGCCGGCTGAGTTAGAGGCCAAAATCTACAGGTAGGCACTTTGCAAAAAACACCTCTGTTTTCTGTCAAAAATTGTGATGCGTCCACGTTGTGTTTTAGGCCATTTCCTTTTGTGGGCGCTAGGCCTACCCACACAAGTGAGGTACCATTTTTATCAGGAGACTTGGCGGAACGCTAGGTGGAAGGAAATTTGTGGCTCCTCTCAGATTACAGAACTTTCTGTCACCGAAATGAGAGGAAAAAGTGTTTTTTTGGCCACATTTTGAGGTTTGCAAAGGATTCTGGGTAACAGAACCTGGTCAGAGCCCCACAAGTCTCCCCATCTTGGATTCCCCTTGGTTTCTAGTTTTAAAAAATGCACTGGTTTGCTAGGTTTCCCCAGGTGCCGGCTGAGCTAGAGGCCAAAATCCACAGGTAGGCACTGTTTTCTGTGAAAAAATGTGATGTGTTCAAGTTGTGTTTTGGGGCATTTCCTGTCACAGGCGCTAGGCCTACCCACACAAGTGAGGTATCATTTTTATCGGGAGACTTGAGGGAACGCTGGGTAGAAGGAAATTTGTGGCTCCTCTCCGATTCCAGAACTTTATGTCACCGAAATGTGAGGAAAACTTGTTTTTTTAGCCAAATTTTGAAGTTTGCAAAGGATTCTGGGTAACAGAACCTGGTCAGAGCCCCACAAGTCACCCCATCTTGGATTCCCCTAGGTCTCTAGTTTTCAAAAATGCACAGGTTTGGTAGGTTTCCCTAGGTGCCGGCTGAGCTAGAGGCCAAAATTTACAGGTAGGCACTTTGCAAAAAACACCTCTGTTTTCTGTCAAAAATTGTGATGTGTCCACGTTGTGTTTTAGGCCATTTCCTTTCGTGGGCGCTAGGCCTACCCACACAAGTGAGGTACCATTTTTATCGGGAGACTTGGCGGAACGCTAGGTGGAAGGAAATTTGTGGCTCCTCTCAGATTCCAGAACTTTCTGTCACCGAAATGAGAGGAAAAAGTGTTTTTCTGGCCACATTTTGAGGTTTGCAAAGGATTCTAGGTAACAGAACCTGGTCAGAGCCCCACAAGTCACCCCATCTTGGATTCCCCTAGGTGTCTAGTTTTCACAAATGCACTGGTTTGCTAGGTTTCCCCAGGTGCCGGCTGAGCTAGAGGCCAAAATCCACAGTTAGGCACTGATTTCTGTGAAAACATGTGATGTGTTCAAGTTGTGTTTTGGGGCATTTCCTGTCACGGGCGCTAGGCCTACCCACACAAGTGAGGTATCATTTTTAGCGGGAGACTTGGGGGAACGCTGGGTAGAAGGAAATTTGGGGCTCCTCTCCGATTCCAGAACTTTCTGTCACCGAAATGCGAGGAAAACGTGTTTTTTTAGCCAAATTTTGAAGTTTGCTAAGGATTCTGGTTAACAGAACCTGGTCAGAGCCCCACAAGCACCCCGTCTTGGATTCCCCTAGGTCTCTAGTTGTCACAAATGCACAGGTTTGGTAGGTTTCCCTAGGTGTCGGATGAGCTAGAGGCCAAAATCTACAGGTAGGCACTTTGCAAAAAACACCTCTTTTCTGTCAAAAATTGTGATGTGTCCACGTTGTGTTTAGGGGCATTTTCTATCGCGGGCGCTAGGCCTACCCACACAAGTGAGGTATCATTTTTATCGGCAGACTTGGGCGAACGCTGGGTGGGAGGAAATTTGTGGCTCCTCTCAGATTCCAGAACTATCTGTCACCGAAATGTGAGGAAAATTTGTTTTTTTAGCCAGATTTTGAGGTTTGCAATGGATTCTGGGTAACAGAACCTGGTCAGAGCCCCACAAGTCACCCCATCTTGGATTCCCCTATGTCTCTAGTTGTCACAAATGCACAGGTTTGGTAGGTTTCCCTAGGTGTCGGATGAGTTAGAGGCCAAAATCTACAGGTAGGCACTTTGCAAAAAACACTTCTTTTCTGTCAAAAATTGTGATGTGTCCACGTTGTGTTTTGGGGCATTTTCTATCGCGGGCGCTAGGCCTACCCACACAAGTGAGGTATCATTTTTATCGGCAGACTTGGGCGAACGCTGGGTGGGAGGAAATTTGTGGCTCCTCTCAGATTCCAGAACTATCTGTCACCGAAATGTGAGGAAAATTTGTTTTTTTAGCCAGATTTTGAGGTTTGCAATGGATTCTGTGTAACAGAACCTGGTCAGAGCCCCACAAGTCACCCCATCTTGGATTCCCCTATGTCTCTAGTTGTCACAAATGCACAGGTTTGGTAGGTTTCCCTAGGTGTCGGATGAGTTAGAGGCCAAAATCTACAGGTAGGCACTTTGCAAAAAACACCTCTGTTTTCTGTCAAAAATTGTGATGCGTCCACGTTGTGTTTTAGGCCATTTCCTTTCGTGGGCGCTAGGCCTACCCACACAAGTGAGGTACCATTTTTATCAGGAGACTTGGCGGAACGCTAGGTGGAAGGAAATTTGTGGCTCCTCTCAGATTACAGAACTTTCTGTCACCGAAATGAGAGGAAAAAGTGTTTTTTTGGCCACATTTTGAGGTTTGCAAAGGATTCTGGGTAACAGAACCTGGTCAGAGCCCCACAAGTCTCCCCATCTTGGATTCCCCTTGGTTTCTAGTTTTAAAAAATGCACTGGTTTGCTAGGTTTCCCCAGGTGCCGGCTGAGCTAGAGGCCAAAATCCACAGTTAGGCACTGATTTCTGTGAAAACATGTGATGTGTTCAAGTTGTGTTTTGGGGCATTTCCTGTCACGGGCGCTAGGCCTACCCACACAAGTGAGGTATCATTTTTAGCGGGAGACTTGGGGGAACGCTGGGTAGAAGGAAATTTGTGGCTCCTCTCCGATTCCAGAACTTTCTGTCACCGAAATGCGAGGAAAACGTGTTTTTTTAGCCAAATTTTGAAGTTTGCTAAGGATTCTGGGTAACAGAACCTGGTCAGAGCCCCACAAGCACCCCGTCTTGGATTCCCCTAGGTCTCTAGTTGTCACAAATGCACAGGTTTGGTAGGTTTCCCTAGGTGTCGGATGAGCTAGAGGCCAAAATCTACAGGTAGGCACTTTGCAAAAAACACCTCTTTTCTGTCAAAAATTGTGATGTGTCCACGTTGTGTTTTGGGGCATTTTCTATCGCGGGCGCTAGGCCTACCCACACAAGTGAGGTATCATTTTTATCGGCAGACTTGGGCGAACGCTGGGTGGGAGGAAATTTGTGGCTCCTCTCAGATTCCAGAACTATCTGTCACCGAAATGTGAGGAAAATGTGTTTTTTTAGCCAGATTTTGAGGTTTGCAATGGATTCTGGATAACAGAACCTGGTCAGAGCCCCACAAGTCACCCCATCATGGATTCCCCTATGTCTCTAGTTTTCAAAAATGCACAGGTTTGGTAGGTTTCCCTAGGTGCCGGCTGAGTTAGAGGCCAAAATCTACAGGTAGGCACTTTGCAAAAAACACCTCTGTTTTCTGTCAAAAATTGTGATGCGTCCACGTTGTGTTTTAGGCCATTTCCTTTCGTGGGCGCTAGGCCTACCCACACAAGTGAGGTACCATTTTTATCAGGAGACTTGGCGGAACGCTAGGTGGAAGGAAATTTGTGGCTCCTCTCAGATTACAGAACTTTCTGTCACCGAAATGAGAGGAAAAAGTTTTTTTTTGGCCACATTTTGAGGTTTGCAAAGGATTCTGGGTAACAGAACCTGGTCAGAGCCCCACAAGTCTGCCCATCTTGGATTCCCCTTGGTTTCTAGTTTTAAAAAATGCACTGGTTTGCTAGGTTTCCCCAGGTGCCGGCTGAGCTAGAGGCCAAAATCCACAGGTAGGCACTGTTTTCTGTGAAAAAATGTGATGTGTTCAAGTTGTGTTTTGGGGCATTTCCTGTCACAGGCGCTAGGCCTACCCACACAAGTGAGGTATCATTTTTATCGGGAGACATGGGAGAACGGTGGGTGGAAGGAAATTTGTGGCTCCTCTCAGATTCCAGAACTTTATGTCACCGAAATGTGAGGAAAACGTGTTGTTTTAGCCAAATTTTGAAGTTTGCAAAGGATTCTGGGTAACAGAACCTGGTCAGAGCCCCACAAGTCACCCCATCTTGGATTCCCCTAGGTCTCTAGTTTTCAAAAATGCACAGGTTTGGTAGGTTTCCCTAGGTGCCGGCTGAGCTAGAGGCCAAAATCTACAGGTAGGCACTTTGCAAAAAACACCTCTGTTTTCTGTCAAAAATTGTGATGTGTCCACGTTGTGTTTTAGGCCATTTCCTTTCGTGGGCGCTAGGCCTACCCACACAAGTGAGGTACCATTTTTATCGGGAGACTTGGCGGAACGCTAGGTGGAAGGAAATTTGTGGCTCCTCTCAGATTCCAGAACTTTCTGTCACCGAAATGAGAGGAAAAAGTGTTTTTCTGGCCACATTTTGAGGTTTGCAAAGGATTCTAGGTAAGAGAACCTGGTCAGAGCCCCACAAGTCACCCCATCTTGGATTCCCCTAGGTGTCTAGTTTTAAAAAATGCACTGGTTTGCTAGGTTTCCCCAGGTGCCGGCTGAGCTAGAGGCCAAAATCCACAGGTAGGCACTGATTTCTGTGAAAAAATGTGACGTGTCCAAGTTGTGTTTTGGGGCATTTCCTGTCACAGGCGCTAGGCCTACCCACACAAGTGAGGTATCATTTTTAGCGGGAGACTTGGGGGAACGCTGGGTAGAAGGAAATTTGTGGCTCCTCTCCGATTCCAGAACTTTCTGTCACCGAAATGTGAGGAAAACGTGTTTTTTTAGCCAAATTTTGAAGTTTGCTAAGGATTCTGGGTAACAGAACCTGGTCAGAGCCCCACAAGCACCCCGTCTTGGATTCCCCTAGGTCTCTAGTTGTCACAAATGCACAGGTTTGGTAGGTTTCCCTAGGTGTCGGATGAGTTAGAGGCCAAAATCTACAGGTAGGCACTTTGCAAAAAACACTTCTTTTCTGTCAAAAATTGTGATGTGTCCACGTTGTGTTTTGGGGCATTTTCTATCGCGGGCGCTAGGCCTACCCACACAAGTGAGGAATCATTTTTATCGGCAGACTTGGGGGAACGCTGGGTGGAAGGAAATTTGTGGCTCCTCTCAGATTCCAGAACTTTCTGTCACCGAAATGTGAGGAAAATGTGTTTTTTTAGCCAGATTTTGAGGTTTGCAATGGATTCTGGGTAACAGAACCTGGTCAGAGCCCCACAAGTCACCCCACCTTGGATTCCCCTATGTCTCTAGTTTTCAAAAATGCACAGGTTTGGTAGGTTTCCCTAGGTGCCGGCTGAGTTAGAGGCCAAAATCTACAGGTAGGCACTTTGCAAAAAACACCTCTGTTTTCTGTCAAAAATTGTGATGCGTCCACGTTGTGTTTTAGGCCATTTCCTTTTGTGGGCGCTAGGCCTACCCACACAAGTGAGGTACCATTTTCATCAGGAGACTTGGCGGAACGCTAGGTGGAAGGAAATTTGTGGCTCCTCTCAGATTACAGAACTTTCTGTCACCGAAATGAGAGGAAAAAGTGTTTTTTTGGCCACATTTTGAGGTTTGCAAAGGATTCTGGGTAACAGAACCTGGTCAGAGCCCCACAAGTCTCCCCATCTTGGATTCCCCTTGGTTTCTAGTTTTAAAAAATGCACTGGTTTGCTAGGTTTCCCCAGGTGCCGGCTGAGCTAGAGGCCAAAATCCACAGGTAGGCACTGTTTTCTGTGAAAAAATGTGATGTGTTCAAGTTGTGTTTTGGGGCATTTCCTGTCACAGGCGCTAGGCCTACCCACACAAGTGAGGTATCATTTTTATCGGGAGACTTGAGGGAACGCTGGGTAGAAGGAAATTTGTGGCTCCTCTCCGATTCCAGAACTTTATGTCACCGAAATGTGAGGAAAACTTGTTTTTTTAGCCAAATTTTGAAGTTTGCAAAGGATTCTGGGTAACAGAACCTGGTCAGAGCCCCACAAGTCACCCCATCTTGGATTCCCCTAGGTCTCTAGTTTTCAAAAATGCACAGGTTTGGTAGGTTTCCCTAGGTGCCGGCTGAGCTAGAGGCCAAAATCTACAGGTAGGCACTTTGCAAAAAACACCTCTGTTTTCTGTCAAAAATTGTGATGTGTCCACGTTGTGTTTTAGGCCATTTCCTTTCGTGGGCGCTAGGCCTACCCACACAAGTGAGGTACCATTTTTATCGGGAGACTTGGCGGAACGCTAGGTGGAAGGAAATTTGTGGCTCCTCTCAGATTCCAGAACTTTCTGTCACCGAAATGAGAGGAAAAAGTGTTTTTCTGGCCACATTTTGAGGTTTGCAAAGGATTCTAGGTAACAGAACCTGGTCAGAGCCCCACAAGTCACCCCATCTTGGATTCCCCTAGGTGTCTAGTTTTCACAAATGCACTGGTTTGCTAGGTTTCCCCAGGTGCCGGCTGAGCTAGAGGCCAAAATCCACAGTTAGGCACTGATTTCTGTGAAAACATGTGATGTGTTCAAGTTGTGTTTTGGGGCATTTCCTGTCACGGGCGCTAGGCCTACCCACACAAGTGAGGTATCATTTTTAGCGGGAGACTTGGGGGAACGCTGGGTAGAAGGAAATTTGTGGCTCCTCTCCAATTCCAGAACTTTCTGTCACCGAAATGCGAGGAAAACGTGTTTTTTTAGCCAAATTTTGAAGTTTGCTAAGGATTCTGGGTAACAGAACCTGGTCAGAGCCCCACAAGCACCCCGTCTTGGATTCCCCTAGGTCTCTAGTTGTCACAAATGCACAGGTTTGGTAGGTTTCCCTAGGTGTCGGATGAGCTAGAGGCCAAAATCTACAGGTAGGCACTTTGCAAAAAACACCTCTTTTCTGTCAAAAATTGTGATGGGTCCACGTTGTGTTTTGGGGCATTTTCTATCGCGGGCGCTAGGCCTACCCACACAAGTGAGGTATCATTTTTATCGGCAGACTTGGGCGAACGCTGGGTGGGAGGAAATTTGTGGCTCCTCTCAGATTCCAGAACTATCTGTCACCGAAATGTGAGGAAATTTTGTTTTTTTAGCCAGATTTTGAGGTTTGCAATGGATTCTGGGTAACAGAACCTGGTCAGAGCCCCACAAGTCACCCCATCTTGGATTCCCCTATGTCTCTAGTTTTCAAAAATGCACAGGTTTGGTAGGTTTCCCTAGGTGCCGGCTGAGTTAGAGGCCAAAATCTACAGGTAGGCACTTTGCAAAAAACACCTCTGTTTTCTGTCAAAAATTGTGATGCGTCCACGTTGTGTTTTAGGCCATTTCCTTTCGTGGGCGCTAGGCCTACCCACACAAGTGAGGTACCATTTTTATCAGGAGACTTGGCGGAACGCTAGGTGGAAGGAAATTTGTGGCTCCTCTCAGATTACAGAACTTTCTGTCACCGAAATGAGAGGAAAAAGTGTTTTTTTGGCCACATTTTGAGGTTTGCAAAGGATTCTGGGTAACAGAACCTGGTCAGAGCCCCACAAGTCTCCCCATCTTGGATTCCCCTTGGTTTCTAGTTTTAAAAAATGCACTGGTTTGCTAGGTTTCCCCAGGTGCCGGCTGAGCTAGAGGCCAAAATCCACAGTTAGGCACTGATTTCTGTGAAAACATGTGATGTGTTCAAGTTGTGTTTTGGGGCATTTCCTGTCACGGGCGCTAGGCCTACCCACACAAGTGAGGTTTAATTTTTAGCGGGAGACTTGGGGGAACGCTGGGTAGAAGGAAATTTGTGGCTCCTCTCCGATTCCAGAACTTTCTGTCACCGAAATGCGAGGAAAACGTGTTTTTTTAGCCAAATTTTGAAGTTTGCTAAGGATTCTGGGTAACAGAACCTGGTCAGAGCCCCACAAGCACCCCGTCTTGGATTCCCCTAGGTCTCTAGTTGTCACAAATGCACAGGTTTGGTAGGTTTCCCTAGGTGTCGGATGAGCTAGAGGCCAAAATCTACAGGTAGGCACTTTGCAAAAAACACCTCTTTTCTGTCAAAAATTGTGATGTGTCCACGTTGTGTTTTGGGGCATTTTCTATCGCGGGCGCTAGGCCTACCCACACAAGTGAGGTATCATTTTTATCGGCAGACTTGGGCGAACGCTGGGTGGGAGGAAATTTGTGGCTCCTCTCAGATTCCAGAACTATCTGTCACCGAAATATGAGGAAAATGTGTTTTTTTAGCCAGATTTTGAGGTTTGCAATGGATTCTGGATAACAGAACCTGGTCAGAGCCCCACAAGTCACCCCATCTTGGATTCCCCTATGTCTCTAGTTTTCAAAAATGCACAGGTTTGGTAGGTTTCCCTAGGTGCCGGCTGAGTTAGAGGCCAAAATCTACAGGTAGGCACTTTGCAAAAAACACCTCTGTTTTCTGTCAAAAATTGTGATGCGTCCACGTTGTGTTTTAGGCCATTTCCTTTCGTGGGCGCTAGGCCTACCCACACAAGTGAGGTACCATTTTTATCAGGAGACTTGGCGGAACGCTAGGTGGAAGGAAATTTGTGGCTCCTCTCAGATTACAGAACTTTCTGTCACCGAAATGAGAGGAAAAAGTTTTTTTTTGGCCACATTTTGAGGTTTGCAAAGGATTCTGGGTAACAGAACCTGGTCAGAGCCCCACAAGTCTCCCCATCTTGGATTCCCCTTGGTTTCTAGTTTTAAAAAATGCACTGGTTTGCTAGGTTTCCCCAGGTGCCGGCTGAGCTAGAGGCCAAAATCCACAGGTAGGCACTGTTTTCTGTGAAAAAATGTGATGTGTTCAAGTTGTGTTTTGGGGCATTTCCTGTCACAGGCGCTAGGCCTACCCACACAAGTGAGGTATCATTTTTATCGGGAGACATGGGAGAACGGTGGGTGGAAGGAAATTTGTGGCTCCACTCAGATTCCAGAACTTTATGTCACCGAAATGTGAGGAAAACGTGTTTTTTTAGCCAAATTTTGAAGTTTGCAAAGGATTCTGGGTAACAGAACCTGGTCAGAGCCCCACAAGTCACCCCATCTTGGATTCCCCTAGGTCTCTAGTTTTCAAAAATGCACAGGTTTGGTAGGTTTCCCTAGGTGCCGGCTGAGCTAGAGGCCAAAATCTACAGGTAGGCACTTTGCAAAAAACACCTCTGTTTTCTGTCAAAAATTGTGATGTGTCCACGTTGTGTTTTAGGCCATTTCCTTTCGTGGGCGCTAGGCCTACCCACACAAGTGAGGTACCATTTTTATCGGGAGACTTGGCGGAACGCTAGGTGGAAGGAAATTTGTGGCTCCTCTCAGATTCCAGAACTTTCTGTCACCGAAATGAGAGGAAAAAGTGTTTTTCTGGCCACATTTTGAGGTTTGCAAAGGATTCTAGGTAACAGAACCTGGTCAGAGCCCCACAAGTCACCCCATCTTGGATTCCCCTAGGTGTCTAGTTTTCACAAATGCACTGGTTTGCTAGGTTTCCCCAGGTGCCGGCTGAGCTAGAGGCCAAAATCCACAGTTAGGCACTGATTTCTGTGAAAACATGTGATGTGTTCAAGTTGTGTTTTGGGGCATTTCCTGTCACGGGCGCTAGGCCTACCCACACAAGTGAGGTATCATTTTTAGCGGGAGACTTGGGGGAACGCTGGGTAGAAGGAAATTTGGGGCTCCTCTCCGATTCCAGAACTTTCTGTCACCGAAATGCGAGGAAAACGTGTTTTTTTAGCCACATTTTGAAGTTTGCTAAGGATTCTGGTTAACAGAACCTGGTCAGAGCCCCACAAGCACCCCGTCTTGGATTCCCCTAGGTCTCTAGTTGTCACAAATGCACAGGTTTGGTAGGTTTCCCTAGGTGTCGGATGAGCTAGAGGCCAAAATCTACAGGTAGGCACATTGCAAAAAACACCTCTTTTCTGTCAAAAATTGTGATGTGTCCACGTTGTGTTTAGGGGCATTTTCTATCGCGGGCGCTAGGCCTACCCACACAAGTGAGGTATCATTTTTATCGGCAGACTTGGGCGAACGCTGGGTGGGAGGAAATTTGTGGCTCCTCTCAGATTCCAGAACTATCTGTCACCGAAATGTGAGGAAAATTTGTTTTTTTAGCCAGATTTTGAGGTTTGCAATGGATTCTGGGTAACAGAACCTGGTCAGAGCCCCACAAGTCACCCCATCTTGGATTCCCCTATGTCTCTAGTTGTCACAAATGCACAGGTTTGGTAGGTTTCCCTAGGTGTCGGATGAGTTAGAGGCCAAAATCTACAGGTAGGCACTTTGCAAAAAACACTTCTTTTCTGTCAAAAATTGTGATGTGTCCACGTTGTGTTTTGGGGCATTTTCTATCGCGGGCGCTAGGCCTACCCACACAAGTGAGGTATCATTTTTATCGGCAGACTTGGGCGAACGCTGGGTGGGAGGAAATTTGTGGCTCCTCTCAGATTCCAGAACTATCTGTCACCGAAATGTGAGGAAAATTTGTTTTTTTAGCCAGATTTTGAGGTTTGCAATGGATTCTGGGTAACAGAACCTGGTCAGAGCCCCACAAGTCACCCCATCTTGGATTCCCCTATGTCTCTAGTTGTCACAAATGCACAGGTTTGGTAGGTTTCCCTAGGTGTCGGATGAGTTAGAGGCCAAAATCTACAGGTAGGCACTTTGCAAAAAACACCTCTGTTTTCTGTCAAAAATTGTGATGCGTCCACGTTGTGTTTTAGGCCATTTCCTTTCGTGGGCGCTAGGCCTACCCACACAAGTGAGGTACCATTTTTATCAGGAGACTTGGCGGAACGCTAGGTGGAAGGAAATTTGTGGCTCCTCTCAGATTACAGAACTTTCTGTCACCGAAATGAGAGGAAAAAGTGTTTTTTTGGCCACATTTTGAGGTTTGCAAAGGATTCTGGGTAACAGAACCTGGTCAGAGCCCCACAAGTCTCCCCATCTTGGATTCCCCTTGGTTTCTAGTTTTAAAAAATGCACTGGTTTGCTAGGTTTCCCCAGGTGCCGGCTGAGCTAGAGGCCAAAATCCACAGTTAGGCACTGATTTCTGTGAAAACATGTGATGTGTTCAAGTTGTGTTTTGGGGCATTTCCTGTCACGGGCGCTAGGCCTACCCACACAAGTGAGGTATCATTTTTAGCGGGAGACTTGGGGGAACGCTGGGTAGAAGGAAATTTGTGGCTCCTCTCCGATTCCAGAACTTTCTGTCACCGAAATGCGAGGAAAACGTGTTTTTTTAGCCAAATTTTGAAGTTTGCTAAGGATTCTGGGTAACAGAACCTGGTCAGAGCCCCACAAGCACCCCGTCTTGGATTCCCCTAGGTCTCTAGTTGTCACAAATGCACAGGTTTGGTAGGTTTCCCTAGGTGTCGGATGAGCTAGAGGCCAAAATCTACAGGTAGGCACTTTGCAAAAAACACCTCTTTTCTGTCAAAAATTGTGATGTGTCCACGTTGTGTTTTGGGGCATTTTCTATCGCGGGCGCCAGGCCTACCCACACAAGTGAGGTATCATTTTTATCGGCAGACTTGGGCGAACGCTGGGTGGGAGGAAATTTGTGGCTCCTCTCAGATTCCAGAACTATCTGTCACCGAAATGTGAGGAAAATGTGTTTTTTTAGCCAGATTTTGAGGTTTGCAATGGATTCTGGATAACAGAACCTGGTCAGAGCCCCACAAGTCACCCCATCTTGGATTCCCCTATGTCTCTAGTTTTCAAAAATGCACAGGTTTGGTAGGTTTCCCTAGGTGCCGGCTGAGTTAGAGGCCAAAATCTACAGGTAGGCACTTTGCAAAAAACACCTCTGTTTTCTGTCAAAAATTGTGATGCGTCCACGTTGTGTTTTAGGCCATTTCCTTTCGTGGGCGCTAGGCCTACCCACACAAGTGAGGTACCATTTTTATCAGGAGACTTGGCGGAACGCTAGGTGGAAGGAAATTTGTGGCTCCTCTCAGATTACAGAACTTTCTGTCACCGAAATGAGAGGAAAAAGTTTTTTTTTGGCCACATTTTGAGGTTTGCAAAGGATTCTGGGTAACAGAACCTGGTCAGAGCCCCACAAGTCTGCCCATCTTGGATTCCCCTTGGTTTCTAGTTTTAAAAAATGCACTGGTTTGCTAGGTTTCCCCAGGTGCCGGCTGAGCTAGAGGCCAAAATCCACAGGTAGGCACTGTTTTCTGTGAAAAAATGTGATGTGTTCAAGTTGTGTTTTGGGGCATTTCCTGTCACAGGCGCTAGGCCTACCCACACAAGTGAGGTATCATTTTTATCGGGAGACATGGGAGAACGGTGGGTGGAAGGAAATTTGTGGCTCCTCTCAGATTCCAGAACTTTATGTCACCGAAATGTGAGGAAAACGTGTTGTTTTAGCCAAATTTTGAAGTTTGCAAAGGATTCTGGGTAACAGAACCTGGTCAGAGCCCCACAAGTCACCCCATCTTGGATTCCCCTAGGTCTCTAGTTTTCAAAAATGCACAGGTTTGGTAGGTTTCCCTAGGTGCCGGCTGAGCTAGAGGCCAAAATCTACAGGTAGGCACTTTGCAAAAAACACCTCTGTTTTCTGTCAAAAATTGTGATGTGTCCACGTTGTGTTTTAGGCCATTTCCTTTCGTGGGCGCTAGGCCTACCCACACAAGTGAGGTACCATTTTTATCGGGAGACTTGGCGGAACGCTAGGTGGAAGGAAATTTGTGGCTCCTCTCAGATTCCAGAACTTTCTGTCACCGAAATGAGAGGAAAAAGTGTTTTTCTGGCCACATTTTGAGGTTTGCAAAGGATTCTAGGTAAGAGAACCTGGTCAGAGCCCCACAAGTCACCCCATCTTGGATTCCCCTAGGTGTCTAGTTTTAAAAAATGCACTGGTTTGCTAGGTTTCCCCAGGTGCCGGCTGAGCTAGAGGCCAAAATCCACAGGTAGGCACTGATTTCTGTGAAAAAATGTGACGTGTCCAAGTTGTGTTTTGGGGCATTTCCTGTCACAGGCGCTAGGCCTACCCACACAAGTGAGGTATCATTTTTAGCGGGAGACTTGGGGGAACGCTGGGTAGAAGGAAATTTGTGGCTCCTCTCCGATTCCAGAACTTTCTGTCACCGAAATGTGAGGGAAACGTGTTTTTTTAGCCAAATTTTGAAGTTTGCTAAGGATTCTGGGTAACAGAACCTGGTCAGAGCCCCACAAGCACCCCGTCTTGGATTCCCCTAGGTCTCTAGTTGTCACAAATGCACAGGTTTGGTAGGTTTCCCTAGGTGTCGGATGAGTTAGAGGCCAAAATCTACAGGTAGGCACTTTGCAAAAAACACTTCTTTTCTGTCAAAAATTGTGATGTGTCCACGTTGTGTTTTGGGGCATTTTCTATCGCGGGCGCTAGGCCTACCCACACAAGTGAGGAATCATTTTTATCGGCAGACTTGGGGGAACGCTGGGTGGAAGGAAATTTGTGGCTCCTCTCAGATTCCAGAACTTTCTGTCACCGAAATGTGAGGAAAATGTGTTTTTTTAGCCAGATTTTGAGGTTTGCAATGGATTCTGGGTAACAGAACCTGGTCAGAGCCCCACAAGTCACCCCACCTTGGATTCCCCTATGTCTCTAGTTTTCAAAAATGCACAGGTTTGGTAGGTTTCCCTAGGTGCCGGCTGAGTTAGAGGCCAAAATCTACAGGTAGGCACTTTGCAAAAAACACCTCTGTTTTCTGTCAAAAATTGTGATGCGTCCACGTTGTGTTTTAGGCCATTTCCTTTTGTGGGCGCTAGGCCTACCCACACAAGTGAGGTACCATTTTCATCAGGAGACTTGGCGGAACGCTAGGTGGAAGGAAATTTGTGGCTCCTCTCAGATTACAGAACTTTCTGTCACCGAAATGAGAGGAAAAAGTATTTTTTTGGCCACATTTTGAGGTTTGCAAAGGATTCTGGGTAACAGAACCTGGTCAGAGCCCCACAAGTCTCCCCATCTTGGATTCCCCTTGGTTTCTAGTTTTAAAAAATGCACTGGTTTGCTAGGTTTCCCCAGGTGCCGGCTGAGCTAGAGGCCAAAATCCACAGGTAGGCACTGTTTTCTGTGAAAAAATGTGATGTGTTCAAGTTGTGTTTTGGGGCATTTCCTGTCACAGGCGCTAGGCCTACCCACACAAGTGAGGTATCATTTTTATCGGGAGACTTGAGGGAACGCTGGGTAGAAGGAAATTTGTGGCTCCTCTCCGATTCCAGAACTTTATGTCACCGAAATGTGAGGAAAACTTGTTTTTTTAGCCAAATTTTGAAGTTTGCAAAGGATTCTGGGTAACAGAACCTGGTCAGAGCCCCACAAGTCACCCCATCTTGGATTCCCCTAGGTCTCTAGTTTTCAAAAATGCACAGGTTTGGTAGGTTTCCCTAGGTGCCGGCTGAGCTAGAGGCCAAAATCTACAGGTAGGCACTTTGCAAAAAACACCTCTGTTTTCTGTCAAAAATTGTGATGTGTCCACGTTGTGTTTTAGGCCATTTCCTTTCGTGGGCGCTAGGCCTACCCACACAAGTGAGGTACCATTTTTATCGGGAGACTTGGCGGAACGCTAGGTGGAAGGAAATTTGTGGCTCCTCTCAGATTCCAGAACTTTCTGTCACCGAAATGAGAGGAAAAAGTGTTTTTCTGGCCACATTTTGAGGTTTGCAAAGGATTCTAGGTAACAGAACCTGGTCAGAGCCCCACAAGTCACCCCATCTTGGATTCCCCTAGGTGTCTAGTTTTCACAAATGCACTGGTTTGCTAGGTTTCCCCAGGTGCCGGCTGAGCTAGAGGCCAAAATCCACAGTTAGGCACTGATTTCTGTGAAAACATGTGATGTGTTCAAGTTGTGTTTTGGGGCATTTCCTGTCACGGGCGCTAGGCCTACCCACACAAGTGAGGTATCATTTTTAGCGGGAGACTTGGGGGAACGCTGGGTAGAAGGAAATTTGTGGCTCCTCTCCAATTCCAGAACTTTCTGTCACCGAAATGCGAGGAAAACGTGTTTTTTTTAGCCAAATTTTGAAGTTTGCTAAGGATTCTGGGTAACAGAACCTGGTCAGAGCCCCACAAGCACCCCGTCTTGGATTCCCCTAGGTCTCTAGTTGTCACAAATGCACAGGTTTGGTAGGTTTCCCTAGGTGTCGGATGAGCTAGAGGCCAAAATCTACAGGTAGGCACTTTGCAAAAAACACCTCTTTTCTGTCAAAAATTGTGATGGGTCCACGTTGTGTTTTGGGGCATTTTCTATCGCGGGCGCTAGGCCTACCCACACAAGTGAGGTATCATTTTTATCGGCAGACTTGGGCGAACGCTGGGTGGGAGGAAATTTGTGGCTCCTCTCAGATTCCAGAACTATCTGTCACCGAAATGTGAGGAAATTTTGTTTTTTTAGCCAGATTTTGAGGTTTGCAATGGATTCTGGGTAACAGAACCTGGTCAGAGCCCCACAAGTCACCCCATCTTGGATTCCCCTATGTCTCTAGTTTTCAAAAATGCACAGGTTTGGTAGGTTTCCCTAGGTGCCGGCTGAGTTAGAGGCCAAAATCTACAGGTAGGCACTTTGCAAAAAACACCTCTGTTTTCTGTCAAAAATTGTGATGCGTCCACGTTGTGTTTTAGGCCATTTCCTTTCGTGGGCGCTAGGCCTACCCACACAAGTGAGGTACCATTTTTATCAGGAGACTTGGCGGAACGCTAGGTGGAAGGAAATTTGTGGCTCCTCTCAGATTACAGAACTTTCTGTCACCGAAATGAGAGGAAAAAGTGTTTTTTTGGCCACATTTTGAGGTTTGCAAAGGATTCTGGGTAACATAACCTGGTCAGAGCCCCACAAGTCTCCCCATCTTGGATTCCCCTTGGTTTCTAGTTTTAAAAAATGCACTGGTTTGCTAGGTTTCCCCAGGTGCCGGCTGAGCTAGAGGCCAAAATCCACAGTTAGGCACTGATTTCTGTGAAAACATGTGATGTGTTCAAGTTGTGTTTTGGGGCATTTCCTGTCACGGGCGCTAGGCCTACCCACACAAGTGAGGTTTAATTTTTAGCGGGAGACTTGGGGGAACGCTGGGTAGAAGGAAATTTGTGGCTCCTCTCCGATTCCAGAACTTTCTGTCACCAAAATGCGAGGAAAACGTGTTTTTTTAGCCAAATTTTGAAGTTTGCTAAGGATTCTGGGTAACAGAACCTGGTCAGAGCCCCACAAGCACCCCGTCTTGGATTCCCCTAGGTCTCTAGTTGTCACAAATGCACAGGTTTGGTAGGTTTCCCTAGGTGTCGGATGAGCTAGAGGCCAAAATCTACAGGTAGGCACTTTGCAAAAAACACCTCTTTTCTGTCAAAAATTGTGATGTGTCCACGTTGTGTTTTGGGGCATTTTCTATCGCGGGCGCTAGGCCTACCCACACAAGTGAGGTATCATTTTTATCGGCAGACTTGGGGCGAACGCTGGGTGGGAGGAAATTTGTGGCTCCTCTCAGATTCCAGAACTATCTGTCACCGAAATATGAGGAAAATGTGTTTTTTTAGCCAGATTTTGAGGTTTGCAATGGATTCTGGATAACAGAACCTGGTCAGAGCCCCACAAGTCACCCCATCTTGGATTCCCCTATGTCTCTAGTTTTCAAAAATGCACAGGTTTGGTAGGTTTCCCTAGGTGCCGGCTGAGTTAGAGGCCAAAATCTACAGGTAGGCACTTTGCAAAAAACACCTCTGTTTTCTGTCAAAAATTGTGATGCGTCCACGTTGTGTTTTAGGCCATTTCCTTTCGTGGGCGCTAGGCCTACCCACACAAGTGAGGTACCATTTTTATCAGGAGACTTGGCGGAACGCTAGGTGGAAGGAAATTTGTGGCTCCTCTCAGATTACAGAACTTTCTGTCACCGAAATGAGAGGAAAAAGTTTTTTTTTGGCCACATTTTGAGGTTTGCAAAGGATTCTGGGTAACAGAACCTGGTCAGAGCCCCACAAGTCTCCCCATCTTGGATTCCCCTTGGTTTCTAGTTTTAAAAAATGCACTGGTTTGCTAGGTTTCCCCAGGTGCCGGCTGAGCTAGAGGCCAAAATCCACAGGTAGGCACTGTTTTCTGTGAAAAAATGTGATGTGTTCAAGTTGTGTTTTGGGGCATTTCCTGTCACAGGCGCTAGGCCTACCCACACAAGTGAGGTATCATTTTTATCGGGAGACATGGGAGAACGGTGGGTGGAAGGAAATTTGTGGCTCCACTCAGATTCCAGAACTTTATGTCACCGAAATGTGAGGAAAACGTGTTTTTTTAGCCAAATTTTGAAGTTTGCAAAGGATTCTGGGTAACAGAACCTGGTCAGAGCCCCACAAGTCACCCCATCTTGGATTCCCCTAGGTCTCTAGTTTTCAAAAATGCACAGGTTTGGTAGGTTTCCCTAGGTGCCGGCTGAGCTAGAGGCCAAAATCTACAGGTAGGCACTTTGCAAAAAACACCTCTGTTTTCTGTCAAAAATTGTGATGTGTCCACGTTGTGTTTTAGGCCATTTCCTTTCGTGGGCGCTAGGCCTACCCACACAAGTGAGGTACCATTTTTATCGGGAGACTTGGCGGAACGCTAGGTGGAAGGAAATTTGTGGCTCCTCTCAGATTCCAGAACTTTCTGTCACCGAAATGAGAGGAAAAAGTGTTTTTCTGGCCACATTTTGAGGTTTGCAAAGGATTCTAGGTAACAGAACCTGGTCAGAGCCCCACAAGTCACCCCATCTTGGATTCCCCTAGGTGTCTAGTTTTCACAAATGCACTGGTTTGCTAGGTTTCCCCAGGTGCCGGCTGAGCTAGAGGCCAAAATCCACAGTTAGGCACTGATTTCTGTGAAAACATGTGATGTGTTCAAGTTGTGTTTTGGGGCATTTCCTGTCACGGGCGCTAGGCCTACCCACACAAGTGAGGTATCATTTTTAGCGGGAGACTTGGGGGAACGCTGGGTAGAAGGAAATTTGGGGCTCCTCTCCGATTCCAGAACTTTCTGTCACCGAAATGCGAGGAAAACGTGTTTTTTTAGCCACATTTTGAAGTTTGCTAAGGATTCTGGTTAACAGAACCTGGTCAGAGCCCCACAAGCACCCCGTCTTGGATTCCCCTAGGTCTCTAGTTGTCACAAATGCACAGGTTTGGTAGGTTTCCCTAGGTGTCGGATGAGCTAGAGGCCAAAATCTACAGGTAGGCACATTGCAAAAAAACACCTCTTTTCTGTCAAAAATTGTGATGTGTCCACGTTGTGTTTAGGGGCATTTTCTATCGCGGGCGCTAGGCCTACCCACACAAGTGAGGTATCATTTTTATCGGCAGACTTGGGCGAACGCTGGGTGGGAGGAAATTTGTGGCTCCTCTCAGATTCCAGAACTATCTGTCACCGAAATGTGAGGAAAATTTGTTTTTTTTAGCCAGATTTTGAGGTTTGCAATGGATTCTGGGTAACAGAACCTGGTCAGAGCCCCACAAGTCACCCCATCTTGGATTCCCCTATGTCTCTAGTTGTCACAAATGCACAGGTTTGGTAGGTTTCCCTAGGTGTCGGATGAGTTAGAGGCCAAAATCTACAGGTAGGCACTTTGCAAAAAACACTTCTTTTCTGTCAAAAATTGTGATGTGTCCACGTTGTGTTTTGGGGCATTTTCTATCGCGGGCGCTAGGCCTACCCACACAAGTGAGGTATCATTTTTATCGGCAGACTTGGGCGAACGCTGGGTGGGAGGAAATTTGTGGCTCCTCTCAGATTCCAGAACTATCTGTCACCGAAATGTGAGGAAAATTTGTTTTTTTAGCCAGATTTTGAGGTTTGCAATGGATTCTGGGTAACAGAACCTGGTCAGAGCCCCACAAGTCACCCCATCTTGGATTCCCCTATGTCTCTAGTTGTCACAAATGCACAGGTTTGGTAGGTTTCCCTAGGTGTCGGATGAGTTAGAGGCCAAAATCTACAGGTAGGCACTTTGCAAAAAACACCTCTGTTTTCTGTCAAAAATTGTGATGCGTCCACGTTGTGTTTTAGGCCATTTCCTTTCGTGGGCGCTAGGCCTACCCACACAAGTGAGGTACCATTTTTATCAGGAGACTTGGCGGAACGCTAGGTGGAAGGAAATTTGTGGCTCCTCTCAGATTACAGAACTTTCTGTCACCGAAATGAGAGGAAAAAGTGTTTTTTTGGCCACATTTTGAGGTTTGCAAAGGATTCTGGGTAACAGAACCTGGTCAGAGCCCCACAAGTCTCCCCATCTTGGATTCCCCTTGGTTTCTAGTTTTAAAAAATGCACTGGTTTGCTAGGTTTCCCCAGGTGCCGGCTGAGCTAGAGGCCAAAATCCACAGTTAGGCACTGATTTCTGTGAAAACATGTGATGTGTTCAAGTTGTGTTTTGGGGCATTTCCTGTCACGGGCGCTAGGCCTACCCACACAAGTGAGGTATCATTTTTAGCGGGAGACTTGGGGGAACGCTGGGTAGAAGGAAATTTGTGGCTCCTCTCCGATTCCAGAACTTTCTGTCACCGAAATGCGAGGAAAACGTGTTTTTTTAGCCAAATTTTGAAGTTTGCTAAGGATTCTGGGTAACAGAACCTGGTCAGAGCCCCACAAGCACCCCGTCTTGGATTCCCCTAGGTCTCTAGTTGTCACAAATGCACAGGTTTGGTAGGTTTCCCTAGGTGTCGGATGAGCTAGAGGCCAAAATCTACAGGTAGGCACTTTGCAAAAAACACCTCTTTTCTGTCAAAAATTGTGATGTGTCCACGTTGTGTTTTGGGGCATTTTCTATCGCGGGCGCCAGGCCTACCCACACAAGTGAGGTATCATTTTTATCGGCAGACTTGGGCGAACGCTGGGTGGGAGGAAATTTGTGGCTCCTCTCAGATTCCAGAACTATCTGTCACCGAAATGTGAGGAAAATTTGTTTTTTTAGCCAGATTTTGAGGTTTGCAATGGATTCTGGGTAACAGAACCTGGTCAGAGCCCCACAAGTCACCCCATCTTGGATTCCCCTATGTCTCTAGTTTTCAAAAATGCACAGGTTTGGTAGGTTTCCCTAGGTGCCGGCTGAGTTAGAGGCCAAAATCTACAGGTAGGCACTTTGCAAAAAACACCTCTGTTTTCTGTCAAAAATTGTGATGCGTCCACGTTGTGTTTTAGGCCATTTCCTTTCGTGGGCGCTAGGCCTACCCACACAAGTGAGGTACCATTTTTATCAGGAGACTTGGCGGAACGCTAGGTGGAAGGAAATTTGTGGCTCCTCTCAGATTACAGAACTTT